>NC_090265.1:1207095530-1208510030 GCF_040414725.1 Anabrus simplex | reverse complement strand
GTTTCTCTATAGAGCTCATCTGGTTTTATCAGCACCACGTCCAGGATATTTTTCCCTCTAGTTGGTTCCGTTACTTTTTGAATTGGCTGTCCTTCCCATATTAGCTTATTTGCCATTTGTTGGTCATGCTTTCTGTCGTTCGCATTTCCTTCCCAATCGACATTTGGTAAATTCAGATCTCCCGCTACAATCGCATTCCTTTCCATGTCGTTTCCCACATAGCTGATTACCTTGTCAAATAATTCTGAATCCGTGTCAGTGCTACCCTTTGCCGGTCTGTACACTCCGAAGACATCAAGTTGCCTATTATCTTTAGAAATGAACCTTACACCTAGAATTTCATGTTTCTCATCTTTAACTTTCTCGTATCTTACAAATTCTTCTTTCGCCAGAATGAATACACCCTCTCCCACCATTCCTATCCTATCTCTACGATACACACTCCAGTTCCGTGAGAAAATTTCTGCATCCATTATATCATTTCTCAGCCATGATTTAACTCCAATTACAATATCTGGTAAATATATATGTATTAAATTACTTAATTCTATTCCTTTCTTTACAATACTTCTACAGCTCAACACTAACATTTTTATGTCATCCATCCTTGACTTCCAAATCTCTGTACCCTCATCACCGCTCCGTAGACAACCCCGTTTCCCTGAATGTACCTCCCTATTACCCTTCTAAACACATTTCCTAACTTATACGTACCACTGCCGTTTAAGTGTACACTGTTACACAGAAGAAATAGTGACTTGCAGTGATTAGCTGCGTTTGTGTAACGCATTGGTTTTATAGTACCAATACCTTCCGATTCATGCTGTGGATATCTGTTATCAAGCAGTCTACACCAAATTGAAGCTCGTCCATGTAGAGTCAATAGAGTTTTTATACTCATTAATATGTGAACATATGTTTTAAGAGTTTCCAGTAAGGAAGGCTTAACATCACCAGGGCAATTCATTGGGCTGGCATAATCATTTTGGGTGTACCTCCCTTTCATTGAGTGCTGAACATTAGAAACTGTCCACCACTTTGAAACTAAGGCCATGCGTTATGTTTCATAGTTATCATGTGAGTGAATAAATTGAGGTATTTCGCACCTTTATTTTTAAACATTCAAAATGATGTTATAAATATCATTTTGACAGTTTTATCATGTGTTTCCATCTATCCATCGAAGTGAAATTGAATAGAAAACGTTATTTGACTAAGTGAAATTTCTAAATAATCACCTTGTTCTCTTTTGCTGTGGGGCTGTCCATCTATTGTAGCAGAATATATTGTAATTCTAGTAATTATAGGCGATGAGTAGTGGTTCGCGAAGCGTTTTCATAGGTGCAACAGTGACTTTCCCTACGATGTTACATTTATCATGTTCAATTACCGCCGTTGGCAAAATATGTACGTGATATTTTCGTAATTTCTGGCGGATTGAACTAGATATTGTGTAGAAATTTCATCGGTATCAACGAAAGTTAATTAATGTGACACCGGATTGAGTGGTTCAGACGGTTGAAGCTCTGGCCTTCTAATCTCAACTTGGCGGGTTTGATCCCGGCTCAGGCCGGTGGTATTTGAAGGTGTTCAAATACGTCAGCGTCGTGTTGGTAGATTTACTGGCAGGTGAAAGAACTCCTGCCGGACTAAATTCCGACATGTCCAAAAACCATGAACAGTAGTTAGTGGGACGTAAACATTTATTATTATTATTATTATTATTATTATTATTATTATTATTATTATTATTATTATTATTATTATTATTATTATTATTATTATTATGCGACTGTTTTCGTTGAAATGAAGTTATAACGTGCTACCCTAACCTTCTTCAGTCGGCAGCTACTGAGCCTAAGACGTCCACCTCTTTGGTTTCTTACGGTCTGATATATATTGTAGTGTGAGGAAAGCAACGGGAAACTTCCTCACTCCTCATTTCCCTAGTACGCCTCTTCAGTGAAGCCCAGGCCATCTATGACAGCTGATGGAAGAACTGTTGAGGATCCCACCAGCGGCTTCTCTAACGGACTGAACATACATACATACATACATACATACATACATACATACATACATACATACATACATATATTGTAGTCGGTCTTGCTTAAGTCAAACAAAATTGACCAAGCCGTTAGACCAAATCAAATAAACGCGGAACTGCTTAAACTTGAATGTTATTAATAATAATGCCTTCGTTCTGAAGCTGATCAACCCACAGACATATAGTAAATAGACAGGCAGCGCTGTATCGAGCACTGGTGTTAGTGTAGCCGGAAACTTGCGGCCGCCGCCATCTTACATCACTACAGATCCACTGTAAACATATTATTATGTTATTGTGTTACGTGCAGTTTTGGTTTATGTTGTTTTTGTTCACATTTCAGTTTTATTTTCGGCAAACTACTGCGTGGTTGAATTGTGAATATCTGCGCAGTTTTTGGGTGCGGTTTTTCTATTCACGAAGAAGGAAATACGAAGGAAAGGAGGTTCTATACACCGGTAAGTGGTTTACAGGTACTCATGTATATTTTTGTCCAGTTATTCATATTATAAATTTACTATTAAATATGCCTAATTATATAGGAGACAAAGATAACTTCCTTCCGATGTATATTTGTTGGGTTAGCCCCTTGTGATGGAGTGCGGAATAATAATAGTATGGCTAAGTATGTTCTAAAACAATTGGTGCTGTGTCAGCATTTTCCCACGAGGTCATTGATCCTTAGTAGTGTACATATGTGGGTTGTGGGCCGAGGTCATTGACCCCTAGTATAGTAGTAGTGCAATGCCGATTCGCGGATTTTGCATAAGAGAGCATGCCTAACATCACAGTCACAATCCTGTAGGGCCTAACCTCAATTTTGCGGCCAGATGCCCTTCCCGACGCGGATTTTGCATAAGAGAGCCAGCCTAACCTCACAGTCGCCATCCTGGAGGGGCCTAACCTCACAGGGCCTAGTTTTACGGACTTATACCCTTCCCGAAAGAAACAGTTGCCATCTTGGAGGGCCTAACCTCACTTTCACGGATAGATGCCCTTCCCGACGCCATTTTGAGCAGTAGGGCAATGGGGATTCTCGCGACGCGATCTCGAGTAGTGGGCAGTGTGAATTCGCGTAAGAGAGCAAGCCTAACCTCGTGGAGGGATCTAACCTCAATTTTACGGTTAGATGCCCTTCCCGACACTATCTTGTGTAGTAGGGTAATGGGGATTCGTGGATTTTGCCGACGCCATCTTGAGTAGTAGGGCAATGAGGGATTCACATTAGAGAGCATAGAGGGGCCTAACTACACAGGACCCAGTTTTTGTCGGTCAGATGCCCTTCTCGTCGCCATTTTTGTGGGGCATAACTACACAGGGTACAGTTTTACAGTCAGATGACCTTCCCGTCGCCATTTTGATTCTCCCACCAGAGTGCGCACATGTGGTCTAACCTAGTTTTACGGCCAGATACCCTTCCCGACGTCATCTTGGAGGGGCCTAACTACACAGGGCCAAGTTTTATGGACAGAGGCCCTTCCCGCAGCCATTTTGGAGGGCCATAACTACCCAGTCGCCACCTTGGGCCCATTTTACGGTCAGATTTCCTTCTCTCCTCACAGACGATATTTTGGAGGGGCCTAACTACACCGTCGCCATCTTGGTCCCAGTTTTTTAAAGATAGATCCCCTTGCCGTCACCATTTTCTGAGGGGCCTAACCGTACATTCGTCATCTTGTGGTCCAGTTTTACGGTCAAATGCCCTTCCCTCCTCCTCCTCATCTGGCGTAGTCCCACCTTGCTGTAGTGACAGAGCTGTGACGTAATAAGCGCAGGCGATTTAAAAATTCCATTTTAACATGCAGCGATTATGTCGACATAGTTATGCATGTTTAGACTTGTTCGTTATCAAGGTTACTCACTAGTAAAGCCTTTATAGATGGTATAAATGTGTCCTTTCTTCAGTCTCTCAGATACAGTGATAGAGAGTAGAGCGCTTTATTGCATCATGACAAGAACATTAATAGTTGATGTACAAGGCTTTAAAGTAAACGGCAACAAATTTGTGTTCAAGAAGGTGGCTGTGTTGGATTGCACTGTGTTGTGGGGCGCCAAAACTCGTTAGTTTAGTATTTAGCCTACCTTTCCCTTACTGTTTGCAAACAGATGAAGACAAAAAGCAGATACAATGGATAGAAAACATTTAGGTCTCCAGTGGGAAGAGAAAGGAATACCTTATCGCCTTCTATCTTTAATCATGAACGCTCATTTGTCAAGAGCAGATCTTGTATTTTTTAAAGGGCTGTGAAAAGAAGGAATGGTTGCGTGAGTAACTACCATCAACGTGTAAAATCGTCGACATGAATGAATTAGGATATCCATCATTTAAAACTGTCCACAAGGAGCATAGTGGAGAAACAATTAAACAGTCTTTACGCCATGTGTGCGTGCTCTTTGATTGGTTGTGTTGCAGTGCATGCCGGGAAGTGAACAACACATGTACATTACAGTGCCGAAATGACGCCATGTGAAAGAAACATTTGTAGAGTAAAGCCATCATGGCATTTCTATCTGATAGTAAGTGTAATGCAGTTGAAAAGGCAATCGTAAAGGTTTATGCTTGCAAAAAAATTGAACACTTTTACTGAAGAAGAGTTGAATGCATTACCAAAGGTATTTTTGGTGAATGTAGTTGAGAATTCTGTAAAGAAGATCTGTAATAAGGTGCCTCGTGAGTGGACTCAAGATCCTGTTTTGTCAGTGCTTCAAATGCGTAGTTTACATCATGGACAAGTGACTTTAGCTAGGAGACCTTCAGTGATACAGTGCTGTATATGTCAACTCATTAAACTGTATCACGGACCTAAAACTAACGAGTTGTCTTCGCTTATAAACACTTATCATGGCTGCGAAAAGAGTAAGCAAGTTGTCGCAGAAATAGGTGAAGAGACGTGGTGGGAGAAAGGCGAGGAAGCATGCTGGGCATGGACTCATCAATGAGGTGATTGATGTTCTTCCTTTTGACCTTCTTCTTCCTAGTTACCAGTACTGCGGCTCTGGAAGACGACTTGACGTCCACTTGACACGTGGTGATCCTGGTGTTAATAAGTTAGATGCTGCCTGCAAAGAGCATGACATTGCTTATCGTCCAAACAATCCTGAACTAAAATGTGAAGCTGATGAAAATCTGTTTCGTAAAGCTATGCAGCGTGTGTCATCACCTAATGCTTCAGTTGCTGAGAAGATAGCAACGCTTGTTGTTGCCGGTGCAATAAAAGGGAAACTGTCACTAGGTGGTGGCATTAAACAGCGAATACAGTAGAAATAATCTATTGAAGAAAGGACAGAACAGATTTACTTGAAGAAAAAATGCATATATTCTAAAATAAATACGAATTATGAAACATATTGCGGGTGTTGTTTGATTTTTTAATATAAATCCTAACCTACAGCATGTCTTAAATTAACTAGTAGTAGGTAATAATGTTGAATTGCAAGTTTAATCTTGTCTTATGACGTAGAAGAAAGGAGAGGTAGAGGTTCGAGAATAAAGAAACACACGATTTAAAGTGCATCCTCTTTATTAATCCATGAATTGAAGTTGCTATTAAACCAAGCCATTTGGCATACAGTTTATTTCCACAACGTCGAATAACACGTTCGATTAAATAGTGATCAGGATATTTTGTTTTCTGCAGTTCTTCGATGTAGAATCCTCCTTCAGTAGACTGTCCTCTGAGATCGCGAATTAAATATGTAACTGGATTTGTAAGCTTAACACTCCTGATTTGAAAATTTTCTGTGCTCCAGTTAGGGGTGTATCCTTTTGCAAAGGTAGACCTGTGTTTGCTGATGCGAACGAAATCACATTTTTTAAAGCGATGGCGGCGCGGATCAGCCGTTTGGTTTACAAGATGAATAACATCTAAGCGTAGTGTATTCTTTGTAACAAGACGTGGCTTTGTCCTGATAGTGCGATGAGGTGTATCGTTGTAGGTAGACACGAGTCTAAGTAGCAGTTCAATCCAACGATATGAACCTTGAGCTGTACATTCTCGCCACATCATTTTTTTCATTGTACGATTAAAGCGTTCTACAACACTTGCCTTGAGATTGCTGTACGTTGAGTAGTGATGAATGCCAAGTAACGTGAGGTAAGAAGAAAAATCCTTGTTGTAAAACTCTTTACCTTGATCGGTTTGAAGAAACCTTGGGCAGCGTTTCGATTGTTCAAGAATATGTTTAAATGCGTCTTCGATTTGAGCTGCTGTCTTTAAAACGCACAGGTTGTGCACAAGGAAACTTAGGGTACACATCGATGACAGTAAGTAGATAGCCTACTTATACCCCTTATTGCTAGAGGCATATGGAATCATTTCTATAAAGTCTGCTTGCCAGAGATATCTTTTCCGTGTGTAATCACGCGTCTGCGAAAGTAGGTGCGACGTGCTGTTTTATGCAACACGTGTGCGATGGCGAGGTCTTATCTTGATGAGCCATTATTGAATAATATCCGCATGTCATAATTCTCTCTCTATTCCTAGAATTTCTGATTCGTGACCTGTGTGACCAGCATCTTGCGAATCTCTTAGAAGTTGTAATCGTTCAACGAGTTAGTGTCATTCCAATATCTTACGTCTACATACGGCAACAAAGGCTTGTAGGTAATATTAAGACCACGTGCAAGTTGGTTGATGTGACGGAAACAGCTTAGAAATCAACTCACGATACTTGTGACTCTTATTTGCATCTGCAGCTATTGTCCTCTTGTAATTACGTCGTGTTGCGTCAGTAGCAAAGATATTGCTTTGTATTTTTTAAGATCATCTTATAAAATTATATCCTTGTCAGGTATTCGTGAGAGAAAAAGTTCTAAGAGACCTTTAGTACGTTTATATGCAACACCTTTTACGATGAGTCTCTTGCTATTAATCTAAACATTTGCATTACCTATCCAGAAACTGTCGTCTTCATAGCGAATACCGTAGGTTGTGTCAGTTTGTCTTGTAAAGAGTTTTCCTATATAAGGAGAAAAGAGAAATCAATAGGTATTTCAAATAAAAGTCTTAAACTGATTACGATACTCTGGCGTGATCATAACCTTAGACAAAGAAAGTAGATCTTGTGTTGATGTAGTAGGTGTTTCAGCAATAACATGTTTAGTTAAAACTTAACACGCTTAGATGCGAAGTATCGTTAAGTTCTTCTTCCTCATCCTCTTCTTCCTCATTTTCTTCATCCCCATCCTGCTTCTCCTCTTCCTCATCCTGCTTTTCTTCTTTATGCTTTTCTTGTTCGTGTTTCTCTTCTTTATGCTTTTCTTGTTCATGCTTCTCTTTATCACATGATGTTTGCATAGAAACAAAACTTGCAGTAGACTGGGGCAATGAAGTAGAATTAAAAGTTTCTATCAGTGGTATACCTAATTTCGTTTTCAAAAATAAATCAGTGGCTGCTTGAATATATTTAAGCTCTTTAAATTTTGTCGAATATTGTTTCGAGCACGGATTATATGTCTTGTAATCTCTTTGCTAGTTGTCGGCATGATGGTGGTTTTTGATCAAGTGGTGACTATAATTCTGTGTTAATGCATATAAAATGATCAAAACCCATGCGATATCGTCCTACTGAACATCACTTTCTTTATCAATAACTAAAAAGCCGTAATGATGTGATGACCAACATGTAGCACACATGCGTTTAAAGTCATTGAATGTCATATCAGTGCTAACATGATCATCATACACATGCCGCATCATGTGCTCATCTTGCCGAAAAAGCACAATAATATTTGCATTGTCGCTTTTCTAACTACCGTGTCGCGTATCAACTGCTTAGGCACACGAGAATAGGTTTGACATAAATAGATGCAATCTCCATATTTATACCACCTCATACTAAAGTATGCACGAATAACGTTTTGCTGTTCTGTTGTGACATCATCAAAGATCGAACAGGAACCGTTCGTACCAACGTTATGGGTAATGTGAGAGATGGAGTGATCGACAACCACAACTACCTAGTTATAGAGAACCTGAATACCGAGACCGAGAGAACAGGCGGTATGTGCAGGAACTTCATTCTCAACGTGAAGAACAGGAGAAGTGGAAACATGCTCTGAATAGGAAAAATTTAAATCCAGACGTCACAGGAGCTGAAAGTCTGCAATTTCAACAGGCACGAGAACAGGGAGATCGTCGCAGTCAACCGCTAAATCCATTAGCACAGTCGTACCCAGGTGGGGGTAACGGACAAGAAAAGAGCGTACAGTAGAAGAAGAAGAAGATCATTATTCCGAAGATAAAGAGAAAGAAGATGAGGAAGAAATCAACACATCAGTCAGCGAAGAAGAGGACTGCCTGACATGCATGCAAAAAAAGGAAGTTGAAAGAAATTCTGCAGATGATCGCGGATAACTTGCTAGAGGAACGGAAGAAATTAGAGGAGAAAATCAATAATTACTGCATGAAATAAGGCAGGCGAAAAGAAGTGGCTTGTAATACAGACTCGATGATGGTCGCAAGTGAATGATATAAGCTATACTGGTATTATTAAATATAGAAATCTTCCTCATATATTACGAAACATTTCTATTTTGAGTGGGAGAGTGTTGCACCCATCAGATCGAGCCTGTTTGGAAAATAATATTAAATTTATTCAATATTACATGTAAATTTCCCATACGACATTTGAAATCTAAAAACTGCAGTATGTTTCAAAGACCACCAGAGTTGAACAAGGAGCCGCAGCGTAGTCGGAAAAATGCTCGCATAGAGCAGGCAGTATAGGAGGATCGAGACGGCGGTGGCTTGTAGGTAATATTAAGACCACGTGCAAGTTGGCTGATGTGACGGAAACAGCTTAGAAATAAATTCACGATACTTGTGACTCTTATTTGCAGAGTAAGCAGGCAACACCTGTTGCATATATTAAGGAAGGAGTAGGGGAACTACGCACTAACATAGGAAACTTCCACTGAGTTAGACAAGGAAATTCGAGTTTAAAAGAGAAAGAAGACACAGAAATGTCTACCAGAAACCCCTCAATAGGGATGTATAGAACTAGCACCAATAGAGCGCACTGCTGTTGTACTGGGTAAGCGCAATGCGCTCTTCATTTGTCTTCCGTGTACTCATGCCGCTAAATATCCACGAATTTAAGTTGCTTAAATTGTTATTTTCGTAACTATCCCGAGCTATTGCAGTGTTCCTCTTTGAAAAAATCGGGAAAGCTTATTTTCGTTTCACCAGTTTCCACAAATAAAGAAATGAGGAAAAAATGGTTACATGCTATTAGAAGGAAAAATTTCGGTGAGAAGAATCTGACCGAAATATTAAAGTGTGTTCCCATTATTTTCAACCCGGTGACTTCACGAAAACTTTGTTGGGTAAGTGCGATTTACGAAGGGAAATAATTCCTATTTTCTACCTACAAACTGATTAGGCATTTTGATAACAACCACCGAATTTATGCGTTTGTATGTAAAGGTGAGAGATCAAGATTAAAACTGGGCGCTGTTCCACCGCTTTTTCCGTGGACCACGAACAGAACAAAAACAAGGAAGAGGCCATACACCAGAAAATTGCTGGATTACCACGATAAGCCTACAATATCGGAATATGCAGAAACCACCTCCTTTGAAGTACGGGAAGAAATCGTGAATGTACCGAAAGAAGTGAATGTTACATTTTTGTGGCTCTCATTTTCAAAGACATCAGCACTCAAAAAATACTACAGGTAATTTGGTTGTTGAGCAAACAATGCGTAATCCTGATGCCATATTGCTTTATACAGGATTTGTAGACGTCCAACATTGTAATTTGGTGTTTGCTTTTCTGAAAAAAAAGATACAATTTACAAATATTCCCTCTTGAACCCAGACTGTGTTTTTTCTTGACAGTTATGAAGCTAAGGACCAACAAATCTGACAAAGAACTAGGCCTTAACTTCGGAATCCATAAAATGACTGTTGGGAGAATATTTAATGTTTGGATCAATTTCATGTACTGCCAATTTAAAGAATTGAACATTTGGCCTGATAGAGAAAATGCCCTTGAAAACAGCCCCCTTGCTTTCAGACAGAAATACCCCTCGACTAGAGTTATAACTGGTGCAACTGAGATTATAATAGCAAAACTTGTTCCAAGGGCAAACATTCCACTTTCATAGGGCTAACTGGCCTCAACCGTTTGGTAGGGGGATGCTGAAAAGTTTATAAATTTTGGCTGCATGTTTTTGAACATTAAATAATACCAGTCTTGGGGAAGTGCTCTAATGCGTAGCTTACAACAGCAATGTGCTTATAACATGCCTTGGGGTCTGCTCCAGCAAAACGTTCACATTTCCTCCTATAATGTCACCAGGTACTCCTAAAATAAGCTTCACATTATAGGTCTTATGTTTTGTGTACTCGTATTTCACAGCACTGCATTTTAGAATTTCACCCGACTGAAATTTACCTGTTATAAACAAAACAAACTTTTCACTGAAAAGTCTGTATCCAGCACAACACAATGATTTGTAGTTGGAAACAGGTGCTCAATCTGTTTCCGATTTTCTAAATACGAAATAATCCATCAGATGGAAATTTGTGATAGTGATCTTCACCTTATGGCTGATGGTCAAATCTTCAAAGGAACCGGCACTTGGAAATTCAAGAATATTCACATGCTTTTGGTGGTGGACAAAGGCTGTATCTACAGTTTCATGTAAGCCATCAACCTTTTAAAAAAAATACATGAATCGAAGTTTATAAGCAAGGGGAGCAAGTGCGTGTTTAAATATCTATTTATGATTTAAGTCTTGTGGTTGTACTAACTCTTCCTTCCTCCCGCTAGTTTTAGCGTTTCTGGTCCGTAGCTCATATTGCAGCTGTTTAAGGCTTAAACGCTGAAAATCGCCCGTAATATACTAGGGGATATACCTATACAATTAATTAATATAGTCTTGGAGTAAAATTAGAGAAAATACAATCGGCTTTAGCTCAGAAAACTCGGTCACATTCTGTACATTACTCGCATGTGACAGGGAGAAACATAAGACGATCGCCTTGCGCTTACCCAGTAGTACACAAGCGCTATCTGGCGCGAACTTTCTCTGCCTACATCCCTATTCGTTTTGGACCCGTCCAGATAAATGAAGAACGAATACCTCTTAGCCAATGATGATTCGCCATTGCTATATTTTCAAAAGAAGCGGGATGAAATATTCAGCTAATCTGAAATATCTGACATTAAGTAATGAAGATTTTATGAGAACAGAACACTAGGTTTTATCACATGAATTTAGGAGAAAATAAATATGTTAATTGAATAACAGATAGTTAGTCACGAGTAAGTGCGCAATATAGAAACAGGTGTGGATGGTTACCGCCATATACTCACCACATGATCAAGTCCGCGAAAAGAAATATACTGTAACAACCCAAGCCATCAAAATGATGAAAATTTGATGATCGATTCTTCAATCAGAACATATAAATTGAAAGGCTAGGAGTTTATTAATTAAACGAGACGGACAGTGAAATGATACAACCTTTATTGTAATAATGTGACGCTTTGTGAAGTAGGAATCCCCGTGTAGTAAGGTGAAATTCCGCCGGAACCGTACCAAGCTAGCAGACAAGACGCTCTTCGCAAATTAGTCGTGTGCAGAACCATCCTCGTGTTAGGCGTGAATTGAAATCGCTCCGCATAAGTGAGCGGTTATACTACACTTAGAGTACATTTACAAGTTTTAAGTGTGCGATAAGGTCCTACAGTGATACACTTCATACCAGTGACTTGAGTAATATAAATGGGATTTTGAGGAACAGAAACTATTTATGTTAAACTGGCGATTTTGTAATTCGTAATGGCAATTTGAAACGTGTTACAGTCTTTGTTATCTTCAGCAGTTTAAATGACAGTCTCACAGGCGAGAAAAAATCCAAGTTTCAACTAACACTTTTGCTTTCAGTTATTTGTGAGAGGCGAGCCGAGGATCAGCAAGGAACAAACAATGAAGCTACTGATCAAAATTGGTTAGTAAAAAAGCGGCAGAGAGTTGGTATTCACAGCGCAGGTAAAAGACCTTCACAAAAACACTACAGGAGGCGACTTGGCGAAGTAGATGGGGAAGTTCGGAACAGTAATATCTGTGTGTGTACGAGAACGACCAGCTGACACAAATAAATACTGCAGGTAGGATAACATTCGCGGTACAACACATGAGAGTTAGTACGAGGGAAGAGTGTGTAAATAACCTAATACAAGTGCGTAATATTGTATAGTGTAATCCGTGTGTTAGATTTAAGACGTCAAGATTATAAACCGTGTGTTAGATTTAAGTTAATCATCATCATCATCTGTTTACCCTCCAGGTTCGGTTTTTCCCTCGGACTTAGCGAGGGATCCCACCTCTACCGCCTCAGGGGCAGTGTCCTGGAGCTTCAGACTCTTGGTCGGGGGATACAACTGGGGAGTATGACCAGTACCTCGCCCAGGCGGTCTCACATGCTATGCTGAACAGGGGCCTTGTGGAGGGATGCGAAGATTGGAAGGGATAGGCAAGGAAGAGGGAAGGAAGCGGCCGTGGCCTTAAGTTAGGTACCATCCCGGCATTCGCCTGGAGGAGAAGTGGGAAACCACGGAAATCCACTTCCAGGATGGCTGAGGTGGGAATCGAACCCACCTCTACTCAGTTGACCTCCCGAGGCTGAGTGGACCCCGTTCCAGCCCTCGTACCACTTTTCAAATTTCGTGGCAGAGCCGGGAATCGAACCCGGACCTCCGGGGGTGGCAGCTAATCACGCTAACCACTACACCACAGAGGCGGACGATTGAAGTTAATATAAGCCATAATTGGATGCAAGATAATGGAGATCTTCCATTTACTATGTTCTAATTTACCCAAGACGGAGGCCAGCTGACGATGGGGGAACGAGGTTGCGACTATGTGAGTACCGTACGTCATGAATTCATAATAATATAAGATGTAGCTTTGCTGAAATTGTATATTTACTTACGCGAGTTGTCAGTGATAATGTTTAGTCAGTTTTTTATTTCACGTAGTTAGGAGCGCAGTTAAAGTTCCCCACCAGCGGAATCGCTGACGGACTGAACATACATACAATATTGTGTGTAAAGGAATGTCCGGCTCCATGGCTAAATGGTTAGCTTGCTGGCCTTTGGTCACAGGGGTCCCGGGTTCGATTCCAGGCAAGGTCGGGAATTCTAACCTTAATTGGTTAATTTCGCTGGCACGGGGGCTGGGTGTATGTGTCGTCTTCATCATCATTTCATCCTCATCACGACGCGCAGGTCGCTTACAGGAGTCAAATCGAAAGACCTCCATCTGGTGCGCCGAACTTGTCCTCGGACACTCCCGGCACTAAAAGCCATGCGCCATTTCATTTTTTTTGTAAAGGAATTATTTTTTTGGAAAATACGATATTGAGTGACAAGGGTTACTGAGTATTGAAAGAGGTCCAGATTAGTTGGAGAAAATCTTAATGGAAGAAGAAGAAGAATTTATATACCAGCCTAGGAGCTGATGTGAATTAATACCAGAAGTGAAGCTGATGAAGATTAAATACCGGCATTTTGGAGCCGAATATTGTTATGTGTGAAAATGATTGCATAGATGAACCATCCGATCAGCGGGGGATGAAATGGCAAGTAAGTGTTCACCGATAATAAAATAAGGACCGAATGTAAGATCAAGAAACCTAGAATGACGCAACATCGCTAGTTAATAAAATTACATAGCTAAGCCGTTCGAGATTTGTCACGGTAAATTTATGTCAAGTATCACGAAATACCCAATTGAGTTATTAGGATATTTGGAGATAGGATTTTCATCATGACATTGTTTTTATTATTTTTTTTTTTTTTGCTAGGGGCTTACGTCGCGCCGACACAGATAGGTCTTATGGGGACGATGGGATAGGAAAGGCCTAGGAGTTGGAAGGAAGCGGCCGTCGGCTTAATTAAGGTACAGCCGCAGCATTTGTCTGGTGTGAAAATGGGAAACCACGGAAAATCGTTTTCAGGGCTGCCGATAGTGGGATTCGAACCTACTATCTCCCGGATGCAAGCTCACAGCCGCGCGCCTCTACGCACACGGCCAACTCGCCCGGTATTATTATTATTATTATTATTATTATTATTATTATTATTATTAATTGAGTTTCATTGACAGTGCAAATATACATGTTTTTGCTATGTTGTTAGTAATTTATTTAATTTTATATTCAGCAACGCAATTTAATTTTACATTTGCTAAGATTGAAAATAGCCATGAAATCAATATTATTTATGGTAATGGTAAGCGTTGATTTTAGTGATTTTTATAATCCATGTACACTGAAATCAGCGAGCTGCATCGAAATATATTTCTATACATCCTGATATTGAATTATTTTTGTACAGTTATATGCGTGGGTAATTTGCGTGTAAATAATTGAGAGCAGAGTAGTGGTAGGATGTCTTTGTTTCCCAGATGTGTTTATATTATTTGATTTTGATAGTAGGCGACATTTGACTGTGACTCCAACGTAAATACTATTTTATACTTTTTTTTTTTTTGCTAGGGGCTTTACGTCGCACCGACACAGATAGGTCTTATGGCGACGATGGGACAGGAAAGGCCTAGGAGTTGGAAGGAAGCGGCCGTGGCCTTAATTAAGGTACAGCCCCAGCATTTGCCTGGTGTGAAAATGGGAAACCACGGAAAACCATTTTCAGGGCTGCCGATAGTGGGATTCGAACCTACTATCTCCCGGATGCAAGCTCACAGCCGCGCGCCTCTACGCGCACGGCCATCTCGCCCGGTAAATACTAGTTTAATCTCTTTATTAATTTGTTTGAGTGAGAGAGTTACCCTTTCTATTTTAGTTCAAGTATTAAAAGGAGACGACTCGCGTTAAATCTAGAAAGCAATGTCTTAGATTTGTTGATGTAACTCTAGCAACAACAACAAAATTATGCGTGTTACTGAACTAGATATTTGTGAATTCAATTTTATATGAGTAGTGGAATTTTATGTTAATTAACAGATATTAGTTCAAGCAGTTACAAATAAATAAATGTCAATTGTAAAATTGTATAGAATGTATTTTCTTTACACAGTGATGTTAAAAGGTTATTTAAAAATGATTTTTGAATAATTTAAATGATAATCAAAGGTATTTGGTCTTAATTTCAAGTTCTGATTAATAAAATTTTTTGTCCACATGGTAAGAATTAAGATTTACTTCAGTGGATTTTTTATTATTATTTTTAATCATACATTTTTGTTATTATTGCATCGTCATTGTAAAGTTTATCTATTTATGATGAATACCATCAGAGTACAGGAATACATATATTTGGAAATTAATTATTTCAATTAATAATATTGTTAAATAATATTTTTATGTAACCTTTGGGAGATTTAACTGATGATGTGATTAAGTGTCATTTGATGCTTGAACGTTTTAGCTACATTGTTATTTTTATAGCCACTTCATTTGATTTGGTCTTAATTTCATTTTATTGATTTTAGTAAGGGAGATTACATATTCATTTTTTTTCGTCCGCCTCTGTGGTGTAGTGGTTAGTGTGATTAGCTGCCACCCCCAGAGGTCCGGGTTCGATTCGGGGCTCTGCCACGAAATTTGAAAAGTGGTATGAGGGCTGGAACGGGTCCACTCAGCCTCGGGAGGTCAACTGAGTAGAGGGGGGTTCGATTCCCTCCTCAACCATCCTGGAAGTGGTTTTCCGTGGTTTCCCACTTCTCCTCCAGACAAATGCCGGGATGGTACCTAACTTAAGGCCACGGCCGCTTCCTTCCCTCTTCCTTGTCAATCCCTTCCAAACCTCCCATCCCCCCACAAGGCCCCTGTTCAGCATAGCAGGTGAGGCCACCTGGGCGAGGTACTGGTCATCCGATCCAGAGTCTGAAGCTCCAGGACACTGTCCTTGAGGCGGTAGAGGTGGGATCCCTCGCTGAGTCCGAGGGAAAATCGACCCTGAAGTGTAAACAGATTACGAACGAACGAACATATTCATTTTTCTTTGATTTTATTAATGAAATTTCTTATACATTTTGGAAAAAATCAGTCTGTGCCAAAGTCTACTTATTTCGTAGCTATTTATCCCTTATTTGGCAATCCCTATTTGCACTCAAAGACCACTTGAACTGATCACTACACTGAGAAGAGTCTCAACATTGCGGTAAGTATATTTTTTAGGTAGCAGCCGGGGCAAGAATATGAACCAGAAGTACTCACTGCAGCTCTACAAGGGTACAGTACCGCTATATTAATTAAGGACAACATACCATACACTGACCTTATCTTTCTCTTGAAGGCGCGAGGGATCAGCATTCTTGTTAGAGATCTACTGATTGTTAATGTCTATGCACCTTCAGGTTCGCAGGCCAGATCTGAAAGACGACAGTTATTTATAATAGATATCCTTCCTCTTATTCAACAGTTCCAAGGCGATTTTAATGCCGTCATGTCAGCGAAAGACCAAATTGGTTCTTTTCAAAGTTGTCCAACTTAAGCTGCTTTGATACAAGGGCTAGAACTGAAAGATACTTGTGAACTGAAAAGGTCGCAATCTGCCGAATACACTTATTTATACAACACAGGAGCCTCCCGATTAGATAGAATTTATGTTAAAAAAAATTGCGGGGAGAAGTACGCGAAGTGGATGTATGTCCTGCGTAATTTTCTAATCATTGTGCATACATAAGCAAGTCAAGGCTACCAGCTCTAGGCCCAGCCCGTGGAAGAAGTTCGTGGAAACTAAACCAAACTATATTATTGGATATAGAGTTACAAGAACAATTTTCCACAGAATGTCAACGATGGGGAGGGAAAAAAACGGATATAAAGACACATTGGACTGGTGGCTGTTATATGCGAAACCCCGAGTTATAAAATTCATGAAGGCGTACAGCCCTCAACGCCATCGCATGTATAGGCATACGACTGAATTTTACTATTAATGTTTACGCCAGCTATATACAGAAGGCCCAACCAACCCAATGATTTATCACAGGATAAAACAAGTAAGGGCCCAGTTGCTGACATTGCACCGGAAGTACCAAGAAGGAATAAAAATACGCACCTGAGACAATCATTGTAATAGTGACCAAACGCCTTCAGTTTATCATCTAATTCGAGCATGTCGTAGGGAACGCCAGAAATGCATTCATCAACTTACTAACTCTGAAGGAAGGACTATCCAAGAGCATTCACAAATTTCAGACCCCATTGTACGCTCCTTTGAAAACTTGTGCGGGGATGAATCCAATACACCTGTGGATCACCAAGACCGGTTATTTTTTACGCCATACGAGGGTGAGTACGGCTTTGTATTACAAACAACTTATGTATGTTGTTAACAGAAGAAAAAGTGTACAACGTTATCATAAAAAGCGCGTCAAGTAAATCTCCTGGGGTAGATGGACTGGGAAAAGAATTCTAAGCTGTGATGTGGTCGGTCATCAAGAATGAACTTATTGACGCTTTAAACAATATTCTTGAAATGGGAAGGAGTATCGATCCGTTAAAAGAAGGAGTAATAGTACTCATTCCAAAAAAGTCGCACCCCAAGACTACAGCTGACTATCACCTCATAACCCTTTTAAATTTCGATTATAAGATACCCGATGTTTAAGACGTAGACTTAGCGCTTTTGTTGAGGACGCAACATTCAGTCATCAATCAGCTGCATTCCAAGGACGCAGTATCCTTAATACCGTCTGTGACATTCGAGACACAATAAGCAAATCATTGACGGAAAGCCAACGTAGACAGCTCATTTAACTGGATTTTGACCATGCTTTTGATGGAGTAAATCACAGATATCTGCTGGAGGTATTTAAAGCTCTGGGTTTCAACGCACAATTCATGTCAATAATTGTCCGGCTCCATGGCTAAATGGTTAGCGTGCAGATCTTTGGTCACAGGGGTCCCAGGTTCGATTCCGGCAGGGTCGTGAATTTTAACCATCATTGGTTAATTTCGCTGGCATGGAGATGGGTGTATGTGTCGTCTTCATCATCATTTCATCCTCATCACGACGTGCAGGTCGCCTACGGGTGTCAAATCAAAAGACCTGCACCTGGCGAACCGAACTTGTCCTCGGATACTCCCGGCACTAAAAGCCATACGCCATTTCATTCTACGTCAATAATTGAGAAAACAGTGATTGGTGGAACATCCAAGATCAATGTGAATGAGTACCTAACAAGTGCAATCAGAGTTGGGAGAAGAGTTCGGCAGGGTTGTCCCTTATCTATGGTAATGGTTGTTATCCCGTTAGAACCGTTTATTAGTTATTTAAAGCGCACATTTTCACTAGGAACATTAGATATATTTGCTTATGATGATGATGTCAACCTGATTTTCGACCACAACACATATTTCCAACAGCTAATAACGCAACTAGAGACTTACGGTCACTATTCTGGAGCAGTTCTTAACTTTCAGAAAACCAAGACCATGCTGATAGGCAATAGAAGCAGAGAGTACAGAGATTTTTCCGTCCTGGATGAATGTAACAGAGGAAATTAAGATAATAGGAGTGACATTTTCCAATAGCTGCAGAAGATGATATAGAAGAACTTGTCCTATGCCCTCACCACTGTGAAAGGCGTTCTACAACAAGCTAAACATAAATTACAACTCCTGCAGCACGGATCACAGTATGTTAACATACTTTGACTGACAGTGACAATGCAACACCAAGGAGGAGTGGTTCGAAAGGGATGAAAGTTGGGGAAAAAACAGAGACGGCACGGATGAATAATTGATGTTTATTTCAAACCGATATGCAGGTTACACAATGCGCACGGCATCGACTCAGTAGGATGTAGGACCACCGCGAGCGGCGATGCACCCAGAAACACGTCGAGGTACAGAGTCAATAAGACTGCGGATGGTGTCCTGAGGGATGGTTCTCCATTCTCTGTCAACCATTTGCCACAGTTGGTCGTCCGTACGAGGCTGGGGCAGAGTTTGCAAACGGCGTCCAATGAGATCCCACACGTGTTCGATTGGTGAGAGATCCGGAGAGTACGCTGGCCACGGAACCATCTGTACACCTCGTAGAGCCTGTTGGGAGATGCGAGCAGTGTGTGGGCGGGCATTATCCTGCTGAAACAGAGCATTGGGCAGCCCCTGAAGGTACGGGAGTGCCACCGGCCGCAGCACATGCTGCACGTAGCGGTGGGCATTTAACGTGCCTTGAATACGCACTAGAGGTGACGTGGAATCATACGCAATAGCGCCCCAAACCATGATGCCGCGTTGTCTAGCGGTAGGGCGCTCCACAGTTACTGCCGGATTTGACCTTTCTCCACGCCCACGCCACACTCGTCTGCGATGACTATCACTGACAGAACAGAAGCGTGACTCATCGGAGAACACGACGTTCCGCCATTCCCTCATCCAAGTCGCTCTAGCCCGGTACCATGCCAGGCGTGCACGTCTATGCTGTGGAGTCAATGGTAGTCTTCTGAGCGGACGCCGGGAGTGCAGGCCTCCTTCAACCAATCGACGGGAAATTGTTCTGGTCGATATTGGAACAGCCAGGGTGTCTTGCACATGCTGAAGAATGGCGGTTGACGTGGCGTGCGGGGCTGCCACCGCTTGGCGGCGGATGCGCCGATCCTCGCGTGCTGACGTCACTCGGGCTGCGCCTGGACCCCTCGCACGTGCCACATGTCCCTGCGCCAACCATCTTCGCCACAGGCGCTGCACCGTGGACACATCCCTATGGTTATCGGCTGCGATTTGGCGAAGCGACCAACCTGCCCTTCTCAGCCCGATCACCATACCCCTCGTAAAGTCGTCTGTCTGCTGGAAATGCCTCCGTTGACGGCGGCCTGGCATTCTTAGCTATACACGTGTCCTGTGGCACACGACAACACGTTCTACAATGACTGTCGGCTGAGAAATCACGGTACGAAGTGGGCCATTCGCCAACGCCGTGTCCCATTTATCGTTCGCTACGTGCGCAGCACAGCGGCGCATTTCACATCATGAGCATACCTCAGTGACGTCAGTCTACCCTGCAATTGGCATAAAGTTCTGACCACTCCTTCTTGGTGTTGCATTTGCTCTGTCAGTCAGTGTATATACAGTATATCTATTCAATACTTCTCCATACCCGTCAAAGAAATATGTCCGGTGCATTTTGAAAAGGGGATGGGGATAAGGTGAAAGCTGTATACCTATCACATTCTTAACCATGGTATTGTATTTATTAAAAAATGAAAGAAAGTCAGTATGAATAACTTAATACACTTTAATAACATTTAAGATTACAACTTGAAGTTCCTTTTAGAGCAAGATACATGTGACTATGAAGACATGGCACAAATATTTTTTATAAGGGATGACCTTCGGTCTATTTTTTCCATCGGTTTATTGGCGCCGATCAGGTAAATACTGATGTCAACAGTGTGTTTCCTGTCGGTCATACGTTTTAATTACCGGTACGTTATTAGGATGAAGCAGACCTTGGTTGAAATATTCATTTTGATGACTTCACAAAGGCTGCTCATAACAGCAGTAACTTATTGAAATACTGATCACGATCAGTTTCAGAACAAATTGTACAATACATCAGTATCAGAAACTTATGTTAATGTGTATTGTGGTGGGGTCTGCCATTTTGCACGGAAGTTCTTCCGAGGGAGGAACGATCGAGTCTGGCCGTTGCCTATGAGATACACAAGGCCGGGAAATACAGCATACTAGACTCGTCCTCGAGATACTTCCGGCAAGTGCCGCTAGAGTTCTCTTTACTGTTCTGTCTCGCCCGCTCATTACAACACGTTCGAATATGAAAAACTATAAAAACTCATTAAAACTAGTAATTTCAGAAGGCAGCAAACAGATATGAGATCAAAGATAGACCAAGAGCAATTGTTTGACTTATTTTCTACAACGTATTTCTTACAATATGCTTAAACGAAATAAGTAATTCACGAAAGAAGCAGAGAAATCTGATGGCGAGTTTGTCACTTCTTACCGATTCCTTTAATTGTGCGTCAGAGTATCCAATAAGCGGATCGAGATTGCGGTCATAAATAACTTTGGGTTTAATTGCCCTTTCACCAATAATCAGCGATCCAATCTATTCCTCCGCACATCTGATATTTTGACATTCGTATTGAAGCCGCTGTTTGGTGAGCGATGTTATGCCCGTTACGCAAATATTTAGCGTCGTTTCACCGTATTTCTCTTTTTTCTTCCCGTAAAATTAAATTTGTGTTCGCCTCTGTGGTGTAGTGGTTAGTTCCGAAGGTTCGGGTTCGATTCCCGGCCCTGCCACGAAATTTGAGAAGTGGTACGAGGGCTGGAACGGGGTTCACTCAGCCTCGGGAGGTCAACTGAGCAGAGGTGGGTTCGATTCCCACCTCAGGCATCCTCGAAGTGGTTTTCTGTGGTTTCCCACTTCTCCTCCAGGCAAATGCCAGGATAGTACCTAACTTAAGGCCACGGCCGCTTCCTTCCCTCTTCCCTGCCTGTCCTTTCCAATCTTCCCATCCCTCCACAAGGCTCCTGTTCAGCATAGCAGGTGAAGCTGCCTGGGCGAGGTACTGGTCATCCTCCCCAGCTCTATCTCCCGACACAAAGTCTGGTGCTCCAGGACACTACCCTTGAGCGGTAGAGGTGGGATCCCTCGTTGAGTCCGAGGGAAAAACCGACCCTGGAGGGTAAACGGATGAAGAAAGAAGAAAATTAAATTCGTTCTAACAGGAATAAAGCTCCTAAATGACCAATGTTAGCGTGCTTTTCAATTTGGTTTGCTTTTTGGTCAAGTTCAGATACCGTAAAACTTTTTTTCTGATTTCATTACCCGTATCCTACTTCTCAATTTACAGATTATTTTCTGTAATCTGCTATGGCCGACTCGTTGGCTGAATGGTCAGCGTACTGACCTTCGGTTCAGAGGGTCCCGGGTTCGATTCCCGGCCGGGTCGGGGATTTTAACCTTCATTGGTTAATTCCAATGGCTCGGGGGCTGGGTGTTTGTGCTGTCCCCAACATCCCTGCAACTCACACACCACACATAACACTATCCTCCACCACAATACCAAACAGTTACCCACACATGGCAGATGCCGCCCACCCTCATCGGAGGGTCTGTCTTACAAGGGCTGCACTCGGCTAGAAATAGCCACACGAAATTAAAAGTAATCTGGTATATCATTTTTTTTAGATTTAACAGAGATACTCGTAGACTTTCCTTGATATAGAAAAGAGACTTGTACTCCTGTTTCGTTTGTGGCTGACGTATGGAGATATGGTATATTCATCGTTATCGAATCGGAACTTTTACTAAATTTTGCTGGCAATACATCATTTTTGGGAGCTAGACGCTTCCTGCTTTTGACATTTTCCTGTTTGTGAACAGGATACACAATGAAAACAGAAGGAAATTTGATTGATGTGCTTTCACTGAAATTTGTTATGAGAAGAATTGCTAGGTACCTGAAGAGATCCTACGATATCACTTTGCCTAGAAATAGTTTGCTTCCATTTCTCCATTAAACCGCACTCGGAAGGGAAACTATGGAACGTCAATTTTCATGCTTTTTTTTTTTTTTTAGTATCATCCGAAATAACAACAGTGTACCTTCTTCTCAACCTCACAGACACTCACTGACAGAAACAATATTCACAATAAATTGTACAAAATCAAGACAGCATCACAATTACTCCGCATATCACAATGTTAAACTCCGCCAAGAAAAGAACGGAAACCTGGCATCTAGCGGCCAAACCGTGAACACGGTCGGGACGCATTTTCAGCGACAAATTAGTAGCTATGTCCCGGCCTTGTATATCTCGTAGGCAACGGTCTGGCTCCCAGTCGCGAGTGACGTCACCTTGTAGGGCCCACCCCTCTCGCTTCAGGTGTGTCCGGCCCGATGGCTAAATGGTCAGCGTGCTGGCCTTTCGTTGAAGGGGTCCCGGGTTCGATTCAGGCCGAGTCGGGGGTTTTAACCTTAATTGGTTATTTCCACTGGCTCGGGGACTGGATGTGTGTGTCGTCCTTAAAGAGAAATAAATAAAACGGAAAACATGGAAGAAATAAGAACACATCAGTAATTAAAGAAAAGAAAAACATTAAAAAGAGCTGTAACCAGCCATAGACGAGCCTGCCACCTGAGCCACGGAGGCTTTAGATGGCTTAATCTATGTTCGAATTATGTTAGTGGATTTACCCATATTAGATTTGTTTTCATCGTTCATGTGGAATTCATAATGATTTACCATCGATATATGTTGATCAATTTCCTGATCACGACAAATAAAGACGTGAAATTAAATGTCCGTGGTCTGCTATGACGGTACTTTCTGACTTGACACGTTTAGTTTTATTTCAACTATACCATTACGCTCGTCGTCTTCGTTAACGATACCGTACTTCACTCTACAATACTCTTAAAAAACCCAATGGGCAATTGAGCAGCAACATGTATGATATTTTCCGCGCCTCGACACGCAAGCGGCCCCGAAATGAGAGTCAAGTTCGCTTGGAGTCGTGAGGCTTCATGCTTTACGGAGGGAAAACTGGGTGGACTCAGGATATCTTATTCATAAGTTTGAAGTAACAGACATGAAAGCGAGAATGATTGCTGGTACAAACAGGCGGGAACAATGGCAGGAGGGTACTCGGAACGAGGAGATAAAGGCCAAGTTAGGAACAAACTCGATGGCTGAAGCTGTACGCATTAACCGGCTTCGATGGTGGGGTCATGTGAGACGAATGGAGGAGGATAGGTTACCTAGGAGAATAATGGACACTGTTATGGAGGGCAAGAGGAGTGGGGGGAGACCAAGACGACGATGGTTAGATTCAGTTTCTAACGATTTAAATATAAGAGGTATAGAACTAAATGAGGCCACAGCACTAGTTGTAAATAGAGGATTGTGGCGACGTTTAGTAAATTCAGAGGCTTGCAGACGGTCTATAATGATAATGTATGCATGTATGCTTTATCCCATTTAATTTATATCCCTACCGAGATCGATAGCTGCAGTTGCTTAAGTGCGGCCAGTATACAGTATTCGGGAGATAGTAGGTTCGAACCCCACTGTCGGCAGCCTTGAAAATGGTTTTTCGTGTTTTCCATTTTCACACCAGGCAAATGCTGGGGCTGTACCTTAATTAAGGCCACGGCCGCTTCCTTACCACTCCTAGCCCTTCCCTGTCCCATCGTCGCTATAAGACCTATCTGTGTCGGTGCGACCTAAAACAAGTACAAAAAATTATATCCCTTTTCCCATAATTATATTAAAAAACGAATGGTATAATATTTCAATGAAAGGGTAGGCCATAAATCTTTATATGAGACAGTTGCCTTCTTTCATCTTAATTTCTTGCGTTCAAATTTGATTTCCGTGTATATTTTAGTGCAAAGTATATCACATCTTCTTTTGACAGTGTGTGCAAGATTATTAAAGTAGTTTAATTTAATAGGGCCAATAATGACGAAAATATGGGTCATTATTTCTTACAGTGGTTGAGCGCGATGATAATGAAGTCATGGTCGAGACCGCTATAAGTTCAGCCAACCTTCGCACACAAGAATTACAAAGAAACTGGAGAATTTGACCCTAAGTGAGTTGAAATACGCAGTATGTCTGTTGCCTTCAAGGACTACCCTCATTCCCCCTCTCTCATCGTTGTCAAGTCAGGGGGGACGTGCGGGCAGGCGGGGAGCAATTAGCTGCCCCTCCGCGTGTTTCGTTCATGGTAAATATCCCGTACTTCACTCTCTCCACCTTCCCTTCACTCTTCAGATGTGTGCATGTGTTACGTGTCTAATGGATGTGACTAATGAGAGAGAATGTGTAAGCCTGAGGGCTGTACTGATTTCTTGCCTGAAATGAATATTTCTGGCCACGAGATACTAAATTTCTCGAGTATACAACTTCAGAACTCAAAACTTCGAGAACGTAGGCAGCTCTCCATTGCGCTACTTACATACACGATACTGTGTACTAAGATCCCGCGTTGTCTCTATAACCTATTCCAATTAATAAACAGCATAACCGATGTACAACATTTATACTTCAGATTTCCATACATCGGACTGTAAAATACAATAGATGTTTCCTCTGCACAACAAAAGGCTTTTTAATACTTCATGCTTCTAATGTTCACTGATTTATGAATTCGGTCAACATCATGTCCCTCATAAAATACTTAAAGACCTGCTTCCTGGATTAATACAAGAAATGGAATTAATTAATTAATGAAGACTTAATTTGCATAGTACTGTAGTTTCGCTAAATCATCTCATTTTCCATAAGCTATTGTTATTTTTGTTTTTAATCTTAGTAATTTCATTCCCCAATAAATTAATTCCTTACTTTGACAGCATTTCAGATAATTACACTAAACTCCTTGTTAATCATTAGAATAGCTCCTTATTACAACCAAGTTAACCAATATCAATGTTTGTAATACTTAAAGTTAATACTTACATATTACTTTTGTGTAGTTTATGCTTATAATGTTTCAGTGCATGTTAGTCAGTGTTTAAACTTTAGATTTTAGTTCAACTTTCTCTCTTTTTTCTCTAATAATACATTTTCTGTGTACTGTTTTCAAAATAGAAAGGGGCTCATTAGCCTCAGTGGCAAATTATAACCAATACATTCAAATTCAATTCAAGTTCAAATCTTCTATATACAACACATCACACTACCAACCATCATAGAAACACTCAATAATAGTTACATATCTCCACACACGGTTGGCGTCTGGAAGGACATCCAGCCGCAAAACTGGATAAATTACTGAGAATTATGGATACCCGATAATTGGGAATAAGAATACGATTCTCTCTTCCATTTACAGAGTTATGATTGACATCACCACCGACAAATTTTTCTCTGTATTTGTGGTATGGTTGAAAGAGTTTGTATAATTCATTTGTGCATGTTAGTATAATATTGGTGCAACCCATAGTAATTGTCTGTTTGAATGACTTAGTCTTTAAAAACTAGTCTCGAATTATTTTGTTGTTGAAAATGCTACGCATGAAGGGCGAATTCAGAATAATATATATTTAGTAATTTGTTTAAAAAGCTTGGTACACCCTTGTTGGACGCAACTAGCGAGCTTCAAGATTTCTTCCTCAAAGTCGTAAGGAACCGACGATGACCCAACATGAAACGCAACTTACCTACTCCTGTGGACATAGCAGATGCTGAACCGGAGGATGCCTGCTCAACAAACTGGTAATAATAATAATAATAATAATAATAATAATAATAATAATAATAATAATAATAATAATAATAATAATAATAATAATAATAATGTATGTATTTATTAAATCTTCTATCAGTCTAGATAATATCACACTATTGTTTTAAAGTAGTGGTTACTTATACAAAGTTATTGTAATTATAACAATACAAAATAAGTTATATATTATGAGTATATTATATTCTACATGATAAATTATTCTGATATTTATTTTATCTGTTTAAGATTTCAGTATCTTCAGTATGTTATCTCAATGGTGAGCCGACTTTTTAGGAAGTTCAATTACATTTGTGATTTGTTTGTAATAGTTATTTTTAATTTAACTTAATTTGTCTTGAATAATGATATACGTGTGATTTGGGAAGTTAGCTGTTTTTTGACATAGCCAGTCAATTTTTTAAAGTAAAGTTAGGGCAATCACGTTTTCTGTTAGGAAGAACAGAAATTTCGGTTATGCCATCTTTGTATTAATGTCTAATTTGTATATGAAACTATTGTAACAAGAAACGAGCATACATCAACAAGTGATTTGTGTAATTAACCTAGAGATAATTTTATAATTTAGTTCATTTGATATATTTTCGCTTCGAATAATGAAGGGAGGCTGTTACGCTTTAAATACTTGTTTGTTGCTTAATGTCCATTTGGACTATCGTTGGAAAATCACACGGCTTCGTTTTAAAATAATCGGAATGTATAAGTAGATCATTCTTCTTTATCCGTTATTTATTACAAGCACATTAACATTGTGTCTTTATACAAAGCGTGTGCAGGTATTAGGCGTGCATGACAAAATCGCTACGTGAAACAAATTGTATGCTTGAAATTGGATAATTTACGGAACGCGGCTTTTTTTACGCAATATATCTTCCTGATGGGTACGTTTGTATTGTGATGTGTTTAGTAAGTGAATGCATATTTAGTTCTGACTCCCATGCTACTTCTGATTGGAATAAATTATCCTGTTTCTCAGGTACATAATTGTTTAAAATACTGCATTTGCATTTGGAGTCTGTATTTTTATAAATATGGTAATACAATCATCATCACAGGCATTCACTAGCTGGTGAGTAGGCCTATAACAGTTGTCTGCTGTTCAGCTCCATGGCTAAATGGTTAGCGTGCTGGCCTTTGGTCACAGGGGTCCCGTGTTCGATTCCCGGCAGGGTCGGGAATTTTAACCATAATTGGTTAATTTCTCTGGCATGGGGTCTGGGTCTGTGTGTGTCGTCTCCATCATCATTTCATCCTCATCACGTCGCGCAGGTCGCCTACGGGTGTCAAATCAAAAGACCTGCATTTGGCGAGTCGAACTTGTCTTCGGACACTCCCTGCACTAAAAGCCATACGTCATATCATTTCATTTCAGTTGTCTGCTTCACTTGGTAACAATCTCAGCATTTGTCACAGTCAGTATCTGTCTCGCCTTATGCTGGAGAACAACGTGGATTTGATAGCACTACAGGAAACACATACCAGTGACAGTGAAGATCTCTACAGAAGAGGAAAAATAGGTGGTTACAATCTTGCTGGAGCAATCAATGATGAACGTTATGGGATCGCAACTTACATCAGATCCCAGTTAACTGATTTTAAAGTTGTTTATGAAGACAACTCAACAGATATCTCTGTCCTGGCAGTGGAAATCTCAGGCATTACTGTTGTGAATATCTATAAACCACCAGCAGTCAGTTGGTCCAGCTGTTCATTAAAAGTTTTTGATCACCCTGTTTTGTACGTCGGTGATTTCAATAGTCATAGCCCAGCATGGGGATACGAATTTGAAGATGACAATGGGTCCAACCTAAATAACTGGATTGAAGCAAACTCCCTACAACTCGTCTACAATGCTAAACATCCTGGCACATTTCATTCTGGCAGGTGGCTAAAGGATTATTCTCCTGACCTGTGCATAGTGTCACAGTCAACTCCTGAGAATCATCACATGGTACAACGAAAGGTCATCAGTTCCTTTCCACAGTCAACACAGACCAGTTATTATTTACTATGGCACTGAGATCCCTCTTGTGTCTTCAGTACCACAACCTCGTTGGAATTTTCGACTAGCAAAGTGGGATAAATTTGCAGAAGGACTTGATAACACTGTACAGTGGATACGACCAGTTCCTGAAAATTACAATAGATTTGTCAACGCCATAAAAGCTAATGCTAGGAAGTTCATTCCCCGGGGATATCGCAAGACGTATATACCAGGATGGTCAGAAGATTGTAATCAGCTCTACACCGAATATCAGAACTCTCCTAATAAAACAACAGCTGATGAGTTGCTAAGGGCTCTAAATAAATCTAGGAGAGAGAAGTGGCACAGAACTACAGCAGAGATAGACTTCACACACTCTAGTCGTAAAGCCTGGAACCTCATAAGAAAACTTGGTAGTGACCCTACAATGAAACGCAGAAGTTTGCCAATGAACCCAAACACCATTGCCTCCAGACTGACACAAATCTCTAGAGCGAAGATGGACAAGGTACACGCAAGGAGTGTTAAGAAGCAACTAAGAACGAGAAGATCACAGTTGACATCCCATCCGGAGTATTCCTGTGACTTCAGTACTGAAGAACTGGACAAGGCTCTATCCAAGATAAATAAAGCTGCTGGTCTGGATGAAATCTATCCGGAGTTTCTGAAGGCCATAGGCCCTGGTACAAAACAATGGCTAGTCAACTTCTTCAATGAAATTCTACGAACTGGTAAATTACCTAAGTTGTTAAAACAAGCCAAAGTAATTGCAGTCTTGAAACCAGGAAAGGAAGGAACTGATGCTTCACATTATCGACCAATTTCACTCCTTAGTGTCATCTACAAGATGCTTGAAAGAATGATACTTAACCGTATCCAGGAAGCAATAGAAAGAGTCATCCCAGTTGAGCAAGGGGGTTTCAGAAAGAATCGTAGTTGTTGTGATCAGGTGTTAACACTGACAACAGAGATTGAAGCAGGAGTCCAGAAAAGACTGAAGACTGCTGCAGCTTTTGTCGACCTTACATCAGCCTATGACACGGTCTGGAGAGAGGGACTGTTGCTCAAGTTTGTTCAGGTCATCCCTTGTCAGAAGCTAGCATGCTTACTAAACAACATGTTATCCAACCGTCGACTTGCTGTATTTCTGAATGGTGAAAGAAGCAGGTGGAGATCTCTAAATAATGGTTTACCCCAAGGGTCAGTTTTATCTCCCATTCTATTCAATCTTTACATCCATGACCTGCCAAGAACAACTTCAAAGAAGGTACAGTTTGCAGATGATCTAGCTTTAATTACTCAGAGTACGGATTTGGCACACTGTGAGGATGTACTTACAGAGGACCTAGCTACCATGTGCGACTATTTTCACAAATGGAGACTCCAACCAAATCCTAGTAAAACGGAAGTAACAGCATTCCACTTGCATAACATGGAAGCTAATCGGAAGCTACATGTGCTTTTTAACGGAACAGAAGTCTCCCACAACTTCTTCCCAAAATATCTGGGTGTCACACTGGATCGGTCCTTGTCGTTCAAACAGCATTGCTCGAATCTGTCAAAGAAGCTGAGTACAAGAGTAAATCTAGTGCATAAACTAGCGGGCAGCAACTGGGGTGCAGATGCAAACACTCTTCGCACTGCTTAACTTTCTCTAGTATACTCGGCTGGTGAGTACTGCGCTCCTGTGTGGGAAAACAGCGTACATTCGAGCAAGATTGACGTACAGCTCAATGAAACCATGAGAGTTGTTACTGGTACAGTGAGGTCGACTCCTACTCAGTGGCTGCCTGTTTTAGCAAACATTGCTCCTCCAGATCTGAGGAGAAAAGCAGCAAAAGTACAGTTGCTCAAGAAGACCTTTGCACACAGGAACTCACTTTTGTTCAATGCCTTACGAGATCCACCTGTGATGAGGTTAAAATCCAGGAATCCACTCTGGACTGATCTACACTCCTATGAAAAATTCTGTGTAACAGCAGAATGGAGACAGCGATGGGAACAATGTCCACCCACTAACGCCTTTCTGATTAAAGACCCAACGAAGAAAGTGCCAGGTTTCGATCTTCCTCGACATGAGTGGTCAAAACTCAACCGTTTCAGAACAGGCCACGGCAGGTGCCGATATATGATGAAAAAGTGGGGATATTGTGAAAGTGCTGCGTGTGAGTGTGGTGCTGAGAAGCAGACATTGCTTCATGTTGTTGAGAGCTGTCCACTGTCAACATTTAAGGACGGTTTACGGACTCTGCATGAATTGACACCAAGTGCAGTGGACTGGTTGTCGAAGCTGGACATTCTAGTTTAATTACCTCTATATTTTAATGTGTATGTTAATTGTATATTTTTACAGATTATGCTTGTAAATGCCATACGATAATAATAATAATAATAATAATAATAATAATAATAATAATAATAATAATGGATATGTTTTTTGAGTAATTACAAAGGTAGACGGGAGAGAGGGAGTACAGATTCTTTGGTTGTTTCCCTCTTAGTAGCCTCTCACGACATGCAGGGGGTACAGATAACGCATCCTTTCACTCCACCCACATGGGAGATAAATAGTTCCGATAAATAGAAAGAAATGATCTATGTCCAACAACATCGCAACTGAGCCAGCACACAACATTCCCATGCCATGTCACAAGATAGCACCATCTATCAAGATATACAGTACATCCAACAAAATGTTTGCTGATTTAACACACACATTTTATAACCACTCGTCCTGATGGCCATAAATATTCACAAGATACGTATTATGAGAAAAATTATGCTGCCTTAGGTAACGTTACCGTGTGTAGGGACTCTGCTGTGGCCTAGACGAAGTCAAAGACAGTGGAAACTCGTTTTAAACATGACCCAATTTGTACCTACTGTATATAAAAGGCAGAGTTCTAGCACACGGTAATCACGTGAGGAGGAAGACGACGAAGACTTAGTACAGATAAATGACGAACACTGGTTGCCTGGTTACCACGATGTCGGTTTTCTGTCAACCCAAAATAGTCTACGCTAAATTGATGACTATTCCAGACAGAACCGAGCCTAAAAACATATCCATGTTAAAATAAAATTAACAGAAACGTTTGGCGGTTCGCCGATATAGCCGGCCGTCAAACTATTTCATTTAATCTATGGCCTTCATACCCGGTCATGCAGGACTCTTATCAGGAATGCAAGCGGTCCACCGTGGTACAGTAGCTTCAGCGTTAGTAGCATCGGCCTTTTTCAAGATACCGATGTTTGTTCGACGGTTTGCGGTTTTACTGTAAATAGGCTGTTTTCTAAGGCAGTGATGGTGGTATTTTCTCAGACATTTCAAGGATACATTAAATATGTAAAAGAAGATTTCTGATTGTTACTGTGCGTAATCACGTCTAAATGATGTTAATTCCAATTCTTTAAACAACGATCCTCACTCAGAGGCTTACAACAGTGTATTCGTTGAACTGTGGTTACATCACATGCCTGACTTCACTTAACTTACGCCGTTATCCTTCGGCTTTTCTGTGTGATACATCTCATCAACATCTTCGTATATGTTCTGGTAAGGTTCTCAGAGCTGGGGTTACTTCCATGATCTCTTTTCATAATTTGTATACTACTATCCATAACATCGTCCTTTAAATTCTCGTTCCTTCCTTCCTTCCTTCCTTCCTTCCTTCCTTCCTTCCTTCCTTCCTTCCTTCCTTCCTTCCTTCCTTCCAAAGAGATTTCGGTTTTGAAATAAAGAATCTCACTTAACGAATATTTATGATCCCAAGTGGAGAAATCAAAAATTATTCCCAGTTCTCTCTTCGGACGAAAACGCCGGGACTCATGGACCGAACCCTAGCAAATCGACCGAAGACCATCCCTGGTCTGTACAAGCTGTAGGTACAGTACACTACAACTCGAGGTACATGACCTGTGTTGCTGTGATAGCCCCACACAGACTGAGGAAGGAGGCGACACTGACGACAGCCGTTGTAGTACCAGCAGCACTCACGATGGAGCCCATGCAGACGGACAGGATAAACTGTGCCAGGAACACCATACTGCTGACTATAGCGACATCTGTGCCCAGACCTCGTAACTGAGTGCCCATTTTAGCTTCACCGGAAGATGTGACCTCGAACTGTGAACAATAGGAATGTTATTCTTAGGAATTAACGAAATATATTCATTTTCAAAGTTTCATGCACTGCAGAAATACATCTCTTATCGATCAATAAAAACCCCAGATAATAATAATAATAATAATAATAATAATAATAATAATAATAATAATAATAATAATAATAATAATAATAATAATAATAATAATAATAATAATAATAATAATAATCTACTGATTTGCTCCCAAAGAAATGACTACCGTATACATTAAAAACAAGTAAACCACTGAAGTTGTCTATTCAACACCGCTGTGCTGGTGAATAAAACATGTGTAGTTTAATTTAAGAAACGAAGTAGTATCGTTATCATTGTTATTAACAATCTTATGGAAACAAACAAACCAACCCGTAGCGCAACAACCCATTAGGGTCTGGGCATGTCAAAACGACTGCTGCCTAACTAGATGGCCTGCAGATACTGAAGTTTCACGTGGTCAACGTAACGACATCCTCAGATGTATTGCTTGGGTTTTCTGACCGGGTCTGCTGTCTCTCCTGTCAAACATCGCCTCAGTTGGTCTCAGGATAATTAATGAATACTTTTCTAGCCTTTAATCCAGAATTAAAATCCATGGACTGGTGGGAATCAAACTTTGGGCTTCCACGTAAGAGACAAGCATGCTTACCCACGGAGCTGGCAATCTCAATGAAAAGGGGAGAATGTTGTTGTACGAGCCACGTAATATCATTTAAGAGTATGAAAATAGAATCTCCATATCGTTATCAGATATGGAGACATTTGAAGTGGACTTTCCTATTTCCTATTGACTTACCGAGCGAGTTAGCTGTACGCTTCGGGCCATATAGCTGTGAGTTTGCATCCAGGAGATTGTGTATTCGAACTTCACTATCGGTAGCCCTGGAGATGGCTTTCCGCGGTATAAGTACCGTATAATATAATTCCAGTTTTTACTACAGACATGGAGACCTGCTCTCCATAAATGCATGCATAAGACCACCATGGCATAGCGCGACACACTCCAGGAACTGTCGACAGAGGGCGGTGAATCAGTAACTTCACTCCCAACCACCAGACCACAGCACAGTGCGATGATACTCTACCTGAGTCCAGCTAGTGGGGAGGTCGTGGATAGTATGGTCGTGATTTCCACGTTCATTCAAGAATTACCGGGCGAGTTGGCCGTGCGGTTAGGAGCGCGCAGCTGTGAGCTCGCATTCGGAAGATAGTGGGTTCGAACCCCAATGTCGGCAGCCTTGAAGATGGTTTTCCGTGGTTTCCCATTTTCACACTAGGCAAATGCTGGGGCTGTACCTTAATTAAGGCCACGGCCGCTTCCTTCCCATTCCTAGGCCTTTCCTGTCCCATCGTCGCCATAAGACCTATCTGTGTCGGTGCGACGTAAAGCAACTAGCATTCAGGAATTTCTATGATCACTGTCGAAGCAGAACTTCACATGCCCTGACGAAGGCCAATGTAATTTGGTGGAAAGCTCGGCTTTGTTTTAATAATAAATATGCTTTGTATTAGTAATAAACAAGTAGCTTTAATCGAGATATATTTATTTACTTTTAATACAGTGAGCCACGAAAGTGTTAACGGTCGTTGTTGTGAGAAATATTGCTCTGTTGAATTATTGCTGTTTAGTTATTCACTGTGTTTGGTTGTGGGAATTACTGGGCTGTTTCTAGAGTCGAACCAAAGAACAGTCATCGTGTGTTGTGTGGCCAAAAGTCCTGTATTCAAACCTAGCGGTCCGCACGCAGCTGCTGTACGGGGTGACCCACTTGTGAGCGCAAGTGAAGGGCCTGCCAGTCAGGATTGCCATCTCCCAGGTAATACCAACGAGACGGACTTCCTGCTGTGTGAAAAGAACAGAGACTTGTAAATAGGCAACTAGCGAGTGTGGTTAGTCATGGTTGAAGAGATGAAGAGAGTTGTGTATGTGTATATGTGTGTGGGTGTGCATTTATTGGGTCATCTTGAAATAAATTAGAGTATTAAAATATACAGTGTTTTATTCGTAACAATATCATGGTTGTCAGCAAGAGCTTGCCGAAATCTTTACCACTCTTGGTACATTGGTTGAAAGCCTCGGACATGAGAAACCATTTTCTTTTGTTTGTAAGGCAAAAGTTCAGCTACTGCAACAATTTTTCAGCGTAGACGTCTAGGCGCGTAAAGGGTGTCCTTTTGTATTTGCGATTTCTGTTAGTTCCATTCAGTTATGCAGGTACTCTTAATAATAATAATAACAATAATAATAGTAATAATAATAAAAAATAAGAAGAAGAAATACAAGAACATGAAGTGTTGTAGTGGAAAATGCTGTACCGGAGTGTACTCACCGTTCCTGAGGAATGGTAGTGTGCTACTAGCAGATACGGCATAGTAAAGAGGGTCGAATACATGACCCCCGCGGTCCATGAGAACAATATCACTCCCACACGATGCTTGGTGAGGGCCATCAGGAGCATCCCCACGCTGTAAAACAGCAGACCGCCAACGTACACTTTCCGTGCCCTGCAACATCATGAGAATATGTGTTTTGTGTCAACTTCTTGGTAAAAGATGCACCGTGTCCCTACAAAATCTATATATATAAAATAAGAGTTTTATCTGTACATTGCTCATAATTGAAAAAGAATGGTATTTCTGTATCGGTCATGTCCACAGTAACAAGGAAATGCACTTTTTAATTTTCCGTTATTTCTGTCTGCATGTATGTGAGTATGTGCGGGCATCACGAGAAAATGGCTAAAGAGAATTTAATGAAAATTGGTATGTAGAGTCGGGGAATGAGGCACTACTATCTAGGCTGTAAATAATTTTATTCGCGCCAAGTGAAATGGTAGTTTAGGGGAGGTCTGAAATTTAATTTTCAGATATTTATGTTATTAACGGTCCTAAATGGTCCTAAAGTTTCCGATCATTTATGTCTAATACATTTTTACAGTGCCGGCTATGATAACACAGATATTCATGAATTTCAATTTTTGTTGCTAAGTCCAAATCAGCGCCGAACCACGAGAAAATGGAGAAACAGAATTTAGTGAATACTGGTATGTAAAGTCTGGGAACAAGGTGCTACAGTATAGATCATAAATAATTTTTATTCACGCTGGATGAAATGGTAATTTAGGGGAAGGTTCCTAAAATTTAATTTTTTAAATACCTATTTCATTGATCCTATCGGAGAGTAGTGCATACCGTAACAAAAGTTATAGAGAATACAAGTTCCAATCATTTTTGTATTATACAGCTTTACCGTGCCGAGTACGATAATAGAATTCATGAATTTATACTTTTGTTGCTTAGTCCATACCAGCGCCAAGCATTGTTAAGATGGAAATATTGTTTAATCGTGTTAACTGGCGATGGGTTTTGTCATGGTTGTCTAAGGTGTAAAACCGCGTGGTCATCGGATCCGTATCGACAAAGAAAAATGTGAAGATGATCATAAAAGATATGTGAAAAAATCGTGAAGGAACGATCGCTTGGTGAATAAGGAAAGAGGGAGTCATGGAAGAAGGAAGGACTGCCTTTACATTAGATGCTCTAATATCCTAGAGTTGGAAGAAAACCAAGTGAAAAGGTCTACAATATCGAAATCTCATAACATTAAATTGACCATTGTTGTGTCTCTTCTGCTGTCACTCATCTCCAATAGATGGGATTACTGCTGCGTCCCGAGTGAAACAGCATACCTGAATATTGGCGGAAAGTAGCTGGGGAGTTAGATAACTTTGCGCATTCTATACGATCGCCCCGTCAACTCCGGGTACTGCAGCTAGTCTACATATATATAAAATAAGAGTTTTGTCTGTATATTGCTCAGAATTTGAAAAGAATGGTATTTCTGTATCGGTCATGTCCACAGTAACAAGGAAATGCACTTTTTTCTTTTCCGTAATTTCTGTCTGTCTGTCTATTTGTATGTACGCGCATCACTAGAAAACGGCTAAAGAGAATCTATATTGAAAATCGGTATGCAAAGTCGGGGAATAAGTCGCTACAATCTAGGCCATAAATAATTGTATTCACGCTGAAAGAAATGGTAGTTTAGGGGAAGCCCTAAATTTAATTTCTAAGATTTGTATGTCATTAGTGGTCCTATCTTAATGAAAATCGGTATGCAAAGTCGGGAAATAAGTCGCTACAATCTAGGCCATAAATAATTATATTCACGCTGAGAGAAATGGTAGTTTAGGGGAAGGCCTAAAATTTAATTCACCGAGCTCGATAGCTGCAGTCGCTTAAGTGCGGCCAGTATCCAGTTTTCGGGAGATAGTAGGTTCGAACCCCACTGTCGGCAGCCCTGAAAATGGTTTTCCGTGGTTTCCCATTTTCACACCAGGCAAATGCTGGGGCTGTACCTTAATTAAGGCCACGGCCGCTTCCTTCCCACTCCTAGCCCTTTCCTGTCCCATCGTCGCCGTAAGACCTATCTGTGTCGGTGCGACGTAAAACAACTAGCAAAAAAAAAAAAAATATTCTCAAATATTTATGTTATTAGTGGCCCTATCTTAATGAAAATCGGTATGCAAAGTCGCGAAATAAGTCGCTACAATCTAGGTTATAAATAATCGTATTCACGCTGAAAGAAATGGTAGTTTAGGGGAAGACCTAAATTTAATTTCTAAAATTTGTATGTTATTAGTGGTCCTATCTTAATGAAAATCGGTATGCAAAGTCGCGAAATAAGTCGCTACAATCTAGGTCATAAATAATCGTATTCACGCTGAAAGAAATGGTAGTTTAGGGGAAGACCTAAATTTAAATACTAAAATTTGTATGTTATTAGTGGTCCTATCTTAATGAAAATCGGTATGCAAAGTCGGGAAATAAGTCGCTACAATCTAGGCTGTAAATAATTTTATTCACGCTGAGTGGAATGGTAGTTCAGGAGAAGGCCTAAAATTTAATCTCAAATATTTGTGTTATTAGTGGTCCTATCGATAAATACTACATAACTAAAGTTATATAGTATTAAGTTTCCGATCATGTATGTCTTATACATTTTACCGAACCGGCTATGACAACAGAGATATTCATGAATTTTGATTTTTGTTGCTAAGTCCATATTAGCGCCAAGCCACGAGAAAATGCATAAACAGAATTTAATGAAAATCGTTATGTAAAGTCGGGGAATAAGGAGCTACAGTCTACACTATACCGTAAGACGTCATAATATCATAGAATCGAAAGAAAATTAAATGTGAAGACCTACAATACAAAAAGCCCATAACACTAAACAACAATAACATTACATTGACCATTGTTTGTTGTGATGTGCTTTGTGTCTTCTGTTGCCAGTCATGTCCGATATATGGGATTACTGCAGTACAGGCCTACCGAGTATTTTCTTCTAAATTTACTTTACGTGCACCGACACATATAGGTATTATGGCGACAGTGGGATAGGAAAGGGCTAGGAGTGGGCGGCCCTGGCGTTAATTACGCTACAGCCCCAGCATTTGCCTGGTGTGAAAATGGGAGATCGCGGAAAACCATCTTCAGGGCTGTCGACAATGGTTTTCGAACCCACTACCTTCCGGATGCAAACTCACAGCTGCGCGCCCCTAACCGCACGGCCAACTCGCCCGGTCGTACAGAGTATAACAGCCTGCCTGAATATTGGCGGCAAGTAGCTGGGGAGTTAGATAACTTCCTTATTAAGCATGCCATTCCTCTGGTTCATAATTTTTCTGATACTACTGGCACGTAACAAACTGGTTCATCATAGCATTCGAGCTATTCAATCACTACACTGAGGCACTGATTGGAATGAGCAGTGTGTATATTTAACGGAACTATGGCAGAGGAGTGTTCACGACTGTCTGGTCATTCCAGCACTGGAACTTTGGACTGTTAGATCGGCATCGTAGTACTGTTCGTTAAAAGTGAGAAAATGTGCGGTTTTTCATTTGAGCGAGTATTTTATATGATAACATTGCTTTTAATCCCGTCATTCTTACTGACGTTTTTGTAATGGCCTAAGTTAACTGTAGTTAGGAAAACCAAAAAGACAGTCTTTCTGAGAATCCCGTAGCGAAGCACGGGAACATCAGCTAGTATAATATAAATTTTGGACACCACGAAGATAAACTTCCAATTTTAAATTAAATTAAGTACGTCACAATAGAGTTAATAGACCTCAGATCATGTGCGATGATTCGGTAACCCAATTCCGGGGGCTGCCCTTACTTCACGCTTGAAAATACGTTTTTAAGGATGGGTTAACTGGTTACTAAACAGGTAAACGTGAATCTTTAATCTACACTATATACAAAAAATAACATAAAATTAAAATACACTCTACACTGGATGAAATGGATATGCTTCTAGGATAACTCGTGGCTTAATAAAAATGCCTACTTAAAGGGGAAATGGAATCGGATTTTGGGTGAAAAAATAAATTTATTTTGTGGTCTTAATTTGTTCTCGAAATCTTCCTCTTTAAAATGAAACCTTGAAAATGATTCTAGAGTAACTGTAACTTTTCTATTTTTCCATTTATCTGAGACGGGGCCGTGGCGTCATAGCTGACTCCATAGCTGTCAAATTTCATTCGTGAGTTCAGAGCTCCTGCTGTTCAATATGTGGTAAAAGAAAGGTTGATTTCAATAGTTCGTACCATGCATGTGACGTTCTTCCGTTTTATACACATAGGCTACATATTTTGGATTTTGTTATCCTTAGTGTGTTTGCAAACAATGTTATTGTTTCGAATTAGTTTTGTAACAGTACCAGTATTTTAGTGACCTCTCTCTCTCTCTCTCTCTCTCTCTCTCTGTGGAAATGCCTATATTTACTGGTAACGGTATTTCAAAGGCGTGAGAATTGAGAAAAGAAGAGAAAGAAACGCAATTTTCAAGGCAGTGGCAACAAACAACGAAGGGAATATTACCAAGTGCCAGGTTCTAGAATAGTTAGGGTTGCATGCTGGTTCTCAGACAGTTGATGCTATTCTGGCTTCAGATAAACTCAGACTCAGAAATCCAGACAGTGCAATCAAGATTTTGGCCAGGAAAGCAAGACAAGTTAGAAGAAGTGCCAAGAGAAGCCTGGAAGATGCGTTTGGAGATGTCGAAGGAAGTGGAGATCATGCAGCATGGGTGTTTTAACTTCGAGCTCAGCTTTCCGTAAATTGAAAATTTTCATATTCAAGGAACATTTTCTTAGATTCTAGTAAATTCTTTTGAAAATTTCAAAACGTTTTACAGAACTCTCGATGAACTGAAACACTTTTATTTAAAAATCTACAATAATGAGAGTTTTAGAGGGGAGGAGGTGTTCAAAAAAGAGTTGAAAAATCATACCCACAAAAAAGTAATATTTAACTCAGGAATAGCACTGATAAAAAAATATTATTTCTGTACGGACAACATATATGTTTGCATGCAATGTCAAAGTTTAGATTTTTGTCTGCAGTGGGTTATGAGAAAATGTTCCCTATATTAGGCATAATTTAACATTGTGAAGGTACGCGATTCCATTTCCCCTTAAACCGACAATAAATTGTGTTTCGGAATTCATATTTTAATTTTGTGGGAACTTGTCTTGCGTTCAGCTTTTATCCCAATTTTTGTACGATTCACAAAACACTTATTATTGGTTAATGGAAGAAAGATTCTGCAATTAAAATTTTTGAAATAGAGATCAGAATTAAAATAGACAGTCGTAGGCTCATTAGTCTGATGTTCACTTTATACAAACAGTTGGAACAATAGGCTAAGTCATGGATATTGCGTACGTGAAACACATAAATGCTGTAAAGAACAAATTCATTAAGAAAATCTTATGCCATTAGGTACTATCACCCCCATCAATACAGTAATTAAAGCTGAGAGTACTTTTCCTGTCGGTGAAACTTACAAACTGACTTTTCATCCCGTTTACCATCATGCCATTGTCTGATGTCCATTTCAAAACGTTATCGAGGTCTTTTTGTAGCAGCTCACAATACTGTAACTTATTTATTAGTCTAAACAGTAGAACATCATCTGTAAAAGGCCTTATCCCAGATTTTTACTTATGTATTTATTGAACGAATCAATGACTTCCCGCAATTACGGGTTGCCACAATGGACAAAGTAAAGCGTATCAGGATACAGAATGTTTTATCACATAGAAATATAGCGGTGATACGGATTTGTTAAATTACGGAGGTCCGAACAAATGAGATTTCAGGATGTGTACAGATCCACGTATGGTGGTGGTAACTATTCTTTGAATGTTGTTCATAGGCAGGTCGAATTTCTTCCAGAATTCTATGAACGAGGCAGGTATTGTGCCACGAGCACCAGCCATTAGGCCGATAATCTCTATTTCATTCAGCTGGTATTTATTTTTGTAGAACGGGATGGTGGACGCGTAAATGTTCTGCTTTTCAAGATGAACTTCAGTAGACTGGCCGACATGGTGTTCGAATCGGATTATCGGACTGATAATGGAGCCTTTCTTGTCGTCATCTTTAAAGGCAATTATGTCATTTCGTCTTGTACTCCCTGTCGTAGACAAACCATGGACTTATTCATGTACACGGAATATTTTACTACGGAGTTCTTCTGCAATCAGTGATCTTATTTTGTGGCGAGGTGAGTTTCTCAGTACTTCGCCGTAGAGGTAAGAACACAGAACGTGAGCCAAGTTTTTTCTCTCTGACGCATCTGCGACAGAGGTTTCCGTCCTCAGTTCTGCCCGGAATAGTTCGTACTGCAAAAAGATTTGATGTCATCTTGATTGCCTCTCGCCATTCGCTACAAGAAAGTCCCTGGTGATGCCTAATCCAATTGTTGGCCGGAGTATCCTCTTCATACAACTCTACACTGATCCCCTTCTGAGGCAAAGAGCACCAAATTGCAATTTCACGACTTCTTAGTTCTTGGCGGATTTTTCTTGGATTTGGAAGGTCACTGCTTTTTTTGGAGTATCGGTTAATATCTGTGATGTTGAGGTCCTGTAGACAGTGCGTCGTTTCCGATGTCAGATCACGCATCTTTAAAACGTAGCTATTGCTGGATCGGCGAAGAGCGTTTCATGTGCTTAGTTGTTGCAGATGCGCTTCCCAGGTTGCTTTGAAAAGTCAGAGGCCTTTGAATCTTCAATCAGAATACAGAGCAATATCGGGTGTATCAGTGGGTAATTGCAAAATTTCCTTTACCATTTTGTCAGCGGTTTTCAGGGAGCTGAGCGGCACTTGTCTAATTTCAGCGGTCTGAAAAGCATACACGAGAGTGGGGCTGACTGATTTGTTCAAAACAATGAACTTTTGATCTGCCTTTAACAAAGGTGAGGCTGTAAGCGCATCTACCTTCTTGTAAAAGACTTTTAAAGAAGAGTTCGCATCAAAGGTGAGTGTTTCGTTAAAAATTAACTAAGATATAGAATTTCTTCTCTTTCTTTAATAGTACTAAATTTTCGTGAATATCGAGTACTCCGCCGCGAGCTTGCCCTTTTCAATACATATACCCACACATTTGTTGACATATCTGTAGACCGATTTTCTGGAACAACATGATAGCAATGCGTGTCAACTCAAGAGCTGCTTCCTTACTTTTGCCAACAATGACTGTGTCATCGGCGAAACCTATAATACTGAGAGTGGGCAATTCTGCAAAAGCTAATTTGCCGTATGCTTGTAGTAGGTTTTCTTCTGTTATCTCATCAAAAATGAAATCTGTGGCCAGGTTATACAATGCTGGCGATAATGCTGATCCCTGCATAAGTCCTCTTAACAAGCGAATTGGCTTCGTTTTACCCTTAGTAGTTTCGATCTGTGTCGTATTGTCAGTCTGTAGATTGATGATTAGTTCCTGCAGTTTAGATGGAAATGGCTCAGCAGCTAGTTTTAGATTTAGGTGCTGATGTCTGATGTTGTCGAAGACTTTTGATATGTCTAAAACATAAAGTTCCAATGATACTACCTTGCGGGACCCCTCTTAATCGTTACACGATCAGCTAATGTTTCACCTACTCTAATATGTGAGAAGATATGTACACTAACCTTCGAATGAGAAGGGTTTCTTGAAAATCCCGACAAATTCATGTCAGGATTTATGAAATTGAAATTCACGTCATTGTACTTCGGATTCAACTGAAATATCTGTGGCTATGATCACATCAACAGTTATGTACAGTAAACATAGTTAGCTTGCTTTGCTTAACCTTCAGATGCAGTAAGAGGCAGACAGCAAAGAATAAAATAAAACAATGAGAAGCTACGTACCCGAACTTTTTGATAAGTCTCTCAATAATGACCGAGTAACACGCACAGGAGAGAGAGTACATGGCCATCCCCCAGCAGCCAAATCGCACTCCCTCTTCATAGAGTTCCTTGGTACGGCTATCAGAATCCGCCTGCAATCAGGAGAAAATTATACCTTGGGAAGAAAATCTCCTTCAAAATAATACAAGATATAGACTGCCTGAATGAGCTCTTCGTTGAAGTGAATTAAGTTTGCAGATGCTACGGGTATAGAAGAATGTGGTAGGATGAACTGGAGAGTAAGAAAATACAAGCTAAGAATTATGTTTTAAAGCCATGGTGATCATTCACGATAAGGTTCGTGCATTCCTTAGCTGGTTCTGGTATGACCATAAACATAGATCTAGGTTGAATCCCCATGCAGTTTCTTTCAATGTCACCTTATCATATGTATAGGGGTTCTACCTGAATTAACTACATTTAAAGCCGGGACTGTTGAGTCGGGAGTCGAGTCGCTGGACATACAGCACGATAAAGAAACATCAAGATTTGAGGAATCAATTGTTCATGCGTCCATATGGGTGTTAAAACCCCTATTAATTACGGAAATCGCAATTTGTACGGCGTTAATAGCGATGTTAAGAGGAACTTCGTCTGGCTTCGAATTACTGAGAAATACATTTCACATCCAATTTATAATAACATTTTAACCATTAACGATTAAAGTCCGTAATTTTGAAGACTTGTTTAAAACAATTAGAGCTACGACGTATTCAGAGTTCAATCAATCAATCAATCAATCAATCAATCAATCAATCAATCAATCAATCAATCAATCAATCAATCAATCAATCAATCAATCAATCAATCAATCAATCAATCAATCAATCAATCAATCAATCAATCAATCAATCAATCAATCAATCAATCAATCAATCAATCAATCAATCAATCAATCAATCAATCAATCAATCAAACAATCAATCAATCAATCAATCAATCAATCAATCAATCAATCAATCAATCAATCAATCAATCAATCAATCAATCAATCAATCAATCAATCAATCAATCAATCAATCAATCAATCAATCAATCTTCTGCATTTAGGACTGTCGCCCAGGTGGCAGATTCGCCATCGATTATTTAACAAGTCTTTTGTTGAAATATTTCAAAGGAGTTGGAATTTTATCGAATATTTCCCTTGATGAATTATTCCATTCCCTAATTCCTCTTCCTATAAATGAATATCGGCTCCGATTTGTCTTCCTGTATTCCAACTTTGTATTCATGTTAAGATCTTTCCCACTTTTAAAAGCTTCACTCAAGATTATTCGTCTACTAATGCCATTCCTCGCCAATTCTCCACTGACAGCTCGGAACATCCCGCTTAGTCGACAAATTCGTCTCCTCACTCCAAAGTCTTCCCAACCCTAAGATTGCAACATTTTCCTAACACTACTCCGTTATTACCCAGAACAAATCGCGCTGCTTCCTTTGATATCTTTTCCAGTCCTCATATCAGGTAATCGTGGTGTGGATCCCATACAATGGAAACATACTCTAATTGAGGTTTGATCAGAGACGTATACGCCCTCTCTTTTACATATTTACTACAACCCATAAATACCCTCGTAACCATATGAAAAGATGTGTAACCTTCGTTTACAACCTCGTTAATGTGATTACGGTACCCCAATGAAGATCTTTCGTTATATTAACACCTACATACTTACAGTGTTCCCCATGAGGTACAATCACCCCATCAACACAGTAATTAATAGTGAGAGGACTTTTCCTCTTGGTCAAAGTTATGACCTGTCTTTCCATCTCGTTTACCATCATACCATCATCTGCTGTCCATCTCAAACATTGTCGAGTTCTTTTTGTAGTAGCTTACAATCATCTAACGTAATTATTACTCTATACACTATGCCATCATCTGCAATAGGCCTTATCTGTGATTCCAATTCATTAGTCACATCACCGGGCGAGTTGGCCGTGCGCGTAGAGGCGCGCGGCTGTGAGCTTGCATCCGGGAGATAGTAGGTTCGAATCCCACTATTGGCAGCCCTGAAAATGGTTTTCCGTGGTTTCCCATTTTCACACCAGGCAAATGCTGGGGCTGTACCTTAATTAAGGCCACGGCTGCTTCCTTCCAACTCCTAGGACTTTCCTATCCCATCGTCGCCATAAGACCTATCTGTGTCGGTGCGACGTAAAGTTCCTAGCATTAGTCACATCATTTATTACTTACGAAAACATGAAAGTCCGATAATACATTTATTAAATGGTAAAAACTTTGTATTGAACAGGTGGAAATTATAGTTGTAAATTCTTTTAAATAATTTTTATATACATTCAAGTCAATACGGAACCGATGATTAAATTTTTTACATGGTAATAGCTGACATTTCCAAACGTTGAAGTGATTACTTGGGATAGAGAATTTTGGCATGTCGAAACCCAAGCTGACCAGGCCCATGGTGCACTGTTTTGTAACTGGAAGTAGAAGGACAATGTGGAGCAGAATTCTGGATGGAGGTCTGAGGTGCCTAGTTTTGTCCCACAGGAGTGCCTATATGTGCTGATAAATCTACCGACTAGAAACTGTTCTGCTTGAGCACCTTAAGATACCACTCAACTGAGCGGGGATAGAACCCACCGACCTCAGAAAATCAGTGTTCTAACGTCTGAACCACTCAGCCTGACCTATATGTTGTTGACTCAATTACTTGTTTCGGGAATATGTTGCTAAAGCAGGAAATGTGCCGTTGGTTCATCAGTACGTGACTCGATTTCGAATAATTAATAAACGAGATCATTATTTGTCTCACCACTGTTGTTCAGTGAACCTAACAGGTGAATTCCTAACAGAAATGGCGGTCAAATATAGAACTAGCCACCCTATCATACTTAGCGCGGAGGTTACACATTACCGAGTGAATTGCTTGTGCGATTCGAGGTGTAGTTGTTGGCTTCAGTTTGGGAGGTTGTGGGTACGAAACCCACTATCGGCAGCTCTGAAGGCGGTTTTCTGTGCTTCCCCATTTTTACACCAGGAAAATTGCAGGCCATGCCTTAATAAAGGCTACGGTCGCTTCATTCCCAGTCCTGGTCCTGTCCTATCCCATCGTCACCATAAGACCTGTCTGAGTCGGTGTGACGTGCATCCAGTAGTAAAAGAAATGTTACAGATTTTAATGGTCTTTACCTTCCATTCATCTAAGAGCCTTCATGTACTACGGAATTATGGCATTTTTATATGACTATATGACAGTATGTTTTAAATCATTCAAGATTAAAGACAATGAATGCACAGTAATTTGAAGAAAGATTTCAATCTTCTAGTTGTTATAACAGTAGATCTCCAGAATAGATTATGAAAATACATGTTAAAGTTTATAAATATGTTTTATCTGCGTTATACCTTAGGATTTCCTCCAAACACTGCCTCGCCCACAAAGTCTGTGAAGTATAGGGAGTAGCAGACATGTGCCATCCAGCAGAAGAGGTTGGTGAGGCAGAGGATGCGCATGGACTTTGGCATGTACATGATAGACAACAGGTACTGAGACAATGTGGCTGTAGGATGGCCCGTGTCCGCGGGTACAACGCTCGGAACCTGGAACAACAAGTAGTATGGGCGTCAAGAGGAGTTCAAGATATTTAATTAGGCAGCTCTTTTCATCTCCTGAAATGGTGCATGTCCAGTGGTATTCTGTGAGTGGAGAGCCATACTACAATATCTCCACTTCAGAAGAATCGAGTTCCATATTCCTTTTGCTGATAATAAAAGGCACACGCAAATACTAACGGATGAACAATATATTTTCTAGAGTATTCCACATCATTTAAAAAATATCTAAAACATTCTGTTCACATCTGCCAGCATATTGACGAGCACTACAATAGGTGCCCATATAACTAGAGACACTTAATAAATGCAGGATTTTCAATACAAATAAAAGCACAACATAAAATATTGAAATAAGCGTAATTAATCTATAGCTGGCTTTAACAACAACGTTAGGGTCATTCTATACGAACGTTTAAGGCGCCGCGCCGCATCTATGTTGCTGAGGCCTGCCTGTCCAAATCCGCATCTACACAAGCGACGAAAGTGTAGCGTTTTAGAGGTTGTTTAAACGCCATGAAAACGCTAATCGAGATGTACATGACGTTTTGTCTGCAGAATTAACAACGGATATCGTACATATAGGATGTGCCACAGGTATTCATCTTTTTGCAAGAGTTTAGTGAACACGTTACTTACCCAGTCTTAGTACAGCGTCTTCTAACAGAGAAGTTTTCATTTAAAGTTTCAAGAACTCAGGAAGAATCCAGTTGAGTTTCTTAGATACTGTAGAATATCAGTAATATCATTCGATCAGATTTAGAATTTGATTTCTGAAATCGTAAGAAAGGAATGTACAGTTGTGAAGAAAAGTATTGCACCTTACTGCAACCAGTAGAGGCGTATCAAAATTCTCCGACAGCTCAGATGATCTCAGGGTATAGTTAAGGTAAATATCTTCTTTTAACGTGGAGACTGAAGAGTGGTACGGTGCTCCTAAAAATTACGGCCTACCAATCCCTTAGATGGACGTCTCCACTCTACGCACCAGGTTTAACAATGTGAAAAGATAAAAATCGCATTTCACTTACACCTATAAACTATTCTACAACTCCTACCTATAAATAATTCACCACATATGTTTAATCTTAACTATACGGTTTATTAAAGCAAAAAAAATATGGTTAGGAAAGAGAAAATTAGAATAATGGTTCATTTCATAAGTCTTAAAATAAAATTAATCACACGGGAATGGTTCTATTTACAACTAGGCTACATTTTTTTCCTGTTATGATCATCACTTGCTTGATGTGAGCTAACCTAACTTTATGACATTTTATTCCGGTGACTGAACTTACTTCAAATAATGTCCACAGACATGCTGATTTTCCTTGAAACAATCTTATTTACAATACATCTATCTACCAGTTTTCTAAATTTGAAATTATTATTCACCGCTAAATTGTTTTCCCCAACATATTATTTATCATGACTACCTTTGAATGATATGCTTAGTTTCTTAGTTTTCCTTGCCAAGCAAAATCTTGCATCTATTAGCCTAATATTTCAATAATATGTCATAACCTCAGAAAATGAAAATCTATAACAGAATTATAATTCTGTTCATTCTTAATTGATTACAGTTCATTCTTAATTGATTACAGCTCTCCTCTAATAATATATGCTCAACTATCAATGCAGTATAATTCTCCTCTAACGTATATTAAGTTCTTTAAATCCATTGAACAGATTAATTATGACTACTGATATCAATATTGATCATTTCAACCATATACTCTGTATACCATCATATGAAACACACGTATGGGATGTTTATCATGGGTAACTCCTGACATATAAAACTTTATTTCATGAATATGGTTATAATAAGACGGACTTGGCTTTACATTCACTAATCTAGGTTAGATATGTCAACATTATACTTCTTTGCTCCCTTGATGAGATTTCCTTTCATCTCAGTATTGCCTGTACAAGATCCAGTCTTAAGCTACACGTATTTCCCATTAATTCTATCGCTTCTGTGCCTTCCTCACATTAGTTCTATTCGAAGATTATTCATTTCCTTCAATACAACACGTAGCTCACTTATTTCAACCATGATACTTTCTTAACGTAGCCATATACTCTTAAATATCTTAATCTCTTCTCATAGACACATTTCTCTCGACGTATAATACTCAAATAAAGTTATCTTCACCTTACTGGATCACATATTATCTCACAATGACGATATCTAACTTCCTAGCCTACCATAATATTCCTTCTTGTTTTCCCATTGACAAAGACAACACATATCTACTGCATATCTCTACCTAACCATATCATTCTGATTTCCAACTACTCGCTAGGTTCCTGGATCCATTCATAACATCCACTTCTCAGTAACTGATCTTTTTCTGTCACAGTAAACTCTACCTATTCCTAATATCAATAGCAAGATTACAATAGTTACTGCATAGTATTATCATTTATACTCGTACACACTGCCAATATCGATTCTAACATATCATATCAACACTACAGGTACCTTAGGCTACAATTTCCAAACATTGTTTTGCGTTAATTAAATTAAGAACTGTAATTTAGGATAACTTAGCTTATCATTCTCCAGTCCAGGACGAGTCATCAGCCATCCCATCTAGGGCTGCTCCACTCGGCTGGTTGGAAACCAAAGATCAGCTGGTTTCACGTTCCGCATCAGGTGGGCTGGATCCATCGGGACCTATACATCTCCAAGACTGCCCACTGCACATCTAGTTGTACATTATGTCATTCTTCAGGCTTGAGCTTAGGTTAACAGAATACAAATATGAGATATGGGAATTCATATCGATATTTTTAATATGTTGACAATCTATAATTGCTTTTCTGATTTCGATATCCAATGAAAACTGCTTTCAATTGTACTATATTAGTTTCAATACCACTTCAGTCTCTGTTTTATTTATAAGAGAGCTAGATTTTGATAATTTGCTCGTTTTCTGTCGTGTTATTTTTCCTTATTCTTCTTTCTGAATTTATCGCTTGAATTTCGCTCGGCAATCTTGGTTTTCTGTCGGTAACTGCTACTTTGGTTCTCATATGTCAACTTGCTTCGCTTATTTAGCTTCTCTCTTCTTTTACTGTGAGAACACTACTTCTTTATAATAAATGTACTTCGTTCTCTTATGTCTTCTATTTCCCCTTCTTGCTTGAAGAATACCTATATAGATATTTATTTTATTTTATTGTGATTAAATGCCATTGGCAACCTTGTCCTCCACTTGCTTTTACTTGGTAGTGAGTTATAACAATACAATATTTTTTTAAAATCTGCCTCGTATTTCCTGTTTTTTGCCTCCACTGCCATAGCGATTACGCTCTCTTTTAAGTTCGGCCCCTGTGAACTTCTGAATGATATTATTTGCGTTCGCTCTACATAAATTTCGTTTCGCGTAACTTTATTAATTCAACTTGGTGACATATTTTTAACATTACAGAAAATGCAATGGCACAGTATTAACAACGGATGTCGTACATATAGAATGTGCCACAGCTATTCATCTTTTTGCAAGAGTTTAGTGAACATGCTACTTACCCAGTCTTAGTACAGCGTCTTTTAACAGAGCAGTTTTCATTTAAAGTTTCAAGAACTCCGAAAGGATCCAGTTGAGTTTCTTAAATATTGTAGAATGTCAGTAATATTATTCGATCAGATTTAGAATTTAATTCCTGAAAATGTAAGAAAGGAAGGCAGCAGTTGCCCTGCTGAGAGACTTGCCATAACACTGAGATCAGTAGAAAAATTGTAACTTCTAATATAGCCTACTGTACTACAAAAAACATCATGCATAGTCTACATACACTCTGTTTTTAATTGAACTTAGTGTGGTGTATTTAATTTCCGTGTAAATTTACAGGAAAACATTCAGGAATATTTTTTCAATTTCTTCAGTTTACTAATTTAAGAAGTCCGAAATACTGAAATCACTTTCTGTTACTGTAACCTGGAAGGAGCCACATCCAAAAATTTGAGTGAAGCACCACGTAGCAACTGCCAGGGAAACGCACCGTATAGTTTCACCAGCGCTGGATAGCGATTTTGGAAGGAAGCCAAAGGCAAGCACGAAGTTCTAAAAATACAATAGTGGGCCCTTCTACAACTTGTTTTCATTAGTACCCCCAGCAGCCTTAGTGGCTCCAGCTGAACATAATGAAGAAAGAAAAATGCTAAGTTGTAACACACTTCCAATATTTGGACAGTGGAATTAAACGTTTAAAAATTATGTGAAAAGTATTTGAATATTTATAACTCGGAGGAGTAGAGCTTTATTAGCTTCACCTCAACTGTCGCCTCTGACGTCATTGCAGCTTGCGCAAGCGTGCAACAGTCCATTCTGTAGCACATACATCGTCGTGCTCCCTGCAACGTTGCCAGACTGAAGTAAGGCTGGAACCTCAATAAAGTCGTTAGTGTTGTGCATGCGTCAAAAGAGGGACTTCTGAACTATGAACTAGATCTACATTCATTCAGTGAAAAATGTCTACGAGCTAACGTGTTCATGAAAAGACGTTGTCTCTGCTGGCCATTGTTTCTATAGCAACAAAATCCCTGCGGTGGATAACGTTCAGTTATTGTTTTCTGACCGAGGTGCCAATCCTACGCTCCACTTTTCATAAATAACACTATTATAAGGATAAGTAATGCAGGACTCAACACGAAGTAATGCGGTCACTTTCTACCTGAATCTATTTATAAGCTCTTGCGGATGGGGATAAAGGAATACGTAATTCTATTTTAAATTCAAATTCTATTTAAATATTGTTTGATAACGCTAATTTTGAGGCTGCATATTCGTGGTAATTCTTATACAAAGGCAGCTATCCTTTCCCTCCCTCCCTCCTTTCTGAGGCTAATATACTGTGTAACTTACTACCTCCTGTATTCAAAGATATCCAATAAGCACCCAGAGTGGAGACTATGTTTACCTGGTCAGGTTTAATAAATGTTGTTTCCGCTACAGGTGACTGCTGGTTGCTGGTGTCGCAACCGTAGTTGATATACCCGTTCTCTGCACACCTCTGTACACTAACAGGCATTCCTCTCGACTCGACCAGCTCAATTTGCTGCAAAAGAAAAATATTCCATATAGTAGATCGGCGAGTTCATCAGAACTATATATGATTGCAGTAAAAATGAGTAATGAAGCGATCAAAATTTTCCCACCCAAAAAGAGTAAAATGGTTTTCTTCTTTACTCCACTAAAATATTTAAATTGTATATTGAGCCCTTATTGAGGTGCTCATTTAATTAATCAGTCATTTATTCAAATGTACAGAGAATATTTCATTTTTATTAAATACTAGTAACTGGCAGGGAACGTCTACATTTAGCAACACATGTCGCAATTGCTGCAGGGAGCTTGGAGCTCGGTTTCGTTTGCTCGCCATCTAAGTTTAGAAGGTGGAATTTCGACATGACGCACACAAAGCCGAACAAGGGAACAATATAACTCCAGCGGACAGCATTTCGGAAGCCTGGCGAGAGGCTAGAGAAGCCTGCGAGGGACGTTTGAAGTAAGGATCACGAGCGCGATGTGCTGGACCTATGATATTATAGCGTCACGGTCATCTTGGCTAGGCATTGGTCTATGTAGGTGATGGCCCCGATCTCGGATACAACGGCGTCTTTGAGGACGAATCGATAAAACGATGAGCGCGTCAGTTAATTACCCTATTATTCGGCGAAATTCTATGACGGTAACATCGTGAGAAGTTTTTATTTACGTGAGCGATCGTGTGGGGACTTGTAAATGTTGTTGGAAGATGCTCAGTCTGCATTAAATGTATTCAAGTTTTCCAACACTGGGAGAATGGCATTTAACTTTCGATTTCCAGAGGGAGAGGACCGTTTGATTTAATCATGTCGAATGCGTAGTAGTCTGCCTGTGTAAATGGTTTCCCGAGACCATAAACTTTTCATTTTCCAGTCCAGCTTTTAAATGGGAAATATTTGACCTACTTATGAGATAGATAAGAATAATAATGCTATTTGCTTTACGTCCCGCTAACTACTCTTTTACGGTTTTCGGAGACGCCGAGGTGCTGGAATTTAGTCCCGCAGGAGTTCTTTTACGTGTCAGTTAATCTACCGACACGAGGCTGACGTATTTGAGCACCTTCAAATACCACCGCACTGAGCCAGGATCGAACCTGCCAAGTTGGGGTCAGAAGGCCAGCGCCTCAACCGTCTGTGCCACTCAGCCCGGCAGATAGATAAGAGAAGCGGCTCCGCGACTGAATGGGAACTGGTTTCACGGTCAGTGGAAATTACCCCGGCTGTAGTATTCTCGTAACCGGCAGGTTAATCTTGACCTAGATTCTACATCTTGAACGAGGGGACGTTTTAGACGACATCCAGAAGCAGAAGCAGCGACGGAAAATACTACATCACCTTTCTACGCCTCGATGGAGACCAAAGGACTGATCCAAGTCTTTTCTGAAGGCATCATCATCATTATCATGGATATGGCTGGCTAAAACAAGATGGGGTCGGCTTTTCCTGATGGCTGGCGGCGTTAAGACGAGTACAGAATTTTCAATATAATTATGTGAGTGTGAACGTGTTTAATGTTGCAAAAGGGGATAGGTTAGTTTTGATATTTAATTTCAGTAGATTTAGCCTTTGTTTGGAGGGACTACGTCCTATTTAAAGTTAAAATGTTAGGGAGCTTGTTAATGTAAACATAATTGTAACGTAAATGTGAACCGTTTGCATGAGGCCGCAACTTGCTTTCTTACATTTAATTCTGATTTATTTAGCTTTGTGGTTAGCGTCATTTTTTTACGAGTCTGCTTCTTATTTTAGCGTCATATATACGTATATATTGATTTGTTTAGCTTTGATGTTTGAGACGCAGTGTACGTCCCGGGCTTAAATATAAATGTAATTAAGAATTCAAATTAAAGTCAGGAACCCCCATGGCTGTGCACTACAGCCCTTGAAGGGCCTTAGCCTACCAAGTGACGGCTGCTCAGCCCGAAGGCCTGCAGATTATGAGGTGTCGTGTGGTCAGCACGATGGTTAAAGTCAGGAAGGATTAGATTAAAGTATTATTAATGGGAGCTCAAAGTGTACGGAAACATGCCGTCACGTTTTCTGGGATTTATTGCAGGATGTGTGAATGAGAGAGTGTGGGACGGTGGAGTTTGGATCCACAAATTTTGATAGCGTCATCTTCACGACTATTTTGTAGATCAAGATTGTAAATTAGTAATTGATTCACGAGTTCCGCGAACGCAGTCTCGTATTTTGAGTTCCGAATATTGGATTAAATATCCTGGTAAATTATTATTATTATTATTATTATTATTATTATTATTATTATTATTATTATTTATGCGAGTTTCGCGAGTTGTAAGATCAAGATATTTCAGTAACTCTCCGATGTTCAGACATGATCGATTGTCAATGTGGCAACTTCTTAGTTTCAGTTTATCATATTTATTACAGAGTTGACCACTTTATTATTCATGTATAACTTTGAGCGTGAGTGCTTTGAGTTTTGACCAGCGCGTTCTTGTTTCTTTTCACGCGAGCGTATGTTAGACGACGTCATTTTATTTTATTTTCCAGATTCGGCAACTTTGGGACATGCGCTATTATTTAGTGTGATTTTGAGTAAGAGGACGCGTTCCTCATCTGAAAGGCCTGCATTTTTCTTGATTGTATAACTTGCCGCGGGTTGACTGTTGAGCAGCATGTGTAAAGGGTTGGACACTGTGGTTGTGATGCTTGCTGCATTATTTTGGGAGACGTGAATCTCCATTTTGAGTCATTCCGCTGTGTGTTGGCGAGGGCGATACGTGTGTCTACCGAGGAGAGTTTTATTTGAGCGGCCTATACTTCGTGATTTAATTGTTTCTGTCCATGTCTCTACGGTTGTTGCAGTTGACGAGAGTTTTATATCGTGACGTTTTGTCCGGATTTTCTTTATGATATAACCGCGCTGAGGAATATTTTTGTCTTGTAATATTTTTCAGGATACAACGTTGAATTATGTCTTAAAGTTAAAGCAATTTTTTTATGAATTTGTGTCACGTAATTTTATTTCAGGAATCCACGTTGATTTGTGCGTACCAGTTTATTGATTTGTGTCATGTAATTTATTTCAGGACCCTTCGTTCAATAGGGAGTGTTGCTTAAAGTGTAATTTGTTTCCTTATATGTTCCATTGAGGCTTTGAGTGGATGCGAGTTGTGTGAATGCCGCATACTTTTCTTGGTGAGCCCTGGCAAACATGACATCATGTTTTTGTTTCTTTGAATGTATATAATTTGCCATTTTTTGTGATTTTGATTTTGTGTGGTTCCGATCCACATCGTTTGTTGTGTTCATGAGATTGCTCATGATTCGAGGTGTATATATTTTGTGCGTAGGAGGCTTTCCCACTCAGCGTGTTATTATATTGTGCGGTTAGGTTAGTTTTGTCCCCCCCCTTTTTGCGCATTAAATCACGTCTTTTCTTAAGCTTAGGGACCCCATTGCAATGCCAAGTGTGCGGAAATGGAGAACGTACTCATCTACAGTTAAAAGTGTTAACAAAAAAAAAAGTAAAGTCAGGCGCGTGGTGCGAGAACGCAAGCCCAAGGTGTAAAATTAATGAAACTTCAAGATTTGATTTGATATGTTAAGTATGTGTGTTGGCGTACATTGTACATTTGTAATATATTTTTGATTCTCAAGATTGACTTTATCAAGCTGAAAGAAAACACCAGAGTCATGTAAAAATTTGTATCGTTTGATTGCTATTTTTAAAAAAATATTTTGCTTGTTTATTTTAATAAACAGATTTTCCTTCAAAAACTGACGTGATGCTTCGCCTTGCTTTATTTATAGTTTTTTTGTTGACCTCGCCGAGTCCATATTTAGTTATATGTTCCCCATCAAATCCAGGGAGTATGTATTTTTAAGGCATTATTTTTTATCATAGTTCGAAATGAGCACCCCTGTGTGCGGCTGACTAGTCTGGGGCAAATGACCTTGATGGTAGAAACGAGGACAATATGAAGTTCATTAAGCCCAGAAGCCGAGGGGATTCGTTGTGCTTACCACACGACACCTCGTAATCTGCAGACTTTCACGTTAAGCAGCAGTCGCTTGGTAGGCAATGGTCCTTAGGGGCTGTTGCACCATGGGATTTGGTATATGAAGTTCATTGTTTACCTATAAATGTAGATAGTGATAATGATGATGGCGATTGCTGCTTAAAGGGTCAAACTTGCAGGTCATGGGTCTGTGAATTGCCGGGCTGGGTAGCTCAGGCGGTAGAGCGCTGGCATTCTGAGCTCAAGTTGGCGTGTTCGCTCCCGGTGGTGGTAATTGTTGTTTTAAGAGGAAGTACAACTAGGCAGCCATCTTCTATATGACACTAATCAGACAGAAAAATGGAAGGGACCCGACATTTCGATAAATGAAGGTATCGGCCAAAGAAAGACAAAGGTTACGAATGGTGTGAACATGACAGACTCCCAAGACCTCGATACCTAATACCGCTGGGGTCGAAAAAGAAAAAAGAGTTGACCAAGGGAGATCGGATAGGATAGATGAAAGTGAAGAGCCTTGTACAAGTTAGTGGAAGCAATGCCAGGACTCAGCTGAGGGCCCGTGGTCGCCAAATCAGATCCCAAGTTGAGAGCCCCTTTCAGTCGCCTCTTACGACAGGCAGGGGATACAGTGGGTGTTATTCTTCCACCCCACCCACAGAGGGAGTGTTCGCTCCCGGCTCAGTCCGGTGGTATTTAAAGGTGCTCAAATATGTCACTTTGAGCGCGGTGTACGCCTCCATTCCTTTTGTGTTTGGGCCAGTTCCTTTTCAATGAAGGCCCGATAGGTTGGGTATTAAATACCCCTGTATAAATTATTTTCAAATGGTAAATGGTGCCTTGAAAGGCCAGAGATTGTAAGTTGATGTTGCCTTGAGTAGGCTTGAGAAACTGAGAGCCTGTTAGCTCTTTTCCAAAATGTTGTAAGAGTAACGAATGCCTCTTGAAGGCTAGATGTTGTAATTTTGGGAGCAAGTGCTCTTTGCATTAGGGGATTTCTGCCCTTGAATAAATGTGTGCTCTTTTGTAAATTTGAGCTAGGGGCTCAGGAATTGTACGACGAGGGGCTTGAAGCCAAGAATCTGTCAAGTTCACTAATCTTGTATTTTCCTTGACTTGTTTTAAGATTGTCATTGTACCTGATGTTTCATTATTATGAAAAATTGTTAAGTGTGAAGTTCTGAAAATATAACCTTCAGTTTAAGTTTTAAATTAATTTTGATATTATAGTTAGACCCATTCAAGCCCGCACCTTCTTTCACCTCTGCGTTCTACAGGTAGACCGGAACAAGTGGTAGTAGAGCGTGGTTGAATGGGTCTCAATTAAGCCCTTTTTGACGGCTAAACGTAGAATCCGCATCGAACTCTAAGAATTATCTCAGTCGCTGGATTTTTTCTAAATTTGTAAATTTTCTTTAATCATGTCTGGCCCTCGCGAAGTCCTCCATCCCGGCTACTTGCGCAAGGAGAAATTGATCTATGGGTTACTCATTAGGAATGTTCGATCTGGAGGTACGGTTGCGACAGTTACCACCAAACTTAAAGAGTCATTAGAATTACCTATTTGTATCCCAAATTTGGGGGAAAAAGAAATTGATGAGGCTCTATCCACTATCACTGACAACACCACTGAACTAGAATCGGTGGTAAGTTTTTTAAAAGTAAGCGATCCATCTGCTAACGAACTTAAAAGAGTTCAGGCAAGATTGTTCCATTTTTATGATAGGGTTAGGGACCTATTGTCTTTCAAATTAAAGAAGATCATGCAAAGGAAGCTAGTAATCTTATTGATCATCTTTCAAAAATATCTAATAGAGTCAATCAATTGTTGTCTGGGGCAGCTACTCCCAAATCGATCAAGCCCCTTTAATCAACTTGCCTGCTGAGGAAGATTCTTCCAGTGGTGTAGAAGGTAGAAAATCTGTGGCAACGCAACAAACAAACATCAGCCCCATTAGTAAATGAGCCTGATCATCGTACTCAAATTCCACCTTTCTTTTTGAATAATTTTGTATCGGAAGCTTCTCAACCCCCTAGGCCGCCACCAATTTTGTCACCCTGTTTTAGTAGTCTGCCCCATCCACTGGCTATGTTGCTTAGGGAAATTTCTGAATTTTCAGTAAACTCCATCAATGATGTAATTTTATTTTTAGTTGAATTTCAGGATCACGCACTAGTGTTTTTCTCTCTCTCACTCCAAAATTCTTCAAATCATGTACCCGTATTCCGTAGGTGTCCTATCGGACGAGATAGTTAAAGCTATAGCTGATAAATCATCCATAGAAGACTTCCATGCTCACCTTCTGGCAAACTTCATTCCGGCTAGGGCAATGTCCTCTCTCATACAGAAGTACTATTTTAGGATACAACGTCTGGACGAAAATCTGGCGGATTATATCCAAGATATTAAATTTTATACCCGAATGTTCGCCCTGCATTTTTCCGAAGACCAGATTGTGCAAACTATTGTTGAAGGTTATCTCTCCACCTTATAGATCTTACTTATGTTTTGAGTCTCGTCACCAAACCTTGGCAGAATTAGAGGCTATGGCTGTCTCAGCCGAAGGAGTGCGGTATGCCGATACCTTAAGAGTTGCGAAGGAACACCCTCCGTCTTCTAATAATTTTCGGCCGTCACCTCGCCGAACTTTCACCACCCGTAAATGCTATGCTTGTGGGTCTACGGAACATCTCCGTAACAAGTGTCCTTTGATCAAACGCAGTGGGACAAAGAATGGGGCAGGGTCATCTCAAGGATGTTTCAAATGTGGTTTGTTTACCCACCTCGCTAAAAATTGCCCTAATGCCAATAGCACCCCCTCCTGTTCAACTTCTAGTGCAACCTTCGCGAACTCCAATAATAGAAAATGACTAGTGTCATCGGCTGAGTCGACATGTTGATCTTCCCAAGGCTCAGCCCCTGTTAAACCCAGCGAAAGCTTGGGTAAGGATAAGGGTTCTTCTAATCCATTATTTGAATGCGCTAAAGAATGCCTCAGTATTGCGATGAAGACCCCCGCACTTGTGCCTTTTCTTAAAATTGAGTAGAACAATGAACCGGTCACGGCTCTATTAGGCTCTGGGAGCGTGTGTTCGATAATTTAGGCTGATTGGTATTCTAAATTAAAGACGGTTTGTAAGTTTTCTGATTGTTGTTCGTCTTCAGTCCAATGCGTTTCGGCTAATTCCTCTCCATTATAAATTTTAGGTTTCATCTGTGCCAAAATTCGTATTTCTAAATTCACTTGGAAAATAAAATTGTTTGTGGCTTAGCATTTGTCTTGCCCAGTAATATTAGGAGCAGATTTCATATCCTCTACTGGTCCAGTGCTCGACATTCAGAGCAAGTCGTGCACCTTCAAATTTGCTATTAATTGTAAAATACCTTTGCAAAAATGTAATTCTGTGTCATGTTCATCTGTTTCGACTACCCAGGATGAGATGTTGTTAGACTTTAGACATCTGCCTGAGGAGCAGGCTGAAAGTATTCGTAAGTTGTGTCAGTCGTTTCCGGATGTATTATCCGATACTCTTGGTGTTACTGACCTTATTCAATACAAGATTGAGGTTACGGACTCGATCCCAGTTATATTTCCGCCTTATAGGCTGTCTCTACCTAAAATGAAGGCTCCTAAAGAGATCATCGACCAGATGTTAAAAGATGGTGTTATTCGACCCTCTAAGTCGGCGTATTCATCTCCCATTTTTCTGGTGCCGAAAGCCCAAGGTGGATTCAGGCCTGTGATTGACTACATGGCTTTAAATCGGAAGGGGGTCTTACAATCTGTGCCTCTTTCCGACCTTCACTCTTGTTCTTCATGGTTTCGGAAACCTAAGTTCTTCACCATCTTAGACCTTAATCAAGCGTACAATCAGATTCCTCTAGCTGAAGAATCGAAATATCTAACAGCTTTTGCCACGGATTAGAACTTGTATGAGTACAACCGCGTGCCTTTCGTGTTCCCCACGGGTGCAGCCGTGCTCACTGGACGGCTAGATAGGGTCTTCTCCGACATCAAATTTGAATACTTGTATCACTATCTTGATGATGTCATCGTATTTTTGAGACCTTTGAAGAACACCTAGATCATCCAAAGGAAGTACTTAATCGCCTTCGTAAAGCTGGGTTGACTGTCAAGTTATCCAAGGGAGCCTTTGCTAAGCCTTCCACGTCATTCCTAGGGCATATTGTGACGCCCGATGGGGTTTCTATCGATCATTCCAGAACACAGGCAATCCGTGATTTCAAACCTCCTAAGGACATCAGTGGTATTGCCAGGTTCATCGGCATGGTGAATTTCTTCAGAAAATTTATCCCTAACTTCACTAACAGAGCGGCGCCCTTGAACTTACTCAGTAGGAAAGGCGTCAAATTTGAGTGGGGATCGTCTCAACAAGCCGCTTTTGAAGATCTGAAATTAGCTCTTTGTAACGCCCCGGTTCTTGCAATGCCTGATTTTTCCAAGAAATTCATCGTTCAAACCGACGTCTCGTCATCGGCGGTGGCTGCTTTGCTTCTTCAAGAACTGAACTCGGAAGGCGACCCATCGCCTATGCGTCTAGGATATTTTCGGCCCAAGAGGCCAAATATTCCATCTATGAACTTGAGGGTTTGGCAGTCTTATTTGCACTAGAGAAGTTCCGACTCTATCTGGAACATGTCAAGTTCGACCTGGAAACTGATAATCAAGCCTTAAGTTGGGTCTTAGCTAGGCCGCGGCGTACTGGTCGTATAGCCCGTTGGGCCATCAAGATATATGCCTTCCAGTTTGATGTTAGGCATAGCAGTGGATCGGAAAATGTGGCGGATGGACTAAGCCGCATGTTTTCTCATGATGTGGAGGCCACCGAACAGGAAGATAGTTATTCTCTTCCCACGCCCATGCCTTCGGTATTAATGCCATTCTAACTGATGCCGCCATGTTGTTTAGGGATATTGAAAAATATCAACGTGAAGATCCTGTGCTGGCCCTATTATTGAAACCCTTTCTTTTGGGTAACATGTAGTCCCTTATGTGTTGAGGAACGGGGTTTTGCATTGCCCGTCGAGGCAAACCAAAAGATGAAAGTTGTAGTTCCAGCTGTACTTGTGCCTATGATCTTCAAGTACTATCATGAGACCCCATTAGGGGGGCACTTAGGCATCTTCAAAACGCGAGAAAAAATCCGAGAGATGTTTATTTGGAAAGGTATGGATGGTGAAATTCGTAAATTGGTAAAAGCTTGTAAATCTTATTTGCTTAGTAAACCCACCTTGTCCACTAAGCTAGGTCTATTATCATCTCACCAAGCGTCGCGCCCCATGGAACGTCTCTATATAGACTACGTCGGACCCTTCCCCCAATCAAAGGGGAACGCCAACAAATTCATTCTAGTGTGTGTAGATGGTTTTGCTAGGTTTTCCTGGATATTTCCGACTAAGCTGACTACCGCTCAGTCCAGCATTTAGTGTTTAAATACCACATTTGCTTCTTTTGGTCCTTGTCAATATATAGTTTCTGATAATGCTAAAGCTTTTACATCCAACCTCTTCCGTATTCTGTTTTGATCTGTCTGTATCACATGGAACTACTTCGGCGTATTATCCTCAACCATCTATGGCTGAGCGGGTCAATCGTAATCTTAGATCGGCTCTTATCGCATTTCATCATGAAGATCATTCCAGGTGGGATACGTCCCTGCATTGGTTGGCCTTTGCTTTAAATTCGGCGGTTCATGAGTCCCATAAGTTTACTCCAGCTTCTCTTATGTTTAAATTTGTTCCTAACACGCCGCTCTCTAACCTTTGGTCACTCAATGATATTTTACCAGAGACAATAGATCCCGATAATATTAGGGATCTATGGAAGAAGGCTAAGCACAACCTGAAGGTTTCTCATGAAAAGTTTAGGGAAAGATATGATCGTGGACGGAGGCCCACCAATTTAAAAGTTGGAGATCAGGTCATGGTTAGGAATTTTGTTCCCGCGGGCGAGCTTGCCCCCAGATTTCACGGGCCGTGCGTCATTTTAGATTTTTTGACACCAGTAACCTTATTAGTAATCAATCCAACCACAGAGAGGATCTTTAGAGTGCACCTCTCCCAGGTGAAACCTGTATAATTGGTTTCCTTATATTCGTTTGCCGCTAAATTTGGCAGGAGTTGGAATGTTATATTTTTTATTATTATTCGAGGCCTTCTGCCCCGAGTATGTTATTAAATTTGGCATATGATCTGTGTGTACGATCTTCCCCTCTGGTTTTCCTGCTGTCAAATTCCTTAATGGCCATTACCAAGCCCCTGTCTCCCGCATCCACGCACTATTGGCAAACAAGCACCTTCCACGCCGCCTGCACCTCTGCCTCTCAAATAAAGATCGTACTCTCCAATCTCAACCAACAATACCTCTCTGTCGCCTAGATCTTACTGTTTCAGTACCCCCTCAGCCATCAGCCGCCGTACAGCAACATCCGGCGAGATAAACTGAAACGGGGTAAGGGCCCACTTCGCTCCAGTGAAGACTCCTTGTGAACGGCGCGCCGGAGTCCATCTCCCAGCAAAGGCTGAAGTGCGGTGACCCTACCGCCATCTCATATGGGGACAGTATATATACTCCTAATCTGCGGCGACCATCACCACGACTGCCCCTCTCATAGTAGCGGTAGAGGTGTATGTGAGGGTACTTGAGGGGTCCGGGCGACCTCAACTGGGTATCGGCAAGCGGCCGCTGGTCTTGCCGTCAAATCTATCAACATGTTTTTAACATCCTATAACAACAAGGACACTCTAAAGCTGGACAAGTTTCTACCTATCAACAAAAGAAACTTAGAAATTCTTTTTGTCTTCAACTGAAAATGTTTTCTCAAAATTTTTCTGTGTCACCCCAAGGAAGGACATTTGAGGGGGGGGGGGGAGGTCTGTACCGGGAGGTACACCCCAACGGCGCGCATTCAAAATCAGCGCCTAAATGTACTCCTCTATTGGTAAAACAGTGAAACTGAAACTACAGCAACTTGGAACTTTAATCAGAAGATGCCACCACCGAAATATTATGTAATTTTGTTATTGTGAAGTTTCCTAAACTGACTTAATTTCTCCTAGTTTTGTTTGCTATACATCAAGAAGTTTGGAAATTTCTCCATAGAGGACACTACCAAAAAACTATGATCATGCACCCTGGTGCGAGGTGTAAGAAGTTATTATTTAAAGAAGTTTTGTATTTCTAGGCTTTTGTAACTGATTGATGATCATTTATTTTTGGGTTGGCAATATTTCCTTTTTCTTTCCGCCAGTTCTGCATCTAGCCAATCGCTATTTTCTGTAATTAATTTTCCACCTATCACAGGCTTCTTGTTCGATTTCGAGTGTTACTTTTGAAATAAACCAATAAAATTGAGGGGGATGTAGCTCATTTAGTCTTGAATGATCTCGAACCTTCCCTGAGGGTTTATAAACTGCGGCTTTTCACGTTTCTTGACCAATTGATCGTCGTCTATCTGAGTGTGTGTCTTAAGCAGGAGGCGGGCGGCCTCTTTCGTCGGCAACCAGAACATCTATAAGGTAATGGCCACATAACTTTATTCTTTCTTGCTACCGCCGCAGTTTAACCCGAAGGAAAGGTCCGACTCTTTAATATTATGTAACAAACTTTTCTAAAATATAAATCTTCTTTCGGCTAATGTAAAAACGTCGCAAACCCTTTAATTGGGAATCGGGGATAGAGAGTGATGTACCCTCTCGAGCTCCCCTTCATCTTGGTTTGAGGTGACTACGTTTTGTAACTGTTTTTCCTTCTGTAGTGCGTTAAAGTAAATTCTATACGAGTCACCTCAGTAGTTTGGGAATAGCCCCTGTTTCATCGGCCTAGAGCCCCTTAGGATTTTAAGTTTTCACTATCTTGGAGAGCAGTGTACGCCTCCATTCCTTTTGTGTTTGGGCCAGTTATTTAGCCTGTTCCTTTTCAATGAAGGTCCCATAAGTTGGGTATTAAATACCCCTGTATACATTATTTTCAATGTAGTAAGCAGTCTGGCCTATGCTGACGACTTGGTCTTAATGGCAGATTGTGCCGAAAGCCTACAGTCTAATATCGTGGAACTTGAAAATAGGTGCAATGAGTATGGTATGAAAATTAGCCTCTCGAAGACTAAATTGATGTCAGTAGGTAAGAAATTGAACAGAACTGAATGTCAGATTGGTGATACAAAGCTAGAACAGGTCGATAATTTCAAGTATTTAGGTTGTGTGTTCTCCCAGGATGGTAATATAGTAAGTGAGATTGAATCAAGGTGCCGTAAAGCTAATGCAGTGAGCTCGCAGCTGCGATCGACTGTATTCTGTAAGAAGGAAGTCAGCTCTCAGACGAAACTATCTTTACATCGATCTGTTTTCAGACCAACTTTGCTTTACGGGAGCGAAAGCTGGGTGGACTCAAGATATCTTATTCATAAGTTAGAAGTAACAGACATGAAAGTAGCAAGAATGATTGCTGGTACAAACAGGTGGGAACAATGGCAGGAGGGTACTCGGAATGAAGAAATAAAGGCTAATTTAGGAATGAACTCAATGCATGAAGCTGTACGCATAAACCGGCTTCGGTGGTGGGGTCATGTGAGGCGAATGGAGGAGGATAGGTTACCTAGGAGAATAATGGACTCTGCTATGGAGGGTAAGAGAAGTAGAGGTAGACCAAGACGACGATGGTTAGACTCGGTTTCTAACGATTTAAAGATAAGAGGTATAGAACTAAATGAGGCCACAACACTAGTTGCAAATCGAGGATTGTGGCGACGTTTAGTAAATTCACAGAGGCTTGCAGACTGAACGCTGAAAGGCATAACAGTCTATAATGATAATGTATGTATGTATGTACATTATTTTCAAATGGTAAGTGGTGCCTTGACCGAGCTCGATAGCTGCAGTCGCTTAAGTGCGGCCAGTATCCAGTATTCGGGAGATAGTAGGTTCGAACCCCACTGTCGGCAGCCCTGAAAATGGTTTTCCGTGGTTTCCCATTTTCACACCAGGCAAATGCTGGGGCTGTACCTTAATTAAGGCCACGGCCGCTTCCTTCCCACTCCTAGCCCTTCCCTGTCCCATCGTCGCCATAAGACCTGTCTGTGTCGGTGCGACGTAAAGCAACTAGCACAAAAAACAAACAAAAAAACAAACAAAAAAAAAAAAACAAAAAAAACCAGTGGTGCCTTGAAAAGCCAGAGATTGTAAGTTGATGTTGCCCTGAGTAGGCTCGAGAAACTGAGAGCCTGTTAGCTCTTTTCCAAAATGTTGTAAGAGTAACGAATGCCTCTTGAAGGCTAGATGTTGTAATTTTGGGAGCAAGTGCTCTTTGAATTAGGGGATTTCTGCCCTTGAATGAATTTGTGCTCTTTTGTGAATTTGAGCCAGAAGCTCAGGAATTGTAAAACGAGGGGCTTGAAGCCCAGAATCTGTCATGTTCACTAATCTTGTATTTTCCTTGACTTGTTTTAAGATTGTCATTGTACCTGATGTTTCATTATTATGAAAAATTGTTAAGTGTGAAGTTCTGAAAATATAACCTTCAGTTTAAGTTTTAAATGAATTTTGATATTTTAGTTATACCTATTCAAGCCCGCACCTTCTTTCACCTCTTTCTGCTCCACGGGTAACCCCGTAACAATAATAATAATAATAATAATAATAATAATAATAATAATAATAATAATAATAATAATAATAATAACATATGTTGAACGCAGTGACGGTTTCTATCAAATTGTTCTCAACTACTTAATTTCCACAACTCCCTTGTCAATCTCGAAGCTCTTGCTAAGCCCATCTATCCGTAATATACTCGTACTGGCTTTTATTTCATGTGAGCTGCGCAAGGTCCGTATCTTGGTGAAGGGAAGTGAGGTGCGGGGGACGTCGGCCAGCACCAAGACAAGACCAGGATATAACAGAAACGAATAGGCTTCTCGTCCAGTGGAAGCGGAAACCTGCGAACTGCGTGTTCAGACGAATCTGTGCGGAAGTCTCTTCATCCGAAATCGTGCGTACGCTATCGTCTTTTGGATGCGTATTCGGCCAAGTTATTAGGTAGGTGTATGTGTGAGATGATGGCGTCTCCTGAAGATTTGTGTGATCTCTATGCATTAGATACATCTCTGCTAGCGAGAAGAAGATCTTAGAAAAGGAGACGGGATTGGGTAAATGATGTTATCGAAAAAAAATATGTTTGGTGAATTTTCACATATATGGGCTGATCTGGAAAAGGACGAAAGACAGTTCTTTTGTTATGTTCGCATGGCATGTGAAACATTTCGATACATATTATAGAAAGTACAATATTAGTTAAAAAGTACAGTAACTTTCGAGAAACTGTTGCAAGGAATTTTCATTTTGAAATGGAAAGCTGGAGAACTCCCCTTCTGGTTACTTTTTCCAATTTCAACATTCATTTCCTAGTTCCCAAACAGGCAAAGGAAATCTTCTCTTATCTCAGAGTATGTTTTGTAACAGCGAGAGGTAATAGAAATGGCGGAATTGATTCTCTCTCATCAGTGCGATAAAGCTTGTTTCGAACGGCCACAGCACTTGGGAGTATGTGGGGAGTTTCGTTGTCAAGTCACAGAATGATAACGTTGATCTGAAATGAAGAACATTTTTATTTACTATAATTCGAACACTGGAGGCAATGATTTACTATATAGGACAATTTTAGAACATATGTATATATAAATAAAGAGTTTTGTCTGTACATTGCTCAGAAGTTGAAAAGAATGGTATTTCTGTATCAGTCATGTCCATAGTAACAAGGAAATGCACTTTTTACTTTTCCGCAATTTCTGTCTGTCTATATGTATGTATGTATGTATGTATGTATGTATGTATGTATGTATGTATGTATGTATGTATGTATGTATGTACACGCATCACGAGAAAACGGCTGAAGAGAATTTAATCAAAATCGGTATGAGAAGTCGGGGGATGAGCCGGTACAATGTAGGCTATAAATCATTTTACTTACGTTGAGTGAAATGGTAGTTTAGGGGAAGGCTTAAAATGTAATTCTTAAATATTTATATTTTTAGTGGTCCTATCGATAAATACTTCATAACTAAAGTTATATAGAATTAAATTTCCGATCATTTACGTCATACATTGTTACCGTACCGGCTTTGATAACACAGAAATTCATGAATTTATATTTTTGTTGCCAAGTTCATATCAACGCAGAGCCACGAGAAAATGGGTTAACAGAATTTAATGAAAGTCGGTATATAGAGTTGGGGAATAAGAAACTACAGTCTAAGTTATAAACACTTTTATTCACCCTGTATGAATTTGTAGTTTATGGGAAGGCGCCTAAAATTTAATTTTTAAATGCATATGTTATTGTTCCTATCGAAAAGCACTACATAACAAAAGTTACAGAGAATACAATTTCCGACTATTTATGTTTTATTCAATATTACCGTACCAACTATGATAAGAGTGGTATTTCAGAGTGTGAAGAAAACTAAATGTTAAGGCCTACAATATTGAAAGCGCATAATATTTATCAACAATAACATTACATTGACCATTGTTTGCGGTGTTGTTCTATGTCTCTTATGCTGCCGCTCAACTCCGATAGATGGGATTACTGCTGGGTACCGAGTATAATAGCCTGACTGAATATTGGCGGGAAATAGCAGGGAAGTTAGAAAACTTTCTTCTGTAGCATGCCATTCCTCTGGTTCATACATTTTCTGATACTGCTGGTACGTAACACACTGGTTCATCATAGTATGCCAGCTATTCGATCCCTACTCTGACGCGCTTGTTTGAATGAGCAGTGTACACTCTTAAGTCAGAGGCTCACTTATAGTAGTAGTAGTACCTGGTATAGAATTAAAATTTTAGGTATATTCCAAATTATAGCACCACAATTCACTAAATAACTCAACATTCAACCCTGAAAAAATCCGTTTATTAAAAAGAGCTTCTTCCTCTTCACTCTTATTCAGTTCTACATTCATTTTATTCAAAATTAGCAGTGAAGAGGGGGTTTCTCCTCTGGCTTGGAGGAAAAAATTGCCTCGAAGTCAAATAGATTTTTCCGCCGCCAGTGTAGTGAAATGAGATTTTCCGACTCATCGACTACTCCTAGGAAACAGATTAGTAAAAGGGCATATTTTTTGCCCTGGGACTCTCCACTATTCGAACCCCCCCACCGAAAAAGACTAAGAGTGTTCACGGATCACGGCTGTCTGCGGCTTGGTCATTCCAGTTCTGGATCTTTGGACTGTTAGATCGGTAGCGTAGTACTGTTCGTTAAAAGTGAGAAAATATGTGGTTTTTTATTTGATCGAGTATTTCATGCGAAATCATTGCTTTTTCTCGCGTCATTCCCACTGACGTAATTGTAATGACCTACTGTATGTTGATTTCAGTTGGGAAAACTATAAGACAGTCTTTCTGAGGATGTAAAAAGGCAGGTGGAGAGTGTCTGCCATTATAATGCAATTCCCCAACCTGATTGTGACTGATGGTAGGCAAGCGGGCCTACCATTACTATGAAAATTCCCTAACGCAGTCTTCAAATGAGAAAAGATGTTTGGTGATTTCTCCGTCGCGTTTCTAGGGTAACGTTAAGAGCTATGCAATTTAATACAGTCTTGCTCACAATGTGTACTCTACCTAACCTAAAATTCTGTGTACAGTGTAGCATTCCGTAGCGAAGCACGGGTACATCAGCTAGTATTTTACAAAAAAATAATGAGACGTAGGTATGAAATGATCGGACGGAAAAATGTATTGCTAGAGTTTTTTTAATGAAAATTACACTTTGAAATTGTGCTATAAAGAATCTTCAGATATAAGAATCAAGTAAATTGGTATAAAATGAATAAACCATATAAAATTAAATCTACCTGGCTCATCCATTTCTCTCGCCACCTCACTCCATAACGAGTTCGATACATCCCGCATATGGCAATTAGACTCTCGCTGGTCCCACAAATACCTCCCATCTTGTACCGGAAGTATCAGCTTTTCAGCACTGATGATAAAATGTAGCTCTTCGGCCGAAAAATCCAAACCAATCTGGATAGTTCGCAGTTCGCAGGTGTTCGTGCGTTCACTGACGAAAATGCCGGTTGCAATGGACGCATTTTCAGCGGTTTGGATCGTTCGGCAGTTTTCGTGCGTGTTCGTACGGATTCGTCATCGCAGCTTTTCGCAGGATTCCGCTTCCAATGGATGAGAGCTACGAATGCGTAATATACCACTCTCTCAAGTCTGCCGCAAGTGGTCGCACGTCGTGTTGTTAGAGCTAGAAAACTATAATAGTATGTGCCTGCCATCCTTTGCCCTTACAGGAATTTAATTAGGCAGCAAAGAATAGTGCAAATAATTAGCGCTAGTGTTGAAAATCATCTTTACTACCAAAAGTCACATTAAACTGCCAAATTCCAATTCATATCTTGTCCCAAATATATCAATACTTACTAAACATCTATTCATTTGCTTTCTTTGGAATAATTACTTTTTTGGACTTAGCTTAACAATCATTAAGGCAAAGAGCAGCGGGAAGGTAATACTAATGAAAACGCAAATTGACTAGCCCACACGAGGTCTTAAAATTACGTTACCAACATTGTGAACAGTGCGAACATACATCCCTCTAGTTTTCTTGTGTTTTTCAAGTGTGATACTAGTGTTTGCAAACGTTTCTAGTCATTATAATTCGTAATATTATTGTACGCTGTGCAAGCGCATGAGTGTTTTCCTGCACTGCTGTGCCGTTCAGAAACTTAATTTTTAGGATATAAAGAAGTTACAGTCGTTTGTCCGTGAGTGTATGTTTGTGCATTGTAGTTGCGTCCACAATCTTTGTGCCCGGGAAGGGTAAGGCGCTACTCAGTGTCCAGATACTTGAAAAGACAAACTTTTCTTGTCTCTCTCTTGAGCGAAAACTTGAGATTAAGAATGCCGGGCGCCCAATGCCTGATCTTGATATAACGAGGCAGACTAAAAGTAAATATATTGTGCGTAAATTCAGAAAGGATATATACAAAATAACCGAGTGGATCTGTGGGTGTGAAGTTATTAACAGGTTGTTTTGTTTTCCTTGTTTATGTTTCGTGAGTGATAAAAGCGAAGGAGCTTGGACCAAAGTCGGAGTGTAAGATTTAGGACATTTGTCCCAAAAACTAAAGAAACACGAAAGTTCTAAATCTCATATGCTTGCCCAGGTAACAATCGATCTTCTGGGAAGACACGATATCCGGCAGCAACTTGACTGTGCTTACAGGCATTCTGTGGAAAGAGACAACGATCAGGTACGAGAAAATCGTTATGTGATGTCAAAAATGATCGACTGTGTAACGTTCTGTAGCGTGTTTGGGTTGGCGTTGCGCGGGCATGATGAAACAAGTGAATCGTCGAATTCTGACATATTTCGAGGCCCCGTTAATTTTAGTTCCGAAATTGACGCTGCATTGAGGGACTATCTGTCCAAAGCTACTGTTTTCAAAGGCACCTTGAAAGACATTCAGAATGAATTGCTTTCTTGCATGTGTGAAATCTGTCACGAGAAAATAAAAGGACATAATCACAGCGCACTTTATTTCGGTAATCGCCGACGAGACCACCGATATATCAACTACAGCACAATTAGTTATTGTACTGCGCTACGTTCTTCCCAACGGTAAGCCGGTTGAAAGATTTTGGGGTTTCCTCTCACCCGGTAGTCATGATGCTAAGACAATGGTAGAGTGTTTAAAATAATATTTCAGCGAAGTTGTGGAAAACCCAGATAAGTTAATTTCACAAAGTTACGATGGGGCAAATGTAATGAGTGGTCGCCATTCAGGAGTACAAGCTCTCATCAGGGAAGATTTTAAGCATGCACATTATGTTCACCGTAATGCCCATTCCTTGAACTTAGTCATGGTAGAAGCGACAAGCCAGAATACGGATGTCCTCATATTTTTGGAAGATTTAAGTGAAATCCCCAGCTTCTTTCACAACTCCCCACAGCGATCAGGTGTATTGGCCGAAGTTGTTGGTGGAAGAGTACCTCATGCTTCGAACACAAGGTGGAATTTTAAATCAAGAACCGTTGTAGTTTACGAGAATAGAGATGCCCTCATCGAATGCCTGGATCAACTGGAAACTCTCTCTCGACAACCTAACACCATATCGCAAGCCGGAGGTTTGTGTTTAAAATTGGAGCACCCGTTATTTCAGATCTGGTTAGCTGTTTTCCATCATATAATGACTCAAGTGGACATTTTACACAGTCAGCGACAAAAGCGAAATTCAGATCCGTTGGAAGTCAAAGGTGCACTTTCAGGTTTCGAGGCTGCCATGAAAATGGTTCGGGAAAATAAAATTGATCACATCGCTGTTGAACATGACACACTGCCCCCGACAGTAAAGGTATCATGAGGGCCGCTGCTTACCTCGAAACGAGTTGCGTCAAAAGATATTTGTGACACGGAACGGTTTCAATTCACAAACCAAATTCTTACAGCAAACCTGTTTCAAGCTGAGAATTGTGGCAGCTTCGAGAGAAATTTCCCCACTCACTTTTGTACAAAGCGTGTGAAGCCTACCCGTTTCTCGACAAATCGAAACTGAGAACCGAACTTGAAATATTATACATGAGAAATGATTTTCGAACAGTTTCTGGGACCACGACTTTGTTGCAGTTTCTTTTAGAAAATAAGTTGCAGGGTGTCTTTGGCGAAAGCATAAAACTTTTAAATATAGTTATTACTATTGTTTTTGTTATAACCTTCGTCCTTAGGACATCTGGCCATCAACAATGTACAATGATAAAAAATGTTACAGAAAATAGAAAGAAAAAGGGAAAAAAGTTAAAAGACATATAAAATAACAGAAAGGACCTAGAATAGAGCAAAAAAGAAAGCAAAACACACTGGAAATAAAGACACTTGTTTCTTTAGATATTAACACCAGTTTTTGTGAAGTATGTTGCAATTGCACTGTACACACGCAAGTCTCCAGTTGCCAGTAATAGCTGAATATGTGTAAGGGAACCCGAAGGTGCACAATGGTAGCGAACAATTCTCTGCGAAAGGATACAGTTCTACTGCACTCGAAGATGATGTGGTTCTCATCTCCTGTGTTTCTTGCGCTACACGGACATCGTGCTGATTGGAGGACTCCAATCCTGTTGAGGTGAGTGGGGAATGAAGTATGGTTAAATCTCATCCGAATGATGGTAGTTACTTGGCCTATGGCATATCTGACGTCTTGATAATATGGTTTGTGTGGGATAGCTGGCTGAATGCAGGCATAGTATCGTCCTTTGTGTTGAGTAGCCCTGTTCCACAGAGCTGTCCATTCAACATACGTTTTCCTTCTGCTAGTTACATAAAAATCAGCACAGGGGTGGCGTAATGAAAGAAATAAACCAGTGTGTGCGCCTTGCTTGGCCAGACTGTCAGTTATTACTATTCCCATGACGACATCGGAGCAGAAAGGTGCTTCTCAACCCTGCGCAGCACAATGACCAAGGATAGACTTAATGCTCTTGCTATGCTGCCAATTGAAAAGGACTTGGTTTGAGAAGCTGTGGACTTCAGCAAAGCAGTTATAGATAAGTTTGTATCTCTCAAGGAGCGCAGGATGGATTTTTTGTATAAGCTGTCTGCATAGGGTAATTTGATTGTGAAACATTTCTTATTTTGCACGTGGTAAATATCGGAATGTATCGTCTGCTTCTCTCGTATTCGATCACATTTACAAAACTTCTGTCATCTTATTTTAGGAGGTTACGGCCCACGACGGGAGAGGTGGAAAGGGGGAGCGGAGGTTGAGCGGGGTGTGCAATTATTTTCTTCTTTTGAAGCCCCAGTGGCGAAAGTCACGCACCGCCACTGGTTGAACGTCTCTCAAACTGTTGTCGGTCTTCGGAGACGCTGGGGTACCAGAAGGGATTCATTAAGGTCCAAAGAAGTCTTAAGCAAGCTTGTACCGTGTGTCCACAATTAAAATTAAGGAGCCGATTGCAGAAACGATGACTAGTTTTAAGCCTTAAACAACGTCTATCTATACAACGTCTAATTCGAGCATGATCTTCCATTGCATAAACAATGTTCAGCCGGTGTTTAACTAGACATCATTTTAAGTTTCAATATTGGTTTGAAAATGGGGATAGAAGTATAAAGGTGGCTGTCCTTACATTTATTTACACGAGTTTGTGTTTAATTTAGCACTACTGTAATTCCCAAAGTAATGCTGCCAATACATCAGAGTTCAAAACACCGATAGAACACATCAAGTAATGGAACCTTCTAGAGTACATGGCCAGTAGATCTAGATATTCCACGGCTTGAGGAAGAGAACAAATTTGCACAACTATGTGAAAGATTCTGGATGCCATTCGACAAGGTTCGTGAAGACTTCAGGGATTTCATAAACGGTAATGGTAAATGTGTGAAGGACAATTTGAATAAAGTGAGACTGGCTATATCAACATTGCCATTAACTAACGCTGACTGTGAAAGGGGATTTAGCACTTTGAATGTCATAATGACACCATCCAAGAGCTGTCTTGTGATTCAAAATGCGCCTAGTTTGATGTCCATCAACTTATTCGAGCCACGACTTCTGTAGGATTCAACACCTTATGTACAAGAATGGTCGCTGAACGTTAGAATGGCTGATGACACAAGAATCAGACAGCGTCAGCTTCAAGAAAATGAAAGATACAAGACTCTATGTAAGCTCTTTATGACTGTGAGTGTTTACATTTTATTGCCGTTTGTAAGTAATTTTTCGTATAAAGTGTTATCATGACAAATATTGTGCAGCTTTTATGTTATTTTATGTTATGTAAAACTATATTATATGTAAGTTACGGTAAGTTGGTATTAAACTTTTATGTGAATTTGAAAAATACCTTCAAAATGTTTTGCTTTTATTGTATTGTAATTATATTTATGATTATTACAACCTGTGTCTGAAAAGTTCGGTGAATGGTCTCATAAAATAAAGACAATGTAAGTTACACACAAAACTCCTTTACTGGCCTTCAAAGTAATATCCGTTAGCTACAACACACTTTTGACATCGACTGTAAAGCTGCTGGAAGCTGGCAGCAAACGCTTCTTTTGGAATCTCCCTGAGAAGCCTTGTCACGCGTTGTTGGATACCTGCTACACTGTCGAACCGGTGGCCTTTCAGAGTTAATTTAAGACGGGGGAACAAAAAAGAATCTGCCGGCGCCAAGTCCGGAGAATACGGATGGTGTGGAAGAACAGTTACCTGGCGTTCAGCGAGAAACTGGGTCACGCGGATTGCGGTGTGCGGACGGGCATTGTCGTGGAGGAGCTTCCACTGTCCACTCCGGTACAGTTCAGACTGAACCCGTCTGATGCGTTGCAGTAGCCGTTTCAAAACTCCCTCGTAGAATTTCGCGTTGACAGATGTACCCTGGGGTACAAATTCATGATGAATGACACCATTGCTGTCGGAAAAGGCGATCAGCATTGTCTTAATCTTGGACTTTGTGCGCCGACTTTTCTTGGGAGGTGGAGGAGACGCTGAACACCACGCCATTGACTGTCTCTTGGTCTCCGGAACATACCGGTAGCACCATGACTCGTCTCCTGTAATTATGGTTTTCAACACCTCCGGATTTTGGTCACAAACATTAATGAAATCTCCCGACGTTTCCATCCGAGTTTGCCTCTGCTCATCTGTCAGGTTGTGCGGTACAAACCGGGCAAAAATCTTCCGCTTTTTCAAATGTTCGTGAACAATGGTCCTTACACTGTCCTTGTCTACACCCATTTCATCTGTCATCATTCCGTAAGGTCAGTTGCCGATCATTCGCAAGCATCTGTCGCACTCGTTCGATGTTGTCTGGAGATGTGCTTGTGGTTGGTCGACCCGAACGCGCCTCGTCCTCAACACCCTCCTTTCCATTTCGAAAGCGTTTAAACTAGTCAAAAACGCACTTTTTACTCACTGCTTGAGCGTGGAAAACTTCCACTAACATTGCGTGTGTTTCCGTTGCCGTTTTGCCTAGGTGGAAGCAAAACTTCATGTTAACGCGTTGCTCCGTTTTGCACTCCATTGTGCAACAACACGAGTCCTCACACTCACTCCGTGCGATGTGTTGCAGCGTTCAACTCCGTTTAACTGTGTTGAGTTGACCGATAGGGGGCACTTGGTGTCATGTCTCTCAATGCGTATGCGCGAGCGCATTGTCCGAACTAGCACGGTGTACAACCTAGGCGACCAATCACCGAACTTTTCAGACAGGTTGTATTATTGTCATTATCATTCTTCTTCTTCTTCTTCTTCTTCTTCTTATTATTATTATTTACCAGGTAATCTAGAAAATTAGTAAGAAGTATAATAGACAGAGCTAGTTGCAAATATACAGCATTTTAATATGGAAACTAACTGCAACAGACAAAGCTATATTAAATACCGGTACCTTTGAGTTACGGTTGCATTTTCTTGATGTATACAGTGGTAGATTGAGACATTTAAATACTTAAAACTAATTTAAATCAATTGGTTTCCTGTTTTAATTAGTGAAAAGCCCTGCTAAGTAATCCGTTACACGCTCCTTCATCTTTGTCATTTCACTAGTGAGTCTGAAACCTATTTCTGTTACCACTGCAAACCTGCTACATTTAAATGTTGAAAATGAAATGGTGTATGGCTTTTAGTGCCGGGAGTGTGCGAGGACAAGTTCGGCTCGCCAGATGCAGGTCCTTTGATTTGACTCCCCTAGGCGACCTGCGCGCATGATGAGGATGAAATGATGATGAAGACGACACATACACCCAGCCCCCGTGCCAGCGAAATTAACCAATTATGGTAAAAATTCCCGACCCTGCCGGGAATCGAACCTGGGACCCCTGTGACCAAAGGCCAGCACGCTAACCATTTAGCCATGGAGCCGGACACTTAAATGTTAACCGACTGTGTCAGAATGCGATTCCATAATCTTTATCATAGGAGGGTGTTCCTAAGCAATTATTCTACGTAGGCTCAAAGCTCCCCAACTTGGCAGGTTCGATCCTGGCTCAGTCCGGTGGTATTTGAAGGTGCTCAAATACGACAGCCTCGTGTCGGTAGATTTATAGGCACGCAAAAGAATTCCTGCGGGACTAAATTCCGGCACTTCGGCGTCTCCGAAAACCGAAAAAGTAGTTAGTGGGATGTAAAGCAAATAACATTTAAGAGGCTCAAAACTTATTTGTTAAAAAAATACGTTTAGAGTGTAGCTTCTCTAACAGCGGTTATACATGAGCAGAACATAATGCCAGAATTCGGACCCTAATTCACCATCTTCAGTCAGGTGCTTGAAAGACCCGAGCAGAAGAGAAAGTAGCAATCATCTCTTTTCTAATTTTGTTTACTTCTTTAGTAAACATGATATTGTCCCGACTCATATCGCCAACTAATTTAGTAGGAATGTTTTGATTGAAACAAGGAATGCTGGAAGTGTGAAAAGCCGTATATTAATATTCTCGCAGCTTTCTTCGTACAAATGGCAGATCATTATTCTTAAGTGGTGCTTTCTTGAGAAGAGTTGTTAAATAAGCCGAGATGTATTGCAATCATCTATCACACTGTTATGATGGGAAGTAGATAGCTCTTCACTAATGATGTGGTTTAGCAGAGTGGTTTTCAAATGCAAGTGCGGCACAGAATTACTTTATCTATTCCTGGAAACGTGAGAAATTAAAAATAGCAATAAAATAATATGTTCAAAATCAAAGACAATCAATCATAACATTCTTGAAATTTATTAAAATTAGTTCTAGTGGGGAAATTTAATAATAATTGGCTTTACGCCCTAATAACTACTTTTACGGTTTTCGGAGACGCCGAGGTGTCGGCATTTAGTCCCGCAGGAGTTTGAAGAGTGTTGTTAAATGTTATTGTTGTTGTTTTTGTGATTGGTCTAAATATTGGTTCTATATCGGTTAAATACAGGGTTCATTCTTATGCTGATGCGGGAAATCTACATTATATACACAGTTCAAAAAAATAGGGGGACATGTTTTTGAACGTATACCATGCTCAACAAAACAATACCTGACACCCAGGTATATTACCAACTAAACCTTTATTCTTTACCGTTGACGTTCATTTTCAGAACACAAACGGAAAAATCCAAATAGGGGCGAAAACAAAGTGATAACAGTCCTTCAGGGTGGATTTTTATCACGGTTGGGGAGCTTAAGTGTGGTGTATGTTCACCACGAGCATTTATCACAGCATGGCACCTACAGTCACTCCCATAAATATTCGGCCACTTATAAAATCCGCGAAAAAGTGATGACAATAACGCACCCATAAGTCGAATGTGAAATCAAATGTGTCCAAGTTATGAAACTACATTTGGTTGCTTAGGCCGAAGAGGAATCACGGAACATTGATGTACAGTATGCTGTAAAAGAAAGGACATTGCCCACATGGGTGAAATGACACGCCTCAAATATATTCGGTCACACGAAAAGGCCGGGATTGCCGTTGTGTTCATTGACAGAGACAGGGCAGATAGCGTTGCAAAACGTTCAGTTCAGGAGCGCCGTGCCGCGAGACACGTCGTGCAGAAATCATTTGCTGCAGTGTTGCGGAATGGTATCAAATGGGGTGCAAAAGACAACACAATAGCACTTTTGAAGAACGCCAGCTCGTGATATTCCATCGTGCTCGAGGTAAATCGCATAGACAGATATCGCAGATGCTTAACATAACCAGAACAACCATTGGAGATATAATAAGACGATGCAAAAATGAAGACAGAATTGATTCAATTCCCCATACAGGCAGACCAAGAAGGCTGACACAACGAGAGGAGCGGTTGTGCTTCAGAATGGAAAACGAAATCCGAAAATTAGTGCTCCGAAACTGGCAGCAGCTGTTTTAGAGGAGTATGGAAAGAAAGTGGGTACTGATACCGTGCGAAGAGCACTGCGAAGGAATGAGTTCTTTCGGAGAAGAGCTAGGAGGAAACCATACATTAGTGCAGTAAATAAAAACAAGCGGCTAGAGTTCCCAAAAACCTTCGTACGCAAACCCAGTGCTTGGTGGGAGGATGTGTTATTTGTTGATGAGTCAAATTTCAACGTCTTCGGGTCCGGTGGAAAGCAATTTGTGTGGCGGAAACGTCACGAGGAACTGAGAACAAGCAATTTACAAGCAACGTTAAAAAAATGTGGAAGAAGAGCAATCGTGTAGGGATGTGTAGCATCGAACGGGGTTGGTGCACTGAGTTTCATTGAAGACACTTTGACAAAAAAGGGGGTATTTGGCTATCCTCAAAAACAATTTGTGACAATTTGCGGAACAACTTGGTATACAGCGTACTTTCAAGTTCTACCAAGATATCGACCTCAAGCACAAGTCGTAACTTATCAGGGAGTGGCTGTTATGCAACTGCCCGAAGGTCTTGAAACCCCACCACAATCACCCGACCTGAACCCCATCGAGAAGGTATGGAGTCGAATGAAGGCAGCTCTGCAATTGCGACGGCCAAGTTCCTTCAGAGACTTGAAGAGGAGACTGCTACAAGAATGGGCGGCATTAAGCCCTGATTATATCAAGAAACTTATCGCCAGTATGCCGAATCGACTGGAATAGGTCCTAAAACATCAAGGTGGACCTACACAGTACAGAATGTGTAACATTGTTGTGAATTATGCGAGTTTATGTTGCTTTTTGTATAGTGGCCGAATATTTTTGAGGTGGCACTTGAATTATTGCTTTTATTTAATGTACGACAGAGGGCGTACTAATGACTGTCAGAAGATTTTGAATTAGATCACAATGTTTGTAGAACGTGTTACTATGTTTTCCTACATGTTTCATTGTATTAAACGTTATCATTATAGCGTAAGAATAACTACCCAATAAAAGTGTGTGAAAAATCAGACTGACCGAATATTTATGGGAGTAACTGTACGTGGCATGCTTCGTATAAGTCGACGGAGGTCACGTTGCGGTATCAGACCCCATTTTTCAATGAGAGCCTGTTCGAGGTCTTGAAGAGTCTGGAGTGGAACAGGACGCCCACGAACACTTCTGTCAAGCCTATCCCACACATGCTCGACGGGATTAAGGTCGGGACTGTCTGCTGGCCATTCTATCTTTTGAATGTCCAGCTCTCGCAAGACAGCTCTGGTGATGCGCGCTACATGAGCCCTGGCATTGTCGTGTATGAGTAGGAATTCAGGGCCAACACCGTATGCAGCAACCAACACATGCTGTAGCAGTATCTGCTCGACGTACCCCGCAGCGGTAAGATTACCACGGACGACGACAAGATTCGTACGGCCATCAATACTGATGCCACCCCACATCATCACAGAACCTTGTCCGAATCGGTCGCCTTCCTAGACAACATTTACCATGTACTGCTCACCACGACGTCTCCATACACGTTGACGTTCATCACGCTGTGTCAGGGGAAATCTGGACTCGTCTGTGAACAACACAGGTCTCTACTGGCGAAGTTGCCAGTTGACGTGGGTACGGGCAAACAGAATGGGAGCTGCGCGATGTTGCTGCGTTAAACGGGGCACTCGAACAGGACGTCTGGGCCGTAAGGACACTTCTCTTAACCTGTTCCTTACTGTCTGGTCAGACACAGTGACTCTAGTGACCCTTCTGAGGTCTTGTTGCAGTTCTCTGTCAGTTGCTGAACGACGCCGCAACGCACAGATGGTCAGATATCGGTCATCCTGTGGGGTTGTCATGCGACCACGACCTCGTCCAGCCCTCTTTGTGAACTGGCCTGTCTCACTGTAGCGATTCCACAAGAGGTGACTGAGAGGCATTACGATTCACAGCAACACGACGAAAAGTCCATCCTTCCTGGATCAAAGTTACGCCCCTTCCGACTTGAACCTCGTTAAGATGTCTCATGGGATGTGCTGATTTATGTACAACGTGCTCAAATAACCGCAGTAGCCTGTGTACCTCACAACGGCACACGGACGCACCGCCATTCACTTTTGTTTTGAGGGATCACCTGACAGTTAAATGCATGGCTACGCCTACAGATGGAGTATAACTTCGATTTGACATACCCTGCGCAGCTAAGGTCTCAAGGAATGCTATGCGATCATTGGAACCCCATCTACCAAATTAACGTTCACATACCAGACGTTACAAAACATGTTCCCCTATTTTTTAACTGTGTATATAAAATAACATGTCCTGACTCACTGACTGACTGATTCATCATCGCCTAGAAAAAACGACTGGACATAATGATATGAAATTTTGGGAACACATTTTTATTAGAGTGTAGGTGCTCACTAAGAGAGGGTTTTTGGATATTCCTTCTCAAAGGGAGTATATCTATATCTCAAGAACTTAAAAGTTTGCAGACGTAAAAATTGGTATTTGGATCTCTTTTTTTTTTAAAAAAAAGACACGTATTTTTTACTTTCGGAAAATTCCATTAAGGGGAGGGGGTGAAATAGGCTGAAGAAAGGGTTAAATACCTTTTATGAGCGCATTTATATCTCAGAAACCGAAGATGTTACAGACATGAAAGTTGGTATTTGGAATATCCTTTAAAAATAATGAAACAAATATTTTTTGTTTCTGGAAAATCCAGTTAATGGGTGGATGAACAGGAATGACAAATGGGTTGAATTTTAAGAAGATTAGACCTATATCTACAGTATATCTCAGAAACGTAACATGTTACAGACGTGAAAATTAGTACTTAGAATCTCCTCTAAATGTAAAGAAACATAGATAATTTGTTTTCGGAAAATCCACACAAGAGGAACTGTAAAGGGGGTGAATTTTCAAAATGAGCATATATATACAGTGTATCTCAAAAACTTAATATGTTACAGTCGAGAAAATGGGTATTTTAATCTATTTTAAAAGTAAAGATGCATGTAGGCTATTGTTTTGTTTGCGGGAAGAACACTAAGGGGAGTGGGAGAGGAGTAAAAAGGACTGAAAAGAGAGTTGAATCCTTTTTATTAGGATGCTGATATATCAAAAACTGAAGATGTCAGAGACGTGAAAATTGGTAATTGGAGTCTCCTTTAAAAAAAAAAGTATTTTTGTTTTTGGAAAATCCAATTAAATTGGGATGAAAGATTTGAAAAATTAGTTGAATTCTTTGTATGTGGATACTTATATTTCAAAAACTAAAGCTGTTGCAGACGTGAACGTTGGTATTTGGAATCTACTTTAAAATTAAAGAAACACGTATTCTTTTGTTTTCAGAAAATCCTCTTAAAGGGTTGAAAGAATTGAAAAAAATTGTTGAATTCTTTGTATGAGGATACTTATAACTAAAAAAATCCTGAAGATGTTACAGACGTGAAAACTGGTATTTGGAACCTCCTTTTAAAATAAAGAAATACGTGTCTTTTTGTTTTCGGAAATTACACTTAAGGGGCTGAAAAGAATTTAAAACGCAGGCGAATTTTTAAAATGAGTACCGGTATATCTACAGTATATGTAGAAAACTTAACATGTTACAGACATGAAACTTGGTATTCGGAAAATTTTTAAAAATACAGGAACATGTATTTTTTGTTTTCGGATAAGATTCTTTACGGGCGTAAAGAGAAGTGAAAAAACAGTTTAATTCTTTTTTATGAGGATACTTATATCTAAAAAACTGAAGATGTTACAGACGTAAAAATTGGTATTTGGAATCTCCTTTAAAAATAAAGAAACATGTGCTTTTTGTTTTCGGAAAATCCACTTAGGTGGGGGTGGGGGAAGGACTGATATAGGGGTTGAATTATTTTTATAGGGATACTTATATCTCAAAACTGAAGATGTTACAGACGTGGAAATAGGTATTTGGAATCTCCTTTAAAAATAAATAAACCTGGTTTTTTTTTTCGACTTTAGTGAAGACTGTTTCTTACACATGCAATTCTATGTCGCATGGTCATCTTGTCCCCAAAAGGCAATACCACAAATGTGCTTCACAATGAGTTTCTGGGGTAAATGGAACTCAGTTTTTCGGTGAGTTTTTATACTTTAGGGATTTTCAGATAAAATCCTTTAAAAATACAGGAACATGTATATTTTTGTTGTCCCAAAAGATACTTAACGTGCGCGAAAAAAATTAAAAGGAGTTAAATTATTTTTAAATTATTATATTCATGATTACTACCGAGGAACGTTTACTTTTTAACAAATTACGATATCCACGCGAGCGAAGCCGTGGGAAACTGCTAGTTCATTTAAAAAATTAGAGATGCAGTCACTAGGTCCAACTAATTATTCGTTTGCAGAGGTCTGCAGTTTTCCTGCAGTTGACCTCCTAGAGTTATAGATTCCGATGCGCATAGGGCTTCTGACAAAAATGTTTTGCAATTTCGTATAATGTGCCGTTGGAAGATATCGACCTAAGACTTGTAGATCTGAATGGTGATTTAATGTCGACAATGGGGAGAGGACTGATGTGTGTAAAACGTGCACAGAGAAACTTTCTGATGGAGATACACATGATGTGGTACATAAATGATGTCAGTTCTGAATCCAGCCCTGATATTATCAAGGAATAGGTTACGAGGGAAATAAAACTTGGCAAAGATGGAAAGGCACCATGACCCGATTGAGTCCCCGTGGAACTTTCGCAGCTGTTACCCACTAGCATCATCACATGACTCTTTAATGATATTTACAACACAGGAAAAATTGCTAAAGAATAGTTACATTTTACCTTCATCTCTGTCCCTAAGTAGCATGTTGAATGTGGGCATTAAGGAACGATAAGCCTAATGAGCCACCTGTTAAAAACCTTTCCTAAAATTATTTACAGCCGTGTATGTCGTCGTTGTGAGGAACAAATGTCTGGCATCCACATTGGCTTTAGGAATGCCCTTGTTACTAGAAAAGCGACTTTTAATGTAAAGGTTTAAGTTCAAAGATGTGATATATATTTGCTTGCTTCATAGATTATGAGGCATCTAGCATTGTAAAACATTTTAAAGTGATACCCATCCTCAAAGAACTGGAGCTGACGATTAGGATGTATTTATTATTAACAACTTATACTGAAATCAAATAGCTAACACAAGAGTTGAAGGAGTTAACTTAGCAAATATTGTAATCCAGTCTGGTGTCCGACAAGGGTCCGTTTTGTCTTCAGTACTCTTCAGTTTATTTTCAGAGTTTATCTTCAGAGAGACGTTAATAGATTTTGGCTAGATAGTTCTTATTAATGGTGGGAGTCTCAAACATATCAGGTACGCAAATGATATAACCGTATTTGCTGATTCTTTGGAAGGTCTACAACAACAACAAGAATATATCAGAAGTAAGGGTACTGTTATGTTTTAAAAAAAACGTGGAAAGGATAACATTTAAGAAAAATTATTTATAAACGGTACATACATTGACAGTGAAGAAGTTTAAATACCTAGGGAGCTGTGTGAATTCAGATTGGGATTAATCAGTCAAAATCAAATGCCGAATAGGACAGCCACCAAATGCCTTTTTCAAGATTAGTTCTATACTGAGAAGTTACCATTTTGAAAATAGGCCAACAAACTAAGCTTCGGTTGGTGAAATGCTACGTTTTCACAGTCTTCCTATACGGCGGAAAAACATGGACACTGACTGTAAGCACTACAAACATGTTAGAAGCATTTAAGATGTGGTTCTACAGACGCATATTAAGAATTCCCTGGACAGACCACATAACAATTCGTGATGTATTACAGAGACTTCTTGCATGTGGAATGGCGATCCGCCTGTGCAAGGAGGCACTAATTCAGGCAAGGAATCATAGCCAATTAATTAATTAATTCATTAATTTATACACTTATGTAAGGATATAACCGAAGTAGGACGGGATAGGACGGGCCCATCCCAATCGAATATGTAGAGTGACCTAAATGCAACAGAGAAATAAGTATAGGGAGGGGGGCACATGAGGAGCGGGATTTCCGCTTACGTGTGTCTCGCAGAAATCAGGGAGTGGTGAGAAATTAGTGTTTGACAGCTATTAGATCAGGTGGGGTCTTCCGTTTGGGCCTCAAGAGAAAGGGCCGGACGTGTTATCCTTGAGAAGGCGGCTCCTTTTCTCCCCAGGGGTGGATAACACGACCGGGCAGTAGTTATGCACAATCCCATCCATGCATTTATCCTGCGAACCGAATGCTCTCTCCTCAGTTGGTGGCTATCCGTGACTGGGAGAGAAGTGTTCATTCATTTATTCATGCATGCATGACAATTTAATTCGATCATGGAATCTTTCATTTAAAAACATTTAAAAAAACCTCATTCAGGCATTTATGTACACCTATGTATAGGGTCTGTGAAAATGGAGGAGAACTCTGTACAGACTTATGACAAATAAATAAATATTACGGAGACTTATAAATTATTTAAAATGTTAATAAAAGGAACATTGAATTTCTGGGACACGTAATGAGACATACTGAGACGTTTGAACTTCAGTTGTAACTCGCTGTTGTGGGTCCGGAAGACCTCTGTGGAGTCTGAGCTATTTTATTAGGTTTCGATATCTCAAATGAAATAATAAAGGAAATAAAATGAAACTGCTTTATCTAGCGATGTATCAGATGGTGAAGTATCGAGTTCTCTTACCTGCTGTACTGGGGTCACTGCCGCCTCGCCGTCCAAGGCGCCGTACCCCTTGTCATGCTCTGCGACAATCTTCGTCCTCTCCCCCTGAGCCGTCGCAACCTGCATTAGCACACAAATGAATGGTGGTTAGCTCAGCGCAGCGGGGCTCTATGCCATTAGGAAATACACTGGGATTTTACTTTCTACGTGGGTGGGAAACTTGTCAATTAAGTAGAACGACCTGTTACTGACACGAGCGGTTCTCAAGTGTCCTTGGAATCGTTGTAGTAGTTGGTAGTAGAATTACAGTTTCAAATAAACTGAAACTATGAAAGGGAAGAGATATGAATTTAAATTAAATTTCAAAATATTCTTTATTGTCAGTACTTGTAATTCAAATAGGATGAGATATGTCACAAAAGCTCATACATAGACATGTACAACACATGGTAGATTTACATAATATAAATATTTATACATGGCATTTTTGAAATCAATGAAAATTTACCTAATGAATATAAAACTTCCTTAGTTAAGTTCCTTTTAGTGTTGTAAATACAGGGCCTGGGAACAATTTTATTTTCTTGCGGAGTTTATTGTAGAATCATTATTGACATATCTCTGGTGAGTGATTGTCTTCCGAGTATTCAGTATTGTCGATGATGGGTTATTAGAGGGCCAAAGAACCACAAGCTCTGTCCCAATTCTGACAGATCAAATCTACCAAATGTTTCTTGTTACTGTAGATCCTGGCGGTTATTTCTTATCTGCTTTCTCGATTTTTACTATGATCTCAAAATATCGTGGGGCCTTCGTGAACACATCCTCCCTACATCGGCCAATGAGACACTGTATTCTTACAGTTATAGTCAATTTGGCACTTTTTCATAAATTCATAAATTTTCATGTTTCAATTGAGAATACATAACCTGCTTTGGATGGCTTGTGTTAGGCAAGCAGACGAAGTGGTCGACCCAATGACGTTGATATTTGATAATTGCCTTAATCCTCATGGTATTGACCTATTTAAAGATACGTTGATATTTGATAATCATTGCCTTAATCCTCATGGTATTGGCTTATTTCAAGATACGTTGATGTTTGATAATCATTGCCTTAATCCTCATGGTATTGGCTTATTTCAAGATACGTTGATATTTGATAATCATTGCCTTAATCCTCATGGTATTGACTTATTTCAAGATACGTTGATCTTTGATAATCATTGCCTTAATCCTCATTGTATTGGCTTATTTCAAGATACGTTGACATTTGATAATCATTGCCTTAATCCTCATGGTATTGACTTATTTCAAGATACGTTGATATTTGATAATCATTGCCTTAATCCTCATGGTATTGGCTTATTTCAAGATACGTTGATATTTGATAATCATTGCCTTAATCCTCATGGTATTGACCTATTTAAAGATACGTTGATATTTGATAATCATTGCCTTAATCCTCATTGTATTGGCTTATTTCAAGATACGTTGATGTTTGATAATCATTGCCTTAATCCTCATGGTATTGGCCTATTTCAAGATACGTTGATGTTTGATAATCGTTGCCTTAATCCTCATGGTATTGGCTTATTTCAAGATACTAATGCATGTTCGATACTTCTGATACTTTACTCCTTCGTCTAATACAGTGCTGGTGGTATTTTTCCAGACATTTTAAGTGTCTGCTGTAAGTAGTCTAAGTCTCGCATCCTTAAATAATTGTTGGTGTCACTACGAAGTTGTAAATGACTTTGTCTGGACCCTGAGGTCATTGCTGTCGAAGACCTGTTTGAGGAGACGATCATACACCACAATAGCTCACCTGAGCCGTATTTCAGAGTCTATGTTAGCATTTGTTGAGAGGTGGCTGCCAAGGTAAGGATATTGATCGATATTGTGCATCGTCTTGCCATTAACCATGATGGAAGGAGCCGCCTCGTTGAAGTTTGGTGCAGAAACTTGTGTTTTCTCAGTGTAAGTTTTAACCCGATGCAACCCGATGCTTGGAACCTTAAATCTCATAACTCGGAGGAAAGTAGCCGACCTAAAACTGCTATACAAAGCAGATGAAGGTTTATTCCAAAGACGCTTGGCTTGCATAGGGTATCGTAAAAATACTACTCACCCAAAAGAAGAAAGACTAAAGGAAACTGAATAAGATGTAGTTAATTCTTCTTTGCATTTGGCTCTATTTTGGAGGATATTGGGATTTATTGTTTTATGTGGATTTACATAGGGTATTCCAACTGAAAAGTTACATATCAGATAAAATTATTATTATTATTATTATTATTATTATTATTATTATTATTATTATTATTATTATTATTATTATTATTATTATTATTATTATTATTATTTTCATTATTTTCATTTTTTTAAACAGAGCACGTGTTCACACTGACGAATTAGGGTTTGAAGGCAGAACTCTAAAGAATTTTACTGGCCTGATATTTGTACTGAGTTACGGAGAACAGGAGTGGTTTCGTTCCATTGAATGGACAAGATGCTGTGGCCACAACATACGAAATGATTCTTTCTCACAATAATTGGCGTTGGAATTTCTTGCAGATTTCGAGGCCTAAATCACATGGTCAAAACAAAACTACATGCAATGGTCGTACGACTGCTGCAATGTTTTGAATTATGCAGTAGTTTTGAGTTCTGAGGAACTCAGTGGCGATCCATCTCACTTCTCGTGTTGTCCAAAATGCTTCTTTATAGTGCTGTCTTAATTGATTGAGGCTTCTCACTAATCACAAACTTACACCGGTAAATTTTGAGACGTTTAGGCCTCTGTGCGGATGAATGACCAAAAAACATACGAACATTTAGAGAATAACTTTTCGCATAGGCGTAACAATGATTTGGGCTTACGGGAGTAATTAAAGCTAATAGTTAAACAACTGTTTCATCGAGGTAGGCCTACAAAGCAGATATGATACTTACTAGTAATCATCGCATTTTTTTCAAGATGTGAAACATTTTTAATAAAAATATTATTATTTACCTTAAATATACTGAACTAACCGATTTCAATTGTGATAATAAATTGTTGCTTATTTTCCCACATAAACAGGATCACCTCGCGTGCTATGCGACTCTTAGGTTTACTTTACAGGTTTTCTGACAACACAGATATAAATATCCTCAGAGTACTTAACGTTTCCTTTGTTTTACCGGTTGTCGAATACGCCTCTCCAGTCTGGTCTAAGTCTTCTTATTTTTCCAATCTCGCCATATTGACCGTGTACAGTCTTTCTTCTATGCAATCCTCAGAGCCAGGGTCTCTGTTAAAACTTAAGCACTAATCAAGTGCTTGGAACCTTACATCTCATTACTTGGAGGAAAGTAGCCGACCTAAAACTGCTATACAAAGCAGATGAAGGTTTATTTAGATAATATGAATTAGTTTCCTTCAGGTCCCTTCCCGTAGACCAGAATGAAGACCTTCGTCCATGTTCCCTACTCTCACATTTCTCCGACCCAAAAGTCCGTCTCTACGCGTATTGCAGTCATGAATAATACCATGTCTCTTAACAGTAACCTAGATATCTTCTTATCATATCATTCCTTCTGCTATGATGGTTCTTACATAACTTGGATTCATTTTTTCCTTTCGGTTTTTCCATGACCTTCCATTCTCTCTCTCATCTGTTGTATTTACGTAAATTTTTCTTTAATTATGTCATTGAAAATCTACTGCCTGTTTCCAGCCAGGAATAGAATGAATGAAACCCCCATCTTGCGGCGAGGATAGGAACTGTGCCGGCCGCTGAAGCCTGTCGCACTCCTCTAGAGCAATGCTTAAGAGATGAAATGCAATGATATTGGAGAGTGTTACTGGAATGAAATATGACAGGGAAAACTGGAGTTCCCGGAGAAAAGAACTGTCCCACCTCCGCTTTGTCCAGCACAAATCTCACATGGAGTGACAGGGATTTCAACCACGGAACCCAACGGTGAGAGACCGGCGCGCTGCCGTGTGAGCCACGGGCGCTCTAATGTAAACTATAGGGTTTTAGTTGCAGTAGGCTTGTACAGTTTATTTTGCTTAGTCTATATTTTTATCCTTTGTAAATGTTTGTATATTTACCATTTTAGATCAATATTGTTGTACACAAAAAAATGAATAGAGATCTTTGTAATTCGGCACTATGCTGTTTCTGATTCCGAATTTTAAAATAATTCTATTCATGACCTGTTTCTCTAACGCCCATGAAAACCAAGGGTCAATTTTTGAACTTCATGGAATATCCGAAGTTCGCTTAGGGAAAGTTTACCTGATTTCAGTCTTGATTCCCAAGACTTTTTAAGAGCGTCTTGGAATATAGGCCTACAGCTATAAAGGGGAAAATATTGTATAATGAAGTAAATACCTGGTCACGTTCTAACTCGTCTAGTGGGATCTCCCTGAAGCTGGTGATGGTGAGGGAGACACAGATCACGAATATGACGGTGATCACGGTGAAGACGGCGCGGACATGTCCTCCTAGCAGCATACCTGCACACAACAACCGAATCAGTGATTGTGGAAGGGGCATTAGTCAATAAAACATTTTCGGAAAATTGTGAAAATTAATCTGTGAACATTTTACAGAAATGCATTGCCTCAAAATTTATAATATTTTTAGATTTATGTCTACTATAACTGGGTCGTAAAACCATAAACAAATGAGCTGACTCGTGTTAATCTGGTATTTTTTATATGTTTATAAAATTTTCCTCTTTCAGTTTACATCTATTGATAACTGATTGTTTGTATTTTTCGACGTTTCTAACTCAGAGTATGGTTCCAGCGCTTGGGACCTTCACCAGGATTACTTGATTCAAGAACTGAAAAATTCCAAAGAAAAGCAGATCGATTTGTTCTGGTTAATTTCCGACAACACAGTAACGTTACAAAAATGTTGCAGAGTTAGGGCTGGGAAGACTTGGTAGAAAGGAGACGAGTAGTATGTTCCGAGTTGTCAGTGGAGAGATAACGTGGAATGACATCAGTTTTGAGTGGTTTCTTTAAAAGTAGGAAAGATCACAATATGAAGATCAAGCTGGAATTCCAGAGGACAAATTGGGGCAAATATTCGTTTATGGGAAGGGGAGTTAGGTATTGGAATTACTTACCAAGGGAGATATTCAACACATTTCAAATGTCTTTGCAATCACTTAAGAAAAGGCTAGGTAAACAACAGATAGGGTATCTGCCACCTGGCCGACTGCCCTAAATGCAGATCAGTTGTGATTGATTGTTTGACTGATTGATTGATTGATTGATTGATTGATTGATTGATTGATTGATTGATTGATTGATTGATTGATTGATTGATTGAGTATAACGAAAACTGTAAGTGTGACTGATGGAGCAATCTGTACACTGTTACAAAGAATAAATAACGATTTCGAGGGATTAGCTGGGTTTGTAACGCAGGATTTTACCTTCCGATCAACCAGACTGAAGTTAAAGGTTAAAGACATCAGTGATTAAAGACAATAGAGTTTTTGCACTCGTTCGTCAGTGGATAAAAACCTATTACATTCTTAGTGTCTGAACATTTCATTACCATCATTGTGTAAGGTGCCCACATACGTTAGCATCGCCAGGGCCGTTCATTGTGTTAGCATAATCATTTCTGGTGTAGGCCTACTTCCCTTTCATTGGGTACTGAACATTATAAATTGTCCAATACTTCGATACTAAGGCAACAGGTTATGTTTCATAGTTCTCCTGAGAGTGAATGAATTGACAAATTTTGCACCTTAATTTATTTTTGAACATTCAAAATGGTGTTATAAATATAATTTTAACAGTTTTATCACGTATTTCTATCCATCCAGTAAAGCGAAATCTAATAATAATAATAATAATAATAATAATAATAATAATAATAATAATAATAATAATAATAATAATAATAATAATAATAATAATAATGTTATTTGCTTTACGTCCCACTAACTACTTTTTAAGGTCTTCGGAGACGCCAAGGTGCCGGAATTTAGTCCCGCAGGAGTTCTTTTACGTGCCAGTAAATCTACCAGCACGGGGCTGTCGTATTTGAGCACCTTCAAATACCACCGGACTGAGCCAGGATCAAACCTGCCAAGTTGGGGTTAGAAGGCCAGCGCCTTAACCGTCTGAGCCACTCAGCCCGGCCGTAATCTAAGAGAAAACGTTATTTGAGTAAGTAAAATTTCGAAATAATCAGCTTCTTGTTCTCTTCTGCTGTGGGTCTGTCGATCTATTTTAGTAGATTATATGTGCTGGGTTGTTGTCCGACTCGTTGGCCAGCGTACTGGCCTTCGGTTCAGAGGGTCCCGGGTTCGATTCTCGGCCGGATCAGGGATTTTAATCGCTTCTGATTAATTCTTCTGGCTCGGGGACTGCGGGTATGTGTCCGTCCCAACACTCCCCTCATCATATTCAGACAACATACCACACTACCAACCACCACAGAAATACGCAATAGTGATTACATCCCTCCATATAGGGTTGGCACCAGGAAGGGCATCCGGCCGTAAAACAGGGCCAAATCCACATGTGCGACGCAGTTCACACCCGCGACCCCACATGTGTGGGAAAAAGCGGTAGCAGAAAGAAATAAAATAAAGCATATGTGATTGGTTGTTGTTCGCGAAGTGTTTTCATACGTGCAACGGTGATTTTTTTTTTCCAATTATGTTACGTCATGTTAAATTACCGCCATTACTATAATATGTACGTGATATTTTTGTGTTAGCCAATACCAGCAGTCCGGCTACTTCGGCCGCCATGTCTTGGAGTCTTGGAGTCGGTTTTGCAGTGATGTAAGGATTGGATGGATGGTCAGACAATTGCTACGTAGCAACCGTGCAGGCTGTCTTACGGCTGGTTGCCATCTAAAATTAGTAGCCGCTGATGGATGGCCCTGACCGGGAGACATATTTATGATCATTTGATTGTCGCAAAGGGAAAAGTGGTTTATTTTTTTTATACAAATCTACAGCCCATGCGGTAGAGCCTCCATGGCTCAGGTGGCAGCGCGCCGGCCTCTCACCGCTGGATACCGTGGTTCAAATCCCGGTCACTCCATGTGAGATTTGTACTGGAAAAAGTGAAGGCGGGGCAGGTTTTTCTCCGGGCACTCCGTTTTCCCTGTCATCTTTCATCCCAGCAACACTCTCCATTAACATTTCATCTCATCTGTTAGCCATTTATCATTGCTCCAGAGGAGTGTGACAGGCTTCGGCAGCCGACACATTTTCTACCCTCGCCGCTAGATGGGGGCTCATTCCATTCCTGACTTGGTAAAACATCAACATCTGCTAATTTCAGATGACCGCCAGTCATAAGACATAGCCTAAACAGGAAGCTGTGGATTTACATATTAGTTTTACAGTGTGTGCCGTAAGACGGAGGCCATTGATCTAAATGTTAATATTACCACGACCGACTTGATGCAGCGTAGATCTAGATGGCCGTGGTATTATAATACGTATCCGAAACTAGTACCCTCTATTTAAATGACTACGAGGTGAAATCTCGAAATGTAAACGCAAGAACGTTAGAGCAAGACCAACTACCATACCTCAGACCTTAGCCGACCTATCGAAACTGCCTACAATGGCGGCAGTTGGAGTGCTAGTACGTGTTTGTTTTTATTTGTGTAAGTTGTGTTGTTACCAGATATTTACGGGAATTTGAATATTATTAATCGAAAATTATGCCTATTTATCATCATCATCATCATCATCATCTGTTTACCCTCCAGGTTCGGTTTTTCCCGCGGACTTAGCGAGGGATCCCACCTCTACCGCCTCAAGGGCAGTGTCCTGGAGCTTCAGACTCTTGGTCGGGGGATACAACTGGGGAGTATGACCAGTACCTCGCCCAGGCGGCCTCACCTGCTATGCTGAACAGGGGCCTTGTGGAGGGATGGGAAGATTGGAAGGGATAGGCAAGGAAGGGGGAAGGAAGCGGCCGTGGCCTTAAGTTAGGTACCATCCCGGCATTCGCCTGGAGGAGAAGTGGGAAACCACGGAAAACCACTTCGAGGATGGCTGAGGTGGGAATCGAACCCACCTCTACTCAGTTGACCTCCCGAGGCTGAGTGGACCCCGTTCCAGCCCTCGTACCACTTTTCAAATTTCGTGGCAGAGCCGGGAATCGAACCCGGGCCTCCGGGGGTGGCAGCTAATCACGCTAACCACTACACCACAGAGGCGGCTGCCTATTTATCAACATTTAAAATGTTATGGAGCCTCTCTCTGTTTGTTCATAAAAAAAGCGTATGTTTTCGAACAATTCCGGTGGCGATAAGGTTATTGTCCTCATGTTCTTCTCAGAAACGGTTTTCTTTATATTTTCACTTACCTTTGAGTATGTTTATAATTTAGTTAGATGGGTCGTATGTGCTGTGTGCTTGGATGTAAGTCCAATTATATGGGCAGAGCAAAATCTTCAGTGTTCATATTTCCAAAAGACCTAGTAAAATGTCTGGCACATTTTCATTACGATCAGATTATTGAAAACGCACCCCATACTGCAGACCACTGTGGTGAACCTCGCTTTTGGGGGTCGCGTTTTCGGGATATCCAGTTGAGCTCCATTGCATGTCCATGTCGGAGAAGTTTCTTCTTTTTTGAGTTCCATTTCTTACCATAGTGTTTCTAACATTCATTTAAGGCCATTCTATTTCTGTTCATTTCCTAAATCATTTAAGTGTTAAATTTGGTTAATCATGTTTTATGGACACTTCTTTATTTGTGCTTTCTTTATGTTTTCTAATTATTCTATAGGATATTAACGTTTGTATACTGCATATGTCAAAAATAAGAAATTATTACAACAATCAATACCCTCTCCCTGATCTGTAGTTTCCGAAATTATGGGAGACGGGTATTATCTTATATTGGCCCAGAACGAATTTAAATACGTATCCAATAAAAATATACAATGTACTGGTTGTCTAAAAGAGAAACCAAGCATATTAGATTAATACAATTCGTTCAATCACATTCGAATACCCAAGCGTATCTTCCTTATACTTTCGAATGTTAAGGTCAATGGAGGAGTTAATCACACCGTGGTTTCTCTTACTCAGACACTAAGAAGCTTACCTTCGTCACTCTAGTAATGAATTAATGCGATAAAGGGATACTTACCGAGCGCTGTGACGTCCCAGTTGATGCCGCCAAGAGCGTACCCCAGGAAACCTCCAAGTCCAGCCATGACTGTGAACGTACTGAGGCCTCGAGCGTGGTCCTCTGTGAAAAGAACTCTCATTACTACTCAGCTTATTATACAATGTCCCGAGCCCAGAGACTGACAACCGCCTGCGTTGTGGATAAACACTGGCATGTAAAATGACGACAGTTTCATTGTTACTGGTTAGAGTTGGACTATTCTGTCAGTGAACAGGGGATAAATTTTCAAATTAATTTGGAAGAGTGAACATATGATACAATATTAAGACTGATATAAAACAAAAAGATGAAGGCGATTATTACGAGACTGCATGGGAAAGAATCTGCAGATCCTAACTCTTGTCCTTACTCGATCCTGACGGTATTATGTTTACGAGGACTAAGGAGTTTTTCATTTTCACGCCCTTTGTGGTCTTCGCATTTCTTTTACCGATACTTTCATTCTTCCAAGTATCGGACCTCTTCCTTTTCTTTTTCTCTGATTAGTGTTAGTGTTGTGCTTCCTCTTAAAACAACAATTACCACCAACATCGTTTGATTATCCTAGATATCTTAAATTTTGTTTTTAATTTGTGACAAATCTGGCAATCCTGTAGGCCACTTCAGAAGTGAATTATTATTGTTCCTTGCGAAAGCATGAGTGATCGCTAGTACACGATATTACCTTACTGAAATATGAACTGAGGTTTTGGTCTGCACTCCCTGCGCTCTAGCAGTCTCAGAGCGTCGTTGATATAACGGACACTTCTAACGGTGATAAAGATAAGTGTATTAAGCGAAAATTTCTATTGTGACCCGTTGTATTCCCAGACCTTAAGCCCTGAGCGTATACAACCCTGAGGAGGTCGTTCATCAGGTCTTAACCTCATAAAGATGCACCCATCACGTTCACCTAATCAGAAGCACTGTTTCACCTTTACAGGTTTTTGTCAACGGCAGCCCTTGCAGAGGGCGACTAATGCGCAGGCCATACTGTAATGAATGGTAACACACTGTCGCGAAACGCACTGTATTGCATGTTAATGATCATGAATTATATTAATATGAAGGAACGCCAAATTGACGTCGGCAACTACGAGGGTGCACCATCTCATCGGCTAATGTGGCGGCGTATTGTTCACGAGAACAACAGCGAACAAATCACGAGTCTGATAAAAGAGTTAGTAGGAGAAACGACAAAATGAAAAGAGAACTGGCTACCAGGTTTTACAAAAAGGAGCTTTGGCAGGGTTGATGTGCCAGCATTGTGCCGGACGTTGTGGTTCTACAATCGATCCATTCAGTCAACTAAGAACCCGTAATCGGCGACGATCGGAAGACATCCTTATGCTGGGCAGCGAGTGAAGGCTTATGATGATACTAATGTAGCAGGTAAAGTAGAACGGCCACTTCTTCAGATTCATGTAAGGTAACAATTCTCTTTAGTATTCATCAATGTAACATGCCCCCAGTGTTCTTGAATATACATAAAACACACCATTATACCAACCACCAGAGGAACACGCAGAATGATTACATCTCTCCACATAGGATTGCCGTCAGAAAGGGCACCTGGACGTAAAACAGGGCCGAATCAATATGTGCGACACAGTTCTTAATCGCGACCCCGAAGGTGTTGGAAAAACGGAAAAAGAAGAGGAAGAAGAATATGTCCCTTCTCTTCGTGATATGTCGTTATTCAAACTTTTCTGTATACACACTGTGAATAAAAACTACTGCGGGTTTGAACCCCACCATCGGCAGTGCTGAAGGTGTTTTTCCGTGGTTTTCCATTGTTGCATTAGACAAATACTGGGACCACGGCCACTACCTTCCCAATCCTAGCTCTTTCCCATTTTTACATCACCGAGCACCTTTTATCTGTTAGTGTGACGTTAAACCACTAGCAACAAGAAAAACCCACTATGCCCTACCAATTGTGCTATTTCCCGCAGGAACACGTAACACACGCAGTGGGCACAATATTATGTTCTCCGGACACCGGTTACATTACTCTTGTGTAACCCGCAACACAGGTGAGATAGGTGTAGAGTGGAAGAGGGGTTCAGTAGTTATTGGCTGCGAGGTAAGTTTGCTAGTAACTCATGGACAAATATACAAACATTTTCTTCATACTTACACAAGTTTAATGTGGAGGTTTTTTTTTTTGCTATTTGATTTACGTCGCACCGACACAGATATGTCTTATGGCGACAATGGGATAGGAAAGGCGTAGGAATGGAAAGAAAGCGGCCGTGGCCTTAATTAAGGTACAGCGCTAGCATTTGCCTGATGTGAAAATGGGAAACCACGGAAAACCATCTTCAGGGCTGCCGACAGTGGGGTTCGAACCCATTATCTACCGATTACTGGATACTGTGGAGGAAGGCGATAGAAGAAAGGAACATTTCAGTGAGAAACTGCTTCAAGGTCGGTGGGTACGGAAGTAATATTATTTTGCTTGCCTCTGCTTTACTCTCATATGTCGACAACAATGTGATCCTTTCCATACACACTAAGTTGACAGTGTTACCATCCCTCCACACAGGATTGGCCTCTTTAAGAGCACCCGATCGTCAGAGAGGATGAACTCCACATCTGCGACACAGACACATACGTGGCAGGGGAAGAAGAAGGAGAAGAAGAAATTGGCAACCATGACTTCCATGTGGTATCATCAACACCTTTAACGTACAACTGATAAACAAACAAGCACTGAACTTTTGACCACACTGCAGGATGTATTTGACTGATAATCTTCCATTAAGCGCCATGCGCTGCCGTGCTAAAAGGCCTACAACTTCTACCGTTGGGATAACGAATCCAAAATGCTGATCATTTCATCGGTATTGCATATTGTGTAAAATTCAGACATCTATCATGGCTACTAAATGATTCTTGGATACTTATAAACAGCAATGCGATTAACTTTATAGACCTGTTGTGAACACGGAATTTGGATGCGACAATCTGAGGTTTGCAGGTACATACGATACACAGAGAAGTACAAACATCCAAATTTTAGTGGATATAATTGCACGTTGATATATGAGTGGACTGGTCGAAGTGTCAGAAGCGATAATCGTAATTTTGGTCCAACAAAAATATTTTAAGGGCTAGCGAAGGGTAGCAAGAAGAGTAAACATGTCTTACCAGGTATGGATGACCTTGCAAGTCATCGGGTATCAGTTCTAGAGGTACTGGCAGTTTCCGAGATTCGAAATGTAAATTTTTCGTCAAAATGATATACAGAAAATATATACTGTATGTGGCATACCAATTTTTGTACTTCGTACATCCTTTGAATAATGGACCAAAATTATATTTTAACCATCAACGACCTAATAGGTTGAAAGTCGGTTTCGATTACAATGCGGTCGTGAAAATTCAATATTCAGGGACCTGTGTTGTTCACAGACGAGTCCAGATTTCCCCTGACGTAGTCTGATGGACGTCAACGTGTATGGAGACGACGTGGTGAGCAGTACATGCCCAGTGTTTTCCAGGTAGGCGACCGATTCGGACAAAGTATCAAGGTATCAAGGTATCAGTATTAATGCCGTACGGATCTTGTCATCGTCCGTGGTAATCTTACTGCTGCGAGGTACCTCGAGCAGATACTGCTACAGCATTTGTTGGTTGCTGCATGCGGTGTTGGCCCTGAATTCATACTCATGCACGACAATGCCAGGGCTCAAGTAGCGCGCATCACCAGAGCTGTCTTGCGAGAACTAGACATTCAAGAGATAGAATGGCCAGCAGTCAGTCCCGACCTTAACCCCATCGAGCATATGTGGGATAGGCTCTACAGAAGTGCCCGTGGGAGTCCTGTTCCGCCACAGACTCTCCAAGACCTCGAACAGGCTCTCATTGAAGAATGGGACCTGATACCGCAACGTGACCTCCGTCGACTTATACGGAGCATGCCACGTAGATGCTAAGCTGTGATAAATGCTCGTGGAGGACATACACTATACTAAAGCTCTCCAACTGTGATAAACATCCAGCCTGGAGGACTGTTATCACTTTGTTTTCGCCCCTATTTGGACGTTTTCGGCTGTGTTCTGAAAATGAAGGCGAATCCATCGATGTTCTTTTGTATACTCCAACGGTGAAGACTAAAGGTTTAGTTGGTAATATACCTGGGTGTGAGGTATCGTTTTGTGGTGCTTGGAATACGTTCAAAAACATGAACCCTAATTTCCCCTAATTTTAATAAATATTTAACAGGTATGTCTTGAAGTCGAAATAGAAGGTCTCAAATTAATTCTTAATGCCATCTTACCTGGGATAGTGACATCCAGCAAGTACGCTCTAGCAGGACTCTGGCACGCATCGGCATCGAAATCCAGTAATACAGTGCCTACGATGGTAAAGAAGACGCCCCATGGATGCGACGAGCTGTGAGGCGGCGCGGGACTGGTTGTGGAGTTATCGTATGGACGTTCATCCCCCATGGCGTAACCGAGATCCTCGCCATTGGGGACCAGCAGCAAACCTGTCAAGAATTAACATCTCTTAGAATTTATTTTGTACTTAATTTGTAGCAAAAAAAAAAAAAAAAAAAAGATATTTCCGTAAAAATGAAAATGAGCCTACGTATAGTCAACATGGATTACAAAGGTTGTAAAACAAGCAGATGGATATACATATATATATAATTTCTATACCAGGGCTGTACCTTAATTAAGGGCATGGTCGCTTCTTTCCCACTACTAGCCATTTCCTATCCCATCGTCGACATACATACATATATAATCATTATAGACCGTTATGCCTTTCAGCGTTCAGTCCGCAAGTCTCTGGGAATTTACTAAATGTCGCCACAATCCTCTATTTTCAACTAGTGCTGTGGCCTCATTCAGTTCTATACCTCTTATCGTTAGAAAATGAGGCTAACCATCATTGTGTTGGTCTCCCACTACTTCTCTTACCCTCCATAACAGATTCCATTATTTCCCTAAGTAACCTATCGTCCTCAATTCGCCTCATATGACCCCACCACCGAAGCCGGTTTATACGTGCAGCTTCATCTATCGAGCTCATTCCTAACTTAGCCTTTATCTCCTCAATCCGAATACCCTCCTGCCATTGTTCCCACCTGTTTGTACCAGCAATCACTCGCTACTTTCATGTCCGTTACTACTAACTCACGAATAAGATATCCAGAGTCCACCCAGCTTTCACTCCCATAAAGCAGAGTTAGTCTGAAAACAGACCGATGTAAAGTGTACTATTGCACTTTCCGTAATGCAAGATTTCGCCAAGTCAGAGTGAATTAATTTTACGCGAAATGAAATTAAACAGAGCGAATGCATATACAGCATGGTTCAGAGGTATATAGCGCCGAAGTTAAAAGAGCGTAATCGCTATGGCGGTGAAAAAAATCGGAATCAGATTGTTTAGAGAAACAAAAAATAGATGACACATTCGGCAATCGCGTTAATCGCAGATAATACGTAAAAATAAGTAATCTTCAATCAAGAAAGGGAGAAAATAGAGGAAAGAAGTATATCTGTTAGAAAGAAGTTATACTCTCGCTAAATAAGAAGAGAGAAATCAAATAAGCTAAATACGTTATCATATGTGAGCCGAAACCAGCATTGACCGGCATGGTAGCAAGATTGCCAAGCATATTTAGAAGATCCAGTGAAGAAAGGAAGAAAGAAAACTAAGAAATAATAGCGCAACGAAACGGGCAGAATATTAGATCAAATAAAAAAAAACTTAAATGAACTCGGAAGCAATAGCATAGCCATTATAGTATATTAGAGAGCAGTTTAAATTGATATTGAAGGTAGACAAGCATTCATATTTGTCAGTATTTTAAGAGAATCATCATGAATGGACCTATCTCAGATATCTATTCTTTAATCATGAGCTCACGAAAGAAGAAAATGGTGACATACTAGATGGGCAGCATTCCTAGAGATGTTTTCGCTACTCTTTGAGCCAGCCCACCTGATCTGAACGTGGAGCCAGCTGACTGTGGTTCCCGATCGACCGAATGCAGAAGCCGTAGGATGGATTGTGGCTAGATCATCCTGGACCACAGGATGAAAAGCTAAGTTTCTTGATCCAAAATTGAATTGATGAACAATAACGTTTATAGATGTACTTGCAATATTTTTTTAACCAGTGTAATTTAACCTGCGCATATAACCTCAACGAGAATCGATATATAAGATCGGAGTAACTTTCAATGTGTATTAAGCATAGAACAATGCAATGGAAATCCTGCAATGAGAGTGTGAGTTACGTAATGTTTACTACGACATGAAATGATCTTTCTGTTGAGAAGTATATGTTATGAATTAACAAAGCATCCTAATATTAAGATGGATACCAATATATATGTATGGTTAGGCAAAGATATATATATCTTGTTTGTCATTGGTGAAGTACGGTATGAAATAATTTTATGTTAGGTAAGAAAATTAAATATCTTTGTGATGAGATATCATGGATCCAGTGTAGTTGAAATAGCTATATTTGAGCATTTTACGTCTAGGGAAACGTTATATAAGAAGATATTGGAGAAGAAACGGATAAGTTAGGGAAGGATCAGGGTTGAAATAAATAAGCTACATATTATAATGAAGGAAATGAATAGTTGTTGAAGAGTATAGATATTAGGAAGGCAGAGACGAATTGGAATTAACGCAGAATATGAGTAGCTTAAGACTGGGTCGAGTGCAGGTAGTAATGTAGTAGAAGGAAATCTCAATGAAGGATTAAAGGAGTATTATGAAAACCTATATAGCCTAAAGGAGTGTATATCAAGCCAAGTCCATCAGATAGAAACCATATGTTTTTAAATAAAGCTTAGTATGGTAGGATTTACTTACTATAAAAATCTCGTATGCGTATTCACATAATAATATTCACATTATGTGGATGAAATGAATAATGTTTTCATGGATAGTCGTAGTTGAGCTGTTGAAAGGATTTTTTTTTTGCTAGTTGCTTTACGTCGCACCGACACAGATAGGTCTTATGGCGACGATGGGAAGGAAAGTGCTAGGAGTGGGAAGGAAGCGGCCGTGGCCTTAATTAAGGTACAGCCCCAGCATTTGCCTGGTGTGAAAATGGGAAACCACGGAAAATCATTTTCAGGGCTGCCGACAGTGGGGTTCGAACCTACTATCTCCCGAATACTGGATACTGGCCGCACTTAAGCGACTGCAGCTATCGAGCTCGGTTTGAAACGATTTAGATTGCTGAATGTATGTAAGAAGGATGTTACGCCACATGGATAAATAAGCATAGTATTCTCATAATCGAGCTGTGATCAATTAATAATGGATAGGACTAGTGTTCTGTTAGAGATTATGTGATTATACGGTTGTGATATATATTTGGAGTATATCAAGTAAAGTACAGTTAGGTTATTAAATGCAAGATTTTGCTTACAAAGAACAAGAAACTTAGTAGTTCACTCGAAGGTTATCCTGATATATAACCATATTAAGTGAACAATTTAGAGGTCAAAAGTAAATTCATTTCATAAGAACTGGAAGATGCATTTGAGAACAAGATTGTTTAAGGAGAAGTTAACATGACAGTTGATACCATTGTGATATAAATAATCTCAGTTGGCAAAATAAATATTTTATCCCATTTAGCTCATGTCAAGCAAGTTGTGATCAGGTTTAGAACAGAATGGTACCCTAATTGTAAAGATAATGTTTTGATGATGGTTATTTTGGTTTCAAGATTAACGAAATAATTATTCCTTTACATTCTCCCTTCCCACGATATTTTAATCTGGATTATAATAAACCATACAGATAAGATAGACTGGTGGTGAAGTTACTCGTAGATAGTAATGAGTATAAGATTGCTCGTTATGTCGATTAACCTGGTACGTAGGATGGAGACATCCATCTGATGAAACGATATACTCTAACTTCGTGCGCACCGTACCAATTCTCTTCAGATCCCACGTGAAACTAAAATAATATTACAACCGAACTCTGAGATCATCTGAGCTGCTGAAGAAATTTTTATACGCCTATACTGGACGCGGTATGGTGCAAAAGATAGTTTCGTCCGGGAGCTGACTTCCTTCTTACAGAATACTGTTGATCGCAACTGCGAGCTCACTGCATTAGCTTTTCTACAACTTGATCCAATCTCACTTACTATATTACCATCCTTGGAGAACACAGAACCTTACTAATTAAAACTATCTACCCGTTCCAGGTTTGTATCACCAATCTGACATTCAATTCTGTTGAATTTCTTACCCACTGACATCAATTTAGTCTTCGAAAGGCTAATTTTCATACCATACTCATTGCACCTATTTTTAAGGTACAAGATATTAGACTGCAGGCTTTCGGCACAATCTGCCATTAAGACCAAGTCGTCAGAATAGGCAAGACTGCTTACTACATTTCCACCTAACTGAATCCCCCCCTGCCACTTTATATCTTTCAGCAGATGATCCATGTAACCTACGAACAACAAAGGTAAAATATTACAGCCTTGTCAAACCCATGTAAGTACCCTGACCAAGAACTCATTCTACCATCAATTCTCACTGCAGCCCAATTGTCAACATAAATACCTTTGATTGATTTTAACAATGTACCCTTAATTCCATAGCCCCCAATATTGCGAACATCTTTTAGATCGTTACCCTGTAATATGCTTTCTCTAGATCTACGAAACAAACAAAACTGTCTATTCCTCTCGTAACACTTTTCAGTTACCTGGCGCATACTAAAAATCTGATCCTGACAGCCCCTCTGTGGTCTGAAACAACACTGGTTTTCATACAACTTCCTCTCAACCACTGATCGCACCCTCCCTTCCAAGATGCTAGAGAATACTTTGCCTGGTATAATAATCAATGAGATACCTCGATAGTTGCTGCAATCCTTCCTGTTCCCTTGCTTACAGATAGGTGCAATTACTGCTTTTGTCCATTCTGAAGGTACCCCATCAACATTCAATGCTTATATTACTACTCTATGAAGCCATTTCATCCCTGCCTTCCCACACTATTTCACCATTTCAGGTCTAATTTCATCTATTCCTGCTGCTTTATGACAATGGAGTTTATTAGCCATCCTTTCCACTTCCTCAAGCGTAATTTCACCAACATCATTTTCCTCCTCCCCATGAGCTTGGATGTTCGCCACACTACCAGAAAGATTTCCTTTTACGCTGAGAAGATTTTCGAAATATTTCTTACACCTGTCCAGTGATTCCCTGGGACTTATTATGAGTTCACCTGAATTAGCCAAAATCACTGTTTATTTCCTTTTCCCTTCCCTTCCCAAGATTCTTTATTACTGTCCAGAAAGGTTTCCCTGCTGCTTGACCCAGCCTTTCTAGGTTATTACCAATCTTCCTACGACTTCTTTTTTGATTCAACAACTATTGTTTCGCTCCGTTTCTTTCATCTATGAACGATTCCCTGTCTACATCGGCCCTTGTTTGGAGCCATTTCTGATAAGCCTTCTTTTTACAAGCTGCTCTCACTTCATCATTCTACCAAAATGTTCGCTTTTTCCCATCTTTACACACAGTTGTTCCTAGGCATTCCCATGCAGTTTCTACTACAGCATCTCTGTATGCCACCCACTCTCTTTCTATATCCTGAACCTGCTTACTGTCCTCTGTTTGAAACTTCTCACCAATCATATCGATGTACTTCTGTCTAATTTCCTCGTCCTGGAGATTTTCTACCCTTATTCGTTTGCAGAAAGATTTAGCCCGCCTGGTGGCCATGATCGTTAAGGCGCTGAAGTCTAAAACGGTCTAACACCGAGGTTAGCCGGTTCGAGTCCCGTTGGTCGAAAAAATTTTCACCATCAGAATGTTGGCCGGCAGGGTAGGGGAGGTGGTGGTATACAATTTCTAATCACTAGATTGCGTGCCAAAAGCCTGGATTAAATTCCAAACCTCTCCGCAGTGCTCATATGGAGTGAGGGCATATGACGCTGTTGATGGTGATTCGTCCGTCGGATGGGGACGTTAAGCCTTGAGCAGACCCCTTGGTGCTATTCGACAGGAGTAGGCTATGTGCCGGCACCGGGTTTCACCCTCTCCCTACTATCATATATCACGTCATTCATTTCATCTCCCATTAACTCCTCTGATGAGGTTGACGTCAGGAAGGGCATCCGGTCATAAAAAACCGCCACGACAAATTCATCTCACCTCATACCCGACCCCGTAGGGAAACGGGACAAGGGTTGGACAAACAACAACATTCGTTTGCAGAAAGATTTCACTTTCTCTATCCTAGGCCTCGAGATACTTAGTTCACTACAATTGAGATAGTGGTCTGTATTATCGAAAAATCCCCGGAAAACTCGTGCGTTCCTGACTTCCTGAATTCGAAGTCGGTCAAGATATAGTCTGTTATGAATCTGGTACCCCTAGCCTCCCATGTGTAGGGGTGAATAGCCTTATGCTTGAAGAATGCATTCGTAACTGCTAAACCCATACCAGCACAGAAGTACCGGCACAGCAAACGCTTACCATTCCTATTAGCGTCCATATCTTCCCCACATTTACCAATCACCCTTTCGTATCCTTCAGTTCTATTTCCAACTCTTGTATTGAAATCGCCCATTAGCACTATCCTATCCTTGCTGTTGACCCTGACTACGATGTCACTCAGTGCTTCATAGAACTTGTCAACTTCATCCACGTCTGCACCCTCACATGGTGAATACACTGAAACAATTCTCGTCCTAATTCCTCCAACTGCGAAATCTACCCACATCATTTGCTCATTTACATGCCTAACAAAAACTATGTTGCGTGCAATGGTATTCCTAATGAACAGCCCAACCCTGCAATCTGCCCTTCCCTTTTTAACACCCGTCAAGTACACTTCATAGTGTCCTATCTCTTCCTCAAAGCACATCCAGATGCATCCTCTTTGTTGACTCAGCCAGTTCTACTTTCTTTCTTTCACAAGCCACCATTAATATTCATAGTTCCACATCGAATTCCATTTCTTTTCGCCAAGTTGTTTCCAAGGAGTCCCTCGCCTGTCAAATGGGTGTGGGACTTCGTTACTCCCATAGGTCCGAGGCTTGCTTAAAATGTTTTGAGCTCGGTAAGTTCATGAAGCAGGATGCTACCCTACTTACACATGGACCATGTGAGGATATCGCCTCTAACGGGTTAGGGACCACAGGTGTATTGTATAATCCTAGCTGCCCGAGCACAAGGAGGGCCATGACTCAGAACATGTCCGAGATGCCCACTCCCATTCCATAGCAACTGGTATCCCGACTCTCAGGACCACTTACTAGGCCACTCAGCCGTTGCTCATAGTTCACGAACTAGGACGTGACTACAGTAACCCACACCATGAACCATTTATTATTATTTAATTAAATTTAGTGTAATATTATTTAATTTAATAAAACGTTTAATTGGGAAATCAAGACAGCGAGATGCTGAATTACAAATTTCCGTAGTGAAATAGATATTGACAATGTCGTAGCACAATGAAAAATTAAAAAATGTATAAATGAAAGAGCAACGATGAAGAAAAGTCAACAAATAACAAAAGTAGCGAAAGAAAATTAAAATTAATATGATAAAAGTAGGGAAACAACAATTAACAATAACAATAATGGAAAACGAGAAGAATGAGTAAATTTAAAGATTGAAAGTAAACTGAATAGAAAAACTTACAGCTAGGTGCAGTGAGATAAATACTGATATGACACATATGTAACGGTTTAGTGCAGTATAAAAATATTACAATAGAGGGGGCAGCAGAGAAAGAGATAAAAGGAAGATAAGGAGCTAAAGGAAGATTCAAAAAAGCAAACGTATTCTATCACATTTCGTACGGCACCTACATGTTAATTCCACCAGGATTTTCTTCATTAATTGGCCATCTTATATTTAATTAATTTAAAATTTTATACTTTGTTGAATGATGTTTTTCCCTATATTAGTACAGTTCATTTCTTCTGTAGATCAATATTTGTAAATACATGCACAACATAAAAAGCTTATACAAATTTAGATAATTTTCCACAATGACTCTAATCCACGATTCTGATGGGTGTCTGTCCCTCTAGCTCTCCTCACTATAAATCTGTGTCCATTGCCAAACGTTAGAACACAGCTCTCTTCACATGGTTGTGAGGGTATTTAGGGGTTTTAGTAAGGATGTAAAGGAGAGGGAATACAGATCTCTAGTAAGACCCCAATTAGAGTATAGTTCCAGTTTATGGGCCTCACACCAGGACTACTAGATACGAGAACTGGAAAACACCCAAAGCAAAATTTCTTCATGGTGATTTCCGACAAAATGCTACCTTAATTGAATCGATTATTTCAGAAAGCAGTAAGTGCCAAAAAATGAAAAAATTAGTTAATGGCAGAATATGTTACTAAGAGGATATACGCATATTTTGGTGCTGAAAACAGTCAAGAAACATCCTCCTATAATAGTCAGGCATTATGTTGAATTTCGTATTTAGTTCAGAAACCAGTTAAGTGACACCGCTTGGCTGGTTTCTGCAGTAAACTGCAGGTACATTTTGTGATGTGCTGCACCTTGCCGGCTGCTCTGAATCCAGAATAGCCAGCTGTTCAGCTGTTTATGTTGTCATTGTTGTGTTTCTGGAATCCCATGCTCGTAGTTTTGTGAACAACTGTTTGAAAAAGTGTTTCTTTTGTTTAGTGCAGTGTTTTTATAATCGTAGTGATATGCATGAAAGTTCAGAAGACGAACCTGCATCTAAAATGAGACGAGTGGTAGACAAACAAACTCACACGCGTGATATTATTCGGATTGCAAGGATAAAAGGAGAAGGTTATATTTCTTACTCAGACAAGAAAGTACCTGGTCTGAGCCCTACATTATTCTTTGTTATTGTTTATTTAGATGCCCATCAATATTAAGATGATACGTGACCTAAATGCCTTAAAACCTTACCTGATGTGATGTGAACACTTATGACAGCATTTTACAAAGGTCTACAACAGAGACAGAATGTGCTGTGGAGTTTATTTATGAGGATTGAATAGCTCCTGTCATGTGATGAGCAGGCATTGCTGATTTCATCCTTTTAATAATTATATTTGTAACAGCAATGTAGTGTAAACCTATTAAAATATTTTCTATTTCCACAAGTATGGGTTTCATGACAAAATCCTTTCAAAATTCAAGAATTATCTCGTAAAAATATGTTTGCAACACTTGTTTATTTCAGAAACCAGTTAGTGGAAAATTTTTCAGATTTTTTTTACAGCAAATTTAATGAGCACAAAAATTTTTCCTTAGATAGAAAGTATTAAAAGATATTATACGCTCATGCTAAAATAATAAAACCACTACCATAACATTTTGTCTGATGCTAGGCAGTTTTTTTCATTTTCCCAAAAATGACAGATTTGGCGCTTGACTGGTTTCTGAAATAATCGATTCAATTAAGACCACGGCCACTACCTTTCTACCCCATCATCGCCGGAAACGTATACAGATGAGTGTACTGTTTAATATCCAGAAGAGCATACAACGAATAAGTTACAGTCGTTTCATGTAACTACTGATGTAACAGCCGGGCTGAGTGGCTCAGACGGTTGAGGCGCTGGCCTTCTGACCCCAGCATGGCAGGTTCGATCCTGGCTCAGTCCGGTGGTATTTGAAAGTGCTCAAATACGTCAGCCTCGTGCCGGTAGATTTACCGGCACGTGAAAGAACTCCTGCGGGACTAAATTCTGGCACCTTGGCGTGTCCGAAAACCGAAAAAGTAGTTAGTGGGACGTAAAACAAGTAACATTATTATTACTGATGTAACATAACCAGCTCCTCCTCGATTCTCGTCGATTACTATGCCCAAAACGATTCCCCATTAGGTATGAATGAACATAAAATACAGTACGTGTGATTCTTCGCACAGCGGGGCATGATAGCTGAGTGGTATCGCCAATGGTTTCTCGCCAATGTGGTCACGGTTCGAATCTCGGCCACTATGTGTCAAATATTTTAAATAAGAAATCTCGTCCCTGTGGTTCGGATTCCACGTAAAACTGGAGATCCCGTGGCTAATATCACGTTATTAACAGTTTCGTGAGACGAAACGTCTGGTTGCTTTCGCTTTTCTTACTCAGCCGAAGCGATTTACTGTGGAGCTCGCCCGGAATGCCGCGGCGACGTGATGTGCGTGGAGCGAGCTAGGCTAGCAGGGAATAATAATAATAATAATAATCATAATAATAATAATAATAATAATAATAATAATAATAATAATAATAATAATCATAATAAGATTGGGGTACATCCACAGGCATCTGATATTTTTGAACTGCTCCTAACTATGCAAGCGAAGCTGAACAGTGTAAACACGTCCATTACTGATATTGAGTGACAATAGGCAATTCGGTTAATATTTATCACGAGAGACTGGATGAAAACAGTAAACTTATTAGTAAAAAAAAGGAAATCATAGACAGGAAACAAACTACTGTGTTATAGACAATTTGTAACAGAAAAAAGACACCAGACGAACATGGAAAATAATCTTGCCATGAGGTGTGAGGTCTAACACTGTGGAAATATTTGGTATTCCCAAGTCCTCCAATAAGGATGTTGTAGAGACTGTTATCAGTATAGGAAAGGCTTTAAACTTAGATTTGAAGAACGACGATTGATGCTTGTCATAGACTGAACAAAGTTCCTAATCGTTCAACTTCTGGAATTATAGTTAAATTTGTTAGAAGTACCCACAAAGAACAGTTACGTGCCAAGCAGACCTTATCCACAAAACCACCTTGGTAGGCTATATCAGTTCCCAACACAGTCTATACCAGTCAGTCACTTGCCCCAGCTAGAAGAGTTTTATTTGCAAAGGCGATCAGTTGCAACAGGAAAAGGACTATAAATACTTTTTTTGCTAGTTGCTTTACGTCGCAACGACACAGATAGGTCTTATGGTGACGATGTGAGAGGAAAGGCCTAGGAACGGGAAGGAAGCGGCCGTGGCCTTAATTAAGGTACAGCCTCAGCATTTGCCTGGTGTGAAAATGGGAAACCAAGGAAAACCATCTTCAGGGCTGCCGACAGTGACGTTCGAACCCACTATCTCCCGCTTGCGAGCTCCGAACCGCACGGCCAACTCGCCCTGTGACTATAAATACCTTTGGGTTGGTAGAAGTGGAAAGATCATGATTTAAAAGATAGATGGAAGCCCTATTCATGTGATTAAAAAATAATGAGGACTTAAGTATGTTTTTTTACTCTTTTTTATTTTTGTTATTTATAAACGATATATTAAGCGGACATGGAGATGATAAGTGGATGAGCTCAGTTCTAGTAAATCAAGAAATACCAGGCCTAATTTTCGCGGACGATGTCCTGCTGATGACGTTTACGGCCGGAGTAAGGCTCTATAAGGCTCTTTAGAGAGCCCTAGGCCGGAGGCATGCAAAAGAGTATTCATGCTGTGACAGAGTTTGCTAAAACGTGGTAATTCAAAATTAACATTTCCAAGACGAAAGTTCTGATTTGTAAAAAGGGCTGTAAGCGAGCGAAGAATGAATAATGGACGAGAGATGGATGTCATGTGGAGGTCACGAATAGATTAGAGTACCTGGGAATATATATAGCAAATAACGGGAAGAGGGTCCACCAGATAAAACAAGCAAAATGGAAGGGTCTTGCAGCATTATCAGTAATTAGAATTCTTGAAGATAAATTCCCAAATATAGATTACAAGATTCAGGGGAAAATCGAATGTTATATGGAGCTGAGCTATGGGGTGTACAGAAAGAGTGTGAGATGCTGAACCAGGTTGTAAGTAAGTTTTGTAAGATTGTAATGGGGTTATCAAATTGTACATCAAACTGCGGAGTAAGATTAATATGTGAATAAAATATCCAAGTAGATATTCTTAAGAGAATTTTGAAATATTTGTTGAGACTGAAAGGAAGAGAGGGTGGCGAGCTCCTGCAGATCGCATATCAACATCAGAGAGAAAATATCCAGGGAGAGTATTGGCTAACTAAAGTTAAAAGTATATTAGACAGGTTGGGATACGGAAATTATAGGGAGAAGGACCTCGAGAGGTTGGAGTAAACTAATCATTAGACGACTCAGAGATATTCAAAGACAGTGGTTGGTATCCGAATGTAGAAGCAAGGCGACCCTTTCAGAGTTCAATAGGATACAGCAGGATATTAACTTAAATAATGTGAATTTAAATAGAAGAGAAATCCGAGGTTTGATATGGTGGATGATGGGAATTTATAAGAATAAGGGATAGATTAGGGGGAAGGATGCAACAAGGTGCCTTCTCTGTAGTGAAAACAGAGAAGAATTTCACATGTTGAAATCATGTAAAGAAACCCTAGCGGTGAGAAAGACATTTTTGAATAGCAAGGAACAATATATGATAAGTGAGGATGAGAATGGCTATAGGATTATTAGGATGATAAGCAAAGAATGGAATAAGCCTGGTAATCTCAGTAAATTATTAATTGTAATTAGAAATTTATATAGAAGAGAGCTGAAAGAGCCTACAATGCGGGTAGGGCAGATTACGGATGGATGATTGTGTTATGAACCGGTTTGTTAAGAATCTGTCAATAGTTGTATGTAGTATAAGGAGTATTAGTATCACTGTAAGGTCGCTATTGTTAGTAAGCCATAACGTATTTAACTGTTAAATTGTATGTAATGAGACAGGGCCCAATAGATAGAATGTTTCTTCCTCAGCTGCTGGCGATCCGTAGCTGTAGGTTGATAACATTTATTCACTCATTAATTATTCATTCACCCATTCATTATTATTATTCATCCAGTCATTCATTTAATTCAAAAATAAGGGCTCTCTCCGCAGTTACTGGTTATCCGTTACTGGGAGTAATGAGTCTCCTTGCTTATCATGCATGCATGAATACCATTCATCCTGTCTGAAGGTATTAATATCTCCGTAGCTGCTGGTAGTCTGTAGCTACTGGATGAGTGCATTTAACCCATTTATTCATGTACCCATTCGTAAATCCACCCAAACATTTATTCTCAAACCAGTTAGGGAATAATTAATTAATTCACTGATTCATCCATTCATTCATGTAGAAAAAGTCGTAGGGTTGCCCTTGCATGTGGTATGGTGATCCGCCCGTGTAAGGAAGCACAAATTAGGCAGAGAATCATTATTTAATTAAATAATTAATTCATTCATTCACTCATGTAAGGACATAATCGAGGTAGGATGGGATAGGACGGGCATATCCCAATCGAATGGGGTAGAGTGTCTACAAATGTGACAGAGAAAGAAGGAAGGGAGGGGCGCACATGGGGAGCGGGATTTCCGCTAACTTGTGCCCTGCTGAATTTAGGGAATGGTGAGAAATTAGTGTTTGAAAGATATTAGATCAGGTGGGGGTCTTCCGTTTGGGCCTCAAGAGAAAGGGCCGGGCGTGTTATCTCTGGGAAGGTGGCTCCTTTTCTCACAAGGGGTGGATAACACGACCGCGCAGTAGCTATGCATAAAAGCATCCATGCATTTATTCAGCGAATCGAATGCTCTCTCCTCAGTTGGTGGTTATCCGTGACTGGGAGAGAAGTGTTCATTCATTCGTGCATGCATGACAATTCAATTCAGTCATAGAGTCATTCATTATCAACTCATTCATCCATTAATGTAGCCTTATGTATAGTGTCTGTGAATATGGAGGAGAAATCTGTACAGATTTATGACAAATAAATAAATAAATAAATAAATAAATAAATAAATAAATAAATAAATAAATAAATAAATAAATAAATAAATAAATAAATAAATATATAAATAAATAAATAAATATTTGTACTCTACCCCACCTGCGTCCAAGTCGGAGTGAGATAATCCCGGTAGCATCTCAGGAAGAAATTTATTTCAGCATTAATCTATTTATTTATCGTAGGTTCCGAGAAAGATCGACTTCCACTCCTCTAGGCATTGCTCAATAAATCATATTCCTGTCGGTGGACGTCTCCATTCGACATTCAGTGGTAATAAACTTCAACGCAAATGAATATGTGACCTTGACTCTACATCTTATCCTATCCCACATAAATAATAAATCCAACTTATCATTTATACTCATTTATTAGCATGCTGATCTGAAGAAAAGTTAAACAAATATTGATAAATACGAGAAAAGAACAATGCGCTTCTATATAAAGTTAAAACAATTCTAGTAATTACTTGTGATATCAACTTTCCTATTTACACGATTACTCTTTGGCAATGACTCATAATTGAAATGGGATTTTATTTAAGATATTAACTTATCCGTCCAGTACTGAACTTCATGACATTCAATTATATAATACCATCTTGTAACATCTAATTGCCTAGTTGTACTTCCTCTTAAAACAATAATCACCACCACTACCACAACCTGCTCTGTCAGGAAAAAGTAAGTTTAACGATATGAATAAAATGCCCTACTGAAAATATAATTCCTGTAGTTTGGTTAGTTTTCATCTAACTTCATTCATATTTGATCATCCTGACATCCCTACACAAAACCTTCATCTTTATTATCTTTATTACATGGGAATTTTCATAATTGGAGCCCTATCATGTCCAATTTACATCTTATGGACCTTTATTATTTCATATATAGTATCTGGGTTTCTTCTTATGACTTTGTTTTACTTGTGAGATTCGTGATATTTGATAAGTTTCCTTAGCATGGCCAAAAATTGTTGCCATACCTTCAAAATGTTGTTAGAAATGAAATATTCATATAATTTTCCTATATATTAAAATTAATCAGTGATATAATCAAATATAAACAAGCTAAATCTACCTTGCATTAATCATCAACCAGCATAGTGAACAAATGTATCTGCCAAACAGTCATATATTATTCCACAATCAATCATAGTCTAACCTAATTACATATTCCGCCATGCCATTCATTTGAGTTAACTCAATATTTCAATCTACAGATCGTTTGGGAAAGAAAAATCCTAAATACGTCGATTATTCTTACTGCATATCCTTACATATTCACCATTACGTATGCGGAGACTAACAACTACTCATAATATGTACTATGTTTCAAATTGACATGAAATCAGCTGGTCTCTTACTAATACACTCATCTTAACATGAGCCTAACCCTATGATAGTTAGGTACTCAATACGATCCTTTATCGATATATATCATACAACTTCGTAATATCTTCTTACATATAACCTCTGGAAATATTAACATTTAAATCTCAAGATTTCCACTAATACAAATTCAAATGTATCTCTTCTTAGTCATCATTCTTCTCATTTCATTATACTTCCTTATAACCTCTCACTTGTTACGATAATAATCAACCTCGACGATATTACTTCTGCAATACTTATGCAATTCAGGTAGGATCCATCTCTTCTTATAGGTGTGGTCATGTTTGTCAATATAATTGCCTCCAAGAGCTCATCTACGTCTCACATGACATGCATTCTCCCCAATACTTTCTGAATCATAACTGAATAGCCTTTCCAAGTATATTGGTACCATCTATCGATATGTAATACACTCTCTTAAAAGCATCAATATAACCATATCGTTTCCCATGTCAGTATACATATCAATCAAAATAAATAATATTCGTGGTTTTTATGACCAAGATCTGCTGTTGATGGTCAGAATTTGGCACATAGAATAAATCTGACTGAGAATTTTGTCGAAAGAAAATATTTCTACTTAACGATACATATAACTTAAAACAAGAACCTTATCTCATATCTCGTCACTCCTCCGGAACTGCCTCCTTCTTCTCAGAAGTTACCGCCTTTGCGGACTTCATCTCTGGTCCCAATGCATTGCTTCGTTATGACATCCTACGCAATCTTCTCCCTCAGCTTAAGCGGACTCCATGGTGTTACAGTTGTTTATGAAAGTGGAAATCAACATTGGATTGGCAGAATACATATTTAAATTGCTCATTTAGCCTCTTAATATTATTATTGAAACTACTTGAAATTGCGTATTTATAACTATCTGGATACAGCTTCTTGTTAGTAAATATATATATTTCCAGGTTAATATGGATTTCAATTGCTAATCCAATTTATATTCTATGTACTATATTGCCTGAAGTACGGAATGTTGCCCTCTCACTTCTTTTCTGCAGCGGTCTCAATATCTCCTCCAGCCGGTATTTAACTTTAAAATATAGGATCTTTTCCGTATTTTAATTTCTGTTCCTATGCTATATAGCATGCAATTCTTATTCCATCTTATGTTTAAAATGTTCTTTCGATACGCAGTAACGGCAGATTCAGCCTTCTGTCTTCTCCGATGTTTAACGTAATGTAATTTTTTTCTCAGAAAAGAATGCATTAGGTTTCAATTATTTTTTAGAACAATATCTGTTCCATCACAACGTTCTTATAGATGGCCCTTGCAATTCCATGCTTTCTAAATTTAAGTTGATCTGAGTTTCGGTGACATTTTTAAATATATTTTTCTGCCTGAAGTTGCTGTGCGCCATTTTGTCTGTCGCTTTCTCCTTCGCATTTTCATCTGGACTGTAACGTAATGGTACAGTACTGTATATGCATTTAATTAATTTTTCTTTGAAATTACAGAGTTACATTTGTGTAAATATTTTGTTTCTTTTTTCTAGTATTTATAATCTTCTACTGATCTTTGATATCTGGGAATGATATCAAAATATTTGTGGTCTTAAAACAAAAACGGTTGCATTTCGTAAAAATCTGATTTGTTGTGATTATGATGTAATTGAACTGTCAGAGAATTTCTTGAGTCAGGATATCATGGATAGTGAGTTCTGCGATGATCGCTATGTATTGTTCGGAAATGACTTGGATCCGACTTTTATCTGAGAAGACTAGAGATGGTTGAGTTTTAGTAGTTGTTATTGCTATTTGTTTTACGTCGCACCGACACAGATAGGTCTTATGGCGATGATGGGACAGGAAAGGCCTAGGAATGGGAAGGAAGCAGCCGTGGCCTTAATTAAGGTACAGCCTCAGCATTTGCATGGTGTGAAAATGGGAAACCACAGAAAACCATCTTCAGGGCTGCCGACAGTGAGGTTCGAAGCCACTATCTCCCGGTTGCGAGCTCCGAACCGCACGGCCAACTCGCCCGGTTACAAATACAAACTGTGTTCTAATTATGTGTGAGTCAATAACTCTGTACATTCAGGGTCACACCCGTAAGTTGTTCATAAATGCTGTCTACATTACTCCCTCTTCTAAACTTTATGTATCTGAAGGATTATTTATTTATGTTGGCAACATGTATGGTCTTATAACTAGGGATCGGATTTTTATGCGCTAAATATCAGGAAACTATTTATATTTTATGTTTTAAAATGTTTGAGATATGTAACAAAAATGTAAAAATATTTCATTATAATTCCGTTTATATATGTGAATACAATATGCAGTACTCACGAATGTAATTTATGCTATGCCTCACTGACTGATGAAGAATTACAATACACAATGATATTCATCCTCAAGTTGTCCATCACAAATGACCGACGATTATCGCGAAACACTGACTTATACCGATAAAAATGAGCGCTCCACGTCACAAGATGTCAATCTGGCAAACTGATAGCAGGACACGATACTCTTACTCACATCGATATACTTTTCTTGATGGCTATCTAACACATTCCAAATTATGCACATAGTTTGAAACCCACTGTTGTTTTCAAACACACGTCTGAGTTTATTTTGTAACACTTGTGCTGTAGATCCACTAAGACTGTTACATTTTCTTTCGGCGTCATGAACATGCTGAACTGCTTCTGACAGAAGGATCCTTTTCAAGTTTGTCAATATTGTGCTGCTAAGGAAACACAAGCTAGCAGATATATATTTCACCCGCCCCCCACCTATTGGGTCTCCAGTGATAAATCTACAGGGTCGTTAACTGGGGTTAAAGTCAAGTGGGCATAATCAATATATATAACTTAGCGACTTGAAGGGTAGGAGAATACGGGTGTCATATAACAAAAAACGAATGAGAACAATATTTAAGATTTTAAAATCAAAGGGTTTATTATACTCCTGATGATTGTAGAATCTGATGCAAAATAACCATATTGAATATATACATGAATAATTACAAATTTCGCAGCTATCATGTGGAGAATTGTTTAAGTATATATTGAGGACGAGACTAAGTACAACCGTCATATAATGTCCTTTTCATGATCTTGCATACACGGAATATTAAACAAATAAACTCACTAAAACTATCTTCATTAACTTGTTATCCTACGGAATAATATACACTGTCATATAGAAATAAACATCACCATCAAAAATGCCACGAGTCAACAATAAATCCATGACTCTGGACACATAATATAAATGGACCGCTGGGTCAGAGCCAACATCATTCCAGAACACAATCAAGAAATAAAACACATGACGCAACTCATACACACCTACTCTTGGCAAATGCCAACGAGATCAGAACTCACTTCCTGCGACGATTGAAGATGAGACTGTAATCACTAACTACTACTAACTACTACTACTACTACTACTACTACTACCAATGCATTTCCAAAAATGTTTACTGGCCTCTGTCGGTAATTAACTTCGGTTGAAATAGATGGGTGGTTTATATTAATAATGAAACAATTCTAAAAGGTCGCCGTGTTACTCAATAAATCACACAATATTCTCGTCATATGAACAGACTCAAACCAGCCTCCGTCCCTTCTAGGAAGCAAACAAAAAATCGCACGGGTTAACAAGGGGCGTTCCTAGCCACGTAATTCACAGCTTCTTAGGGGAGTCTCACCGCTCCCTCCCAAATCACGCCGTCTCTTAAATCTTAAATGACGCTTTCAATACTTATTTCACAATAACTTACTTCACTCACTCATTTCAATGTGGTATCACATAATTCATCAAACACTTCATCTCATTAATAAGGTCCTCAATATCTGGATCCGCCACATGGGTTTAGGCTTTCTTCCAGGAGTCCCGGGTTCACTGCCTTCTGCCATCATGAACTAATTCATTTTCGAATGAGAGATGGTACTTTCTCTTCAGCTCTCTCGTAACACAGCAAGTGAGTAACCCCAAAGGAACAAATTAAACTGTAGCAAATCCCATTATGATATTCGTTATTTAAAAGGGGCCCAACATCTACATTATCGGCCATCATGATACTACTCCTACGCGATAATTCATATCCATTTTTACAATGAATTCAACACAAATACAGAACCAAATATTACGTTATAAACACACACAAATATGTGGCCACCTCTGAAATCCAAATGAATATGGCCTAGCTATTATATGATGGAAGACGATGATTCGGATCTCTGACGATTCACTCCGGCACTCCTTCCATCATCCGAGATGACTAAACTACATCAAAATAATACTCGCATGCATAATGATACACCTGGTTAAGTACCAATGAGCTTAAAAGAACGTTCCAATGGACACTACTGGCACTAAGCATTCTACAAATTTCCCGAAAATAAAATAAAGAATAAAGTAAAATAATCAAATCTACCCATATTAAAAATATCTAATTCACTCAGACTTGATACTAACTGAACACTGTACTTCTAATGAGCACATTTACATTTTAAAGAAAGGAAAACCTATCAATTATTATTCACAAAGAAATGAACTTTAAATGGATATTACGTTGTGATACGAGTCATGGTAATAAAATTGAGGTACTCAGTGTTATCTTCCAGTACACCTCGGATAACTACGGGACGTCCATTGGTCGATTTATTCTTTCATGGCCTCCAGGTAGACTGCTATGACGACCAGGTCCAAAATGGAACTCCTAGGATGAAACTCCATAATCATTGGCACTAGAATCTCCATGGTAACTACGGTACACAACACACACAGTTAAACCCGTTACGTACGCCTGCTTCAAACACGCACTGGAAGGCCCTATTTTTGATCCCATGTCCCGGGATCAGAAATACTAATACGGGGTTATTAATTAAACACCCACATTTAGTTTAGTAGTGACGTCTTAGTGTAAAGCCCTGTGTCTCTGCTCACTATACCTATTATTATGAGGGTTCCAATAGTCTCTTCTTTGTTTTAGCTTATGACGGTAATAATAATATGTTCAAATTCGTGCTATAATTTACGATCAAATAACCCGAACGCACACTCTCATATATCAACAATATCACCCTTCTCATACACCAATTGTTTCAAGTCATTTTCATTATTCTTTAACATAAAAGTTCACATACAAAGGATACTGTTGCTCGGGACTGTCACACATATGTACGGTACCTCACGAGATAAAAGCACGGAATGCCTTCGGGTGACACTTCCCACACCTTATATCAGCTGGGAAGTTTCCTCCTCTCAAGTTCCCATACACCCAATTCTCGGTGTATTAGAGGCTCAATAGCGCGATAACCAGGCGAACAGTGATCTTGTAATATGGTTAAGAATCGCCCGGACAAAATCTGATCGCAAAATCCACAGTAATGAATAAATAACTGTCCTCCTTTTTAAGCTCACTCAAGGGACTTCTCCTGTCAAGTGGATGTCGAGACATTTTATACATGGCCTCTGTAACTTTCTACTACTATATAATCATATATTCCTCCTTTTAACAGGAGATTATCGCCATAAAGAACGTCACAAACCCTAAATAAATTCACAGATGACGAACAGCTCTTTTGGATCCTTATACAGTGCAGTATTATTCAAATCGTCAATTCCTTTCATATGGAAAACGAAGTTGGCCAAGCTGTTTTAAAGATGATTCCGAGATTACGATGCTAAAAACTTACCTCTCCCACTCACAAAAAACTGGTGGTCAGGATAACCCCTCTCTTCTTTTCATCCTGGTGTTCTCTAGCTATGCTTGGAGGAAATAGTCCCTAGTCTCACGCTTGGCATTCCACGCTTCGAGTTCCCGCGAATTCGCTCCCAGACAAAGAAATGCGCACTCACTTGATCGCTAGTCCTTGCTTCATTTCCCTGTCGGGTACGGTACGCAAAGTCAATTATTAACATTGTATCACTTAACATTTCCTGAAGGATTCCAATTGAAGTTGCATCATCTTCGTACAGTTAACATCTTCTGCATAGTACTGGACTGCAGCGAGCCATATTCCCCACCGCGTTATTACAGGGGTGGGTGGCAGGGGTGCATTGGGATCTTTAGTCCTGAATACGTGAATTCTTCTCGGCGATTTAATGAACACTTTTTCCTCACTAGAAATCAACTTATTCACATTAGGATATACTGCTCTAATTTCTTCACATAGTTTGTGTAAACCATTACCTTAGCAGTTACTGAAGATTAACGCTATAAGCTGCCATCCTCGAAAGCTCGGGTTTGATTTCTGCTACTGCCAGAGATTTAAGACTGGCAACGCACTGACATTTTGTTAGAAAGGTCCATGAAGCTCACGTCAGAGAAATATTGAATTCGTTTTTTGAGTGGCTAACTCGTGTAAGACTGCAATAAGTTTCTTTTCAGCAAATCGTGCCGCTTTCGTGGTGCTGTCGATGACTCATTGCCACTCTATTCCCAAGATAGCGGATTCGATCATGGCCGTGGTCGGTGGTATTTTGTTTAAATGTGATAAATAGACCTCGTATTTTAGGCAAAATCCTATTTTGTTCCTTAAGAGATAACTTAAAATGAAGTTGCATTTACATGTTTCATGTATTTATAAGGTTAGAAACGGTAGTCCTATAGTGCCTAAAAATACCTAAATTGGCGTTAGAAACTATTTTTGCCTATATTCCTATAATTGCTATATTTTATTCCTAAATCGATTAAAAACGCTTTTTATTTAGTCGGAGGAACTTAAATATTTGCCGACTCGTTTTCAGTATCTTGAATAATATTTTCTTGAAATACTTTTCAGACAAAATGTGAAGCTGTAAACCAATTACCACTCCCCGGAAGTCCTTAAGAACCTCCCGCTGTGAATGCTCCATGAAACTCTTCATTCCATTCTGTGAGAAATTTTCATTGCGTCCGTTTGCTCAGTGTGTGCATTATGCCGAAATTGGCAGCTTCCAAGACATCCTTAATTAAACAGTGATTGCAGGAGTTTCCCCATTTCACGTCGGATGGAAAAAATATATTCTGCGTCGTTTGCAGCAAAGAGGTAAGTGAAATTTGTTTTATATTTCACTCAGAAGTACGTACTTTGGTGTGAGAGTCGTACTTAATACGTAGGCGTTCTATATCTCTGTTGTATTAACGTTTTGTACATTTTATACATCAATTCAGCGTACATACACTAAACGAAGTATAACAGTAAATATGAACTGGGGATTGTAGCGCATCCTGATCCCTCGATTTTTTGTTTATAGAATCGTTAAAAACTGACCATGTTTGTGTGGTACTGTAAGGTATATTCATTTCGGAGAAAGGCAAATTTTCAAGCTGGTTTTAGAAGAGGAATAATAGTACAAACGTATTGAAAAATGAAAATATCGTGCTGCCGTAGGGAACCTAAAAATACGAGGTGGAAATTGTAAGAAAATTAGATATGCATACAGCAATGATTCTTTTGATAAGCGTACAGTAAATGTAGGGAGGAAAAACACGGAATTCAGCCATGCGCGGGCGTCAGTACCGGTAGTAACAAAAATGATGGCCAACATAATCTAACCGAACATAACGAAACAGGAAAAGAAATGAATTAAATTCACCTCTATTTTGTTCGGCTCCTTGGTTGAATGGTCAGCATAGTCACCTTAGGTTCAGAGGGGTCCGGGTTCGATTTCCGGCCGGATCGGAGATTTGAACCTTAAATGGTTATTTCCCCTGGCTCGGGGACTGTGTATTTGTACTGTCCGAAACATTCCTGAAACTCACACACAATACTATCGTCCACTAAAAAAGCACGCAGTTTCCTGTACACGGCAGATGCCGCCCACCCTCGTTGGAGGCTCTGTCTTACAAAAGCTGGACCAGGATAGGAGTAGTCACATGGAATTATTACCTCTCCTGCGTCACTGAAAGGTCCAGGGTGTATGTTTATTGGAGGGATCGGGAAGCGCTACAAGGCCCTATAGTCTTCTGTACATATTTTCATCTGGCCTATACACTTGCACGGTTTACACAATATTTGCGACTATTTATTGTTGTCGTTGTTTCTAGGTGTCCAGTGAAAGGCGATCACATCTTAGTCGTCCAGGGGATTAAACATCAGGAAAATCTGCAAAGAAAATCAAATCTCAAACAAAGATTATTAACAACGGAATCGCTAAATAAGGAAAGCAAAGACGAATTCCATGCGGACTTATACAGAACTCTTGTGTCGGAAAATATTTCTTTCAACTCACTTGAAAATCCTTCCTTCAAAAGTGTTTTACAAAAATATTGTCATCGGAACATTCCAACCGAATTAACTTTAAGAAAAAACTGGGCACTCTTTACGAAGACACAGGCGGATAAGGGAAGATATAGGAGACTCATACATCTGGATCTCTGTCGATGAGACTACTGACACTCTAGGTCGTTATATTGCCCACTTGATAGTCGGAAAATTAGATCCCGACACGCCGTGTTCGCCATATTTGATCTGCAGCAGACAGTTCACTAAAACTAATGAGGAGACAGTTGCTCAGTAATTTTTTTTTTGCTACTTTTTTTACGCCGCACCGACACAGATATTTCTTATGGTGACAATGGGACAGGGAAGGCCTAGGAATGGGAAGGAAGCGTCCGTGGCCTTAGTTAAGGCACAGCCCCAGCATTTTCCTGGTGTGAACATGGGAAACCACGGAAAACCATCTTCAGGGCTGCCGACAGTGGGGTTCGAACCCACTATCTCCCGAATACTGGATAATGGCCGCACTTAAGCGACTGCAGCTATCAAGCTCGGCAGTTACTCAGTTTGTAAATAAAGTTCTCAAGGTGCTTTTCCCCAATAATATGGACGAAAATAAGGTGCTTCTTACTTTTACTGATGCAGCCGCCTACATGATCGCTGCTGTTAAGTTGCTGAAAGTATTTTACCCTGCTTTGATTCACGTCACTTGTCTTGCTCATGCTATGAATCGCGTGGCTGAACAGATACGTGCCGAATTTCCTAGATGATCTCCACTAAGAACATTTCTGTAAAGGCTCCCACACGAATCCAGTTGTTCCGCAATGAATTATCTGATCTTCTACCGCCACCAGAACCCATCCTTACGCGCTGGGGACTTGGCTTCAGGCCATTGTGTACTACAGCGAACATTTTGATGCAAACAGAAGTTTTGTTCTTGCCCTAAATGAAGATGCCATGTGCATCACTTCGGCCAAAAATGTTCTGAAGAATTTCTCAAGAAATTGCCTACACCAGGTCCCATTATACTTTTTTAGTCCCTGTTATTTCTGCACTTGAGTCTTCCGGGAAACCTGTTTACGAACAACTGGATTTGTTAGAAGAGGTGAAAGAAAAAATCAGCTTAGCTTCAGGCCCAGCTGGGGATAGAATACGGGACAGGCTTAATAAGGTACTACAGAAGAACCCAGGACTGTCAACGCTTCGTGCTGTGGCTGGTGTTTTGATTGGCAAAACTAACGTTGAACGTGACATCTCCCCACGTCTTGTACCAAAATTCAAATACAGCCCTGTAACCTCTGTTGACGTTGAGCGTGCTTTCTCAGCCTACAAGCTAGTGTTATCAGACGAGCGGTGTAGCTTCACAACAGAAAATCTAAAAAAAGTGCTAGTGATATACTGTGCATCAAATTATGGGCAGTAACGTGCTTGTAATTCAATGTTTTAATTATTTAGAGATAAAAACTCAAACATGTGGTGAACCAATGTGTATGTGAAATATTGTTTTAACATGTTATTGCCTTATTACTTTTATGCATTTAGAGTTATTATCAATTTAGAAAATTAAAAATGGTATTTTAATTGATAAGTGCTTATTAAAATACGTAAAACTGAAGCTGCCTAAAACATATTTTAGAATCTATTTTTGACATACTTGAAAGCCTATTTTAGGCACCTAACATACAAATTTTAGTGCCTAAAAATCCGAGGTCTGGTGATAAATCTATGTCGTTAGTTTTCGGCACGTTGAAGAATTCAAAGGCAAAGTTCCGACACTCTGGCGTCTGCTAAGACCGCTTATAGTAGAAACAGACGTTAAAATAATATTCATCTTCCTGGCAGTTTTCTGAATTTATTGATGGTTGCATTACGCGTGGATTTGGCCCAGTTTTACGACCGGATTCCTTTATTGAGATCAACCCTATGATGAAGTATATACTGTATCCACTACTGCGTGTATCTGTGATTGGTGATTGGCAGTGAGGTGCGTTGTATGTAGATGAAGAGTTGTATATTAAGAAGTCGGCTACATATATGAACACTCATCACCGGAGCTGGAGGATTTAACCATACGCTGTTAAAATCCCCGCCCTTACAGCAGCCAGCGATAGAACACGAGACTCTCTGAATTGAAGGCTGCTGCGTTCACCATTCAGGCAAGGAGCCGGAAACAATAAATAAATAAATAAATAAATAAATAAATAAATAAATAAATAAATAAATAAATAAATAAATAACATGTCCTGACTGACTGACTGACTGACTGACTGACTGACTGACTGACTGACTGACTGACTGACTGATTCATCAACGCCGAACCAAATCTACTGGACATAAAGAAATGAAATTTTGGGTATACACTTATATTGGAGTGTAGGTGCCCAATAAGGGAGGATGTTTGGATATTCCAACGCTAAGGGGGTGAAAGGGGGGGGGGGGTGAATTGTTTAAATGAGTATATCTATATCTCAAAACTAAAAATGTACAGACGTAAAAAATGGTATTTGGAATCTTCTTTACAAATTAAGAAACACGTATTGTTTTGTTTTCGGAAAATACCATTATGGGAGGTGAAGAAAGGTGAAAAAGGAGTTGAATACCTTTTATGAGGTTACTTCTATCTCAAAAAGTGAAGATGTTACAGTCATGAAAATTGGTATTTGGAATCTCTTTTAAAAATAAACACGAAATTTTTATTTATGGAAATCTACTTAAGGGGGATTAACAGGAGTGACAAACGGGGTGAATTTTTAAACGAGTCTATCTACAGTATATCTCAAAACGTAACATGTTACAGACGTGAAAATTGGTATTTGGAATCTCTTATAAGTAAAGAAAGATAGATAATTTGTTTCCGGAAAATCCACTTAAGGGGAACTGAAAAAGGGGTGAAATTTTAAAATGAGCATAACTACAGTATATCTAAAAAACTCGACATGTTACAGACGCGAGGACTGAAAGGAACATGTATTTTTTGTTTTTAAAAAAACACATAAGGGGGTTAAAAAGTACTGAAAAGCGGCTTGAATTATTTTTATTAGGATACTGATATCCCCAAAACTGAAGATGTTACAGACGTGAAAATTGGAAATTTGAAGCTTTAAAAATAAAGAAATACGTATGTTTTGTTTTCGGAAAATCCACTTGAGGGGGTTAAAGAATTATAATATTAGTTCAGTTCTTTGTATGAGGATACTTATATATAAAAGGAACTAAAGATATTCCAGACGTGAAAATTGCTGTTTGGAATTTTCTTTAAAAACATGCATTTTTGGGGGAAAATCAACTTGGGGGAGTGGGTGAGAAAGGAGTTTAATTATTTTTATAAGGGTACATATATTTAAAAACTTAACATGTTACAGACGTGGGCATTTGTATTTTAATCTCTTTTAAAAATAAAGGAACATGTATGTTTTTGTTTTCGGAAGAAACACTTATTAAGAAAGGACTGAAAAGCGGGTTGAAATATTTTTATTTGGATACTGATATCTCAAAACTTAAGATGTTACAGAAGTGAAAATTGGTAATTTGGAGTCTTCTTTAAAAAAGAAATACGAATTTTTATTTTCGGAAAATCCACTTAGGGGCCGAAAAGTGTTGAAAAAGCGGGTGAATTTTTAAAATGAATACCGCTGCAGTATATATATAAAACTTAACATGTTACAGACATGAAACTTGGTGTTCGGAAAGTTATTTTAAAATACAGGAACATGTATTTTTTGTTTTCTGAAAAGTCAGTTAACGGGGCGAAGAGAAGTGAAAAAAGTGTTTAATTCTTTTTAGGGTAATACGTATACCTCAAAAACTGAAGATGTTTCAGACCTGGAAATAGGTATTTGGAATCTCCTTTGAAAATAAAGAAACATGTTGCTTTTATTTTCAACTTGAGGGAAGACTGTTTCTCACATGTACAGTTCTATGTCACATAGTCTTCTTAGCTACAAAAGGCAATACTGCAAACGTGGTTTACAAAGAGTTTCTGGGGTAAACTGAAATGAAACTCAATTTTTCGGTGAGTTTTTATACTTCAGGGATTTTCAGATAATGTCTTATCGTTAGTAGGCCTATCGTACCGAAGAACTTTTATCAAATTACGAAATTCACGCGAGTGAAGCCGCGGGTAACTGCTAGTAAATAAATAAATAAATAAATAAATAAATAAATAAATAAATAAATAAATAACGGAAAAAATAATTTGTTTATTTTTTTTTTGTAGAATTTTGTCTTTGTTTTCGTTGATATCTATATGAAACCATAAATGTCTTCAGTGGTTGAATCTTTAGCCGTAGTTTGTAGCCGGCTTGGTCCCCAGACTCAAAACTCAGCGGTTGTTACTTGTGGAAATGTTTGAAGAACAAAAAATACAGTTAAAATCCCTTAGTCCTGCAGATAGAAATTACTGATAAGAATATATTTCCAGCCGGGCTGAGTGGATCAGACGGTTGAGACGTTGGTCTTCTGACCCCGACTTGGCAGGTTCGATTCTGGCTCAGTCCGGTGGTATTTGAAGGTGCTCAAATACGCCAGCCTCATATCGGTAGATTTACTAGCACGTGAAAGATCTTCTGTGGGGCGAAATTCCAGCACATCAGCGTTTCCGAAAACCGTAAAAGTAGTTAATGGGACGTACAGAAAAATATCATTATTAATATATTTCCATTGCCGAAATAGAGATTCAACGAGCTTCGGCATTTATTATGAAATATCAGTTGGAGTTAGAAGACCATTATTTTCGCCATATGGACGAGTTTTAAACTACTTTCCAAAACTATTTGAGGACGATCGTCGTTTTCCTGCTTACATTCCTTTCTATAAGAGAGTCTAGAAGAACAGTGCATTCTCACCTAAGTACTTGAAAATCACAAACTTGCAACTTTTCAATAAATTTAAGAGGTTTTGTTTTAGACTTGGCACACTTGACAGGTTTCCCCACTTCTCAGAAGGAACAGGGGTAACACAACCAGTGAACCGATTTGATCCATGTGCAGAAGGAGCTGAATGTCAGCAGTACATGAAGGGCAGTATTACACTGCTTAGACTAGTGTAAACTATAAGTCATCGATAAAAGATGGACCGGAAGGCGAAAGGAGCGAGTTTGGAAGTAGGAATTATTAGATTTCACAGCTAATGCGAATTATTGCGAGACATTTTTAGAATAGTGCATAGACCTGTAACAGCAATCCAACAGGTCGGTAAACGAAAATCGTTACAAAATTAGCCACGAACTGGACGGCCAAGAAAATTAAGTGACACTGAGGGCCGATCTATTCTAACAAAAATCAAACGATCGCTTCTAATTTCATAAATTCAGTGGTAAGACGATTCCAGGCTATTATCCAATCCAATCCAATCCAATCCAATCCAATCCAATCCAATCCAATCCAATCCAATCCAATCCAATCCAATCCAGTCCATTAAGAGGATGAAATTTCATGTGAATTGAGACTGTTCGAATACTTACTGTGCCAGTATTTTGAATGCACATTCAAAGTTTTCTTTAATCTTTTGTTATCATGGAAATATTTTATTTTTCTTATTATGTAACATTTACATATAAAGGAACATTCGTGTTACCAGTATGTATTCGCTATAAATATATACGTAACCAAGAAGATATATAGTCTTTTTGTTAAAAATGGTTAGTGTTCGAATATTTTTAATATTTTTTACAAGTTGCTTTACGTTACAACTGAGACATATAGGTCTTATGGCGACGATGGGATAAGAAAAGGACTAGGAAAGGGCTAGGATTTGGAAGGAAGCGGCCGTGGCCTTAATTAAGGTACAGCCCCAGCATTTTACCTGGTGTGAAAATGGGTAACCACGGAAAACCATCTTCAGGGCTGCCAACAGTGGGGTTCGAACTCACTATCGAGCCTTTATTGAAGTACTCATTTAATTAATCAGTCATTTATTCGAATGTACAGAGAATATTTCATTTTTATTAAGTGCTAGTAACTGGCAGGAACATCTACATTCTGCAGCACATGTCGCAATTTCTGCAGGGAGCTTGGAACTCGGGTTTGTTTGCTCGCCAGCTAATTTTGGAAGGTGGAATTTCGACATGACGTACACAAAGCAGAACAGGGAAACAATAGAACACCAACGGACAACATTTCGGATGCCCGGCGAGAGGCTAGAGAAGCCTGCGAGAGATGTTTGAAGTAAGCGTCAGGTACGCGATTTGTTGAGCCAATGAAATGATAGAGCCATGGTCTATGTGGCTAGGCATTGGTCTATGTAGGTGATGGCCCCGATCGAGGATACAACGGCATCTTTGAGGACGAACTGATAAAAACAATGACCGCGTCAGTTAATTATTCTATTATTCGGCGAATTTCTGTGCAGATAACATCGTGAGAAGAAGTTTTTATTTATGTGAGTGATCGTGTGGGGACTTGTAAATGTTTTTAGAAGACGTTCAGTCTGCATTTAATCTATTCAAGTTTTCTAATTCTGGGAGAATGGCATTTAACTTTCGATTTCCAGAGGGAAAGAACAGTTTCATTTAATCATGTCGAATGCATAATAGCCTGCCTGTCCAAATGGTTTCCCGAGGGGCATAAACTTTACAATTTCCAGTCCAGCTTTTAAATGGGAAATATTTGACCCAGTTACGGGATTAGATAAGAGAAGCGGTTCCCCGACAGAATGTGAACTGGTTTCACGGTCAGTGGAAATTACCCCGGCTGTAGTATTCTAGTATCCGGCAGGTTAATCTTGACCTAGTTTCTACATCGTGATCGAGGGGATGTTTAGACGACATCCAGAAGCAGAAGCAGCGACGGAAAATACATCACCTTTCTACGCCTCGATGGAGACCAAAGGACTGATCCAAGTCTTTTCTGAAGGCATCATCATCATCGATATGGCTGGCTAAAACAAGATGGGTCGGCTGTTTCTGATGGCTTGCGGCGATAATTCAACGAAATAGATGAGTACAGAATTTTCAGTGTAATTTTGTGAGTGTGAATGTGTTTGATATTGCAAAAGGGGATGGGTTAGTTTTGATATTTAATTTCAGTAGATTTAGCTTTTGTTTGGAAGGACTATGTCCTATTTAAAGTAAATGTTAGGGAGCTTGTTAATGTAAATATAATTGTAACGTAAATATGGACTGTTTGCATGAGGTCGCAGCTTGATTTCTTACTTTTTTGTTCTGATTTATTTAGCTGAGTGGTCAGCGTTATTTCTTTTACGAGTCAGTCTTTTTATTTTAGCCTCATATGTTTTTGATTTGTTTTGCTTTGGTGTTTGAGACGCAGTGTACGTCTCGGGGCTTAAATGTAAATAAGGATTCAGAATTAAAGTCAGGAAGGACAAGATTGATTCACGAGTTCCGCGAGCGCAGTTTCGTATTTCGAGTTCCGAATATTAGAAAAAAATATTAAAATTTATTATTATTTATTATTATTATCAAGGCGAGTTTCTCGAGTTGTAGGATTGAGATATTTCAGTAACTTTCCGATGTTCAGACATGATCTATAGTCAATGTGGCAATTCCTTAATTTCAGTTTATCATACTCATTACAGAGGTGGCCACTTTATTATTCATGTTTAACTTTGAGCGCGAGTGCTTTGATTTGTGACCAGCGTGGTCTTGTTTCTTTTCATGCGAGCGTATGTTAGACGACGTCATTTTATATACTTTTCCAGATTCGGCAACTTTAGGACATGTTTTATTATTTGTGTGATTTTGAGTAAGAGGACGCGTTCCTCGTCTGCAAGGCATGCATTTTCTGATTGTGTGACTTGCTTCGGGTAGACTGTTGAGCAGCATGTGTAAAGGGTTGGACCCTGTGGTTTTGATGTTTGCTTCAATATTTTGGGAGACGTGGATCTCCGCTTTTGAGTCGTTCCGCCGTGTGTTGGAGAGGATGATATGTTTGTCTACCGAGGAGAGTTTTATTTGAGCGGTCTATACTTCGTGATTTAAATTGTTTCTGTCCATGTCTCTACGGTTGTTGCAGTTGACGAGAGTTTTATTTTGCGACGTTTTGTTCGGATTTTCTTTATGATATAACCGCGCTGAGTAATATTTTTGTCTTGAAATCTTTTTCAGGGAGCAACGTTGAATTATGTGTTGAAAGTTAAAACCTTCTTTGTTTTTTTAAAAAATTTGTGTCATGAAATTTATTTCAGGAACCTGCGTTGAATATGAAGTGTTGCTTAAAGTGTAATTTGTTACCTCATATTTTCCATCGAGGCTTTCAGCGAATGAGAGTTACGTGAATGCCGCATGCTTTTCTTGGTGAGCCCTGGAAAATATGAAATCATGTTTATGTTTTTTTGAATGCATATATTTTGCAATTTATGTGATTTTGATTTAGTGTGTTTCCGATCCACATCGTTTGTTGTGCTTATGAGATTGCTCATTATTCGAGGTGTACATATTTTGTGCGTAGGATGCTTTCCCACTCAGCGTGTTATAATATTGTAGAGTTAGATTAGTTTTGTCACACCCTTCTGCGCATTAAATCACGTCTTTTCTTAAGGTTAGGGACCCCACTGCAATGTCAAGTGTGCAGAAATGGGGAGCGTACTCATCTACAATTGAAAGGGTTAACAAGAAGTAAAGCCAGGAGCATGATGCGAGCACGCAAGCCCAAGGTGTAAAATTAATGAAACTTCAAGATTTGATATGTTAAGTATGTGTGTGGGCATACATTGTACATTTGTAATATATTTCTGATTCTCAAGATGGACTTCATCAAGCTGAAACAAAACTTCAGAATCATGTAAAAAATTGGATCATTTGATACTTTTGCTATTAAAAAACTATTTTGCTTGTTTATTTTAATAAACAGATTTTCCTCCAAAAACTGACATCAAACTTTGCCTTGGTTTACTTATAGTTGTTTGTTGACCTCACTGGGTCCTTATTTAGTTATATGTTCCCCATCAAATCCAGGGTGTATGTATTTTAGGGCATTATTTTTATCATAGTTCGAATTGAGCACCTTGGGTGCGGCTGACTAGTCTGGGGAAAATTGCCTAGATGGTAGAAACGGGGACACTATCTCCCGAATTCATGCTCACAGCTGCGCGCCCCTAACCGTACGGCCAATTTGCCCGGTTACAATTTGATTAACGCCGCGCCGACACAGATAACTCTTACGGCGACGATGGGACAGGAAAGGCCTAGAAGTGGGAAGGAAGCGGCCGTGGCCTTAATGGAGGTACAGCCCCAGCATTTGCCTGGTGTGAAAATGGGACACCACGGAAAACCATCTTCAGGGCCGCCGACAGTGGGGTTCAAACCCACTATCTCCCGGATGCAAGCTCACAGCTGCGCGCCCTAACCGCAAGGCCAACTCGGCCGGTCCCGATGGAAGGTTAATGATTTTTCCTACGTTTTGTTTCCTGTACGAGATGTATATGGATGACGAACTACTATCGGAGGTTACAAATCCAGGATAATCTTCTCCGCCCACACCCAAATTTCCCTTCTTTGATCAGTTGTGTCGGGCTGTATTTGCCATTTCTTATGGTATGACCGAAAAATCTGCATTCCTGTGTTTTGTCATTTTCTGGCACGACATCATGATGCATCGCACTACTACTACTACTACTACTACTACTACTACTACTACTACTACTACTACTACTACTACTACTACTACTACTACTACTACTGCTACTACTACTACTACTACAGCCCTGACGTCCACTAAACTACGGACTTTTATACACTGCGACACATTATTAACATCATCTGGTGAGAAACCCTGTCCAGTAAAGAACTTTGGAAAGCAACCTGCAGTATTAGCCCCCGTTTTGTAGTTGAGATAAAAAACAGAAGAGGAAAGTTAACATGGAGTGGTAGCACACTGAGTAAGTCAAGTGGATCAGTGGATAAGACGGCTTTAGATTGCAGCACCCAAGGAGCTTGAAGGAGAGGTAATCCAAGAAAGACGTGGAGAACATCTCTTGAGGAAGAAGGCTTTGAAATGGAGAAAACTTCGAAGGAGGTTGATTACAACAAGGACAAGAGGAAGACCACAACTGAGACCTTCTACGGATGCACTGTATATTCCAGTAGGAACAAAGGGAATTAAGTCAAATAAGGCAAGTCATTCTTCGATTTATTGAGGCTGTAAATGCGAATTTGGTTCACCTTGAAGCACGTGGATTCCATTCATCGTCAGGAAATCGAGGATTGACGAATTAAACTTTCACTACTGGAGAGGCACTACAACCCTAAGGTTCACAAAGCATACTACAAAAGTGAGTACCAGGTTAAATCTTGGATATAGGGCTAAAAGTAGTGGAAGTATTTACCTTCCACGCCTCCAAAAATCTTCGTGGCTTGTACAGAGATTAAAAGTAAACTCATGTCCTCGAGGTGGTGCCGCTCCTTTCAGGCACACCCCCAGTGGAGGTGAGTTGAATATACCATTTCAACCACATACCAGCCCTCCTGCCATTCTTAAATTTCTGGCAGTACCGGGAATCGAACCCGGACTCCCGAGGACGGCACCTAATAACACTGTTACTTTACAGAGGTGGACTACAGAGATTGATTGGCTACATTCTACGAAGGGTTCTTCTTCTTCTTTCTCCTATGATTGAGTGAAGAAGAGATGATCTCCATGAATTTCCCTTAAAACGACAATCACCACCACCTACTGCACTAAGTGACACGATTTTCTGTGACATAGCTGTTAACATTTTTCCACCTATCCTTCCCTTTTCAATAAGTGTGTTGAAAACCTTCAAGATCAGCATTACACAAGAATACTAACCAAGTAACACCCCAATACCCAAGAGTGCGATGAATGGTCGCCGTCGACCTGCCCGCAGACGACAGCGATCGCTCAGAGAGCCCAAGACGGGCGTGACGAAGAAGCCAACCAGCGGGGAGAGTCCCCACACCATTGTCATGAGACGATGTTCCACACCGATCTTGAGCAACTGTGGAGATACGAAGGCGGTTTCCGCGGCATACGAGAATTCTATCCCCATCACAGCAGCTGAGACACGAACCAGCTCAGCGCGGGTCTTCTTCCTGAAATATTCACCAGATACTTTTATATGCATTACACCAATTCATGTTAATGAATTACTACTAAGATAATTTACTGTGATTAAAATAGGTTGGGAAATACAGAGTGAAAAAATAAGGTACGCCCAAACTTCCAGGACTAGTTTCTAACACGTAGAAGAAGAAAATATGTTGTATGGACACGGGCCCGGAAACGCTTTATTTCCATGGTAGAACCTATTTCCTACAACTCTTTATAGCACATTAATATTGGGACACTGTCACATCAGAAGAGGGGGAAAGCATTCTCTCCAATGACTTGGAAACATTGAATGCATACTACACGAAGTGGAGACTGCCCAAATCTGGCCAAGACAGAAGTATGCTCATTCCATCTGTGTAACCTAATAGCTCACCAAAAGTTCAACGTTGTGTTCTGCCAACAAAGAATTAAACATAATTTCAACCACAAGTACCTTGGCATCAATTTAGACCGTTCTTTAACATACAAAACCACCTGGAAAACACAAGTCAGAAACTTACGTCACGAAACAACATCATGAAGAAACTAACTGGGACTACATGGGGAGCCGATGCATCCTCACTACGCACTACTGCCCTCACCATGGTTTATCCAGTGGCAACGTAGCGCTCATACTGGGAAGATCGGCGTCCATTTGAACGAATATATGAGAACCATAACATGCACACTAAAATCCACCCCAGTCCCGTGGCTACATACTATCAGTAAAATACCATCTCCGGAACTGAGACGACAGGTAGCAAATATGGTGGAAAAAGTTACAACATCCTGATCATCCACAGAATCTCTCAATCCATGAGGTCCTTATTGACCTACCCCCTTCTCGTCTTAAATCAAGGAACCCAATATGACATGACATAACTGGCTTCAATATCCAGGAAAAATGGCGTCAAAGCTGGAGCTCTGCACGTGTGAAACACCAATGAATCCATGACCCCACAACTGGACTCCCAGGATTTCACGTGAAGAGACACCAATGGTCTAAACTCAACCGTTTAAGAACAGGCCACGTTAGATGTAATGCCATGCTACATACGTAAGGACTTCGAGAATACCCTGCCTGCGACTACGGAGTCCCCTTCCAGTCAGTGCAGGATATAACTGAGGAGTGCCCTGTGAGGAAGTATGAGGGACCAGCGCGAGATGTCATCAGTGCTACACCTCCCTTCTTAGAATGGCTACAGCAACTGGATATTGATTTGTAAATGTGAACGCTGCCAACATTCCTGGCCTTGTATATATTGTACATTTTCTTTTGTGCCATACGATAAATAAATAATGGGAAGCATACAGGAATAGAACGTACCAGCATATCAAATGAAATGTTGTAAATGCCCTCTCGTTAGCAGTCCGCCTTCGCAGTGTTTCCCAGAGTCTTCGTGCCCGTATCATTGCCAAAGGAGGGCATTTTGAATATAATTCATGTTTGAAACAGTTTCATGTAGTCGGGTACGTTATGTTACTGTGTGTTTCCCATGGTTAATGAAGGCTTACTATGCGAAGTTGTAGAAAATGAAGTCTAATATGGAAATAACGCGTTTCTGGTCCCAATTGAACAATGCTGTGTCTTATGGCAGTCAGTGTGCTAACTGAAGGATTATGTATATATTTTCTTCTTTACGTGTGAGGGAGGTGTCCTGAAAGTATGGCATTACCTTACTGTAACACTCTGAACAGGAGGGATTCCTAAACTTCCTCCCATGTTGTTTTCACGACCCAGAATACTACAAATACTAGTCTTTTAGGTTTATGCCATGTTAAGTGAAGAACACTGATGGAAAAGTTATCGTACCATGATAACACTGCTTGGTTTTCTGAGAGATGAACCACGACTATAAAATGCTGAAAGATTTGAAATAACGTTATATTCTGTTGATGAAATGGTACTCGCGATCATGGGCGCATTTAAGGCCATTTTTCTTTCTCTTACACTAACCGAAATATATTTAATCATTATATTTTTAAAGCTAAGTACTTGCTTTAAAGTTGGATGTTGGTCATCTAGTTAGTGCCACGGAATAAACTTAGGGTAGGGTGATCAGTTCTTCCCCGTTTCTTCTTTAACCAACTGGAAACGCCGTTAGGCATTTGATAAATGCATCTAGGTCTACTGTATATGAGTTGTAGTGTTACATGTAGGCGTATTTTAATCTTGTGTATAAATCAACTACTACTGTACGTTTTGGTGAGTATTCCGTATTAGAAATATGATAATAGTGCTATAGATTTTACGTTCTGCCAGCTATTTTTATGGTTCCCGGAGACGCTAAGGTACCGGAATTGTATCCCAAAGGAGTTGTTTTACGTCCTAATAAATCTACCGACACGAAGCTGGCGTATTTGAGCAACTTCAAGCGCCATACGACAGAGTAAGGATCGAACCCACCAACCTCAGTTCTGAATGGCAGCGCTATACCGTCTGAGCTATTTATCCAGGTAGAAGAAACATATCAGGAACGAATATGTAATTGAAAATGTAACAAAAATACAATTTATCCTACGTATGTTACATTTTTATATTCTTCCTTTCTTTCTGAATTCTTTTACCCTCCAGGGTTGGTTTCTCCCTCCGACTCAGCGAGGGATCCCACCTCTACCGCCTCTAAGGGCAGTGTTCTGGAGCGTGAGACTTTGGGTCGGGGGTTACAGCTGGGAAGGAGGACCAGTACCTCGCCCAGGTGGCCTCATCTGCTATGCTGAACAGGGGACTTGTACGGGGATGGGAGATCGGAAGGGATAGACAAGGATGAGGGAAGAAAGCGGCCGTAGTCTTAAGTTAGATACCATCCTGGCATTTGCCTGGAGGAGAAGTGGGAAACCATGGAAAACCACTTCGAGGATGGCTGAGGTTGAAATCGAACCTCCTCTACTTAGTTGACCTCCCGAGACTGAGTGAACTCCGTTCCAAACATCATACTGCTTTTCAAATTTCGTGACAGAGCCGGGAAACGAACCCGCGCCTCCGGAGGTGGTAGCTGATCACGCTAACCACTACATCACAGAGGCGAACACATAGGCCTATTGATATTACCTTACAATACATAATTTAAATATTGCTATACTCATATTGCTAATTCTAAGAGGTTCCTCTGGGAATCAGTGATATAGTGTCGGTCTGTGGACTCCAAGATCGTGGGTTTAAACCCAGCAGAGGTGGTTGGATTTGAAGGGTGGAAAAAGTCAATTGACATTTCATGTTGTAGGTCGTCCGCATGTTAAAATTCTCTGCTGACACATTTGGTGTTCACCCGCCAAAATTAATTAAAACACAGGTATAGATCACACAACAGACGTCTGGTTTACTCTTCCATCTGATAAAGTAAAGCGTAGAAATTGACGAAGCATGCAGCCTAAATGGCGTAAAATTAAAATGACTGAACACGGTAACTGAGGCTATATTGTTCATGGTATGGGTTACTGTAGTCAGGTCCTACTTCATGAACCATGGGCAACGGCTGAGTGGCCTAGTAAGTGGTCCTGAGAGGTCGGGATACCAGTTGCTACGGAATGGGAGTGGGCATCTCGGACATATTCTGAGTCATTGCCCTCCTTGTGCTCAGGCGGCTAGGACTATGCAATCCACCGATGGTCCCTAACCCGTTAGAGTACAGTATCATCCTGCTTTACGAATTTACCGAGCTCAGAACATTTTAAACAAGCCTCGGACCTATGGGAGTAACGGAGTCCCACTCCCATTTGACAGGCGAGGGACTCCTTGGAAACAACTTGGCGAACGAAATGGAATTCGATGGGGGACTATCAATATTAACGGGGATTATGGAAGAAAGAAAGTAGAACTGGCTGAGTCATCAAAGATGATGCATCTGGATGTGCTAAGAGTAAATGATATTCGCGTAAGGGGAGATACCGAGGAAGAGATAGGAGATTATAAAGTGTACTTCACGGGTATTGAAAAGGGAAGGGTAGAGTGTGGGGTAGGGCTATTCATCAGGAATACTATTGCACGGAACATAGTTCCTGTTAGGTACGTAAATGAGCGAATGATGTGGGCAGATTTGGCAGTGGGAGGAATCAGGACGAGAATTGTCTCGTTGTATTCACCATGTGAGGGTGCAGATGAAGATGACAAGTTTTATGAAGCATTGAGTGACATCGCAGCCAGGGTCAACAGCAAGGATAGGATAGTGCTAATGGGCGATTTCAATGCAAGATTTGGAAACAGAACTGAAGGATACGGAAGGGTGATTGGTAAATGTGGGGAAGATACGGGAGCTAATAGGAATAGGAACGTTTGCTGGACTTACGTGTTAGTATGGGTTTAGCAGTTAAGAATACATTATTTAAGCATAAGAGACGATATCTTAACCGACTTCAAATTCAGAGAATCTGTTAGGAATATACGGGTTCTCCTGGGATTTTTTGATAACACAGATCACTATCTGATCTGTAGAGAACTAAGTATCTCTAGGCCTAGGATAGAGAAAGTGAAAGTGGAAGCATGGAATACGGATAGAAAATCTCAAGGACGAGGAAATTAGACAGAAGTACATGGATATGATTAGTGAGAAGTTCCGAACAATGGACAGTAAGCAGGTTCAGGATATATATACAGGGATGCTGTAATAGAAACAGCACGGAAATGCCTAGAAACAACTGGGTATAAAGATAGGCAAAATTGAACATGTTGGTGGAATGTTGAAGTGAGAGCAGCTTGTAAACGCAAAAAGAAGCCTTAACAGAAATGGCTCCAAACAAGGGCGGATGCAGACAGGGAATTGTACGTAGATGAAAGAAACAGCAAATAGTTGTAAAATCCAAAAAGAAATCGTGGGAAGATTTTGGTAATAACCTGGAAAGGCTAGTTGAAGCAGCAGGGAAACCTTTCTGGACAGTAATAAAGAATCTCAGGAAGGGAGGGGAAAAGGAAATGAACAGTGTTTTGGGTACGGTAATTGAGGTGAACTCATAACAGATCCCAGGGAATCTCTGGACAGGTGGAAGGAATATTTTGAAAACTTCTTAACGTAAAAGGAAATCTTCATGGTGGTGTCGCGAACAACTGAGCTCATGGGGAGGAGGAAAATGATGTTGATGAAATTACGTTTGAGGAAGTGGGAAGGATGGTAAATAAACTCCATTGTCATAAAGTAGCAGGATTAGATGAAATTGGACCTCCAGTTGTGAAGTATAGTGGGAAGACAGGAATGAAATGGCTTCATAGAATAATAAGATTAGCATGGAGTGTTGATGGGGTACATTCAGATTGGATAAAAGCAGTAATTGTACCTATATATAAGCAAGGGAACAGGAAGGATTGCAACAACTAAAGAGGTATCTCATTGATTAGTATGCCAGGCAAAGAATTCACTAGCATCTTGGAAGGGAGGGTGCGATCAGTGGTTGAGAGAAAGTTGGATGAAAACCAGTATGATTTCAGATTTTCTGTATGCGTCAGGTAACTGAAAAATGCTACGAGATGAATAGACAGTAATCTTTATGTTTCGTAGACCTAGAGAAAGCATATGAAAGGGTACCGAGGAAAAAGGTGATTGGAATGCTGGGGGACTATGGAAATAAGGGTAGATTATTAAAATCAATCAAAGGCATTTATGTTGACCATTGGGCTGAATGGAATTGAATTTATTGATGATGATGATTTACATGCCACTGAGGCTGAAAAGCCTCTTTATGTAGCTTCTCCGTATAACACAATACAGGTTTATGAACACACTAACTACATTTTATAATATTAAAATTTTAAATTAAACATTAAACTTAAAAAAAATTAAAATACAGGTACCAAATCCAGTAAAATTAAAACATAAATTATATAAGAATTAAGAAAGTATATCCTTAAACTTATTTAATATTTTAGACTACAAGAATATAAAGAATATAAAACTAAAACAGAAATAATTTTCTTGGAAATATACATATTTCTGATTGTTAGACATAAGAATGCCTGATCTCAGCCCCTTGTGTACTCCTCCAGGAAGATAGATGTTAAGGACTGCTTTAGTTGGGTACAGTTACTGTCATTTGCGAAACGGTGAAGACTAAAGACATTAAAGATACGGAATGCAGTGCAAATAAAAGATTTGTTAAATTTAGTGGTACGGTGAAGGGGAATTTGAAGGGTAGTTTTTGTAAATCTATTATCTCTGTTATGTACTGACTCCATAGATTTAAATGCATTGTAAAGGTAGGGTGGGGTCTTCAGTTTGAGAATTTTGTGCGTAGCAACGGCTGCTGGGATTTCCCGCCGTTCATGGAGTTTCAACCATTGCAGCTGTATGTAATAGGGTGTTATGTGTTCATCACGCCTGGCATTTGTCACGTAACGAACACATGCGTTTTGAACCCTCTGTAGTTGTATGTTCAAAGTTTCAGATAAGTCGTTGTATACGACTGATCCATAGTCAATTATGGGGAATAGAAGACTTTTAACAAGTAGTTTTCGCATGAAAGGTGGTGTAGATGGCACGTTACGTTTCAAAATATGCAAGGAATACACAACTTTTCGGATTACATTGCAGTGAGAATTGATGGTGGAATGAGTTCTTGGTTCAGGGTACTTACAGGGTTTAGCCAAGACTGTAATCTTTCAACTTCGTTGTTCGTAGTTTACATGGATCATCTGCTGAAAGGTGGAAAGTGGCAGGGAGGGATTCAGTTAGGTGGAAATATAGTAAGCAGTCTGGCCTATGCTATGACTTAGTCTTAATGGCAGATTGTGCCGAAAGCCTGCAGTCTACAGTTTAATATCTTGGAACTTGAAAATAAGTGCAGTGAGTATGGTATAAAAATTAGCCTTTCGAAGACTAAATTGATGTCAGTAGGTAAGAAATCCAAGAGAATTGAATATCAGATTAGTGATACAAACCTGGAACAGGTAGATAATTTCAAGTATTTAGGACGAGTGTTCTCCCAGGATGCTAATATAGTGAGCGAAATTGAATCAATGTGCAGTAAAGCTAATGCAGTGAGCTTGCAGTTGCAATCAACAGTATTCTGTAAGAAGGAAGTCAGCTCCTGGACGAAACTCTCTTTACATCGGTCTGTTTTCAGACCAATTTTGCTTTACGGAAGCAAAAGCTGGGTGGACTCGGGATATTTTATTCATAAGTTAGAAGTAACAGACATGAAAATAGCGAGAACGATTGCTGGTAAAAACAGGTGGGAACAATGACAGGAGGGTACCTGGAATGAGGAGATAAATGGGAATGAACTCGATGGATGAAGCTGTACGCACAAACCGGCTTCGGTGGTGGGGTCATGTGAGGCGAATGGAGGAGGATAGGTTACGTAGAAGAATAATGGACTCGGTTATGGAGCGTAAGAGGAGTAGAGAGAGACCAAGAAGACGATGGTTAGACTCAGTTTCTGACTATTTAAAGATAAGAGGTATAGAACTAAGTGAGGCCACAGCACTAGTTACAAACAGAGGATTGTGGCGGTGTCGTCCCATTTGCGATCACTCTTATCAGTGATATACAGTCAGGTTGATGTGAGGGAATTCCCTACTGAAGGACTGGTACAGGAAGACATCTCTCAAGTAACTGGCGAAACTACATAGGCTACTAGGATTCTAACGAATCATATGTTGAAACTTTTTACATTACTTATATTTACCGTTTGAGACTGATGCGTTAATACCGGTACTGACGGAAAATAAAAAGGACTCAAAGGAACCTTTTATTTAGAGTTGCCAGATGGTTGTGGGTGTAAAGGCAGTTAAATGAGTTTTAAGAGGTAGGTCAAAAGATGGGCGTATTAAAACCGTTGAATTTTACACTTTCCAATTTCAAAACAAAGGATTTTGCTGTAACACTTTGCTTCTTCCACAGTGCTGCCCCTTTTTTAAAAGCAATTACAGCTCATTTCAAACCCAGCAGTTAACTTACACTTTCTTATACAGTGGGGTGGGAGGACTCAGCTCTGGCCTGTGGATAGGAACTGTCTCGGCGTTTGCCTGGAAGTGAAAATATTAAACAACACAAAAACCATTCTGAGAACAGCCGACGGTGGGGATCAAACCCACGCTTTTCCCGAATGCAGAGCTTGGCTCCATAGCCGTAGCGCGTTAAAACGCGCAGCCAATCAGCCTACTTTCAACTATATAAGTAAAATGATAATTTTTGTCTGTACGCTCGGATTAGATGAACAAGATTCCAGAACTTAATGTTAAGTAAATGTTTAGATTAAAATAAGTTTAAGAAATTATAACTCTAAAATGATAGCGCGAAAAGATGAAATTGCATTCGGGAAATAGTGGGTTCGAACCCCATTGTCGGCACCCCTGAAGATGGTTTTCCGTGGTTTCTATTTTCACGACAAGCAAATGTACCTTAATTAAGGCTACGACCGTTTCCTTCCCACTCCAAGCCCTTTCCTATCCCATTGTCGCCATAAGACCTATCTGTGTCCGTCCGATGTAAAGCCAGCGGTAAAAAAGCCCATGTCATCAAACATCCCTGACTTTTCCGTAAATTTCTGTAAGAGTATCCATAATATAAAGCACAAGGCTTGCCTCTCTTCGTCTCAATGACCTGCATGTCGTAAGTAAGCACGCAGATAACAACAAAAGCTACATTAACGATGGATGGCTACAGCTAGAATAATTACAGTATGTTAAAAACTATAGATTAATATTACCTCAAAAAACGTTTAAGAGAGAAGTGACGGGTTGAGAGAATCCTTATCACACGGTTGCTTGGAGTTAGTCCTAATTAGCAGTCCCCCTGCTGCATGGACATTGGAAAACCCTGATAGGCTGCTGATAATTTTACAGTGATCGCAAATGGGACACGAACTGGTCTTTCTTCACATTCTTTTTTTCCACTGTAATGGGAGTGATCGCAAATGGGACAAATTTTGCTGTGATCTCAAATGGAACTGATCGCAAATGGGACACAACCATTGTGGCGACGTTTAGAAAATTCACAGAGGCTTGCAGACCGAACGCTGAAAGACATAACGGTCTACAATGATAATCTATGTATGTGGTTATTATATTCACAGCGTCATCAGGCTAATTAACATACGGGTATAGGTGTATTTCAAATCTTCCAGCATTACTACGGCAGTCGGGGTTACTGAGGAAGCAGAACGGGCCAAAGCCTACGATCAGCTTTCCTAGACCTTAAATTGTTTCACACAGCATAAACACAAAAGACTGATAATATGTGTAAGTTGGAGAAATTAAATTTCCTGAGCTTGTTTTAGATAGAAAATAATATATGTCAAAAAGAAATGGATGTTAGTAAGTCACCTGTAAATGTGCGAGTAGTCATGCGGCGTTTGACTGTTGTCCTTTTGGAGCAAATTCAAAGGGAATCCTGGGCGGTGTGGGTCTTGTTGTCGCCTAGCCTCCCGCCATTCACTCCAGTGCGTCCGTACTCCTTCACGCCATGTGTGCAGGCGGCCTACCAGTCCTTGGTACTCGCTTAGTTTGTCCGCCATCTCTCAGAACCCTATTACGAAACAGTACATACAGCATAAGATCAGATGTAAATAGTGTGGAGTGCTACCAACCTGCTAGAATTTGGCCAATCATAAACTATAAGTATGGTCACATAGTTTATAGCAGAATGAGTGTAACCAAATATCAAAATGTGTCTCTCATTGAGCTCTTGAAGTCAAAGTTTTGCATTATTATTATTATTATTATTATTATTATTATTATTATTATTATTATTATTGAAGTTATATTTATGCACTTTAATATCATGTCTATAAAACTGTTAGTAAAAACAAAGAACAATATATAGTTCTGTATTGTTTTATTCGGGTCATCAGGCCATAGACTGGTTTGATGCAGCTCTCTCTGCTACCCTATCCTGTGCTAGCCCTTTCATTTCTACGCAACTACTGCATCTTTTATCTACTCCAAACTGTTTTTCATGTTCATTCCTTGGTCTCCCCTACGTTCTTACCACCTTCACTTCGTTCAAAAACTAACTGAACAAGTCATGAGTGTCTTCCGATGAGTCTTATAATTCTATCCCTTTTTTCTGGTCAAAATTCGCGAAATCATTCTTCTCGTACCAATTCGATTCAGCGTCTCTTCATTCCTGATCGTATTTACCCACCTCACCTTCAATATTCTTCTGAAACACAACATTTTAAAAGCTCATATATTATTTCTAAGCTAGTTGTTGTCCATATTTCACATCCAAACAATGCCACGTTACAGATTAAGGTCTTCAAAAATCTATCTAATGTCAATATCGGTGTTTGAAATTTCTTTCTTAAGAAAGGCCTTCCTTGCTTGTGCTAGTCTTTATTTTATGTTCTCCTTACTTCTGCTATCGTTAAGTATTCTTCTACATAAGTAACAATATTCATCTCCTTCCTTTAAGATTTCATTTCCTAACCAAATATTTCGTGCAACACCTGACTTAGACTGCATTCTACAACTTTTGTTTTGGACTGATGTATTTTTCAACTTATACACTTTTCCAAGACAGTAGTAATTTATGCAGATCTTCTGAAGACTCACTTAAAATAATAATAATAATAATAATAATAATAATAATAATAATAATAATAATAATATTTATTTATTACAAGTTGCTTTACGTCGCACCGACACAAATAGGAAGGAAGTGGCCGTGGCCTTAATTAAGGTACAACTCCAGTAAATGCCTCGTGTGCAAAAGGGAAACCACGGAAAACCATCTTCAGGGCTGCCAGCAGTGGGGTTCGAACCCACTATCTCCCGAATACTGGATACTGGCCGCACTAATAATAGTATTATTTGCATATCTAAGAGGTTTGATTTTCTCTCCTTGTATTGTGATTAGTTTTCCAAATTTCTTTTTGATTTCCTTTACTGCTTGTTCTACATAAACGTTGAAAAGGAGAGGGGACAAACTGTAGTCCTGCCTCACTCCTTTCTGGAATGCTGCTTCATTTTCATAGCCCTCGATTCACTGCAAACTGATTTTTGTGCAGATTGTATATAATTCTCCTTTCTCGGTATTTAACTCCGATCGCCTTCAGAATCTCAAATATCTTGGTCCAATGAATGTTATCGAATGCATTTCCTGTATCTACGAATGTCATGTATTGGACTTGTTCTTACTTAGATTTTCTAAGGTCAGACGTAAAGTAAAGATAACTTCGCGTGTTCCTACATTTCTTCTGGAACCGAACTGATCTCCCAATTCAGCTTCATCTTTTTTCTCCATTATTCCATAAATAATATGGTACGTGTTAATATTTTGCAAGCGTGAGATACTAAACTATCGGTGTGATAGTTTTCACACTACCCTTGTCAGCGCCTCCTTTTGTTGGGAATTGGTATAACAATATTCTTTTTTTTAATAGGATGGCATTTCTCCTGTATCATAATGATCCTCATAATCTAATCCATAAAGGCATGCACCAACTATTGAACAGTAGCATTGACCAACATAACTCTGGCCCTTGCCTCCAGTTCGATCACAACCACGGAACAGGCATCTGAGTCGGAGTTTACTTGAGGCAGGCTGGTCAGTCCCTTTAAGTGCCTCTTCTAGCTAACAGCACGCGAGGTACCATCCAAGTGGAGACCACGCCCATTATTGTTTAATTTAGGAGATTTCAAGGGATCTGGTGTTTCAATATGGCTAAGCCAATGGAATAACTGAATACAAAATACTGATACGAATAAAACTCCATCTGTTCCATTACTCTAATTCATTTCAGATGACCCAATAAATGCATACATACACATATACACACAAACACATAATTCTAACAAGCAACCACACTTACTAATTACTGTCTATTTAAAAGTCCCTCTTCCTTACGGCACAGCAGGTGGTCCAGCCCGTTGCTATACCTGCGGACAGTTAATCCTTACTTTCACTCCCCCAAGTCCAGTCACCTCATGTAGCAGCTGTGTCTAGACCGTTGGATCTGAACACAGTGCTACGGGCCACTCAACACACGATGACTGTTCGTTGGTTCGACTCCACAGACAGTCCAGTAATTGACTCAGTCACATGCAGTGAACAACTAAATAGATTAACAGTATTCAACAGCAGGACGATACTCACAAGAGCGAACATTAACACAGGTCAATTTACCCTCACACTCACGATAGCGGCCTCCCTCGCTGGCTCACGTCGAGCCTCAGTCCACGGAAATACACCACACTGTACAGTCTTCCGTTCCGTCGTCTCTAGCTCACCCACTCACTGGTCTCTCCGACACTACAACAGCTCCTCGTTCAGACCTCGATGAGACACTAGCTATAGCCAACACCTCCGTCACCCCCAGTCCAGTCTCCGAACCCCAACACACTGAGTCTCACACTGACTTCACCACGGAGTCCAACACTGACCTCGAATCCAGCAACAACTCTGACTCCACTACGAAGCCAAACTCTGATCGACTGTCCGCGGCCAGCCTCCCTTTTTGTAGCTTGGGTGATTTGAGCCAGAATTATCCCGAGGTAACTAGAGGTAGAACATTCCCGTTGAATCTCCAATAAACTCACAGGTAATCCGGCTGATGAAATGAAATGAAATGGCGTATGGCTTTTAGTGCCGGGAATGTCCGAGGACATGTTCGGCTCGCCAGGTGCAGGTCTTTCGATTTGACACCCGTAGGTGACCTGCGCGTCGAGATGAGGATGAAATAATGATGAAGACGACACATACACCCAGCCCCAGTGCCAGTGAAATTAACCAATGATGGTTAAAATTCCCGACCCTGCCGGGAATCGAACCCGGGACCCCTGTGACCAAAGGCCAGCACGCTAACCATTTAGCTATGGAGCCGGTCGATGAGAACAATACACGGAAAGGCCGGCCCCACCCCACAAGCTGGCTGGGAGATCCCAGGTCGTGTGAGTCACTAGCCCCTTCCTGGAAGTACCGAAAGGAGCAAAGGAGTAACAAGTATCCTCTTGCCTGCTCTACGGTTCCGTAGGGGAAGGGGTGGGGGTTGCATAAGGAGTAAGGGTTATAACGGATCGTACACAATACCAAAGCAACTCTCATAGCAATAAAGCAATTTTGAATCTAACATATTAACATGAATTTCCTGGCCCTATGGCGATTCCTTCTTCGGATTTTAGACATTTTCTTGAAATAAACTCTATAGACGTATTATACATTGGACTCTTTTACATTAGTCATTTGTGTAATAAAGAGGATAAAGAAAGTTATATCTTTTTTCCAGTAGTGAGAGTTTATGAAGTGTGGAATTATCATGAGTGGGTATTTTACGAATAGGACATCTTTTGCACTGGAAATTTGAACATCCAACCAAATTAACAATTATAACAGCCCGCAGCTAATCAACACTACCGAGTGGCATAAAAAATAGCCATTATAGCAACTCACGATCTATCATTCCTAAACACTATTTATCATTCAAGTTTTTACTCTATTATCATTATTTTGTTAAAAAGGAAGCCATTATTATTTTCAGTATCGACTTTGTTAATATGACTTGTAACATTTTTCACTATACTATTATTTTTCTCTTATGGGTTGGCTGGATCGGGGATTTTAACCTTAAATGGTTATTTCCCTTCGCTCGCGGACTGGGTGTTTTTACTCTTCCCAACATTCCTGAAACTCGCACACCACACACAGCAGTATAATCCACTACAAAGCACGCAGTTCCCACAACCGACAGATGTCACCCACCCACGCACGCCCTGCCGTACAAAATTATTTATTATTTATTTAGGATCGTTTCAACCTCTAATGGATTACACAACTTCCTTGACTTTCTACGCCAATACTCCTTCATTCTCTGGCTCGCGTTTGCTCGTTCTTCATCCGAGACCACCCTTCTTGTTCTCCTGGGTTTCTCTACGAACAGATCCGTCCCCTCCGGAATTTTCCTTCTGAACACTGTTCTGTTTGTAATATCTCCCTCAACAAAGCCACATTCTTTAAGATCCTGATGAAATTCTTTCAGCCATGGTACTTGGGTCTTTCTTCTTTCCTGGAAGATGATCATATCTCCTAGGCGTTCCGTTGCTATTCTTCTCAGGTGTCCATAGAAAGTCAGTCGCCTTTTTCTTATCGAGGTTGAAATGTTTTCGCATTTTTCATACATCTCTGGATGTGATCTCAAACGGAAGGTAAACTTATTTTCTGTTGCTTTCTTGGGTCTCAGAAATTTTCTCAGAAACTTACGCTCTTTCTTTTCTATTTCGGTAATCCCCTTTATGGCTATTGTCTCTGCTGCATAGAGGCATTCAGGTTTCACTAATTATAGTGTCTGAGTTTGGTTTGATAAGAAAGGGATTTGTACTTCCTGGCATAGTCTGAATGCAGTCTCCACCTTCTTTGCTTTTTCTTCGATAGCCGGCTTCTCGTTGTTGTTAGGAGTCAGAATATCCCCTAGATATTTGAATTTGTGGACTCTCTTTATGTCACCATACAGTAGCCTACTTGGTCTTCATTGTCCATGTTGGTTCTTTGGGATCTATGTTCATGTACTTAGTTTTCTCAAAGGATATTTGCATTTCTGCTTTTTCTTCTGTTTCTTTCAAAACCTCTGTCTGTATTATTATTATTATTATTATTATTATTATTATTATTAGGGATTGAAATTTTCAAAAAGCATTCTTACCTGTTACTTATAAACTAATATTTTTACAATTTGCTTTACGTCGCACCGACACAAATAGGTCTTATAGCGACGATGGGATAGGAACGGCCTAGGAGTGGGAAGAAAGTGGCCGTAGCCTTAATTAAAGTACAGCTCCAACATTTTCTTGGTATGAAATTTGGGAACCTACGGAAAACCATCTTCAGGGCTGCCGACAGTGGGGTTCGAACCCACTGTCTCCCGGATGCAAGCACTTATAAACTAAAAGGCACCTCTATGTTGAACTTAGTTTTCACTGGTTTACCTATTCCTGAAATACAGTAGAAGCTTAATCAACGCGGTTGTCGGCGGACGAGTTTTACCCCGCGTTAGAGATCAATCGCGCGGTAAATGGAAAATGACGTATAGGGCGAGAGAAGATTGGGAAAAAATAGTAGGAAACAAGAGAACACAATTTTATGAAAGGCACTCTACCTAAAATACACATATTTTACATTACAGTCTTCACATGATCGATTGTGTCCAATTAATCGTTCACAGGTTACCCTTTTTTTTTTTTTTTTTTTGTGTGTGTGTGTGTGTGTGTGTGTGTGTGTGTGTGTGTGTGTATCAAAGCACCTGCACCGAACTTAGGAATTAAACTAGGAGATTGTCTGACGAAAGCTAAAAAGCAACACTAATTATTACTTGTTTTGTAAGCGCGGGTGCAGGCGAACAAGTTTAAGTTGTTGAGGGGGATAAGGGGAAGATCATTTTAACTTTCCCCTGTGTACACAGAACCTCGGCCAATTTATTGTTTACGTTCCGTTATTTCTGTAAATAAACAGGCACCGAGCTCGATAGCTGCGGACGCTCAAGTGCGGTCAGTATCCAGTATTCGGGAGATAGTGGGTTCGAACCCCACTGTCGCCAGCCCTGAAGATGGTTTTCCGTGGTTTCCCATTTTCACACCAGGCAAATGCTGGGGCTGTACCTTAATTAAGGCCACGGCCGCTTCCTTCCCACTCCTAGGCCTTTCCTATCCCATCGTCGCCATAAGACCTATCTGTGTCGGTGCGACGTAAAACAAATAGCAAAAATAAATAAATAAATAAATAAATAAATAAATAAATAAATAAATAAATAAATAAATAAATAAATAAATAAATAAACAGGCACGTAATTTCTAAAACCCCATCCATTCATCCCTTCAAGTTCTGTTTAACGCGGAATTGGTAACAGTTATAGATTGTAATGAAGAATCGCTCTATGGATTTCTTTACTACATGAACAATTTATTTATTTATTTATTTATTTATTTATTTATTTATTTATTTATTTATTTTCGGACACGTACTTTTTACCGCGTTCAGTCCGAATCCGCGGTGAATTGGACCACGTTTAACCGGGCTTCCACTTTATCGTGATAAATGAGTGAGAGAGAGTGTGTGAATGGTATTTCGCTCTGTTTATTAGTCTAAAAAATTCATCATCATCATCATCTGTTTACCCTCCAGGTTCGGTTTTTCCCTCGGACTTAGCGAGGGATCCCACCTCTACCGCCTCAAGGGCAGTGTCCTGGAGCTTCAGACTCTTGGTCGGGGATACAACTGGGGAGTATGACCAGTACCTCGCCCAGGCGGCCTCACCTGCTATGCTGAACAGGGGCCTTGTGGAGGGATGGGAAGATTGGAAGGGATAGGCAAGGAAGAGGGAAGGAAGCGGCCGTGGCCTTAAGTTAGGTGCCATCCCGGCATTCGCCTGGAGGAGAAGTGGGAAACCACGGAAAACCACTTCCAGGATGGCTGAGGTGGGAATCGAACCCACCTCTACTCAGTTGACCTCCCGAGGCTGAGTGGACCCCGTTCCAGCCCTCGTACCACTTTTCAAATTTCGTGGCAGAGCCGGGAATCGAACCCGGGCCTCCGGGGGTGGCGGCTAATCACGCTAACCACTACACCACAGAGGCGGCAGTCTAAAAAATTAAAAAATATAAATGAGTAAATAAATTAATAGATAAATAAAAATTAGTTTACATTTTGGTTTCAGACATTTATTTACCTAACCTTAAATAATAAAATATTCCTTCTTTTCGAGCGTATTGTTATTTACTTCTAGCAGTTAATTGTTGAAGATAGTTACAACAAAATGTGTGATAAACCAAAACACATTTAAACACAAACGCTCAATTGAGATTTAAAAAATATATACTCCTTCAGATGGTACTACTAATCTTGAGTCTACACTGCAGGGATTTGTAGATAAGTAGGTGAATAGTTCAAAAAAGTAGTTAATTAAATACATTTTATGCATGGAATATTTTTCCGCAACAAGGAGTAGGCTTTGAGGTCAAGAGACAGGAGAGTGTAACACATCAAAAATTGCAGTAGTAATATTTTATTATGGAATTGAAATAATCAAATACATAGTCTTAGTGCTATTGAATGTTATTTTATTATAAATGGATCCTTGGTATGTTCTGTCAGACATTGAAACTGACTTGTCAAAATACAATCACGACCACGAGGCCACAGTGATAAACATAGTGTAGAACATAAGGGAGAAGAAGAAAATGACACAAATCCTCCACAAATAATTGGCATCTTGTTGTCTCTGTGACATCTATAATAAATTGGAAAGCTTCATTGTGTTTAAGTTACTATTTTGATTTCCTGTTGGACTTATGAGGTCGAACGTAAGCTGCTTAGCGGGAATAGAGTTCTTCTTGGTGAAAGGTCGAGGAGACGCCAACAGAACATTTCCACTGTATTTGTGAGGGATAATAAAACAACGTCCAGTAAGTCTCTCAAATGTGAGTTCTCCATGTACGTAGTGGAATTAATTACATTCGTTCATGGATTAACAAATTTTATATCCTGTGCTTGAAGGAAATTCTAGTTCGTTTGTTTTAATAAAACGACGGAAATGTATTGTAAATATAAAAGTTGCAGGATGATCAGACAGTGAAAAGTTTCTAGTCATTCGAACACAATATACAAGCTGCAATTAAAACAATATTAACTACAGGACCATACATTTATTTACAATTAATTGAATATCTTCAGATAAAATTTCAAAAATTGTGGGATGATGAGAATGAGAAACGTTTCTAGTTATTCGAATACAACATTTAAGTTTCAATTAAAACCGATATTAACCACCGAACGACACATTTTCTTCAATCGATTGGATATCTCCAGATTGGATAAAAATATAACATTTGTGGGATGAAGACCACGTGAAAAGTTTCCAGTCATTCAAACACAATACAGAAGTTTCATTGCTCTCTCCCCAGGTGGTGGTTATCCCTGACTGGGAGAGAAGAGTATTTATTCATAATTCATGCATGAATACAGTTCAATCATGCAATCATTCATCTTTTTTTACTATCTGTTTTACGTCGCACCGACGCAGAAAAGTCTTATGGTGACGATTGCATAGGCTTGGGCTAGGAGTGGGAAGAAAGCGAACATGGCCTTATTTAAGGTATAGGCATTTGCCTGGTTTGAAAATGGGAAACCATGGAAAACCATCTTCAGGGCTACCGATACTGGGGTACGAACCTCCTATCTCCTGAATGCAAGCTAATAGTTACGTGACCCAAACCACACAGCCATTTGCTCGGAGATGCATCAATTCATGCAACCATTCATTCTTTCATAATGCATGTTGTAGTTGTAGGATAACTCCGTACAGACTTGTGACTTACGAAGAGTAAGATGCACGTTGTCCGGCCCCGCGGTGTAGGGGTCAACGCGTCCGCCTGTCACACCACGGCCCCAGGTTCGATTCTCGGCCGGGTCAGAGGTTTTTGATTGTAATGATTAATATCTCTGGCCTGGCCTAAGTGACGCCCTTAATCTTCCTTTCCTCACACACAACATTCCACACTACCGCCATTTCAATTACAGGCAGGTTCATACAATATGGTGCCAGGAGGATCCACATGGGTCGACGCCCAGAACAAACAATTAAAAAAATACATGTCCTAGATTACACAACACCGTTAATATCTAGGAAGAAAATTACCGGGCGAGTTGGCCATGCGGTTAGGGGCGCGCAGCTCTGAGCTCGCATCCGGGAGATAGTGGGTTCGAATCCCACTATCGGCAGTCCTGAATATGGTTTTCCGTGGTTTCCCATTTTCACACCAGACAAATGCTGGGGCTGTACCTTAATAAAGGCCACGGCCGCTTCCTTCCATTCCTAATCCTTTCCTGTCCCATCGTCGCCATAAGACCTATCTGTGTCGATGAAACGTAAAGCAAATAGAAAAAAAAAAAAAATACAATAGAGTTTGGGTGTAAATGGTTAATAGGCTTGATCGTAATGTTGAATGTAGGGTAATAGTTAAAAACATTGTAATTAGGAAAAGAATGCATGTACCACAACACATTTTGAATTACAACAAATGATTACTCCCTCCCCAATTTTGGGTGATCCAAATGGGAGTATTCTCTTCTACAAGTTTCTGTTAAAACTGATATTAACCACAGAATATTCAATAATTGGATATCTTGAGAATGTAATTTTAAAAATTGCGGGATGATGAAAATGGGAAAAGTTTCTAGTCATTCGAACACAATATGCAACTAGAAATTAAAAACGATACTAACCACAGAACAACACATTCGGTCCAATCAGTTGGATATCCTTAGATGCATTAACCACTTTAAAAATAAAATCGCTGAGAATTTCACTCCCTCACAAAGAAAAACTGCAAGTGTCTAGAAGAACTAGTAGAAATGAAATTAAACTGCACGTGCTGGTAGGTCATTTAAAGGTATTGCAATGTTTTCAACTGAAGATTAAGGGTGATGTGCCGCATTCGCTAGGTTAAGTCAAATTCACACTTTTAAAACTCAGCAACTACAAATGCTAATTGATTTTTTGCATGATTATAATTCATCACAACTCATAAAGTAAGGCTCAGATATTTAAATAGCAGAATTTTTTAAAAAATCTAAATTTGATTTTAAAACATACAGCACCGGACGAGTTGGGCGTGCGGTTAGGAGCGCGCAGCTGTGAGCTCGCATCCGGGAGATAGCCTTGAAGATGGTTGTCCGTAGTTTCCCATTTTCACACCAGGCAAATGCTGGGGCTGTACCTTAATTAAGGCCACGGCCGCTTTCTTCCCATTCCTAGGTCTTTCCAGTCCCATAGTCGCCATAAGACCTATCTGTGTCGGTGCGACGTAAAACAAATACAAAAAAAAACAACAACATACAGCCATTTAAAAAAGTTCTATAAATACTACACTCCACAAAATATTTACAGGGGCGTAAAACAATAAGATTCTTCTTCTTATTATTATCATTCTTATTATTTACAGCACTATTTCGCTGAAATTATTTGAAGACTTAAATCATCATCATCATCTGTTTACCCTCCAGGGTCGGCTTTTCCCTCGGACACAGCGAGGGATCCCACCTCTACCGCCTCAAGGGCAGTGTCCTGGAGCTTCAGACTCTTGGTCGGGGATACAACTGGGGATAATGACCAGTACCTCGCCCAGGCGGCCTCACCTGCTATGCTGAACAGGGGCCTTGTGGAGGGATGGAGGCAAGGAAGAGGGAAGGAAGCGGCCGTGGCCTTGTGTTAGGGACCATCCCGGCATTCGCCTGGAGGAGAAGTGGGAAACCACGGAAAACCACTTCCAGGATGGTTGAGGCTCAGTTGACCTCCCGAGGCTGAGTGGACCCTGTTCCAGCCCTCATACCACTTTTAAAATTTCGTGGCAGAGCCGGGAATCGAACCCGGGCCTCCGGGGGTGGCAGCTAATCACGCTAACCACTACACCACAGAGGCGGACTGAAGACTTAAATCACCTATTCAAAATATGATTGCACTTGGTCGAAGTGGCGCTAGAGAAGTTTTACTGGAGTGGGTAGGCCTAAAGGTCAGCAGGGCGAGCAGCGAGCATGCCATTCGATAGAGTACAGTAATCACGTGAGTGTCATAATACTCACTGAAAAATATGAATTTTAAAGGAGACCTAGGGAGAGACTGCGCGGCTCGGGTCACCTACCTGTCAACTTGATTTCGGGAGATAGTGGGTTCGAACCCCATTGTCGGCAGCCCTGGAAACAGTATTTTGTGGTTTCCCATTTCACATCAGACAAATGATGGATATGTACAGTACCTTCAGATATATGGTCGCCTCCTTTCCACTCCTAGCTCATTCCTATCCCACTTTCACTATAAGACCTATCTGTGTCGGTCGATGTAATGCAATTTGTAAAAAAGGAGAATTTATGAGTGCTTCAAATGCGAAAGTAATGGGAAGATAATCTGCATTTCATTAAATAAACGAAAACTCCAATAAATATAAATAATGGAACGTTAGAGTGAAATAATACTACTACTACTACTACTACTACTACTACTACTACTACTACTACTACTACTACTACTACTACTACTACTAATAATAATAATAATAATATTCATGTTATTTGCTTTACTTCCCACTAAATACTTTTACGGTTTTTCGAAGACGCCGAGGTGCCGGAATTTAGTCTCGCACGAGTTCTTTTCCGTACCAGTAAATCTACCGACATGAGGCTGACGTATCTGAGGATCTTCAAATACCACCGGACTGAGCCAGGATAGAACCTGCCAAGTTGGGGTCTGCAAAACACTGCCTCAACCATCGGAGCCACTCAGCCCGGCAGAGTGAAAGGAACCACCGTATCGGTTTACTAAGCAGTCATAGATTTACATGGAACTACGACAGAGCCGGATGACTGCACCACACAGTAAGTAGTTCCTGGCAAGAGCGAGTGCAGTAGTATTTTAAACACGTAATACCAACAATAGTCCGCCTCTGTGGTGTAGTGGTTAGTGTGATTAGCTGCCACCCCCGGAGGCCCGGGGTTCGATTCCCGGTTCTGCCACGAAATTTGCAAAAGTGGTACGAGGGCTGGAACGGGGTCTACTCATCCTCGGGAGGTCAAATGAGTAGAGGTGGGTTCGATTCCCACCTCAACCATCATGGAAGTGGTTTTCTGTGGTTTCCCACTTCTCCTACAGGCAAATGCCGGGATGGTACCTAACTTAAGGCTACGGCCGCTTCTTCCCTCTTCCTTGTCTATCCCTTCCAATCTTCCCATCCCCCAGTAAGGCCCCTGTTCCGCATAGCAGGTGAGGCCACCTGGGCGAGGTACTGGTCATCCTTCCCATTTGTATCCCCGACCCAGAGTCTGAAGCTCCAGGACAATGCCCTTGAGGCGGTAGAGGTGGGATCGCTCGCTGAGTCCGAGGGAAAAGCCAACCCTGCAGGGTAAACAGATTAAGAAGAAGAGAATACCCACCGAGCTCGATAGCTGCAGTCGCTTAAGTGCGGCCAGTATCCAGTAATCGGGAGATAGTGGGTTCGAACCCCACTGTCGGCAGCCCTGAAGTGGTTATCCGTGGTTTCCCATTTTCACACGGCCGCTTCCTTCCCATTCCTGGGCCTTCCCTATCCCATCATCGCCATAAGACATATCTGTGTCGGTGCGACGAAAACAAATAGCAAAAAAAAAAAAAAAAAAAAAAAAAAGAGAGAGAACACCAACAATATATTCTAGAATGTCCGAAGGCGTGCAGATTACGAGATGTCGTGTGGTCGGCACGACAAATCCTCTCGGCCGTTATTCTTGGCTTTCTAGACCGGGGCCGCCATCTCATCATCAGAAGGCTCCTCAATTGTAATCACGTAGGTTGAGCGGACCTTGAACCAGCCCTCAGGTCCAGGTAAAAATCGCCTCACCGCGAATCGAACCCGAGACATCCGGGTAAAGCGCTGGCACACTACCCCTACACCACGGGGCCGGCGAGTATTTACTGCAACTACACTAGCGGAAAATAAAATCCCAACACTAAGAAGGAGCTGGGTTAGATAAACGAAATTCGGTTCGGGGGGCATGTTTGCACATCTGAAAGATGACGTGTAGTCATATTTGCGCGCTAGTCGACAAAGAGACCTTGCACAGAAACTTTGCTTTAAGTACGCGCTGTACACTTCGTGAGTGTTAGTCATCGTTTTATGGTGACGTTGTGAGGTAGGTGTGAGTCAAACACGCCTTTAAGGAGACGAAGAAGCCAGTATTAGCAGCTTACTGAGTTTGAACGTGGCCGTGTAATAGGGCTACGGGAATGTGGGTGTTCTTCCTGCGATAATGCAGAAAGACTTGGCAGGGATGTATCCACAGGGCATCGGTGTTGGCAACAGTGTTCAAGGGAAGGGACTGTCTCAAGAAGTCCGGGATCCGGTCGCTCAGGGGCCACTACGGATAAAGAAGACCCCGTATTCGTCGCATGGCTATGGTAGGTCGTATTGCATCTGCAGCAGTCATTAGAGCTTCAATTGGCGCTAGAGTGATACAGCGAACTGTAACAAGTTGATCACTTGAGGGACAGTTCCAAGTCAGACGTCCTGTAGCGTTCATGCCACTAGCTCCGAGTCACTGCCATCTGCGACTTCACTAGTGTCAATCTAGAGCTCATTGGAAGGCGGAGTGGGGATCTGTTGTGTTCTCAGATGAGAGCCATTTCTGTCTTGGTGCAAGAGATGTCCGTTGTTTGGTAAGGAGGCCAGGCGAACGCTTGGAACCAAGCTGTCTGCGGCGTCGACACACTGGAGCTACACCTACAACAGATCGTTCACGATCACCGCCACGAGCTGGTGGAATGAACTCCCCCATGACATCAGGGAAGCTAAATCTAAGACAAAATTTAAAATCCTTTGCCAGCGTCATCTTATAAACACTTCCAGTCTTTCTTGAGTGTGAATGGGATGCATGAATGAGAGTGAATATGGTTGTTTATTGTAATGTGTTTCTCTTTATACTTTAGTTATACTTTACTCACTTTAGTTAGTTTAGTTAGTGATAATTTAGTTGCTTTAGTTATACTTTAGGTTGTAAAGATTTCATATGTTTAAATTTTAAATTTTATGTAAAAATGATATTGCATATACATGTAGTGGTTAAGTGTAAGAAAGGGCCGGGAACCCTAACTTCGCCACAATAAAGACGCTTTAATAATAATAATAATAATAATAATAATAATAATAATAATAATAATAATAATAATAATAATAATAATAATAATAATAATAATAATAATAATATTGTCGTAGGGATGTGGCGAACCCATCGCCCAGTGGTAAAACACTGCAATCAGCCACCAGAGTATTGGCGGGAAAACCATAACTATTCGGGTAAGGAGGAAATGCCTGCCCGCAGCCGGAGAACATCTTGAGGCCCTCCAGGGCTAACAACCTTGGTTGTATGTAGAACGAGCAATTTGCTCCAAGCTAAGCTAAAGCTTCTCAAGCATGATGGTAAAACAAAGACATGAAGTTAATACCCCAGGTGGCAACTTTCCAAAGAAATCCATCGTCGCCGACAAGCGACGCATGCATCCCGTTCGGATTCTGGGGGGGATGCAACATCATGCTAAAGACGAGTCGGAGCGTCTTGGAAATCCTGAACAGTCACGAAAGCTGAAACCCATATCTAAGACTTTTTTGGCAACGTTCAACATAAACAGTTTAATACAAACTGGTAAGATGAAACAGCTGACCAATGCCCTCCACGAAAATAAAATCGCAGTAATGGCTCTGCAAGAAACTCGCTTCACTGACGAAGATACGTTTGAGTCTGAAGGGTATCGGTTCTTCAAGAGCAGATCCCATAAGAGAGTAATGAAAAACACCCCTATCTTCGGTACAGCTTTTGCTGTCAACACCAGAATTCTTAAGCCAGTCTCAAATTTTGAAGCTGTTAATGATAGGTTATGCCTACTATCCCTGCGTTGTGCAAATAAAACATATACGCTAGTCAATGCACATGCTCCAACTAATGAACAAAACAAAAAAGACCTGGAAGGCACAGATAGATTCTGGAACATCCTGGATGCCAGATTAGCGAAAATCCCAAAGGACCACGTCAAGATCACATTGGGTGATTTTAATGCACAGGTAGGACGTGAACGGAAACACAGGAAAGTTGTTGGGCTCTACCCAGCACACAAAAGAACCAACAAGAATGGAGAACGCCTCGTTGAACTATGTGATAACCACAACCTCCAACTGATGTCAACACACTTTCGTCACTTACCAAGAAAACAGATGACATGGAGATGCCCAAACAAAACAATAGGAGAATTCCAAATAGACCATGTTGCTATATCTCGAAGATACAGTCCGGAAATCATGAACGTTACCGTAAAAAAGGGAATAAACATAGACTCAGACCACTATGTATCAGTAATCAAGTTTCGGCCAATCCCTCTCAACAAAAATAAGAACGAACCTACCATAATTCGCTTTGACACAAAAAAGCTTACAGAAAGAGAGAATGAATTCAAAGAACTTGCCCAACCAGTGGAAAAAGACTTCAACAGCACAAGAAAGCAGATGATACAAGCTGCAAAAGGAGTGGCGGAAATCAAGAAGAGGAAGAAGCACACGTGGTGGAACGATAACTGCGAGAAGACCTTAGGGGATCGTCTGAATGCCTGGAAAAAGTATTACACCTCGAAAAAAGAAGAAGATTGAAAGATGTACAAAACACAACAAGCACAAACAGCAAAAATAATACGCAGTGAGAAACGCAAGTATGAAAAGGAACTACTGGACAAGATTGAGCAAGACTTTCATAGAGGTGAGACCCGTGAATACTTCAGAAATTTTAATAAGAAGGTACAAGGATACAAGGCACCTTCCCTTTGCTTTCTAAGGAAAGATAGAACTCTTGCAACATCAAATGAAGAAAACTGCAAAATCTTAGCTAAGTATTTTAACGACCTTCTAAACTGTGAAAAACCAGCCAACCCCATCAAAACAAACAAACCAGTGAGCCAAAACCTGCCATCTTTTCCACCAAATCGCGATGAAATCAAACGCCACATAAAGAGACTGAAAAATAACAAGGCTCCTGGTGAAGACTCCATGATTGCAGAACTGTGGAAACATGCCCCGGAAGAAGCAATTGACATCCTACACCAAACCATTGTAGATATATGGGAAAAAGAACAACTACCAGAGGACTGGAAGCTAGCCTTGATCCATCCTTTACACAAGAAAGGAAATATAAGAGATGTGAACAATTACCGTGGAATTTCTCTTCTGCCAGTAGCCTACAAAATCCTGTCACTATCCATCCTTGAAAGACTAGAACAGCAAATTGAGCACAAACTCGGGGAATACCAAGCAGGTTTTGGGAAAGGCCGATCAAGTGCAGAACAAATACTTAACCTAAAAACCATAATAAGATACCATATGCTGAGAGGTCGAACCTATGTATCTACATTTGTAGACTTCAGGAAAGCATACGACTCCATCGACCGTGATGTGTTGCTTAATATCCTTGCAGAAATGGGAGTCGATGAGAAACTGCTGGCGATAATAAGGGCAACACTAACTAATACCAAATCCAAAGTAAAATTCCAAGGATGTCTCTCTGAACCCTTTGAGATCAAGACAGGCGTTCGACAGGGAGATGGGCTGTCACCTCTTTTGTTCAACTGCGTACTTGAGAAGGTAATACAGGAGTGGCGGAAGACGTTAAAAGAAAGAAACCTTTACAAACCCGTAAGGATTGGGACAAAGAAAAATGGAGTGGAAATAGATTGCTTAGCGTTCGCTGATGATATAGCCCTTATGGCAGAAAATTTCGAAAGTGCAACAGAACAGATCAATGTGTTGAAGGAAGTAGCAGAACAAACAGGTTTACAAATTTCCTTTCAAAAGACAGAAGTAATGTCAAATATCAAAGATGACACGGCACAACTAAACACCAAATATGGAATGATAAACCGTGTTAGTAAATTTAAATACCTTGGGGGAATGGATTCAGCAAAATGGACTTGACAAAGAGGCCATAGCAGCAAGAATCAAGAAAATGGAAGTCACTTTCCAAACCACCCACAACATTTACAACAAAAAGTGCTTTTCCCTGAACACAAAAATTCGTCACTACAACACTGTCATCAAACCAGTATCACTGTATGCATCTGAATGCCTTATCCTGTCCGAGAAATGTTTGCTTGCGGATTTAGAGAGGAAAGAAAGAAAGAAAGATCTTACACACCATACTTGGTCCAAACTACAAAAATGGCATCTACATTAGAAAATCCAGGCAAGAAATATACTCTAAGATAGAGAAGATCACGGACACAATGCGTAAAGGCAGAGTTCGCTTCTACGGTCATATACGACGGATGATCGACTCTCGATGGACGAAACGTATCTTCAGTATATTTGACGCAAAACCAAAAACGGCAATGCCATGGTACGTTAATGTCAAGAAAGATCTTAAAGAACTGGGCCTACAAGCAGAAGATGCACAAGACCGAAATATTTTCAGAGCAGCCATCAAGACTTTTGGGACTTTCCGGGACGAAAAATGGGCAACTGGTGCTAAATGGACAGAAGAACGTCGTGCTAAACACAGTGAGCTAATGAAGACGATGTGGATCAAGCGAAAGACGAACAAATGCCAGAATGTAAAGTGAGGCTTATCGTGGTCCCTAGTTGGCCGATTAGCGAAGTTGAATGAATGAATGAATAATAATAATAATAATAATAATAATAATAATAATAATAATAATAATAATAATAATAATAATAATAATAATAATAATAATAAATGTCCGCCTCTGTGGTGTACTGGTTAGTGTGATTAGCTGCCACCCCCGGAGGCCCGGGTTCGATTCCCGGCTCTGCCACGAAATTTGAAAAGTGGTATAAGGGCTGGAACGGGGTCCACTCAGCCTCGGGAGGTCAACTGAATAGAGGTGGGTTCGATTCCCACCTCAGCCATCCTGGAAGTGGTTTTCCGTGGTTTCCCACTTCTCCTCCAGGCGAATGCCGGGATGGTACCTAACATAAGGCCACGGCCGCTTCCTTCCCTCTTCCTTGCCTATCACTTCCAATCTTCCCATCCCTCCACAAGGCCCCTGTTCAGCATAGCAGGTAAGGCCGCCTGGGCAAGGTACTGGTCATTCTCCCCAGTTGTATCCCCGACCAAGAGTCTGAAGCTCCAGGACACTGCCCTTGAGGCGTAGAGGTGGGATCCCTCGCTGTGTCCGAGGGAAAAGCCGACCCTGGAGGGTAAACAAATGAATAATAATAATAATAATAATAATAATAATAATAATAATAATAATAATAATAATAATAATAATAATGGTCTGGCAAGCGACTTCCTTTGACAGCAGATCATTCTCGTCTCTATCCCAAGAACCTTGATAGCGCATTTGTGCGTCAGACTCGTGACTGAACAGGTTGTGCTGCCATTCATTCGCAGTATTCAAGAGGGCGATTTCCAATATATAACGTTCGTCCGCATACCGTTGCTGTCACCCAGTGTGCTCTAGAGTGTCGACCAGTTTCTTTGGCCTGCGATATCACCAGACCTTTGGCCCATTGAACACGTAAGGGACATTATTGGGACTACATATCCAATGCCAATGCTGATTCGACTGACCAAGTGCAACAGGCGTAAAACTCCATTCCATAAAATGGCATGCAGCACCTGTACGACACAATCCATGACGTTTGCAAACTTGCATTCAAAATCGTGGGGACTACAGCAGTTATTAATGTACCACCATGTCACATGTATTCTCACGCATACTCGAACCTGTGACCTGGAAACTTTAAGCAAATAAATATGTTACCTAGAAAATTGCTTAGCCTAAAATGCATTCCTCTAAACTAATATCTTCTTGGTGTTGGAATTTCATTTTCAGCCAGTGTATGTTGAACACCAGTATTACAAGTATGTCTAAAGCGTGTTTCGTGATTTCTCTGACCACATGTCTACCTTATCTAGTATTGCACGCACCTTGGTCCTGGGCTTTCTTTCCTCCGTTGTGATAGGCCTCTTCAGTGCGTGGTAACTGCACTTCCTAAAGCTCAGGATCTTTACAGGCCATATACTGTATATACTAGCGAATGTACCCGTGCTTCTTTACGGAGCACTACATTGTATACAGAATTCTAGATGAAGTAATGTACACGTTGTGAGTAAGATTTTATTCAATTGCTTTACTCTTCGCGTTACTCCAGAAACACGACGGGGAAACAGTCATACGTCGTTTCTCATGCACAGACCGGGTTAGGGAATTTTAACTGTAACGGCAGGCCCCCTTGCCTACTGCCAGTCACAGTCGAGTTGGGTAGTTTGAGTTATAATGGCAGACCCTCACTCTCATCCTGGCTTTTTACATCCTCAGAAAGTCTGTCCGCGGCTTTCCCAAAGCCTTAAAGTAACCGACAATGGACATAAAACCAACATGACAGCAGCAATATTAACGCAAAATGCGTTTAAAAACGTATCTGCGTAAGTACAAATTCAAAAGGAAATGATTAATGCTCTTTTGTAATTGAAATGAATGGGTGAAAACCATAACGGTATAAGTAACATTTTGGTCATTCAGAGAAAAAGACATTTAAACATCTTCAACACTCATATAAAGCATGGTATTTGTAGTTACACCACCCATCACTAGAGCGCAGAATATTACCGCTATCACTTGTATCTCCTGGTTGGTGAAAGGATACATCCTCCTGGAGTTACATCCTGCACTTAACTCATTTTTTAAAGAAATGTCACTTATACCGTTATGGTTTTCACCCATTCAAATATATTTGTGATAACTGGTCTGCGTATAGATATTGTGTAAAACATTTCCTTAAACAACAGCATGTTTCCCAGAAATATCGCTAACATTTGTGATAACAACATGGAGAATGTTAGGAATGAGGAAGGCTGCTACTGAGCGAGAGTTCAAACGATCTCTTATATGATATTTTATTAGTGCAATATCTTGCAGTGCATCTCTATGCCGTTATAGCTAACAGAGTGCGTTTCTGTTTTTGTTTCGTCATTAGTTTAATCTATTCAAGTTCTTTGGCTATCAAAGACACTGAAAATAATATAGACGCAGCGCTAGTGTACCGTCCTCATATTGAAGCGGAGTCAGTTTTATGTACTGTAGTTTGTACTTGGTTACTGCGATAATAAAGAAGGGGCGAGAGGGTGAGTGGGCGCCGAGAATTACATTCGAATGTGTGTAGCATTTCTCGAATTAAGTGGTACAGCTTCTGTCATTTTCTGGTTTATTTTATTCGTTAAAAGTAAGGACATCACACTTCAACCCCCAAAAGTATGGGCGAAAACAGGAACATTATTTTCCCGGAAGTTATTATAGTTATCGGTACGAAGAAAATTAATATTTTCCAGGCAAATCGAATTTTAAGCACACCTGTTCTGGCCCAGTGTTTAAAAGGACTAACTGTTCAGGCAGCTTATTCGCTAAAGGACCCAGGCATATGTTATCCTCTGACTTGCTTCACATTTTCTTTCGCTACACGGCCCACTTAAGAGATAGTGTGATAGTGAACCATAGAAAAATCACTTTTTTCTGGAATACTGTTAAAATTACGAAGGAAATGCTTAGAACATTTATTATAGGAAATAGAATTTTAAGTACACTCGCTGACTCCATTATTTAATAGGACTAACCGTTTAGGCAGGATATTCATTTTTAAATGTTCCAGACATATAGTTTTCTATGACTTGCTTCACATTTTATTTCCCTGCACGGCCGACTTAAGATATACTGTAATAGTAAATAGCCCATATGTTAACCAAAGGTTCCAGTCGTATGCTTACCAAATTTGAGCACGGCCCGCCAAGTACTTTTTTACGGGAAAGAAAACAAGACAAAGAGACCAAGGATATAGCATGCGCCAAAACTGCTCAATAGGACTGACTGCTTAGGGAGCGTGTTCAATTTTAAGGGTCCCAAGCGTACGTTTTCCTCTGCCTTGCTCCACATTTTCTTTCGTTAGACAGCGCACTTAAGATATATCGTGATAGTAAGTGGCCTGTGTGTTAACCAAAGCTATCAGCTATAAGTCTGGCAACTTTGAGCTCCATCAGTCAGTAATTTTTACAGGAAAAAACACAGACTGGAAAAAAGTAAAAGATTTGAGATTTATTATCGCTGCCATGTTTTTCCTTAAATTACGGTTCTCGCGAGACCCCTTTATATTCCTTGATGATGGATTGGCTTTGTTACCTGGAATGAAATGAAATGTTGTATGGCTTTTAGTGCCACGAGATCCTAGGACGGGTTCGGCTCGCCAGGTGCAGGTCTTTTGATTTGACGCCCGTAGGCGACCTACGCGTCGTGATGAGGATGAGATGATGGTGAAGACAACACATACACCCAGCCCCCGTGGCAGGGAAATTAACCAATGATGGTTAAAATTCCCGATCCTGCCGGGAATCGAAACCCCTGTGACCAAAGGCCAGCACGCTAAACATGTAGCCATGGCGCCGGACTGTTACCTGGAATAATACTGTTCAAGTGGTGGGGAAAAAAAAAAAAAAGTCAAAATCGGTCCGATAGTTTCTGAGGTTACCCGTTACATATACACAAACTCACAGTCTCTCTTTATACGTATACTAGCAAGATACCGGTGCTTCTCTACGGCATTAAAATGAAAGTTATTATTCAAAGTTTTACATTTTGGAGAGTCCACTGCCAGCTGAGCCTGTACAATACGTATGGTTTTAGGGGAATGATTATTTATTTTATAATCTACTACTCACTTGGAACCCGTACGGAAGAATTTGAATGTTTTGAACCATATCTGATTTAACATCTAGGACATAGAAGCGACCAAACTATGAACTTTTGATTTTCTACGTCGAGCAGCAATGGAGGAATTAATACTTTTTTAAGGGGTGAATGTTTCAAGTCCGCCTCTGTGGTGTAGTGGTTAGCGTGATTAGCTGCCACTCCCGGAGGCCCGGGTTCGATTCCCGGCTCTGCCACGAAATTTTGAAAAGTGGTACGAGGGCTGGAACGGGGTTCACTCAGCCTCGGGAGGTCAACTGAGTAGAGGTGGGTTCGATTCCCACCTCAGCCATCCTGGAAGTGGTTTCCCGTGGTTTCCCACTTCTCCTCCAGGCGAATGCCGGGATGGTTCCTAACTTAAGGCCACGGCCGCTTCCTTCCCTCTTCCTAGCCTATCCCTTCCAATCTTCCCATCCCTCCACAAGGCGCCTGTTCAGCATAGCAGGTGAGGCCGCCTGGGCGAGGTACTGGTCAGACTCCCCAGTTGTATCCCCCGACCAAGAGTCTGAAGCTCCAGGACACTGCCCTTGAGGCGGTAGAGGTGGGATCCCTCGCTAAGTCCGAGGGAAAAACCGAACCTGGAGGGTAAACAGATGATGATGATGATGATGAATGTTTCAAAACATTTATTAACATCTAGGATAAAGAAGACAACCCTTCATAAAAAAAGTTATCTTCGTGCCTGAAACGGTTTCGGAACAATGGATATTGAGTTTTTGATAGTCAACTACCATCTAAACCTCACAGGGGAGAAATGTTTTGAAGTATACGGTATTTTACACCTAGGACATGAAAGAAGACCCTTCTCGTAAAATTACAACTTTGTACGCAAAACGGGTTTGGAGGGATGAATAATTTAGTTTACAGCTCATTTGACACTTTAGCGGTGGAACCGTTTAAAAATATTTCCTATTTGACACCTAGAGTTTAAAATATATACCGCAATTCGGAATTTTGTCTTCGGAGGAAGGAATTAATCTATTTGTTTTCGGATCTTAACCCCCATTTAACTCCCTGAGGGGTTAAATTTGTTTCAAACCTTCTGTTATTTAACACATACGATATCATTTGACATTTTAACTTCGTAATTCAAACGGTTCATTATAAACGTATATTTTTGTCGTCATTCCTCATTCAAAGCAAAGCAAAGCAACGTCACCTCCGTACAGGCCATGAACGCCCTTGGAGGAGTGGAAGGTAAAGGCTTCCACCATTGTTAACCTCGGCACGTGATGGGGTAGAGTGGTTAGCTCTACGCCCGGCCGCCTTTGCCCCCAGAATTAACCTGGTACTCATTTTTGGTGTAAGCTGAGTGAACCCCAGGGCCTTATGCACCTCCGGAAGTGGAAATCTCGTTTCTAAAATTTGACGACTTCCTGACGGGGATTCGAACTCACGTCCTTCCGGGCGAACCGAGCACGCCTTTACCGCCTCGGCCAGGCAGCCCCTCATCATTCCTCATTCGCCAGTCAAAACCCAAACCCCTTAAGGGTGTATTGTTTTAAGTCCACTTCTTATTTGTAGCATCATAAGAAGAATTCAACTCCTTTTAAACCCTCCTTCAGTTGTTTCCCTTCCCCAGCCCCCCAAAAGCGTGTTTGTTTATTTTTAAAGGATAGGCCTATTCCAAATACCAATTTTTACGTCCGTAACATCCTTCTTTTTTGTGATATAAGCATCCTTATACAAAGAATTAAACTCATTTTTCACTTCATTTACCCACCCTTAATCAAATTTTCCGAAAACAAAAAAATGCGTATTTCTTTATTTTTAAAGCAGATCATCATCATCATCATCCGTTTACCCTCCAGGTTTGGTTTTTCCTTCGGACTTAGCGAGGTATCCCACCTCTACCGCCTCAAGGGCAGTGTCCTGGAGCTTCAGACTCTTGGTCGGGGGATACAACTGGGGAGTATGACCAGTACCTCGCCCAGGCGGCCTCACCTGCTATGCTGAACAGGGGCCTTGTGGAAGGATGGGAAGATTGGAAGGGATAGGCAAGGAAGAGGGAAGGAAGCGGCCGTGGCCTTAAGTTAGGTACCATCCCGGCATTCGCCTGGAGGAGAAGTGGGAAACCACGGAAAACCACTTCCAGGATGGCTGAGGTGGGAATCGAACCCACCTCTACTCAGTTGACCTCCCGAGGCTGAGGGGACCCCGTTCCAGCCCTCGTACCACTTTTCAAATTTCGTGGCAGAGCCGGGAATCGAACCCGGGCCTCCGGGGGTGGCAGCTAATCACGCTAACCACTACACCACAGAGGCGGACTTTAAAGCAAATTCCAAATAAAAACTTTCATTTCTGTAACATCTTCAGTTTTATATATATATATATCATCATAAAAACCCTTTTCGTCCGCCTCTGTGGTGTAGTGGTTCGCGTGATTAGCTCCCACCCCCGGAGGCCCGGGTTCGATTCCCGGCTCTGCCACGAAATTTGAAAAGTGGTACGAGGGCTGGAACGGGGTCCACTCAGCCTCGGGAGGTCAACTGAGTAGAGGTGGGTTCGATTCCCACCTCAGCCATCCTGGAAGTGGTTTCCCGTGGTTTCCCACTTCTCCTCCAGGCGAATGCCGGGATGGTACCTCACTTAAGGCCACGGCCGCTTCCTTCCCTCTTCCTTGCCTATCCCTTCCAATCTTCCCATCCCTCCACAAGGCCCCTGTTCAGCATAGCAGGTGAGGCCGCCTGGGCGAGGTACTGGTCATACTCCCCAGTTGTATCCCCCGACCAAGAGTCTGAAGCTCCAGGACACTGCCCTTGTGGCGGTAGAGGTGGGATCCCTCGCTAAGTCCGAGGGAAAAACCGAACCTGGAGGGTAAACTGATGATGATGATGATGATGAAAAACCCTTTTCAGTCCTTTTACACCCCCTTTAAGTGGGTTTTACGAAAACAAAAAAATACGTGTTCCTTTATTTTTAAAGGAGATTCGAAATATCAGTTTTCATGTCTGTAACATCTTCATTTTTATATAAGTATCCACATATAAAAATCCAACCCCCTTTTTCAGTAATGTTTACACCCCCCAACTGAAGTGCTTTTTCCGAAAACAAACAAATACATGTTACTTTCATTTTTAAAAGAGATTCAAAATTTCAATTTTCACGTCTTTAACGTGTTCAATTTTTGATATATGCTGTGTATATGCTCATTTTAAAATTTACCCCCTTTAAAACTTCCCCTCAAGTGGATTTTCAGAAAATAAATCATGCGTGTTCCTTTACTTTAACGGGAGATTCCAAATACCAATTTTCACGTCTGTAACATGTTACGTTTTTGACACATACTCAGTTTAAGAATTTACCCCGTTTGTCACTCCTGTTCACCACCTCTTAAGTCCGACTCGTTGGCTGAATGGTCAGCGTACTGGCCTTCGGTTCAGAGGGTCCAGGGTTCGATTCCAGGCGGGTCGGGGATTTTAACCTTAATTGGTTCATTCCAATGGCTCGGGGGCTGGCTGTGTGTGGCGTATTCAACATTCTTGGAAGGCCATGTGCCATTATTATTATTACCATCTCTTAAGTAGATTTTACAAAAACAAAAAATACGTGTTTCTTTATTTTTAAAGGAGATTCCAAATACCAATTTTCATGACTGTAACATCTTCAGTTTTTGAGATATAAGTATCCACATGAAAGGTATTCAACCTCTTTTTCACATTTTTTCATCCCCTTTCCTTAACAGGATTTTCCGAAAACAAAAAGTACGTGTTTCTTTATTTTTAAAGGAGATTCCAAATACTAATTTTCATGTTTTTAAACTGTTCAGTTTTCGAGATATAGATACACATTTTAAAAATTCACCCCCTTTTCATCCCCTTAGCGATGAAATGTCCAAAAAACCTCCCTTAGCGAGCAGCTACATTGTAATATGAATGTATCCCCAAAATTTAATTTCTTTATGTGCAGTAGTGTTGGCTCGGCGATGGTGAATCCGTCAGGACAAGTTATATTATATAGAGAGAGATTAGTAGAATATTACGGTAGATGAGCATTGATACTGTGTAGTTTTTAAGTGTTTCATCCATGTTCTTTCCCTCCACGTGTCCGACTCCATGGCTAAATGGTTAGCGTGCTGGCTTTTGGTCACAGGGGTCACGGGTTCGATTCCCGGCAGAGTCAGGAATTTTAACCGTCATTGGTTAATTCCGCTGGCAAGGGGGCTGGGTGTACGTGTCGTCTTCATCATCATTTCATCCTCTTCACGACGCGCAGGTCGCCGATGGGAGTCAGATCTAAAGACCTACACCTGGCGAGCCGAACTTGTCCTTGGGCACTCCCGGCACTAAAAGCCATACGCCATTTCATTAAATTATTTCCTCCACGCGTAAGGATATTATAGATATACACTTGCCGAATGTTGATTTTTCTTAGTCATTAACTTTAATTGGTTGTAGTACTGACTCTGTTGTGATAAACAATTCAAGCAACTCTGATCACCTTGTTAACTTTTGTTCTCCTCTGACCACAATGATATAACGACACGTATGACCAAGGGCGTTTTCACCCTTGTACTACGGTTCAGGAAGCTTTCCTATTCCTCCTCAAAAACTTTTAATAAGTACATAAATAAGTAAATAAACTTCCACCCAACCAACCAACTAATTTACTAAATAAATGAATACATAATTAACCGATAGCAGCTGAAGGGATGCTAAATATTGTGAGTTATTACAATAGTTGAATGTGTCTTTCCAGCTTCTCATTCTCTGCTATTCTATAATTTATTGTCAATATGAGTGATTATATTGCCAGATTTTTCTCTTAAAAGCAATATTCTATTTAAAAAAGGGTTATTTCTTGAACTGTTTCACAACGCCGCTCATATCTTCCACTTAGGAAATGAGTAAAGGCAAATAATCGACATTTAATCGGCGATTATAGGCGTCTGGTTTTATGTTTGTAGAAGGGAATTTGGTAATACATGTGGAAATAAGGAGAAGGGGATTTATTGACATATAGCAAACTGTGTAACAAGCTGATTCAACAACGACTGATGACAAATAATCCGAGGGGAACTGTACAGTATTATCTTCTCGTAAGCGGAAAACTTGCATAATATTAATTGTTGACGCTTGGGACACACACAGAGGACGTCCTTAGAAGTGGACAATACGTGAAGACAACACTTCTGAATGAGACCCCAAAGGAAAACTAGGGAAAGATTATCGGCTATTGCCCTTCTTTTTAAGGTCTAACCAGAACGTTATCAGAGTGTGGAAAATTACGAACTAATCATCCTACTGTTTAAATTATAGGTCCAGAGATTAATTTGATACAATTATTTCATGTTCCCTGTTCTCCAGAAATAACTTCATCGACACGTAACTATTACTGTACCGGTATATGTTGGGTTTGAATTAATCTGTCATGTATGTGTGCATGTAAGCTGAGTCATCATCGTCAGAGCTGGCTGGACTTCCGACAGTTCCACCATCAGCTGTCATAGATAGCCTAAAAATCACTGAACTAGAGAAGTAAGGAATTACAAGATCTCGCTTTGCGTTTCTCACTGAACAGAGGTCCAACAAGCCCATTGAAATAAAAACCTAATAGATCGTATACACGGCACGGACAGGGTTGTACAAACATTGATATTACTGTAACATTAGGTAAATCTACCGACACTAGGCTGGCGTATTTTAGCACCTTCAAATACAACCGGACTGACCAGGGCTCAGAAGGCCAATCCGGCTAACAAACCTGGTCTGACCTTTCCTTGAAGACCTAATGAAGTGTAAAATCCGTGTCTCACCAGAGCTAAGTCTGAGCTTAATCCTCTACTAGTGGTTTATTTTACGTCGCACCGACACAGTTAGGTCTTATGGCGACGATGGGATGGGAAAGGCCTAGGAGTTGGCAGGAAGCGGCTGTGGCCTTAATTAAAATACAGCCTGGTGTGAAAATGTGAAAGCAAGGAAAACCATCTTCAGGGCTGCCGACAGTGGGATTCGAACCCACTATCTCCTGGATGCAAGCTCACAGCCGCGCGCCCCTAACCGCACGGCCAACTCGCCCGGTGAGCTTAATCCACCACTGCGTACAATGGGGAATTTCCTTCCTTCTTTCTTTCTTTCTTTCTTTCTTTCTTTTTTATTTCTTAATCCATTCACCGCCCAAGGTTGGTTTATCCCCCAGATCCCACTTCTACCACTTCAAGGGCAGTGTCTTAGACTTTGGGTCGGGGATATAACTGGGATGGAGGACCAGTACCCCCTAGGTGGCCTCATCTGGTATAGTGAACAGGGGCCTTGTGAGGGATGGGAAGATCGGGAGGGATAGAGAAGGAAGCGTGGCCGTGGCCTTAGGTTAGGTACCATCCCGACAATTGCTTGGAGGAGAAGTGGGAAACCACGGTAAAACACTTCGAGGGTGGCTGAGGTGGGAATCGAACTCCTCTTTACTCAGTTGACCTCCCGAGGCTGAGTGAACCCTGTTCCAGTTCTCGCACCACTTATCAAAGTTTCCTGGCGGAGCCGGGAATCGAACCCGGGCCTCCGTGGGTGGCAGCTAATCACGCTAACCACTACATCGCAGAGGCGGACAAAGGTGAATGCACTTTTTAAAATTTAAAATTTTTAAATTTTGATTCGTTGCCACGCAAATCATCCATGTTTGACATCTGCAGTGACAGTTTTGTGTGTGTATGTGTTGCTATGGAAGATATAAGAGGTGTGTACATAGAGTTACGTGGTAAGAAATCATCAACATTAATGCTATTTGAAGCAGTGAACTGTCCACTAAGCTACCAGAGTCGTAAACATGGCACTACCACTCTCTTCTAGTTACCGTAGGCACTACAGACTTTACGATGTACTGTTATATAAACGATAATCATCTGTGGGAAATGGATTAAACTACACATTAGTCAAGATGGTGATGGCGGCAGATTACCTACTCGAACTGGGAATGCAGGGACGCCATTAGATGGGTACGGTGCTGCAATCAGGCGGAGAAACAATTCAACAAGGTTAAGTCTGGTGTTCGCTGACTCATAAACTCACTGACTAAATGTGTTTACATTACTGTGAAGCAGTGGCGGCTGGTGGTATTTGAAGCTTGGTGTTGCACCAAAATTTGCAGTGTCACATTTTTATAGCTTACAGAAAAAACAAGAAACTTTATTATCGTTTAGTAATAAACAGCCGCCTCTGTGGTGTAGTGGTTAGCGTGATTAGCTGCCACCCCCGGAGGTCCGGGTTCGATTCCCGGCTCTGCCATGAAATTTGAAAAGTGGTACGAGGGCTGGAACGGGGTCCACTCAGCCTCGGGAGGTCAACTGAGTAGAGGTGGGTTCGATTCCCACCTCAGCCATCCTCGAAGTGGTTTTCCGTGGTTTCCCACTTCACCTCCAGGCGAATGCCGGGATGGTACCTAACTTAAGGCCACGGCCGCTTCCTTCCCTCATCCTTGCCTATCCCTTCCAATCTTCCCATCCCCCTACAAGGCCCCTGTTCACCATAGCAGGTGAGGCCGCCTGGGTGAGGTACTGGTCATACTCCCCAGTTGTATCTCCCGACCAAGAGTCTGAAGCTCCAGGACACTGCCCTTGAGGCGGTAGAGGTGTGATCCCTCGCTGAGTCCGAGGGAAAAGCCGAACCTGGAGGGTAAACAGATGATGATGATGATGATGATGATGAAGTAATAAACTACATTCCTGTAATAGGTATATCTGGCAATTACAACCCAGGAAATAAGAGGTTAATTACACACTGTAATTACAGTCGGTACTCTTAATAATAATGCTATTGGCTTTACTTCCCACTAACGACATTTTACGGTTTTCGGAGACTCCGAGGTGCCGGAATTTAGTCCCGCAGGAGTTTTTTTACATGCCAGTAAATCTACTGACACGAGGCTGACGTATTTGATCACCTTCAAATACCATCGGACTGAGCCAGGATCGAACCTGCCACGTTGGGGTCAGAAGGCCAGCGCCTCAACCGTCTGAGCCACTCAGCCTCGCAGAGTTACTTTCGCCTCACTTGAATTGAAAATTGGCCGTCCTGTTTTTCATTGAAGCAAGAAGTTGATAATATTGTGTGTGGTCCGGTATGGCGTGGAAAAAAAACATGCCCAGCAAGTTGGCCGTGCTGTTAGGGTCGTGTAGCTGTGACAGTGGGTTCGAACACCACTGTTGGAAGCCCTGAAGATGGTTTTCCGCGGTTTTGTAAATTTAAAAAATGGAAGTGAAATTACCTTTGCGAGAGGAGAGAAAGTAAGAATGAAGTAATCTCCACAGGGTGGCGCAATCTAACGTGGACATTTGGAACTGTTTCTCGATAGGGGATTGCTAGTCTCGTGTCAACTCCCTGAAACCGATACTGGCGAGCATGGTACCTGATGCTATACAGGCTTAGGCTCGTCCTTGCTGAGGTACTGTACATTGCGCCGCGCTGTCCGCTAGGGAGTTGCCGTAGGAAAGCTCTTTTTTTTTTTTTTTTTTTTTTTTTTTTTTTTTTTTTTTTTGCTAGGGGCTTTACGTCGCACCGACACAGTTAGGTCTTATGGCGACGATGGGATAGGAAATGCCTAGGAGTTGGAAGGAAGCGGCCGTGGCCTTAATTAAGGTACAGCCCCAGCATTTGCCTGGTGTGAAAATGGGAAACCACGGAAAACCATCTTCAGGGCTGCCGATAGTGGGATTCGAACCTACTATCTCCCGGATGCAAGCTCACAGCCGCGCGCCTCTACGCGCACGGCCAACTCGCCCGGTCCGTAGGAAAGCAAACCCCCTGAGTTCGATTCGAAGCCAGCAGCGTTTATTGGTTCGTTGCGAAGCATTAGTACAGTGACCAAAGATGGTTGATTTTAATATGTTTTCGAATATATGTTGGGTTTATTAAACTAAAACATTAGAAGAAAAGACGACAAATGAAGTGCAAAATTAATGAGAGCTGTGCAACCCTGCAACAATACACGCACCGCCCCTGCTGTGAGTTTCAGTTCAACCAATCAGATGGTGCGTTTACGTGCAGGATTCAGATCGATCTGAGTACATTTCCCGTAATGAAAACGCCATGTACTGTAGACGGGAACTCAAAATCAAAATCAAATCTCTTTATTTGCAAATGAGGTGTCTACCTCGGTGGCAAATGGTACACTAAAATATATTATTGTCAAGCACTAAATATTAAATTAACAAGAGAAGAAAATTTTCCTATAATACAATATTATACAATTTACGCTAACAATGTTTTCTATTAAACACACAGCTCATCCTTAATAAATTTATATTGTTTACAAAATTCTACTTATAATATCTCCTGTACTACTTACAAATATAGTCAACTGATATACAGTATGTGGAATTACTTCAAATGATACTATACAACTGGTATAAGATTAATATTTACATTGCATTTATTTATTTACTTTTTTTACCCGTTCTGGATCCTAAGTAGCATAACGACCTGCTGCGTCTTAACCAGAGCCCCTTTTGCCACCACTTTTCAGAGTTCCTGAAGGGCCTTCACAGCTACCGTAGCGGTCCCAGGGCCCTCGAAGTCCCCACTGTACTTCACCCCTACAGGCAGTCCCCTACTTTGGCTGTCCAAACTCCTTAGACCAGGGGATGGAATTAATTTATTCACACACATTTTTTTATTTACAGTAACCTGCACTGGTCGAATGCCCTCTAACACTTCATTTATTTTCTCTGTTGCTGTTTATTCTCTTCTTGAATATCTGTACAGATTTTGGAAAAGGATTAAACACTACCCCTGGTAAACTGTTCCACTCCTTCACACCCTTCCCAATGAATGAAAATTTACCCCAATCGCTTCTGCTAAAATTCCTTCTAATTTTATATTTGTGGTCAGTCCTGCCGATATAATTATTTTCCAACTGAAGCCTCTCATGGATATCTCCCCATGCTTCTTCTCCTGTATAGGCTCTATATAATCCTATAAGTCTAGTTTTCTCCCTTCTCTTACTTAAAGTTTCCCACCCAACTTCCTTTAACATTTCTGATACACTATTCTTTCTCCTGAAATCCCCTGTTACAAATCTTTCTGCTTTCCTCTGCACACTATCTATTTCTTTTATTAGGTATTCTTGGTGAGGATGCCAAACACTGTTTGCATATTCCAATTATGGACGAACCATACTCAAGTAACTTTTTTCTTTTAATTCTTTGTAGCATCCTTTAAGTAGCCTCATTATGACATGTAACGATCTGTATGCTTTCCCAACAATGTCATCAATATGACCCTTCCAGTGCAAATTACTTTCAAATCTCACACCTAAGTATTTGCACTTGCCATCTTTTGGGATAACTACCTCATCCAAAGTATATTCAAATTCAGTTTTAAAGCTCCTGTTTGTAAAAGTTGTAACAGTTGATTTGCCTCCATTAACCTTCATATTATTTTCTTCAACCCATTGTTGGATACTTTCAAGGTCCCTTTGTAATTCTGAACAATCCTCAATGTTGTTTATTTCCCTATAAACAATTATGTCATCTGCATACAATCTTATTTTTGATGTTATATTGTTCCCTAAATCATTTGCGTATATTAAGAAAAGTAACGGACCGATTATACTACCCTGTGCAATTCCCTTCCAAACTTTCTCTTCCTGAGATACATTATTTCCTACTTTGACTTTCTGAACCCTTGAATTTAGAAATGTTTTTATCCAACGTGTAACCCTTACGTCCAATCCTATTCCCTCCAATTTCTTTAATAATATTCCATGTTCCACTCTATCAAAGGCTTTGGAAAGATCTATGGCTATGCAATCTAACTGACCTCCTGAATCCAACTGATCTGATATGTCCTGCTGAAATCCCACCAGTTGTGCCTCACAAGAACATTTCTTTCTAAATCCATACTGGCTCCTCATGAACCAATTTTTATCATCACATATCCCTCTGATGTACTTCGATATTAAACTCTCCAGTATTTTACAAAGGCTGATTGGTCTGTAGTTCTCTGGTTTCCTTTTATCACCCTTTCCTTTATAAATTGGTATTATTATAGATTCCTTCCATTCCTTTGGTATTACACTATTATTTATGACATAGTCAAAGAGAAATTTTAAATAAGGCACTATGTACCACCCCATTGTCTTTAATATCTTCGTTTGTGAATGAGAAGCTTCTTGTTTCCCTCTGTCTCTCTCCCTCTCTATCTTCTGTTTCGGTTTCCAACTCTTGACAATCATCTACTGAATCTCTAAATTCCCTACTAAATAGGTTTGCTTTCTCAGTATCTGTTAAATAGTGTTCACCCCCTTCTCCCACCATTGTAGGAATTTGGATTCCTTTTCCTTTTTGATTCCTGATATATGTATACAGCTTTTTCCATTTCCCTTTGTGGTCATTACCCTCTTGAAGTATGCCATTCATATAATTCTCTTTTGCTTCCTTTTTCACTCTATTCAGTTCCCTCATTAGCTGTTTTCTAGTTTCTCTACTCTCCCTACCCTACCCTCATTTCGGATTGAGTCTCAATGTCGATACGGTAAAATCTGGGATCATATCGTACTCGGTTCGAACTGAATTCCATGTACACGCGGATCGTACTAAGATCGTATTGAAAAAGACTGTGCACACACTCCAGGTTTGTTCTGTCAAAAATAATTTTCAAATTCGATTCTGTGCTATCAATTTTCATTCATAATCGATAATAACACAATTCGACTGACGATTGTTTTTTAAGGCGTGTATTGACTTGTGCGATCGTTGACAAAAGCAGAGGTCAGTAATGAAATTAAATGGCGTATGGCTTTTAGTCCGAAAGTATCCTAGGACATGTTCGGCTCGCCAGGTGCCAGTCTTTTGATTTGACGCTCGCAGGCGACCTGCACGTCGTGATGAGGATGAAATGATGATGAAGACGACACATACACCAACCCCAGTGCCAGCGAAATTAACCAATGGTGGTTAAAATTCCCGACCTTGCCGGGAATCGAACCCGAGACTCCTGTGACCAAAGGCCAGAACGCTAACCATTTAGCCATGGAGCCAGACAGCAGAGGTCAGTGACCAAATATAACAGAGTTTAGTGAACACTAAATGTGAATTTTCATTCGAGTGCTCATTATTATCCCCTACTGTACTTAACTCTTCCGTCCAACTCGTTGTCTGAATGATCAGCGTACTGGCCTTCTGTTCAGAGGGTCCCGGGTTCAATTCCCGGCCGGGTCGGGGATTCTAATCGCTTCTGATTACTTCTTCTGGCTCGGGGACTGGATTATTTGTCTGTCCCAACACTCTCCTCATCATATTTAGACAGCATATCACACTACCAACCACCACAGTAACACGCAATCTCTCCATATAGGGTTGGCGTCAGGAAGGGCATCCGGCCGTAAATCAGGACCAAATCCACATATGCGATACAGTTCGCACCCGCGACCCTACAGATGTGGGAAAAGGCGGTAGCAAAATCAGAAGAAGAAGAAGAAGAAGAAGAAGAAGACTGTACTTAACTCTTCAATAACATCGTTGCATTAACCAAACTGTCTATCAGCCGAAATGTGTGGTCGACTGAAGAAGTCCAGGTTATGCTGGAGATTTAGAAGGAAAAAGTAATCCATAAACTTTTCGGTGGTAAACGATTTAAGAACAGTGAAATATACAAGTGCAGCAAGATTGGAAGGAATAGACAAGGAAGAGGGAAGGAAGCGGCCGTGACCTTAAGTTAGGTACCATCCCGGCATTTGCCTCGAGGAGAGAAGTGGGAAACCACGGAAAACCACTTCGAGGATGGCTGAGGGGGGAATCGAACCCCCTCTACTCAGTTGACCTTCCGAGGCTGAGTGGACCCCGTTCCAGCTCTCGTACCATTTTTCAAATTTCGTGGCAGAGCCGGGAATCGAACCCGGGTTTCCGGGCTTGGCAGTCCTTCGGGGCCATTATTTCTTATTATTTTTTACAACTTTTTAACTTTTTTGCTAATGGTTAACGTCGCACTAACAGGTTTCGCGCAATTAAATATAAATATAAATATAAATATAAATATAAATATAAATATAAATATAAATATAAATATAAATATAAATATAAATATAAATATACATTCTTAGGAAAGGTCGGTGACTTTCTCTTCAAAACCCATCTTATTCAGTTCTTGTATAAGAGCGCAATATTAACTTTATTAATCGCCATTACTGTGCCCTAGAGCGTGTTATATTTCCTGAAGAGCTAAATCTGAAGTGACCGAGCTCGATAGCTGCAGTCGCTTAAGTGCGGCCAGTATCCAGTAATCGGGAGATAATGGGTTCGAGCCCCACTGTCGGCAGCCCTGAAGATGGTTTTCCGTGGTTTCCCATTTTCACACCAGGTAAATGCTGGGGCTGTACCTTAATTAAGGCCACGGCCGCTTCGTTCCACTTCCTAGGCCTTTCCTATCCCATCGTCGCCAAAGACCTATCTGTGTCGGTGCGACGTAAAACAAATAGCAAAAGAATAAAAATCTGAAGTGAATCCTAGTCTCTTTCCATTCAATTTGTTCACTACTGACCACGCAAGGTGTAAATATTGAATGTTTTAATTTTTAGAATTTGCTTTCTGTCGCACCGACAGAAATAGGTCTTATGGCGACGATGGAATAGGAAAGGCCTAGGAAGCTGTCGGGGCCCTAATTATGGTAGAGCCACAGCATTTGCCTGGTGTGAAAATAGGAACAACGGACAACCATCTTCAGAGCTGCCGGTAGTGGGGTTCGTACCCACTATCTCCCGAATGCATGCTGATAGCCACGTGACCCAAACCGCGCGACCACTTGCTCGGTATTACTTGATTCATGAACTGGAAAAAATCCAGCATGATTTGCTCCAGGTGATTTCCGACAAAAAGTGTAGCATTGCGAATATGTTACAAACTTTAGACTGGAAAGACTTGGGAGTAATGAGACGAGCTGTTGATTAAGCGGTATGTTCCGGGCTGTCAGTGGAGAGATGGTGTGGAATGATATTAGTAGACGAATAAGCTTGAAAAATGTTTTTAAAAGTAGGAAAGATCATAACATGAAGATAAAGTTAGAATTCAAGAGAACATTTAAGAACCGGGCGAGTTAGCCGTGCTGTGAGCTTGCTGTCGGCAGCCCTGAAGATGGTTTTTCCATGGTTTCCCATTTTCACACCAGGCAAATGCTGGGGCTGTACCTTTATGAAGGCCACGGCCGCTTTCTTCCCACTCCCAGCCCTTTCTTGTCCCATCGTCGCCATAAGACCTATCTGTGTCGGTGCGACGTAAAGCAAACAAAAAATAATACTGGGTAATAAACAACTAATAGGGAATCTGTCACCTGGGTGACAGCTTTAAAGGCAGGTTAGGGTTGGTTGACTGATTGATTGATTGATTGATTGATTGATTGATTGATTGATCGATCGATCGATAGGAAATTATATTTTTCACATATTCTATTACGTATAGTCGCTCAAAGAAGAAGAGCATGAAGTATTGTATGTTCCTCACATTTATATGTTGTCAGACTTAATTATTATCAAAATAATATTCACCTACCATGTACACAAAACCCCTGTGGATACTCACAACACACATTATATCTATAGGCTCAATTGTTTCCGGAAAAAGTATACCTGCGAAGAACTTACGCAATACTATGGGTTCATTCTTCTTTTGAGCGATGTACACGTTTTCGATATGGCTAATTAACGGAGAAATTTGACATTTCCTGTTTTCTCCCCCCTAATATTGCTTGCAGGACCTAGTGTTTACAGTGCACTACGTCTTCTGGTATAGGCTAGAGCAATTTTGTTACTTTCATAGATCTGTCTCTGTCTTATCCTTCGCTTTGACAATATGAAAGTGACTGAGGTATGAGCGATGCTAGTAATGTCAATCCTTATGCAGCCAGTCCCTGCTATGAATGGTGTGAAAATGTTGCGCATAGGGTCGGTTGGTGTATGTATTTCGGTGGGCTTAGCAGACTGATATGTAATAGCAACTCTGGCTCGGTGAGGAAAGCAACGGGAAACTACCACACTCCTCATTTCCCTAGTACGCCTCTTCAGTGATACCTAGGCCATCTATGACAGCTGAAGGCAGAGCTGTTGAGGATCCCACCAGCGGCATCGCTGACGGACTGAACATACATACATACTGCATATGAATAACATAGTGTATAGTCTAGTGATCCCTCCATACATCGTTGAACTCAGATACAAAGTTTTAAATTATTCTTTTCAGCTGTTTTCTCGTCATGTAACAAACAAACAAACAAACAAACAAACAAACAAACAAACAAACAAACAAACAAACAAACAAACAAACAAACAAACATAAAAAACAGATTGAAACGAATGTACTTTAAAATTTTGTAAAAATAATCCAAGAAAAAACCTGAAATATGAGACTTGAACAGAAGATTATTGTTTAATCTATTTAATGCATATAATTTTTACTTTTGAAGGTATGAGTAATGTGAAATCTGAAGACTGGAAAGACGGCTGTGTATCATGTTCAAAAAGGACGGTTCAGAAGAGACAGAAGAACGAGAACCGCAATCGATAACCACAATATTAGGTTAGCAGATTCAATGGATTCCATTTCCGAAAGCGAGAACTGTATTAGAAGCAGCAGAGAAACAGACTTGGAGGGAATAGCCACTTCTTGTCACTGACGGCGAGTTCAAAGAAATATTTATTTCTTGTGAATGTTAAAACGTGTATTCCCAAGAGCTTTATTCCTTCGTATTACGATTTCCTGACTTTCTCGAGTAATTTCCAATTGACTTACAAAATGATTATATAGGCTATCTCAAATAACCATTTTAAGAATTTAGAAACGATATTTCCGCTTCTAGAGAGGCACTTGGCGAGCCTACATTAAAAGTTATTTAATTACTGCGGGGAAAAAGCGGTGGGTCATAGAGATAACCCCTGTGTCCTATTTATGAATAGTAGAAACCTTCAAGTCCCAGGGCATTCGTAGAGAGTGGACCCGCAGAATCGGGCTCTCAACTTAGAAGCGTAGAATGGCGACCACGGATACCTGACTCCTCATAGGCTATGTCCTAGGCACGAGCTTCCACGCGCTACTTGTTTACCGGCTTCCTTGTGTCCATTGTTGTAGCTACCAGGCTATTGGCACGATGACAACTGAAAATAAAGCAAGCGTTGTTTCACATGGAGAACAGTTGAAAATTGAAAAGTGAGTTAAGTGGGAATACGAGACAAAGCAAGCATTATATATTCAAAGGTCGGCAACCATTTAGGAGAGTTCCACCACCTCTATTATAAGCTGGAAGCTGACTCCATATTTTTTTAATACTGCAGATGTTACCTTCAACGTTCAATTATATAGCGGGGGTTATTCAACCCCACCTTTTGCTTAGGCTATGTTCATTTTGGTTTCATCATCAATTGAATGATATCACTGACCACTGAGTACTATATCATTTTTAACTCTTTGTATCAAAATAAATAAATTGTGTGGTAACTAATAATGTAATCTTTACTTACTGTTGCCAACGGCCGTAGCCGTATTGAGATCTCCGAAGTTAAGCAACATTGGGCGTGGTCAGGAGTTGGATGGGTTGCCACGCGCTGTTGGTGGGGGGGGGTTAGGGAATGGAGGAGCGGAAAGGAACTGGCCACCCTACCGCACGTAAACTCCGGCTCAGGAACACCTCTGCGGAGGTTCGGACCTGCCTTCGGGCAGTATAACCCTTACCTTTCCCACTTACTGTTGATTCCAAGAATGCTACAAACGATGCTGCATTCTTTACCATCCATGTCCCTGTTGTGCTAAATTTTAGTTCTACTGTCCCATATTTCGGGTCTCTTAAAATCATCAGAAATGAGAGCACCTGATCCTGAAATAACACTAGCACGCTGCCGAATGTACAATCGCGGAGAAACTTGTTTGGAAGCTGCTTCCTATTCGTGAGCGTTGGTAGCGCTACCTGGGAAGCACGCACGCGAGGACGCTCCAAAGCCGTACAGTGTGTGTTTGTCCGCGTAAAGCAAGTAGCGAGTGGAATCTCCTGGAAGCGCGTGCACGCTGAAACCATCGCCGTCTGCTATCCTTATAACGCCTCGTCTCTTCATCCGGAGCCCTGTACATGCAGTAGTGTTACAATCCTCCGCTACTCACCTCACAGCGCTGCAAAGATGTCCCTCGCTGTCCTCTCGTCAGCTGCAGGCAGCTTAAACTCGCAATATCTTAAAGGTTTTCGATTTAGTTACTTCACGTGTTCAAATCTGTCTGTTGTTTCGCAAGCAATTTATTCAAGAAAGATAGGAATTGCTAATATTTACAAATCAGCTTGCATAACTGCTCATTATGACTGCCGTCAGAAGGTGAGGTGCACATTAGTAAAGGGGATTTTCTCAGTACGGGAAGAACAATGTCATTCAAAATTCCACACACTTTGGTAGCCACTAACTCTGCAACTTTGGAATTAGAAAATTATGGTCATTATTCACACTAATTCATCAGTTGGATAACACAGCTTATCCCAAGCGTCTCTGATATAAATTAAATCTGTCAGTGGGAAACGAATTTTACTCTTGCCGGTCAGCCGATAGCGAAGTTTACACTGAGTTTCCTTCTGCACTTGATATACTATAAAACCTCCAATATATGTTATCGATGATTGTTCCATAGTAACGAATCCAAGACCTGAAATTTGGATCAACGTTGAATGCATGCAAATTACAGTAAACATAATAGAACGTAAATAGTGTGAGAAAATATCTTAAATATTTAAACTTACGCGGAGGTTTATTAAGGCTGTTTAAGATATTCGTCACTGAGTTTGGCATAGTACTCGGCAAAACTTCTTTCCTCTGCACATTCTTTCCTGATGTGATCTTTGCTTCTGTTTGTACTTTGCTTCTCTCTGTGTGGAATGGTAATGAAAATAAGCCTGTTTTCCATATCCTGTTCATGCTGAATATTACTGCCCTACATCCAACACATCATTACTTCCTGAAATATGTCGTAATTTACTGAAGAAATTCTCTATCGAATCGGTGTTAAATGTTTTCGTTAGTACAAAATGAAATCCAGAGGACAGAAGGTACTTAATACACTTAACGGCCGAAGAAGTAGTCAGCAAGATAGCTTCATGTGTTTCTTTACTCAGAAACCCAGTAGCCTTTTCTTCACTGTATGTCTTAATTTCCGCCAGATACGCCGGAAATTCATTTTTCAACCAAGATAGCCTCTCGTCGCTTACGTCAAAAAAGTGCATTTTCTCTTTATGGTGGTGAGCATTGGTGCTATTTATATAATGAAAATCGAACCATTTGTTTATGAATTTCAAAAACGTAATAGTTGCACCACAATTCTTGAAAGCATGTGCTTTCAACTGGGAAGAATTTTCTTTCAGATATTCCAGAGCTTTGATGACCTCTGTAGAGCATACTTCGTTCGCTCTTTTTACATTCATCTTCTCGAAGCTCGTAGGTTCAACGTGTTTCCTTGTTAAGAAAGGAACAGGATTAATTATTTCCTTTGACTGCATTTCATACGAATTTTCTATATGCCTTTCTGTTATTTCTTCATGTCCGTCATCGTCTTTTCTAGAAGTAAGTTTCTAACATTCTTCAATATGTGGCACTGGTCGAAAGGTAGATATAAAGTTCTGCTTGGACTTCCGGATGACATATTTGTGGTTTTATTGCCCTTCCTTCAAACAATCGTCTTATATTTGCATTAGTTTTGTGATTGTTAGTAACTAACATCAATATTATAAAACCTGAAGCCTCCACTTGTTTAAATACTAACAGCGTTACAGCATTCACAATCACAACCACTTCGTTAATCACCGAAACATGTGTATTAACACGGGAAATTCTAGCCTATTGGAATTGTCAAGAGGGACATCATTCTAGTGCTCCTGTGAGCAAAACGTAAACTACGAGCTGTTCGCTGTTTAGTATGGAAGTGGAGGCGAGTGGCAAGGCGTTATAAGCGTAGCAGATGGCGATGGTTGGACACTCGCGCCTAGAATGTAGCCTTATGCAGTATTATTTTCCACTTACTTCCATTTTCCTCTTTCCTATCCGACCTTACTTGAAGAGCGCTTGTTCTCCTCGGACCTGAATAGTAGTGAGGTCCAGGGATTCATTCATATTCTCTTCTTTCATTCCTTTAGCTTTCTCTTGCGGAATTCTTCAGTCTTTGAAGTATCCTCTCATTTCCCAGTTCTCCTGTGATTAGACTTACGAGAGAATATCTAGTTTTACTTCTCCTTAAAACTTTAATTGTTGGGGAGAGTGGATTTGAAGATATAGTGGTGACGGGATAGACTCTTGTCGTGGTCATAATTCTGAATTAAACAAATGATACTGAATTTTACTGTTTTTATTTACACAACTTCGTAATAAATTCCCATTTTACAGCTTCAGTACAGAGTACAAAATGGAGTACTGTATCAATGCAAACCGTATTATGTCCAGCCTGTGACAAAAAAAAAAAAAAAAAAAAAAAAAAAAAAAAAAAAAAAAAGAGCTTGATGCTGTTTCGTGTAGTTTTTTATGTGCTCTTTCATGCTGTGAAATCAAATTTTAACAATGATTTTCCTTTTTTTTTGCTATTTGCTTTACGTCGCACCGACACAGATAGGTCTTATGGCGACGATGGGATAGGAAAGTCCTAGGAATGGGAAGGAAGCGGCCGTGGTCTTAATTAAGGTACCATCTTCAGGGCTGCCAACAGTGGGGTTCGAACCCATTATCTCCCGATTACTGGATACTGGCCGCACTTAAGCGACTGCAGCTATCTAGCTCGGTAATGATTTTCATGATGTAAAAATCTTGAAAAGCGACTGCTGTTTCAAATCGTATTTTGTCCACTGAAATGACTGGAGCAAACCGTGTTACGTCCACAGATATATATTTTTAGGTTGTGTAGAGTAGGAGATCGTTGTATTCTTATGTTGGATATTGAGCAAAGTAGGCGCCATTCGCTTACAACACTGGACAGACTGAGCTCAGTAACGTTATCATTTATTCTAATAAAAATAAGAACTTATTAGGATAATGGATGACTCTTTTACACAAATTTACTGATACTGCACAAAAGAAACTAGGACTATTAGGCAGTGCCAAATGGCTGATAAAGCATGCATAAGGAACTATGATCCGTGGAAACGATAAATAAAAATGTAAACAGACTCTGGGATGGGTTTAAAGCAATTGTTGAGGAATGTGAAAACAGGTTTGTACCTTTAAAGGTGGTAAAGAATGGTAAAGACCCGCTATATTATAACAGAGAAATAAAGAGACTAAGAAGAAGGTGCAGATTGGAAAGAAATAGAGTTAGAAATAGCTGTGGAAGTAAGGATAAATTGAAGGAACTTACTAGGAAATTAAATCTAGCAAATAAGTCAGCTAAGGATAACATGGTGTCAAGCATATTTGGCAGTCATACAAATTTTAGTGAAAAATGGAAGGGAAGGCAGAAACAGGTTCCATGAAGGATATTCCAGGAATCATTAATGGACAAGGGGTGCATGTATGTGAGAATATTCAAAAGGCAGAAGTATTCAGTCAGCAGTATGTAAAGATTATTGGTTACAGTGATAGTGTCCAGATAGAGGAGGTGACTAATGCTAAAGAAGTATTGACATTTACCTATGATAATAATGACATTTACAATAAGATAAAAAAGTTAAAAACTAGAAAAGCAGCTGGAATTGATAAGATTTCTGGGGATATACTAAAGACAATGCATTGGGATATAGTACTATATCTGAACTAATTTGATTATTATTTGCAGGAAGGATCTATACCAAATGAATGGAGAGTTTCTATAGTAGCCCTTGTGTGCAAAGGCAAGGGTGATAGACGTAAAGCTGAAAATTACAGGCTAGTCAGTTTGACACGCATTGCATGTAAGCTTTGGGAAAGCATTCTTTCTGATTTTAAATATTCATGTTTGCGGAATTAATAACTGGTTTGATAGAAGACACTTCGGGTTAGGAAAGTTTATTCCACTGAAGTTCAACTTATAGAATTCCAGCAAGATATAGCAGATGAGTTGGATTCAGGAGGTCAAATCGACTGTATCGCGATTGATCTGCCTAAGGCATTTGATAGGGTGGATCATGGGAGACTACTGGCAAAAATGAATACAATTGGACTTGACAAGAGAGTGACTGAATGGGTTGCTATACGTATTTCCAGAAAACAGAACTCAGGGAATTAGAGTAGGCGAAGCTTTATCTGACCCTGTAATAATTAAGAGGGAAATTCCTCAAGTCAGTATTATTGGACCTTTATGTTTTCTTATATACAGTATATAAATAATGTGAGTAAAGAAGTGTAATCAGAGATAAGGCTTTTGGCGGATGATGTTATTCTACATAGAGTAATAAATAAGTTACAAGATTGTGAGCAAATGAAAAATGACCTCGATAATGATGTGAGATGGACAGCAGGCAACGGTATGGTGATAAACGGGGTTAAAAATCAGGTTGTGCGTTTCATAACTAGGAAATGTCCTCTCAGATTTAATTACTGCGTTTATGGGGTGAAAGTTCCTTATGGGGATCATTGCAAGTACGTAGGTGTTAATATAAAGAAAGGTTTTCATTGGGGTAATCACATAAATCAAAAAGCAAAGCAAAGTCATCTCCGTACAGGCCATGAAGGCCCTTGGAGTGGTGGAAGGTAAAGGCTTCCACTATTTGTAACTTCGGCACGTGATGGGGTAGAGTAGTTAGCTCTACGCTCGGCCGTCTTTGCCCCCAGGAATTAACCTGGTGCTCATTTTTGGTGTAGGCTGAGTGAACCTCAGGGCCATATGCACCTCCGGAAGTGGAAATCTCGTTTCTTAAATTTACGACTTCCTGACGGGGATTCGAACCCACGCCCTTCCGGGCGTACCGAGCACGCCTTTACCGCCTCCGCCAGGCAGCCCCTAATCACATAAATGGGATTGCAAATAACGGGCACATGGTTATGAGGGTATTTAGGGGTTGTAGTAAGGATGTAAAGGAGAGGGCATATGAGTCTCGGGTAAGACCCCCAACTAGAGTATGGTTGCTGCGTATGCCCTCACCAGGATTACTGTATTTGATCCAAGAACAGGAAAAATCCAAAGAAATGCAGCTCGATTTGCTCTGGGTGATTTCCGACAAAAGAGTAGCGTTACAAGAATGCTGCAAAGTTTGGGCTGGGAAGATTTGGGAAAAGACGAGCTGCTCGATTAAGTGATATGTTCGAGCTTTCAGTGGAGAGACGGCGTGGAATAACATTAGTAGACGAATAAGTTTCAATGGTGTCTTTAAAAGTAGGAAAGATCACAATATGAAGATAAAGTTGGAATTCAAGAGGAAAAATTGGGGCAAATATTCGTTTATAAGAAATGGAGTTAGGGGTTGGAATAACTTACTAATGGAGATGTCCAATAAATTTCCAATTTCTTTTAAGTCATTCAAAAAAAGGCTAGGAAAACAACATATAGAGAATCTGCCACCTGGGCGACTGCCCTAAATGCAGTAGTGACTGAAGTTTGCTTTACATAAGATTTGACTATGCAGACTAGGATTATTATTGGACCTTTATGTTTTCTTATGTATATGCTGTAAATTAATGAGTAAAGAACTGGAATTGAATGATCAGGAATTTTGCAGATGATATAATACTGTATAGAGTAGTAAATAAATTACAGGTTTGTGAGCGACTACATAAAACCTAGATAATATTTCGAGAGGGATAATAGAGAATGGTATGATAGTAAGTGGGATAAAAAGTCAGGTTGCAAATTTCAGCAAAAGGGAAAGTCCTCTCAGTTTTTAATTACTGTGTTTACGAGGTAAATGTACCTCACAGGGATCACTATAAGTACTTACAGTAGATGCCTATATAAAGAAATATCTTCATTGGGATAATCATATTAACGAGGTTATAAATAAGGGGTTTAGCTATATTAGTAAGGATGTAAAGCAGGGTGCGTATAAGTCTTTGGTAAGACCCCAATTAGAGTATGGTTCCAGTGTATGCCACCTACACCAAGATTAGTTGATACGAGATCCGCATAAGATTCAAAGGAAAGCAGCTCGATTTGTTCTGGGTGATTACCGACAATAGAGTAGTTTTACGAAAATATTGCAAGCTTTGGACTGAGAAGATTTGAAGTACGGAGACGAGCTGCTTGATTAAGCGGTAGTTCTAAGATATCGGGGGAGGGGGGAATGGGGAGATGGCGTGGAATGACATTAGTAGACGAATAAAATTGAGTGACTTTTAGAAGATGGAAAAAATCATAATATGAAGGTAAAGTTGGAATTCAACAGGAAAAATTGGAACAAATGTTCAGATATAGCAAAGCAAAGTCATTTGCGTACAGGCCATTAAGGCCCCGGCATGTGTGGAAGGTAAAGGCTTCGACTCTCCGTGCACCTGGTGAGGTAGAGTGGTTAGCTCTACGCCCGGCCGCCATTGCCCCAGTAATTAACCTGGTGCTCATTTTTTGTCTGAGTGAACCTCAGGGCCATGTGCACATCCAGAAGGGGAAATCTCATTTCTTAAATTTTTCTACTTTCTGACGGGGAATCGAACACACGTCCTTCCAGGTGAACCGAGTAGGCCCTTACGGCCTCAGCCAGACAGCCCCTAAAGCTCAGTTAGAGGAAAAGGAATCAGAGATTGGAATAATTTATCAAGGAAAATATTTGAAAAATTGCCAATTTATTTGAAATCATGGAAATTGTAGGTAAACACTTGATAGGGAATCTGTCACCCGTGTGAAAGCCCTAAATGCTGATCAATTATGATCAACTGATTGATTGATTGATTGATTGATTGATTGATTGATTGATTGATAGCGAAACAAGATCTCAGTGTACTGAAGCATTAAAAGTGAACAAATATTATTTCACGCACGTTCTTATAAATAAGAAAAATCCCTAAAATATAAAAACTCACCGAAAAATTGACTTTCATTTATCCCAGAACCTCTTTGTCAACCATGTTTGTGGTTTTGGCTTTTGGGGTTAAGATGACCAAGCTACTGGCAGAGCAAATTCTGGAACATGCGACATAGGACTGTATACAGGTTGTAACAAAAATGTACGGTACAAATTGCAGGACACATTCCTTAGATATAGACGAAGAAATTATATTATATGCACATGGGTCGCGAAACGCTTTGTTTCCATGTTACACCTCATTGTCTCCAACTCATTAATCATTGGAAACACATAAGAACAGAACGTACCAGCATAACACATGGAACTCTTTCTCACAGGAGGTGTTCAATGCACCCTCCGTGAGCTTTGATACAAGCTTGCCATGGTCGTACTGATCACTGGAACAGCTGATATTACCTGTAAACAAGCAACTGTAACCGTCCAGGCTTCTCCAGCCATACTAATTTAGTGTACAATCCTTTTACGCGATATCACTCGATATCAAATTTATCCGCCATCGGAAATTATTCATAATGAGATATTAATTGAACTTCAATAATGTGTAAATAAAGTTTTTGGAATCATATGGTATATATTAAACATCATTTATTATTTAAATTATTATATTATGTAGGATAGGAATTCATTATGTACTATATATCTGGTCAGTGTTGAGACAGAGTTGGTGTCATTTCATCTCATACTTGTGTACACGGAAAAGTATTTTTGAAGCGGGGAAGTTGGATGACTCACGAGTTTAACTCATGTTCAAAGGTAGTATACAGCGACCCGCGCACGAGGCTAAACCAGGCACCTACATCATCGCCACGCCTACTGGTTACTTGTGAAGAATGAAGAGAGGGAGATGATAATGCGATGTACGATTCAGATGCTTCGTTGCATTGAGATTTGGTATTGAGCTGTTACCAAGAGTGGGGAGAGCCCGGGGATCTATTATCTAGCGCACTACCAGAACCACATCTACTTTATTATTTTTGAGACAGTGAGTGGTCGCTTCGAGACATAGTTATTTTCGTACAGTGTGTTGTTGCTAAGACACAGTACTTAGCTGCTGTGATGCAGTCGGATCAGGGTGAGACGAAACAAGCTTACGGCTTGTGATATATACAGTAATTATTCTGGACGAAGAACTACGTTTAGTTCAAGTCCACGGAATTTGGTACAAGTCTGTATTGTATCAGTAGAATAGCTAAGTTGGTTTGAGATTTCTGATAACATGAAAAAATTCATAACTCTGAATTTTCTACTCGTACGATCTAACGGTCATGAATTTACATAAGTATAGCGCCAATGTCTAATTTAAAGACTAGGCAATTAGGGAGTGCTAGTTTAGATACCCCAAACCATATCACAGAAGGAAGGAAGGAAGGAAGGAAGGAAGGAAGGAAGGAAGGAAGGAAGGAAGGAAGGAAGGAAGGAAGGAAGGAAGGAAGGATGTCCATGGAGCCAATTTTACAACGAGAAGAGGGGAACGAGTAACCACGGAATATAGATGACCTCAACGGAAGCTGTAATTGGTGAGCCTCAATTAGATAAAGCAAGCAACAGTTAATTTCAGTAACGTAAATTATAAAATCCCTCCAAGCTTAAAGAAACTTTTCCGATTCATCTCATATTTGTATAATAAATTCATTTTATTTTATATTGCGTTAATTTTCTTTCTCAAGCGATACTTAATGGTTAATTATTTAAAATCCTACCCCTGTGATTTAAGTATAAATCTCTATGCTAGTAAATATAAATTTTGCTTTACAGTTTTGTTTAAAACGGTAACGCTGGCGCCCAAACATTACATAGAGAAATGGGAAACCATGGAATGATAATTGATTCTATTTGCGTGGCAATTTGCGGGCAAGCCACACGTAGTTCATATTTATATTTATGTGTCCCCAGGTATTAACTTTTGTCTCCTCAAGTGTGAAGTTAGGAGAGCGTACAGTTACACAACGAAGTAAGTCGCATGGCAACAGGTACATGTAAAACGAAACAAAACACTGGCAATACATCTACGATACTACGATAATGACACCGTAACCAGACGTAACCAAGATGCACGTTCCCCATGATTCTAACGTTCTGTTCTGGTGTGTTTCACATGGTTAATGAGTTTGAGACAATGAGGTGTAACATGGAAACGAAACGTTTCCGGGCCCATGTTCATATAACATAATTTCTTCGTCCACGTGTGAGAAATGTCTCCTGCAATTTGTGCCGTACATTTTTGTTACACCCTGCCTGTATGTGAGATGCAGTCCTCTAAAGTCGAAAACAAAAAATACGTTTCTTTATTTTTAAAGGAGATTCCAAATACGCATTTCTACGTCTGTAACACTTCACTTTTTGAAATGCAAATATCCCTATAAAAATTTAACCCATTTTTCGGTCCTTTTCATCCCCTTGCAGTAAATGGATTTTCCGAAAATACTCTACTTCCTTATTTTAAGTGAGATTCCAAATGCCGATTTTCACATCTCTAACATATTCAGTTTTTGAGATATAAGTACTATCAAAAAATAATTCATCCCCTTTTTCGGTCGTTTTCATTCCCTTAAAATAAGTGGATTTTTCGACAACAAAAACAAAAATACCAGTTTCTTTATTTTTAAAGGGAACTCCAAATATACATTTTCACATCTGTAGCATATTCACTTTCTGAGATATAGGTATCCCCATTAAAGGATCCAAGCCCTTTTCCCGTCAATTTCACCCCCAAGTGGATTTTCCGAAAACGAAAATTGATTGTTTCTTTATTTTTAAAGGAAATTCAAAATGTCACTTTTTTCGCCTGTAACATGTTAAGTTTTTGAGATATACTCATTTTAAAAATTAATCCCTTTTCATTTAAATTGATTTTCCGAAAACGAAAACATATCCGTTTCATTAGTTTTGAAAGGAGATTCCATGTACCAATTTTCACGTCTCCAACATCTTCAGTTTTTGAGATATAAGTATCCTCATAAAAAGGATTCAACCACTTTTCATTTATCCCTCCCCCCACCGCATAACTGGATTTTCTGAAAACAAACATACGTGTTCCTTGTGTTCCTTTATTTTTAAAGGAGATTCCAAATACCACTTTTCACGTCTTTAAACTGTTAAGTTTTTGAGATGTAGATATACACATTCTAAAATTCACCCCCCTCCCCATTTAGCGACGGAATATCCAAACATCCTCCCTTAGTGAGCGCCTACACTGTAATATAAACGTGTCCCCAAAATTTAATTTCCTTATGTCCAGTAGTTTTGGCTCAGCGCTGGTGAGTCAGTCAGTCAGTCAGTCAGTCAGTCAGTCAGTCAGTCAGTCAGTCAGTCAGTCAGTCAGTCAGTCAGTCAGTCAGTCAGTCAGTCAGTCAGTCAGAAAGGACATGCTAATTTTATATGAAAGTCAAAGTCAAAGATACCCGTCTCCTTTAATCTCGAAAACCATAGATTAGGGAGAGAGTATTGTTTATTGTAACCGTTTCATAATTTGTGATACATGCAGTATACAAAATTACAAGGAGTAACCTGAGATAACTATTGAGAATTGTGTTAATAAGTGGTACATTCGATGAATATTAATATAAAACAGATGATTAGAAATTGAACAGTATAAGAATAATTCAAACTGAATGTTAAAGTTGCGTTGACAGATGGCATTTTGAAAGAAAAACCGAAACATCTATGGATATTAATATCTCATCAGATTATAAAAATAATCTCAATATTGCCTTTACGGACTATTGAGAAAAGGGAAAAAATGAAAATTAGTATTCGACAATACGGCAGACTAATAGAACTACTGCGACGAGGTAGTTCCATACTATACCTTAAGCCTACGTACCTAATGGCTCTAGACTTCAACGGAGTTATATTGTCTAGGTTACCTTAGGTACAATTCAGTTCCTGGCTGACATGTATCACATCCTTTCCTTCCCTCATTTCCTACTCTACATTCCCCTAATAATGTAAAATAATTTTGCGATTCTCCCCGGGTGCATCCATTCTCTGTTCAATAACTTTACAATTGTATACAACTGATTTTCGTTCTCAATTTTCTTTACATCCTCCTCATCTATAAATTTCTCTCGTATTTGCTTTGTCATTGAACAATCTTTTATAAGGTGTGTCCATCCCATTTATTCAGAACATAGTAAACATTTATTTTTATCTCTGTTTTTTCTGTATGCATTATTTTTATGTATCCCCATTAACCACCATATTATACCCCTCATTCTCTTTTTGTTATAATCTCTACATTTATCCTCATTCTCACACTTACATTACAAAATTCTTCTAATGACCTCCTACTTCTACATTGTGCATCAATACATTGCTTTTCAATATCCTTAATTCTTAGAACTATTTTTTTTTTTACATATTCTCATCTTCTCTATACAGTCTCTTTTCCAGTAATATTCCATTCCTATCGTTTGCAAAATGTTCCGTACCCCATCCACCCAGTATCCTTGGTTCTGATGTTTCATTTGGTGTTGATATGCTATCTGTAATACTTCGCCATCTTCTCGCAGCTTCATTCTCAGCCAATACTTTATTATCCTTTTAATAATATCCACTTGCAGACTTATACCTTTGCACATCATTCTCACTCCACAGTTAGCTGTACAACTGAGTAGACCCATAATTATTTTACCAAATCTACTCGTGATTGTATCAAGTGAATCAACCCTCCCTTCAACTCCCCAAATTTCCGCTCCGTACAACACTCTAGATTTAACTAATGCATTAAAAACATTTTTATACACTCTGTAGTATGTGTTGGGCATCTTTTTCTCCTGTATGTTAATGGCTGACAGTGCACTCAGACCTTTTAGTTTCGATCTTTTTATTTGCTCTGTCCATTTTCCATTTCCACTTAATATCAAACCCAAGTATTCCACTTTCTTGACAACTTCTAACCTCGTCTCGCCCATCCACCATTTTTCATTCTTTGACAATTTATATCCTTTTTTGCACACCATTACCTTGGTTTTCTGTGCATTAATTTTTAAATTCCACTCTTTACAGTAATTTACCACTACATTTATACTACCCTCCATACTATTGGGTGTCAAAGTGAGCAGAAGGATATCGTCAGCAAAAATGAGACCCGGAATACACTGGTTCCCAAGACTTGGGTAAATCCCTGCCTCAAAACTTTTCGATTGAAAGATATCATTTATAAACAGTAGGAACAGTACTGGTGACAACTTAAACCCTGTTTCAGCCATACTTTATAGAATATTTCCCCAAATACTGCTTCCTCCTTAGTTTTAATTGAGCAGTTCACTTCTAAATATACGTTTTCAACCGCTCTTATCATCTTCCGAGTCACCCCTATCTTTCTCATCTTGGCTACGACCGCGCCTCTGCTCACAGAATCAAATGCCTTCTCCAAGTCAATAGCAGTAATGTACAATTTTCCACCCTTCTTTTTTTTACATACGTATCCATTATTGTTTTCACTACAAAAATATTATCTGTTGTCCTCATCCTTTCTCTAAAGCCTGACTGAAGTCTCTCTAGAATCGATCCCCCCTCTGCCCACTTCATTATCCTTTTTGCTAACACACCTGTGTATATTTTACTGAATGTATCCAGCAAAGTTATGCCCCTGTAATTATTTGGGTTAGATTTATCTCCTTTCTTCTTGTAGATTGGGCAGATTTTGGAAACTCCCCTCCTTCAAATATTCTATAAAATTAGTTTCACCATACTTTCTAGGATATCCTTATTCTGCGCCACCTGCTTCCAAAATTCGTTAGTGATGCCCGAAATCGCTCCTGATTTGCCTTTCTTGGCTTTCCCTAAGACCTCCCTTATTTCTTCTATCAATATTTCCTTGTCTCATACAGGCACAGTATATCTCAGCCCTACCGATATTGCGTTTTCATCTGTTCTCGGTCTCCACCTATCTTCAACCTCTAATAGTTTCTTATAGTGCTCCACCCAGATAGCCTGACTTATTTCAGTCTGCGGCGGAAGCTTCCGCATTCCACAAATCCTCCTAATTGTACTCCATACTTTTCTACTATCATTCTGTTTTGCATTGCTATTTAATTCAACAACTCTCTCTTCTCCTGCCATTCGGACTTAGTTGTATACAGTAATTCCCCATATTCTCTTCTCAAGTTACAAAATTCCATCCTATGGTTTTCTCCCCCGTGCTTTCTATACGCCTTCAATGCTTTCAGTACTTCATACTTTTTATGCCTGCATTCGTCATTGTACATTCCCCTCCTTTATCCTCATCTTCTCCCCTGCCATCTTTACAGTGTTTTCTATTATTTTAACTGCTGTACTCGTTTGGTTAATCTCGATCATTGAGTCTATTCCAGATTTCACTATCTGGCCTATTTCTCCCTCATAATAAACTCCTTCTTTAGCTCCTCTCTCCACCTGTATTTAGTAACTAACGTTTCTTTGAATTTTATCGTATTGCTTGTTAATGCCCTACCCTCTTTATCATTTACTCTGAAAATAATTGGTAGATGATGTGACTCACCCCATTCCTTAACCTCCATGCTTTTAATCACAGGCAACGCATTCCTAGAGCATAGCGCCAGGTCTATGCTACTACCCCCTGTCTTCGTTATGCATGTCACGTTCCCTAATTCGTCGCCATGCCACCATCCATTCAAAATATATAGTTCTACCGTACCACACAGCTCTAGCAACGTTTCTCCATTTTTATTACAGCTCTTATCCTGGCTCACTCTCTTTTGTGCATAAACTTCTTCTGCCTCTTTGTCGTACACCGGCTTCTGATCCGCAACCCTCGCATTGAAGTCCCCCATTATTAGAATACCTGCATCCTCAAATATGTTTTAAATTCTATTAATTTCTAATGTAAACTCATCAACGAAATCCTGTTTCGCAAATGGAGAGGCTTCAGGAGGGTTGTAGACAAAACCAATACATAACTCTGGCTCTTTCTCATCGTACATCTTTATTTTGACCCACATCATCTCCTCCATTTCTGATTCAATTTGGACTATTCTAGCTTGCAAATCCTCCCTAACCATAACCATTATCCCACCCGGATATTTGCCCCTGCCGGTTCGTCTTTCTTTTGCCTTATAGTAGACCGTGAACTGTTCTATTTCTACATTACTTTTCGGTGGAATCCAAGTTTCCACACATGCGATGATATGTATGCAAGCTTCGTAACAACTCTTTAAAAGATTCATTCTGTAACTTACTTCTAAGGCCTTCAATATTGATGCACTCTACTGTTATCTCTAGTTATTTCTTTCTCCCCTGCCCCTCACTCTGGCTGTTCTTCTTAGACCTCGTAATCCTAAAAGCACCGAGTTCATCAGAGTTCTCATCTAGAGTATTAACACATTCCCTATCGAGGCCACCCTCGTTTAAATTACCTTTTTTGTGCCGGAAGTCCTTGAGACTCACACGTCTGTGTTTCGGTGTTGCGTCTCTCATGCAGTCAGCACTCAGCTGTCGCTGAAGGTCACCAGGACTGCCCTCACTATTAGTTGTCTCTGCGTCTGCTTCTTCTTCTCTCTGTGCTTGTCGCTTCACTACCTGGTCGTCACTCGCTGCTCCGCCTTCTGCTGATCTCAGCTGCCTCGTGCGTTCACCTTCCTCCTCGGACAATGTACTCGCTGTGTTGTACATATTCTTTAACTGCTCTACCCCCCATGCTCTAATCCACTTGTCGTCACCCCACCACTAATTTGTTGCGCCTTATGTAGGCCATTAATCCTGCACGCCTAGCTTTTCCTGGGCGGAACTGTAACATTTTCTGGTTCCTGAAGGCTTCTTTCTCCAGCTCCTGTTTGATCCATAATTTTTCACCTTTCAATTGGCTTGTATTATACAAAATCTTCTCCACTAGTAGGGTTGATACAAACCTCACTCTCACTGGTCTCTTGCATTTTGCTTTCCCCATTCTCTGTATCTCGTCTATATCGGCCTCCCTGCAGCTGGTTTTCAACCTCTCGGTTATTAACTCCAGCACTTTGAATACCAGATCTTCTTTCGTGTCCTCGGGTAGCCCATATATAAAAATATTTTTCTTTCGGGTTTCCTGCTGTCGCTTTTTCTCTTGCCACCTCAATTCTTTTATCTCTTCCTCCATTCTTCTCACCTTATCCCTCAAACTTGATATTTCTTTATTATTTTGGACCACCATTTCCGTCACCTTGCCTATCTCCTTCTATTTCTCGTAGTTCACTAGATTGCTCTCGTAGTAACTCTCTCATTTGTTCAGCTTGAGCCTTAACGATTTCCCTTATCTTCTCCATCTCTTCCCATCCAACCGCATTATCATGATCAGGTCCGGGGTTCATCTGGACTCCTCCAATGACCAAAACACTGCCATTACTGATGCAGCCATCAAAATTGAAATCAAACTCACCTGCTGTCCGGCTCTGCAATCCATGTTGCGCCTCGTGGGCCTGCGTCTACCGTACCAAACTACCTATCGTCGCCCGGTACAATTCTATTGAAATCCCCATGTCAGCACTCACTCACTCAACAACCTTCCTCTTCGCTTACACGATTACAACTGGTTATTTATATATATATATTTATTTATATGCAATATTTCTTGTTTGACCGCCTGGTGGCCATGATCGTTAAGGCGCTGAAGTCTAAATGGTCTGACACTGAGGTTAGCCGGTTCGAGTCCCGTTGGTCGAAAAAAATTTCACCATCAGAATGTTGGCCTGCAGGGTATGAGAGGTGGTGGTATACAATTTCTAATCACTGGAATGCGTGCCAAAAGCCTGGATTAAATTCCAAACCTTTCCGCAGTGCTCATATGGAGTGAGGGCATATGACGCTGTTGATAGTGATTCGTCCGTCGGATGGAGACGTTAAGCCTTGAGCAGACCGCTTGGTGCTATTCGAAGGAGTAGGCTATGTGCCGGCACCGGATTTCACTCTCTCCCTACTATCATGTATCACGTCATTCATTTCATCTTATTAGGGCATCCGGTCATAAAAACCCGCCACGACAGATTCATCTCACCTCATACCCGACCCCGTAGGGAAACGGGACAAGGGTTGGACAAACAAACATACAATATTTCTTGTAAAAGTATTAGTTTCGTTCATTTACAATAAAGTTTCATAATTAAAGTATTTTAGCGTAATTGTAAAAGCAACCATATCACCTATTATACGGATCAAATCGTATTACGTCCGAAGTGATTTTCTGATTTTCAGTAAAATCGACTTTGGAATTATTTAATTTTCTATGGTTCCTAGGTGCATGCATCACGTAGAACAACACTTTTTACTACTTCGTTATTATATGCCTAATTTGGCAATAATTAGTTTTTGTCGGTGGACATAATACGTTTTACCTTTTTTAATCAGTGGATATAATACGTTTTGCAGCGATACTTCTCGTATACTCTTAGAAGAGTGTAAGTTACATGGGGACAAAGTCATTCATATGCCTGAGGATATGTTTTTTGGAATATTCTTAGAGATTTAATATGCGCTTCGGCTCCCCGTATATCTGTGTCTGTTTACATTAGTGATAGTTTATTCATTCGATCGTGCTCTGCTTTGCTCAAGGCAAATCAAAGACTTCATGCGACTTTAAATATTGCGAGACAGAGACAGTTGTCGTTGTAGTAAATTGAGATAGACGGGGTATAAACGTCAGCATAGGGTTGTCAGAGAAGGCAGTGCGAGACGCAGTTGAGTCTCTCGCCTGTTTCCCCTTCGTCCTGCAAGCCTGCCTGGACTTAATCCTATTGTCAATAAACGAAGTCAACATGTCCGTCGCATTCAACAAGATTACAAAAAAAAAAGGACAATCAATATCAGACAATGGAGTATAGAGTGATGTCTTTGATCCTTCCATGATTCATTCATGTGAATTTTTAGTTCGCTCTGTTGCGTTCACTAAGCGCATGGCAAGAGAACGGATGATCTCCTTTTATAAAACATTTATGTCATTCTTGTTCGACCATACAGCAAAGACGTTCGCCTAAAATTACTCAAACAGTGAAAAATATCGAGAATCTGTTAATACTTTCAGTAATGTAACCAAGGGTTTCGTAATCGAACTTGAAATACTTTTCTAGATTGTCAATATTCTGACAAGTAGATTGTGAGATAACTCATTGCTAACTGAATTATTAATTTTTAAATGGTTTTGGACAACACTTTTAATACGGTTTACTGATATGTCACTATCACTATCAGCCAAATCGATCATTAAATGATAATAGGATTGTAGCAGTCTTCTCTAAGTGGAACGGTTTTGTGCGGTTCTCTGCCAGGTGATATCAGCAATCTTCCTAATATCTTTATCCCATCTGTCTGGTGGTCTTCCTCTAAGCCTCCGATATTCCTACGGACTCCATTCCAACACCAGCTTCGTCCATCTCCCATCATTATGTCGTGCAACATGACCAGCCCACTGCCGTTTTAAAGAACATACTCTCCCCAAGATGTCCTTAACATCTGTGATCGATTGTTCTTTTCCTATCTTTCCTTCCATAGCCCAGCATTGCCCTTTCCAGGGCTCTCTGAGCCTCTCTTTCGTAAACTTGTTTAGTGTCCAAGTCTCACACCCATGTGTTAAAACAGGAAGAATGCATGGATAAAAAATTGATTTCTTCAATTTATCGGCATTTAAAAAAATCTAAAACTGATGAATTCCTTCCAAAAGCTTGCCATCCAAGCTTGATGCGCCGACAGATTTCTGGTTTTATATTTCCCTTCATATTTGAAATCTGGCCAAGGTAGATAATCACTGACCTCGTCTAATGGCGTGTCCTTAATTTTCACTATTCCAGCTTGGACCCATATATTAGACATGACTTTTGATACGTAGATTTAGATATACAAACATGAATGAATGAATGAATGAATATTGTTCTCTCCAAGTCACGGATGACCCCATCTGGGAGGAGAGTATTCGTTTATTGTAATCTAAATTACTACATGGAGTTAGTTTTGATAGTACTACAAAATACCAAAGATATTACAATTAGTGAATGTTACAATAGGCCTAATGTTTGAAATATATATTACATACCCAATACAAATGATAGAGCATTATTTATGCTACCCAGGAATGGACGAAGCCAATGAAAAGAATCTCCCTTCCCCTAGCAGTCACGGATAAAGTTATACAAACATGTATGAAACCATAAATATACGTATATTGGTAAGGAGAACGGAGAGGAAGGGTGATATGAAAAGTATGAGGGGATTGGCATTGGTGGCAGCTGTGTTGGCAGTTCTACTAGATATTGGGGGCATGGAATTGAACCCCGGCCCTATTAGAAGTGGTAACATCAGTTGGGATGATATTGAAGCCATTAAGGAGGTGGTTAAAGAGGCGTGTCAAATTCACCAGATTAAGGAAATACCGGGCGAGTTGGCCGTGCGGTTAGGGGCGCGCAGCTCTGAGCTTGCATCTGGGAAATAGTGGGCTCGAACCCCACTGTTGGAAGCCCTGAAGATGGTTTTCCGTGGTTTCTCATTTTCATAACAGGCCAATGCTGAGGCTGTACCTTAATTAAGGCCACGGCCGATTCCTTCCCGCTCCTAGCCCTTTCCTATCCTATCGTCGCCATAAGACCTATCTGTGTCGGTGCGACGCAAAACAAATTTTTTAAAAAGAAAAAGGAAATGATAAGGGATCAATCGAAGGAGAAATGATATGAAGAGGTGGGTGCAAGAAACATGGGTGAAACAACGTTCAAGGTGGGAAGCAATGCGAAAGAAATAGTGCTACTGAGGAAAAGGTGAAAAATTTGGAAGCGGAGGTGGCTAATCTGAAGAAGGATGAAGCAATTAGTAGCCAGGAAGTACGAGGAAATGTATGTTTATCTATGGTGTTCAAGAGGGAACGAAAGAGAATAAAGTGGGTTTAGTGTACAAAGTGGTGGAGGTGATCCAAAATGAAATGAAGATTAATTGCAGTTAAGTGGACATTGACTATGTAGTAAGGGTAGGAAAAATGAGAGGCTGTAGGGCAATTAAGGTCAGGCTGTTATTTACCTCGATGGCCGATATTGTGGTAAGAAACGCAGGTAATCTACAAAGCGAGAAAGTTTGGGTTAAAAGAAACATTGGGAGTGAAGGTAGTAAGAGTTTTAGAATCTTAAGAAAGCATCTAGTGATAGCCAGGAACCAAGGTCTGAGAGCATATATCAGGGGCCAAGAGCTTGTTTTGACAAATGGAAGATGTATGAGAACTTGGACAGTGGCTAAGCTACAGGAAATGGATGAAAAGCTTAATGAGGAAGTGTCTGGTGACGAGGCACGGTGAAAGGAAGTCCGCAGAGCAAACGGATGGCCATGACGAGGCAAGAGGCGGGGATATGGAGGAGGGCAGAGTCCAGGCCAGCTCAGGAGTGGATACGAGAAGTCAACAGTTATTAGTGGTAGGAGAAATTGAAGAATCAGCTAGTATCGTCGACAGTGTGCACGCGCATGGAAAAGGCGAGGGAGCAAGAGAAGAAAGAAAAAGAAGCGAGGCCTTGGCCAGAGGAAGAAGCTTGAGTTTAAGGGACCTGTGGGGAAAGAAAAATAAAGGTTTGGAGGAAAGGACGGATAAAGAGAGTCACAAAATGCCTTAAAAAGCCGGAATGGAAGTGGAAAAAGATAAGGCCAGAATAGCAAAAAGTAAATAATGTGGCAGAGGGGGGTAAAAAGGGGGAAGGGGCGATGCAGGGGAGGAAATGTTATAACTAGATTGAAAGATAGGTTTTGTAAATATTGAAGCTTTGCTAAGTAAGTTGGGTAATGAAGAAGTGATAAAATTAGTGGAAAGCTTCGATATTGTGGCGCTGTTAGAGACATGGTTAGAAGTAGGGAAAGTGTTAACGTGGAGGGGGTTTGTGGTCAAGTATAAATCAGAAAGGGAACAGCGGATGAAAGGTAGGACGCCGGGTGTATAGTTGTTCTAATAAAGGAAAGAATTAGTGTATTGATTGAAGACATTGAAAATGAGATGGAAGAGGTGGTCTGGGCCAGGTTCAGTATGGCGCGTGAGAAAGGGAGAGATATGAAGGTGTGCTTGGCTTTCCTGTACTGTCACCCCAAGGGCTCGCCATACGCTAGTGTAAATTTTTGAGGATTTGTTATTGGAAATAAGTGTCATTGGCGAAATACGAGGAAGATGGGATGTTACTTGGTGATTGGAATGCTAGGATAGGCGACCTGTGTCCAACATATAGCAAAGAGAATAGGACGATGATGAGGAAAATTAGGTGTATTAAATAAAGGGATAATTATGGGTTAAAACTGTTAGGATTATGCGCGGCAAGCAACCTACATATTCTGAACAGCTGGTGGAAAGGTGATAGGAAAGGGAAGCTGACGTACATTACATCGCAGGGTGGAAGTGCTATAGACTTAGAAATTAGTTCGGAGGACATGTTGGAGAGAATTAAGAGGATAGAAATAGGGTACTGGGCAGAATCTCATCATGCCTTGGTATATATTAAGCTGGAAAGACGTGAGAGGGAGGAAGAGGGAAGAGGGAAAAGGAGGAGTGTAGAGGAGGGTGGAAGATACATAACATATATGTGGACAGAAAATGTAGAACGGGATTTAGATACTCTTATAGAAAAGGAATTGCAATTAATCAAGTATGGATGGGAGGTAGCTTTAAGAGAAGATAATATTGACAGAGCGCTGGAGTTAATCGAATATCCAATAAAGAAGGTGGCTAGATTTAAGAAAGTTAAGGAGGGAGGGGGAAGACTGTTGGTATAATAAAGAGTGTAAGGAAATGAGGAAAGTAGTCACGAGGGCTCTAAAAGACTACAGGAAGCACGGAGGGAGTGAAAAAAGAGAAGAGTTTTGTAAATTAAGGAAAGAATACAAGCATCAAATCGAGGGAGGAAACAATTATGGTTGAGAGAACGAGCACATGCGATAAACCGAGAGTGTAGAATGAAGCAACCTGAAAGGGTGTGGGACAGATGAATAAAATGAAATAAAGGGAAAAGAGTGTTGACAAACCGAATATTGACTACGATTCATGGGTGGACTACTTTCGTGAATTATTAAGAGGGAACGATAGCTAGAGAGAAAAAAAGGGGAGAAAGTCGTACAGAGAATAGAATAGAATAATTTTTATTGTTGTTAGGCAACTGGAAGCTGCTATGGACAGAGTCATAGGTGCATAGTTACAAAATATTACAAGTATTCATTAAGTAAAGAAAATAAATACATCTTTATACACAAAAGTTAAAATAAACGTAACACTATTCGTCCAAGAGAGTGATAAATAACTACTATTTTACCAACGTGTTAGGATGGCGTTGGCCTTTATCACCCCCCTTGAAACATTTTTATTTTTTCTTCAAATTCAGATACTGAGTAGAAGCTATTGGATGTCAGCCAATTTTTAAGAGTTCTTTTGAAGTTACATAGTGGCATATCCTTTACTTGGGCAGGTAGTTTGTTGAATAATTTAATGCCATTTACCTATAGTTTTCTTGCGTTTTTCTCAGCCTAACATGTGGTAAATCTAAATCGTTCCTATATCTTGTTCCATATGTGTGTACATTGCTGCGAGTCGTTAGGTCGATGAGATTTTCTTTAGTATTGAGTATATTATGATAAATGTATAAGAGGGAAGAGTCATAATTGCAAGGTCTTGGAACATAGGTCTACAAGACTCCCTCGTGGCCTTACCTTTACTATATCTTATTGCCTTCTTTTGCCACTTGAACACATCTTGAGCTCCTGTTGAGTTACCTCATAACATGGTACCATATGATAAGTGTGAACGAAAGAAGGCATAGTATACACTCATCATTTGACGACTACTACTAACTGATCCTTTAAGTCTACGAAGTAAAAATATCACTCTAGCCAGTTTTGTACATAACTTTTGCGCGTGTGTGTGTTCCAGGTTAATTTACAATCCAGATGCAATCCCAATAATTTGACAGAATTTTGATCATTACTACCCAGACCTGAATTAATTAAATGGAAATAGATCACTTCTGTCTTGTTATTATTTAGGATAAGTTTATTTGCCTGCAACCAAGAGGATGATTTGTGTAGCATTTCTATCCTTTCCTCCTCAACATATTTTAAGACTCTCTTGCTTGTTATGATAGTAATATCATCTGCATAGAGCACTGACCTCCAGGGTAAATTACTAACAATATCATTTATATACATAAGGAAGAGGAAAGTTCCTACAACTGAAGCCTGAACCACGCCTGTTTTTAATTTGAGAGCCCCAGATCGTTGATTTTCTACCAGTACAATTTGATACCTGTCATTGAGGTAGGATGTAATTAACAATAACTCTAAATCTTCCACGCCATAGTAGCTAAGCTTACTTATTAGTATATTGTGTGGTACTGAAGCTTTGCTGAGGTCTAACAGTGTAGCACTTGTAATGTGGTGAGACTCAAAACCTTGAATTACTTCAGTCACAACAGCTTCTAAGGCTTTAATGGTGGATTTATTTGTTCTGAACCCAAACTGTGCGGCATTTAGTAAATTATACTTTTCAAAATATACTGACAGCTGTTCCTTCATACAATGTTCTATTATCTTAGATATGATTGGAACAATTGAAATGGGTCGATAACTGCCTGGATCCATAACATCTTCATTCTTAAACACAGGAACTGAAACTGTAATTTTTAGACAGTCTGGGAAAGTCCCCTCAGCCAGTATCCTATTGATGAGGCGAGTTAGAGGAATAATTATTATTATGTCAATAATTTGTTTTAGAATAAAATTACTTACGCCATAGTAGTCTTCACAGTTTGAAGAGCATAGTTCTGAAACTATTTTGCAGACTTTCTTAGGGTTTATAACTTGCCATTCAAAGGGGCCTGTTATTTTCAGGAGTTACACTATTCTTTAGTAGATTGTTGTATGCAGTTTCATTGTCTCCAGAGGTGTGACTGATATTCGTATGTTTGGCACTGTTTATAAAGTATTCATTAAGTACATTCGGTTCTATTGGCACACAAGTCTCCCTCTTTACCCTCCCAATTTCATCGTTTATGATGGATCAGGCCGCTTGTTATCTTGTTGTTTCGCCACTTGAATTTCCTTACGGTAGATTTTTTAAAGAGGGTACAATTTTCTTTATCTGTTTGTTTTTCTTGCTTTGCCTTATTGTAATAGATCATCATTAAATTTCTGATAGGTGCGAGGCGAGGAGTGTACCATTTCCCTTTTTGTTTCCCTTTGAGTTTACCTGATCTGTTAATTACCTTTGTAGTTCTAGGGCAGCACTCTTCCACACAGTAACCTAATAACTGTATAAAATTTTCAGTTGCTTCCGATGCATTGTTTGAGTTAAGTAATTTTTTTCAAAATTTATGTGAATTAATTCTTTTCTTAGCTTTAAAATGTTATTTTTCCCAACCTTCTGAAATGTTTAAATTGCCTATTGTAATGTTGCTTTTCCAAATCAGTTTTTAATTTCAGCCAGAGACCACTGTGATCAGACAATATATGCTCTGTAACACCACATGTGAAGTCATTATTTTGAAATTAGTGATTATGTTGTCCAGACAAGAATTTTTCCTGGTGGGTTGATAATTGGCAAGATAGAAGTCATGAGACCTGAGAATATCAAAAATTGTTTTTGATGAATGATTCAACTAAAATATTAATATCACCTATGCAATAGATTTTGTGATTCCAAAACCTCGCTAAGTACTCTGCAAAATGATCCCACACGTTCAGAAAGGCATGATTATCAGAGTCTGGTGTTCGGTACCGGAAAATAATTACTTTTCTATACAGCACTCCTCTAAATCTAAAACAGTGTATTTCATATTAGAGTTATTTTTACATATATTGCAACTCCCCCATTTGAAATTCTACAAAAATATGTAACTATCTCATATCCTGCTGGTATATAAACCAACCTCATTTTTTACAAGCCAATGTTCATTAATACATAAAAAAACAACTGGCTATGAATTCAAGAATATTTCAAGTTCACCTAGCTTATTGCTAATGGATTGATATGAAAAACAATAAGGTCTGAATTTACATAATGTTCTCTAAAACCTTGACTGCTGGTATAGGTTGGTCAACTGAAAGCTGTTGTCTGGTATTGATATTCATACTATTTCCTTGGGGAGTGGATGTACATATTTATGAGCTAGATAAAGATATATCAGAAGAGGAGGTAATGAGGGTGATAGGGAAACTAAGGACTAGGTCGGCAGGAGGAAGAAATGGAATCAATCATTTTTTTGGAAAGAAATAGGGCAATATAGTCAGATGATAGACGGCATAGTAAAGTTGTTCAACATGATTTGCGTGGGTGGTAGGTTCTCAAAAGAGTGGTAAACTGGAATTATATGCCCATTTTACAAAAAAGAAAAGGAGAGAGATTTATCCCGACTAACTGTAGAGGAGTAATTTTACTGGACTCCTTGAATAAGATTTACACAGGTATATTAGCGAAGAGACTGAGAGACTGGACTGAAAAGCAGTCGATACTGTCAATTTTTCAGTTTGGTTTTAGTAAGGGCAGAAGGACGACAGATAATATAATGATGGTTAAAAGTGATGCTGGGGAAATATCTGAAGAAGGAAGGAGGTGAAGTATATCTAGCTGCCATTGATTTCGAAAAATCTTTCCATACAGTGAGTAGAAGCGCGTTAGTTCAAAAATTAGGAAGGATGGGGGCTTCAGGAAAGACGATCCGAGCGGCTGAGGCCATTTATGATAATGTCTACTGTTGTAATAAACTGGAAGAAGGCTTAGTAACGACCTGATTGACTGTAAGATTGTATTGAAGCAGGGCTGTAAATATTTTCGATTTTATTTTTATGATTTATAAATGATATTTTGCAAAGTCACGGAGAGAATAACTGGGCATGTCCGGTTTTAGCAGATAAAGAGATCCCAGAAGTGAGTTTTGTGATATTAGTGACTTGAACGAGGTGGGGTTTACAGAGAAGTTTAAGTGCGGTTTCAGAGTATGCAAGTGAGTAGTCCCTGAAAACTAATTATAATTAGTCGAAGGTTTTTGGTAGTTCGAAAGAATAGGAACAGGAGGAAAATGAGGAAATGGGTAGTGCAGGGGAAAATGATTGAAGAGGCAGAAAAATTGGAATATTTGGGGTTCTTATCAACAAAAAGAGGGATGGGAAGGTCATGTTAAGAGAGCGAAATGGAGGGGATTGGGGCTCTCTCAGTTGTCAAGATTTTGGAGATCTAATACTCGGGAATAAATTATAGTATACAAAGGATTGTGTACAAGGCATTAGTTTTAAACAGAGCTGAATTATGCGGTCTGGAGGAAGGAAGGGATACGCTAAACCAGATTACTAGTAAATTTAGTAAGAAGTTGATGCGACTCCCCGAGTGCACGGCAAACGCGGGGGCGATAATAATGTGTGGGGAGTATACATAGAAGCAGAAATTGTTATGGGGTTCTTAATTACTGTATGAGATTAAAGAGAGGTGAGGGGAGCTAATTGCTACAATTTGCTTATCAGGACCAGATTGAAAGTATGCATGGTGAGAGCTGGCTGGCGGAGATTGAAAGATATGTGGAAAGTACGGGTCTGGGATACATATGGTACGAGGACTGGGATTAAAGGGGAAGTAGGCTCTGGAGAGTAATTATAATGAGGGTAGAGGATATCCGAAGGCAACGTCAGATGGAGGAGTGTAGGAAAATAGGGAGTCCCTACGCGGGTTTAATAGGATAAAACAAGTATCGAGGATAAGTGTTAGCAATATAGAGCTGCGAAAACAGGTTTATTATGGTGGATTTTCGGCCTAGACACAAACAAGGAGTGGATTCGAGAAAAGGATAATACATTATGTTTATTGTGTGGAGAAGTGATTTGTTAGCAAGAAGTAAAGAAACAAAAAAGTAGAATGAAAATATTGAGTGAAAGTCAGCAGGAATTATTAGAGCAGAATGATAATGATCAGAAAATTATGAGATGGGTGATAAAAGAATGGATAGGGTAGGAAATTTAAATTGGTATTTAAGTGCAGCGAAAAAATTATACGTATGGTTAGATAACGCGTGTTGTTTGATATTGGGGTTTTAGGTAAGAAAGTCAGAGGAAACGAGGAATATAGGGCACTAAGTCTCGGCAGGATACGAGAGGAAAAAGGGTTGAATCAGTAAGGTCTTAGATTACGGTGAGGCAGGTCGGCGACTGGAGCATGCAGGCTTGATCCAATGTATTTGGATGTGGCATTATTTATGGTCAACAGTCATCCATTTGTATTTTAATATATTACATACAGACATTTTATATAATTGGGACATAACATAAAATATTTTCTTGTTTGAATTTTTAATGTTGTTGTATTGTCATTTTATCCGTAATCTGATAGCACATTATTCATTTTAAATAGGGTCTTTAAATGTATGTGATTTTATCTATAAGCTGAAGAAGAGAATTTAAAATTTCTCGAAACATGTACCTACTTGTGTGTGTGTACATGTAAATGATAGTTTAGACATATAATACTCAGCCGTATCCTGACGGCCCATAAGAGACAATCAGATATATATTTGCCATATTAAATAATTATATTGAGATACATTTCAGTAGGCATTGTAAAAGTAGTAGATTGCAGGATAGTTGAGACCGGAATTCAATGGAGACATATAGTCGCTGAATATTGCGCGATGCTTCCCTGTGACCGTGGGAAAGGTTCAGCGTTACCAGAAGTTAGCACATCTCGGCACGTGTAGAGGACGTTGGCCAAGAGGAGCATTCAGCCTATTAGGGAGCGTGGGTGTGGCCAATAATGATTTCTGGACCGCGCGGAATTAAAATCCCAGGTTGACCAACATGGATATTTGCGTGAAGAGTACACGGATATAGAGGAATCAGTTCTGTTAGCTGATGGATATCCACAGGTCTGAAAGTGTGCAATAAGAAGGAATACGCTATAGAAATAAAATGAGTCATTTTTAAGTCATCAGGAGTGTGTTTTTTGTTAATTTTAATTAATATAAAAGTCATTGTGAATTACAAGCACGCTGGTTGGTTGATTCTTTGAACATGCGGGAATCCCCTAGCGACAAAGGCGTTAGCCAAGCTTCGTAAGCGTCCCAATCATTGGGAGCGTCATTCTGATTGTGTGAGTCGCCGGGAGTGTTCATCGTTCTATACTGCTCTTATATTTGTACGCCAATATTGCCATGTGGGTAGACATATAACATTGAATGGTCTTTTCGGCCGAAAAACAGTGCATTTAGTTGTGTTTGCTAAGTAAACCGGTGCAGTGATAATTTGCCGATTACATTATGACGCAAAGTTTTACTCTAAAGTATTAGACGGTAATATCAGCCGCAGACTGGTGAGTGAAGGAGAGACGCTCCGCTGCATTGTATTTTCGGGTCGGTCGTGTATCTCGAAGGACTCTCGTACCGAACCGCGAGCTGCTCTAACTAACGGTGTTAAACCCTAAACATTTATGTTCTGAATTTTACGTGTGTTTGTTCTGTCAGATAAATGTTGGCTTAGTTCACAGCTGACAAGGATTTATTCGGCATGTGCGCATAGAGCGGTGAAGAGGTATTTACTTGAAATCGTCTGTTTTGCAGTGTACAGGAACTTTCATCAAGAAGATGGCGCCGCTCATAGAAAGAAGATTATTTCCGTGTGTTAAATCCATGGTGAAGATGGAGTAACCTAATACCGGTGCGGGGATGTGAGCCGCTGCCGATGTCCAGGGAGTTGTCAAATATAAGACGCATGTTTTTTTAAAAAATTAAATGGCATGTCATATGAATTATGTTTAGTACCAGTGAAGATTAATGTAGGGATTTTCTTTTATGTAATTTTTGCCGGAAGGTGTGTGTTTATTTTACATTTGTGATGCTGTAAATATGGATAGGGGGGAAATGCATGATTTCTCTATTTTTCTTTCATTTTACGATTAGTTAGATGGGATATTGAGGGAGACGTTAGGATTTATTTTGTTTTTGTGCCATTATGCATGTTACGTAGCTTAGGGTTGTTCCGATATTCTTGTATGTTAGAGATAGGAGAATTAGATTGCCATGATCATCCACTATCCGAGTTAAACACTTGCGGCGTTGTGAGTAAATTCAAATTTTCCATTTAGAAATATTAGTAATGGGTAGATTGTATGCCGCATGTTATTTCAGGAGCTGTGACACGTGTAGAGCTGCATCGCAACGTTGACTAGAATAGGATTCTTCCAATGTGGGTTGGAAAATGTTTCGTACAATAATTTGAGTGGGAATCGAACCCGGATTTATAATGATAGAGGCTGATGAGATTGTAAGAAATACAAGAGAATTTAATGCATGCTGATTTATGAAGTTGATTATGCAGGCCGATTGCATGCCTGATGAAGTGATAAGAATGATGTGCAGTGAGAATAGTCCTGCAATTGTATTCTGAGAGATTATTGAAAATCAGAATTGACGGGAAATTAATGTCAGGCCAGTGAGTCTGATATGTGTGTTGAATTATAATAGCATGCTAGCAAGAAGTACGACTGTATGTGAATTTCCGAGCATTTGAGAAATACAAGCTCGCCTTACAGGTTTACTTATCAGCCGTGTTTATATAGACAGTGTGAAATGAGATGTCGTTTCCGTAATAAAATCTTGTCGAACAGTGACCAAGCCCTCAGTGCAGTATTGAGTTTTAACATTTCTTTTCAGCACACAGCAAAGCAGGAAATATGTGACAGAAGAACGCACTTTCTGGTGCGCAAGTGCAGCAGAGGAACGCAATGTTGTCATTGCTTCCCACATGTTTAATAAAGTATATTATTTGTTTTCTCTTACAGGATGGTGGTTTGGTGCAATTTCATGTTGTTTTGATATGTTATCTTGTTGTTTAACGGGGAACAACCCAAGTGCTGAGTGAATGTTTGTGGTCAATCGAGTACCAACTAGATCTTTTTGGTGAACCGTGATTCACGTCGAGTCAGTGTAGTATATAAGTTTTCCCTTTCCTAATTCGATGTAAATATTTGAGATACATTAATTATATTGTGATTATTGTAAATATAGCGTAGGTAAACGCCACTAGTATTTTCAAAGTTCATATCATGTCCCATTGCGTCTTAATTTTCGTGTAATGTTAATTTCTGCGGCAACTCTCCTGAATTTTAATCCGTATTGTGGTGAAGATTAAAATCGTGTTACTCCATACGAATCAAATACGTATACACATACGAATACGAGTATGAACATGAACATTGGACAATGATGTGAAGTCACTTTAAAGTTCACAAGTATTTAATGTTGTGTTTCGACTTTTTTGCATTTAATTGATTGCATACTTAACGTTTTATTGTCCATTTTGTTTTCTATTTTATTTCTTTGACAATTTTATACTCATTTATTATTTGAATGTCATTTGTGATAGTATGATTCGGGGTTATTTTATGAATAAACTCATCCTACCCCATATTATTGTTTCTCATTCGAGTTAAACATCCATTTCCTGTCATCTATATATATAAAATAACTTGTCCTGACTGACTGACTGACTGACTGACTGACTGACTGACTGACTGACTGACTGATTCATCATCACCGAGCCAAAACTACTGGACATAAAGAAATGGAATTTTGGTGAAACATTCATATTAAGATGTAGGCTCGCTAAGGGAGGACTTTTGAATATTCCGTCGCTAAGGGGGTGAAATTTTAAAATGAGTGTATCTAGATCTCAAAACTTTAAAAGTTTACATATGTAAAAATTGGTATTTAGAATCTTCTTTAAAAATAAGGAAACACAAATTTTTTTTGTTTTAAGAAAATCCCAATAGGAGGGGTGAAAAAGGGTGAAAAACGTGTTGAATGCCTTTAATCAGGATACCGGTACTTATATCTCAGAAACTGAAGATATTACAGACCTGAAAATTGGTACTTTTGATCTCTTAAAAATAAAGAATAACGTATTATTTTGTTTGTGGAAAATCCTAATAATGCGAGGGTTGAAAGGAGGGTGAATTTTTAAAATGAGTGCATCTATATCTGAAAACTTTGAAAGTTTACAGATGTAAAAATTGGTATTTAGAATCTGCAATAAAAATAAAGAAACAGGTATGTTTTTATTTTCGGAAAATCCCAATAGGAGAGGTGAAAAGGGGTGAAAATGGATTGAATGCTTTTAATGAGGATACTTATATCTCAGAAACTGAAGATATTACGGACCTGAAAATTGGTGTTTGGGATCTCATTTAAAAATAAAGAAACACGTATTTTTGTTTTTGGAAAATTCAATTAACGGGGAGGGGGTGGAAAGGGGGTGAATTTTTAAAATAAGTGAATCTATATCTCAAAACTTTTAAAGTTTATAGATGTAAAAATTGGTATTTACAATCTCCTTTAAAATAAAGAAACACGTATTTTTTATTTTCGGAAAATCCCAATAAGAAGGCTGGAAAAGGGTGAAAAATTAGTTGAATGCCTCTAATGAGGCTACTTATATTTCAGAACCTGAAGATATTACAGACCTGAAAATTGGTGTTTGGTATCTCCTTTAAAAATGAAGAAACACGTATTTTTTGTTTTTGGAAAATCCAAGTAATGGAGGGGGTGAAAAGGGGGGACTTTTTAAAATGAGTGTATCTATATCTCAAAACTTTTAAAAGTTCATAGATGTAAAAATTGGTATTTAGAATCTCCTTTAAAAATAAAGAATCACGTATTTTTTCTTTTGGAAAATCCAAATAATGGGGGTGAGAAGGGGTGAATTTTTAAAATGAGTGTGTCTACATCATAAAAATTTAAAAATTTACAGATGTAAAAGTTGGTATTTAGAATCTCCTTTAAAAATAAAGGAAGACGTATTTTTTAGTTTTCTGTAAATCCCAATAGGAGGGGTGTAAAAGGGTGAATAATGGGTTGAATGCCTTTAATGAGGATACATATATCTCAGAAACTGAAACATTACAGAACTGAAAATTTGTATATGGGATCTCCTTTAAAAATAAAGAAACACGTATTTTTTGTTTTTGGAAAATCCAATTAATGGCCGTCAAACAGGAGTGACAAATTGGGGTGAATAAATAAAAAGGGGTGAAATTTTATAATGAGAATTTCTACAGTATATCTCAAAAAACTTAACGTATTACAGAAGTGAAAAATGGTATTTTTTATCTCTAATAAAAATAAAGATACGTGTACTTTTAGTTTTCGAAAATACCACTTGGGTGGAGGTGGGGGTAAAAGTGACTGAAAATGGTGTTGATTTCTTTTAATTAGGCTACTGATATCTCAAAAATGAAGATGTTACAGACGTGAAATTTGACATTTGGAATCTGCTTTAAAAGTAAAGAAACACGTATTCTCGGAAAATCCAATGAAAGGTGGGGAGTGAAAGAATTGAAAATATATTGACTTAATTGTATGAGAATACAGTACGTACATCTAATAAAAACTAAAATTGTTACAGACGTGAAAACTGGTATTTGGATCTCCATTAAAAACGAAGAAAAACGCGTTTGGGGGGGAACCATTTTGGGGGGCGGGAGTGAATAGGAGTTGAATTCCTTTCATGAGGACGCATAAATCAAAAACTGAAAAAGAGTCGTGATAATTGGTATTTAGAAGATCCTTTACTATTAAGGAAACAAATATTTTTTGCCAGAAAATTCACTTGGGTGGGGGGAGTAGTGTGAAAGGAAGTGAAAAAAGTGAATTATTTTTATGAGGATACTTATATCTCAAAACTGAACGTAATAGACGTGAACATTGGTGTTTGGAATCTTTTTTAAAATAAAGAAACACTCATTCTTTTAAATTTTTTTTTTGGGGGGGGGGTAAATAAACTTAACGGCGGTGGGGTGTAAAAGGAGGTGAGACCAACTGATTTTACTCTTCATAATGTACTTATAAGGAACCTCCGTTGCTCAGGCGGCAGCGCGCCGGCCTCTCACAATTGTGTTCCGTGATTCAAATCCCGGTCACTCCATGTGATATTCGTGCTGGACAAAACGGAGGCGGGACAGGTTTTTCTCCGGATACTCCTGTTTTCCCTGTCATCATTCATTCCAGTAAAACTGTCCATATTTCATTTCATTTGTCATTCATCGATCATTGCCCCAGAGGAGTGCTTCGGCAGCCGGCACAATTCCTATTGTCGCCGCTAGATGGGGCTTTATTCATTCCATTCCTGACCCTGTCGTATGACTGGAAACAGGCTGTAGATTTTCGATGTACTTATTCTGATCATGAACCGATCCTTTTTAATCTTTCCTGGGTTCGTTTTCAACAGCCATATTTTCCTTCGGAGAACGTTCTTAGACTACGGTAGATTCTTCTGGCATATAAATAAAAATTTAAACACATTTGAAATATACGTTAGGAATTTGATTGACCTTCAAATTGTTCACCTCTATAATAAGGTCAATAATGCACGGAAGTATGTCATTCGTATGGCCAGAAATCCCGCACACTTGCCTAGGCGCGACAATGGTGCTGGTCACATTGTCAACAATGACAATGGCAGCAGATGTAATTTACCGCCAAGTAACGGTCTTGAATCTTGCTGTGGGGTCCAGAACATCTAATAATAATAATAATAATAATAATAATAATAATAATAATAATAATAATAATAATAATAATAATAATAATAATAATAATAATAATAATAATAATAATAATAATTGTACCGGGCGGTACACCTCCACGCCGCTAATTTAAAATGTGCGCCAGTTGAAACTCCTCTGCTGGAGGAAGTCTGAACTTTATTGACGGTATTAATTTTCAAGTTTCTCAGAAGATGTCACTACCTGGACATTTTAGAGTTTTTGAACTGTGTTATTTTCGACGTATTTTTGTTTCGCTTGTAGAAAGAAGTGTGAACTTTCTCTTCTAGAGGACACTACTGAAGATCAACAATAGTGCACCCTGGTGCGGAGTGAAAGAACTGTTTTTTTGGAGAAAATTTTTATTTCAAAAGTTTGTTTCTTGTTAAATTTCTTTCTGTTATTGTTTAAGTTGGCTGTATACCCCTCTCTTTCCCCTTGTTTTGTATTTAACCAATCCCGAATTTCTTTTATTAATTTCTGACCAATCAGAGGTATCTTCCCCCAACTTGAATATGTTGCTGTATCCTACCCAATAAAGAGTTTGTGGGAGGGTGTTTTCATTCCCCTAACGCCTCGAACCTTCCGCGAGAGGATATAAACTGCTGATTTTAGGGTCTCCGGGCCACTTCTGTTCCATCTTTCAGTGGGTAAAGTACATAGCAGGGGGCGGGAAGCGCCTCTTTCTTCGGCAGCGGTCAACAACAAGGTAATGGCCAATTAATAACTTCTTTCTTTGCTAGCTCAGCAGTTTAACTCTCGGGGCGGGTCCGAAGTTTTTCCATTATGTAACCTTCCTTAAAAATGTAAAGAAACTTGTATCTATTCTATCTTTTAAACTACGTATTGGGATAGAGAGTGCGTAACCCTCTCGAGCTCCCACTCATATTGTTTTGAGGTGAACTTATTTTCTCAACCTATTCTTCCTTAACATTATGTAAATTTGTTCTTTTCTAAAGTCACCTCTGTAGTATGGGATTAGCCCTTGCATTAGTGGCCTAGAGGCAGATTAGATTTTAAAAACAAAGTGTATTAGGAGTGCAGATCGCCTCCTCTCAAATTGTTATTTTGGAGGTCATGTAATTACCCCTTTTCATTTAATAGACCTCAGTAGGTTGGGTATTTTACCCCTGCGTCTATGTCCAGTGAGGACAACTTGAAGGTGGAGTTTGGTGTGGCGTTTGAGAGGCTTAAAGTTGAGAGCATGTGGCTCTTTTTCGGAAATTGAGTGTTGGATGCCTCGTGGAGGCTTTTCGGTGTAATTTGGAGCAAGTGCTCCTGAGCATGAATGGGGTTTTCTGCCCCTCTGTTAATACTCATTTTGAAGTAAGGTTGGGCTGATTGCCCAAGCATTGTGAAGTCAGGGCTCGAAGCCCAAATTCTGTAAATATTGTAATTACCCTTTTGACTTGCTACTCTGCACCTGCCATGTTTGTTATTTCTTTATTTTAAAAGAAAATATAACCTTGTTAAATTTTACATTAACTTTGATTCCGTAGTTTGAGACCCGTTCACGCCCGCACCTTCTTTCACCTCTACCTACCACTAAACACGGTAACAAGTGGTAGCAGAGCGTGGTTGAATGGGTCTCAATTTAGCCCCTTTTGACGGCTAAACATTGTTTTGTTCCGAACTCTAACAATTTTCTCAGTTGCTGGAATTTTTTTGATTTTTTCAAAATTGTTCTGTCATCATGCCCGGCCCTCGCGATGTTCTCCATCTTAACTATTTGCGCAAGGAGGAGTTAATCTATGAATTAACTATTAGAAATGTGCAATCTGGAGGCACGGTTGCAGTAGACACAAATAAGCTTAGAGAGTCCCTTGATTTGCCCATTTCCATCCCCACCTTGGGAGAGAAAGAAGTTGACGACTCTCTTTCCACGATCGTCGAGAATATTACTGGGCTAGCTTCTGTAGTTAGTTTTTATGATGAAAATGATCCTTCTCCTAATCAAATTAAGCGTGTGCAAGCCAGGCTACATCACTTTTCAAATAGAGTTAACGATCTGTTGTCTCTGAAGTTGAATGACGTTCAGAGGAAGGAAGCCAGTACGCTGCTTGAAAATATTTCTGAATTGTCTAGCAAGGTCACTCAATTGTTAACGGGGGAGGTTCCTCCCAAAAGCGATCTACCCACCACAGTGAATGTAGGTAGTGAGGAAGAGCCTCCTAAGGGAGAAGCAAATAGGAAAACCATCGCTGCTCAAACAACCTCTGCCCCATTGGACGAGTCTGAACGCCGTAACTCATTAAATAATGTACGTTCTGAATTAACTTCCTTGCCATTGAAACCTTTACTTACTATGTCACCCGGGTTTAGTAGCTTGCCTCATCCATTGGCAATGTTGCTCAGAGGTATCTCTAAGTTTTCCGTTAATACCACCAATGACGTAATTTCATTTTTAAGATTTCTAGTTGAATTTCAGGATCATGCCCTTGTGTTTTCTCTTTCTCCATGTCAAATTTTGCAAATTATCTATCCTTATGCAATTGGTATTCTCTCTGACAAAATAGTAAGAGCCATAGCTGAACAGTCATCTATTGAAGATTTTCATGCACACTTGCTTGCAAATTTTATTCCCGCCCGCGCGAGGTCATCTCTGATTCAGAAGTACTATTACCGTGTACAACGCTTGGATGAAAACTTGGCTGATTTCATACAGGACATTAAGTTTTATACTAGGGTGTTTGCTCTTCACTTCCCTGAGGATCAGATTGTACAAGCCATTGTGGAAGGTATCTCACCATCCTATAGGTCATATTTGTGTTTCACGGCGTGCCCGCAAACTTTCTCTGAACTTGAAGCATTGGCCGTCTCAGCGGAAGGAGTTAGATACGCCGATTCCTTGCGTGTCGCGAAAGAACCCCACCTTCCTTTAGTAATACTCGGCCTCCACCTCGCCGACCAGTAACACCCCGTAAATGTTTTGCTTGCGGGTCGCCCGACCATCTGCGCAATAAGTGTCCACTGATCAAGTCTAGTAGGGCAAATAATGGAGCTGGTTCATCACAAGGCTGTTTTAAATGTGGGGCTTTCTCACATATCGCCAAGAATTGCCCAAACTCAAATAGCACCCCCTCCTGCTCAACTTCTGGTGCAAATTCCACCAATGCCAATAATAAAAAATGACTAGTGACTTCGGCTGAGTCGACTAATCCTGCTTCCCAAGGCTCAGCCCCTGGCATAAAGGTCGTGAATTCAGGGAACAATCAGTCTTCAAATTCATCTTTTGAATGCCCTAAAGAATGTCTTAGGATTGCGGCGGATACCCCCGCACCTGTTCCTTTTCTTAAGATTGAGTTAAATAACGAGCCTATAACCGCTCTATTAGATTCAGGCAGTGTTTGTTCAATTATTTCGGACCAATGGTATTCAAAATTTAAGTCTGTTTGTAAATTACCTGACTATGATTCATCTCCTGTTCAATATGTTTCGGCTAATTCATCCCCATTAGAAATTCTAGGTTCTGTAAATGCCAAAATTCGTATTTTTAAATTTACATGGAAAATCAAACTGTTTGTGGCTAAGCACTTGTCTTGCCCCATCATACTGGGAGCGGACTTCATTTCTCACACTGGTCTTGTGCTCGATCTCCAGAGTAAGTCGTGCACATTCAAGTTTGCGTCCAATTGTAAAATTCCCTTGTTAAAGTGTAATTCTGTATCATGTTCATCTATTTCGCCTACCCAGGATGAGATGTTGTTAGACCTTAGACATCTACCTGAGGAGCAGGCTGATAGTATTCGTAAATTATGTCAGTCATTTCCAGAGGTGTTCTCTGATACTCTTGGTGTTACTGACCTTATTGAATACAAAATTGAGGTCACGGATTCGATTCCTGTCCGTTTTCCACCATATAGGCTATCTCCACCTAAAATGAAGGCATTGAAAGAAATCATCGATCAAATGTTGAAGGATGGTATTATTAGGCCCTCTAAGTCGGCGTATTCTTCGCCTATTTTTCTAGTCCCGAAACCCCAAGGAGGCTTCAGGCCTGTCATTGATTATAGGGCTCTCAATCGGAAGGTGGTGTTACAATCTGTGCCCCTTCCTGACCTTCATTCTTGTTTTTCATGGTTTCGTAAGGCCAAGTTCTATACTATCTTGGACTTGAATCAGGCCTATAATCAAATTCCCCTTGCCGAAGAGTCTAAACACCTTACAGCGTTTGCCACGGACTGGAACTTATACGAATACAACCGCGTGCCTTTCGGGCTCCCCACGGGAGCAGCTGTACTCACTAGGCTACTAGATAGGGTCTTCTCCGACATCAAATTTGAGTACTTATATCACTACTTGGATGATGTCGTCGTATTTTCAGAGACTTTTGAAGAACATCTAGATCATCTGCGAGAAGTTCTCGATCGCCTTCGTAAGGCTGGGTTAACTGTCAAGTTGTCCAAGGTTGCCTTTGCTAAGCCCTCTATGTCATTCCTAGGGCATATTGTGTCACCTGATGGTGTAGCAGTCGATCATTCTAGAACACAGGCCATCCGTGATTTTAAACCTCCCAAGGACATTAAAGGTATCGCCAGGTTCATTGTTATGGTGAATTTCTTCAGGAAGTTTATTCCTAACTTCGCTAATAGAGCGGCGCCCTTAAACCTTCTTCGTAGGAAAGGCATCAAATTCGAGTGGGGACCTTCTCAACAAGCCGCTTTTGAAGATCTTAAATTAGCTCTCTGTAATGCCCCTGTACTTGCTATGCCTGATTTCTCGAAGAAATTCATCGTCCAAACCGACGCGTCGTCGTCAGCAGTAGCGGCAGTCCTTCTTCAAGAGACTGAACTAGGGAGGCGACCCATCGCCTATGCATCTAGGACTCTATCGGCTCAAGAAGCCAAGTATTCCATCTATGAGCTCGAAGGTTTGGCAGTCTTATTCGCCTTAGAAAAGTTCCGTCTCTATCTGGAACACGTCAAATTCGACCTGGAGACAGATAATGAAGCTTTAAGCAGGGTCTTAGGTAGGCCGCGTCGTACTGGTCGTATAGCCCGTTGGGCCATCCGTATTTCTGCCTTCCAATTCGATGTCAGGCATATCAGAGGTACTGAAAATGCTGTTGCTGATGGACTCAGCCGTATGTTTTCCAACGACGTCGAGACCCATGAACCGGTCGACAGTTCATCACCTCCCGAGTCCATACTATCTGATGTTAATGCCATCTTAACTGATGCTCCCATGCTCTTTAGGGATATCGAGAAATACCAACGTGAAGATCCGACGCTGGCTCCGATAATGGAAACCCTTTCTTCTGGGGAACATGTTGTCCCTTATGTTCTGAGGAATGGTGTTTTATGTTGCCCATCGAGGCATGATAAGATGATGAAAGTTGTCGTTCCAGCTGTTCTTGTACCTATGATCTTCAAGTATTATCATGAGACCCCATTAGGAGGGCATCTTGGTATCTTTAAAACTCGTGAAAAGATTCGTGAAATGTTCATCTGGAATGGTATGGACGGTGAAATCCGTGAACTAGTAAAGGCTTGCAAACCCTGTTTAATCAGTAAACCCACCATGTCCACCAAGGTAGGCCTTTTGTCTTCGCATCAAGCGTCGCGCCCCATGGAACGCCTGTATATTGATTATGTAGGACCCTTCCCCCAGTCAAAGGGAAATGCCAACAAGTTCATCTTTGTATGCGTAGATGGTTTTACAAGATTTTCCTGGTTATTTCCGACTAAGCTGGCTACCGCTCAATCCACCATTACTTGCCTAAATTCTATTTTTGCCTCTTTTGGTCCGTGCCAATATATTGTATCTGATAATGCTAAGGCTTTTACATCTAATTTATTTAGTAAATTCTGCTTTGACCTGTCCATCTCTCATGTGACAACTTCTGCTTATTACCCTCAACCATCTCTGGCTGAACGGGTTAACCGTAATCTCAGGTCCGCGCTTATTGCCTATCATCATGAAGATCATTCCAGGTGGGATACGTCCCTGCATTGGTTAGCTTTTGCTTTGAATTCGGCGGTTCATGAATCACATAAATTTACTCCAGCCTCTTTGATGTTCAAGTTTGTTCCCAACACGCCGCTCTCTAACCTCTGGTCTCTGAGTGACATTCTACCCGAGACAATAGATCCGGACAACATTAAAGATCTTTGGAAGAAAGCTAAAGCCAATCTTAAAGTGTCTCATGAAAAGGTTATGGAAAGGTATGATCGTGGACGGAGACCCACCCCTTTGAAGGTAGGTGACCAAGTTATGGTCAAGAACTTTGTTCCCGCGGGCAAGCTTGCCCCCAGATTTCATGGGCCTTGTATAATTCTCGATTTTCTTACGCCGGTTACGTTGTTATTAAGTAATCCAGCCACCGAGAGGATATTTAGGGTTCACCTGTCACAGGTGAAACCAGTGTAAATTTTGTGTCAACTTTCTTCATATAATTTGAAAGGAATATGAAGGTTATATTTTTTTTTTGAGTTTCACTTTTAAGGCTTTCTGCCCCTTCTATAAAATTTAGTTTCATATGTAAGTATTTTTGTAAACCCTCCCCGCACCGTTAAACTGCCATTCTGTCCTTACCACGGCCATTACCACGCTCCCGTCTCCTGCTATACACACTGTGGCTTGCTTATATTAAATGCCATGGATATCTGCACGCCGCTGGCCCCTCAACCTCTCCACCAAGCCTGTGCCCTCAAAAAATGATGATGGTCCAACAATTCTGCCGCCTAGTTTTAATGTTTCAGTGCCCCCGCAGCCGCGTGGCGCCGTGCCGCGACTGGGCTAGAGGAAGGGCCCCCTCGACCCCAGCGAGGACGATATGTGCATGGCGAGCCGGAGCTCTCCTCCCGGCCAAGGCTGATGTGCGGCGCACGACCTGCTACTTGCCCGCAGCCTGTATATGTTCACCGCGGGCGCGGCGTGCTTCTACACCACTGCTCCCCTCATAGTGCGGGCGAGCGGTATCTCAGGGTACTTGAGGGGTCCGAGCGGCCTCCTCTGGACGCAAGCTGCAATGGCCGGTCTGGCCATCCAACTTAATCAACATCAACTATATGGACATTCCAGATCAACTTTACTACCTTTTCTTGTGTATTCTACTGCAGTTTTTGGTGGACTTAGAAAATTTTCCTCAACTTTAAAAACTAAAGTTTTCCTTCTGAATTCAACTTCTACAAACATAAAAACTTTACTTCTCCAGTTACAACAAAAATTTTGAAACTGAATCAAACCACATTAAGAAAATCTTATAAATTCTTCGGCAATTAATCTCCGTATCTATATCAAAACTTGGACCTTGTTTTCAAACAAATTTCATGTGTCACCCCTGGAGGAACATTTGGGGGGGGGGAGGTCTGTACCGGGCGGTACACCTCCACGCCGCTAATTTAAAATGTGCGCCAGTTGAAACTCCTCTGCTGGAGGAAGTCTGAACTTTATTGACGGTATTAATTTTCAAGTTTCTCAGAAGATGCCACTACCTGGACATTTTAGAGTTTTTGAACTGTGTCATTTTCGACGTATTTTTGTTTCGCTTGTAGAAAGAAGTGTGAACTTTCTCTTCTAGAGGACACTACTGAAGATCAACAATAGTGCACCCTAGAACTTTTTTTTTGGAGAAAATTTTTATTTCAAAAGTTTGTTTCTTGTTAAATTTATTTCTGTTATTGTTTAAGTTGGCTGTATACCCCTCTCTTTCCCCTTGTTTTGTATTTAACCAATCCCGAATTTCTTTTATTAATTTCTGACCAATCAGAGGTATCTTCCCCCAACTTGAATATGTTGCTGTATCCTACCCAATAAAGAGTTTGTGGGAGGGTGTTTTCATTCCCCTAACGCCTCGAACCTTCCACGAGAGGATATAAACTGCTGATTTTAGGGTCTCCGGGCCACTTCTGTTCCATCTTTCAGTGGGTAAAGTACATAGCAGGGGGCGGGAAGCGCCTCTTTCTTCGGCAGCGGTCAACAACAAGGTAATGGCCAATTAATAACTTCTTTCTTTGCTAGCTCAGCAGTTTAACTCTCGGGGCGGGTCCGAAGTTTTTCCATTATGTAACCTTCCTTAAAAATGTAAAGAAACTTGTATCTATTCTCTTTTAAACTACGTATTGGGATAGAGAGTGCGTAACCCTCTCGAGCTCCCACTCATATTGTTTTGAGGTGAACTTATTTTCTCAACCTATTCTTCCTTAACATTATGTAAATTTGTTCTTTTCTAAAGTCACCTCTGTAGTATGGGATTAGCCCTTGCATTAGTGGCCTAGAGGCAGATTAGATTTTAAAAACAAAGTGTATTAGGAGTGCAGATCGCCTCCTCTCAAATTGTTATTTTGGAGGTCATGTAATTACCCCTTTTCATTTAATAGACCTCAGTAGGTTGGGTATTTTACCCCTGCGTCTATGTCCAGTGAGGACAACTTGAAGGTGGAGTTTGGTGTGGCGTTTGAGAGGCTTAAAGTTGAGAGCATGTGGCTCTTTTTCGGAAATTGAGTGTTGGATGCCTCGTGGAGGCTTTTCGGTGTAATTTGGAGCAAGTGCTCCTGAGCATGAATGGGGTTTTCTGCCCCTCTGTTAATACTCATTTTGAAGTAAGGTTGGGCTGATTGCCCAAGCATTGTGAAGTCAGGGCTCGAAGCCCAAATTCTGTAAATATTGTAATTACCCTTTTGACTTGCTACTCTGTACCTGCCATGTTTGTTATTTCTTTATTTTAAAAGAAAATATAACCTTGTTCAATTTTACATTAACTTTGATTCCGTAGTTTGAGACCCGTTCACGCCCGCACCTTCTTTCACCTCTACCTACCACTAAAAACGGTAACAATAATAATAATAATAATAATAATAATAATAATAATAATAATAATAATAATAATAATAATAATAATAATAATAATATTCTGGACCGTCGTCAAATAAGCGGACCGCGCTGGAAACGGGTCCTGGACGGGTAATGACTAAGAATGCAGTCCAGCGGCGGCTTCAGTACTGCCAAGGCACCCAAGACGACACCGCGCCGGATCTCCTGAAAGATTGGATCCATATTAAAAATGCTTATAGGAAAAGATGGCAAAGATTTAGGGACCCAACTGACCGGCTGGAATACGGGACCTAGCCCGGGAAGTACGAAATCGATTGCTGGAAAGAAAGATTGAAAAATGGGAGGAAACGTGCCGTAATATGTTAGAAAACGAGTCAGATAGCGAATTTTGGCGGATTCTCGCAGAAAACGAGTCAGATCGCGAATTTCGGCGGATTATATATTTAAAACAATAAGCATTCAATTATGAATGTCCGTATAATACCGTAGCGAAGCACGGGTATCTTGCTAGTATACATATAAATAAGTGATAAACTTCAACATTTATACTTGCCCTTCGAGAACCAACCCAGTTCTCTGCCCAAACCTGAGTTAGTCGGATGTTTAAACAGGAATGGAGGCATCGTCCTGGAGGGTTATTACCCCTGGGTACGTTACAATACATTCTGAATTGTAATGACAAGGCAGAACTTGGAAACAATTAACTGTAGTAATTGAGTCAATACGGACTGTTGGTGGCTATCATGGTCAAGTTGATAGATATTAAATGTAGCAACACAAATACGTTGCGCTTGGGAAAACCCAGTACCAATCCTTATTTACAGCAGTGTGACAACGAAGTAAAATAAAGATAAAATAAGATAAAATAAATTACATAACGACAACAAGAACAATAACAATAATACAACAAACAACTCCATGAAAACAAAACATTAGCCTACAACAAGCTATATAGAAACAAGCACTTCCACGATGGCAAAGGAAAATAGAAAGGAAGTACATAAAAGAACAAGAAAACCTGACAGTTAAAAATGACACATCAGTGGTGTAACAATAATTAAAAGCTATCGCGCCGGGCTGAGTGGCTCAGACGGCTGAGACGCTAGCCTTTCTGATCCCAACTTGGCAGGTTCGATTCTGGCTCAGTTCGGTGGTATTTGAGGGTGCTCAAATACATGAGCCTCGGGTCGGAAGATTAAATGTACGTTAAGGAACTCCTGCGGGACAACATTCCGGCGTCTCCGAAAACTGTAAAAGTATTTAGTGGGACGTAAAATAAATAACATTAATATTTATCATTATTAAAGCTCTCGTAAAGAAAATACTAAATTTGCTTAAAAATAAACTGTTATATGACTTATATGTTAGTGATGGTTTGTAATGTATCCTCTTGCCATCCGAAATAGATGTAACATAAATTCACCGGCGACTTAACTATTTCCAGTGCGTTAACACTGCGGAATGATTTGGAAAGGTTTGTTCAGTAGGGGCTAGATCTAAAGGGCAGAGGGACCCGTGCCCCTCAAGGTAATTCATTATTTTCGTATGGTTTTAAAAGTAGTGACACTTTGAATGGTGATGCATTTGCATTCAGGTTTAGTACTAGGCGCAGCATGTAGCTAGTGGGGCAATGTTTTCATCTGACGCACAGTTTGCTTCGCCTGGCTTGCTGGCCGGTCAAGCTGAGCCTCTACTTTCTCTGCAGACTCCTTTTTGGTTAAGTTTGGTTCGCGTTTGCGTAGAACCTACTATTTCTTAAGTACACAGAACAGGATATAAGGGAACTGGCGAAGCCACCTCCTGGAACGGAAATACAAGAAGGCTTATTGCGCCGAGTCCGACATCTGTTTGAAATGCAAGTATTGCATATCTGTCGTCTCAGAAGCCTGTTATGCTGGCTAATGAAATCAGTCAATATACTATTACATAATATTTAGTGTGATGTATTTAAAATTAAATTTGTCGTATGCAGTGTGCTGATATATATAGTATTCCAATGAAGAGACATAAGGAATATCATAAATGTTCTCGTAGATATGATTAATCTGTAAGCAACGTGCGGAAAATTTGTAGTTCTTCTAAAACACTGAATTCTGTTAATAATATTCTAAATAGACCATTTTTTCAACTGCCTCTAAATGAAAGGCAGGGATAACGGCACTCGGTCGACCAGCACCTAATATTTACGACTAGAACAAGTGGTGCGCGAATATCGGCGTGGATCCCAGCAAGGGGTTTATACAAAACACGAATGCTTGCCTGGCTGTGAATCAAACAGTGCATTTTTCTGTTTTCCGTGCATGTTGTTAGGACTTAACTTGATTTGGACGAAATCTGGAGTAACAGGTCTCAAAAACTAAAAGGAAAAAATTAAAAAAAAACACGGACGTTCCTCGAAACTTATTAATTAATGCATGGAAGATAGCGAGTATGGTGGCTCAACTCGATTCTGATTTTCACCACTCGATTAACAAACATAACGATCAGGTTAGGAAAAAGGGAGTATGCATTTGTTGACTTGTGTGTGTTTAGTAAATATGTAAATTTGTGAAGAATTAGTGTCTCTCCGCCAGTACCCCTCTGCAGTCGCTACTGGGTTTGTTCATAAAACAAAAGACCATTTTCATAACATAGAGACAAATCGTAAATGTTATTTATTGAGGTTATGAAGTAATCTGTGCATAAACAAGAGGAGTGTACTGACGTTTCAAAAAACTAAGAGCTTACTAATCAATTCTATTTCACATTCGTCTTCACCGAATCATTTCAATATCAGCTGTAAACTTGAACGTAGAATATAAGCCTTGGATTAATACACACATTTTGATTTCTAATTTGCCCAGTTCTCATACAATGTAGATTACTATAATATGTGTCGAATGGAAAGATGCTTGTGTTGAGTTCGTTTTCATGGCCACCTCATTCCACCAGGATCTTTGGAGAACCGCCGGCGTGAATGTGCTAGGTCACGTACAGTAAAAATATGTTGACCTAGTGGAAGTGATATACACTGACTGACAGAGCAAATGCAACACCAAGAAGGAGTGGTCAGAACTTTATGCCAATTGCAGGGTAGACTGACGTCACTGAGGTATGCTCATGATGTGAAATGCGCCGCTGTGCTGCGCACGTAGCGAACGATAAATGGGACACGGCGTTGGCGAATGGCCCACTTCGTACCGTGATTTCTCAGCCGACAGTCATTGTAGAACGTGTTGTCGTGTGCCACAGGACACGTGTATAGCTAGGAATGCCAGGCCGCCGTCAACGGAGGCATTTCCAGCGGACAGACGACTTTACGAGGGGTATGGTGATCGGGCTGAGAAGGGCAGTTTGGTCGCTTCGTCAAATCGCAGCCGATACCCATAGGGATGTGTCCACGGTGCAGCGCCTGTGGCGAAGATGGTTGGCGCAGGGACATGTGGCACGTGCGAGGGGTCCAGGCGCAGCCCGAGTGACGTCAGCACGCGAGGATCGGCGCATCCGCCACCAAGCGGTGGCAGCCCCGCACGCCACGTCAACCGCCATTCTTCAGCATGTGCAAGACACTCTGGCTGTTCCAATATCGACCAGAACAATTTCCCGTCGATTGGTTGAAGGAGGCCTGCACTCCCGGCCCCGGCGTCCGCTCAGAAGACTACCATTGACTCCACAGCATAGACGTGCACGCCTGGCATGGTGCCGGGCTAGAGCGACTTGGATGAGGGAATGGCGGAACGTCGTGTTCTCCGATGAGTCACGCTTCTGTTCTGTCAGTGATAGTCACCGCAGACGAGTGTGGCGTCGGCGTGGAGAAAGGTCAAATCCGGCAGTAACTGTGGAGCGCCCTTCCGCTAGACAACGCGGCATCATGGTTTGGGGCGCTATTGCGTATGATTCCACGTCACCTCTAGTGCGTTTTCAAGGCACGTTAAATGCCCACCGCTACGTGCAGCATGTGCTGCGGCCGGTGGCACTCCCGTACCTTCAGGGGCTGCCCAATGCTCTGTTTCAGCAGGATAATGCCCGCCCACACACTGCTCGCATCTCCCAACAGGCTCTACGAGGTGTACAGATGCTTCCGTGGCCAGCGTACTCTCCGGATCTCTCACCAATCGAACACGTGTGGGATCTCATTGGACGCCGTTTGCAAACTCTGCCCCAGCCTCGTACGGACGACCAACTGTGGCAAATGGTTGACAGAGAATGGAGAACCATCCCTCAGGACACCATCCGCACTCTTATTGACTCTGTACCTCGACGTGTTTCTGCGTGCATCGCCGCTCGCGGTGGTCCTACATCCTACTGAGTCGATGCCGTGCGCATTGTGTAACCTGCATATCGGTTTGAAATAAACATCAATTATTCGTCCGTGCCGTCTCTGTTTTTTTCCCAACTTTCATCCCTTTCGAACCACTCATTCTTGGAGTTGCATTTGCTCTGTCAGTCAGTGTATAACGCAGTGGAGCGCAACGCGACAACGTAGCAGCCGCTTGGGTAGCCTCTAGAGACCAAAACGCTTCCTATTCGGCACAGAGTATAGTGGAAAGAGGGTGATATAAAAAGTTTGAATTGACAACATAAACTGTGGCTTAGAACGCACAGCGCAGTTTACTGTACGCTTATTGCAAATTGAATTGTTTTAAATTGAAGGTATTAAGAAATACCATATTAAAGATAGATCGCACTTTACGAGGTATTCAGTGCAGTAAAGTACGTTCTAAATCAGTGTTTATTTCTCTCTCCGAGATAAGGTAGAACTGAATTGTGTCGTAATGCTATAACAGCTGCTCATATAATGTCGCTATTTTCTCGTATTTTGATTAACTATGTTACGAAACTGTATTGTAGGATGTTTAATACATCATTTCCAGCAATTAGATTTAAAGACTAAGAGACACAGAGGTCAACAGCCTCATGTGCTCGTAAGTGTATGAAATCTAGTAGTCTGTGTTGTTATGGAGTACAAACTTCTCTTTTTTTACAATTGGCTTTACGTCTTATGGTGACGATGGGATAGGAAAGGCCCAGGAGTGGGAAGGAAAAGGCCGTCGCCTTAATTAAAATACAGCCCCACCATTTGCTTGGTGTGAAAGTAGGAAACCTTGGAAACCATGTTCTGGGCTGCCGACAATGTGGTTCAAACCCAATACCTCCCGAGTGCAAGCTTACATTTGCGCACCCCTAACCGCATGGACAACTCGCACGGTGGAGTACAAACTGATTCGTACTTGTAAATCACTGGAGCTCCACTGTGCATTGTTCTCTTTCTGTAGCGAGACAGGTGAAATTATGACAAGGAACGGGCAGTATTGCCAACAATTAGATAACTTTCAAAACCGCGCGATATTCTAACAGGTATCTTCAGATTTTAATACGTAGGAATTCATTATCATTATTACCATTTTACACACTTAATTCGATTAATGACTTTCGTTAACAGCAACTCACCTCAAGACGGTCCTTTCTTGGTCAGGTTTCTAGAAAAGTATGACACAACATGCTTTCTCGTATCTTCTCGAGTCTCCAATAACCTATGTACAAATGGATAGAACATTCTGTAAAACTTGAGTGACAAAGGTGCGTTGTTCTAGACTGTTACCCTGTGTTGTGCAACATTACATTGGACTTATACATCATATTTAAGGTAATAATATATTATATACTACTAGCAGATGCCCGCGGCTTCGCCCGCGTTTATTCATTCAACCGCGTTAATTTTTTTAAATCGTTTAATTAAATACAAAAGAAAAAATATTTATTAACTTACAATATTTTCACTTTTAATATTGGTCGTTTGCTATTATTTTAATATCTCACCCCCTTTCAAACCCAGCCGTAGGGGTGTCTTACCCTACAGTTTTCTTTCTCATATGAGTATCATATTTGGTTGAGAGCACACGTACATCCATGATCTCGGCCATTCTGGATATTCCTTTCACCCCTTATACTCCTCATCCCGATTGGGAATGAACTTTGGCTCAAAAGGCATCCAGAGTGTCACGGTTCATCTTAGCTAGCCCAAAGACTATGAACTCGCCACTAATAGGCCTATCGGCCATTTTAAGGATTTTACGTTTCACCTCTTCCTTTAGGGGTACTAGGGGTTTCTTTCCCCTACAGTAATTTTTCCAGTTTGAGTTATATGTGTATCTAGTTTGGTTGAGAGCTATGCTGAAACATACACACACATTCACCCTTAACCTCTGTCATTTTCGACATTTTCTTTCTTCACTACTTTTCACTCCCTATGCCATTGGGGACCGAACTTGGACTTTTCATTTTTATACACCGTTTATAGAAGAGGAAGAAGAAGAGGAAAATAAGAAAAAGATAAGTTTTAAGAAACGCATCATAATCTTTACATACTATTGATTAGGCAACCCTCCGATCAGACTTGTCATGCGGTTTACTTACCTTCCACATTCTTTGCTCTTGCTGATGATGCTTGTTGTTTTAAGGGGCCTAACATCGAAGGTCATCGGCCCCTCCACATTCTTTTTTCACCCTTCTCACCCCCTATGCCGAACTACCCGTCAGATTTCGTTCAAACTTCCTAAACCCTCCCAGGGGTAATAACAACAAACCGTGAAATTTTCAGCGAAATCGGCCCAGCAGTTTTTGAGTCCATTCGAGACATACAAACAAACATTCATTTATATATATATATAGACTAGCTGTAGCACCCGGCTTTGCCCGGGTAGTTTTTGAATGTTTACCTTTAAGATTTGTATTACCTGTTAATTAAGTGTGAAGTGAATATTTATGGAATTCCTTATTGAGATGATTATTCATATTTTACGATCTATTATTTTGATTTAGAGTTATTTAAATGTGTTTGATTTCACGTTTCAGATTATTTAATTTTCGAGCAAAGCTTTGTCGTTGTGGAAGCTCGAATTGACTGGGAAGTATTTGATTCCTTCAAAAAATAATAAGTGACAACTATATGTATTTTCCTGTATCGCTATAGATATGATATACACGATTTCAACTGTTATTGAGACTATCACTAATCAGCCTTGCGACCCCAGAAACTGTAGATTGAACACAAATGTTGGCCAGTTTGGACATTTTCTTCTGTACCACTTCTCAGACTCCATGGCGAGGGGAGTAAACGTTGATTTAGACGGCATCCGCAGTGTCAACATTCATCTGAGCGTCCCCGTAAACCATGAATTCGACACTAATATTGGTCATGCCCTCCCTTAGGGGTGAAATGAAATGGCGTATGGCTTTTAGTGCCGGGAGTGTCCGAAGAGAAGTTCGGCTCGCCAGGTGCAGGTCTTTCTATTCGACACCCGTAGGTGACCTGCGCGTCGTGATGAGGATGAAATGATGATGAAGACAGCACATACACCCAGCCCCCGTGCCATTGGAATTAACCAATTAAGGTTAAAATCCCCGACCCGGCCGGGAATCGAACCCGGGACCCTCTGAACCGAAGGCCAGTACGCTGACCGTTCAGCCAACGAGTCGGACTTCCTTAGGGGTGCAGGGGATTCTTACTGCATAGTATCTTTTTCCCGTTAGTAAGTCGAATGGGTACCATGCTTGAGTGGGAGCTGTTCTGCAAATTGCATACATTCATCGGTCTTGACCCCTTCTCACGCCCATGCTGTAGGGAGTGAAATTGCACTAAAACGGCATGCGGAGTGTCACTATTTATGAGAGGAACCCTCAAAACTAAGAATTCTACATTAATACTGTTCATTTTCGATTATTTTTACGTCACCTCCACCCTAGGATTGCTAACGAGTGTTTTACTCCCCAGAGTATATTTTTCCAAATAGTAAGTCTAATACGTACCACGTTTGGTTGAGAATGATACTGGAATATAAAAAAATTCATAATCTCGGTAATTTTGGACATCCTTTTTCAGCCTTCCTCAAACCCAATTCCGATTAAGGTCGAACCAGGACTTGAACGGCAGCCAGAGCGTCACAGTTTATCTCAGCGATCCCGAAAACTATGTACATTTGTGTAACAACTTTGATTGAGAGCTGTGTTGGAACATACGCACGTACATCCATAATCTTGGTCATTTTGGACATTTTCTCTTCCACCCCTTCTTAAACACCATGCCGATTGGGGCTCAACATGGACTTTAACGACATCCGGAGTGTCACTATTCATTTCAAAGACCACCAAAACTATAGATTAGACACTAATTTCGATTATTTTTATATCTCACCATCTCCAACCACTACCCCTAGCGGATGCTAAGGTTGTCATAACCCCACGCGGTTTATCTCCTGATAGTAAAACATAAGTGTACCAAGTTAGGTTGAGAACACTCCAGTAGTCCTGAAAACTATTGATTCGACACCATTATTGGTCGTTTTAGTATTTTTTCCAAATATTAAGTCATACTTGTATCAATTTTGGTTAATAGCTATGCTGGAACATACGTCCATTATCTCGATCATTTTGGACGATTTATCTTTTACCCTTCCTCAACTCCTATGCTAAATGGGGGTGATCTTGGATTTTAAAAACTCTGGAGTGTCACTATTCATCTCAGTGACCCCAAAAACTGTGGATTGGAAACTGTGATAAGGGTGATAAGAGTATATTACCCCCTCGTGATTAGTCTCCTGATAGTAAGTCGTAAGTGTACCACATTTGATTCAAATCGTTCCAAGTAGTCCTGAAAACTGCGGTTTCGCACTATTATTGGTCTTTTTTGTTTATATTTCACCCACTCTCCTAGGGTTTCTAGGGGTGTCTTGCCCCAACAGCATTTTTACAGATACTGTAGTAAGTAATATGTGTACCAAATTTAGTCGACAGCTATGCTGGAAAATACACACATACGTCCATTTTGGTCATTTTATTTTTTCACAATTTCTCACTCCTATGCCAAACGGGGCTGAACTCGGATTGTAAAACAACCCGGAGTAACACTACTCATATCAGCGGCCCCGAAAACTATGGATTCGACACTATATTCGATTTCCATATCTCATCTCTCCCTACGGGTGCTAGGGGTGTGTCATCGCCACGCGAGTAGTCTCCTAGTAGTAAATGATATGTGTACCAAGTTAGATTGAAATCGCTCCAGTAGTCCTGAAAACTACGGTTCGATACTAATATCGGCCGTTTTTAGTTATACTTATATTTCACCCCCTCACCTGTAGGTTCTAGGGGTGTCTTATCACCAACAGTACTTTTTCCAGATAGTGAGTCATACTTGTAACAATTTCGGTTGATAGCTACGCTGGAACATACATACGTCCATTATCTGGGTCATTTTGGACACTTTATGTTTTACCCTTTCTCAACTCCCGTGCCAAAGGGGCCTGAACTTGGACTTTAAAATACTGGAGTGTCACTATTCATAACAGTGACCCCGAAAACTATGGATTGGAGACAATTTTCGATTATTTTTGTATCTCACTCCCCCCTCGTCACCCACCCCAAAGGGGGCTGAACTTAGACTTTTAAAACATCCGGTGTCGATTATTCTTGTATATCAACCCCTCCCCCCTAAGGTTGCTTGTGGTGTCTTAGCCTCACGTGGTTTGTCTCCTGATACTGTCATAAGTGTACTAAGTTTGGTTGAAATCGCATCAGTCGTTTAGGAGGAGATGTGAAACACGCATTCGAACATACAGGATGAAGCGAAATTCGCGCATTCGGGCGTCGCAGCGCGACTCCTCACATGCCAGTAATAAAAAAATATCTCTCACAAAAGTTCGTCCTGTGAGTATATCCGGCAGAAAAAGGACGTTGAAGAATGGAAATTTGGCAACACTGTAAGCACATGTAGGGTACCTCTGTCAGCACTTATTGCTCGTGTTGTACAGTTGGTGCAGTGGATAGAGTTTTGGGTTAGCATGCTGGGGTCAATCCTGGGTTGAGGAGTACGTTTTTTCATTTCGTAAATGTAGTCCAGGTGGTATGGTATCTGGCATATTAATCGTCAACAGCGAATAAATTCACGCCCACGGCGTGGAAAGGGCGTCTTTCAAAGCTGGTCAATGATAACGATTGTTCGTCCATTTCTAGGATCGTAGTATGTGAGTGCAAATGGTTTCTAGAGGACCCGATGCAATCACTGTTGACGATTAAGATACCAGATACCATACCACCTGGACTACATTTACGAAATAAAAAGCATACGCCTCAACCCAGGATCGACCTCTCGACATCCTGCATGTTAATCCAAAACTCTCTCCACTGCACAGCACGCCTAATATGTGCTGACAGAGGTACTTACCCTACATGTAGTTACAGTGTTGCCAGATTGCCACTCTTCCCCGTCCTCTTTCTGCCGGATGTACTCGCAGGGCGAACTTTTGTGAGAGATATTTTTTTATTGCTGGCATGTGAGAGGTCTCGCCGCGACGCCCGAATGCGCGAATTTCGCTTCACCCTGTATAATATAAAATATTGACTCGCCTTTGCTTCTTGAGAATCTCAGTTACTCTTTGTTAGGTGTGGGTGATTGGTGGTGGTGGTGGTGGTGGTGGTGATAATTGTTTTAAGAGGAAGTACAATTGGGCAACCATCCTCTATATAACACTAACCACAGAGAAAAAATGGAAGGGGTATGACACTTCGACAAATGAAGGTATCGGCCAAAGGAAGACAAGGGCCACGAAGGGCGTGAAAATGAAAGACTCCCTAGGCCTCCATACGTAATACCGTTGGGGTCGGAAAAGGACAAGAGTTGACCAAGGGAGGGCTGGAACGGGGTCCACTCAGCCTCGGGATGTCAACTGAGTAGAGGTGGGTTCGATTTCCACCTCAGCCATCCTGGAAGTGGTTTTCCGTGGTTTCCCACTTCTCCTCCAGGCAAATCCCGGGATGGTACCTAACTTAAGGCCACGGCCGCTTCCTTCCCCCTTCCTTGCCTGTCCCATCCAATCTTCCCATCCCTCCACAAGGCACCTGTTCAGCATAGCAGCTGAGGCCGCCTGGGCGAGGTACTGGTCATTCTCCCCAGTTGTATCCCCGACCCAAAGTCTGAAGCTCCAGGACACTGCCCTTGAGGCGGTAGAGGTGGAATCCTTCGCTGAGTCCGAGGGAAAAACCGAACCTGCAGGATAAGCAGATTAAGAAGAAGATAAAAATGAATTGTTCCTTGGTACTGCACTAAGACAAAGTATTAAAAAAATCTCACCGAAAAATTTCATTTCATTTACCCCAGAACCTCTTTGTACACCATGTTTGTGGCATTGCCTTTTGGAGCTAAGATGACCAGGCTATTGGCAGAGCTAAATCTGGAACTTGCGACATAGAACTCTACATGTGAGAAACAGTCCTCTTTTAAGTCGAAGAATAAAAGGGTTTCTTTATTTCTAAAGGAGATTCCAAATACCAATTTTCATGTCTGTGACATCTCAGTTTTGAGATATAGGTATCCTCATAAAGAGAATTCAATTCCTTCTTCACTTATTTTAGATCTTCAGCTGAAGTTAATTTTCCGAAAACAAGAAGTACGTTACTTTATTTTTGAAGTAGATTGTTGTATGTTGGGTATTCAGTCCAAAGGTTGGTTGGATCCTCAACAGGTTCACCATTAGCTGTCATAGATGGCCTAGGTGTCACTGAAGAGGCGTACTAGGGAAATGGGGAGTGAGGTAGTTTCCCGTTGCTTTCCTCACTGCGCTAGAAGCTGCTATTGCACATTAGTCTGCCACGCCTACTGAAATGCGAGCACCAGCCGACCCGATGAGCGACATCTTCACACCATTCATAGCAGGGACTGGCTGCATAAGGAATGGCATTACTAGCGTCACTCATACCTCAGCCACTTTCATATTGTCAAAGCCAAGTGTAAGACTGAGACAGGTCAATGAAAGTAACAATTTTATTCTAGCCCATACCAGAAGACATAGTGCACTGTAAACACTACATCTTGTCAGCAAAGGCCTTTAAAGTAGATTACAAACACCAATTATCACGTCTGTAACATGTTAAGTTTATGAGATATACTGTAGATATACTCACTTTAAAAACTGCCCCGCTCCTCGATGAGTGGTCAGCATTGAAGTCTTCGGTTCACAGGGTTCTGGGTTCGATTTCGGGCTGGATCGGGTATTTTAATCGCATGTGATTAATTCTTCTGGCTCGGGGACAGGTTGTTTGTGTTTTTCCCAACACTCTCTTCATATTCTCTCAACACACCACATTACCAACCACAACAGGAACACGTAATAGTAGTTACATCCTTGCCCATAGGGTTGGCGTCAGGAAGGGCATCCAGCCGTAAAACAGAGTCACATCCACATGTGCGCCACAGTTCGCACCCGCGACCCCACAGGTGTGGGAAAAGCGGTAGAAGAAGAAACTCATTTTAAACATTCACCCGCTTTTTTTATTATTTCACCCCCTTAGGTGGATTTTCCAAAAAAGTGTGTTCATTTATTTTTAAAAGAAATTCCAAGTACCAATTTTAACGTTTGTAACATCTTCAATTCCTGAGATGTGTCCTCATTTAAATAATTCAGCTCCTTCCTCACTTCTTGTTACCCCCTCCCCTCACCCCTTAAGTGGATTTTCTGAAAACAAAAATGTGTGTTCTTTTATTTTTCAAGGAGATTCCAAACACCAGTTTTCATGTCTGTAACATGTTAGGTTTTTGTGATATATTGTAGATACATTTCGCTGCTGTAGAATACTGGAGCTGACGTTGCCATGGTTACGGCAGTTCATTTCTTTATGCGATTCCTGGAGTAGTGTGGTGACAATATCTCCATAACGGTTGGTTTTAGGGCCTTAAAACATGGTTTTTGGGCCCGTAGGGCTTGCGAGATTTTAACCTCGTCAAGGGGCTTAAAATGAGCTTTGTCTCGTCCTTGTACGACAAATTCGATATTTCGCCTATATTGCCCTAGCATTTTTATACCTCCCCCCGTACACCCCCCTCGAAGTGTTTTGAAAATAAAGTACAGCCCATGTCCCTCAGGGATAGTGAGTATTTACATTAATAAAATAAAATTTTACAATCGGTCAGTAGTTGCTGAGATTGGCCATTGCATACAAACAAACTTTACCTCTTTATTCTATTCGGTTCGTTACGACCCCTGAGAATCACGAGTGACTTGTTCGGCACGTCTTCTTTCTTCCCAATACCTCTTCATTCTCTCACTCCTCCTCTTTTTCTCTGCTTCCGTGATCTGAATCTGGATCCTGGTGTCCGTCCATCTGTGACCTTCCACGAGCTTTCTGTATTTGGTCCTATCCTGTACTGTCATAAGTGGATATTTTTCCTTTAAGCCAATAGTCTCCCAATCGTCTCTGACTTCCTTCATCCACTTATTTCTAGTTAAGAAGGTTGCATTCCATATCTTCTTCGTCAGCCTACTGTCATCCATCCTCATGAGATGTCCAACAAATCCTAACCTTCTCTATCTTATCACACTCGAGATTGGTTCTATACTCTCATATAGTTCTTGCCTTGATCTGTGTACCCAGATTTCACTTTGCTTTTCGGTGCCCCATATATGTCTCAAGATTTTTCTTTCCTCCTTCTTCAATTGTATGCATGCTCTCTTGCCCAATGTCAGCGTTTCAGTTGCATATAATGCAGCATTCCTGATGGTTATCATGTAGTGTCGCAGTTTGGCGTTCCTCGAGAGTTTCTTCTTTCCACATGTAGTAATGGCTGCATATCGTAGTTTCAGCAGCAGTTGAGCTCTGTCTGTGGTACTTTTCTTGCTTTTTACTTTACCCGTGATGTTCTCACATAAGTACTGGAAGCTGTCGACTCTCTCTACCACTTGGCCTTTTACATTCCAATCGGTCTTCGTATTCAGTACCTTCGTCTTGTTGTAGGCTATTTTTAGACCAACCTTTGCTGCAGTCTCGGCTAGATTTGCTAGTGCCAACTTCGCGTCTTCTACCTTCTCATGTAACAACACCGTATCATCTGCGAAGACAAGGCAATCCACAATGACATTGTTTTTGATCTTATATCCAATCTGTACACCTTCAGTTCCCATGATTCTATTCAACTGTTTCCACAGCTTCACCACTTCATCCACAATTAGGTTAAATAATATTGGCGACAGACCACGCCTTGTCGGACTCCTGTCTTAATTTCGAAGCTATCTGACAACATACTCCGGTATCTTACTCTAGCCGTTGTAGCCTTCAATGTTTCCCCCACCAATGCATGTGTCGTAGAATCCAATCCTCTGTCGCGTAGGATGTTCAGTAGTGTGTTCCTGTCTATCGAATCGTAGGCTTTTGCGAAGTCTACAAATATATATAGTACAGATTAATGACGTGTTCTTACACTAAATAAAGTCGTATTAATAAACATACGGCAGAAGTATCGTAACATAACCTCACATGTTCGGTTACACAAGACAGATCATACAAATAATACATGATACGACCATGATTTATACCAAATAAAGTCCGTACATAATTACGTAGTTAATAATAATAATAATAATAATAATAATAATAATAATAATAATAACAATAATAATAATAATAATAATAATAATAATAATAATAATAACGCGACTCTTCATGTAATTCTGTGAATGCATTGAGTGGACTATAGTCGTCTACTGTGTGCATAAACCATCGGAGATTACTGACGAAAATGAGGGCTACTGCACTAGACAAAATAGTGGTTGAATGGGTGGCTAAATTTCTAGAAGGAACTTACAGAATTAGAGTAGGTGAACTGTTATCTGATCCTGTAATGATTAAAAGGGGTGTCCCACTCGGCAATGTTATTAGACCTTCATGTTTTCTTATATGCACTGGCAGAAAAAAATATCCAAACACCATGAAATAAGGAATGCAGAATACGGAAATTTTGGCAATATATTTGTTGAGGTAACATATTTAATGGATTAAAAGTACAAGACTACAGGTTAATATCCACTCGAGAAAAACCATCGCAAATGTGCCATGCCGGTCCATTAATAACCGGTGTAATCGTCTGACTTTCAAATGCAGGCATGCAAATGTGCATGCGTTGTGTCGTACAGCTGCCGGATGTCAGCTTGTTCCATGCTTGTTACACTTGGTCGGTCAAGACGGGGACGTTTAATACCGGTTGTGGATGACGCTCGAGTTGTCGTCCACTGATGTACCATACGTGCTCGATTGGGGACAGATCGGGGATCAAGCAGGCCAAAGCAACATGTCGACACTCTGTAGAGAACGTTGGGTTACACCAGATGCATGGGGGCGTTCATTATCCTGTTGGAGAACACCTCCGGGTATGCTGTTCATGAATGGCAGCACAACAGGTCGAACCACCAGACGGACGAAAACATCTGCAGTCAGGGAGCTTGGGATAAGCAGGAGAGTGCTCCTGCTGACATGAGAAATTGCTCCCCAGACCAGAACTCCCGGTGTGTCCAGTGTGTCGACGCCGCAGACTGGTGGAATGCAGGCGCTCACCTGACCTCCTTCTAACCAACTCACGGCCATCACTGGCACCAAGGCAGAACCGACTTTCATCGGAAAACCTAAAGGGACCTCTACTCCATCCTCCAATGAGCGCTCGCTTGACACTACTGAAGTCGCAGACGGCGGTGGTTTGGGGTAAGTGGATTGCACGCTGAAGGGCGTCTGGCTCGAAGCTGTCCTTCAAGACATCGATTTCAAACAGTTCGTCGCATCACTGTGGTGCCATCTTCCGCTCGAATTGCTGCTGCAGATGCAGTCCACTGCGCCACAGCCATACGCCGAATACGGCCGTCCTCCCTCTCGGTGGTGCCACAAGGACGTCCGAACCGTGGTCTTCTTGCGAGCGTACCTTCTCGTGACCACTGCTGCCAGCACGCATGCACGGTAGAGACATTTCCACCACCAAGTCGGTCTGCAATAATGCGGAAGGAAAATACGCCTTCACGTAGCCCTGTTATACTGCCTCGTTCAACCACAGTGAGCTGTTGATACTGGCCTCTTCGTCGTCGTAAAGGCATTCTTGACCCACTCACAGTCACTCCGTCCATTCTCACAGGTAACTAACGCTCTCGCGAAGTACAGCCCGTGTTTAAAGTAAACATGATGTGCAACATTATGGGGCCGCAACTAGCGCCACGTTGATGCGATTTGAAGGAAATTTGAATCAACGTAATCTTCCAGATGTACAAACACGCCTACCAACGTTCTTTAATCTAGTACAGCTCCTTCTTGGAGTTTGGATATTTTTCCCGCGAGTGTATGTAAATGGTACGAGTAAAGAACTGGAATCACAGATAAGGCTATGTGCGGATGATGTTGTATTGTATAGAGTAGGAAATGAGTTGCAGACTGTGACCTAGACAATGTTGTGAGATGGACAGCAGACAATGGTATGATGGTAAAGTCCTCCCAGTTTTAATTAATTACCGTGTTGATGGGCTGATAGTACCTCATGTGTAACGCCTGCATCTCAATGCCAACGCTCCATAGCATATGGACATTTTTCTTGTTTTGATTCCAGGAATCAGCCCCTGACGTTTATAAAAAATGCTTAGATATACCCTATATAATAAAGATCTATGTATGCGTTTTTTCTTTCTTTACAAGTTGCTTTACGTCGCACCGGTACAGACAGGTCTTATGGCGACGATGGAACAGGAAAGTGGTAGAAGTGGGAAGGAAGTGACCATGCCCTTAATTAAGATACAGCCCCAGCATTTGCCCGGTGTGAAAACGGAAAACAAAGGAAAACCATCTTCAGGGCTGCCGACAGTGGGATTCGAACCTACTATCTATCGAATTACTGGATACTGGCCTCACTTAACCGACTGCAACACGCTCGGCAATCAAAATATTTCCACCGACGAAGTTCTAATCACCAAGGACATTAAATTCCCAACCGTTTGATTACTGCTCCGAAACACGATACATTTGTTTGCTATACATCGGTAAAACTACTATCAGCTTTATATACAATTCAGTGGGTTCCATATGTAAACAATCGATCAATCGATGGAAGCGATGCTCGCCCGTTAAGATGTTTGTGTCGTATGGTATTATCCCCCACCCCACAATCTCCAACCTTCTTGGCACCTCTCGAGAACGACAGTGGAAGTAAGTTAGAGGTCTTCTCGCTTTTCTGAGGTGTCTTGCTCGTTTCTACTGCGCGGTGGTTCGAGCGAAAACCCGCCATATCTCTCAAGAGGTGATGAAGGCTGGTGTAAAAATATACGATAACTCCACACGAGCATTTCAGAAGTAATTAGGGTTGCCAGATTTCCCAATTTTGGTGGGACTTCCGGATATTTAGATGAGTTATGGGATAATCACCCTTTTCACGAATTTTCCTCTTTGAGATGGCAAACTTAATAAAAATTAACGTTCAGCAGTTTAATTTCGCACAACGTAATTAAGTCGACTTCGTTGTAATAATTGATTCTACGTCTATAATAATAATAATAATAATAATAATAATAATAATAATAATAATAATAATAATAATAATAATAATATACTGAGCTCGATAGCTGAAGTCTCTTAAGTGCGGCCAGTATCCAGTATTCGGGAGATAGTAGGTTTTAACCCCACTGTCGGCAGCCCTGAAAATAGTTTTCCGTGGTTTCCCATTTTCACACCAGGCAAATGCTGAGGCTGTACCTTAATTAAGGCCACGGCCGCTTCCTTCCCACTCCTAGTCCTTTCCTGTCCCATCGTCGCCATAAGACCTATCTGTGTCGGTGCGACGTAAGGCAAATAGCAAAAAAGTAATAATAATAATAATAATAATAATAATAATAATAATAATAATCGTTTACGGCCGTTATAGTCCACGTTAGGTAACAGTTACATGTTTCTAGAAGCCTTCTCCACAGCCTAAAACTTTAGCATCCTTTCTCCGGCAGCCTGTTTTCTTTCTTCCGTCCACCCATAGTTAAGTTTTGGTTCGTCATGGAATCCCTGGAATTTGTCGATCACTGACCTTAACTTTGTTCGGTTTGGGATGTCTTCTGAATTTAGTCCTACCTGTATGAGATCCTTTCTCACCTCCCCGAAGCATTTCTCCGACACTTTAGGTCTGCTGTCTAGTATTGCGAAAATCCTTTCAATTAGTCTCTTCTCATCCATTCTAAATAAATGCCCATAGAATTTAAGTCTCCGTTTTCTCATGGACTCAGCCTTTCATTGTCACGGTAAAGTTCATCCCTTCCTCACAACCTATACTGTCCGTCCGCAATCTTTGGACCCATTATTTTGCGAAGGAACTTCCTTTCGAATTTCTCAGTTTCTCTCAGTCTCGCTTTCCCTGTAATAATAATAATAATAATAATAATAATAATAATAATAATAATAATAATAATAATAATAATAATAATAATAATAATAATAATAATATGGGCCCAGCTGCTGTGAACAGGAATTTTGATTTAACGCCATTTAAGCGACTTGCGTGTCAATTTCGACGTTCTATTCTACTCCACCAGATGGCGGAGAAAGCGGAACTGTGCTGGGTAACCTCTGGAGATCTTTTACATGTCGACATCGTGTGACATGGAGTGCTGAATGGAATATTTCCACCAATCGAATAATCGACTGCACACATTGGCCCTGCCATGGGATGGGCTAAAGGCACTTAAGCTCCCCCACTGTTAAATGCTTCCCTTTCTTCAAACTAATGAATATTTTGCGGACGAAAAATCAATAATTTTTTAATTTTAAAAAAGCTCTTTGTACTAGTAGTTTTCTAACAAGCAGTACTAATATGGGAACTCAGCTGTCCGTTTAGGAATCATTTTCTTGCACTTCACACAAGCATCGCCGTTGGGTACAGTGAGCTAGGTTTTTTTTTTTTTTTGCTACTTCCTTTACGTCGCACCGACACAGATAGGTCTTATGGCGACGATGGGACAGGGAAGGGCTAGGAGTGGGAAGAAAGCGGCCGTGGCCTTAATTAAGGTACAGCCCCAGCATTTGCCTGGTGTGAAAATGGGAAACCACGGAAAACCATTTTCAGGGATGCCGACAGTGGGGTTCGAACCTACTATCTCCCGAATACTGGATACTAGCCGCACTTAAGCGACTGCAGCTATCGAGCTCGGTGAGCTAGTTTTTTTGAAATGTCTATGCTGTTGCATGGTACGGTAGTGTATTCATCACCATCATTATGTCGGTAGGATACGTGGCGCGTGATATGAATTATTGAAACAATATCCAGTCGGTATGGGTTTGAAATTTTACTGCTGACATTTTATTTCTTAGAGTGGATCGGGGAGAGATGCCTAATGGGACAAGACGCTTGTAGCTTTATACAGGGAGTATAATTTAAGATTGCATGCACAATCGCGATCACAAGAATTCCGGGTGCAAAAGGAAACAGATAACGTTTGGGCGAAGATTTTGGCCAACCCTGAGGATGAAAGAGAAGTAACCAAGGCAACGCCACATGTGTTCATCTTCCAGGCGGTGTGGCTTACGACGTTGCACACTCAGAGGTATCTCCCGACTCTATTTGTTCGGGAACTAATTAAGATGTTTCTATGGTTAAACATTCTGGCTATACTAGCTTTCCCTAATCAAGAAAATAATTAATTAACTGTAATTTAATTGCGATGAAGTGTGCACGATGTAATCCCAACCCAATATAGGACATTTAATTGTTTGATCAGCACTAACAATAACTTCACAGGAACGGTTTTCCAAACGCCCTTGCGTCTCTGATAATCATAATTATTTAATGCCAGGTATTTTTACTTTTGTTTTTGAGGATAAAATTATTATTATTATTATTATTATTATTATTATTATTAGTGGTAGTAGTAGTAGTCGTAGTAGTATTTAACAGGGCCTATATTGACGAAAATAAGGGCCATTCTTTCTTACAGTGGTTGAGCGCGATGCCATTTGATAATGAAGTGATAGTCGAGACCGCTAACATTTCAGCCAGACTTCGCATACAAGAATTACAAAGAAACTGGAGAATTTGATCCTCAGTGAGTTGACATACACAATACGCCTGTTGCCTTGAAGGAGCCGTGTGGTTCGTTCCTTCATTCCACTCTCTTTTCATTGTCGAGTCAGTGGGTCGTGTGGGCAGGCGGGAAAGCAAGTACCTTCCCCTCCGCGTGCGTTTCGTTCATGCTAGATATCCTCGTACTTCGTTTTCTCCACTTCCCCTTACTCTTCAGATGTGTGTATGTGTTAAGGCGTCTAATGGATGTAACTAATGAGAGAGGGTGTGTAAGCAGGTACTGGGTGGTTCGGAGGGCTGCACTGATTTCTTGTCTGAAATGAATATTTCTGGCCACGAGATACGAAAGATTTTGAGTGTACATAGCTGAGTACCGAGGCACAGGAGTGCATAGAAGCCGTGACAGCGAGCGCAGTAGGCTACTCGCAAGGGCGAGCGGACATTGTCGTCTCATAGAAGCAGCATGATTACGTGAACTCTTCAGCTGTATACATGCTCAGCACAAATTAAATAAATAAATAAATGAAATGTCGTATGGCTTTTAGTGCCGGGATATCCCAGGACGGCTTCGGCTCGCCAGGTGCAGGTCTTTTGATTTGACTCCCGTAGGCGACCTGCGCGTCGTGATGAGGATGAAATGATGATGAAGACAACACATACACCCAGCCCCCGTGCCATTGGAATTAACCAATTAAGGTTAAAATCCCCGACCTGGCCGGGAATCGAACCCGGGACCCTCTGAACCGAAGGCCAGTACGCTGACCGTTCAGCCAACGAGTCGAACAATAAATAAATAAATAAATAAATAAATAAATAAATAAATAAATAAATAAATAAATAAATAAATAAATAAAGCAAACAAGTAAACTTGTAAATGAAACTGAACTCACCATTATTTACGGAAGATGTTGACAATTATCTCCTTGAAGTGCAATTCAAGCTTCATATCTTACGAGATTTCGAAACACACTTTGCAGTTCATGGACCTTGATGGAACACACAGTGTTCCTAATTTCGTTTTTTATTTTTTTTGCAGCTCCAGAATTATTTCTGTAAACTTTTCCTATGAGGGTTCCCCATAGATAAAATTCCCATGTGCTTAAATCAGGCGAACTCGGAGACCGTAGACCTTTACTGCTGATCTGATCATCATCGAACACTTCCTGCAACCGTCGCATAGAGCTACACGTCGTATGGACCATCGCACCATCCTGATGGAAATAGCAGTATCTTTTTCCTTCCTCAGTCAGTTCAGCAAAAATGGTTCGAGAATGCTGTGAATATAACGTCGGAAGTAATCGTGTCCTGAAAAAATATCTGACCGACAATTCGTCGGGGACTTATAGCGCTTCTTCACATTGTGCAGAGGTCTCGGCTGTTAAATGTGTATCCCAAGTCCTATTTTTCTGCGAACTAACAAATCCACTCAAATGAAACGATGGTTCATCACTCATAAAAAGAAAGTTTGGATCCACGATACCATCGCGAACACTATTCATTTTAAAAGCCCATGGCACTACAGTCCTGACGAGCCTTGGCCTACCAAATGACCGCTGCTCAGCCCGAAGGCCTGCAGATTACGAGGTGACGCATGGTCATTGTGACGAATTCTCTCGGTCGTTATTCTTGGTCTTCTATTCTGGGGACACCATCTCACCCTCAGATAGCTCCTTAATTGTAATCACATAAGCCGAGTGGACCTCGAACCAACCCTCAGGGCCAGTAAAAAATTCCCGACTTGGCCGTGAATCGAACTGGGGCCTCCGGCTGAGAGGCAGGCACGCTACCGTACATCTAGACTGCAGGGCCGGACACTATTCATTAGCCAATTGCAAAATCTTATTCTCGCAATGAAATCTGTCGGATGTATATTATGGACTCAATAGGTCCGGTAAGATCGTTGTTGCATTACGTGCTGACGAATGTGAAATACCTAGTTTCCTGACCTACTCTCTGAAGCGAATTTGTGAACTGACTTGTGCAGTCTCGCATGTATATCTTCTAACCTCTCCTGTATGAGAGCTGTTCTCCTTTGCTGTTTTTTCTTATTAGTTACGGAACCAGTCCGCCTCTGTGGTGTAGTGGTTAGTGTGATTAGCTGCCACCCCCGGAGGCCCGAGTTCGATTTCCGGCTCTGCCACGAAATTTGAAAAGTGGTACGGGGGCAGGAACGAGGTCCACTCAGCCTCGGGAGTTCAAATGAATAGAGGGGGGTCGATTCCCTCCTCAGCCATCCTGGAAGTGGTTTTCCGTGGTTTCCCACTTCTCCTCCAGGCAAATGCCGGGATGGTATCTAACTTAAGGCCACGGCCACTTCCTTCCATCTTCCTTGTCTATGTCTTCTAATCTTCCCATCCCCCCGCAAGGCCCCTGTTCAGCATAGCAGGTGAGGCCGCCTGAGCGAGGTACTGGTCATCCTCCCTAGGTGTATCCCCTGGCCCAGAGTCTGAAGATCCAGGACACTGCCCTTGAAGCGGTGGAGGCAGGATCCCTCGCTGAGTCCGAGGGAAAAACCGACCCTGGAAGGTAAACAGATTAAGAAGAAGGAGAAATAAGTTACAGGATTGTAACCGACTACAAAAAGGTCTAGACAATGTTGTGAGATGGACGGCAGGCAATGGTATGATAGGAAACGGCATAAAACGTCAGGTTGTATGTTTCACTGAGAGACATGATTGGTTCAGTTTTAATAACTATGTTGATGGGGTGACTGTACCTCATCACTCTAAGTACCTAAATGTTAAGTGTCTTTCGATTTGACACTCGTAGGCGACCTGTGATGAGGATGAAATGATGATGAAGACGACACATACACCCAGCCCCCGTGCCAGCGAAATTAACCAATGATGCTTAAAATTCCCGGTCCTGCCGGGAATCGAATCCGGGACCCCTGTGACGAAACGCCAGCACGCTAACCATTTATCCATGGAGCCGGACATCCGATGGAGAGAGTTGGCCGTATAGTTTGGGCCACATAATTGTGAACTTGCATTAGAGAGATGGCGGGTTAGAATAATTACCATCATCACAAGCCCTTGAAAGAGTTTTTCCGTGTGTAATTTTTTTCACACCGTGCCAATGATAGGATTGTAGGTAAAAGGGCATTCCGCTACCAAAACAACCTAGTCATCCCAGCGTCGCCGAAATCTTATCTGAGCGCGACTTTACGTACATAACAAGTACAAGAAACACTTATCCTCTTGACAGTAACGTCAAATAGGTTAACATGGCCTTGTATTCATCATTTATGATGACATTAGAAAATTTATAGGTCCTTCGTGCCTAAGAACGTAGTATTCTATAGCAATAAAGTAGACATTAGTAGTATTGATTCGCGCCTATGAAAACCAGATAATGAGAATGGCATTCTATTGGTAAATCTGAACCGAACACTAAGTATTGTGTTTGTGTACCAAATAAGGGCATATAGATAAGTCATGATCGTCGCCATAAGGCCTATCTGTGACGGTGCGACGTAAAGCCACTAGCAGAAAAAAAAAAAGAAGGTAAGTCATGAACAATTTTAAATCTGCCTTAGAAGTGAAGCCTCCTCGGTGTGTAGAATTATTTAGTTCCTTTTCCGGGTTGAACCGTGTTGTTGTTGTTCTCTGTACATTACGTACAGTTTGCCGACGTTTCGAATACATTGCAGTATTCTTCGTGTGACTGCTGCCTGGGAGATTGATTACCTCGGATCGAGTAGGGGTATTTCAGTCGTCTTGACAAAGAATACTGCAATGTATTCGAAACGTCGGCAAACTGTACGTGATGTACAGAAAACAACAACACGGTTCAATCCAGATAATCTATCTATCTATCTATCTATTTAAATAAATGATAAGCATTTAGGACAATCACCCAGGTGACAGATTTCCTATCAGATGTTAACCTACTATCTTCTTAAATTATTTCACATAAGTTGGAAATTTCTCGCACATTTCCCTTGGTAAATTATTCCAGTTCCTAATTCCACTTCCGATATACGAATATTTGCCTGAATTTGTCCTCTTGAATTCCATCTTCATCTTCATACTACGAACTTTCCAACTTTTAAAAGCTCCACTCGAGCTTATTTGCCTACTAACGTCTTTACACTCCATCTCTCCGCTAATAATAATAATAATAATAATAATAATGGCGTATGGCCTCCGGAGAGGCCTGGTGCGGGTCTTTTTCTAGTAGACGGCCTATTAGGCGCCCTGCATGTCTGTGAAGATGCGGGCCCTACCTAGAATGATTTCTAATGTTCAACACGCCACACACACCCAGCCCCCGATCCATTGGAATTGACCAATTAAGGTTAAAATCGCCGACCCGGACGGGAATCGAAACCGGGACCCTTTGAAGCGAAGGCCAGTACGCTGACCATTCAGCCAACGAGTCGGACATCTCTCCGCTGACAGTTCAGAACAAAATACCGCTCAGTCGAACAGCAACATTTTCATAACACGACAATTTTGTCGGAGATCTCGAATCAAGTAATCCTTGTGAAGATCCCATGCACTGAAACCATACTCTAATTGAGTTCTTACTAGTAACATACACGTCCTCTCCTTTATATCCTCATTACAACCACAAAATGCCCCCATAACCATGTAAAGGGCCCTATGACCTTTCTTTACGACATCGTTAATGTGATTACCCCAATGAAGATCTGTCCTTACATTGACGCCTATGTACTTACACTGATCCCTTCACATCGAATAGAACCGGGTGATTTGGCCGTGCGGTTAGGGGCGCGCAGCTTGGATCTCGCATCCGGGAGATAGTGGGTTCGAACCCCACTGTCGGCAGCCCTGAAGATGATTTTCCGTTGTTTCCCATTTTCACACCAGGCAAATGCTGGGGCTGTACCTTAATTAAGGCCACGGCCGCTTCCTTCCCATTCCTAGGCCTTTCCTGTCCCATCGTCGCCATAAGACATATCTGTGTCGGTGCGACGTAAAGCAAATAGAAAAAAAATCGATTAGATTTCTCTTATAATGAAAAAAATCCACAGCCTGTTTCTAGTATTCCACTGGGTTAGGAGTGAAATGAACGAAGGCTCATATTCCTCTTATAATAATAATAATAATAATAATAATAGATTAATAATAATAAATAATCATCTTTATTATCCAGCTTTTCCCTTCCAGACAAGACCAGCGTTTCTTATGAGCCTTTTGCACCATCCTCAGTCACAAACATCACCTACCTTCAATCTCCTTCGTCCCTTCTCTTCTCTCACACAATGCATTCATCGTCTTTTTCGCCACCCTCCCCTTCTACCTCACGAACCACATTCATTTGTAATTCCTCCTAATAACATTTTGATATCGCCTCGAAATGTACCACCACTTTCCTGCACTTTCTTTGATATTTCTATCACTTTCACTCATTCTCCGATTACGTCATTCCTTCATCTTTGTACCCAGACATATATCTATCTGAGGAACTTCTTCTCGGCTACTGCCAGTTACTTCTACTTAAATTTTCCTGATTACCCATATCTCTGCCCCGTATACCTCTGCAGGTCTATCCACAGTTTTATACGTTACTACCTCGAATTTAGCGGTCAGTCACAGAGCACACTCGATATACGTATTTCCAGTTCCTCCAGGCTACCTGTGTTGTCTGGGCTAAACCTTCACTTCCATAATAATAATAATAATAATAATAATAATAATAATAATAATAATAATAATAATAATAATAATAATAATAATAATAATAATCGTACGGCCTCAGTTACCGTGTGCAGATACTTTGATTTTAACGCCATCTAAGCTGCCTGTGAGCCAATTGCAACGTTTCATTTTACTCTATCAGACGGCAGAGTAAGCCATATCTTCCTCGAGCGATCAATGGTTAAGTTATAATAAATTCTGGCGAGTAAATACCAAATGTGTCATCAAAGATCTTTAACATGCTGATATCATACGTCGTCGAGTGTCAAATGGACTTCCTTCCGCTGTTCAAAAACCCAGATCCGGGTTTGAACTTGCGATCTAGGGATTGGTAGGCCAGCATTCCACCAGGTGGTGGTGGTGATTACTATTTTAAGAGGAAGTACAACTAGGCAACCATCCTCTATTTAACATTAATCATTAATTAATCAATAATTTTCCAATTTCTTTGCGATCATTTAAGAAAAGGCTAGGAAAACAACAGATAGGGAATCTGCCACCTGGGCGACTGCCCTAAATGCAGATCAGTAGTGATTGATTGATTTGATTGAGAGAAGAATGGAAGGGATCCGAAACTTCGAAAATTGAAGGTATCGTTCAAAGAAACATAAGTACCACGAAGGGAGTGAAAATGACAGAATTCCTAGGCCTTCGTGGTCGGAAAAGAACAATAGTTGACCAAGGGAGGTTGGATAGGATAGATGAAAGCGAGGATCCTGGCACAAGTAAGTGGAAGCAATGCCAGGACTCAGCTAAGGTCCCCGTGGTCGTCAACCCATCCCAAGTTCAGAGTCCCTGGGGCCCCATCTAGTCAGCTCTTACGAAGGCAGGGGCTATCGTGGGTGTTATATTATCGCCCTCATCCACAGGGGCAGACACTCTACCACTGATTTATGGAGGGAGATTTTATGTATTATACCAGCTGTAGTATCCGGAGTTGACCGGATAGTTTTTTTGAATGTTTACCTTTCGGACAGGGCCTCCCAAACGCCCAAAATCTCACGCGTGCAAATCGAGGCGCAAGAGCTCCGTGCACTGTGTATCGGTTCCACTCGGCTCAGCTCGGACCAACGCTTCGTCTCTGGGATACTCGGCTAAACTCGGCTCAACTCGGCTCAACTCGCTAATTTTTTCATTATTATTACATGTCATCCCCTCCTATTCCTCACCCTTAGCAGGGGTAGGAATTTCTCACCTCCATAGTATTTTCTATTTTTTCCAGATAGTAAGTCATGCACCAGGCGCATGCACCCTGAGAGGCCCTAGTGAACAGCTATGCTGAAATATATATCCATAATCTTGATCATTTTGGGTTTTTTTTCAGTCTCATCACTTCTCACTCCCCATGCCGATGGGACATTGAGAGCTATGATGGCACACACATGCATCCATAATCTCGCCCATTCTAGACATTACTTCTCTTCTCAACCCCTCTGCCTATGGGGACTGACCTTTGACTTAAACTGTGAGTGGAGTTTCACTATTCATCTCAGCAACCCCGATAACTATGGATTCGACACTAATATAGGTCGTTTTCGATTATTTTTGCATTGAACTCCAACCCCTAGGAGCGCTAGGGGTACCTAATTCTACAGTATTTGTTTCCAGATAGTAAGTCATATGTGAATTAAGTTTGGTAAAGAGGTGTACGGGAGCATACCCACATACAGTACATCCATAATCTCGTATATTTTTACATTCTCAACCTCCATTCTCAGTGCGGCTGAAGTATTAATTATCCGACATCCAGACTGTATTCATTTCAGCGACCCCTAAAACTATGGATTCGACAATAAAATAGGTCGTTTTCGATTATTTTTACATTTCACACCCTCTCCTACGGGTGCTAGGGGTGTCATGCACAAACAGTATTTCTTTTTTCCAGATATTAAGTCACATTTGTACCAATTTTGGTTGAGAGCTATGTTAGAACATACATATATTGTATGTCCATAATCTCGATCATTTTTGGACATTTTCCTTTTCACCCCTTCTCACCTCCAATGACGATGGGGAATGAATTTGGACTCAAACGACATCCGGAGTATCACTGTTCGTCTCAGCGACTCTGAGAACTATAGATTCGATTATTTTTATAAGCAGCCCCCTACCCACCCTCATCCTTAGGGATGGCTTACCCCCACAGTGTTTTGTCTCCAGATAATAAGTCATAAGTGTACCAAGTTTGGATGAAATTGCTCCAGTGGTTTAGGAGAAGATGTTGAAATTATACTCATAGCCTACACACCTTTATTTTTATTCAGTTATTTTGTATAGACTCGCCTTTGCTCGTTGGGGGCTCCGCTCTTCGTTAGGAGTCGATGATAACTCGCGTCATTCCACTGTTGATATTCCATCAGTTTCTTAAATATTTCTTCACATCTAATACACAGCTACATTCTTCAAACTTGGCAGACCTATCGAAGTTGGTCGTGTGACATGAAAGTACATCTCGATCACGGCATGTTGGATTGCTATTTCCAAATAACATGCACGATCATGAACCTCTTAGCAAGAAAGGTTATTTATAAAACATGGCGGCGTGTTCCCATCTTCCTATATACAGTACTAGCAAGATACCCGTGCTTCGCTACGGTATTATACTGAAATTTATAATTAAATGCTTAACGTTTTGTATATAATCCTCCGAAATTCGCGATCTGACTCGTTTTCTGAGAGATTACGGCAAAGTTCCTCACATTTTTCAATATTTCTTTCCAGCAATCGATTTCGTACTTCGCGAGGTAGGTCCAGGTATTCCACGCGGTCAGTTCGGTCCCTAAATCTTTGCCATCTTTTCCTATAAGCATTTTTAGTATGAATCAAATCCTGACGGAGATCCGGCGTGGTGTCGTCTTGGGTGCCTTGGCGGTACTGAACCCGCGGCTTGACTGTATTCGTAGTCATTACCAGGCCAGGACCCGTTTCCAGCGCGGTCCGCACAATTTGATGACGGTCCAGAAAATTATTATTATTATTATTATCATTAGATGTTCTGGACCCCACAGCAAGATGCAAGACCGCTACTTGGCAGTAAATTACATCTGCTACCATTGTCATTGTTGACAATGTGACCAGCACCATTGTCGCGCGTAGGCAAGTGTGCGGGATTTCTGGCGATAGGAATGACATACTTCCGTGCATTATTGACCTTATTATAGAGGTGAATAATTTGACGGTCAATCTCATTCCTATCGTTTATTTCAAATGTGTTTAAATTTTTATTTATATGCCAGGAGAGTCTACTGTAATCTAAGAATGTTCTCCGAAGGAAAAGATGGCTGTTGAAATCGAACCCAGGAAAGATTAAAAATGATCGGTTTATGATCCAAATAAGTACATCGAAAATCTACAGCCTGTTTCCAGCCATTCGACAGGGTCAGGAATGGAATGAATAAAGCCCCCATCTAGCGGCGACAGTAGGAATTGTGCCGGCTGCCGAAGCATTCCTCTGGCGCAATGAGCGATGAATGACAAATGAAATTAAATATTTTACAGTGTTGCTGGAATGAATGATGACAGGGAAAACCGTAGTGTCCGGAGAAAACCTGTCCCGCCTCCGATTTGTCCAGCACGAATATCACATGGAGTGATCGGGACTTGAACCATGGAACCCAGCTGTGAGAGGCCGGCGCGCTGCCGAGTGAGAAACGGAGGCTCCTTACAAGTACGTTATGAAAAGTAAAATCAATTGGTCTCACCTCCTTTTACACACCACCGCCGTTAAGTATATGTACCGCCCCCCACCAAAGAAAAATTAAAAGAAGGCGTGTTTCTTTATGTTTAAAGGAGATTCCAAACACCAATGTTCACGTCTATTACCTTCAGTTTTGAGATATAAGTATCCCCATAAAAATAATTCACCTTTTTTCACTTCCTTTCACCCCCCTCCCCCCCGCAGGTGAATTTTCCGGGAAAAAAACTTGTTTCTTTAATAGTAAATGATCTTCTAAATACCAATTATCACGACTCTTAACTTCTTCAGTTTTTGATTTGTGTGTCCTCATGAAAGGAATTCAACTCCTTTTCACTCCCGCCGCCCAAGATGGTTTCCCCTTCGAAAAGCGTTTTTCTTTGTTTTTAAAGGAGAGCCAAATACCAATTTTCACGTCTGTAACAACTTTAGTTTTTATTAGATGTATGTATTCTCATACAATTAAGTCAAGTATTTTTCAATTCTTTCCCCCCCCCCCTTCATTGGATTTTCTGAAAATACGTGTTTCTTTACTTTTAAAGCAGATTCCAAATATCAAATTTCACGTATGTAACATCTTCATTTTTGAGATATCAGTAGCCTAATTAAAATAAATCGACACCATTTTCAGTCACTTTTACACACAGCCCCCCTTCCACCCAAGTGGTATTTCCGAAAACTAAAAATACACGTTTCTTTGTTTTTAATATAGATAAAAATACCATTTTCACTTCTGTAACATGTTAAGTTTTTTTATGTATACTGTAGATATTCTCATTTTAAAATTTCACCCCTTTTTATTTTCCCTTAAGTGGAGTTTCCAAAAACGAATCACCCATGTTTCTTTACATTTACAGGAAATTACAAATACCCACTTTTTACGTCTGTAACATTTTACCTTTCTCAGATATTCTGTAGATATAGTCTTTCAAAAAATTCACCCAAATTTTTCACTCCAGTAAACCGCCATTAATTGGATTTTCCAAAAACATAAAATACGTGTTTCTTTATTTTTAAAGGAGATCCCATATACAAATTCTCAGTTCTGTAATATCTTCAGTTTCTGAGATATATGTGTCTTCATAAAGGGATTCAACCCTTTTACACCCCTCCTATTGGGATTTACAGAAAACAAAAAATACGTGTTCCTTTATTTTTAAAGGAGAATCTAAATACCAATTTTTACATGTTTAAACTTTTAAAGTTTAAAGATGTAGACACACTCATTTTAAAAATTCACCCCCATTTTCAACCCCCATTATTTGGATTTTCCAAAAACGAAAAAATACCTGTTTCTTTATTTTTAAAGTAGATCCCAAATACCAATTTTCAGGTCTGTAATATCTTCAGGTTCTGAAATATAAGTAGCCTCATTAAAGGCATTCAACCTATTTTTCACCCTTTTTCACCCTTCCTATTAGGATTTTCCGAAAACAAAAAAGTACGTGTTTATTTTTAAAGGAGATTTCTAAATACCAAATTTTACATCTATAAACTTTAAAAGTTTTGAGATATAGATACACTCATTTTAAAAATTTCATCCCCCTTTTCACCTCCCATTATTTGGATTTTCCCAAAACGAAAAAATACCTGTTTCTTTATTTTTAAAGTAGATCCCAAATACCAATTTTCAGGTCTGTAATATATTCAGTTTCTAAGATATAAGTATTCTCTTTAAAGGCATTCAACCCATCTTTCACCCCTTTTCACCCCTCCTATTGGGATTTTCCGAAAACAAAAAAATACGTGTTCCTTTATTTTTAATGAAGATTCTAAATACCAATTTTTACATCTCTAAACTTTAAAACTTTTGAGATATAGATGCACTCATTTTAAAAATTCACCCCCCTTTTCACCCTCGCATTAATTGGATTTTCCAAAAACAAAAAAATTTGTGTTTCTTTATTTTTGAAAGCGATCAAAAGTACCAATTTTGAGGTCTGTAATATCTTCAGTTTCTGAGATATATGTATTCTCTTTAAAGGCATTCAACACATTTTTCACCCCTTTTCACCCCTCCTATTGGGATTTTCCGAAAAAAAAATACGTGTTCCTTTATTTTTAATGAAGATTCTAAATACTAATTTTTACATCTCTAAACTTTAAAACTTTTGAGATATAGATGCACTCATTTTAAAAATTCACCCCCCCCCTTTTTCACCCACGCATTAATTGGATTTTCCAAAAACAAAAAATATGTGTTTCTTTATTTTTCACAGCGATCAAAAGTACCAATTTTGAGGTCTGTAATATCTTCATTTTCTGAGATATAAGTAGCGTATCCGGATTAAAGGCATTCAACCCCTTTTTCACCCTTTTTTACCCCTCCTATTGGGATTGTCTGAAAACAAAAAAATACGTGTTTCCTTATTTTTAAAGAAGATTCTAAATACCAATTTTCACATCTGTAAACTTTTAAAGTTTTGAGATATAGACACACTCATTTTAAAATTTCACCCCCCTTTTCACCACCTTAGCGACGGAATATCCAAAAATCCTCTCTTAGCGAGCACCTACATCTTAATATGAATATATCCCCAAAATTTCATTTCTTTATGTCCAGTAGTTTTGGCTCGGCGATGATGAATCAGTCAGTCAGTCAGTCAGTCAGTCAGTCAGTCAGTCAGTCAGTCAGTCAGTCAGTCAGTCAGTCAGTCAGGACAAGCTACTTTATATATATAGATTTCTTGCCGGACTATCATGATACAGCGTAAGTTGCTGTCGCCCAGCAACAACCTGTCCATCAAGTCGATCCAATCTTGGTGCGGCTTTGACATTAAATACACAAAAAGCTACCCATCGGATTTCGTTCAAACCACTTCCTAAACCATGTCAGGAGTAATAAGAACAAATTGTGAAATTTTCAGCAGAATCTGTCCAGTAGTTTCGGAGTCCTTTCGAGACAAACACATATAATTTCACTTATATATACACTGACTGACAGAGCAAATGCAACACCAAGAAGGAGCGGTTCGAAAGGGATGAAAGTTGGGGAAAAAAAGGAGACAGCACGGACGAATAATTGATGTTTATTTCAAACCGATATGCAGGTTACACAATGCGCACGGCATCGACTCAGTAGGATGTAGGACCACCGCGAGCGGCGATACACGCAGAAACACGTCGAGGTACAGAGTCAATAAGAGTGCGGATGGTGTCCTGAGGGATGGTTCTCCATTCTCTGTCAACCATTTGCCACAGTTGGTCGTCCGTACGAGGCTGGGGCAGAGTTTGCAAACGGCGTCCAATGAGATCCCACACGTGTTCGATTGGTGAGAGATCCGGAGAGTACGCTGGCCACGGAAGCATCTGTACACCTCGTAGAGCCTGTTGGGAGATGCGAGCAGTGTGTGGGCGGGCATTATCCTGCAGAAACAGAGCATTGGGCAGCCCCTGAAGGTACGGGAGTACCACCGGCCGCAGCACATGCTGCACGTAGCGGTGGGCATTTATCGTGCCTTGAATACGCACTAGAGGTGACGTGGAATCATACGCAATAGCGCCCCAAACCATGATGCCGCGTTGTCTAGCGGTAGGGCGCTCCACAGTTACTGCCGGATTTGACCTTTCTCCACGCCGACGCCACACGCGTCTGCGGTGACTATCACTGACAGAACAGAAGCGTGACTCATCGGAGAACACGACGTTCCGCCATTCCCTCATCCAAGTCGCTCTAGCCCGGCACCATGCCAGGCGTGCACGTCTATGCTGTAGAGTCAATGGTAGTCTTCTGAGCGGACGCCGGGAGTGCAGGCCTCCTTCAACCAATCGACGGGAAATTGTTCTGGTCGATATTGGAACAGCCAGGGTGTCTTGCACATGCTGAAGAATGGCGGTTGACGTGGCGTGCGGGGCTGCCACCGCTTGGCGGCGGATGCGCCGATCCTCGCGTGCTGACGTCACTCGGGCTGCGCCTGGACCCCTCGCACGTGCCACATGTCCCTGCGCCAACCATCTTCGCCACAGGCGCTGCACCGTGGACACATCCCTATGGGTATCGGCTGCGATTTGACGAAGCGACCAAGCTGCCCTTCTCAGCCCGATCACCATACCCCTCGTAAAGTCGTCTGTCTGCTGGAAATGCCTCCGTTGACGGCGGCCTGGCATTCTTAGCTATACACGTGTCCTGTGGCACACGACAACACGTTCTACAATGACTGTCGGCTGAGAAATCACGGTACGAAGTGGGCCATTCGCCAACGCCGTGTCCCATTTATCGTTCGCTACGTGCGCAGCACGGCGGCGCATTTCACATCATGAGCATACCTCAGTGACATCAGTCTACCCTGCAATTGGCATAAAGTTCTGACCACTCCTTCTTGGTGTTGCATTTGCTCTGTCAGTCAGTGTGTGTATATATATATATATATATATATAACATATCTTATGCTACACACGTAAGAGCTGCCAACCGAGGCGGTAAAGGCGTGTTTAGTTCAAGTGGAAGGACCTGGGTTCGATTTCCATTAAGAAGTCGAGACATTTAGAAGTAATATTTCTTCTTCTGAAGGGGTACGTGACTCTGAGGTTCACTCAGATTACCAGATTAATTCGTCGAGGCAAAGGCGGCAGGGGATAAGATCTAAACACTCTATCCCACGTAGTGTCGAGTTTAAGAATACTGGAATGGTTTACCTTTCACTCTCCAAGCCTCTCCATGATTTATATGGAGATGGCTGTGTTTCGGTTGCTCCGCTTGTTATATATTAATACTGGCCGATAACTATATTTATTAAGGTTGTTTTGTTGTTGTTGTTGTTGTTGTTTGGGTCATCAGTCCATGGACTGGTTTGATGCAGGTCTTCTTGCCATCCTATCCTGTGTTAACCTTTTCATTTCTACGTAACTACTACATCCTACATCTATTCTAATCTGCTTGTCATATCATAGCTTGGTCTACCCCTACTGTTCTTACCGCCTACACTTCCTCAAAAACCAACTGAACAAGTCCTGGGTATCTTAAGATGTGTCTTATCATTGTATCTCTTCTCGTCAAATTTCTCCAAATCGTTCTCCCCTTACCAATTCAATTTAGTACCTCTTCATGATGATGGATATGGTACTTTTGCATCCATCTCTTGGCGCAGGCCAGAGTAAAGTGTAGCTTTCACCGAAGTCCCAGTCTCATCCATGGCTGTGACAATATGGAAGCTGCTGGGGTATGGATGGTGCTGAGTAATGGCATTCAGAGCACGACTAGTGCATCTGAGTGTTATGAAAGGTGTTGCTCATAGGGTCAGTCGTGCTGCAACAGCACTTTCTGACCCAGTGAGGAAAGCAATGGCAAACTACCTCACTCCTCGTCTTGCCTAGTACGCCTCATTTAGGTGCTGCCATTGGTTTTTGCGGTTTCCTTATAACCGCATAACCTTTGGTGGTGCTATTTGAGGATCCAACCAGCCTCTGGGCTGATGACCTAACAGACAGACACACCTCTTCATTCGATCTATCCATCTCACCTTCAGCATTATTCTGTAACACCACATTTAAAAAGCTTCTATTCGCTTTCTTTCTGAGCTTGTTATCGTCCATGTTTCACTTTCATACAGTACCACGCTCCAGACGAAAGTCTTCAAAATTATCTTTCTAATTCCTATATCAATGTTGGAACTGAGCAAATTGTTCTTGAGAAAGGCCTTCTTTGCTTGGGCCAGTCCGCATTTTAAGCCCTTCTTACATCTGCCATCACTAGTTAGTGTTGATTCATTCTTTCACGTTTTACCAGTCATACACACGAACAACATTGTTATGTCTAGGAAATTAGTAACGAGTTCTTTCTCCACGCTATTGAAACACGATCATTGACGTATGTTCAAAATCAATATATTGCCCTTACAACCGAATAAGAAGAAGAAGAAGAAGAAGAATTACAAACAATTATCGCAATGACATGCCGACAGTTTAGTTCCAGCTAAGTTGTTGTTGTCCAACAACATATTGAACATGTAACTCCTACAGTTTTCAAAATTAGATGGGGTGGATTCTTGCCCCGTATGACTCGCTTGTTCCACCCTCCCCTAGGTCTTTTGGCGATGATGGGATAGGAAAGGGCTAGGAGTGGGAAGGAAGCGACCATGCATTTGCCATGAGTGAAAATGGGAAATCACGGAAAACCATCTTCAGGGCTGCCGACAGTTAGGTTCGAACCCATTATCTCTCTATCTGACAGATGCGCCACCATCTTGCTCGGTAGTCACAAGCTCACTCTCTCAAGTTGAGAACTTCTGGGAGTTACCCGTTTTAGTTGTCTGTTACGACAGGCAGGGGGTGCACATTCGTTCGTCTCAATTGCCTTTCACCGAGCTCGATAGCTGTAGTCGCTTAAGTGCGGCCAGTATCCAGTAAGGCCACGGCCGCTTCCTTCCCATTCCTAGACCTTTCCTATCCCATCGTCGCCATAAGACCTAATACCGTCGGGACAGAAAAAGAACGACAATTGACGAAGGGAGATCGGATAAAAAAATATGAAAGGGAGTAGCCTGACACAAATAACTGGAAGCAATGCCAGGCTCAAAAGTGCTACAAAAATGAAAGCCTCTGGGACCCCTTTTAGTCGCCTTTTACGGCATAATACATATCTGTGTCGGTGCGACGTAAAACAAGTAGCAAAAAAAATCAATTGCCTTTGCGTAATGAATAGTCATCATAAAATACACGAAATCAATAAAATATTATAATGCAATTATTTTAAACACACATTATAGGTTTACAAAGGAGGAAAATAGAGTAACTCTGTGACAGTTGAAATGTGGTAGTAAAATAACAAACAATTTAATATTTATCTAGCACGTGCTGATGACCGGGTTACTAAATCTAGAGATATTAATAAATGTTACGAGGAGTGTTTTTAATATCAGTTTTTAATGCCAACTTAATTTAGCCGAGAGAATAATTAATTTTGCTGATCAGTGTAGATGTTGGTATTACAAGAAGATTAATATAAAGGGAAAAGATCTTGAAATTGTGGAGAGCTTCAAGTACGATCTGATGCAGGGTGCACGGCTGGACATGGACTTCAGTAAAAGGAGTCAACAGGGAAATGCATTCTGCCAACCTGCTGTGGAGGAAGGACATGCCAGTGTAGTGTAAAAAGGTGCCCAACACTTACATATGCAGTGGAGACATGGACACTGACATTAGAGACAGGAGAATAAAATTCAGGCCAGTGAAATGAAATTTCAAGACGTACAATAGGAAAGACAAGAAAGGACAGAGTAGGAAATGAAGATGTCAGGAAGGATATCGGAGTGAAGTAGCTTTCCGACAGAATGAAGAGGGATGAAAGATGATTTGAACGGTTGAAAACGATCAAGAATAGTGTAATTCAATGAACGCTGGATTGGCACACAGTTACGGAGGAAAAATGGCGGTCAGATAAAGGAAGAAGGAAAGGTGAAATAAACATCCCAACCCAGCGGGAGCTGGACGAGGGAAATGGATGATGATGGTGACGTAGATTTTGATCATTACAGTGCTGTACACTCACTGCTACAGAGAAGTATCAGACTCACATGGCAGAGCGATGAACATTTTAAATTAGCTGGCTCCAACAACAAGTATTTCTAACCCTTATTCCCGTTTCCTGATTTGGGATCGGGGATGAGGTGAGGTCAAATTATATAGTATGTTTATTTTTATGACCAGATGCCTTTCTCGATGCCAACCTCAATTGAGGAGCTATTTAAGATGAAACGAATGACGTGAAGGAGATGGAAGGAATCGGCTGTGGCCTGTGAATCGGATATCTCCCAGATTTTTCAATTAGATGAAAATGGAAACAACAGCAAATCATTCTCAAGACAGTCGACAGGGGGGATCGTCTCCCGAACGCAGAGCTTGGCTCTATAGCTGCAGTCCAATCCACTCGGCTGGTTCCAAAAAAGAAGCTCGTCATAATTTGGTTTTAAAGCAAGAATAATTAATTTCGAGATAAATGGAAAAACATTCAAACGATATGATGCTCACTCACTGTCATACTAATTTCAAGAGGGAAGTAGAAATATTAATGCTGTAAAACAAATATAATAATAATTTCTTCTGAAGAAAAATTTATCTTTTCCTTAGGTATATTATCCAGACAAGGAGCAGAATATATCGTATCTGTGAGGCGATGGAAGTAAGAAAGGATTCAAGAATAGAACAGCGTTTAACGCCTCCTTAAAACGCACAGATAGTAGGCACTCGCCAGACTTCTTCAAAGTAACCTAAAACTATTAGATTAAGTCGGCAAGGTTTCTGACACGAGTCTCTCGCATTTAAGCCATACCAACGGAGAGTATTAGAATCTGATTGAATATAATGTGTAAAAAATTAATCTATAACTATTTGCACTATAGAGTGGTCAACGAGTCAGTTTGAAGTGAACACTCTACAGCATTTATCATGCACGTTTAGAAATAAGTGGAAATACATGTCTATTACTTACAGTATAAATATTACTACTACTACTACTAATTATAATAATAATAATAATAATAATAATAATAATAATAATAATAATAATAATAATAATAATATTTCTTTCTCTTTTTTAGCTATTTGCTTTACGTCGCACCGATACAGATATGTCTTATGGTGACGATGGGATAGGAAAGGCCTAGGAATGGGAAGGAAGCAACCGTGGCCTTAATTAAGGTACAGCCCCAGCATTTGCCTGGTGTAAAAATGGGAAACCACGGAAAACCATCTTCAGAGCTGCCGACAGTGGGGTTCGAACCCACTTTCTTTCTTTCTTTCTTTCTTTCTTTCTTTCTTTCTTTCTTTCTTTCTTAATTTGTTTACCCTCCAGAGTTGTTGTTTTCCCGGACTCAGCGAGGGACCCCACCTCTACCGCCTCAAGGGCAGTGTCCTGAAGCATGAGACTTTGGGTTGAGGGATATAACTGGGAAGGAGAACCACTCTCTCGCCTAGGCGGCCTCACCTGCTATGCTGAGCAGGGACCTTGTAGGAGGATGGGAAGACTGTACGGCATAGACAGGCAAGAGAGAAGGAATCGACCGTAGCCTTAAGTTAGGTGCCATCCCGGCATTTGCTTGGAGTAGAAGTGGGAACACCACTTCGAGGATGGCTGAGGAGGGAATCGAACCCCTCTCTATTCAATTGACCTCCCAAGGCTGAGTGGATCCCGTTCCAGTCCTCCTACCCCTTTTCAAATTTCGTGGCAGAGCCTGGAATCGAACTCGGGCCTCTGGGGGTGGCAGCTAATCACACTAACCACTACACCACAGAGGTGGACAATAATAATAATAATAATAATAATAATAATAATAATAATAATAATAATAATAGTTTTACTAGTTTTAGGTTTCCCTAACTAATGTATACTCGTAATTAACATTAATAATAATTATTATTAGTTGTAGCATACTACGTGCATTAAATACAAGGATGCTTTAAGACGAAATGCGTGCGATAAATGAAAAATGAAAGCGATAAGTGCAAAAGCAATGTTCATGAACTTTGAACAAATACCAAGAAAAGTTTAGTACTATCTATGACCATTGTCAGAAAATTGATTTTTCTAAAAATTCCTCACCAGAAATATGGTACCAGTATCAATGACTGAAAACACTTATAATATCCCTCAAAGTGCACATTTTCAGCACTTTAGTAAAGAAGATAATATTGCAAACGCAGTACCATCTTCAAGTATTACATTTGAGTATTCGCAAGCTTATTGTGTTGATCTTGTAGACATCACATCACACCTTTGTAAATAAATCAGATGAATTAAAATTCCACATTTGCACTTACCGTTGTCAATGAGATGAGATCAGTTCACTGCTTGCTGCTCCTCATTGTTGCTAAACATCCACTACAGGCGACATGCACGCACACCCACTCATTACAACAGTCGAACACTTTCTGTCAAGCTTCGAACGGGAAGAGAGTCTCGCCGCCTGGCAGCGCTACCGGTACTACCACCCCTCAGGTGTCACCTTCCCAAGCCTCCTGTGGTCCTAGGTTACTCGGAAGTTATAAAAATCTTAGAAAGAAAAGTGGAACTGTAGATCGAACTACCAGTTTTGTTAATACTTTCCTATATTATTATTATTATTATTATTATTATTATTATTATTATTATTATTATTATTATTATTATTATTGGGATGTGTTTAGTTGTTGGATATACAATACTTCGTATTAAAAAGGCCAAAGCCTGATTCGCAGATGCCGTTTACGCACGTTTAATGTGACCGGGCGAGTTGGCCGTGCGGTTAGGGGCGCGCAGCTGTGAGCTCATATCCGGGAGATAGTGGGTTCTAACCCCACTGTCGGCAGCCCTGAAGATGGTTTTCCGTGGTTTCCCCATTTTCACACCAGGCAAATGCTGGGACTGTACCTTAATTAAGGCCACGGCCGCTTCCTTCCCATTCCTAGGCCTTTCCTGTCCCATCGTCGCCATAAGACCTAATACCGTCGGGACAGAAAAAGAACAACAATTGACGAAGGGAGATCGGATAAGAAATACGAAAGGGAGTAGCCTGACACAAATAACTGGAAGCAATGTCAGGCTCAAAAGTGCTACAAAAATGAAAGCCTCTGGGACCCTTTAGGTCGCCTTTTACGGCAGGCTAGAAATACCGTGAGTGTATTCTATCGGTCCCACCCAGAGGGGAAAAGTAACATTATTATTGCTATTATTATTCCTGTTCTATTACCAAATTCATTAGTCAGCTCGTACCGTAGTTAGATCTAGTTTTACGGTTAAATATTCTTCCTGACGCCAACGCTGTATGGTGAGACGTCATCGCATTACGTGTTTCTGTGGTGGATGGTAGTGTGATGTGTTTTGTGTGTATGAAGTGTATGAAGATGATGATAATAATAATAATAATAATAATAATAATAATAATAATAATAATAATAATAATAATAATAATAATAATAATAATAGTACCAGGGGTTCCAGGCTATTTAAACTGCGCGCCTAGTCTACGGCCATCTATGCCAACGGACTTGAACTTATAAACTCCCAAAGACTTTCGTTTTCTACAGTTAGATGGCTCTAGCATCGATTTGCTAGCTCACTCTCACGCACTAAAATGAACCTAGAACTTAGGATATTTCATTTTGTTATTAGTAAACATTTTTTTTTTTCTGAAGACTGTTTTTTTCTTTAATGTACCGAAGTTGTCAACACTTCAGCTGGTTCCTCCTCTACTGTAATCTATCAGATGCTTGTAAATATGTTCTCTAGCCAATCAAAACTGGGGTTGTGCACAGGAATCTAGCCTGTCAGCAAAGTGTGGTTCAATTTAATCGGGAAGCTTCCCCTTAAAGAACAACATAAGCGGAGCACTTTAGGGCCGTCTTGTCTGAATTGCTCCAGCGCCTGGGAGTGTGACTTGACGGAGGCCTAGGAGGCAGGGGCGCGGCCTGCTTGAAGAATATCCAGCGATACAAGGTAATGGCAGAATTTTCCTAAACATATGATAGCGCCCGCGGGTAGTTTGAGGAGAAGGTTTTAGCCGTTTTCTTGTAATTTTGTAAACTGGTGTTTTAAATGTAGGATTTTCGGTGAAGACTGAGGACTCTGTTCCTATTCCCTATCGGGAAATATGTAATATAAGGAAAAGAGGAGTGGTGACCCTCTGCCGTCTTCCATTCAACCTTGCAATTGGGTGACTAAAGTTTTCAAACTCTAAGTTTTGTAAATCTCGTCTTGGCTTTAAAGGTTCCTCTTTTTTTTTTTTTTTTTTTTTTTTTGCTAGGGGCTTTACGTCATACCGACACAGATAGGTCTTATGGCGACGATGGGGTAGGAAAGGCCTAGGAGTTGGAAGGAAGCGGCCGTGGCCGTAATTAAGGTACAGCCCCAGCATTTGCCTGGTGTGAAAATGGGAAACCACGGAAAACCATCTTCAGGGCTGCCGATAGTGGGATTCGAACCTACTATCTCCCGGATGCAAGCTCACAGCCGCGCGCCTCTACGAGCACGGCCAACTCGCCCGGTGGTTCCTCCTTTAGTCACCCTCTTGTAGTATGGGATTAACCTCTGTATCTTAGGGCTGTAAGGTCACTTAGGTTTTTTAGTAACTTCTGTAAGGAGTGTTGGAGTTTCACCTCCTTGCCTTTTATTAATGGCCGGTTGTGTGCAACATTTTCTCTTTTACTCTTAAAGCCAAGTAATATGGGTAAATATGCCCCTGTTTATCCTGTATTATCCATAAGGCAACTGTTCTTAGTTGCAGCTCAAAACGCTTAAAAGGCTTGTCATTCACTAAACCAACCATAGCAAAGGGGTAACCAACAGTAAGTCTAGTGGTAGCCCACGTCTTGGACTTAGGATACGCCACTGCTCGCAACGTGTGCATTACTGAACCTAGAATTCTGTATACAATGTGGAATTCCGTAGCGAAGCATGGGTACATCAGCTAGTCATATATAAAAACAAAGTCATCTACGTAAAGACCATGAAGACCATTGGAGGGATGTAAGGTAAAGGCTTACTCTATCCGTAACCTCGTCACTACGTCCGTCCACCTAATGCCCTCAGGAATTAGCCTGGTACTCATTTCTCGTGTAGATTGAGTGAACGTCAGGACCATGTGCATCTCCGGCAGTGGTATAATAATAATAATAATAATAATAATAATAATAATAATAATAATAATAATAATAATAATAATAATAATAATAATAATAATAATAATAATAATAATAATAATAAATAATAATAATAATAATAATAATAATAGTAATAATAATAATAATAATAATCGTATGGCCTCAGCTACCGTGTGCAGACATTTCGATTTCACGCCTTCTGGCTGTCTGCTCGTCAATTTCGACGTTCCGTTTTACTCTAGGTCCGTTAGATGGCAGACAGAGTAAACCGGATCTCTCTTGGCCGCCTATGGCTGAGATTTAATTAATTTTGTCGGGTAAATACCAAATGCATCACCAGAGATCTTTTACATGCCGACATCGTACGACATGAAGGGTCGAATGGACTTTTTCCCGCCCTTCAAAAATCCGACTACCTCTGCCGAGTTTGAACCCGCTATCTTGGGATCCGGAGGCCGACACACTACCACGGATCCACAGAGGCAGCTTCCGGCAGTGGAAATCTCATCTCTTAAATTTGTCGGTTTCCTGACGGGGAATCGAGCCCACTCCTTCCGGATGAACCGAGCACGCCTTTAACGCCTCGCACAGACAGCCCCTAATCATAATACCTGAACAGATACACAAAAAACGGTAAAACACTGAAACAGTTGTCTCCGGAGTCCACTTCGGCGCGCTGGGCTACTCGGCGGTTTTATGAGTACGGTATAACGAAGTTTTGTACGTTACTATCTCATCATCTACCAGGTATGAGTGACGGAAATGTCGAGATGGTCCGTTCACGGCAGTCAACCAGATTTAAGGACTAACTTTTTCAAGGAGGCTGAGTATTATGTTCTTTTCTTTAATAAAATTAGGTTATTCTTTCTGAAGTCATACCGGAAATTGACTGTGGACGTACTAGTTTACCACGGAAAAAGATTTCATTAAGAACGAACAACTGGCGAGCTATTTGGAAACCCGATCCTTTCCTGAAAGTGCTATGCGTAGAGTATTTTTCACTTGGTGTTATTGCTGGGACTGATTTCTTTCCAATCAAGAAAGCCAAGTAACGCGCTGAGGATGTTACAACGTTGTCCACGTAACACTTTATTACCTGCAAGCATTCTGGCTGGATGGCAGTCGTCTTTAAAGGTCAAAGTCCTTAAGGCATGTCAATTTCTTTTTTTTGGCTTAAAATGTAGTGCCGAATTTCCTGATTAATTTGACATATAATTTGTACGGAATATTCTTTTGGAAACGTTCAAAATTAATTTTTGAACTACATACTGCAAGCAATGAGTGCAGGTGGTGGACGATATGTTTGACAGATGAAGGTCATACATCTCTGAATTTGCCACCCAAGTAAGCATCTTAGAGTAGTGAGGGAAGTTTGGTGTGGTGGCCAGCTAATTTGTTGGGAAATTTTGTGTAGTGGCCGACCTGTTCAGTGCAAATAAGCGGAAAAACTGTAGTATTTCTTTTGTTTGTTTACATATGTATTTCGGGGTTATGTTTCACTATCTTCTGCGTTTATTGAAGCAAATATTGGTAGAAATACTGGAAAGATCCTTAAAAAACGTAGATATGTCAGAAAACCGAAATGTATTCTAATTCCAGAAACGTAAATTCCCACTACTTCACGTGAGAATATGACTGAAGTTATTCACGACAATATTTTTTTTCTTCTTCAGGAAACAAATTTAACTGATCTTGAGAACATGAAAAAAAAGCTAATCATTTCTCTACAGGTCATGAAACCCCTGGGAGGGGCGGAATGTAAAGTTTTCCACTATTTGTAACCTCGGCACTTGATGGGGTAGAGTGGTTAGCTCTACGCCCGTCCGCCTTTGCCGGCTGAGTGAACCTCAGGGCCATGTGCGCCTCCGAAAGTGGAAGTCTTGTTTCTTAAATTTTACGACTTTTCTGACGGGTATTCGAATCCACGTCCTTTCGGACGAGCCAAACACGCTTTTACCCCATCGGCCAGGCAGTGCCTCTTGAGAACATGTACAAAACTGAATTATATAGGTGATGGGGATTCGCAAGCATACCTAGTAGTCTCAGAAAAATCAAGCGCATGGCCCCGATATTGCAATAAAAATGTTGGAATGTATGGAGCATGTTCAAAAGAGAATGGCCTCCAGATTACGACTTGTCACTGTCACTGCTGTCAGACAATAAACCTATTGGTGGTAAGGGACGACTGACAGATGAAGCACTAGGTATTATGGGTTAGCTATTAGGCAGAATAGTCATAGTACAAAAGGCATGAGAGGAGCTGTGTGGGCTATTTATTATCATTCTATCTCAACAGACGAAAAACCAAACCACAGACTCTGCCCATCCTCTCCGAACACATGCTGTAAGTGCAATAGATACAAAGGAACAGATCAAGTATATCATGTCCACAATTTACCACCTGCTGTTATGGAAGAAGTAACACCGATTTTCAGGGACTTGGTTGATTCTGTTCTCTTGGAGAAATGCAGGTACAGAAAAACGCAAAACCGGAATAAAAGCGTGAACAATGTAATGTGGAGCCGTATTCCAAAAAAAATGTATTTGTCGGCATTAAAACTCTTCGCTTTGGTGTCTATGATGCTATAGCACCCTACAATAAGGGACATACCGTGAAATGTAAAACTCTGAGGAAACTGGGCATTTAAGAAGATCGACACAGAGAGGCTTCGAGGTTCTAAAAGGGCTGAAAGAGAGTTATAGAAGACTACTAGGAGCATGAGAAGGAGTGTCAAAAGAAAACTAGTTGATGACATGGAGGATGATCCAGACAACCCATCATACGGGCCAGGGATGCACGGAAATGTAATTGTTTTCTTTGAACTTAAGTTCCCGAAAGTGTTATTTTTAAAAATTCAGTGTGGCCGCCGCTGTGGTGTAGTGGTTAGCGTGATTAGCTGCCACCCCGGATGTCCGGGTTCGATTCCCGGCTCTGCTACGAAATTTGAAAAGTGGTAAGAGGGCTGGAACTGGGTCCACTCAGCCTCGGGAGGTCAACTGAATAGAGGTAGGTTCGATTCCCTCCTCATCCATCCTCGAATTGGTTTTCCGTAGTTTCCCAATTCTCCTTCAGGCAAATGCTGGGATGGTACCTGACTTAGAGCGACGGCCCCTTCCTTGCCTCTTCCTTGTTTACCCCTCCCATTCTTCCCATCCCCCACAAGGCCCCTGTTCAGCATAGCAGGTGAGGCATCCTGGGCGATGTACTGGTCCTCATCCCCAGTTGTATCCCTCGACCCAAAGTCTCACGCTCCATGACGCTGCCCTTGAGGTGGTAAAGGTGGGATCCCTCGCTGAGTCCGAGGGAAAAACCAACCCTGGAGGGTAAACAGATTCATAATAATAATACGAAGAAGAAGAAGAAAAAATTCAGTGCACCTTTTCTCAGAAAATATCGGTGATAGAATCATGAAACTTTTATAACTTATTGTTATGATAGCCAGCTACATTTTAACATAGTATTTCTTAATTTTCATGATCATTTTACTTGTTACGTATAAAAAGGGTGGAAATTGTCGAAAACAATTATATTTTAGGAAATAAGTGATATAATCCAAAACTGCTGTGTTAAAACAGTAATTGGTATTCACATTACAAAGTATAACACGATTAAAGTTACAGGACCTATTCTTCTTTAGGAAATCTGCGCCCAATTTTTCGAATTTAACATTGCTAAGATAGGCAGGGCCGGAATCGACTTGCAGTGTCTAGGAAAATGAACGTCTATAACCATAGGCACCAACGTAGAATCAATAAAAACCACAAACGCTCATAAACTTGTTTTTTAAAATTAATATTGATCTTTCCTTCTTTCTTAATCCGTTTACCCTCCAGGGTTGATTTTTCCCTCAGACTCAGCGAGGGGTCCCACCTCTACCGCCTCAATGGTAGTGTTCTGGAGCGTGAGACTTTGGGTTGGGAATACAACTGGCGAGGAGGACCAGTACTTCGCCAAGGCGGCCTCACCTGTTATGCTGAACAGAGGTCTTATGGGAGGACGTGAAGATCTGAAGGGATAGACAAGGAAGAGGGAAGGAAGTGGCCGTGATCTTACGTTAGGTACCATACCGGCATTTGCCTGGAGGAGAAGTGAAAAACCACGGAAAACCATTTCGAGGTAGCTGAGGTCGGAATCAACCCGTCTACTCACTTGACCTCCCGAGGCTGAATGGACCCCGTTCCGGCCTTCGTATCACTTTTCAAATTTCGTGGCAGCGCCGAGAATCGAACCCGGGCCTCGAGGGATGGCAGCTAATCACAATAACTACAGAGGCGGGTATTTAATATTGATTTTGATGTTAGTTTTACGCCCCACTTGCGACTTTTACGGCTTTCGGAAGCGTCTAGTGCTGGAGTTTTGTCCCGCAGAAGTTCATTCTAGTGCCGGTACGAGGCTGACGTATTTGAGCAACTTCAAATACCAGTGGCCCGAGCTGGGATCGAACCCGCCAACGTGATCTCCGAGGGTCAGCGCTCTACCGTGTGAGCTACTCAGCCCGACCTCGTAAAGTAATTATAACCTTCAAATGCTAAAGCTTGGATTCGAATCAAAGCTTTAAAAAGATCTCCGCTAAAGGTCATGGGGTGGAATGGTTAGATCTATGGTTGCGCTCACCCTCATTTCTAAATTTGTCTGCATGGTGGGATACACAGTCCATCAAGCCGAGTGCACCTCTACCACCTCATCTAAGCAGCCCCCCTTTGAACCACAGACTTTACGCGAAGCAATTTTGCTATTTTTCTGAGCGCTATGTCATTCTGAACAGATTCGTTGGGAAAACGTTATAACGTGATGACAGAGCAGAGAGAAGAGGTTACCGTACTTTAGTTTAGCTTTATCCACTCACGCATAGCCTTCTTTGACTTGCCCTTTCTCGCGCTGTTTTTCTTTCTAGATGGGAAAACATACGCATTCAAATAACACAGAGCTTACGGTGAAGTAAGTGGAAAATTCTTTGTCTGAAAGGTAAGAGTAAGATTATTTCGCTTTGTTTTTCCAGTGTTTCAGGTGATGCAATAGCCAGGTTGAAATCTGGACTGTTGCAATTGGTACTGTATGTTCTTATGAATCTTCCTTTATGCCCCTGTTAAACTTATTCTGTTTCTTCATAGTCATTGCTCTATCATCACCTTGAAGGTGTGTTCCGTCAGATATCATCACATTCTGGAGAAAGTTGGAACTTAGTTACCAAATCTATGATAGAGTAGGGAGTTGTACTTTCCAATGGACTTTCACTTATTGCTATTAATGAAGTGCCATGCATTCCTCTACACATATAAACATAGGACAGAAAGATTTCATTTTATCATAGAAAGAACAATAATACGTTCAAAACATACCTTCCCTACACTAATCATACCGGGCGAGTTGGCCGTGCGGTTAGGGGCGCGCGGCTGTGAGCTTGCATCCGGGAGATAGTGGATTCGAACCCCACTGTCGGCAGCTCTGAAGATGATTTTCCGTGGTTTCCCATTTTCACACCAGGCAAATGCTGGGGATGTACCTTAATACCTTAATTAAGGCCACGGCCGCTTCCTACCCATTCTTAGGCATTTCCTATCCCATCATCGCTATAAGACCTATCTGTGTCGGTGCGACGTAAAGCAAATAGCAACAAAAAACACTAAGAAAAAGAAAGAGGTCGAAATCATATGAGGAATAAAGGTAATGGCGGAAAAGCATCTCAAAAGGCAAGTTCGGAAGAGAATAAGAGAGTTGACCAAAAGAGATTGAATAGGAGGGCTGGTACAAATAAGTGAAATCAATGGCAGGTTCAGCCAGGGAGCCTGTGGTCGCCAACCAACACTCCAAAGTAGAGAGCTCACGAACAACCAAGCCTATAATTTATTTGACACTTAATAGGAAAGGGCTCTCCAGTTTCAAGCGAATTGAAATTATTCTTATTATAATAATATAGGGGCTGCCTGGCCGATGCGGTAAAGGCGTGCTCGGTTCTCCCGGAAGGACGTGGGTTCAAATCCCCGTCAGGAAGTCGTAGAAATTTAAGAAACAAGATTTCAACTTCCGGAGGTGCATATGGCCCTGAGGTTCACTCGACCAACACCAAAAATGAGTACCAGGTTAATTGCTGGGGGCAAAGGCGGCCGGGCGTAGAGCTAACCAATCTACCCCAGCAAGTGCCGAGGTTACGGATAGTGGAAGCCTTTACCTTCCACCCCTCCAAGGGCATTCATGGCCTGTACGAAGGTGACTTTGCTTTGCTTATAATAATATAATCTTGAGAAGCGTATTCAACTATCAAATGCCGATAAAATATTTACACTTTGGGCGACGAGGTCTGGGAAGCTAAATTTCCACATGATGTTTTCTGTCCTCCAGAATCTGATGACCCAATTAACCTGGTAAATTTACTAGTGAGGGACATACTTGCTTTGCTAGCTGTCGTTGTCGTAATACTAGTAAGCTGAAGAGAATGAGGAGATCACTGTCGAGCTCAGTGTTACAACTACCGTAAGGTATTGAGCCTTAGAGGTTGCCTCAATATGTTTTCTGGCTGTGAAAATAAATGAACATCTGCAAGAAATTAGTATTACCGAAAAAAACATTCAAGACAGAGCAAAGTTTAGAAGCCTAGGAAGCAATCATAAATTTTCAGAAACATCTAAATGAAAATGTCGTTGTGTCTGTGAAAACCGCAATGTTCAGTTTAGAACTTTGTTGTTGTTGCTAGTGGCTTTTACGTCGCACCGATACAGATATGTCTTATAGCGACGACGGGGTAGGAAAGGCCTAGGAGTTGGAAGGAAACAGCCGTAGCCTTAATTAAGGTACAGCCCCAGCATTTGCCTGGTGCGAAAATGGAGAACCACGGAAAACCATCTTCAGGCCTGCCGACAGTGGGATTCGAACCCACTATCTCCCGGATGCAAGCTCACAGCCGCGCGCCCATAACCGAGTTCAGAACTTTGGCCGGTAAAGTTCTCTCATCCAAGGTTCAATGAACATGAAAATGAAAACCTACAACCTGTTTTCCAGTCATTGACCGGGTCAGGGATGGAATGAATGAAGCAGATATAGGCTATTAGTACGATGGGGTCGCCACTCCCAAAGTGATTTATTAACGACTGATAGATGTTATGAAATGAGAATGGAGAGTGTTGCTGGAATGAAAGATGACAGGGAAAACCGCAGTACTCGGAGAGAAACCTGTCCCGCCTCCGCTTTGTCCAGCACAAATCTCACATGGAGTGACCGGGTTCAATATTGAGCGAATATATCGTCGCTCGACTGGTAAAAGGTTGTATTCCACAAAGCTCTTCCTATCAATTATTCTCCTTAAGACTGGCCACGCCTCCCAGCCACGTATGGATATGCAGTCCATCAGAACAAATTTAGTTGTGTTCATTTTCCTATGCCCATGTCTAAAGGAAAATGAACCGTACAGTACCGTACTGTAGGAATGTACGTTTGCATTACGTATTTACGCACTCCTAGTGTACAATTCATGTAAGATTCATTTTCGTTTAATCGTCAACATAGGAAAACGAACACAACGGACATTGTTCTGATGGACTGCGTATCCATATGTGGCTGGGAGGCGTGACCAGTCTTAAGGAGAATAATGGATAGGAAGAGTATTGTGAGATACAACGTTTTACCGGTGAAGCGACGATATTCAAAGAATTCTCACTCTTGATGATACGTGTGCTGCGGGTCAGTATTTCTCCCGCAATATTATCACACACTCTCCCGCCCATAGCGTAGTAATGCGTAGCGCGAAAGCTTAGGGCCTCCCGCCCATAGCGTAGTAAAGCGTACTTGTACTTCTAGTCGCATGTATGAGCCATCTATCGGCCGATAGACAAATATAACTTACTGTTACTAGCATGTACACTTCCTAGAGACCAAAGATATTAGTTATCTTCTTTTAAAACCTTAGCAGGCGTATTAGAACACGAAATACGGAAGGCAGTGACATATAGTAAACAAACACGTCGACGTTTAATTCGCGTGAAAATATTTTATGCGATAACGACATTGAATGTTTGGTGAACGATAATTCTGACTGTGAAACTGTTAGTAGTGGCTCAAGTGAACTGAATGAAGTGGAAAGTGAAAATGAAAGTGACGATATTTCAGGAAATGACGACGTACACATGCGTGATGACATAGATTGCAGGCCTAACTTTCAGTGGACAAATACATTGTCTTACGTCGAACCGGCGGACTTTACTGAAGAGGCAGGACCTTGCCATTCTCTTCCTGTAGCTAGTACAGCATTAGAGTGTTTCTACCTTATATTTGATGAAAACATTTTCGATTTAATTGTTCATTAGTTTTTGTACAATATACATTTTTATAAATATCTGCATTATCATAATGATGGCTGAAAAGAATTGCTTTAATTCTGGGGAAAACATGCATTTTAATATGGGCGGGAAAGGGTTATCACATAACTATTTTCGCAGGCGCAACAACAACGCAAAAACAAACCCAGTGAACGAATGAAGAGATATAGGGAAGGAAAAAACAAATAGTGTGCTAAACAAGTTGAAATACGCTCCTTAGCTGTGCATCACGAATCAATAACATCGACCAACTATACGTTTTCATGTTCGTTCAGATAGCCTCAGCTGGTCGACCAACAAAATATCTACTAACCAACAGAGGAGGAAGTACTTCTTTCAGAAAGATGCTGTTTCCGGACTAATGACTGGAAGCCGTGGAAAAATCCCGAAATCATTTTCAAATTTTTGAAGATTGTTTTCCATCAACGAGCAAATAGGTAATGAGGTCTTATTGCTGAAGGGATCCATACAGATCTTGCGAAGCCCTCTGTATGATCTATGAATAACGGAATTATCTGTCATCTGAATAATAATAAATTCATAGAGAGAATCATAGTCAAATGTTCATTGTTCTTCCTTTTACGTTCATCATTACTAATGTTCATTATATCATATTGACATTATATTATTATTTTGTGTCTGGTATCCTTTGTCTTGTGGCAATCTGTAGTATTATAAATAAATAAATAAATAAATAAATAAATAAATAAATAAATAAATAAATAAATAAATAAATAAATAAATAAATAAATAAATAAATAAATAATCACATCATCCCATTACCTCAGTAGTGGGTTGCTGACCTTCTGAAATAGAGCCATGTTTGGCTTACGTACTAATTGGTTACCTAGCCGAGGTGGTAAAGGCGTGCTCTGTTCACCCAGAAGGACGTGGATTCGATTCCCTGTAGAAAGTAGAAAAATTTAACAAGCGAGATTTCCACTAATTGTCCGGAGGATCACTCAGCCTGCACAAACATATACACACAAAAATGAGTACCAGATTAATTTCCGGGGGACAAAGCTAGCCGGGCGAAGAGCTGACCAAACTACCCCATCAAATGCCGGGTTACGGATAGTGAAAGCCTGTACGGAGATGATTTTGCTCTTTGCTCTTTGCCCCAATATGGAACTTTGGCTAGAAAACTGTTTATTTCTCTATTCAGTTCAGTTAGGATAACACTGAAAAACTACAACAGTTCATTGTGATCTGAGATTGAAACTTCAGCCAGCAACAATAATTCAAAAGTTAATTAAATTTTAGGAACCGATATAAAATTGTTCGGTGAACTAAATGAGATTTTAAATTTAAAATATGACAAATTTGATAAACTGTAACCCTTGGAACCGTCACGGAAAAGGGTCGGAATTTTCATTTTCCTTAAAGACTGCGATGCTAATATTTAAAATCTCCTCAAAAGTTTGGAATACATATTGTGTTTGTTTGGAGCATCAGGACGTGTAGAAAGAGTCTTCTCACTTACGAAGAACTTTGAGACAAAGGGAAGAGGCAGCATGACGACGGAAAGTGCGCTAAAAATTAAATTTAATTGTGGCTACACCTGCAGTGACTTTTATGAACTAATAAAAAGTGATGAAGGTATTATACGAAAATCTGCATTTTCAGAATAATGCACATGGTACATGAAGGAGCCCATACCTGGACCATCTTCGTCTAATACCTAGCGAGTAACATTTCTACGGTAAAGTTATATTTTACTAAAAAGTCAAAGCTGTCGTCGATTTTACTTTCAGAAATACGGTAGCCTTAGTAATGTGTGTTCATGGAGATAAGCAAATCATGCACGGCAACATGGCTGTCAATAGATCTTGGCCAGAAGATTGTAATGCCGAGCCTTACACGCTCGTAGCTTGCAACGTTCTTGCGGAAGTAGCACATTCTTTTGTGAACTGCAACACAGTAGCTGACGGTACATGTATGCGTGCCGCGAGCATGCTGCGTCTTGCTGTTATACGCCTAAGGCCAAGCGTCTGTTTTAAACTACACAAACAACAACAACTCAACTCGCAAGCCATCCTACTTGCTTTGCTCTTAGCAGAGGAAAGACATTGTGCAATGAATGTATGGAGTAGTGTTCACAAATGAAAAGTTACTTAGGTCCATTTTTACGCATTTCTTGTTTTACATCTTATAAAAAAGTGTAGGGGTCCGCTGTCTTTAATTTCATTTCTTTTGCATTATTTTGATGTATTTATCCGTTTCAGGTCAACTCAAGACCGTATTAGTCGTTTTTAGCTTTCGTGTGTCTGTTTGTCTGTTTGTTTGTCCCACCATCACGGGGAAACGGCTGACTAGATCTCTACTAAACTTTGTATTTAGAGTCCACTCATCCAGGAGCAGGTTTACTCAACAAAATGGGGGTTTATAGGAAGACCGGAAGAGTTTTATTCAATTTTCTCTTACACTATTGATTATATCTCAACCAAACTTCATATATAGAGTCTACTCACCCAGGAACAGGTTTCCATATGCATATCATTTAAAAATCATTGAACAGACTGGAGGTTTATAGGAGGACCAGAAGAGTTTTTCTTAAATTTGCACTTATACTTCTGATTATATCTCAGCCAAACTTGATATATAGAGCCTACTCAACCTGTCAACCAGGAGCAGGTTTCTATATGCATATCGTTTAAAAATCACTCAACCGGAAGAGTTCTTTTTATCAATTTTCTCTTACACTGTCGATTATTATATCTCGACCAAACTTCGTATTTAGAGTCTTTTCGTCCATGAGCAGGTTTCAATATGCATACCATTTAAAAATCACTGAACAGACTGGGAGTTTATACGAAGACCAGAAGAGATTCATTCAGTTTCCTCTTACACTAACTTATTGATTATATCTCGACCAAAATTCGTATTTAGAGTCTACTCATCTAGGAGCAGGTTTCAATATGCATATCAATTAAATATCACTGAACAGACTGGGAGTTTACAGGAAGACCAGAAGAGTATTTTTTAATTTTCTATTACACTATTGATTATACGTAAAATCTGTAGACTAGATGTGAAACGCCCCTTCATTTTAAATATTTTTTGTTATGTACATAATTTTGCTTACTCTTCAAACGACGGAGAAAATTTTCTGCGTGCTTCATGCTCTGAAACCAGTCACAGACACCCTCGCAAAACTATTGTTATTTGAAGGATCTCTCATTAAGATGGCGACTACGACCAGTCACGTGTAAACTTGCTCCGCACTTACCTGCCTAATTATCAAGATAACTAGCAGCTGGGATTCCTTGTGTGTGTTCAGTCGTCATCACTAAGTGCACGTTTTGATTTAAAACGGTCAAAATGACTCTCAAGGACGTCGAAAAGAGGTTGTCACAGTACGAGAACCGCATGGCTGAATTTCAAGCTCGCTTGGAGGAAGCCATGACGGCTTCCGACCGCAGTGCAGACAGCGGTGCCGCCAACCCCCAGGAGCTGCTCACCAGCCTAAGTTCCGACTTTAAGAACTTCAGAGATTCCATGGGTGCTGAGATAGCTGACATGAAGCAGGCCATTGCGGAGATCCATCAAAGGATGGATAAACAAGAGGAGATGGCTGATGAAGCAGCCCAGTACAGTAGGCGAAATTGCCTGTTGATACATGGGGTTAAGGAATCACCTGAAGAGGACACCTATGGGGCTGTTATAGACGTTATTAAGAACAGACTCAAGGTAGATATTGGCATGGACAGTATCGATAGATGTCATAGATTGGGTGACCAGCGCAGGACGACTGCCAACGTAGTGGCCACTGGGAACAGGCCAATAATTGTGAAGTTTCTGCGATACCATCAGCGGGACCAAGTCTGGCGGGCGAAGCGACTACTGAAGGGCACAAACATCATGGTTACGGAATCCCTCACGGCAACAAGAAAAGGGATTTTGAATAAGGCACGCGACGCATTTGGACTGCGGAATGTGTATACACAGGATGGACGTGTGACTGTAATTACACCAGACGGCAAGAAAACCACTCTGATCACTCCTAGGGACCTAAACGTTCTCATCAGGCAGCGCAGCGGAGCACAGAATCAGTGACAATGAGTGAATGTGTTATAATAGGGCTAGTTTTAAAATATGTAACAGGACTCTTGTTTACCATGAGTTTCAAATTTCCCTCAAATAGTGTTAGTTATGTGTATATTTTTTTGAAATGTGAGTGTGAATGTGTGTGTGCAACAGTCAACGGTCTCATTCAACGGGAGGCAGAGGTGAGTACGCATTGTTTCTGTCAACATAAGTTAAACATAATCCCCTTGTAATGTTAGCTCAACGCCCGCTACCTGAGCCTGGCTCCGGTCCGCAACCCCCTGTTGCAACAAGTGTCTTGTTGAGACAGGCTCTCTCCTCTACGCCACATGGTTTGCAATGTTGCTATGTGAACGCTCTCTCTCTCCCTGCTCACATAGATGAAATACGTACAATTGTTAACGACAATGACGTACATGTTTTTTGTATTAGTGAAACTTGGCTAAGACCTACTATCCCTTCCGCTATGGTAAATATTAATAATTACGAACTCGTCCGCTGGGATAGAACGGATGGTAGGAAAGGTGGCGGTGTAGCCCTTTATTTCAGAAATGACTTCAGAGGTAGAGTAATATGCACATCACAAAATGCCACTCAACCGGGACCAGAGTTCATGGTCGTGGAGATCACCGTTAAAGGGACGAAAGTCCTCTTCGCCGTAGTTTGTAAACCTCCAGATATAGTGAACATGACGGAGTTGGAAGCTTGTTTATTGAACCTAGTACCAACTTACGAACATATTGTACTATTAGGAGACTTAAATATAAACTTACTGAAAGAATCAGCTCAGAAGGACAAACTACTTGATATACTATTTTCCTGTAACCTTACGATTCTCCCATTAAATCCTACCAACCATATATATAGCAATAATCACACTTCACACTCACTAATAGATCTAATCATAACAAACAATCCCCAGAAAGCCTTAAATCACGGCCAAATTCCTGTTCCATCGATCTCAACACACGACCTAGTTTATTTATCCTATTATCTTCGCATACCCAAATACAAACCTAAGTTCACCACTTGCAGGAATATAAGAGATATTAATTTAGATCAACTGAAGTATGACGCCTACAACCTACCATGGAACGATATTCTACTACTAGACGATATTGACGCAAAAATAGACAAACTAAATTCCCTCATTACTAGTCTATACGACAAACACGCTCCCAAACGACAAGTGAAAGTGAGTCGCCCCCCCTGCCCATGGCTAAATGACGAAATTAAGAATTCGATGGCTCGCCGTGATTCATGGTTCCGACGGTACAAACGTACCCGTAACGAATCCGATTTTGAAAGCTATCGGGTACTTAGGAACAGAATTAAGCAAGAAATCAGAAATCAGAAATTTAAGTACCTAAACTGTCTTTCAGGTAAACTGAATGCCAGGAATTCCTGGAAAGAACTACGCTCTCTTGGTATTGTAAAAGGCCAACAACAGCAACGTGAACCAACTGTTCCCCTAGATGAGCTTATTACATATTTCTCTGAAGAACGAATCGCGTTTAAACTAATCAATCAGGCAGAATTAAATACGAATCAACCAGCCGTCCCTCCACTTAACCGTCCTCAATTTTCATTCCAAGAGGTCACTAGCAACCAAATTAAAAAAGTACTGTACTCTATTAAATCTAAAGCAGTAGGAGTAGATGACATCCCTATACATTTCATACATAATATAATAGGCGCTATCCTCCCGATTATCACACATATATTCAATTACTGTCTCAGAAATGGAACTTTCCCTGCACTCTGGAAACAAGCTAATGTCATCCCAGTGCCCAAGATAAACGATCCTAAACTGACCTCTGACTATCGCCCAGTTTCTATTCTTCCAGCGCTTTCTAAGGCTTTGGAAAGACTGGCGTACGAGCAAGTATTGAAATATTTAAATAACTATTCTCTCCTTGACCCATTACAATCGGGCTTTAAGAAAGGGTACAGCACTGCCACGGCTCTCCTTAAAGTGACAGAAGACATCAGACTAGCTATGGAACGACAACTTACAGTACTAACGCTACTGGATTTCAGTGGTGCATTTGATACAATAGACGTACAGCTACTAATTAAGAAAATGGAATCTTACTTGTTTGACCCTTTAGTACTGAAGTTTTTTACGTCATATTTGAAAGATCGGAGGCAGCGGGTGATAACTCGCGAAAGAAATTCAGAATGGCGTACAAGGAAAGTTGGCACGCCACAAGGTAGTATTTTAGGACCGTTGCTTTTTACATTGTATATCAATGACATTTCATCTTCTCTAAAAACGTGTAATTATCACCTATATACTGATGATCTCCAAATTTACTACCATTGCAGCTTAAGCGAATTACCAAACGCAGTAAAATGCATAAATGATGACATGAAAAAACTCAGTGAATATGCTCTCGCAAACAGACTTCTCATAAATCCATCAAAATCGCAAGCTATCATTGTCGGTTCCCAGAAGCTCCTACACAAGATCAATGATTCGATCATTCCTCCTTTACAAATAAATAATAGCACAATTCCGTACAGTAAAACAGTGAGAAATCTTGGGGTAACTATGACTGAAACTCTAAATTGGACAGAACATATCAAAAACATAAGGTGTTTGCTACTCTACACCCACTGAAATTAAACAAAGATATTATACCACTAAACATGCGGCAAAGATTAACACAGACCCTAATTCTTCCTATCCTTGACTACTGTGATGTTATCTTGGTAGACGCTCCTAAAGAACAAACTAGGAAACTGCACCGTATTATGAATTGTTGCCTTAGATTCATTTTTAACCTAACGTATGATGTGCATATTACTCCTCATTATCAGACACTGCACTGGTTAAAACCTGATAAGAGACGTGAATATCATATACTTGTCTTAATACACAAACTCCTGCAAACTCCCCCCGGTATATTTCATCTAAACTTACTTCCTCTCTTCCTTCCATAATCGTAACACTCGCTCGGGCTCCACTTTAGCTATTCCTCTTCACCACTCTTCTGTGTATAATAAATCTTTCATTGTAACCGGATCCAGGCTTTGGAATTCCCTGCCAGTAAGTGTCAGGGGCATTGCCTCCTTCCTCAAATTTAAAATATCTTGCCGAGACTTCCTGTTGAGAGATACCGATTGAAGTGTGTATTGGTGTGTATTGTGTGCGTGTGATTGGTAATTGTAAAATTAAAAATTGTTTCTGTTAGTTTTATATAATATAAACGTAAGGGTAGTTGATAAGTGTGTACATTGTAAGTGTATGTGCAAGTGTCTGTGTGAGATAGAAAAGAGGACTGAAGTAACGAGCTGATAAGCTAATAAGCTGCATATTGTGTGGATGTGTAACTTAAGCTTAATTTAGGAAATAGTATAAGTAGTGTAATTAGTATAATCAGTAATAGGCAACCTTAATATTATTTATTGTATTGTGGTTAAGTGTAAGAGAGGGCCGTGTGCCCTAACTTCGCCACATGAAAGAAGCCATAATAAATAAAATAAATAAAACAGGAGAAATCAGAGGAAGTGTAATATTTCGCTCGGCTTGAAAATTGACCCCACCTAATATAACTGAATACCGAGGAAAAATGAGGTAGAACTTTTCCCTTTGGTGTCAGCTTGTCTGATTATCTATCTGTTTGCATATTCCTAAAAGTGGAAAAGCGTCGAACTTCTTTCAACCAAACTATGTAGCCTATTTGGAATCTACTCACTCAGGATTATGTTATCAGGTGCATATGATGTCATGGTAATCACATGGAGTTGGTATATAGAGGAAGATTATTCTCAAATATTTTCTTTAAAACTAGGTCTATCAAAAGACTGTGTATAACAAACGTTTAAGAATATGTTATTTCCGTTCCCTTATGCCATGTACTTATTTACCGTACGACGAATAATAACGCAGATGATTACGAAAAATTGGATTTTCAGTCCAACTCCCGTAGGACATGTCATGCATGTCACTTCAAGATGGGTAACAGGAAAAACTAAGGAGGTATTTTAGTCTTTTCGATATTAAGGGAGGTATCATCAACGTCAGAGCGCCACGCCAGTGGTCAGAGATACAAGATGCAACCTCAGAGAATTTCGCGCAACTTCGTACCAGGAACTGTACCGTACAATAAATTCTGAAATCGTCTTCATTCTCTTTCGAATTTGTTCCTCTTCGTCATATTTCACGTTACTGCTACGCGATTTTGTAGGAAAATATAATGTTAACATGTCGCATTAAACGTGTGAATAGAGCCATGTTACTTCGCATACATTCCTGAAGGAAACGTGTAATCTACTGCAAACTCCCGTGCGAAGAGCGGGTACAAATGCTAGTTCAATATAAGATGTTTATAATGATCTTTCGGTTTTTCTATAAGCAGTGGCCTTCTTCGTGGAACTACAGCACCTAAGTATGATGATATTGTTGTTTATTGTCCATTTCAGAGATAAGAACTGCCCCTGTCCACTCATTATTCGTAACGATCACCTGAAGAGTTCTAGGCTTAATCGAGAAGGATTTTAAGATCTCTGTTTCACGCATATCCATATGGCAGAATGTTCGCTTTCGATAGAACATACTCACAAGGAAACATCGGCAATGGGTTAGTCGCTGATCGCGATGAAACTTGGAAGACACATTGAGGTACACGTAAAAATGATGTCGGCATCAATTTTGGGTGCCAACATTCATTAGAGCGTTAACTACGGGGCTTAAAATTTGCGACATTTCAAATTCCGCGCGATCAGCGATGAATACCTGCTGGCCAATGCTAAGATGGCACACTGCGTACTTGGAGACACGCCTCTGCACCTCCTCCCCTCCCCGTTTCAATTGGTTCGCTACCGCAGCCGGCAAGCACGGGGAGAAGGGAAACGTGCGGTGGCGAACCAATTGGAGCGTGGAGGGGAGGAGGTGCAGAGGCGTGTCTCCAGCTACGCAGTGTGCCAGCTTAGCATTGGCCAGCAGGTATTCATCGCTAATCGCGCGGAATTTGAAATGCCGCAACTTTTAGGCCCACTAGTTAATGCCCTAATGAATGCTGGCACCCAAAATTGATGCCGACATCGTTTTTACGTGTACCTCCATGTGTTTTCCAAGTTTCATCGCGATCGGTGACTTACCCATTGCCGATGTTCCCTTGTCAGAGCCGAAAAACAAATGACAGAATTGGGTCTCTGTGTACGGTAGGAAGATGCTTATTTTAATGGGATCTGTGTCACACTGAATTCGAAGTAAGTTGGTGAGATCCTGCACATGCTGCACTATTTACCAGACAGTGAATAGTTAACATTCTATAAAACCGTGCAGGTAAAGGAAGGGGAAGACGATGGTAAACATGAAGATAACGAGGATAATATTGAATAAATTGAAGAATTTAACACAGTTGGTCGGTCTCAGTATTATTTATTCCATAGAAGGGTACAATCTATTGCTATTTGATTTACGTCGCACCGACACAGATAGGTGTTATGGCGGCGATGGGATAGGAAAGAGCTAGGAATGGGAAGGAAGCGGCCGTGGCCTTAATTAAGGTACAGTCCCAGCATTTGCATGGGGTTAGAACCCACTATCTCCCGGATGCAAGCTCACAGCTGCACGCCCCTAACCGCACGGCCAACTCGCCCGGTGAGAGTGCAATCAAGAAGATAGTAAAACAATAAAGCACTCTCTTTTTTTTTTCCTTCCTGGCATTTACCTCGCTCCCCTTGTGGCAGACACTTGTGTGAATTTAGCCTATTTTTACGGTTGGATGCCTCTCCTAACTCCAGCCCTATGTGGGAGAATGTAAGCACTATTGTGTTTTTGTGGTGGTTAGTAAAGTGGTATGTAGGTGTACTCTTATTTTTTAAAGGTTTTAGTCCAACAAATGCCAGTTTAAGAAACCTCTCCAAGATAGTTTTCGTTAGAGTTTAGTGAATGCCCATGTAATCACTTTCACTTAGATCCCGGTACACAGTTTCATTGCTTTCATAACAGATAATGGCAGGAATGTCGTGACGATATTCCCTTCCTGTCACTTTTGATATTTACTCCAACAGCCAGTACCTGTAGGTCAATTAAATGCACTGGTACAACTTTTTGTAATGAGGATGGAAGTGATACTATTTCAGTACTATTACCAAAGTTAGTGTAGTCATTACCGTCAAAATTACGGTTTCCAAACTTATTTATCCTACACTTGTCCGGCCCCGCGTCCGCCTGTCACCCGGCGGCCCCGGGTTCGATTCCCAACCGGGTCAGGGGTTTTAATTGTAAATAATTAATATCCCTGGCCTGGGGACTGGGTGTTTGCGTCGTCCTAAACGTTCCTTTCCTCACATTCAACACTCTACACTTCCGCAATTACACTTACACGCAGGTTCCTATCATATGGTGACAGTAGTGGCAAAATATCTGCAAATAAAAAATAATAACTATCCTACACATTACTAGAGTACAACGCAGCCCGGGAGGCGGTTTGAAGAGGGTTGCGCAGTAACATTCGCGCGCTTTATAGTATGACGTGTTTTCCGCTGAGCCAATAGAATCATTTCAGTAAGAGGTGCCTGTTTGTGCGGGTTACGAGTGAATGTTTAGGGTTTTATTTGAGTTTTATCATAATCAACGAACTTAGGGAACTATTTGCGTGTGTACGATATATCCAGGAAGAGCAAAAAGACAAGTATTCCGTCGACAGGCGAGGGAAATAATATTTAAAGTGTATTTGTATTTGGTAAGCATGCAGCGGCAGGCGTTCATAGGCGGAGAAGGTGAGGAACGCCATGTTGCCACGCCTCAAAAGAAGACAGCACTCGCGTGTAGTATCGGCCTGCAAACAGTACAGAGGATAAAACAAGCTTCGGAAATACAAATAATGCGGCGTTCAGGTCGCCAGAGAAGAACCCTTAGAGGAAGAAGCCAGTGACGGTCCTCGATGATTTAACTAAAACTGTTCTGCGTACAACAATATTTGATATGTATAAAAATGGCGAGTATCCTACGGCATTGAAACTGGATCAACCATTTACCTTCCTTAATATCTCGAAAATTTTCCTCAACACTTTCGCGGGGTTTGATGTTAAAAATTAATTTGGACTTTCACGAAACTTTTAAGCCCACAAAACATATAGGTCATCGCTTTGGAATTCAAGATATAACTGGATGAAAAAATGTTTACACATTCATGTTGTTATGCTGTCTGCTCTTCGCCTTTAATTTCTCTCACCTTATTTTTACTTTCCTTAATATCTCGAAAATTTTCCTCAACACCTTCGCGGGGTTTGATATTAAAAATTAATTTGGACTTTTAGAAAACGTTTAAGCCCACAAAAATATAGGTCATCGCTTTGGAATTCAAGATATAACTCGAAGAAAAAATGTTTACACATTCATGCTGTTATGCTCTCTGCACATAGCCTTCATTTCTCTCATCTTCTTTAATATCTCAAAAATTTCACTCAACACTTTCTCGGGGTTTGATGTTAAAAATTAATTTGGACTTTCACGAAACTTTTAAGCCCACAAAACATATAGGTCATCGCTTTGGAATTCAAGATATAACTGGATGAAAAAATGTTTACACATTCATGTTGTTATGCTCTCTGCCCTTCGCCTTTAATTTCTCTCACCTTATATTTACCTTCCTTAATATATCGAAAATTTTCCTCAACACTTTCGCGGGGTTTGATGTTAAAAATTAATTTGGACTTTTAGGAAACGTTTAAGCCCACGAAAAATATAGGTCATCGCTTTGGAATTCAAAATATAACTGGATGAAAAAATGTTTACACATTCATGCTGTTATGCTCTCTGCACTTCGCCTTCATTTCTCTCAACTTCCATTTAACTTCTTTAATATCTCGAAAATTACCCACAACACTTTCTCGAGGTTTGATGTTAAAAATTAATTTGGATTTTCAGGAAACTTTTAAGCCCAAAAAATTATAGGTCATCGCTTTGGAATTAAAGATATAACTGGATGAAGAAATGTTTGCACATACATGCTGTTATGAGTAGCCACATTGGCATCACCGCACCTCATACTTCTGTCTCTCTCTGCGCAACGAAACCGCCTTCCGGGCTGGGTTCTACTCTAAAAAGTCTTAGGGTCATTATAAATGAAACCTCAGTTGGAATGAACAGATAACTGATAGTACTTGTAGAAAAGTAGCCTATATATTTCACTTCACCCACTCAAAATTCACCAGTCGCTTCTTCCACACACTATGAAAATGAAGATTCATGTTTGCTAGTGGTTTAACGTCGTACTAACACATCGAAGGTTTTCGGCGACGCAAACATCGGAAAGGACTAGGTTGGGAAGGTAGCGGCCGTGGCCTTAATTAAATATAGCCTCAGCATTTGCCATGTGGTGTGAAAATAGTAAACCACGGAAACCATCTTCAGGGCGGCCGACTGTGGAAATCGATCCCACCATCTCCCGAAAACAAACTCACTGTTACGCGACTCTTACCGCATGGCCAACTCACTCGGTAAAATAAGAATTCAGACGCTTGTGTTACTATTGTGTTGCATTACCGAAGAACGAACAAAGAAACTGCAGGATGCAATTAACACTTGCACTTTTATTTTTTACATTACAGTATACCACTCATGTAACTCCCTATCACGAGACATTCGGCTGGTTAAGGCTTAAGCAAATGAGATATTTACACATCGCCACACTCATTTTCCAACTTTTAAATGAATAGCCTATGGAATTCTCTTCCATTGAGAGTTAGGAACGGCACGACTTAGCCTCTTTTAAAAGATCTTTCAGGGATTTCCTCCTAAGTGCGTAGCCAGGTCGTACTTTATTTATATCATCATACTTGTATTTAGATGCACTAAGTCAAGTAGATCATTGTGTTCCTACGTAATTCTAGAACCAATGGTGCATACTATGCAATAACTTACTTGTTTTGAATTATTGTTACCCAATGTCATCTATTTACATACAGAATTCATAAATGAAGCCTCAGGGTGGAATGAACAAATAGCTTACCGTATACTTGCAGGAAGTTACTAATATTAGCCGGTAAAATAATTGGATTTTAAATTTTACCTTTGAAAACGCCGTGATATTACTTGGTGGTACGGCAAAAGTATGATCGTTGGTTTAATGGTTTGGCAGTCTAAAAGTCTGAGAACCCCTGGTCTACACTCCCATTTTTTTGCCAATGCAGATTGTATGTTAAAAACTCCTCTCCCTCATCACCATTATCATAAGTGACATAATTATCGTCTTATTAATTTGTAAGAATAGACAACTTAACCTATAGTAAAGGATGAGGTTAAGTAGGCTATAAGAAAGGACCAAGAGATTTAACTTCGCCACATGCAAATAAATAAATAAATAAATAAATAAATAAATAAATAAATAAATAAATAAATAAATAAATAAATAAATAAATAAATAAATAAATAAATAAATAAATAAATAAATAAATAAATAAATAAATAAATAAATAAATAAATAAATAAATAAATAAATAAATAAAATTATTTGATAAACGCAAAATAATATGGAAAAAATAGAAGGGTACCGTGTCATAGACAAGGCCGCAAATGTTGACGTACAATACACACCACGTGATAAGTACTGCTGAAAGAATCTAGTCAGTATGAGTTTGAAATGTTATTGTTTATATTTTATTTCTTAATTCTAAACAAATTTAGATATCTTCAAGACAATGTCGATATACAATGGTTCTGCGGTATGAGAATTAATATGCATATGGTAGGAGACCGAGGTCAGTATTATGGGCGAAGGTTAAATTCATATTTGTACCACGCAGAGTCGTGGAAGCTTTGACGGGCAGATGCTCTAGAACCGGGGTTCCCAAACTGTGGTACGCGATCCTTTGGATGCTGGTACACACGATTGGTAGAAAAATATTGTATTACTTGCTGTACTCAGAAAGGCTATATTACTGAATTTTATTTGTTTCTTCCAAATTCACCGCCACATTATCTATATATTGAAAGAGTTTACTGAAAACAGCTTCGGCCACTCCATACAGCCGTTCTACTGGACCGATTTGCTTCATTTTGTTTTAATCTCTCCGGAATTACCGGCCGGTGAATTATGATTAGAAATGACGGCGACTATAGACAAACCGGCAATTTTAACCAAACATATGACTCGATACTATGAAGAGAGAAATGCCGTGGCAGTAAGACACACCTAGCACCCCTAGGGGTGATGTGGGCAGGTTGTAAATATAATCGAAAATGACCTAGTCTATATTAGTGTAGAGACCATAGTTTTCGGGACCACTGGGATGAATAGTAGCACTCTGGATGACATTTAAGTCCAAGTTCAACCTCTATCGGCAAGCGGGTCATAAAGGGTGAAAAAGAAAATGTCCAAGTTAAGAGATATCACTACTGAATTTACAGATTGTCTAGGATTATTGGTGACAGTTCCAATGATAGCTGGATCCGTATATTTCATATCTATAGTGCTACTTATAAATACATACAGTTATCATTTATCTTTATTATTTGAAAGATCAATTACTTCCCAGACAATCTGGGCTGTCACAAGTACGAAGCTCCACCCAAAACAAAATACTATAAAACTTTAAATTAAACACACAACAAAGCCACAAAATAGTTCGTAAAAACCGAGCGAGTGGCTGCGCGCTTTGGGTCACGTAACTGTCAGCTTGCAATCGGGAGATACTGGGTTCGAACCCCACTATCGGCAGCTCAGACGGTAGTTTTCCATGTTTTTAATTTTCACATCAGGAAAATGCTAGAGTTGTACCTTAATTAAGGCCACGGTCGCTTCCTTCCCACTCCTAGCCCTTTCATATCCCATTGTCGTCAAAGACTCGGTGCGATGTAAAACAAATATTTTTAAAAGTTTGTAAATTATCAGTCAACGTCACAATAAAGAAATCTACAACAACAAAAACACTTACGCGTAATTGGCAGGTAATACAAATCCTAAAAGCATACGTTCAAAATTGTACCCGGGCAGCACATGGAGCAATTTCAAATCAATACACATTATATGATCTATATGTAACGAATTCACGGGTATTCCAGTTATTATTATTATTATTATTATTATTATTATTATTATTATTATTATTATTATTATTATTATTATTGTACCCTTTCCTGAAGACAGGAACTACATCTCCGCACTTCCAGCCCGGAGAAAGTGTCTTACAATGAAGGGACAGTATTGGTCGTTTTCATTCTTGCACAGTTTCATGAGTGAAAATGAAATACTAGAAGTAGGTTACATCTTGAACTGGTGAATGGTACAATTGATCATTGAGAGAGCGTAATATCAGATTTCAACTATTATTTTCCAGAAAAATAAAATCAGAATTCTGGGTTAGAGATCCATTTAACACAACATATGTATGTGAGAGTGCGTTTTCTTCTCTTGTGCCCATAAAAAACAAATATAGGAATAAATTAAGTTTTGAATGAGACTTACGGCTAAAAGTAACAAACATTTAACCAGACATACGGAAGCTATGCTTGGTTGGGCTGGCTCACTTCTGACATTACCAAGTCAAGTTAGGTTTAACTGTAATGAACTTTTGCAATAAAAAATACATTACCATAATATTTATTCATGGCATCATTTGAGAATAATTAATCACATCAAGTTGTAGTATTTTCCACAAATTTTTGTAATATGCACACGTTATCGATACATAATTATAATGTTATGTATTGTTTGAATACAATAAAAGATCATCTAACTATCATTTTAGTAATTAATTCTATGATGATCACTAGTTACTAATATTAGCCGATAAAATAATAAGATTTTAAAAGTTTAGCTTTGAAAATCCCGTAACATTATTTGGTGGTACGGCGAATGTATGATAGGTGGCTTGGTGGTTCGGCAGTCTAAAAGTGTGGGAACCCCTGATCTAGAATGCTATACGATTCATGTTCACCAGGGTGAGGCACGGAACTCGCCACACGACGCTTGGCGGCATGAACTTTGATACTCTTCAGATAAGCCATTGGACACTTGGCATTGCTGATATTGGACTTTTTGGAATTCTGACACACCACTCTATCTGCTCGAATGCGTTTTCCAACATTTTGAATTAGTTTTGTCTATATGTCGCGCAGTGCCAGATTAAACATTATATGGATCCATAGGCAGTTGATTCTTCGGGGACCATTTGGCAAATACCTCGTACTATTAGCCCCCACCCTCAATTTTAATAAAATGGCTAACAAAGCCAAAAACTATCAAATCATTAATTTTTCATGAACATTCCAGTTGCTTCAGAGGAAAACAGTATTACATAATACTGACACGGTGGAGCAATATAATACATCACTACAAAAGAGAAAAGAACATGTTAAATCTAAACAAACTAAACTCACCTTAAACATTATTTCCTAACTTTTCAGTAATGAAATCACTCAGATTATCTCGAAAGTTTTTTTTTATTTTTTCAGGATGTCATACTCAGTAGAAATAATGGCAAGAGAATTTAGTCGTTCTTGTATTACTGAAGTTCGATGACAACCCTTAAGTAGTTTAATTGAGAAAAGTCCGTTCAGCAGAAGCAAATGTTACCACGAGACTTCTATAAATCCTCAATGCTGTCATGCCATTTGGAAATCTTTATAGCACTTTCTTTTTTTAAATGAGTGTGCATGACACCGAAGGAAATTTGGATAGTAAGACTGGTCGCTAGAGACATACTTGTGTCAATTTATGTCAACAAGTGTCGAGGTGCATGCTTCATGAACTGTACGAAAGACAAGTGCTATTCGCACGACAAACATTATTTTAAAGGAACTCAGGTCGCCGTTGTAATTCAGAAACTACTCGCAAATTTGTTAGTAAACCTATCCGAACTTCACACAGTCACATAATCTATGGGGTCTAAATTTGCTTTGCTGTTTTTGGGCCGTTAGCAGCGTGAGGCCCATAGACGGCAGCCTACTCTGCCTATTAGGAATCCGCCACTGATGTCGCGACATCTTGCAAAAGAAGTATTTGACATTTTTTGCATCACAATATTCTCAAATGTTCGCTATTTCAAAATAAATCGACTTTAATCTCCCTTCCCCGTTGTGTGTTCGCCAGTCATACAATAACGTTGCACACCCAGGGTACATCACATTATGTTTACAGTTCATGCCTGGTATCCATCCTGTGGCTGAACTCACTCCCAGGTAACTGCTTGCACCTCAATATGTCCTTGCCCGACTTCACGCCGTCTGATGCGGCATGCAAAACAGCGCATGCTGTTCTTAATCTCAAAAAGTAATTGTCCAATTTTGAAAATACTTACATATTTGAACTTGTACGCAGATGAAGTTTTAAATCAGCTGTATGAATTTGTGCCGTTCCATTTAAACATATGGCGTTAGTATCAATATCTCGGTTGTTAATCACCCCCATGAAACTAAGTAGCACGTTATTTTAAAAGACCCTGCTGATACCTCTAATGGTTTAGAAGTTATTTCCGTGTAACATGTTAGGTGAATAACCCTGTATATGTCAGCACTCCATGAATTCCCCCTCTCTCTTTCATCAAGCCGCTTCGCGACAATTTGAGCTAAGGTAAGCACGTGTACTGTATGCGAAAGAATATATATTCATATTTAAAAGTAAAATGAATTATAATATTTTAACGATTTTTCTTTTTAAAAGAATCATCATCATCGATGATTTTTATCTGCTGTCTATTCCCATAATCAAATCTTGAAACTTTATTTCTGCATTTATTTGAAAAGTAAGTTGATTATAAATTTATGAAATATTATTATTACCGATAATTTTTATTGATTTTTTGTTTTCTTTCTGGATATTATCTTCACTTTGGAAAAAGAAGACACACAATATCAGAGTGACAACACATTTGTAACCACTTCGCAGAAAGGTCTGACGCATACAACATTACCTTCCAAGGTACGATTTTTATCTTTTTAAAGACTACCGTACGTTGTTAATATTGCAAATAGACTAATATTAGTATTTCTTTTAGTATGGAAACCATTAACAATCTCGAATGATTCGCAGGAACCCCCACAAGAAGACTCACCGATCTTCCTGTTAACAAACAATTTAGAGTTATTTCAAAGAATATCCACCAGATTTGGAGAGAGAGGATTATGTACATGCGAGGAATTCAAAGTAATTTTACCTAATAGATTTAATACACTAACCGATTCTGATCTCGATAATATAAATCAACGAACAATTGCCTTCATATATCACGGATTAGAAAACAACACATGCATTGTTCGTCTTAATGGTATTCAATTGAATAATATATATCACGTAAACAACATCGCACACATGGCATTAATTGAATATGAATTAATTGCATATTTTAATTTTTTATGACATGGCATCTAATTGAGAAACTATTAATGCATGTTTTTCATCACGTATAATAAGTGGTATTATCAAAAATTCAATCAGTATTTTAGATCCAAATTAGTTTTTAATATCATGCTATAATGTGTTCGAATATAAAGTACCTTCCTTGTTAACTACACATTATGCACTTAAACTAAATGCCTCATAAGCATGTTAATTTCTTCTTTTTAAGGATAATGATGAAATTCATGAAACATTTTATATAACATCGAAAATGACAAAGCTCTTATGTTCTGATAATATTTCAGAATGGTTTCGTGAACACATTGTACATGAATTGCCTTCTAAATTTCCAAAGATTGAAGAGGGTGCGAGCAGTAAAGCACTAATAAGTACTGTATTTCTCACCTTCATCTTAATGTCTTTAAGTTTGATCCAATAAATTCAGGAAGACTATATATCCCACTTCCGAAAGCCATTGCTGATTAAAAAATCTGTTATCAGTATATAGAATAATGATGACTGTTGCTTTTTATGGTATGTTGCAATGGCCTTAAAACCAGCAACACATAATCCTTCATGAAATTCACTGTATAAAGATATGTTCATTGAGTTGCAACATATGTTAAATTTTGACGATAATACTTTTCCAATTGACATAAGAAACATTTCCATATTTGAGAAAAACAAAACTGGTTTTCCATTTTATGTGTACGGTGTAAAGGGAGAGAGAATTGTAGGTCAGTTTTATACAGTTTTTTCACCTAAACAACATATTTTTCTTTTGTATGTTTGCAGTAAAAACACATGTCACTACTGTCTTATAACAAACCTTTCACGTTTGTTAAGCTCTCAACATTCATCACACACAGAAAGGAAGTTTATATGTGAGAGATGCCTTCACTACGTTTCATCAGAAAGCATGTTAGCTACTCACTTAGTTGATTGTAGAACATATCCAGCCGTACAGCTTATTCTTCCTAATTGTGATAATGCAGATAAGAAATTTGAGAATTATTATCGTCAGAAACCTGTTCCGTTTACTTTTTATGCATATTTCGAATGATTTACAGCTCTTTTCCATCGTTGCCAACCAGAATTGACTGAACCATATACTGATAACTAGGGGGCGGATTTCTATGACAAATCATATATTTTCCCTTAACATCATATTTTCAACACGTTTCCAAGCATGGTAATCAAAATTAAACAGGTTTTATTGGGCATATAAATGCATATTTAGGCTTTCTTAAATTTTATGGCATATTTTGAACAAAATGTCATTATAACGGCATATTTTGGCGATTTTCATTTGAATTTCGTTTTATAAAAATTAGAATAAGCTCTAAAAATTATTTTTCAGGATAGGCTGCAATATACTACTGAAGAACCATTCTAAAGTAGTGTATGGAATGTTTCTAAGAGGTAGGAGCTATTGTTTGCTAGCTGAGTCAATTCCTGGAAACCGGGCTATTGTTTACACGGAAGCAGAGATAATTCTGTAGTTATTTGTCATTGTTCTTATCTCTCTCTTTCGCCCTTCCCTCTTCCACCTGCAACACACTGAATGACCTTGGTCATTAGGGAGCTCCATTCATTCAGTTCCTTTCAATATGCCTAAAACGAAAGTCTCAATTTGTGGGAAGTTGGGAAGTTTTGTTCGCGAGTTCGGTGAAAACAAATAATAAAGTACGGATGGAGTGATATTATTCTGTAAATTGTGTGAGGTAAAAGTTACTGCCGAAAAATGCTTCTCTGTGCAACAACACTGTAATACTGTAAAACATAAGATTGTGTAACTAGATATTCTGCACTCGAAAATAGGCTACGTCTCCTATTCGAAACCCTGATATCAAGTTCACAGTGTTCACAATTTTCACAAGATCTCTGCAAGATGATGGTTTCGTCTAATATTCCTTTAAAGAAACTTAACAGCCGAAGCTTCAGACAGTTTCTTGGAGAATATACAATACATCCTGTTAACCAAAGAGAGAGCACATTTTTCTATTTGTAACTGACGCTGCTCCGTATATGCTGAGGGCAGCCAAGGGGCTTAAAATGCTATACCCGAAAATGATACATGTGGCATGTCTTGCACATGCCTTGCATAGGGCAGCTGAAGAAGTTAGAAGCAGCTACCCTGAAGTTGATAAATTAATATCGAACTGTAAGAAATTGTTTGTCAAAGCTCCAATTCGCGTTCAGAAATTTCAAGGAGAAGCAACTTAGATGTCGAGAAGAAGATCGTGAAGTCTTTTGATCCTGCAGAATCGTCCTCCATAAAAACCACTCAAGATTTATTTTCAAGCACTACATTAAAAGCGGACCTGGCTTACATAAAGTCCAATTTTAGAGCAATCACGCAACTGGAAGTTTCAGGCGCAGAACTAAGCGATGCACTGGATGTTGTAAAGTGCATTGAACAGGAATTAAAGCATGCGAAAGGAACAATAGCATCTAGGGTGTGTAGAAAATTAGAAAATGTACTGGAAAATAATAGCGGACTTGTGTAGCTGCGTGGAATAAGTGACATTCTTTGTGGAAACCCTTCATCTGCAGATTTCCAGGAATTTTCTCCAAGTGATTTAACTCTATTCAAGTACGCTCCCGTTACATCGTGTGATGTCGAAAGAAGTTTTTCTCGCTACAAGACGATACTCAGCGACAACAGGAGGGGATTCTCATTCAACAATCTTAAGATGCATGTGGTCATAAATTGCAACAATTCTGATAATGGAGACTAGATCAGGTATGAAAGTTTCATTCAAATAACATATATTTTGTGTATAAATTAAAATTGATTGAATATTGAACAGTGAAAGTAACTGTAGTGTTTATGTCTTCCACAGAGTCCGTCCTTGCCTAGGAGTATGCAGTGTAACCTTAACGAGTTCATGAAATATTCATCATTTTAGTTGATTTTGGGTTAAAGATTTCGAAGAATTAAAACTTTTAATTCTAAATTAATTGTAGCCTGTGGCAATCGTGATAAAAGTGTTTCTATGTAACGTAGATGCTACTCATTAAGTCATATTTTGAATTTTATAGGTCATATTTTTGTTTTAGGTCATAAATGCATACACATTTCATACATTTTAGGTCATAGAAATCCGCCGCTACTGATAACATACAGAAGCACACACCGTTTTCTGTGGCATACAAAGTTGTTTGTTCATACGATTCATCTTTATCATATTTTAAGATGTATCGCGGAGAAAACCGTTCTGAATGGCTGTTAAATGAATTAAAAGAGTTAGCACATCGTGTTCATTTACTTATATCACATCCAGTTCCAGTTCAATTGACATTTGATGATATGATCTTTGCATGATGGAACAGATGAATGCCACATCAGTAAATATTCTATTACATTCCCAGAGATTAAGGTTAGAGGTAACTGTCACTTTACTAGAAAATATCGTGAACCTGCACATCAATCATGCAACATTATATATAGTGTTTCTAAATCTATTCCTTGCTTTTTTCATAACTTGTCACGCTACGACTCCCACTTCATCGTTCGGGAGTTTGCACGATTAAAATGCAAAAACTCAATGTAATTGCACAAGATCATGAACGATTTATATAAGTTAGTCAATGTGTAGGCGATACGAGCATTCGATTTTTAGACTCATAAATTTATTAACTTTTCTCTTGATATGCTTGTAAATAGACTTTCAAGCGACGACTTAAAGTACATTAATGAGTATTTTCCTGATCCTGAGAAATTTAAACTTTGTTTTAGGAAGGGTATTCTGCCATATGACTATATTCAAAACTTTGAAGTATTAAAAGAAACAAAATTACCTCATCAGTCCGCATTTTCAAGCGTATTAAATGTAAGCAGTACACAATCACTAAGCTCATCATATCATCATATGATAAGTAGGGCTCGGATGTTTAGGAAAAGTCTTATTATTTTCTTCGTCTCTAATTTCTTGCCTGATTGGATTTTGGTGAACCCCACCAACCTGGACCCAATGTTAGGGAAGCCAGGCTCTGCCTGTCACAAGTGAGGACAAAGGGCGAGTGATAGAGGAGTAACACCTCTTTAAAAAACCTTGGTCCAGCTGACCCAGCTGGTAGTCCCATGTAAGGGTCCCTTGCCAGGGTTGCGGCGAAGACCTCAGCGGCAATGAAGGCGGAGAAGAGGGACTTCGGAACGGTGGAATTGGCGGAAGGGACAACCCTCCTATTCTGTGTAAATAAAATAGGAACTGCTGCCTTGCAGTAGAAGTGGGAACTTCAAAGGCTAAGGGAAGAAACCCCGACAGAAAATCAGCCTGGTGCCTCAGGCTTAAGATGGCAGCCCCATCAAGGCACTCGGAAGCAGTGGGTTAATCACTCGCTCTTCTTAAATAATCTGATTATAGAAATTGAAGCGAAATTACAAAATCGGACGGATAATCTGACGACGACCTTTGGCATGAAGATGATAACGAAAATTGTTTTCTGGAATGTAAGGACCTTGAGAGAGAAAAGCAGACTAAAACAAGTGACACGGGAAATGAAGAATTACGAGCTGGACATTCTGGGATTGAGTGAGGTGAGGTGGCCAGGATTTGGCGAGATACAGACAACAGATCGAATTACATTTCTATATTGTGGTGGTGAGGACGAAGAGCACAGGGATGGAGTGGGGTTGCTGCTCAGTAGAAATGCAATGACAAGTCTCATGGAGTGGAAGCCGATATCCCTAGGCTATTGACTGCTAGATTCAAGACCAAGATCAGGAATGTGACCATTATCCAATGCTATGCACCTACAGAACAATCGGAGTTGGAAAGAAAGGAAGAATTCTACCAAATGTTGCGAGATGCCACAATGAAAAAAGTAAGAAGGATATTCTCATAGTTATGGGAGACTTCAATGCGTAGGTTGGCTCAAAAAATGAAGGATTGGAACATATCATGGGTATACACGGTCTTGGCGAGATGAATGAAAATGGGGAAAAGTTTATGGAATATTGCGCCACTCAAGACTTGGTGATAGGTGGCACGGTGTTCCCGCATAGGCGGTGCCATAAGGTCACGTGGGTGTCTCCTGATCAAGTCACGGAAAACCAAATTGATCACATTGCGGTGAGCATGAGGTTCAGAAGGAGTTTGGAAGATGTTAGGAACAAGAGAGGAGCGGACATTGGCAGTGACCATCATCTTGTTGTCGCCAACTTCCGTATAAAGATCGTGGCAGTCCACCAGAAGTTCAACACTCGGCACAAGAAGTTTGATGTTGGTAAGCTAAAGAATCAGCAGACGTTGGAACAATTTCAACTGGAACTTAGCAACAGATTCCAGGTGTTGGATTCCGGGATAGAGAAGGATGTGGAGACTGTATGGAGCGAGGTGAAGAACATCTTTGTGGAAACAAGTGAGAAGCAGCTCGGGTAAAAAACTACCTGCGGAAGGTATGGATATCTGATCAGACCTGGGACAAGATAAATTATAGGAAGGAGATAAAGGCCAGGACAAATATATGCAAAACTAGACAGCAGAAGGCTCAAACACAAGCTGAGTATTCAGTAGCAGATAAGGAAGTAAAGAGGAGTGTGCGAAAGGATCACAGGAAATGGATTGATGAGCAGGCAGAGAAAGCAGAACAGGCGGCAAAAAGGGGTGATATAAAGGCTACTTTCATTGATATGTGCCAAAATAACGTCGTGAAATGAAACTACGGAGGATGGAGTAGTCCAATTGACGTTCCTTAATTGTGAGGAATAATAGTAATCGTTTTTATTATCATAGCATTTAGATACATAGCAGAACTTAGTACAATACTTTTGTGTTCTGATGTTAATATTGAGATTAAGAGTCACTGTTCAATTATATTAAAATTCTTCAAGCGCTGCTCTCAGGTAGGGGCTGGACAAAACAGAGAAGTCTTACATTTTCCATATTCGTTGTATGCATAACATAAATATTTTGACTCAAACATGTTTAAATTTTTATTTCAATATAGGCTATATAGTTTCAGATTACATTTCATTCATTCACTAGAATATTAAATACCGGGCAAGTTTGGCCGTGCTAAATTCAGACAATTTTTACTTGAAATGCAGTAGGGTGGAAAAAGTTGGCCGCGCGGCGTGCAGCTGTGAGCTGTGTGCTTGTATTCGGAAGATAGTGGGTTCGAACCCTACAGTCGGCAGCCCTGAAGATTGTTTTCCGTGGTTTCCATTTTTCACATCAGGCTGTACCTTAATTAAGGTCACGGCCGGTTCCTTCTCACTGCTAGCCCTTTCCTATTCTACCGGCGTCATAAGACCTACCTGTGTCGGTGCGACGTAAAACAAATAGCGAAAAAAGAAGAACATTTTTAAATAAAAATTCAGTAAGAGAAAAGTATTTTGAGTAAGTAAATTGTAAACTGTTCTCTGTTCGATGATGATGCTTGTTGTCTAAAGCGGCCTAATATCTACGTCATCGTGCTCAGGTAACAACACTTCATGCGTTGGCCTTACCGTCACAGCAGTAGTGATTCTTAATTGTCAATGTTTAAATGTTAAAGTTCAGATTATCTTGGATAAAAATGTGTTGTGTTGCTGTCATATGGCAAATACGACATCGCCTAAAGGATTACTGTACGAAAGAAAATTCATGGGTAAAAATACCTGATTAGCGTGATTAGCTGCCACTCCCGGAGGCCCGAGTTCGATTCCTGGCCCTGCCACGAAATTTCAATGGTGCGAAGGCTGGAATGGGGTCCACTCGGCATTGGGAGGTCAACTGTGTAGAAGGGGGCATCGATTCCCACCTCAGACATCCTCGAAGTGGTTTTCCATAGTTTCCCATTTCTGCTCCAAGGAAATGCCGGGATGTTAACTAACTTAAGGCCACGGCTGCTTCCTTCCCTCTTCCTTGTCTATGCCTTCCAATTTTCCCATCCCCAACAAAAGGCCCCTGTTCAGCATAGAAATTGCGGCCGCCTGGGCGAGGTACTGGTCATTCTTCCCAGTTGTATCCCCAGTCCCGCAGTCTCACGCTCCAGGACACCACCCTTGAGGTGGTAGAGGTGGGATCCCTCACTGAGTCCGAGAGAAAAGCCAACCCTGGAGGGGTAAACAGAGTAAGAAAGAAAGAACGAAGGTAAATACCCGAAATAGAAATGGAAAACTAAGATGAGAGTGCTACATGCTTTTAGCCACTCCGTAGTTTTGTCCTGGTCTACAGAGAATTCGTGAAATGATAGTGTCTCTTAGCTCTTTTTTTCGTGTTCGGAATACAAAAAAGGCACACAGCAATATATATTCGAATATTTCCTAACGCAGATAAAGAAAAGCAAATCACCACACCATTAAAAAACGAATTAGCGCAAAAATTAAAATCCTTGTTCAGGACGAAGTTACAGCGAAAAATCACTTTGTTCTTGTTTCGGTAAAATTTCTGCTCGAAGTACGAAAAGGTGCACAAGAATGTCACAAATTCCAACGTTTTGTAAACACAATTTTAAAAATATAATCACCACACTACACAATAAAAAAAAAACTCACTAGCGCATAACTATCAGATCTCAATATCAAGCCAACAAGCACCTTATTGCGAACACATTGCCAACATTTACGACAGCAAAACCATATAAATAAAACTGGAAATGCGGCAATTTGCGGTATACAGCTACCTGTCAATGGGTAGTAGACCAGCGCTGCAGCGCCATTACGGTGAAACTTTCCGATTACAGCTTTATGCTGGGCTTCACAAGCGATTGTCAAGGCCGGTATAAGGAGCGCAGCGAGGGATCCAGTCGGCCGTGTTCCAATACATGTAGTTACTAGTTCGACCTGTAGAGTACTGTGGTCACCAGTGGCGCTAAGCTTAAAAGTGTCGAGTTCTCCCTCATGTCGGGATCTCCCTAAGTTACCTTATGTCTACCCTTTAATCCCGTTTCCTGATACGGGGTCGCGAATGAGATGAGAAGAAATTATGTGCCATGTTTTTAACGGTAGGATGCCCTTTCTGACGCCAACATCAGTTGAGGAGCTAATGAAGGTGAAATGAACGATGATGAATGACAGTGGGTAAGGAGGTGGAAGAAATCGGCTGTAGCCTATGAATAGGAATCGCTCCGGCATTAGTCTGGAAGTGAAAATGGAAGACAATAGAAAACCATTCTCAGGACAGCCGACGAAGGGAGTTCGAGCCCACTCATCTCCCGAATGCAGAGATTGGCTCTATACTCGATACGGAAGAATCTTATAGGTTAAATTCAATTGCTGTATTTTGCAGTTTTGCAGTATTTATAATTAAATGGCTTGAGTTTTAAAATACCCGTATATGCTGTTTCAATGTCTGAAGTTCATTTTTATTTCGGTGGTGGAGGGTGAGATCTGAACTCCCGTAATCCCCCCCCCCCCATACACACACAGCCTGGGTGTAGATCTACTACTTTAAAATTGTCCAACGCTGTAGTGTAACCGTTAGCGCTGCCGTCCACGGAGGTCCGAGTTCGATTCCCGATACTGCCAGAACTTCAAGATTAGCAGAAGGTCTGGTATATAGTTAGAAAGGAACATGCAGTTCACCTCAGTTGGTGGTGTGTCTGAAGAGAACTGCACCACCTCGGGACGAGGACACGAGTTGAGTTTACTTTATTTGAACATTACAGACGATTGCCGGGATGGTAGGCTATCTCAAATTTAGACTATAACTGCTTCCTATCCAGTCCTAAACACGATTAATTAGCCTACACATACAGACGCCAGTACAGACCATCATATTTTCAGATTTAACAAACATAGGTTCTCGGAGATGTTCAATATGTTTCCATCCTCTTGCATGAATTATTGCACGTATTTCTATAATTAACGACTGAATATTAGACGAAAATGTAGTTTTAAATCAATGCCAACTTGGAAGAGGGCTTCTGACATTAAGATGTTCGGCAGCTTTCAGGAGGTGGAGAAGAATGAGTCGTACGGTGACGTAGTAAAAATGCGGGTGGGTCGATCCTATTACAGGCGCGGTCTGGCTTCCTTGGAACAGCCACTCAGATAATCCCCTTTCATGCGTCACACTGCATTTCCAGTGAGGTCTAGTTCATCTACCTGTTTACCCAAGTAGTCATTTATTTTTCCTTGAAGGAGCAAAGGAGCTATAGAAAGTGAAATCCTGGCGAAACTGATGAACGGAAAACGGAAAAAATATAGATACTTCATCAGGGGTGTACCAGAAATTACTCAGTAATAATGCTGTGTATTTAACGTCCCGACAGGTTCAGCTGTTATCATTGTGAATGGCATCACACTGCCTTATTTTATGCCGAAAAGAGGCTATTCAATAAGACGGCAAAACTACTGACATGGGTCTAGGGTTGCTATGCTCTACTAAAATCACCAAAATCCGGATTTGTAAAAATATACATATTTTAAAGAAAAAGTGAAAAATGAGAGTAAATGAAACTGGTTGGTATATGTAACCTACAGGCAATTTAAATATAAAAAAGTACAAAGAAGCAAAATTTTCCTGTCTTAAAGTTTTAGTAACTAAATTTTTCTTCAGATTATCCCAGTTATTACTTGGATCACTGGCGCCACCTCGCTCATTTTTTGTTTCAATCGGGGGTCTTTTCTAACGTCACGTGAATTTTCACGTGAACATTCCAACCCGGGATTGACTGGGATGGAAAGCCAGCGGCTAAACCATCGCGCTAATCACGTCTCGCGGTCTTCAAGTTCCGTTAAAATAATAATAATAATAATAATAATAATAATTGTTACCGAGTTTTTGTGGTAGTTAAGCATGAAAGAAGGTGCTGGGTGGTGAATAGGTCTCAAGCTACTAAAGAGAAATTAAATTTTAAAATTTAACAAGGTTATATTTTCTTTTCAAAATTAGGTAACAACAAATAGAACAGGTACTTAGTAGCCGAAATACAACTTGAAATGTACAATTGCAGGGATAAAAGAATTTGGGCTTCGAGCCCTGAAAACACAATTCTTGAGCAACTAGCTCAACTTTACGATATACCAATTTCAACAAAAGGGGCAGAAGACCCCACTCAAACCCTGGAGCCCTTGCTCCAAATTACACAGCAAAGCCTCCTCGAGGCATACAACTCTCAGTTTTAGAAAAGAGCCACTCGCTCTTAAAGTTAAGCCTCTCCCAGGCCACACCAAACTCAACTTTCAAGTTGTCCTCAAAGGACATATACACAGGGGTAAAATACCCAACCTACTGAGGTCTATTAGGTGAGAAAAGATTAATACATGACCTCTAAAATACAACTTGAGATGAGGCGAACTTGCACTCCTAATACACTTTGCTTTTAAAACCTAATCTGGCTCTGGGCCACTAACGCAAGGGCTAATCCCATACTACAGAGGTGACTTAGAGAGGAACACTTTACATTACATAAACGAAGAAAAGTTTGAGAAAATAAGTTCACCTCAAAACAAATGTGAGTGGGAGCTCGAGAGGGTTAGCACTCTCTATCCCAATATGTAACTTTACAAGAAAAAGAAGAAAAGAGTAGTTACATTTTAGGAAAAGGTTACATGATGGAAAACGCTTCGAACCCGCCGCGAGAGTTAAACTGCCGACCTAGCAAGAAAAGAAGATATTAATAGGCCATTACCTGGTAGTAGATCGCTGCCGAGGAAAGAGGCGCTTCCCGCCTCCTGCTATGTACTTAATACACTGAAAGATGGAACAGAAGTGGCCCGGAGACCCCAAAATCAGCAGTTTATATCCTCTCGCGGAAGATTCTAGGCGTTAGGGGAAATAAAACACCCTCCCACAAAATCTTTATTGGTTCGGGAAAAGAAACCCCTACATAGAGGAAAAAGAAACACATTATTGGTGGAAAATTAATTAAAGAAATTCGGGATTGGCTAGATCCAAACTAAGGGGAAAAAGAGGGGTATACAGCCAACTTAAACAATAACAGAAAGAAATTTAACAAGAAACAAACTTTTGAAATAAAAATTTCTCCAACAAAATAGTTCTTTGATTTCGCACTAGGTTGCACTATTGTAATTCTTCAGTAGTGTCCTCTAGAAGAGAAAGTTCACACTTCTTACTTCAGGCGAAACAAAAACACATCAAAGTGACACAGTTCAAAAACTCAAAATTTTCCACGTGGTGACATCTTCTGAGAAAGTAGAGAATTAATAGAATAGATAAAGTTCAACCTTCCTCCAGAAGAGGAGTTTCAACTGGCGCAACTTTTAAATAAACAGAGTAGAGGTGTACCGCCCGGTACAACAATAATAATAATAATAATAATAATAATAATAATAATAATAATAATAATAATAATAATAATAATAATAATACAGTACAGTCCTGATAACTCGACCCCCGATAAGTCAACAATACATAGAACTCGACAACTTGAGAGCACTAATTCTTTCTTTTAACCTTCAAATTATTCTCGCTGGTCAAGCGAAACGTTATCTTTCAAATAATGTGGTCTATAATAATAGCTAGACTGTAAGATAGTAATTTCTAACACTGACTAAATTGTACAAACAGTAGTCTATAGGTACATTATGGGCATTTTGTTTCTCCGTCACCTACGTGACGAAGCTGCGCGAAAACGAAATGAATGCGAAGGACAGTGAAGTCATTCCTCCAGTATTGTATATAAGCTAATTTTTAACAATTATTTTAGGATATGTTGTTATTTTCTATGTCCTGTACTGTGCTGTAACTTTCAACAGAGTAATATGCAGTAAAATGTTACGAGTTGTGAATATCCCACCTTTTATTCCGTAAAACTCGACATCCTCTCAGTCCACATTAGGCCGAGTTTGCAGGACTCTACGGTACTACTACTACTACTACTACTACTACTACTACTACTACTACTACTACTAATAATAATAATAATAATAATAATAATAATAATAATGATCCGTAAACATCAGAGGTTCAGCATAGCAGGGGAGGCCGCCTGGGCGAGGTACTGGTCAACCTCCCCTGTTGTATCCCCGACCCAATGTCTCACGCTCCAGGACACTGCCCTTCAGGTGGTAGAGGTGAGATCCCTCGCTGAGTCCGAGGGAAAACCAACCCTGGAGGGTAAACAGATTAAGAAGAAGAAGAAGAAGAAACATCAGAGTCAGACGGGGCACGAGTGTCTGACACATATTAACACATTCACCAATGACTTTGAAGACATACAGTATTTTGTAAGCGACATAATATGTCCTTGTGGCAACATCCTGATAGAGGAAGTTGTATTCATTATTTAAAAATAGCTTGCTTTAACAATAAGTAGGCTCTCCCGGGTGAATCACTTGCGCCTATTTTTAATTCAACATATGCAACCTGTTACGAATTGAATGTCTCTCACGAGTCGTATCTTAAGACTGTTGTGTACCATCACATTTTTCTTTCAATTCAATAATTCACAAGAAAAGTTGTCAAATCTTGTCAAAGATTGTTCAGCATTGCTGAAGGTCCGACAAGATTTGAAAAGATTTGATTGCATTTTGTTTTAACATGGAGGAAACGCAAACAGCAGTTGTGGTTCTTGGGCCATCAATGGGATACGTTCTTAAAAAGAAGAGAAACACGCAATAAGCCATAATTTACTTGGAGAAAATTTCAATGTGGTTAACTTCAACATATTTTTTGCAATGTATTTACTGCCATAACATCATATGCAGAGGTTATATTACATTTACACACATTAATTGAATAAAGATGATAACACTGCAACTGAAATTCATATCTTATTACATGAAAACATATCAGGAATTCCATAATAGTAATATGCAAAGATCGTTATGAATCGATCATTGCTGACAGTGTTTCCTTATAGGTTGCCGTCTACTTGAGATATTTCTCTTGCAATCTCCACGTACGCTGCCACTTCATTCACTTTATTGTGGCACTCTACGGAAACCACTGAATATAGGCAAGGCTGTGTCTCATACTTACCAATTAACACACACACACACAACATCCCTCGGTCATATATCGGGTGGTCCACCAGCCCCTTGCGATCAAGTTTTATGCATCCCTACACATTTACCACAAATCTGAAAGATATCGGTCCTTCTCTCTAACCGGGCTAATATAATGAGATGTGTGTTTACGGGCTAGAAGACAGCAGGCATCGTGGGCGCCACTATTAATTCATTATGGGTACCTCGAACGAACCCGTAAAACGAGTACAGATACGCAGAACACGTACATTAAAACAGGAGGTGGACGCACAGACCGGGAGCATGGTACTGTTTAGGCTGGGAAGCGGGTGCGGTATGCCAAGTGGCGCAGTAGTTCACATGGCAAGCGGGCGGGGAGATATGTGATAGTGGACAGTGCTCGAGGTAGGAGGTTCGAATCTCACATAACAATTCTTTTTAACAGCCAGTTGCCTGGGATGTGGTAAGGTTGCATACTTGATAGCTTCCAAGGACTGATTTGTTTATTTTACCGTGTAAAAGATCGTATGTATCGTTGAATTGGGTATGGTGCTGGGTTGGACGAGAATGTGGAGATGATGGTCTATGGCCAGTATAGGCTGGGAAGTGGGCGCCGTAGGTCAAGTGTCGCAGTAGCTCACAAGGCTAGCACACGGTAGGATGTGTGATAGTTGAGAGTCCTCGAGGGTTAGATGGTTTAAGTCCCATGCACGTATTTTTAAGCCAGTTGCCTGGGATGTGGCCATTTTGTATACTTAATACCGGTATTTTCACGGACTGATTTGTTTATTTGGCCCGGAAAAGGGCCGTTGGTATCGAGCTGGGTTGATAGAGGCGAGGAAACATGTAACAGGATTTCAGCTATCCACGTCGTTTAACGCAGCACCTGCTCGAACTGACGACCTCCATGGTCGATACAGAGCTGCGTGCGATGTTATAAGGACCGTCTGGCCCGTTGCAACATCTCTGGCGAAACGGATCGGCATGCCTCGGTGATGAGCTGTCTATGGTGACAAGGACTGGCCGGCTTCTGTGCATACACCAGTTGTTTTACATGGCCCACAGAAAAAAATCCAGGGGCGTATGTTCGGACGATCTGGCGGGCCAGGGGACAGGTCCTTCCCTTCCTATCCATTTATCAGGATACGTCGCATGGAGATGGTTCCGGACGACCACCGGCGCGTGCGGTGAAGCTCCGTCATGTTGAAACCACATCCTGCAGCGGTCAAGGAGTGGCACATATTCCAAAAACGGTGGTAGATCATCTTGGAGAAACAGCAGATAGCGTTGGCTGGTCAGATGGCCCTCAAAGAAATGGATATCGATGAGGTGACCACCCAAGATTCCACACCATACATTCACGCCCCACTGTACCTGAAAAACTGTCTGTGGCACCCAATGGGGATTATACACACTTCAGTAATGCACATTATGGCGATTAAAGGTTCCATTGTTGTGGAATCGTGCTTCGCTCGTAAATAAGAGAGTCGCTTGAAAAGCAGGATCAGTGTCCACGTGTTGTAGGATCTATTGACAGAACGCCACCCGGGCATCAGGAAACCGGTGGGTGCGGAATATCCGCATAACAGACGCTTGGCTGATGTTCGTCACCTGTGGAATGCCCCGTGTGCTAGTACGAGGATGTCATGGAATGATCTCGAACAGGCCGTGTCCTTCCCAGGGATGCAGTATCCCGCAGGCGTCTTTCCACACTCCGAAATGCCATGCCCGTCGGTTGTCGATCCGGATAGCGTTCTTGGTACAGGCGTTGTGCCTGGTATGCATTCTGTCTAGCTTCTCCGTAGATAAGTAACATATCCACATACTTGTCGCTGGAATACATCCCGCGGCTATGAATAAACTTTGTGTTGTGAATTGCTTCGAAGGACAGGAGTTCGCGTAGCTACATACTTACCTGCCATCGCATGCTGTTATCGTTAGATGGGGCATACTCTGCCCAACCTGGGGTCTACGAAGTAGTGATAGGCAGTCTGAGACGAGGTCTCAAGATTTCTCGAGACTAGCGCAGACACTATTTCTCGCGAGAAATGTCGAGAGATCTCGAGAGCGTTGTTCCCGTATTGCGTGGCGAGCAGAGTCTCGTAGGCCTACAGGTAGCCTGAGTTTAATGTTATTTGTGCCGAGTATGCCAATAGCCAACCACGGACCTTCTCCATGCCGTCAATACGTCGCAAAAAGCGGCTAGGTCGTTCATTTGTTTCATTTCTACCGAGGTCTGTTTCGAAACAGTATAACATAATTATAAAGGATAAGCATTCTGGCATTGTATGCAGCAGTGAGTATACGAATGAGCAGGCTAAGTACAGAAACTGACGGCTACTGTATGTACCACTACCTGGATACTAGAGACGTGCATTATTTGAACTCGAGACCAGACAAGATGCGCCTTGCTGCATATGCAACCACAATTACTCATGAGTGGAACGTGTAATCTAAAATGCCTGAGTTTCGTCCAGTTCTTTCGCCAGGTAGGCGTACATCGCTATCAAACTCCACATTCAATATCATATGACCACTGTTTGGGTTTACCGATGTTTTGGTGACGGAGGAAATAATTCCTTACAGTGTCATAGAGTATTCGCGTCATAATTAGGTACTTCAGTATATGACTGTGCAATGTGTAATTGTGTCTAATTGTACGCGACAACTTCAATACGATGTCCGAAAGGCAACGTAAGTCACGGATGTACTGTAAGTTATTTTGAAAAGATGCCATACAGCACATCCAGCTGTATTGATTATTCAAAAGGAGTAAAATACGTTAGCAGAAATACTTCTGGGATGATCCGGCACTTAAAAACAGTAGCGGCGATAGGGGGGAGGCAGTTGCCCCCACTTTGTGGAGAAAACATTGGATTTTTATTCCATTTTAGCCGGCTGAAACGGGTAATTATTTTTTAAAGCAATTTATTGAAGCCCTGTTTTCTTTTCAGCTCTTACTTTATTTTCTTAAATTATTACTATACCGTGTGGTGGCCATGATCGTTAAGGCGCTGAAGTCTAAAACGGTCTAACACCGAGGTTAGCCGGTTCGAGTCCCGTTGGTCGAAAAAATTTTCACCATCAGAATGTTGGCCGGCAGGGTAGGGGAGGTGGTGGTATACAATTTCTAATCACTAGATTGCGTGCCAAAAGCCTGGATTAAATTCCAAACCTCTCCGCAGTGCTCATATGGAGTGAGGGCATATGACGCTGTTGATGGTGATTCGTCCGTCGGATGGAGACGTTAAGCCTTGAGCAGACCCCTTGGTGCTATTCGACAGGAGTAGGCTATGTGCCGGCACCGGGTTTCACCCTCTCCCTACTATCATATATCACGTCATTCATTTCATCTCTCATTAACTCCTCTGATGAGGTTGACGTCAGGAAGGGCATCCGGTCATAAAAAATCGCCACGACAAATTCATCTCACCTCATACCCGACCCCGTAGGGAAACGGGACAAGGGTTGGACAAAACAAACATTACTATACCGTGTGGTACACGTCTACGCCACACGTTTAAATCTTCCGCCTTAAAGTACTCCTCTACAGGATAAACAGTGAACTTGAAACTGGACCAACTTAAATTTTTCTTCTGAAGATGTCGCTGTGTGAATTTTGACTTGTTTTTGTTTACTATTTATCAAGAAGTTTGGACATTCTCTCATAGATGTCACTGCCGAAAAAACTATGATCATGCACCCTGGTGCGAAGTGAAGGAACTTTATTTGAAGAAATTTTGTATTCATAAGTTTGTTCTTTACTAAATTTCGTTCATTCAGTTGTGGGTTGGCAATATTTATCTTTCTTTCCGCCTGTTTTGAATTTTGCCAATCCAGAATTTCTGTAATTAATTTCTAACCAATCACTGGCTTCTTCTTCGTTTTGGTGTGTAACTTTAAACTAACCAATAAAAGTGAGAGGGTGTGGCTTTATTATTCATGAAAGGTCTCGAACTTTACCCAAGGGTTTATAAACTGCCGATTTTCAAGTCTCGTGGTCACTTGATTAACATCTAATCTAGTGTATGGACGTGTAGCAGAAGGCGGGAGGTGCCTCTTTCATCAGGCAGCAGGTCTTCAGTTAGGTAATGGCCATGTAACATCTTATTTCTCGCTAGCTCAGCAGTTTAACCCGCGGGAAAGGTCCGAAACTTTAAGATGTAACCTACCTTTCTGTAATGTAAATTTCTGTCGGCTTATGTAAATATCATTAATTGTAAATCGGGGATAGAGAGCGCTTTACACTCTCGAGCTCTCCTTCATTTCGGTTTGAGGTGACGACGTTTTGGTAACCGATTTTCTTCTCTTCCTTAATGTATTAAACAATTCTTATACGAGTCACCTCAATAGGTTGGGATTAGCCCCCTGTTTCATCGGCCTTGTGCCTGTTAGGTTTTAAGAAGCTACAAAGATGAGTGAAAATATCCGCCTCCTTCCTTTTGTTTGGGCCATTTATTTAACGGTAATTTCTTTTACTCGAAGGCCCTGTAGGTTGGGTACGAGATACCCCTGTTTCAATTTGTAAGCTGGGCCATGGAAGGCCAGAAAGTGTAAGACATTTATGATGTTGCCTTGACTAGGCTTGGAAAACTGAGAGCGGGTCTGCTCGTTTCTAGTATTGTAAAAGTGCCTCTAGGAGGCTTGACCTTGTAATTCACGGAGCTAGTGCTCCAAGTATGAAGGGGTTTTCTGCCCTTGAAAATATTGTGCTTGGTATATTCGAGCTAGAATCTCAAGGAAATTGTAAAGCGAGGGGCGTAAGGCCCAGAATTGTTCTGAATCTTGGCTTTTCCTGGTCTTGTACCTGATTGTCGGTTATTTGTTGACTTGTTATTATTTGTTAAATTTTGAAATCCTATGTGAAAATTGTTAAGTTTTGTTATTTTCGAAAATATAACCTTTTATGAAATATTAATTCATATCTCGGCTTTGTAGTTAGACCCATTCACCCCGGCACCTTCTTTCACCTCTGCTGATCCACCAAATCACGGTAACAATTACAAAAGTTTTGGCGGAAATACGCACAAAATGTCGTTTGTCGCGATTTGTGTAGCGCCACAGAAAGTAGTGAAGGCTTTACATTTGCATGTGCTGTGAGGAAGGGTAATAGTCTCTTATTTGCCAAAGTTATGGACACTGAGGTATGATTCACTCGCTTGCCGTGCGCATTCGTCAATCTGACAGTCTCCTCAGTGTCTGTTAGTTTCTTAGTATGTAGTCAATTAATAAATGATTTTAACTGTTTTATCACGCCTTACTTCTATTAAATTGTAATACATGTGTACTGGTTCCTTTGATGAAAGTTTTATTTACAGTATTGAATGAACATCTCAAAAACTCTTATTACCGCACTTAAGTTCGTAAACTGTTACCCCTCTGTCGAAATTCGCTAAGAGAACTTCAGAAACATACAATTTTGTAGATTTTTTCACTTTTATGTACACCCCCGTCACATTATCCTACAATCCCGGGCACTTCTTGTTGTCTATGCAGTTTTTTGCGCCCTCACTTCTAATTCCCAATCGCAGCCACTGCTTAAAAACGCATATCTATGAAGGGGAATCGTCACAAAAAACCCACGTGGATGGGGGCGGTATAATAATACCCCCGGTATCCCCTGCCTGTCGTAAGAGGCGACTAAAAGTGGCTCTTAACTTGGGAGCGTGGGTTGGCGATCACGGGGACCTCATCTGAGTCATGATATTGCTTTCACTTACTTCTGCCAGACTCCTCACTTTCGTCTATCCTATCCGACCTCCCTCGGTCAACTTTTGTTCTTTTCTGACCACGACGGTATTACAGCACTCAAGGTCTAGGCCGTTTTTCATTTTCACGCCCTTCGTGGCCCTTGTCTTCCTATGGCCGACACCTTCATTTTTCGAACTGATGGATCCCTTCCATTTTTTTTCTTTCTGATTAGTGTTGTATAGGGGATGGTTGCCTAGTTGTACTTCCTCTTAAAAAAATAATCCACCACCACCAATTGTCACAGAACACCTCCGGCTTGGTCTGCACCACAAGAAGCTACCCTGCCGACAATTGCGCGGTATCCAAGAAGGTGTAGCGGTACGTCTTATCTACACTTATTAACAAATTAAAACGTAAGGGTTATTCAGCTAAGATGTCCACCTGAAATAACTCTTGAACCATTTAATATACTGACATTCTGTTTTCACTTTCGTTAATGGTATTAAGGGATTCATAGTTCAACATGCAGTACTTTTCCAGGCTTTTGACAAAGTTTATCGGCACACACGTTTCCAAATGAGAACTTACCATTTTGTAGATTTTTACTTTTATGTACACCCCCGTCGCATTATCCGACAATCCCGGGTACCGTACTTCTTGTTGTCTGTGCAGTTTTTTGCCCTCTCACTTCTAATTCCCAATCGCGCCACTGCTTAAAAACGCATATCTATGAAGGGGAATCGTCACAAAAAAACCGTGGATAGGGGCGGCATAATAATCCCCTGTCTGTCGTAAGAGGCAACTAAAAGTGACTCTTAACTTGGGAGCGTGGGTTGGCGACCACGGGGACCTCAGCTGAGTCATGATATTGCTGACTCAGCAAATAAGTAGTGAACAGTTTAAGATAATGACATTCTGTTTTCAATTTCTTTAATGGTATTAAGGGGGCCATTGCTGAACATGTACTTTTCTAGGCTTTTGACAAAATCTCTCGGCTCACACGTTTCCATATGAAAAACATATTTCACGCAATAACTGCTTATGATATACTATAAAGTTTACACTCGTAGTTACTGGGACGCGACACAGATTGCAACACAGGAGAATCGGTCTCGAGATCCGTGACGTCAGTCTCGAGAGTATCGAGCGAGAGCGTTGCCTATCACTACTCGATTCCACAAAAGGTCATCTAGGATGTAGGCTACCATGCAACGGCATCAATTTCCGGTAAGACCTGCCTTTGCTATTATGGTGTATTTGCAATCGATGAAATTAAATTATGGTTTCCTTCTAGGAACCTTATTTTTTTATATAGGCCAAAGGCAGGCATATATATAAGTGGAGGCACATGCTTTCCCTAGTGCACCGTCACTGCACTGACCTACGTAAGAGGCTTGCAGTGGTGTCTCAACGGCTCACTAACGCCCACGTCTTGGAAAGGTGTAGCATTCTAACTGATGAGCTCATTGCTACACTGGAGCGAAACGCCGGTAATTTCACGATTGAATAAACCTAAAGACGTAAGAGCTTAAATATTTTTTACATTTGCAATCGATGAAATTAAATTATGGTTTCCTCCTAGGAATATTAGTTTTTGATTTTTTTACTTTTTCCATCGAGTGGGGAAGGACGCACTGTAAAGGGCCTCCTGCCATCAGGGCCCATGCTTGATTCAGTGCGTTTACGGAAATGGTTACGTAGGCCTCAGAAACGATGTCTGAATTAATTCGAAATAATTTTACATTTAAACTAGCAAATGTACCCGTGCTTCGCTGCGGTATTCTACCTTGTATACGGATTTCTACGTAAATTACTTTACCCGAAGTGAATAAGATTATATTAACTTGCAAGTCTCTTAGCGCTATCAGAGAAACAAAACGGAGAGGACCCCATACGTTGTTTCCAATGTAAGGTGCGCGTTGGTGAAATTTTTGATGATAATGGCACCCCACATTTCCTACTGCCATTCACAATCGAGTTCGAGAGTTTCTACTATAACGGAAGGCTCACTTGCTAACTGCCATTCACATTAGAGATGGAGAGTTTTCAATACAACGAGAGGCACCTTTTCCTAATGACGGTCAAAATCGAGTTGGAGAGATTTGATTATAATCGAGAAATGCAGCGCTATCTGGCGTAGGCCTATAAAGAATCGAGGTACGCCAGTAAGTCGCAAGACCAAAGTTGAAGTTCTTCCCAAATAGAGCGGCGATCGGGTCATTTTTTTTTTTTTTAAATGATACCTTTTAGGAAACAGTTACCCCGAAACGAAAGTTTGCACTCGCACTTAAATTACCTCCATATTACGAAATTTCCGGGATAATAAAGTTATATATTTGAACAACTTGAAATTTTCCCTCAAAGGAAAGAGTCTCCGGTGACCAAACGAAATAATGTACATAACAAAAGTTGTTTAACATCAAGGGACGTTTCATAATTATATAGTCCACGGATTTTGCAGAAAATCAATAGCAAAGAGAAAATGGAAGAAAACTCTTGTGGTTTTCTTATAAATCCCTATTCTATTAAGCGATTTTTAATAATATGCATGTCTAAACCTTACTCGGGATGAGTATACTTCAAATATTAAGTTTGGTAGAACTCTATTCAGCCGTTTCGCCTTGATGGTGGAACAGAAAGACGAACAAAGTGACATGATAGCTAAAAACCGCTTATACGGACTTGTCTTGACCTAAATCGGATATCTGAAAAATCGACAAAACAATCGAAATTACAGACAGCGGCCACCCCACAACTTTATTTATATACACTGACTGACAGAGCAAATGCAACACCAAGAAGGAATGGTCAGAACTTTATGCCAATTGCAGGGTAGACTGACGTCACTGAGGTATGCTCATGATGTGAAATGCGCCGCTGTGCTGCGCACGTAGCGAACGATAAATGGGACACGGCGTTGGCGAATGGCCCACTTCGTACCGTGATTTCTCAGCCGACAGTCATTGTAGAACGTGTTGTCGTGTGCCACAGGACACGTGTATAGCTAAGAATGCCAGGCCACCGTCAACGGAGGCATTTCCAGCAGACAGACGACTTTACGAGGGGTATGGTGATCGGGCTGAGAAGGGCAGCTTGGTCGCTTCGTCAAATCGCAGCCGATACCCATAGGGATGTGTCCACGGTGCAGCGCCTGTGGCGAAGATGGTTGGCGCAGGGACATGTGGCACGTGCGAGGGGTCCAGGCGCAGCCCGAGTGACGTCAGCACGCGAGGATCGGCGCATCCGCCGCCAAGCGGTGGCAGCCCCGCACGCCACGTCAACCGCCATTCTTCAGCATGTGCAAGACACCCTGGCTGTTCCAATATCGACCAGAACAATTTCCCGTCGATTGGTTGAAGGAGGCCTGCACTCCCGGCCTGCGTCCGCTCAGAAGACTACCATTGACTCCACAGCATAGACGTGCACGTCTGGCATGGTGCCGGGCTAGAGCGACTTGGATGAGGGAATGGCGGAACGTCGTGTTCTTCGATGAGTCATGCTTCTGTTCTGTCAGTGATAGTCACCGCAGACGAGTGTGGCGACGGCGTGGAGAAAGGTCAAATCCGGCAGTAACTGTGGAGCGCCCTACCGCTAGACAACGCGGCATCATGGTTTGGGGCGCTATTGCGTATGATTCCACGTCACCTCTAGTGCGTATTCAAGGCACGTTAAATGCCCACCGCTACGTGCAGCATGTGCTTCCCGTACCTTCAGGGGCTGCCCAATGCTCTGTTTCAGCAGGATAATGCCCTCCCACACACTGCTCGCATCTCCCAACAGGCTCTACGAGGTGTACAGATGCTTCCGTGGCCAGCGTACTCTCCGGATCTCTCACCAATCGAACACGTGTGGGATCTCATTGGACGCCGTTTGTAAACTCTGCCCCAGCCTCGTACGGACGACCAACTGTGGCAAATGGTTGACAGAGAATGGAGAACCATCCCTCAGGACACCATCCGCACTCTTATTGACTCTGTACCTCGACGTGTTTCTGCGTGCATCGCCGCTCGCGGTGGTCCTACATCCTACTGAGTCGATGCCGTGCGCATTGTGTGACCTGCATATCGGTTTGAAATAAACATCAATTATTCTTCCGTGCCGTCTCTGTTTTTTCCCCAACTTTCATCCCTTTCGAACCACTCCTCCTTGGTGTTGCATTGTCACTGTCAGTCAGTGTAGATAAGTATGGGTACGTTTATAAGTGCAAACTTTCATTTGGAGATTTATTGCTCTTAAACGGTACGTCATAAGTAACGGATTTCGCCAACAGACATGGCTGGTCCTATGACAATTTCTCGGATCTCCTATATTTATGGGTTAGATTGCGTTAGAAACATCGAATAGGGCGAAATTTGGGTCCAATTTTCACATATTACTTTATTTTTTCGGATATTTATGCGGCAGATGGAATAATCCAATTTGGCTAACATATGACCACTGGTCGTGTTAATCTAACGTATAAAGGATAGAGATACGACAAAATGTCATAGGACCAAAGTTGTAGATATCTTCGAACTGAACGGCAAATGCGCTATGTGTTTTGCGATACGACTTACCGTTTAGCCACCAATTACCCCAAAATGAAGGTCTGCACCCTCATTGAAATTGCCTCCTTATTTCAATATTTTCCGGGGCAAAAATGCTATACATTTGAACAGCTTGGAAACTTTCCTCAAAGTAAAGAGTGTGCAGGTTTCTGAATTAGCATTCGCATACATACGGAGTAATTAAGGAAGAGAGTAATAAGAGTTAAGAGAGTTGAAATTAATAGAAAATAGGATTATAACAGAGGACAGCTTGATAGGACAAATGTGTAAATACCAATGAATGTACTAGAAAATGAAATGTCCCTCACAAAATTGTGATGATATGGGTTACGAATATAAGAAGGCGGTAATATTGACTTTGTTCGATTTCTTCATTTCTCACCTCCTCTGGTTCCAAGACGCCTGAGGGGTGAACCTCTGTATCACAGCTGCTTGTTTGCATTTGGTCAATACTGAGGTGTTCTTCTGTCTGTTTCTTTGCTCTCTTCTGATTTTTATTCAGATTCTTTTGCGGGGCTTGTTGATTTTCTTGAGCAGAAGGCTTAGGAGTTATTGAGGCGGATACAATTTTGCTGCCCAATTTACTTGCTAAAGCTTCCTGTATCTTTTCTGCCAGCGAGATTTGCATTTGTGTCTTCAAGCTATCCATGGCTGCTTCTAATGTTTTCGTGAACTTAGTCAAGAGTTCTCCCTCTTCTTCTACTTTTCTTAGCCTCAGTTTGCAGTTTTCGCAGAGACAAGAGAGTCTACAATTAGCTCTATGAAGCATGTCGAATTCTCCTTGGGTTAGGCCAGTGCACTTCTTATGTTCTGCATCCATTACATTCGACTGAGCTACTATCTGTGAAGTTGTTCTTTCAGCTTCCAAAGATTTCCGTTGGGTCGCTTTGTACCACTACATCTGGCATTTTCGAGAGTACCGCACGGGATATCTGTGCTAATAATAATGGCCACTGCTCTCAGTCAAGTTAGTTTATGATATGCCATGGGAGTTTAATTACTAGCGTGAACGGCGATTGCTCTCCGACATGCAATATTATAACCCCAAATGGCAAAAGTTATATTTACATTGTCCGTAATCAAATAGAATAGGGATATATAATAGTTTTTTCAAATAAATTCAACAATCGCACTGCAAAATATAATTACAACCTGTATTGATACACTAAAATACTAGTTTATGTAATGTTAATGCCGTTAATACAGGGAACACTATTTATGATTTTTTCACTCCTGACACTTATTGCGGAACTACACTGGAATGTGCTCTCTTTAAAGTTCTCTTAAATACCATTCTGACACATATTCAGCCACAGGCCATGATACACATTCCAGAGGAACAGTATGGTTTCACAGCCAGCAAGTCCACACTACAAGTCATACAGAAAGTACTGTCCTACACATAGATGCGACCAAGGTAATAAAATGACATTTATTTGCTGCCTTCGTTGATTTCACTACTAAAGCCTTCCCCAATGTATACCGGAACATCCTGATAAGAAAACTAACTACTATTCTGGGTAGACAAAATTATTTGCTGCTACTAATCGAGAGCATAATGGAGTTTAACCTGCTATCAGTCTCAGACAGAGTAAGCCAATCAAGGTCAATAGTGCAAACTAATGGAGTCCTCCACGGTGACCCTCTCAACTCGTTTCTATTCAATTTACTTACCCACGATGTAGTAAATGAAGTTGCATCTGAAGACATCACAATGCTTCTCTATGCAGATGACATGATTCTTCTTTCTAAAAGCAGCCTGGCCCTACAGAAAGGACTGAACAAGCTTTACTCTTGGTCACAAAGCAATGAACTAGACATCAGTACCAACAAAACAAAAGTCACAAAATTCAGGAGAGTGGGAAACATCTCCAAGACAGACATCTTCTACTGTGGAAATGGTCAACTAGAGCTGGTAAACTTTTATAAATACCTACCTAGGACTAACACTTCAAATCACTGGAAAATCATTCACGAAGCATATAGAAGAGAGCTGCACAACTGCTATCGAAGCCACATTTGCAATTAAGAATTTAGAAAAATTATCACTTGATTCAGCCTTAAGTTTATTTCACATCAAGATTGCCCTGATAATTTGTTACACAATCACCCAAATTTGGGCCCACCTCACTCTCGCAAACTTCAGGAGAATAGAGATAGTCGAAGTAACCTACCTACGTACAGCCTTTAGAGCATCACGAACAGCTAGGTCAAGACTTGTCTACCTCCTAGCTGCCACAGATTCATCAGAGAGATAGCGATAAAGAACAACCTGCCTCAAACACCTGTGTATGAAGTCCATATAAGAGAAAGGGGAGAAAAAGCTAATGAAATTGAAAACAAATTTTATCTTACACCAGCCATGAATACAGATGAATGGAAAGAACCAAATTTCTCACTGTGACACTTTTATACGAGAATGGCTGTATCTGGCTTTCACTACAGAATCTGCATCCTACGAGGGTTTCACCAAGCATCAGGCCACTGCATCTGTACACTATGTGGACAACGATGCGACTAGTACCATTTATAATACCAATATAAGTGGTCCGTTATTGGACATTATAAATTTTCCAGCTAACTCATTCCTGGTTGCCAGCGTTTCGCCCCCGTGTGCTAGGCTGGGCTCAAACAAATATTTCAGATTCCCTTTGGGAATCAACATCTGTATCATAGTACCATTTACTCGAGTGCATAGCAAGGACAACATCATTAAGATTTTATGTCTAGGACAACAACTTTCTGTAAAGCTCTGTAATGTACACATTGTGTTTAATAAATCTTAATTGTTGACATAATAGAAAAATAGAATTACATTTCCTAAGACAGGGGTCTGCTGCTATATTAACAAGTTGAAACTATAAGCAATAACATGGCACTCTTAGCTACTAAAACACAAAGACAAATGGTACAGAAATATACTGATTTCAGACTCAGATATTTGCTTTATTGTGCACAGTCAAAATGGCATCCACTTATATGATGTTCGCGTGTAATATTGTCGCTTGGAACTATTGAATAATCGGTCATTCTAAGCTAAAATTTACCGCCTGAAGCACCAGAGTGAAGCTGCTAAGTACTTTTGTAGTGAGTGTGGTTTTAAATCTGCGTTGTGGAGATTAGTGTTCATTAAAGGATCACTCTCATACCTATAACCTCATCTTGTTAGCTAACCGATAATGGCCGCCTCTGTTGATGGAGGTCGGCAAGTTTTTTCTAACTCAATGAATCTAAATAATGAAAATCAGCAAGTCTCAAGTAACCTCACGAATGGACAGAATAAAGAAAGCATAATTCCCACCCGTACCGGTGAACCAGGTAACCTCATGACAACCTCTATTACTGTTCCTAACACATTTAATCAATCTCCTAACAACCCAAGGTTAAGTTACTCTGCAGCAATGCAATCCTACCCTACCAAAGATCAAGCTATTGTTATTGAATCTTGCGATGGTATTAGTATCCGAGATTATATACTAGCAATTGGAAAAGTCACTAGCCCTAGTAACATCCGATTTGTCTCACGGATATCTAATGGAAGAATATGTATCTTCCTAGCAAGTCAAAAGTCTGTTGAAGAATTAATTTCAAAACACCCTAAGATTCTCATAAATAATGTCTCCTTGGAAATAAGACCTCTCCTAACTAAAAACAAACGAGTTATTCTATCCAATGTTTGCCCTGTGATTCCTAATATTGTTATTGAAGAAGAATTTCTCAAACTCTGCATTAAACCAATGTCAAAGATATCACCTATTAGAGCAGGTTTAACAATCCCCGGATTTTCTCACATTCTCAGTTTTCGGAGACAGATTTATATTCAAAATGAAGACTTTAACAAACTTCCAGACTCACTCCAAATCGAATTTGAGGGTACCAATTACTGGATTTATTTATCCTCTGACACACCCACCTGCTTTCTTTGTAAAACTGAGGGGCACTTAGCTAGAAACTGTCCTGATAATGATGAGATAATAAATGAAGGCTCCTCATTAAATCAAAACAGTCATTCTCGTGGCAAGATCAATCTAACAGAATTTCCCCAACTAGTAGAGGATACACAAAAAATTGAAACAAACTGTCAAGAAAATATTACCTGTACTCCCTCACAAACTACTGTTCAGACAACTGCTACATCTACATCTCTTCAGTGTTCTCAAAATCTAAACTGTGGGCCTTTACCCTCAGGCGAAACGACTCTAACCTCTCATTTGGAATGCCCTCAAAACCCCTCATGTGTTCATCTTGCTGGATCAAAGAGACCAATATCACTATCTAGCAGTGAAACTACAGGCAGAAAAGATCTTGATTTTAAGGAACCTCCCCTAACAACTGAACCTAAGACAAGTGAACAGACAGGGAAACACAAGACAAAACAAACTTACAAGAAACCAAAGACAGAAAAAGAAAGCACAACTATTAGTGATATGCTTAAGCCAATTAAGCAAGTTCTAGAAGCCAACCCTCAGTCCTTTCCCCTCAATTACTTACAACTCCAATCCTTTTTTGAAAACAGTATTGGAGTTAATGACATTGCAGCAATAGCTTCCAATTACACCCAAGATCTAGAGGGTTTAGCCCAAGCCCTTCAAAAACTATATCCATACTACACTGAAAAATCCATTAAGAACAGGAGTACTCGAATAGTCAAGAAACTGCTTAAGGCTATCAGTGAAAACCGAGGTGAAGCAATTAACAGTTTAGTTCCAGATTACTCCAGCGATGACTCTACTTCCCTCACATAATAATGATAAAATTCCCTCTACACTTGTTTGTCATTCTTATGACTATATCATTACTTCAATGGAACCTCAACAGTTTTCGATCACAGCGAGAGTATTTACAACTTCTACTAAATAAACATCAGCCTTCAGTTGTCTGTCTACAAGAAACTAACTTTAGAGACAACTTTGTTTCCCATTTAAGACAGTTCAACGTACATTATAAAAACCGAATTAATCCAAATCATGCAAGTGGAGGCGTAGCCACCTATGTTAAAAATAATTTACACCATCAAGAGGTTCCTTTAACTACTGATTTAGAAACAGTCGCAGTTTTATTATACCTTCCACAAGCTATATGTGTATGTAATGTTTATTTCCCTACGAATAGTAGATCTCACGCTGATGATTTAAGAAACCTAATACACCAACTCCCCAATCTTGATGGGTGATTTTAATAGCCACAACAGTTTATGGGGTAGTCGCAATACTGATGCAAGGGGGAAAGAAATAGAGAAGATACTAGATGAATTTACTCTAGTATTAATGAACTCAACTGCTCCAACTCGTTTTGATATAGCACACGGAACATACAGTAGCATAGATTTAACTATATGTACGCCAGACATAGCTGCACTATTTAACTGGTCCATTTATTCAACTCTACAAGGAAGTGACCACTTCCCCATCATAATTAATGATGATCAAAGTTCTTCAGACAAAGCATCAAAACTCCAATACTGTAAATGGAATTTAAATAAGGCAAATTGGCAATCATTTAGAAAGATTGTAAATAACTATTTAAATGATCTAACTCCAACAAATAAATTTTCTTCTAAGCACATCAATGATATTGTTGAAGACTTCACTGAAGTAATAATTAAATCTGCTGACCAGAGCATCCCAAAAACAGCTCCTATGCCCTTCAAGAAAACGGTTCCCTGGTGGAATGACTCCTGTAAAGAGGCTATCAAAAATAAAAACCGTGCTTACTACCTATACAAAAGAAATCCTACGCCTGAAAATAAAATCAATTTTCAAAAACACCGAGCAATAGCACGAAATAAAATAAAATTAAGTAAGAAAACCTCCTGGTTAACATTCATCTCCTCCTTAACCTGTCAAACTTCACAAAAAGTTATGTGGAATAAAATCCAAAGAATAAGTGGCAAATACAATAAATTCTGTATTACCTCTCTAAGAGATCCAGTCGCTGGGTCAATTGTAAATGAACCTCAACAAATAGCTGATCAACTGGCTAAATCATTTTAAAAAATCTCTAGCGATAACAATTATGAACCTGAATTTCTTCGCATGAAAACAACTCGAGATCCAATAGACTTAAGTGAAACTGTACCTACACCGAACTATGCTTATAATGATACTTTACAGTTACAAGAAATGGTTACAGAACTCAACAAATGCGGCAGATCTAGTCCTGGCCCAGACACCATTCCATATGAATTTTTAAAACAGCTTCCACATAGTGCACTCAATTATCTACTTGCTATTTTCAACTACATATGGAGTTCCAAACTATTTCCAGATCAATGGCGTTGTGCTATTGTAGTGCCTATACTCAAACCAGGAAAGGACATTTTGATCCCAGATAATTATCGTCCCATCGCCTTGACAAATACAATGTGTAAGCTACTGGAGAAAATTGTTAACAAGAGATTACGCTGGTATTTGGAACATATACACTTTTTTAGTGATGCACAAAATGGTTTTCGTCAAGCACGTTCAACAACAGATACTCTGATATGTTTAGAATCAGAAATCCGAGAAGCTTTCCTAAATAATCAGCACCTCATAGCTGTTAGTTTAGACATTGAGAAGGCATATGACATGGTGTGGAAAGACTATCTAATTGAAACACTGATGAAACATAATATTTCAGGAAACATGCTTCACTTCATTTATAATTTCCTTAAAGATCGCCGAATTCAAGTCAGGACAAATGGAACTCTTTCACATGAAGTAACCATTGACAATGGAGTTCCCCAAGGATCAGTCATCAGTGTCACATTATTCCTCGTTGCAATAAATGGCATTGTCTCCAACATTCACCTACCAGTAAAGGCTTGCCTTTTTGCCGATGATTTGACTATACTAAGTGCAGGAAGAAATAAATTAACTACTCAACAGTTACTTCAAGAATCAATTGATAATATCCAAAAATGGGCTAAAGTTACAGGGTTCAAGTTTTCCAAAACTAAAACCAAATGCATACTCTTCTCCAAATGTAAACATAATGTACAAGACCCTGAGCTGTACACGGACAATCACAAAATTAAAACTGTAACAACTATGAAAATCTTAGGAGTTTTATTTGACACTACGTTAAGTTGGATACCTCACCTGAAAAACCTTAAAGACGACTGCTTGCGAAGGCTGAACATAATGAAGATCCTGGCAGCAAAGAACTGGGGGGCAGACTACCAAGTGCTAATGAACACGTACAAAGCCATTATTAGGGCTAAATTAGACTATGGCAGCATTGTATACAATTCCGCAAGAATGTCTTCACTCAAAATCCTTGATTCCATCCAGTCCTCAGCTCTTCGAATTGCTCTAGGAGCCTTCCGTACCAGTCCAGTAGCCAGCATTCAAATAGAAGCAAATGAACCACCACTCACAATTAGACGTAGACAACTAAGTTTGACTTACGCGCTCAAGGTAGCAACTATGAGTGAATCAAGAATTAAGTTGTATGCTTTTCCTAACAAGCATCAAGGTACACTCATTAAATCAGGATCACAACCACAGCCTTTCAATGTCAGAATAGCCAAGTTTCTTGAAGAACTAAATTTAAATATCCCTCCAATACTCCTCACAGACAACGCTGTTAATGTCCCACCATGGACTATTACCCTTCCAAAAATTAACTTTGAAATAAATTACAGTGTCAAAGATGAAACGGACAGATCTCACTACCATCAATTATTTCTTGAAATTTCTAATAAATACCCAAGGCACACTGCAATCTATACTGATGGATCAAAATGTGAGGAAAGAAATGGATGTGGGATTATATATCCTGAACGTACCATGCTATACCGATTGCCTGACTACTATACAGTCTTCTCTAATGAGCTGTACGCAATAAAGCAGGCTATGCTATATATTTTGAAAACCAGCACCTGTAATAACACCATCATTTTTTCTGATTCAAAAAGTGCATTAAACGCAATAGAAAGTCCATCATCGAAACACATCCTTGTACAAGAAATACAACTGTTGTTTAACAACATCATGAAAGAAGGCAAACAAGTCATCTTTGTGTGGATACCCTCTCATAGAGGTATTCAAGGCAATGAATCTGCTGATCAAGCAGCTAAAGACGCTACTTACCTCCCGCTAGGTGATCTAACAATAGCTACCCCTCACACTGACATTATTGCCTATGCTAAAACAAAATTATACCAACAGTGGAAGATAAAATGGCTTCAAACTTCGAACAGCAAACTCCATGAAGTAACAACGGAATCTACAGTACAACACTATCTTCACAACCTTCACAGGCAAGATCAAGTCCTAATAACTAGAATACGGATTGGCCACTCCAAGATAAGTCACAGCTACCTCCTTGAGAAGAAGCTGCCTCCCATCTGTACAACATGCAATAGTGTGCTGACTGTGAAGCACATCATAACAGACTGTTCACTGTATGACAAATGGCGCCAGTACCACGGTATACCTAAGGATATTAAGGGGACACACTCATCTCCTTCACTGTGCAAACAAATTATCAAGTTTTTCAAAGACACTGGTCTGTATTTAAAAATTTAACTGTTCAGTTTAAAATACCACTTTTATATTTTTTTTTCATTCTTCACCCTAATGTAATTTAATGTAAATTATACAGTTAGAAGTCACGATAAGACCTTAGGGTTAAAGTGACTCTAAATTATCTTAATAAAAAAAAAAAATGGCATCCTTGCTCTTCTCTCTTGTACAATAATGTCTAGTGCAATTGGACTAGACAAAAGAGGGAATGGGTAGCTATATTTCTAGAAAATAGAACTCAGAGAATTAGAGTAGGAGAATCTTTATCTGACCCTGTAATAATTAAGAGAGGAATTCCTCAAGTCAATATTATTGGACCTTTCTGTTTTCTTGTATATATCAATGATATGAGTAAAGAAGTGGAATCAGAGATAAGGCTTTTTGCAGATGATGTTATTCTGTGCAGAGTAATAAATAAGTTACAAGATTGTGAGCAACTGCAAAATGACCTAGATAATGTTGTGATATGGACAGTAAGGAATGGTATGATGATAAACGGGGTTAAAATTCAGATTGTGAGTTTCACAAATAGGAAAAGTCCTCTCAGTTTTGATTACTACATTGATGATGTGAAAGTTCCTTTTGGGGATCATTGTAAGAACCTAGGTGTTAATATAAGGAAAAAAAAAAGAAGAAATGGCGTATGGCTTTTAGTGCCGGGAGTGTCCGAGGACAAGTTCAGCTCGCCAGATGCAGGTCTTTTGATTTGACATCCGTAAGTGACTTGCACGTCGTGATGAGGATGAAATGATGATGAAGACTACACATACACCCAGCCCCCGTGCCAGCGAAATTAACCAATTAAGGTTAAAATTCCCGACCCTGACGGGAATCAAACCCGGGACCCCTGTGACCAAAGGCCAGCACGCTAATCATTTAGCCATGGAGCCGGACAATATAAGGAAAGATCGATGATGATGATGATGCTTGTCATCAGCCCCTAATGACATGAAAAATGAGACAAAATTAAATGACAAATTATAAGTCCAAAATCCTCCACTGACCAGAATTCAAAACATAAGGACGAAGAAGGAATGGATGGATATGAATTTAAAACAATCAGTGGATCCGACCCGTAATGCCTCACAGTCACAGAAACTGATGTAAAGCAATAGTATTACTGACCAAGGGACTGCTTCTATAGCATTATACTGAATCGATGATGCTTGTAGTCTAAAGGAGACCAAAATCCAAGTCATCGGCCCCTATAATGGTACTTATCGCTAGAAAAGCAGAACCATGGTATTTGTCATGTTGTGGTACTAATCAAAAGTAGCGTAGACTCGCAGTATTCCACACATTATGGTACTACTCACAGGTAATGAAATTCGCACATGTAATACAGACCTATGGTGTTTCGCACATTGCGGTGCCATTTACAGGCAACGCAAACCTATGGTGTTCATCACATACATGTACTACCCACAGGGACTTGCACTATCCCGTGGTGTTCCTCATATAGTGAACATAGGCAAGCCAGAACCATGGTGTCACTCCTGAAGTGGTACTAATCACAGGTACTGTAAAAGCCGGCAACACACTCTCTTGCTACTAATCACAAACCTCTTTTGTACCTAACATAGTGGTACTACGCGCAAGTAAAAGTGACCCAGGGTGTTCCCCACGTGGTGGTACTAATCACAAGTAGTTTCGTGGTTCTAATACAATCATCCCTTGGTCGCCTCTTACGACACGCAGGGGATCCCGTGAGTGTATTCTTTGTCTGCGTCCCCCACCCACAGGGTTTGTGTATTTGGTCCACAAGAGGTATTTTATTTCCCTCAAGTCCGCCGGCAAGCCGGTTAACTCCCCTATCCGCCACTAGGTAAACACTACGTGGGAGTATCACCTCTCCCCTTGCTTCACCAGCGTAGTAGGTTCGTGGTAAGGAAAGATCTTCATCGGGGTAATAACATAAATATGATTGTAAATAAAGGGTACAGATCTCTGCACATGGATATGAGGGTATTTAGGGGTTGTAGTAAGGATGTAAAGGAGAGGGCACGTCTCTGGTAAGACCCCAAATAGAGTATGGTTCCAGTGTATGAGACCCTCACCAGAATTACTTGATTCAAGAACTGGAAAAAATCCAAAGAAAAGCAGCTCGATTTGTTCTGGGTGATTTCCGACAAAAGAGTGGCGTTACAAAAATGTTGCAAAGTTAGGGCTGGGAAGACTTGGGAGAAAGGAGACGAGCTGCTCGACTAAGTTATATGTTCTGAGCTGTCAGGGGAGAGATGGCGTGGAATGACATCAGTAGACGAATAAGTTTGAGTGGTGTCTTTAAAAATAGAAAAGATCACAATATGAAGATAAAGCTGGAATTCAAGAGGACAAATTGGGGCATATATTCATTTTTAGGAAGGCGAGTTAGGGATTGGAATAACTTACCAAGGGAGATGTTCATTAAATTTCCAATTTCTTTGCAATCATTTAAGAAAAGGCAAGGAAAACAAAAGATAGGGAATCTGCTACCTGGGTGACTGCCCTAAATGCTGATCAGTAGTAACTGATATGATTACTAATATTTTGTTCACTGGAAGTACTGGTGTCTGGAATACAAAGAACTCATTTGGCCAACATCGCTAACTTTGGGTACCTATGTTCATATTTTCCCCACCAGGAAATAACTTCCTTTTCTGCAATATTAACGTCAATGGCTGCAGATATACATATATCTGCTAACCGCATTGCTTCCTACACGAGTGGGAAGCCACTTGTCAAAGTCGGGGTCAATTAGACTTTTTTCTCTGGCGGTTTTCCGTCTTGATTTCTGAAAATTCCTATTGACGTAAGAGTTATATTAATAAAGTTATAGTTTAACAGATGAAATACATGTTTTAATTTCCCCTTTTGTCCGAGACGAAGGTTATGTTCACTACTTCATGTCCATTCTTATCAATATTCAGCCATTCCATGTTGGTTTCTAATTCCTCTGTAATACTTGATCCAGTTTCAGCAGTGCCTTCTGGAATTATAGCCGCAAAAAGCACATTGTTTGAAAGGCCCAACTAATATCTATTTGGTGGGACGTAACTGTCAGATAATCATACAGTCTGTATTTGTCAGTCCACGTATCTGTTGCAAGATAACACTGTTTCTTAAGAATAGCCTCCTTTACTCGAGATGGAAACTCACCCGTTACTTGGTCAGCAAAGTTGTGGATTTGACGCGAGACTGTACTTATTGATGGTAGTATGTCCTCAACAGTTACATCTCTGTATGTGGTTCCCAGTTTGAGCAGCTCGTTTTAAAGGTTCCTTTCCACAATTTCAAAAGGTCTTAAATCGAGAGTACAGAAAAGTAAACATGCCTTCAAAAAGTCATCCTCGGTTTCTTTGGGTACTGTCTTAGTGTAACTTCTGAGACAATGCAGAACTAATTTTGTATGCTAGTATGGCAAAACATTGCAGACACTGAAATTAACCAATACATTTAATTGTCAGAGGATCCACAATTTAGGAACATTCTACCTAAACTGAACCTCAACTATTTGAAACATTCCGTAAAATGTAAATAGTCTCGTTTACTTTTGCTTTCACCCGTTCTTTGCCCTCCAATGCCATTTGATAACCTTGTAAGTGTTCTCTTCACACAGCTCATTCTTGGAACAGAATTACATACATTCTGTGTTCACTGATGACAAGATGACCACTCGCTGGTCGGGAGAGCTACTTCCGACTTATAGGTAACAGAACTCGAAATTGCCAGCATAGCAGTGTTGCATAATGATTCTGGCATTTTCCACAGTGAAGCACAAAGCTCTTGCATACGTAGGATTAGCTCGTTCTTCAGGTAGACTCCTGGCTCGTTGCTAATCTTTAGTACATAATATATATTTCAAGTCTGGTTGAAAGTGATGTACACAAGAATCTTGTTTAACCGGATTAAGTAGGACCAGAACTGATCCAGATTATCGAAAATCCAGATAATCCAGAAAAAACTAAAAACAAAAAAAAAAACAAATACAGTACATGGTATATAATCTATTAATATAAGTTGTACAAAAATAACCTTTTTTCAATTGTACAAAAAAATATAAGAACACTTTTCTTACATTTACAACCGTTTTATGCACTAAAATAATGTTGTATAGCATTTGGGCGCAGACGATCACGAAGACGTTTTACTAACAATAGTTCTGCTGGTGTGGTTCCAGTCTAGGATTCTAAGTAGGCCATCAGTTTGTCCAGCTGTATTGTCGCCTCTCCACGAGTCACTGTTTCTTCTGATGGAGCGTCGGTTTCATTTTCGAATTCACCACCAGTGAATTAGTAGTGCGTTGCATTCAGAAGAGCGTGGGTTCGAATCCCACCTCGGCCGTCCTGGGAATGGTTTTCCATGGTTTCCCATTCTCAATTCCAGGCGAATGCCGGGACGGTACCTTTGATAGACCGTGGCCGAATTACTTCCAAATCTTGTCCTTAACTATCCTTGGCGGAAAAGACATTCAAGAAGAGTCGATCCCGTAAAAGAAATACTGTACAAGTAAAAATACATTTTTATTATTTTCGATTCGGATAAACCGGAGATCCGGATTAATGAGGGCTGGATAAACGAGGTTCTTGTGTACGTGCAAGTTTCACAGGAGGAAAGAGAATTCACCTATAGAATGCTGCTGCCAAAGAATAAGAGGGAAAGGCATAAGGAGCAGGTTACAAGCAGACTCATTTCATACGACAGTGTATACAAAATTATCTCCTCTCACTGTTAGATTGATAGGTAAATAAAGGTGAGACCAATCAAATTGTATGATCCAGAAGTTTTCAATTTATTCCACAGCCATGGATTACATTTGTGTTCTCTAAAGTGTAACAAAAACCAGGAAGCTTTGGTCCATTGAACTCAATGATACACACACACATATACAGGAATATAATGCAAATCAAAAAGAAAGGAAGAAAAGGAAGAAGATGTTTGCAAAGTAGAGCAAGAACAAGAGGAAGATGAAGAAAAAACATCTTTGCATCAAAAAATTAATTTACCAAGCAAAGTGATGACATCCGAGTGACAACAGATATGCTCTGGCACTTACAGAAAATACCATCAACCTTTGCCACTTAAATATGTACATATAAAATGAAGACAAATGCGTGTAAGTGTTCTGTAACAATGAGCACATCATGATGTAATATAATTCATTTTCACTTCGAGTATACACATTCACAAAAGAGAGCACGAGTTTCTCCAGCAATATTTCGTTAAAACGTTTATATAGTAATTTAATTCATTCAGCCCAAACACATTTATACAATACGATCTCTTTCACATAAAACTGTAAATATTATGAACTTCGTAACGGCATAGAAAAAATGCAATAAAATAGCTATACAGATTCACACTCCCTCCTCGATACTTTGCGTTTCGTTTTTTTGTACACGACTCGTTCCAACGACAACATGTATTTATATAAACATGTATTTATATATGTATATATATATATGAAATTCCTCACGACACTTCACTACAAATGAGCAATACATACTGACTCTTGCAAGGTAAAAGAGATAAAGAGATATTCTCTAGACTAGGATACTCGGACAATCGGTAACAAGAAACACAATACTGATTTCAGTTATGACACTTGATAATAAAAACATTAAAAATATGTGGGGTGACTGGTACCCTTACTTTTTTAAATAAATAAAGATGAGTTTATAGTTCTACCATTTCAACCTTCGCAAGGACAATGATATCACAATCTCAAGCAGCACTAGACACTGAGTCAAGAGAATATGGAATGGACACTGGTCCAGCCAGCTCCTGTCCGGAGGTGGATATTGCTTCACACAACAGAGTTTGGTTTAGTTCTTATTTCAGCCTTTCTTCTCAATAACAGCCTTTAGATCAATGATAGTCTTTTCAAGAAGTTCTAGCCAGTTCATAGAGAACTGAGTTTTAGTGGAACTCTTTCCTGAGCTCTCTGTTTGATCACTCGATGGAGATGCAGAAGCAGGACGTTCATCCTCACAGTCCTTGGAGCAACCAGCTGCTGTTGCTGATATGGAACTATCACCTTCTTCTTTCTCTAAGCTCAATTTGCGCTTCTTAGATGGAGCTTCTTCAACTGGAAAAAAAAAAAAAAAAAAAAGTCATTATTGTTACAAATTTTAAAATTACAACAAAAACAATTTTGTCAAGGGCTAATACACAATTTTCATTAGAATCTGAAAATACTCCTAATTTAGCCTAAATTTTAATTGATAAAGTAGCTTGTCATAATATATAGCATTTATACGTTCATTTATTTGTGTTAAAAGCATCACATTATACAGTATATATATTACATAATAATACAGTAAAACCTTGATGCATAGTTTTTGAAAGGGGAGGGGGAAAATGACGATGGATGCGGGGAAAAACGATAAATGCGGGTGACATAAAATAGGAGGAAAGCAAAATAATAAAATATGGGTACTGTATTTGGGCATTTTTTGTCATGAAAAATATAATAATAATAATAATAATAATAATAATAATAATAATAATAATAATAATAATGATGGCGTGTGGCCTCCGAAGCCCGGTGCAGATCTTTCAAGTTGTCGCGTGATAGGCAATCTATCCTAATGCGCAAGTCAGCACGCGCACACACACAGCCCCCAAACTGTCGTAATTAACCAACGAAAGTTAAAATTCCCGACCTGACTGTGACCTCTTGAACTGAATGCTAACACGTGCTAACCATTTAACCATGGAGCTGGACATGCTCATACTATACATAATGGTATCACACCATTGCAATCATGATATACACGATGAAAATATAAGTTTTACGTCATTTCGTTTCACTTTTCCTTCCATCTTGTAGTAATTGGAAAACCTTCAAGGTCAGCTCTCGTAATGCAAATTAATGATACACGGGGATATTATGGCAATAACCTGTATTTTGGTAAAGATTCTGTAGACCCTTCGCGAATGATAGGTTAGAGATCCCACATAGGGTGGCTTGGACGATGTCACAGAGGGTAGAAATTCAACATGGCGTGCCTCGGACGATGTCACAACGGGCTAAGCAATGCTGCCAACTTAGGAATTAGTTTCAAGACCAGGCTAGTGAAAAGATTATTGGTCTGGCTTGGTTAGGTCCAGCTTGTAAAAGACAACTGGGCAGGGGGCAACAAAGTAGTCAACAGACCTCTAGCATCCCACACACATCACAAGGTACGACGCGATTAATAACCCTGTGACTAATTAAAACGTACCCGGCGCATGTCGTGACTATTTTAAACTGCGCGATTTTCTCATTCTCAATGCAGTTGGCAGCCCTAGCTAGCCAATAGCAACACAGAAAATGGTGGCAAGTTTTACAGTGCCTTCGTTCCAATTCTTGTAAATAAGAATACTTCTAGGGGCCAGTCAGTGGGTCGAGGAGAGGCGTTGGTGCCAGGAGGCTCGTAGTGAGGTTGCGTGTGAATAACCTGTGCACAACACTTCAGCCTACGAGATCCTTACTCAAGACTACCAACTCATAATTGCTCATACATTCTCGCTTAACAGGTTGCCACTATTATATGCTAAGAGTATTCAGCTGTCTCTTTAAATTCAAAAAATGTTTGCATATATTTTTCTTACGTCCGATCGATCCATGCGGGAAAATTGTGGCCGAGGACAAATTTTTTTTTACGATGCGAAAAATGATAGATGTGGGGAAATTTAATATTGGTTTATATAGAACATTGTGAATGATGGATATGGGAAAAACGACAGTTCCGGGAACGATGCACCAAGGTTCTACTGTGCTTATATACAATTAAGACAGAGAAGATAAAAGACAAAGATGACTTCAGCCCACTATTTAGCAATCACTATGGCTTCAGAGTTTGCGGACCTGAGGTCATCATTGTTGCATCTTGCAGGACACAGTCTACATTGGTCATCATCATCATAATAGGCATTTATTCGTCAACGAATATGTAATATACAAATACAATGTAAATACAATGTCATTTGAACATATTAATTGTGTCGTCTCAGATGGCTGAACAGTCTGATTCTGGATGCACAGACTTTATTGCAGTGCAGCAGATGGTTGTGCAAGAATGCCATCCCTCGCATTCGCTCGTTCTTTCCTGCGGTTCCTCCTCTCAGCTTCTAATCTTCTCCTATCTTCTTCTATATTGGTATAATTGCTCCGTAGTTTGTTGAACTCCACAGTCACAAAAGGTTGATGATATGGCATAACCCCATTTCTGCAAATTATCTTTTGACCTTGCAACCCCTGTTCTGAGCCTATTTAGAGTTTTCCCACACAGGCCATTCTTCAGTGAAACCGACAGTTAGATTTTCTGATGGTGCCATCCAATGGTGTTCAGATCTCATCGTCCACATACTGTAGATAATTGAGAAGATTTCTGTTGACCAATATTATCTGTTGGTCTCAAGAAACTTTTTCTGGATAGTCTTGAAAGAGGAGTTTGATGACCGTATAATGGATGTTTGATGATCGTATAATGGATGTTTATTTGAGGCAGGAACCTTATGCCTTTCTCTGTATGCAGCTGTTTCACACCTGATCTCGGGAGGAGCAATTCCAGCCAAATAATAAGAGTATACCTCTCGGTGTAGGTTTCAGGCATCCAGTAATAAGTCTACATGACTCATTAATGCCTGGTTTCTGGAATGGTGAGATATCTTTCCGATTAGCTATTGCTTTGTTACAGCTGTCGACTCGACAAATCTTCGCTGCGTTGCACAGCGGAACAGCCGCTAACTTATCGAACTGTCAACTATTGGCTCATTGATCAAGTTTCATAAATACACACTAGATGTCACCCCTCGTACTGCTTTGTGTTTGTGCTTTAGGTGTGTTCCCTAGATTGTCAGGCGCATGCGCACAAGTACTGCATCACATTTGAGGTTTCTGTGCAGCTCCTATTTTCCCCTCTTTGCCATGCAGCAAGAAATGGGTATTCGACTAGTTCTTGCAGACGTGGGTGTCAGTTTCGTTGTGTTTAAGGACTGTCAGAATAATTTTCATTGTTTGAGGATTTCTAATGGAATATGCACACGAGTGGCACATATCACGCGCAACCCAGTTTGCACTGAGCCTTATAAGTATACCGTATCTCTTCCCTGTTATTACAAAATATGAACATTGTTTGATCACAGTATAACGATATATATTGGGTAATTAACATAATTATATAACCTGTTAGTTCCTAGTAATGTAATATTGTTAATTAAAAACAATCCCACGATAAAATTATATGCTCACTGCCAATGCAAGTAGACCTGCAGTAAGCCTACTACAATAAATGTGTAATTTTCTGTTATTCTCTGTTACTGGTACCAGTGCTTTTATGGACACGAATGCAGTAACAGATACAAATATGATAAGACTCAGTAGTAATGAATCTTAAAGGGTTTTGTAATTAATAATTGATCAACAGGGGACAATGGAAAATTATTTGTCACAGTACGCAAATTGTCGGCTGTAACCTCTACCAAACCTATGACAGTATATTTGTTTAGCCTCAATCTGTTTTTGAATTCATTTTCATTACTGTATACTTCATTAGAACATTAGGCCAACGATGATATGATCGTGATCGTTGTAGAATGTTGACCATTTCTACAATTTCTTCGTCGGAAGAAGATGAGAAAGCCATAAAAAAAAAAAAAATCAACAAACACGATGTTAGCTGCTGATACTGAAGTAGGCCTACTGAGCATGCGCCCACGTGCCCACCCAGTTAACAAATAGATATCTCCTATTCAGGGCCCTCTAAGTTAGCAAGCGATTTATCGAACCGATAGATATATTTCTCGTTTGTGCAATGCCAAAACACAACTTAACCATTCGATACCGCTATAGGTTTGATATCTCATGTTCCAGAAACAGGCCATAAGAGTGATATCTACTTGTTTAGTGTGAGTAAAATTATACCACACTGGGCTGGCATATTTACCTGTGGCATAACACATAGATAAAGCTGTAGTTTTAACTACTTTTGATACTGCACACCATGATGTTCCAGTAATTTCGCGTAGTATGTTATTCCTTGCAGGTACTTTTTTGTTTCACATTCAGATAGTACTGCTTAAAAGTCAATGCATGATCAATAGTGACCATGAGATATTTAGGTTGAAAACAGTGTTCCAGTTGTACTCCTCTCCAATGCACTTGAAGCTTCCTGTGACCCTGTTTATTCCTTCGATGGAATGCACACACTTGAATTTTAACTGATTCTTACGATAGTAACTATCTAACTCTTCCAGAGCAGTGTTCACATTTAATTCCACTTGTTCAAAGGTCTCACTCTCAGAAGCGAGAGCAAGATCATCAGCATAAATAAAACTTGTGTGTTTTTTGGCATAGGTTGATCATTAGTATAAATGTTGAAAAACAAAGTAGCCAAAATACTGCCCCGTGGTGATCCGTTCTTTTGGATCCTCCATCGACTGGGCTGACCTTGAAATTCTATGAAAAACCTTCTATTTTGAAGATGATCATTCATATTAGATAGTAATCTTTAGTCATACCATACATTTTACACAGGAGCATTTGGTGACTGATTGTGAAATAAGCTGCTGTTAGATCAATAGATAATACGTCACTGACCTTTCTTGTTTCAAAACCATCTTCAATATGTTGAGTTAGGTTAAGTATCTGTGCTGTACAATCCTTACTTGGTCTAAATCTAACTTCTTGTGGGATTAGAAGGGGTTCGACTGCTCATATGTAGGTAATGAAAAGGAATCACCAAAAGTCAAATAGGTGCTTACAAGTGTTAAAAACTACTGCGTGATTAGTTAGGCTTTTTAACCATGAAATTATCAGTATTTTCCAGATGCTCAATTCTTTAATATCATACCAGATTATTTCATAAATTGAAGTTACTGACAGTCATTTAACACCTGTTATAAGTGGAAATTTCTGTAAACAATTTAATGTTACTGACGTTACATTGGTTTTTATATTCAAGAAAAATATTCTAGTAATGTCATACATTAGGGCACTACTGGAAACATTACTTCAGTTTCCAATATGGTAACGCCTACCCTAGTGTTAGGTGTGTTTCCAAAACACTATCACGAGTGGCGACTACCTACTTTTTCCACCCCTTGTATGGTACTTGAGGAAATTACCCTTGGCAGTGACCATAAGGAAGAGCACATTCTGGAGATATTTTTAGACATTACCACACCTTTAGCAAAGCAACCCCTAAACCAAGGTCATGTTTGCTGACTGGTAAGATATTAGTCCCGTAAAGTCATGCTTACAAAGCAGATTATTTATTGTGCTATCACCTAATTTTATGCAGTTTCACCTTACAATGATTGTTATTTGTGCTGCAAAATGCTGTATATTGTTATTTTTAAGACATGCTATAGTACAGTGCTTAATTTCTTGTGAACAAAGTGACAATTGCTATAATAGAACGGCAGTCTCCCATTGTTATTGTAGGTTCTTAACCTGTCGTGTTAAACATCTACAATCGAATTATTGCATAATAGTTCATTGATCCTGCAATGTTTGTGTTGTTAACAAAGCGGTTACAAATTATTGCTAATAATCAAATGATTTAGTGGCTTTTATTAGTGATAGATATAAGATGGTTTTTCAAAAAGCCTAAACTTAGTAACGTAAGTGAGGGGGCTGGAAGTTCTGAGGAAATAAGTGTGTCAAGTGACAGTGTTGAACAGAACAAAGAGTGCAGCATTTACGAATTGGAATCTTCACAAAATATAGAACAATGCTCTGATAAAGCAGAACTTCATGAGGGGGATTGTTAACAAAGTGTTTCTGAAAGATGAAAGTGACAGGAAAGACAATGGCATGTTTTTAACACAGAAAAATATATGTGACATTCCTAAGTATGAATTATTGCTAAAACCATGAGCTCCATAAGTAACATATGATTTTAAAGGTGATTTGTGAGCTGGAGCCAGCCGCGCTTTCAGACACCACTGGTTGAAGGATTATTCTACGTAGCTACGTAGCTTGTGAACTGAAGGGCGATTTATGCCGAATGTATGTTCTGTTTAAGCCGAGCACTAAAGGTGGTGTACACGGGTCATAAACTATGAAACTTTCACAAAATATAAGGACTTCAATGCCAGTGCCAAAGTGCATATAAAATCAAACTGGCATAGAGAATCATCAGAAAAGGCAAAAAACTTTGTGGATATCAATGAAGGAAGGCAACTCACAGTAGCTGATCAAATCAATAGTAGTCTCCACCATCAGATTGAACAAAACAGAAAATAAGCTGGAACCAATTTTGTCAACTAGTAATTTCTGTGGCACCCATGATTTATCTCACTTAGAGGGAAAACATCAGACAGTGGAGTTTTTCATGATTTTATTGGAATTCCGCCTGGAGGCGGGAGATGATGTACTACAAAAACACCTCTCAAATTCTGCAAAAAGTGCCAAATACAGTTCTCATCAAATTTAAAATGAAATGATAGGATTTTGTGAACAGGAATTACGAGAGATACTGATTACGGAAGCAAATTCATGCAATGTCTTCTCTGTTATTGCTGACAAGACAGCTGACATATATGGAACCGAGCAGCTGTCTATTGGAATTCGGTTCATCAAGAATATATCTAGTGATGATTTGAAAGTATTTGGTGAAGAATTCTTTGGGTTTCAGCCTTTGGAAGAAATGAATGCCAAGTCAGTTGTAATCTCAATTTTGAATTTTTAACAAGCTCAGGTCTGGATTTAACCAAACTATGTAGTCAAGGATGGCTATAATGGCAGGACATAAAGGCGATGTTGCTAAATTAATACAATTTATTATTATTATTAATATTATTAATCACAAACAGTCGTATCAGCACACTATTTTGATCCGAAACCAGTTTTTGGACTCTTAAGGTCCATCATCAGTGTTAAAATTGTTTACAACATGAGTGTGTCGTTAAATTGACATACAATAGAAGGAAATTTGATTGATCCACCTTTTTTAAAATACATAATATGTTCTTAATCTGATCACAACATTTTTATTCAGTACCGGTTTCGGTGTCTATGGACACCATCATCAGCTGAAACAGGTCGTATGAGCAAAGATATACAAGTATGTAGTACATATAATAGACCGTTAGTAAATGATATTAGAATTGACTTATTTGAGTACCTAATAAATGATTCTTTGAGTATCTCACAAATGACGGCTTCTTTTTATGAGTTGGTGTTACAAGCCACCATCAAACGTATGTTACTTTATATTCAATACTCCGTGGAAGGACTGCATACTACGACAGTTTTTGGATGTCCACATTTTATTTTAACCTAGTGTTTAGCAGTGCTACGCTTCAGACTTTTCAACTATTTCAAAGTGATCATAACTTCAAACATTTGTTAATCTCTTTCATTTTATACTTTGACCAGCAAGCACATAACTTGTTTATATTCTTTTAAGCATTGTATTTTTACTTCATCCTATTAATGTCATTTACTAAGGGTCTATTATATGTATTACATACTTGTATATCTTTGCTCATACGACCTGTTTCAGCTGATGATGGTGTCCATAGACACCGAAACCGGTACTGAATAAAAATGTTGTGATCAGATTAATAACATATTATGTATTGAAAAAAAGGTGGATCAATCAAATTTCCTTCTATTGTATGTTATATCCTTTCAATATGGACCAGATATGAAGTTTTTAATGTTGAATAGTTAAAATGAGTTGAAATAAGTTTAAAAAAGTTTAAAAAAATGTACAAGTGTAAGAGTGCAAACAATACATATAAACTTACAATGTTGTTGTAAAAGGTGCGACATACCATAGGAAGGGCAGGCTTATCCTCGTGTTTAGCCTGTTGATCGACTACTAAAGATACGTTCAGCTTTAAGTACGGAGCACGCTGGAAGCACAACATTACATCCCCTCAAGGTTGTGAATAAAATGTTAAAATGCTGCAGAAACAGAAGGTAATTCCGTCCATAGAGTTTGTTTGGTAAAATGTACGGCCCAATAAGATGACACTCTGGTTAACACGGTTGAATAATTGGAGCACAGACTTGTAAATGCTCGTCAAGAATTTCAGAATGATCCAGGCATGTTTGAAACAATTTGAAACTCAACACGGTGATGAGTACAGGTTTGCATCCGGGTACAAGGATGCCACTTTGAACACTTCCTCTAACTATGGGTAAGTACAATGTATGGTCGTTGTAACATGTAACTGTAACATAGTAAGAAAGATCGTTATCTTGTTCATTAAAAACAACTGCACTTCTACCAAAGTATCTAATAACTTTTCTTAAAGTTGTATTGGAACCTTTTCCTAACTAACATGATGTTTACATATAATCAAGTCAATGGTGGCTGGTAACCACAAAATCTAAATTATTTTGCAAACAACTCATTTGCGGACCAATGTTTACTAAGACTTTTATTGCTTCTAGTATCGTGTATTTACAGCTGTTTCAATTTGCGCTATTAATTATGATACATCCTATATATCGAAACTTACTCTTTGACTTTACATGAATGTCACTTTTATTCACAAGTCCATACCTGTCACAAGTTTTTTTTTTTTTTTTTTTTTTTTAAAGGACTGTGGAGACGACTTCAGAAAATCATGATATTCTAAATATTTTCTCACAAAGTAAACTTAGTCATTAACAAAGTTGACATTGTTAAATGAAGATTCTACTAACACGAAGCTGACATATTTGAGCACCTTCAAATACCACCAGACGGCCGAGATGAAATCCGCCAACTTGAGTTCAGAAAGCCAGTACTCTACCGCCTGAGCTATCCATCCGGGCTCTAAATTTTTCTCCTGCATTGCATACATGAAATCTTCCTTAACCAGAGATGGCTGAATGATTTGCAGATCATCATGCATATTTTCACATCCTTCATTAAAATGCCTCATCCATCTTTTTACCACTAAACTACTCGTCACATGTTGTCCATACACCATACAAAGCTGCACAAGAATGTCAACACTTTTCTCATTTCTTGCTTCCAAGAAACCAATCATACATCGGTTTACACATGTGATGGACGACATAACATTCTTAAACATTATAAGCACTTAGAATATTGTACGAATGCAGCTGAATAGTGTACAAATTATGTTTGCAGCTTGCCAAATTATAAACACAGCAAGCAAACACATTCACAACCAATGTATCTGTAATCAGAACTTACTTTCTAGATGACTTTTGAATATGATGATGAACTTCAGCAGTTATTCTAAATTTCATGTTTAAAAATGAATTAATTATCAACAATCCTGTAAATTCAATATTTTACTCAAGAATTTTTTTTAAAGATGACTTGAAATGGTGACAAATTTTATTTCTCTGGTCATGTATATCAGTATATCTTTCTACTGGCATCTGATATGGAAATGTTAGCATCAAGATGTGCTTTCAGACACTGTATTCTTTATTACTACTTTATTTCAGCATTAGATAAATATGAAGCAGTTGCAGGATTAATGTATCAGTAAATCTGCTGACATGTGTATTTGTCATTTAAGCACTCCTATACATACTTAATGGTGTGAAGTCAATTTGACTGCATCATTTTCCATGAAGTCATCTACACTATTAAGTAACATCATAGCTTAAAAAATATGCTCTACTTGAGAAGAAAGCAGTGATTTGTGCAACAAAACCCAATACAAGTGAAATCCAAATACCTTTGAAGATGACTGAATCAAAACACCTGTCTTCCGTACCATACTTTTAAACAATAATAATGGAGGGAAGATGAGGGAAGGGTTAGGGAGAGAAAAGAGAGGTACTATATACTGTAAGCTTGCCTTGAAAATCAGTAATACTTGATGAAGGTTCTAGTAACTACATGAAAATAGGGGGGAACCTGTCTAGTCTTGTCCGAGATTTATAATAGTGATGACTGAGAAGACAGTGCTGCAGAGCATGGAACAATGAATGTGCTATCTGCCAATAAAAATAATCATCTCCAGTCATATCTGAAACACCTTGTATGAAAAAGTCATCTGGAGAAAGATATCTTGTCACAACAACAATTCTGAATTTTCTTTTTTTGCCAGTGGCTTTACTTCGCACCGACACAGATAGGTCTTATGGCGACGATGGGATAGGAAAGGCCTAGGAGTTAGAAGGAAGCGGCCGTGGCCTTAATTAAGGTACAGCCCCAGTATTTGCCTGGTGTGAAAATGGGAAACCATGGAAAACCATCTTCAGGGCTGCCGACAGTGGGATCTGAACCCACTATCCCCCGGATGCAATTCTGAATTAGAAAGCTAGATAATGTTATGGAACCTAACATTTTTAGCATTTTGCTACAAGTTTAATGTTGCACTAACGCAGGTTTCTGGTGGTGGTTGGATGGGAAAAGGCTAGGACTGAGAAGGCAGCAGTCCAGGCAAATGCTTGGTGCATGAAAAAAGAGTATTTTGAGCTGCTGGTGATGGGGTTCAAACCCACCATCTCCCGAATGCAAGCTTATAGCTAGATGATCTGTATTGTGTAGCCAACCAACTTGGGATTTTCCAAGTGAAATAACCTAATTTCTTGCTAACCTCTGCCAATAAAAATATCAGTAAATCTGGTAAGTCCTAAGCACTATTTCTGATGCAGAATAAGTCTATAGTTTCGGAATGATACTTGGGCTGGTGGGCATTACAAAAGTACGAAAGTTTGAAAATCGAAATAATTTCTAGATAACACATGCCACAACAATGTTCAATATATCATTTTAAAGAGGAAGGACCAATTTATCTACCAAAAAGAATATCATCTTGGCGGCAGTCTAGATGATTGACTGATACGGCCTTGTAATAATACTCAACATGGCTTAGCTGTGTTGATACTGCTACACGGCTGAAAGCAACGGGAAACTACAGCCGTAACCACCTCCCGAGGACATGCAGCTCTCTCTGTATGAATGATGTACTGATGATGGCTTCTCCCGGGTAAAATATTCCGGAGGTAAACTAGTCCCCCATTCGGATCTCCGGGTGGGGACTACACGAGAGGGGGCGATCATCAGGAAGATGGATACTGACATTCTGCGAGTCGGAGCGTGGAATGTTAGAAGTTTGAATCGTTGTGGTAGGTTAGAGAATCTGAAAAGGGAGATGGATAGGCTAAAGTTAGATGTAATTGGTATAAGTGAAGTACGTTGGCAGGAAGAACAGGATTTTTGGTCAGGCGATTACCGAATTATCAACACGAAATCAAACAGGGGTAATGCAGGAGTTGGTTTAATAATGAATAAGAAAATAGGGCAGCGGATAAGCTACTACGACCAGCATAGTGAAAGAATTACTGTCGCCAAGATAGACATCAAACCAATGCCCACCACAATAGTGCAGGTCTATATGCCTACTAGTTCAGCGGATGATGAAGAAATTGAAAGAATATATGAGGAGATAGAAGATTTAATACAATATGTCAAAGGTGACGAGAATCTAATTGTGATGGGAGACTGGAACGCAGTGGTAGGCCAAGGAAGAGAAGGTAGCACAGTAGGAGAATTTGGATTGGGACAAAGGAACGAAAGAGGAAGTCGGCTGGTTGAATTCTGCACTGACCATAATTTAGTCCTCGCCAATACTTGGTTCAAACACCACAAACGACGGCTGTATACGTGGACGAGACCTGGAGACACTGGAAGGTATCAAATAGACTTCATTATGATTAGGCAGAGATTCAGAAATCAGGTGTTGGATTGCAAAACTTTCCCAGGAGCAGACGTGGACTCTGACCACAACTTGTTGGTCATGAAATGCCATCTGAAATTGAAGAAATTGAAGAAAGGAAAGAATGCAAAAAGATGGGATCTAGACAAGTTGAAAGAAAAGAGTGTGATGGATTGTTTCAAGGAACATGTTGCACAAGGACTAAATGAAAAGGCCGAAGGAAACACAGTAGAGGAAGAGTGGAGAGTCATGAAAAATGAAGTCAGTAGGGCTGCTGAATAAATGTTAGGAAGGAAGAAAAGATCAACTAAGAATCAGTGGATAACTCAGGAGATACTAGACCTGATTGATGAATGACGAAAATACAAGAATGCTAGAAATGAAGAGGGCAGAAAAGAATACAGGCGATTAAAGAATGAAGTGGATAGAAAGTGCAAGGTAGCTAAGGAAGAATGGCTGAAGGAGAAGTGCAAGGATGTCGAAGGCTGTATGGTCCTGGGAAAGGTAGATGCTGCATACAGGAAAATCAAGGAAACCTTTGGAGAAAGGAAATCTAGGTGCATGAATATTAAGAGCTCAGATGGAAAGCCACTTCTAGGGAAAGAAGACAAAGCAGAAAGATGGCAGGAGCATATCCAACAGTTGTATCAAGGTAACGATGTAGATAATTTCGTTTTGGAACATGAAGAGGCTGTTGATGCTGATGAAATGGGAGACCCAATTTTGAGGTCAGAGTTTGACAGAGCTGTGAGTGACCTAAATAGGAACAAGGCACCTGGAATTGATGATATTCCCGCTGAATTACTGACTGCCTTAGGAGAAACCAGCATGGTAAGGTTATTTCATTTAGTGTGCAAGATGTATGAGACAGGAGAAGTCCCATCCGATTTTCAGCAGAATGTTGTTATACCTATTCCCAAGAAAGCCGGTGCTGACAGGTGTGAAAACTACCGCACTATTAGTTTAGTATCTCATGCCTGCAAAATTTTAACACGTATTATTTACAGAAGAATGGAAAAACAGTTGAAGCTGAGTTGGGGGAAGATCAATTTGGCTTCAGAAGAAATGTAGGAACACGTGAAGCAATCCTGACTTTGCGTCTGATCTTAGAGGATCGAATCAAGAAGGACAAGCCCACGTACATGGTATTCGTAGATCTAGAAAAGGCATTCGATAATGTTGATTGGACTAGGCTATTTATGATTCTGAAGATGATAGGGATCGGATACCGAGAACGAAGAATTATCTACAACCTGTATAAAAATCAGTCTGCAGTGATAAGAATCGAGGGCTTTGAAAAAGAAGCAGCAATCCAGAAAGGAGTGAGGCAAGGCTGCAGTTTGTCCCCTCTCCTTTTCAATGTTTACATAGAACAGGCAGTAAAGGAAATCAAAGAGAAATTTGGAAAGGGAATCACAGTCCAAGGAGAGGAAATCAAAACCTTGAGATTTGCCGATGATATTGTTATTTTATCTGAGACTGCAGAAGATCTCGAGAAGTTGCTGAATGGTATGGATGAAGTCTTAGGTAAGGAGTACAAGATGAAAATAAATAAGTCCAAAACAAAAGTAATGGAGTGCAGTCGAACGAAGGCAGGTGATGTAGGGAATATTAGATTAGGAAACGAAGTCTTAAAGGAAGTAGATGAATATTGTTATTTGGGTAGTAAAATAACCAACGATGGCAGAAGTAAGGAGGACATAAAATGCAGACTAGCACAAGCAAGGAAGAGCTTTCTTAAGAAAAGAAATTTGCTCACTTCAAACATTGATATCGGAATTAGAAAGATGTTTTTGAAGACTTTCGTGTGGAGCGTGGCATTGTATGGAAGTGAAACATGGACGATAACTAGTTCAGAAAGAAAGAGAATAGAAGCTTTTGAAATGTGGTGTTACAGAAGAATGCTGAAGGTGAGATGGATAGATCGAATCACGAATGAAGAGATACTGAATCGAATTGGTGAGAGATCGATTTGGCTAAATTTGACGAGAAGAAGAGATAGAATGATAGGACACATCTTAAGACACCCAGGACTTGTTCAGTTGGTTTTTGAAGGAAGTGTAGGTGGCAAGAACGGCAGGGGTAGACCAAGGTATGAATATGACAAACAGATTAGAGCAGATGTAGGATGCAATAGCTACGTAGAAATGAAAAGGTTAGCACATGATAGGGTGGCATGGAGAGCTGCATCAAACCAGTCTATGGACTGATGACTCAAACAACAAGACACTGGATGATGCAATAGTGCTACCATCTTGAGGTACTCAAATTACTGTGCTGCACAGCTTTTAATTAGTGTAGCTATGGACTCCTGCATGGTAGCACATTGTGTGAGGTGTCATTTGATTTGTCTAAGTGAGTACTACATGTACTCAGAGCATTTCTTTCTTTTGTAAAATACTGTGACATATGAACAATAAATGGCTTAAAATTATTGAAAATACATTCAGGAGAATACAGTGGCTTGTCAGAATTCCAAAAAGTAAAAAATCACCAATGTCAAGTGTCAAAAAGCTTACCAGATGCACCAAGTTAAGGCAGCTGAGCATCATGAGGAGAGTTCCATGCTGCTGGAGCCCCAGCCAAGCACGACTACTGCCCCAAATTTGTTTAGAATTAAGAAATAAAATAACAAAGACATTACTGGCTAGATACAACTTAGACTATATCTATCACACAGTACGTGTTTTATGTCAAAAGTTGTGGCAGTGATCTCGACTCAGCCCTGTTCAATTTTCTTTCTAATGGCAGTTCAACATCAACCCTACAAGGCTTTGATTCAGACAGTGGTGAAGTCACACCAAGATTTCACAGCAGCCTTTCTGCACTGCTGGTGCTACTTCTTTTGGATTGCAAAATAACTCTAAATGATATCCATACTCACCAGAGACTTCACCTTCCTCTATATGGCTGCAGGCAGCCTTACTTCTGCTCAGCAGCTGATCCAGTGCAGGCAGCAACTCTTCAGGTATTGCTAATGGCACATCACAACTATAAACAATGGTCAGAGCTCGAAGATCACCATTTAACTTGTAAGCCTGCGACTGAACATCCATTGTTTCACTAATTTCCGTTAATGAACTAGTTAAGTTTTCAATAAGGTTGCATGTTTGTTCAGTCAACACATGGGAAGCAACCTAGAAATAAAGAAAATATACATCTTTGAAAATAGGATATGATTAAGAACAGCATAAGGCAATAGAACCTGAAATAGAACAGGGTGAGAGATAAGTTAAAATGGAAAGGAAGCATATTTAACTTGACTGGGCTGCAACTAAATTGGGAGAAATCACAAAAATACCTAGAAAATGTGATTTTAATGATCTGGAGATTGATAGTTAATGATATATAAAGTTCAGTAAGTCTATTGAAAATGATACAAGCATAGGTTTATTGATTGTGACACAAAATGCCAAGCGAATTGGAAATCGATGCCTCTTGAATGAAAATGGAAGTGTTTTATTGGATGTTGTTAAGTAAATTCAAGGGATTAGAGGTCTCTGTCCTACTTTATCTCCACTTATTATTTCCAAAACTAAACAAATTTCATACATACTTCTTACAATTAGGCCCTAACTGGTTCTAACATTCAGATTTCTAAGGAGCATAACTATGGCTCTAATTTTTAGAAAAAGAATATCTGGAGGCAAACCATTCATTCCAAGGAATTTAAAAATATGTACAAAACTGAAGTAGCCAGATTTCGTCTTCAGTGTTGATCTGTTAATGCTAGTGTATGGTTTTGAACCAATGACTTAAATTAATTCAGAATGGCACTTTTGAGAAAATGATGACATCTTTTGCAGAAGTGGCCACATTGCTTTAAATTTCAATCATGATATCATTATGTGCTAAAATTCTGGCTGGTAGTTCAATAACATTTCATGTCACCATATACAGATGGGTAGTCACCATTACCGATTTCTTGCAAAAAATTAGCAAATTCAATTTTTTTGTTTGTTTGTTTGTTTGTTTGTTTGTGATTTTGCCCACATATTTTTATGTAAGAAGAAGGGTCAAAGAGGAGTGTATTTAATACAATTATAAATAAATAATTGGTTGGCAATAAGTATTTGAAAAAGCAGACAAAACCTTTATGAAATCTCTTCAATAACAATAACTGAAGAAAAATAATTTTCCCACCAGAAGTAATGGAATATCATTACCCATGATATATTACAAGATGATTCACACACATTCATGAATGACTATTTGCCACTGGGGCTTTATCCCATATTGAGCCATGCTAATTGTATATCGTCAGCTGCTTTGGAATTTAATTTTAATCCATACACTGAACTCTCATTTAAATTTAGAGGAATTTTGAATGTAATGTGCACTGCTCAATGGCTGAGGAGCACAACAGAGGCTATTCCTGTCCATGTTACTGATATAAAATGAAGTCCTAAATTGAAGCACTTTTGTATTATAAATCCTAAATGTTTTTCTAGTGCCCCTGGGACTATCGATGAAAAATGCATTCTTGATATTTGTGTTGTTTTGTTAGAGCACGTAAATGATTTCATTAGTGACTGAAAGTTGAAGTTGTTCCTGGTTTGTTATGAGTATCATGTTGGCCAAATCAAAATTGAAAATTAGCGCATTAGTGATATGATATGGACTTTGGGAGTGGCGACCCCATCGTACTAATAGCCTATATCTGCTTCATTCATTCCATCCCTGACCCGGTCAATGACTGGAAAACAGGTTGTAGGTTTTCAGTATGATATGGAAGATTGACTCACTTACCTAACTATCAAAATGGAAGAAGTTATGACATGAAGAATTTAAAATTTCTCCAAAAACACTCAAGGTAGCAAATATAGGGAGAACTACTGAAGAGATAGTAAAATTGCGCTGAACAGCTTCTTCTCAGCCAAGTGACTCACTACAACATGGGCTGAAGAAGCCGAAGTACGGCCGACCAGGAAGACATCTGACTGCGCATGCGTCTTTACTCCTTCTGCTTCCTCTGTCGTGCCACGTACCTCAGCACTCTCATGGTTCAGGTGGCCTTGAAGTACTGGCGAGCACTTTGGCCAATCTAGTGAATCTTGTTTAAACATATGTATAAGCTATTAAGATTTTATTACACTTTAAAGATCACAGTTTTGGTACTCCATTTTTGGCTGCTTATGCTTTTCCAGAAGCAAATAATACAGCTATAATTTATGTCATATTCCTCAGCTGTTTCTGTCCAGGTACTGATATAATGTTTTACTTTAAAAAAATAAAAGAGAGAAAACAAAGAAGAGGAATCACCCCATATGTAGGTCGTCATCATCTCCCATCCAAGTATTGGGCTATGTGTCCCGTTATGGTCCTGCATTTTTCTTTTTGCAAGACTTGAAAGCAATCAAATGTCCTTCCCCTTCCGATGGGTTGCTAGCTTGAAGGCAGTAAGACCATTGGTGGGGCTGCCACCTCTCAGCTAATGGACTAGCTGAAATTACAGCATCTCCTCCGTAATTGATGTAACGGTTATACTACCGAGACTTGGTCGACAGAGCCTCCTCTGTGGGAACAGGTTTGTTCATCCCGGGAAGGTGAGGTTGGCAATTGGGCAGGAGAAGTTATGTCGTCATCATCATCATCATCATCATCATCATCATCATCCTTCCAAGTATTGGGCCACGTGGCCCGTTATGGTCTTGCATTTTCTTCCCACTGGTTCAATGGACATCCTATAGATCTCTGTCGTCTTGGTTGATAGCGTAGGATCTCCTTTGGTAGTCTTCCAGATTCCATCCTTTGAACGTGACGTTTCCAGTTTTCTTGGTAATCATACATTAACTGATTACTGGTTTCACATTCAGTCCTTTAAGCACACCTTCATTTCTTATACGATCCCATTTTGTATAGCCTGCTGTTCTGCGCATGAATGTCATTTCACGTGCTGTAATTCTGGAAATGTCTTGAGTTCTTATTGTCTATGCCTCACTGCCATAGCAAAGGCTTGGTCTGGCTATATAAAGATGTAAGCGAGCATGTTTTTTGGACAAGAGATGGCTTCATGATGTGATTTATGATTCCTATTGTTCTGGTAAATTTGGTTATTTTTGCAGAGATATCAATTTCCCCTTGGTAAGATAAACTGTATCCCAGATAATTGAATTTGATGACTCTTTCCAAAATTTTATTATCTAAACAGATTTTAAAGACCATTATTTTGCTCTTTTGTGGTGAAATGACCATGTCAAATTTTGAAGAGACTTTGTGGAGATTAAATACTGACCACTGAAGATCATCTTCTGATGATGCTACTAATGCAACATCATCAGCAAAGAGTATGGTATCAACAAAGGAGAAAGTCCACAACCTTGTCTCACACCTCTGCTGATCGGTTCCCATTCAGTCTGATGATTACCTAACTTTAATAATAATAATAATAATAATAATAATAATAATAATAATAATAATAATAATAATAATAATAATAATGATAATAATAATAATAATGTTATTTGCTTTACGTCCCACTAACTACTCATTTACGGTTTTCGGAGATGCCGAGGTGCCAGAATTTAGTCCCGCAGGAGTTCTTTTACGTGCCAGTAAATCTACCGACACGAGGCTGTTGTATCTGAGCACCTTCAAATACCACCGGACTGAGCCAGAATTGAACCTGCCAAGTTGGGGTTAGAAGACCAGCGCCTTAACCGTCTGAGCCACTCAGCCCGGCACCTAACTTTACTGCAATAAGGATGTCACTGTACATGTTGTATATGTTATCTATTAACTGTTGTGGGACATTATCTTCTGCTAAGATATTAAGAAGTCTGTTCCTGTTAACTAGGTCAAAGGCTTTCTTAAAATCAACAAATGCTATGCTACGCCTTTTTCTGCTAAGATTTTCAAGGTAAAGTAAGCATCAGCACATAAGCGTCCCTTTCGAAATCCACGTTGTTCATTTCCAATCACATTTTCATAATACCTGAATAATTTTTCTTTGACAATATAAGAGTAAATTTTGTAACCTGAGTTGAGTATACTTATTCCCCTGTAATTTCCACAATCTTTCACACTGCCCTTCTTATGAAGAGGAATAACTATAGCTTTTTGCCAATTCTCTGGTGGTCTGTTGCCATTCCAAATTAAATTGATGAATTTGAGAAATGTTTTCTTGAAGATATCACTGGAGTACTTGAATAGTTCTGTATTTATTGAGTCTTCTCCATTTCTAAGTTTTCTGAGTACTAGCTCCAGTTCTTCGAGTGTAATTATTTCCGAAGACTTAAGAGAGATGTTGGCAGAAGAAGTTGAAACCCTCCAAATGTTCTGAAAATAAATGAGCCACTCTATTAGAGGTATTGCATTAATGTATGTCTTCTTTTATATCATTATTCAGTTTCTTGAGTATTTTATAGGTCTGTGGTTGTGGTCTTGGTATATCAGTCTCCAGGTGTGAAACAAAGTTTTTCCAAGTGTTTCTGTGTTTTTTCCGCACTTCCCTTTTTGCTATTGCTCTCTTGTGGTGATACTCTATTTTATCTTCTAATTTATTAGTTGACAACAATTTTTTATAAGCAATTCTTTTGTGTGAAATAACTTTTTCAACTTCTTCATCCCAGATTCTTAAACCCTTTTTTCTCTGCCATTTTTTTCTTAACTCCCAAACTCAAAAGCAGATTGCTTTAAAATTGAACACAAATTAGACCACTCCATTTCCACGTTGTCACTAACTGGTGTCAACTGTGTAAGATTATTAAGTCTGTTCTGGTACAGCCATTTTATACTGGGGTCTCTTAATAGGTTAACCTTGTAAGAAGAGGTTAACCTTGTAAGAAGTTTTAATTTCTTGTGTTGTTTGTTTGTTTCCTTTATTACAAATAACTAATCTCATTTTGTTCTGTATTGAAGATACAATAGGTAAAATTCTTTCAAGAATAAAATTACTGTGTCCACCTATTCAATACAATTATATTTTGTAGTGATTAAATCCTACATAAATTATAAACACTAGTTAGGAACATGTTTCATGCTAGTTTTGGGCATCTTCAGCCTAATACTAATCTTAAGGCCAAGTCTAAAATCTATTAAACATTGGAACTTAATACTAAATACAATGGTCTTATGCTTAAAAAAAAAATTAGCATGTTTAATAGATTTAAGACTTGACCTTAAGATTAGTATTAGGCTGAAGATGCCCAAAACTAAGGCAAAACATGTTCCTAACTAGTGTTTATAATTCATGTAGGATTTAATCACTACAAAATATAATTGTATTGAATAGGTGGACACAGTAATTTTATTCCTGAAAGAATTTTACTTGTTTCCTTTATACCATCTAGGCCTCAGACGAATAGGTGCTACTAATAGATAGTGATCAGTTTCCAATTCAGGATCTCGATAGACTCTTGTATCCAAGACTAAATCTGCCAATTTACCATTACAAATTATATAATCTATAATCGATTTCTGATTTCATGTAGACCACATGTATTTGTGGCTGTCCTTGTGTGGGAACATTGTGTTCATGATCATTAACTGATTGAAGACAGTGAAATCTATTAATTTTGTTCCATTGTTATTACGGGTTGTTTCTCCATGGATTCCGATGTGATTCTGAATTTTCTCATTACCAACTCTAGCAATGAAGTCTCCCAGTAATAGTAGCATATCTTGTTTGTTAAATTTTTACTATCTTTTGCAGATCATTACAGAATCCATCACTTTCTTTTGAATTGCCCTCCACTGGAGCGTATACCTCTATAACTGTAAGATAACTCCTGGATAGTTTTAGTCTTAATTGGATAATTCTTTCATTCCAAGAAGTGTAGCTATCAATTGTTGATCTTAATCTTTTGTGACCATGAGCAGTACACCTGCCTGTGCTCTACTATCTCTGTCAACCCCACTGTAAAACTGTAAATAATTTACTGCCTCTTTTAATCCCTGAAGCTTTCTTTTTGTTTCTGAAATTGCTGTAATTAAAATGTCTTTTTTTTTTTTTTGTTGCAAGAATGTTGTATGTAGGTGCCATCAGCAAAGAGCACGACTGTCATTTCTCACACCGTGTCTCCATTAACAGCATCCAATGCCTGATGCCTAATGTAGATCAGCCACAGATACTTATTATATTCAGCTGATGAAGTGCTAAAATTAGATCATTTATTGATCTGATCTGAATCAATACAGCTCATTTCACTCACTGACTCACTCTGCTTGGCCCCTTATGGGACACAACTGATTTCATGACATGTTTCCACTGAACTCAATCTTGCCAGTTGTCCACAAGCAGATTTCTGGATAACATAGAAATCTTGTTCTGCTAGTTACTCTGCAGGCTTCTGAATAGTATTTTCTTTTTTTGATGATTCTTTATGGATCTGTAGGATCATCCTGTCATTTTGCACCTTTAAGAGGTGACCAGCCCGCTAAAGTCTTCTGGTGTTCATAATGTTTAGTATAATTGCTTCCTGTGATTGTGTATAGATTTCATTTTATTTTCCAGGTTCAAAGGGTTTCTGTAAACTATATGTTAAAAACCTATGATGTTCTTTAGTTGGTTCTAGTGTGTTTTTAACCAACCTGTCTTCTTTGATTGAATTTTTTTCTTTTGGCATTTGATTGAGTAGTTTGCTTATATTATAACTAAACACAATTTTCAAATTTGCTATTGGTCTGATAGGACACGAGTCTTTATGTATTTTGGGAAGGGATCTTCATGTGGAGAGTTTTAAATTTTTGAAGTTATGCCTTTCTTTATGCCTTTTCTTGATCGCTTGTTTTATTATATTTTGAAATTTATTTGTTGAGTCATGGTGGATTTCTTGTATTCTGTTGTTATTAATGAATTCTTTTGTTCCTTCTATGTACTAGTCTCTTTCTATTATGATTGTTGTGTTCCCTTCATTGGCTTTTATGGTGATAAGGTTCTCATGATTTATTTTGCTCTTCATTTTTTTTAAAGGCCGATTATTGAGTTTTGAAATTCTTTTATTGAATCCAAAAAGTCTTGGGAAGATTTTGGTAACAACCTGGAAAGGCAATGTCATGAAGCAGGGAAACCTTTCTAGACTAATAAAGGATCTTGGAGAGAAAATGGAAATGAATACTGTTTTGGGTAAATCAGATGAACTCATAATAGATCCGTGGAAACAGAAACAGGTGGAAAGAATATTTTGAAAATCTTCCTAAAGTAAAAGGAAATCTTTCTGATGACATTGCGAACAACTGAGCTCATAGGGAGGAGGTCAATGATGTTGGTGAAATTATGCTTGAAGAAGTGGAAAGGATGGTAAATAAACTCCACTGTCATAAAGCAACAGGAATAGACGAAATTAGACCTGAAATGGTGAACTGTAGTGGGAAGGCAGGGATGGAATGGCCTCGTAGAGTAATAAGATTAGCATGGAGTGTTAGTAAGATACCTTCTGATTGGACAAAAGCAGTAACTGCATGTGTCTATAAGCAAGGGAACAGGAAGAATTGCAACAACTATTATCAAGGTATCTCATTGATCAGTATACCAGGCATGGTGTTCACTGGGATTTTGAAAGGGAGGGTGCGATCAGTTGTTGCGAGGAAGTTGGATGAAAAGCTTTGTGGTTTCATACCACAGGGGGTCTGTCAGGATCCGATTTTCAATATGCGCCAGGTAATTGAAAAATGCTACGAGAGGAATTGACAGTTATATTTATGTTCTGAAGATCAAGAGAAGGCATTATGACAAAGTACTGAGGGAAAAGATGTCTGCCGTACTTGGGGACTATGGGATTAAGGGTAGATTATTAAAATCAATCAGAGGCATTTATGCTGACAATTGGGCTGCAGTGAGAATTGATGGTAGAATGAGTTTTTGGTTCAAAGTACTTAAAGGGGTTAGACAACACTGTAGTCTTTCACCTTTGTTGTTCACGGTTTACGTGGATCATCTGCTAAAAGGTATTAAGTGGCAGGGAGGAATTCAGTTAAGTGAAAATATAGTAAGCAGTTTGGTCTATGCTTATGACTTGGTTTTAATGGCAGATTGTGCCAAGAACCTGCAGTCTAAAATCTTGGAACTTGAAAATAGGTGCAATGCGTATGGTATGAAAATTAGCCTTTTCAAGACTAAATTGATGTCAGTCGGTAAGAAATCCATGAGAACTGAATGTCAGTTTGGGTATACAAAGCTGGAACAGGTAGAAGATTTCAAGTATTTAGGATGTGTGTTCTCTCAGGCTGGCAGTATAGTAAGTGAAATTGAATCAAAGTGCAGTAAAATTAATGCAGTGAGCTTGCAGTTGTGGTCAACAGTATTCTGCAAGAAGGAAGTCAGCTCTTGGACAAAACTATCTTTACATCAGTTTGTTTTAAGATCAACTTTGCTTTGAGGGAGTGAGAGCTGGGTGGACTCAAGATATCTTATTCATAAGTTAGAAGTAACAGACATAAAAGTACCAAGAATAATTGCTGGTACAAACAGGTGGAAACAATGGCAGGATGGTACTTTGAACGAGGAGATAGAGGATTTTGAAATTAACTCAATGGATGAAGCTGTATAAGTTTGGAATTAACTCAATGGATGAAGCTGTATACACAAACCAGCTCCGGTGTAGGGGTCATGTGAGGTGAATGGAGAAGGATAGGTTACCTAGGAGCATAGTGGACTCTGTGGTGGAGGGTAAGATAAGTAGAGGGATATCACAATGATGGTTACATACAGTTTCTAACAATTTACAGATAAGAGGTAGAGGACTACACTAGTTACAAATACAGGATTGTGGCAGCTGTCAGTAAATTCACAGAGGCTTGCAGACTGAACGCTGAAAGGCATAACAGTCTATATAGATGTACGATGAAATTCAGTTGCTTTTTACGGAATTTACATGTCTAATTATTGTTAGGACTTCTACGTCATGGATTAGTTGTTTAATGTTTTCCGCAAGACATTCATAGCAGTTGAATTTGAAACCTTTTTCTAGCAGATCTACCACATTTCTCAGAAAACAAGACATCCCCCACTTTTTCCTTTAAAATAATTAAATCAGACTTAAAAAAGTTCTTTCTGAAATCAATCTTATTCATAATGAATTAAACTTGAGAAAAATCCTCTCACAAATATTATGTAAATTCTACCTGCAGTATTTCCGTAACTACTTTCATTAGAGGCATTTGAATCACTGCCACTGATCTCAACAAGTAGGTCTTAAGAGTGTACAACACCTTGCTAACATTCTGAATTTGCATATTAATTTCAACATTTATCCGACCTGTTTCAGTGACAATTGCTCCTTAAAACTTGAACTGCTCCACTCCCTCAAACTTGTGTGTGGCTATAGTTCCTTTGTTAGATTTAATTCTACGAGGGGTCTAATTTTATATTCTAAAATCCTTTCATACAGTTTGCCCTTCTACATATCAAAGTGATGCCTGTGTTATTTGAATGTCTTCTTGTTGATTATCTAAAAGAAGAGAATGATAAGGCCTTACTTCCATCCTGATAGTTTTTCTCCTTTTCAGATGTTACAAAAGAAACTGCATACCAGAATCTATGATGGATTTCACTCATATAATTACCAGCCAACTTTCCTATTTTGTATAATACAGAAGTATTTTATGTAACTCCATTTCAAACCCCTTATGTAAACTTCATTAGTTGCTCTTTCTGGTGGACAGTTTATCAAAATAATTCCTCCAGCTCTTTGAATATTCCCTATCACCAGTTTCTCTACATTCTATAAAACAGTTTGCTATTTCTGTCAATGTTTTAGGTTGTCACTCCATTCAATTATTTGCTTTTCTGACAATTTGTTCTTGATTTGTGTTAAAAATCAGTTCAGAGAGGATAGAGACTATAAATCAGATCTGGAAATACCACCCAAGTAGTCACAGTCAAGCAACTCATTGTCATGACCTTACATTCAAGTCATATTATGAATATCCTGAACTTTGTTTATTTTATTTTATGAAATACTTCTCTCGTGCAGAGGCTGCCTTGTGACAAAGTATACTTTTACATTTATTTTTAGAAGAGAAACAGATATACTTGAGAAATGTTGAAGGTAACCTAATTGTAACAATGATTTCTTAGAATTATCAGTGAACCCCTTAAGGCTATGAAGGCAATCTCCCGTAACGTTGTAAATGGCAGAGACATCTGTTTCCAGAAATTAGTGACAAAAACGGGAATTGTTCCCCTAGCTCCAATCATCAGACCTACTATGTCAATTTCATCTAGCTGGTATTTCTCCCTGTAGTAAGGAATTGTGGGTAAGTAAATATTCCTCTTCCCGAGATTAACATCTGAGGGCTGCAACTTATGGCTTTCAAAGTGAATTGTGGGGTCGATGATGTAACCCCTCTTCTTATTCTTGAAAGTAATGTCGATCCTTCTGTGGGTTCCGTTGTCCGCTAAGCCATGAACCTCTTCAAATACCTGGAAACCATGGTCTTTCAGGGTTGTCGCAATTAACGAGCGGATGTTATGATGACGCGTATTCCCTAAAAGTTCACCATGAGGACAGGATCCCAGAACATGCACAAGAGTTTCAATCTCCTAGAGGCAGCGCCTACAAAGGGAATCGTTCTGAGATCTTCCTGGTATCGATCTAACTGCTGAAATGTTCGCTGTCATCTTAATTGCTTCACGCCATTCACTACATGATAAGCCTTGATGGTCTCAAATCCAGGAGTTGGCAGGAGTATATTCATTGTACAAACATAAACCTCTTCCTTTCTGCTGCAAGTTACACCACTCACTGAACGCCCTTTCTCTCAGTACTCTTCTCACTTTCCTGGCATCAGTTAATTCCAGGCATGGATGTAGCAATCAGATTGAGGGACACTGAGGGATTGTAGTGAGAGAGTTATTTCTTCTTTCAGATTTCTTGTAGCATGGATGTATTTGTCACCTGAGCTTAATAGTACCTTACAGATGTTTATGTGCTGAAGATGAGCTTCCCAAGTGATGCAGAAGAGTCCTAACCCCTTATACTTTTTTCTCAGTGTAGCCATTCCATTAGGAATATCTGCAGGTATTTGAAGAATGTCCTTAAGAGCAGTTCGTATTAGTATGTCTGTATCAGCAAGGAACTTTTTTGGAATTTTCTCTGGCTTGATAGTTTGGAATATACACCTGCACTGTCAGGTGTATATTACTATTTTCACCATATAGAAACATCAAGACAATTTTAAGGACACATTTTAAATTTAAAAACATATTGAAATCATACTTGATTTGCCTATGTAATAGCGAACATTTTAGGCTTGCATGAGCTGCTCCTTTAACAACACATCAATTTTTAAATACAATTTGCACTTTCTTTGCAATAGCATACAGAATACACACACCAATTTTGTTCCATATATTGATTTAATAATATCTATAATTTTCACAATTAATAACACTGAACTAAATTTACTGTCACAAACACCAGAGCTGCCTCAAAGATTTTATCACTGAAAAGTCAGGGTATTTACTGTACCTCTGAGCGTATTGCAATAGGGTGATACAATTCACAAATCATTAAACTACCCGACATCCCTTTTAGCCACTCTTACAATGGGCAGAAACATTACAAATGTATACTATCCATGAATGTATACTATCAGTGAGAATCTGTAAAATCATACGAGGCAACATAAGTAAATACACACATCAAAAAAAGTTTTACATCACCTTGGTGCTAAGAGGTCCTGAACCTTTATATACAAATGGAATACACAAACAACAATTCAGCTCCCTTTATTGCTCATGAAAACCACACATTGCAAGTTGTACAATCATACAGTTAGTCTTTCTGAAGTTGTGGTCCAGACTGCAGCATACACCAGTACATATAACACCCAGTAGCACGTCCCCTTGCATTGATGCATGCCTGTATTCGCCATGGATACTATCCACTAGTTCATCAAGGCACTGTTCGCCCAGACTGTCCCATTCCTCAACGGCGATTTGGCGTAAATCTCTCGTCCAAAAACAGCCCTTTTCAATGTATCCCACGCATGTTTGATAGGGTTCATGTCTGGAAAACATGCTGGCCACTCTAGTCGAGTGATGTCATTATCATTAAGGAACTCATTCATAAGATGTGCACAATGAGGGCGTGAATTGTCGTCCATGTCGTCCATGAAGACAAATGCCTCTCTGAAATCCTGCTGATATGGTTGCACTATAGGTTGGAGGATGTCATTTCTGTATCGTATAGCCAATTTGGCACCTTCCATGACCACCACTGGCGTACGTCAGCCCCACATGATGCCACCCCAAAACATCAGGGAACACCCACCTTGCTGCACTCGCTGGACAGTGTGTCTAAGACGTTCAGCCTGACCAAACTGCCTCCAAACACATCTCCGACGATTGTCTGGTTAAAAGCATATGAGACACTCATCTGTGAAGAGAACGTGATGCCAATTCTGACAGGTCCATTCAGCAGGTTGTTGGGACCATCTGTACCACGCTGCATAGGGTCTCGGTTGCAAAGGTGGACCTCGCCATTGACGATGGGAGTGAAGGTGTGCATCATGCAGCCTATTACGTACAGTTTTGAGTTGACACACAACGTCCTGTGGCTGCATGAAACGCAATATTCAGCATGGTGGCATTGCTTTCACAGTTCCTCCGAGCTGAAATCTCTAATTAGCGGTCATCCACTGCAGTCGTGGCCCTTGGGCGGCCTGAGTGAGGCATGTTATTAACAGTTCCTGTATGCTCTGTACCTCCTCCATGTCCGAAGAACACTGCTTTGGTTCACTCGGGATGAGAGCCTCTCCTGACACAATGTAACAATATGATACGATCAAACTGCGGTACTGACCTTCTAGGCATGGCAAAACTACAGACAACACAAGCAGTGTACCTCCTTCCTGGTGGAATGACTGGAACTGATCGGCTGTCATACACACTCTATCTAATAGACCCTGCTCATGCTTGGTTGTTTCTACATGTTTGGGCAGACTTAGTGACAGCTAGGAACAGTCAAAGGGGCTGTGTTCATGATGCAATATAAACATTCTGCGTCAGTGTTCTGGTGATCTTGAAACTGAGGTGACGCAACACTTTTGTTGATGTATGTATAATCTTAACTGACCCATTTTGGCCCTGCTGCTGAACAGTAAACTTGAAGCTTAAGATAGCAGATAGTCAAAAGTTTAAAGGAAAGCACTTTTCAATGAAGTAGCTTTAAAAATTATGCAATAGGATCTGAAAGAGCTTACCTTAGGGAAATATGTACAGAGAAAATCATAAATAATACCGACGTTCAGAGAAGTCCTCTCATCGAGGAGGACAGCTTCCATGTAATCAACAAAATAGTTACAGTTGTTCAACATGGTCATGTACTTCTTGTCTACATGCTGAAAAAAATGAAACATGGAATGTTTAGCAAGTAAGAAATCATTATTTAGTATATGGTTAAATAGCAAAATAAAATAATTAACAATATCTACAGCATCGAGATGCTAAAGACTTTGCTAAAAGAAAGTACAAAAATCACAGGTTCAGAGCTGCACACCAAGTCCAACACTTGGGTGCAACAGTAGGTTAGTCTCCCAACGGTGCAAAGAGTCACGGCAAAATCGTCTACACGTTCAGGCAGCCAAACTGTTGGTTGAATTTCAGCTGATCTCCGGCCATATGAACTCAAATAAGTCATGTATACTCTTATCTTTGCTCCGATGACCAGCTCATTGTCACTTTTCGGGAGCTTCAAAGAGCAAATTTCAAATCAAACAAACTATAGCTGGATTCTGGAACTGGCGGTGCTTTCACAAAGCAAACACATGTCACTTAAAAAAAAAAAAAAAAAAAAAAAAAAAAAAAAAAAAAAAAAAAAAAAAAAAAAAAACTTGTTGGAGGAATACATTTGGAGAATTGGAATTGAAAGGACAAAGCTGAAAAACAAAAGGTAAATTCTGGTGCATGGGTTTTTGAACTGCTCATAAACTTTCTGAAATACTGAGCTTGGGATTTATATAACAATAACCAAAAATCATACAGCAGAATACAGTACATACAAAATATTTATATATATGGTTATGTTTGTGTTTTTGCATTATGACAAGTTGAAACATTTTAAGATCAATTCTTTTTTATGGATTTTTAGTGTTGTGTTTCTGGAGCATTTCTATAACTTTATATTCTTCTTTCAAGACTGAAGAAGGCCCAATAGGGCCGAAACATGCATCTTTAGTGTGTTTTGAATCAACGTTTAATGTATTGACTAATGTGGACTACTGAAATTACATATTTTTCTTTATTGCTTAACTGTGTTGATACTGCAACATGACTGAAAGCAACAGGAAACTACAGCCGTAACTAAGTCCCAAGGACATGCAGCTCTATCTGTATGAATGATATACTGAGGATGGCTTCCTACCGGGTAAAATATTCCAAAGATAAAATAGTCCCCAATTCGGATCTGCACATGGGGACTACACAGGCAGAGGTAATCATCAGGAAGATGAATACTGACATTCTGAGAGTTGGAGAATGGAATGTTAGGAGTCTGAATTATCATGGAAGGTTAGAGAATCTAAAGAAGGAAATGGATAGGCTAAACTTAGATGTAGTTGGTACAAGTGAAGTATGTTGGCAGGAAGAGCAGGATTTTCGGTCAGGTCAACATAAAATCAAACATGGGAAATGCAGGAGTTGGTTTAATAATGAATAAGAAAATAGGGCAGCTAATACGACCAACATAGTGGATGAATTATTGTTGTCAAGACAGACACCAAGCCAATGACCACCACAATAAAGCAGGTCTATATGCCTACTAGTTCAGCAGATGATGAGATAGAAGACTGAATACAATACATAAAGGGAGATGAGAATCTAATTGTGATGGAAGACTGGAATGCAGTGGTAGGCTAAGGAAGAGAAGGTAATGCCATCATAAGACAAGGGTGTCAAAGCTAGCCCACCGCAAGCGCAGTGTCCACGCTAGAAATACCTGTACATAAGGGCACAAGTCGCTTCCCCTCAACTGGCTTGTACTTCACCACGATGCTGACTCAAAGTTGTACACACCTTCCTGTGTTAGGCTCCAGTTACCTGTTTTGGTCTACAAGTAATGGTTGTAACATTCAGCTGCACACACTCTGGAATAAGGACTGACACAGTAATTTGTTTAGTGTGTATTTGTGTTTGTGTACTTCTGAATCAACATGGTTGCTTGAAGAGATACTGGTTTTATCATAGCCTATTTTCTTTTATGTAAATTTATAAAAGCATGACGTTTAGTTACAGAGGTAATATAGTAGCGGCATAGTATTCGGTATTATTCTGCTTCATAAATGTTCATAGGAGAGTTGAGCATGTTAAACTCCTTAAAAAGTACGTGCCTATTATTTTGTACTTCATTGCTTATCGTATCCTTCACAGTAATTGCATATTTTTCTGGTACACAGTGATTACAAAGCAGGCTGTTTCGTACGATTCATACAAATGCCATGTTGAAAACGTTTAATTATGTATGTCCTTATATAAAATAATATATACATGTATTGTATGGAATACCGTAATTACGGAAGTGTAATGTACACCCCACCAGGCCTCTCCTGATAACGTCCTGAGCTAGTGCTCATAACAGCTGTTTCTCATGCACATAGACATGTCAGTCAGCTCTTGACCTTGACATGCTTGCCGTAAGAGAATTCTGACTGCGACGAAGAAATGAAAGAAGAAGTCATCTAGTTGAATTCTGCACTGATCATAATTTAGTCCTTGCTAATACTTAGTTCAAACACCACCAACGATGGCTATATACGTGGACAAGACCTTGAGACACAGGAAGGTATTAAATAGACTTCGTTATGATTAGGTAGAGATTCAGAAACCAGGTGTTGCATTGCAAGATGTTCCCAAGAGCAGACGTGCACTCTAACCACAATGTGGTGGTCATAAAATGTCATCTGAAGTTGAAGAAAGGAAGGAATACAATAGATGGGATCTAGATAAGTTGAAGGAAGAGAGTGTGAGGGCTTGTTTCAAGGAACATGTTGCACAAGGACTAAATGAAAAGGCTGAATGAAACAATAGAAAACAAGTGGACAGTCGTGAAGAGTAAGATCAGTAGGACTGCTGAAGAAAAATTAGGAAGGAAGATAAGATCAAGTAAGAATCAGGAAAATATAAGACCTGATTGATGAACGGCAAAAATACAAGAATGCAAAAAATGAGGAGGCAGAAAAGAATAGAGTGGTTAAAGAATGAAGTAGATAGAAAGTGCAGTTCAGCTAAGGAAGAATGACTGAAAGAGAAGTGCAAGGATATTGAAGGTTGTATGGTTACAGGAGACGTGGATGCTGCATGCAGGAAAATCAAGGAAATCTTTGCAGAAAGGAAAACTAATATGAATATTAAGAACTCACATGGAAACCCACTTCTAGAGAAAGAAGACAAGGCAGAAAAATTACAGGAACAGATTAATTGTACATTAAAGGAAGGAAGTACATGATAAGGTTCTGGAACAAGAAAAAACTGATGCTGATGAGATAGGAGACCCAGTGTTGAGGTCAGAATTTGACAGAGCCTTGAGAGACCTAAATAGGATCAAGGCACATGGAATTGATGGCATATTCTCAGAATTACCAACTGCCATAGAAGAAACCAGCATGGGGAGGTTATTCTATTTAGTATGTAAGATGTATGATACAGGAGAAGTACCATCCGATTTTAGACAAAATGCTGTTATACCTATTCCCAAGAAATCAGGCGATGACAAATGTGAAAACTACTACACCATTAGTTTAGTATCCCACGCTTGCAAAATTTTAACATGTATTATTTAGAGAAGAATGGAAAGACAAGTTGAAACTGACTTGGGAGAAGATCAGTTTGGCTTCAGAAGAAATGCAGGAACACTTGAAACAATCCTGACTTTAAGTATGATCTTAGAGGACTGAATTAAGAAAGACAAGCCCACGTATATGGCTTTCGTAGATCTAGAAAAGGCATTCGATAATGTTGGTTGGTCCAAGCTGTTTGAAATTCTAAAGGTGATCAGGATCAGATACCGAGAAAGGAGAATTATCTACAATCTATACAAAAGTCAGTGTGCAGTAATAAGAATCGAGGGCTTTGAAAACGAGGCAGCAATCCAGAAAGGAGTGACGCAAGGCTGCAGTTTGTCCCCTGTCCTTTTTAGTCTTTACATAGAACAGGCAATAAAGAAGATCAAAGAGGAATTTGGAAAAGGAGTCACAATCCAAGGAGAGGAAATCAAACCTCTGAGATTTGCAGATGATATTGTTATCCTGTCTGAGTCTTGCAGAAGATCTGGAGAAATTACTGAATGGCATGGACACAGTCTTGGAGAAGGAGTACAAAAATGAAAATAAATATATCCAAAGCAAAGGTAATGGAGTGCAGTCGAATGAAGTCTGGTAATGCAGGAAATATTATTAGGAAATTAAGTCTTAAAGGAAGCAGATGAACATTGTTACTTGGGTAGTAGAATAACTAACGATGGCAGACTGACAACATAAAATGCAGACTAGCACAAGCAAGGAAGGCTTTTTTTAAGAAAATAAATTTTCTCACTTCAAACATTGATATAGGAATTAGAAATCAGTTTATGAAGACTTCGTCTGGAGCATGGTATCGTATGGAAGTGAAACAAGAATGATAACTAGCTCAGAACGAAAGAGAATAGAAGCTTTTTAAATGTGGTGTTACAGGAGAATGCTGAAGGTGTGATGGGTAGATCGACCAGACATGAAGAGATACTGAATCGAATTGGTGAGAGGAGAAAGATTTGAAGAAATTTGACTAGATGAAGAGATAGGATGATAGGGCACATCTTAACATGCCCAGGTCTTGCTCAGTTAGCTTTTAAGGGAAGAGTAGGCAGTAAAAATTGCAGGGGTAGACCAAGGTATGAATATGACAAAACAGATTAGAGGACATGTAGGATGTAATAGTTACACAGAAATGGGAAGGTTAGCACAGGATAGTGTGGCCTGGAGAGCTGCATCAAATCAGTCTATAGACCGATGATCCAAACAACATTAGGAAGAAAAATTACTATCAAAACACCTCACTTTAAAAAGCCTATTGCTGTAAAACCAAGTCAAGTCCCTAGTACAAATATAAAACACAACATTGCAACTGCATAAGTATTTGGTTATCTATCCCACATTATTTACAACTATTTAGAAATGATGTACCAGGAAAATGCTGGGGCTGTACCTTAATTAAGGCCATGGTCGGTTTCTTCCCACTCCAAGCCCTTTCCTATCCCATCGTTGCCATAAGACCTATTTGTGCCGGAGCAGCGTAAAGAAAATCGTAAAAAAGAAATGAAATAAAAATTAGATTCTATCATTTACACTAGAGTCCCGTTAATCCGAACCCCGTTAATCTGATAGTCCCGTTAATCCGAACTGAAATATTCAATTTTTTAAAAAATCTCCTTATTGAAATGAAAGAACATATTATAGAAAGAAGATTTACTTGCATTTTATTAGTCATATTTTACTAGAATAATGTAATGTAAGCATAATTTTTCATCATAAACCATCAATCACTGGTCGTTTATTATCTTTACACATTCTGTTAGTTTCTTTTGCCATAGTGATTGGAACCTTCTCGAAGATGCAGTGTTAAACCAGCGTCTCATAAACATCGCATCAGTGGGCGTAGCAGCGGAGTGTTGCTCGACGTAGAGTACGGCAAGTTGTAAGGCGACCGCGGCATCTGTATGTGACACTAGTTGTTCATTGTGGTCTTCGTCGTCACTCTGTTCCTCATCAACTCCAGATTCTTTCTCCACCATAGCTACAGTTTCTTGGTCTGTTTGTAATTGATGGCAGTCAGCTTACATCCACTCGCTAATGTCATTTTCACTGTCATTTTCTCCTCTACGGGATCTTAACTACCCTCCTGTAATTTTATGCACTAACTTATTTTATTAATGTAACTGCTAAAGAACTGACATTGCAAATTACAGTATGTACTGTACTGTAGAAACTATTTTCCTCAGACGGTTAAGGAGCTGGCCTTCTGACCCCAACTTGGCAGGTTCGGTGGTATTTGAAGGAGCTCAAATACGTCAGCCTCGTGTAAGCACGTAAAAGAACTCCTGCGGGAGAAAATCTCGGGACCTAGGCGTCTCCGGAAACCGTAAAATTAGTTAGCGGGACGTAAAAACAATAACATTATTATTAGAACATATTTTCCGGTTAATCCGAAAATTTCGTAATCCGAACAGACTCCGGTCCCAATTAGTTCGGATTAACAAGACTCTACTGTATTTTCAAGCCATCTCACCAAGAACTGCAACTTTAACTTTAAAAATAACAAACAAAATTTACACCATCATAAATGCCTATTCCCCTGAAAATGAGAAAACTTTTCTAACCAAGTCCAGGAAAGAAGCAGATAAGTTTTGGGATCTCCTCAATCAGTAAACTAAGTAAATAAAAACAATGTTAAGATCTTATAAGGGGACTTCAATGCCCAGATTAAAAAAGATAATCTGGAAATGTTCTCCACATAAATATACAAATAAGAATAGCCAAAGTCTTATCGGACTCTCTAAATCCACATACTTCGAAAGGAGGCCAAACAAACTTGAAACTTGGGAATATCCTGACTGGAGAAAAGGGGTACGGCAGCTGATCATGTATGCATGGACAAATCCTTTCACAGAGAAATCGAAACAATGTTAAAGTATTAAGAGGAATAGGCACTGGTTCAGACCACTATATAGTCAAATTCAAAATTAAATTCACACCTCTAAAGAAGAAGAAACAGAAATCCAACAAAGGAAAGAGGAATTATGACCCACACCAATTAATCAGAAATGACAAATATCAAGAAACTACATGAACCCTAAAATTAACTGATAATTTTGAAGAACTGCTACCATTTCTGAAACAAAAAGCTAAACCTTTAAACCCATATAAAATACATGCTTGGTGGACATCAGAATGTGGTAAAATTCATGAAGAAAGACACCAGGCATGGTTAAAATTTTTAAACCAACAAAAGTGAAGAAAATGCCATCAACCTCAAAGAGATTTTTCCAGCTGACATCATATGGGAGCAAATATGTTTCCTCTCCACTTCATCCTATCTCTCCACCATTCCTCCTCCAACACTGTGTTCCAGTCCAGGTTCTGTTGTCCTACACTTTTCTTCACTTCTTGGTCTTCCTTGTCATCTGTCTTTCCAGTGCTTGTCTTGGCAGCTTTTCTTCTTTCATCCGCTTGACATGTCTAAACACCTCAATCTATTCTGTTCCAGTTTGTCATTTAGCTTTTGCAAATCCAACTAGAGGCTTTAAATGACAATATTGAGAAATATGATATGAAAATCAGTGTGGAGAAGAGCAAAACAGTGGTGATAACAAGAGGAGAAGGAATCGTTAGTATCAGGGCACAATACCTGGAGGTTGTTGAATGCTTCAAATATTTAGGAAGTGAAATAATGCAAGATGCAAGGTTGGATAAGGAGGTCAGCAGAAGAGCACAAGCAGGAAATACGTTCTCCCACAAGGTAAGGAACTTGGCACTGAACAGAGAAGATCCTATGAAATGTAAAGAGATAATGTACAAGATGTAGTGTACTCCTATATTAACATATGCATCAGATATTTAGACACTGACAACAAGAGACGAGAGTAAAATTCAGGCCAGAGAGATGAAGTTCCTTAGAAGTATGGTAAGGAAGACAAGGAGGGACAAGAGTAAGTAATGCTGAAGTCAGAAAAGAAATAGGGGCAAAAAACTTGAGAGATAGGATGGAGAAAGAAATTGTTTGGACATGTTATGAAGATGGAGGAGGGATGGATACCAAAAGAACTGTTAGAGGCTAAGACAGAGGGAAATATGGCAAGAGAGAGGCCTAGAGCAAGGTGGATAGACTTTGTCACGAACAGTGTAAGAAAAAGAAGACTGGAATACAATTACTGAAGAGGAGTGATGGAAGGAGAGGCAACTGTGGAGAAGTACCATCAACCTCCCGACCTGACAGGAGCTGGACAAGGGGAAATGAAAATGATGATGATGAATAACATATAACCTCAACAAAACGCAGGCATGGCATAACAAAATAAATAAGCTGACCAGAGTATAATATATCCCCAAGGAAAAAACTTCTCAATAGCCGTAAAATTAAAACACTATAGAACTGTTACACAACCAGAAATAACATACGCAAATGAAAATGAGCATAAACAAACACTACCAAGAGAGAGGACACTGGAGACTAACTTCTAATAAAACAGTCTACAAGGAAATGGAATCAGTAATGAGCAATCAGGAAAAAACGAATTGCGTTCTTTGGACGTCTACTCAGGACACCAGAAAACAGGATCAAGAGAATTATAGAAAAATTACAGAATAATAAGAGTAGGGTGATCAGATGCAAATAGATAACAAAATGCGGACTAAGCTATTTAACGAGGAGGATGGTGCCAGAAAAACAAAGGACACGAAAATCCTCCACTGAGAGTCAGAATTTAGACATACAGTGCATCCGCAAACTCACTCCACAGCGAGCTCGATCAACTAGCAGGAAAAGTTAGGTTAGCACCACTATTGTCCGCACGTGTTCAGCATTGACCTTCGAGTTGAGTTAATGGGGGAGGGTAGAATATTGGAGTTGACCGTTACAGTATTACCGACATTGAGTTCAGGTGCGTTGATGCTTTAAGTTGTGTTCTTGTCTAGTTTTTGTGTAAGCTAAGTGTGGTGAAAATGCTTCCTGTTGAAGAGAGTGTTTTTAGTGGAAAATGTTCTTCGTGCTACTAGAAACTTCATGGAAAATGTAAGGCGGCAATTTTGTTTGCGTTTTCCTGATTCGAGGTGTCCATATCATGACACTGTACATGATTTAATTAGCAAATTTTGTGCAACAGATTCAGTTCAAGATGCACCACGAACTGGTAGGCCAACAATTTTAACAGAACGGAAGCTTGATGACATTTTTAACATCATGTTGCGGAGTCCAACAAAATCAGTGAGAAAATTATTACAAAAGGCTAATGTCTCTCCTACGACAGCACATACGGCCATAACCAAAGAACTGAATTTGTACCCGTATAAAGTTACATTGGTTAAAGTGTTCACAAATAAATGTAAACTAGTTGAACTATGCCTTGGGCCGATGACCTTCAATGTTAGGCCCCTTAAAACAACAAGCAAGCAAGAACTATGCCTTCAAGAAAGAGGAAAGTAAAGTACTTCCAGTACCTACTGTGATAGTGGTGAGTACAGTATACCGTATTATCTTGAATACCACCCGCACCCTTATTTTGAAAGAACAAAATTTGATGATGCTTGTTGTTTAAAGGGGCCTAACATCAAGGTCATCAGCCCCTAATGGTACGAAATGAAATAACAAAAAGTTCAAATTCATCCACTGACCAAAATAAAATAAAAAATGTCATGAAGAATGAATGGATGGTCATGAACCCAACAAAAAACAAAAAAAAGACAGTGGATCAGACTTAAAAAAAGATCGTAAATAATAATATTACTGACCAAGGGACCACTTATAAAGCACAATGATGCTTGATGTCTAAAGGGGTGCAAAATCCACGTCTAAGGCCCCACAGAATGGTACATGTCGTGAGTAAAGTAGAACCATGCTATTTGTCATGTTGGGGTACTAATCAAAAGTAGCGAAGACTCACGGTGTTCCACACAAGATGGTACTACTCACAAGTATTGCACTTCGTACAGGGAACGCAGACCTATGGTGTTTCTCACACAATGGCGCCACTCGTAGCCAACGGAAACCGATAAGGTTCCTCACCTAGGTGTACTAACCACAGGAACTCACACTATCCCGTGGTGTTCCTCACATAGTGGGTACTAATCACAGGCAACGCAGAGTCACGGTGTTGCTCACATGGGTACGACGCACGGGTACTGGAAACCCCCAGGCCAGCCTCTTTACTGCTACTAATCACAAACCTATTTCGTACCTAATTTAGTGGTACTACTCACAAGTACAATCAACCCATGGTGTTCCCCGCATGATGGTACGAATCAAAAGTAGTTTCATGGTTCTAATTCAATCATCCCTTGGTCGCCCCTTTTAGTCGCCTCTTACGACAGGCAGGGGATACCGCGGGTGTATTCTACATGTGCGTCCCCCACCCGCAGGGGGTAGTGTGGTTGGTCCACGAGAGGTATTTTATTTCCCTCAAGTCCATCGGCAAGCCGGTTAGGACCCCCCTATCCGCCACCTGGGACGCGCCACGTGGGAGTATCACCTCTCCCCCTGCAACGCCAGCGTAGTAGGTTCGTGGAGAAAAAATTTTAAAAAAAGGTGAAGTCAAAATTATTTGCAATCTTTACTAACACACATCAAATGATTAGAAAATACAAATAAAAGTTAACAAACATTTCCAGAATGATATCCAACGAGTTCATTTATCATCATCATCATCATCAGAACCAACTTCGGAACTTTCAGCACCATCACCTTCCCACAAAATGTCGTCATCACTGCCATCTACAGCAAAAGAAATGATACATTTCCTGAAGCTCTTCCATACGAGGTCTTCAGGGATACGATTATCCACGAACACAGCAGCTGAACTTCTGGGCGCTGAATGCGACCAGTTGGCGTCAGTGTGTGATTATCAGCTGCCATCCATTCTGTATACAGCTGTTTCAAGGCTGCTTTAAATGGACGGTTCAGGCAGACATCCAGCGGCTGTAGCATAGACATCATCCCGCCCGGAATGACGGCTAGGTCGGTTTTCCCATCGTTGATATGATTCTTCACAGCATCTGTTGTGTGGCCACAGTAACTGTCGAGAACAAGCAAGCTCTTTTGTCCCAAAAATGCACCCAGGCGACGTTGCCAGACACACTTTACCCAGTCTTCCACAAGTGAACTGTCCATCCAGCTGGAGTTCTGAGATCTTATAAATTTTCCAGTTACCTCATTCCTGGTTGCCTGTCGAATAATGGACCATTTATATCGGTATTATAAATTTACTCATTCGGGACAAATATTTCAGATTCCCTACGGGAATCAACATCTATATTATTGTTCTGAGATCTGACAATAACACCAGTGGGTAGATTTTTAGGAAGCATCTTTTGCTTGAGAACAATGTACGGCGGCAATTTGGTTCCGTCAGCGAGAATACACAACATTACCGCACACCATTGTTTTTCACTACCACCAGTTCTAATGGTAACACTTTTCGCACCCTTAACATTCACAGTCCTGTGCACTGGAATTTCAAAGCAGACTGGCTTCTGATTTGCACTGCCAATTTGGGAAAGCAAATATGCATTTTCTTTCCGCAACCAAATTATGTGACACTGAAACGACAATAACTTCTCATCGTAGGCACCACGAAGACGCTGTGAAATTGAGGTACGCCTTCGTACGCTCAACCCATTTCTTTTACAAAAATTACAAACCCATCCTCGGCTTGCCTTAAACCCTTCCGATAAAAGTTACTTTGCGATCTCTAATGCCTTTAGCTCACACATTTCGGATGACACACCATATCCTAATTCCCACCTTTCTGTCACATATTTATAAAGTTTTCTTTCAATTTCTGGAAACTGTACACTCAGTCCACAGAAAGCTCTACGATCACCATTACATGTTAACTGCACATTTTTCTTCTTTCTCCAATCGCGAATACACGACTCGTCAATATCGTATTTCCTACTGGGGGCACGATTTCCAATAATTTTGGCTTTCCGAACTGCTTTCAGTTTCTCACTCGCACTAAAAGATCGCAAACGCTTTGTGGAATACATGTTGATACTCCGAGAACGTGCATGAGCCTGTCGCCAAGCGTGGAAGTAGCGTATACTGAGAGCGAAGAGAGAATTGTTGCCAAGCCGCGCCGGCGGTGATGCCCAATTTACGTGCATTCGGAAAGATAAATGATGATGATGCTTGTTGTTTAAAGGGGCCTAACATCGAAGGTCATCGGCCCCTAGGAAAGATAAATTTTCCAGAATTTTAAATAAGAGCTGCACCCAATTTTGGAAGCGATATTTTCGACAAAAAAACACAGTGCGGGTGGTATTCGAGATATATTTTATTTACTGTTTTAATTGTAATCATGTTTAATCCCACCTCCCAACATTACCGTAGCCCCTAGCGAATACAGTGCCGTCTCCTCACGGACGATAGTGGTGCCAACCCAACTCTATCTGCTAGTAGATCGAGCTTGCTGTGGAGTGAGTTTCCAGGCACACTGTATATTTTAATTTTCACAACAGGTGTCCATTTCTTTATTATACAATAAATACATACATACATACATACATACATACATACATACATACATACATACATATCATTATAGACTCTTATGCCTTTCAGTGTTCAGTCTGCAAGCCTCTGTGAATTTAATAATGTCGCCATAATCCTCGATTTGCAGCTAGTGATGTGGCCTCATTTAGTTCTATACCTCTTATCTTTAGATTGCTAGAAACCGAGTCTAACCATCGCCGTCTTGGTCTACCTCTACTTATCTTACCCTCCATAACAGAGTTCATTATCCTCCATAACAGAGTACATTATCCTCCTAGGTAACCTACCCTCCTCCATTCGCCTCACATGACCCCCACCACCGAAGCCGGTTTATGCGTATAGCTTCATCCATCGAGTTCAATCCTAAATTATCTCCACATTCTGAGTACCCTCCTGCCATTGTTCCCACAGGTTTGTAACAGCAATCATTCTTGCTACTTTCAGGTCTGTTACTTCTAACTTATGAATAAGATATCCTGAGTCCACCCAGCTTTCGCTCCCGTAAAGCAAAGTTGGTCTGAAAACAGACCGATGTAAAGATAGTTTAGTCTGGGAGCTGACTTCCTTCTTACAGAATACTGTTGATCGCAAATCCGAGCTTACTGCATTAGCTTTACGACAACTTGATTCAATCTCATTTACTATATTACCATCCTGGGAGAACACAAACCCAAATACTTGAAATTATTGACCTGTTCTAGCTTTGTATCACCAATTTGACATTCAATTCTGTTGAATTTCTTACCTACTGACATCAATTCAGTCTTCGAGAGGCTAATTTTCATACCATACTCATTGCACCTCTTTTCAAGTTCCAAGATATTAGATTGCAGGCTTTCGGCACAATCTGCCATTAAGAACAAATCGTCAGCATAGGTCAGACTGCTTACTACATTTCCACCTAACTGAATCCCTCCCTGCCATTTTATACCTTTCAGCAGATGATCCATGTAAACTATGAACAGCAAAGGTGAAAGATTGCAGCCTTGTCTAACCCCTGTAAGTGCCCTGAACTAAGAACTCATTCTACCATCAATTCTCAATGAAGCCCAATTGTCAACATAAATGCCCTTGATTGATTTTAATGATCTACCTTTAATTCCATAGTCCCCCAGTATAACAAACATCTTTTCCCTCGGTACCCTGTCATATGCTTTCTCTAGATCTACGAAACATAAACACAACTGCCTATTCCTCTCGTAGCATTTTTCAATTACCTGGCGCATACTGAAAATCTGATCCTGACAGCCACTCTGTGGTCTGAAACCACACTGGTTTTCATCCAATTTCCTCTCAACGACTGATCACACCCTCCCTTCCAAGATGCCAGTGAATACTTTGCCTGGTATACTAATCAATGAGATACCTCGATAGTTGTTGCAATCCTTCCTGTTCCCTTGCTTATAGATAGGTGCAATTACTGCTTTTGTCCAATCTGAAGGTACCTTACTAACACTCCATGCTAATTTTACTACTCTATGAAGCCATTTCATCCCTGCCTTCCCACTGTACTTCACCATTTCAGGTCTAATTTCATCTATTCCTGCTGCTTTATGACAATGGAGTTTATTTACCATCCTTTCCACTTCCTCAAGCGTAATTTCACCAACATCATTTTCCTCCTCCCCATGAGCTTGGCTGTTCGCAAGACCACCAGGATGATTTCCTTTTACATTGAGAAGATGTTCAAAATATTCCCTCCACCTCTCCAGTGATTCCCTGGGATCTAATATGAGTTCACCTGAATTACTCAAAACACTGTTCATTTCCTTTTTCCCTCCCTTCCTAAGATTATTTATTACTGTCCAGAAAGGTTTCCCTGCTGCTTGACCTAGCATTTCCAGGTTGTTACCAAAATCTTCCCACAACTTCATTTTGGATTCAACAACTATTTGTTTCTCTCTGTTTCTTTCATATACGTACAAATCCCTGTCTGCCTCGGCCCTTGTTTGGAGCCATTTCTGATAAGCCTTCTTTTTACGTTTACAGGCTGCTCTCACTTCATCATTCCACCAAGATGTTTGCCTTTTCCCATCTTTACACATAGTTGTTCCTAGGCATTCCCTTGCTGTTTCTACTACAGCATCCCTGTATGCCACCCATTCACTTTCTATATCCTGAACCCGCTTACTGTCCACTGTTTGAAATTTCTCACTAATCATATCCATGTACTGCTGTCTAATTTCCTCGTCCTGGAGATTTTCTCTTATTCGTTTGCAGACAGATTTCACTTTCTGTACCTTAGGCCTAGAGATAGTTCACTACAGATCAGATAGTGGTCTGTATCATCGAAAAATCCCGGAAAACTCATACACTCTTTTCCTGAATTCAAAGTCGGTTAAGATATAGTCTATTATTGATCTGGTACCTCTAGCCTCCCATGTGTAGCGGTGAATAGCCTTATGCTTGAAGAATGTATTTGTAACTGCTTAACCCACACTAGCACAGAAGTCCAGCAAACGCTTCCCATTCCCATTAGCTTCCATATCTTCCCCATATTTACCAATCACCCTTTCGTATCCTTCAGTTCTATTCCCAACTCTCACATTGGAATCGCCCAGAGCACTATTCTATCCTTGCTGTTGACCCTGACCACGATGTCACTCAATGCTTCATAAAATTTGTCAACTTCATCCTCATCTGCACCCTCACATGGTGAATACACGGAGACAATTCTATTCCTAATTCCTCGTTACCCCCTCTACCCGAATATCACTTACTCCTAGCACATCCAGATGCATCCTCTTTGCTGACTCAGCCAGTTCTACTTTCTTTCTTCCATATGCCCCATTAATTTTGATAGCTCCCCATCGAATTCCATTTTGTTCGCCAAGTTGTTTCCAAAGAGTCCCTCGCCTGTCAAATGGGAGTGGGACTCCATTACTCCCATAGGTCCGAGGCTTGCTTAAAATGTTCTGAGCTCGGTAAATTCATGAAGCAGGATGCTACCCTACTTGCACATAGTCCAAGTGAGGATCTCTCCTCTAACGGGTTAGGGACCACCGGTGAATTGTATAGTCCTCGCCACCTGAGCACAATGAGGGCCATGACTCAGAATGTGTCTGAGATATTTACATGCCTTGCTGGTACTTCTCTGAAGATTCAGTTGCGTTCAGGAATTTTGGCATGTCCAGCATATACTTATAAAAAGTTCCATGTAAATTACTTTAGATTATATTGAATCATTAAGGGGATTTTTACAGGTTCTACTTTGAAATGGTTAAACGGTTCCTATTAACAATATACTGTGCCGAGATCAATGAAAATATACTTTCTACATTTGCACTGTGCCCTGGTATAGAAAAAAAAATTCTGTAAGTTTTAATAACTCTGAACTATAATCAACTGACTTACGCAAACTGAAATAGTTTGGCCATTTCTAACTAAAAGGTAACTTGTTAACTTTAGGGTCATTACTACTCTCATTCGGGAATTGTTTGAAATTCAGAACTGATCAAAAGATTTCACATCAATCTGAAAGGATTTAGACTTAGTTTGCAAATACAGAATACATTTTCCAACATCACATTAATCAATATCATTTTTCAATGCCATTCATTTAAAATAAGCTTCCTTCAAATCCCGGTTATCTCCTGTTGCTTGTCACGTTGTCAGCTGTCATGCATTAACATAACAATGTTCTAGCGGGGTACTGCTGAGAGAGAAGCATACAGTATACACAATGGTAAATAGCGTCTATTATCACAACACAAGGTATGCGCAGAATAGTTGCATGTACTGTATATCTATAATCACATTCCTATATATCGATGCGATATTGAACATGCTGTCGTGTAATGAAGAATACTTGCAAAAACAAAGTAGTGAAATAGATTACCCCAAAATGAGCAGATTCACTAAAAAGAAAGGCGGACATTTCAGGTTTTTAAGATAATCCACCTTGACCCCGGACAATGATCTAAAAAAAAAACACGTCCGGATAAAAGAGGACGTCCGGTCACCCTAACTAAGAGCAACATTAGATGGATTACAGAAATCAAGGAAGATATGAGGAAACTGCAAATGACAATAGAAAATTTAAAAAACAAAATGGACAAAATAAAAATACTCGCACACAAACATACTAGACTACAAACCAAAATCAACATATGGGCAATGGGATGGGGGATTTCAGATGAAGATAGAAAGTTAAGATCAGAGAGAATGAAGTAGTACCAGGCTGAAAGAAAACTGAAAAACCTTTTTATAAAATTGACCAAAGTGGTCCAATGAAGGCCATAAAATGCAAATAAACAATAAAACAAGCATAGCCTATTTTTACTTACCTGTGCATGATAGATGTCTAACCACAGCTTCGGAAAGAATGTGAGATGTAAAGGAACTCCTTCAAACCCGACCATAGCACTAAGATTGACCAAAGAATCTGACATGCAGTCATTGTTAATGGCTAGACGACACATCACATCGATAAACTCATGATATGGAGAATAAAAGTCCAGAAGGGCTTGATCATATTCTTCATCCACTCCCTGTCAAAAAGAATTAAAACATAACTGTATTATTAATTTACGTAATCTGACTCAACAAGAGTTTCCCTAAGCAACAAAGAATCAATTAATAACACATTTGTTTTACAAAATAATGCGACGAGTTGGAGGGGGTAGTAAGATAAATTAACACTAGACTGGTAGCTTCTATACTAAGATTTATTAACTATGCACTAAAACTACACAGGACTAACGAGCACATAACTTTCGCTCACAACACACACTTACACAGTTCGTACTCTCTCTCTCTCTCTCTTAGTTTCTCACTTGTTTTAACACTACAGATAACTTTTACAAGCTAAACAGTTATAAAATAATACATATTGATTTGCTTTCCACCTATTCAATATAATGGATTTTATCCTTGACATAATACTACAGTTCAGACATGCTTTGGTCGTCTACCGAGCATCCTTAGCCATTATAATGTCTCAAGGTTAAGTTATGATTTTGATGTATTTACAATTAATTGTACTTAATTATAGTCTTAACACTAATCAGGTAAAACAGTTTGTTGAATTGCAGTTATGATATACAATGTATGAACTGGCAGTTAGTTGTGATTAAAATAACAGTGCCAAGGTTAGGGTAAATGACTTGATTCATTAACACTGATATCTAAGACTCAATGATAACATGACAATGAGATTCTGGCTAAAAGGTTTCATGCATTTCTTCTTTCGTTCTAACGGTGAGTGAACAACTGAGTGTATTGTGACATAGTAGTCCAGAGTCTTGGTTAAAAATTACAGAATCATCTCAAACTTAAAACTTCTGAAGTTTTTTGTCTTTATAAATATATTAATTTAATTGGTATTGCATGTTAATCCTCATGTGGCTTTGATACAGTTATGTCGCAAAGTCGCATGTTCCACACACTTGCACCCTAGGGCAGTGTACACTGTATTTCAAAAGCGGCCGCTCACTACACAGTTTGTGCGCGCCTATACAGTTTTACTTTCACACACAAGGTCCCACGTCACATGGCTACACGTTCTTTCCTTCACCGTCAGTCCACACTGTGGATGTGGCATGCTAGCCTGACAGTCACGGCAGTTCACGCACTTCACAGCACTGGCAGTCACTCACTGATTGAGCTCACGACTGAACTATACCAACACCAACCCAGGCAAGTCACTTTTGTCTTATACATCTGCGCCAGTCCTTCCAGAACAGTCTGGATGCTGGATGTATCCAGGAACCTCGTGAGATGGAGGACTCCAGGTTAATCGTCTCGTAATTTCCATAGTCCTATGCCGCGCTACCACAGACAGAAGCGATAGTGGGGCCAGTGTAGCACTTAAACCTTGCTTGTTATTGGCGCGGTCGAAGTGTAAGCGGGTGGGGCGATACGGGGACGTCCCCAGCCCATAGCAAGTTGGCATGGTGGACGCTATAACCATTAAAATAACATCATTAATTGAGTTCACCTGTGCATGACAGATGTCTAACCACAGCTTCGGAAAGAATGTGAGATGTAAAGGAACTCCTTCAAACCCGACCATAGCACTAAGATTGACCAAAGAATCTGACATGTAGTCATTGTTAATGGCTAGGCGACACATCACATTGATGAACTCATGATATGGAGAATAAAAGTCCAGAAGGGCTTGATCATATTCTTCATCCACTCCCTGTCAAAAAGAATTAAAACATAACTGTATTATTTATTTACGTAATCTGACTCAACAAGAGTTTGCCTAAGCAACAATAAGAATGATCGAAATGTAATCCTCACAAATGGTTTCTGAGAATGGCTATGAATATTTTCTAAATGTGATAACATTAATATCTTGAACATCCTTGTCTAATTTATGTGATGCTCTCTAGTTAAGAAGTAATTTGGCAACTGTTCCCCTTTCAAGGAAAAAGACACCAGTCACCTGTCGATCACAGATCTGAAATTTATCTAAAAGGTATGATATAGCTGAGTCATAAATTATAGTTTCTTGGTCAAAATCTTTCAGATATCTGACATTTCAAAACTGATCTACTGGGTCAATGATTTCTCCAAGCTTCTCACGATTGATGGTAATAATGAATTTATTATTGTGTTGCATCCATTCGCAGTCAGAGAATGTACCTTATCATCACTAATACCTTCACGTCGAGAGCATTGTGGTCAGCAGCTCACATATGGTGTTGTGACTTTTAATTCTCAGCATTTCACCCCAGAATATGAGAGGGAAATTGACTTTCATATTCAAACATAAACACTCAGTAGTTTATAAACTTACTGATACACCTATTCAATACTTCATTAGACCATTCGCATTTAAACAGTCATCATACAAACTAGGACATGTTTTGGCTCATTTTGAGCAATATTCAGCTAGAAAAATACAATTATTCTGAAATGTTTACAAAATGGCTTGTCTAGCTGTCTTGTTTACCTTTTGCTGATGTCATAACAAAAAACAAATCCAGTATCAGCAGCCTTATCTTCCAAGCAGAAACCTCTCTAGCATCAATTGGCCTAACAATCAATCCAGTTAAAAGAAAATTAATTTGCATAAGAGGTGGAATACTATCTCCAACTGAAATCCTCACTATAGACAGGTCCAGTATATGTTCATCGACATCTAATGAAGAATGCATTAAATTTCCTTGGAGTTAATTTCAATGATGAAATTGTATTCTACGAGGCAACTACAACTGCTGACTTAACAGCAAACATTACGAAGTTATGCACCTCTCCTTTGCTAAAACTAGTTCAAAAGATATCCATCATCAATTGGTATATATTTGCTCCACTAACTAAAATCAAAAACAGTTTTCTGGAAGATGACGATAAGGTGTTAAAAGATGCAGTCAAAGAAATTAAGATTCTCAATGACTCACATGTTAGACTAAAAAAAAAAAAAAAAAAAAAAGAAAAACACAAAAAACAAAACAAAACAAAAAAAACCCGTAGAAGGGTAGAGTGTTCTCAACTGAGAAAGGACATTAGTATCTGAGAGAATAAAGAAATATCGAAAGCATAGAAAAGCTAAATTGTCTTTGTATAATTGACTGCAACTGGTCCTGTGTTGGATGTAAAATGTTACAATTACAATTTATCTCTCTCAGATCTGTCCAGATGGAATGATCTATGCTCTAAAACATTTCGGAGATGATGTAAGTTGTATGCGAGCCAAGTGGAAAGCTCCCCTCAAAACTTCAATATCTGCAGTCGTCTTCTTCGTGTTAGAGATGATCACCTTCACGCTATCAGGGACTTATAGGCAGAAAAGTCGGTATTGCAGAAGATAGATATTAATGATACTGGTCAGCGAATTCGTAAACTACTATGACATACCTGCCAACTTTTAGAAACCAAAAATAGGAAGATTTTTTTATTCCTGGATTTCATTACATATATTCCACCACGGTCTAGGTGAAAAAAGGTCGAGATAAAAGGCATACATATCTACAGTTACAATGCGAATTGACCGTTAAATTTCAAATCTTAAACTACCAAAACATAAAAATGGTTACAAGAAAATGTACCTTATCATTATCATTTATGACACTTAAACGAATAATATTTATGTCACACCGACACACGCAACAAAATGCATAATATCGTATTTTCTCGCGTAATTAACGCACTTTTTGACGAAAAATACAGGCGAAAACTTCGGATGCGTAAATTATTCAAGGAATTAAGATATTTACAATTCATTTACATTTAAAAGATACATCAAATATAATATAAGAACACAACTGGTTCAACTCGTTTGCGGTTATCGTCATTTGGCGTAAAATTCCAGAGTGAGATTTTTCCTGAAAATTCAAATAGGGTACATCAGGTAAGTTAGACACAGGGGATTGAAGTACCGACTGGAAAATATTCTTCCCATTACGAGCTGACAATACGACCTGGAGTGAAAACATGAACTAATAAAAGTACAATTCATGTAATGCCATAACAATGACATACCGGCAAAAAAATTGTCCAACACGAGAAGGGCCGGGCATCGAAGGAGGGACCCTGCTACATTACCCCAAACCGTTCGTATCCAATCTTGTACGAGTGACGTGTCCATCCATCCTTCTTCTTGAATACGAACGTGGATCACTCGCGGAAATTTTGCTTTGGGCATTGTTTTTCGTTTTAGATCAATGTAAGGTGTAAGCTTTCTGAGATCAGCTGTGATAGCAAGCATTGCAGTACATCGTTGTTTTTTGCTTCCGGTAGCGCGTACGATACCACTGTATGATCCTTTCTTATCGATTGTTCGACTTTGTGGCATATGGAAACTGATTGGCGTCTGATCTGCGGTTCCTATAAGGGAGATCAAATATTCCTCACTTTACGCTTCTCAGGGCCGGTTCTACCACCTACTGGTAAAGTAGCGCGTAATTTGCCCTCCGCGTAAAAGGATGTTTCCGTCCGACCACTCCCAGGTAGCGCTATCGGCAGCATAAATCGTCGTTACCCGGCGCGTAATTTATCGGCCACTTCGAGGACCCGATAAGACTTTACCTGCCGGGCAAGTTCTGAGAGCTGAACATTATTAGCTGTATTTCTGGTGATATGCAACTCAAATTAGCTTAGTATACTGAAAAAAGCAGTATACTGTAACAGTGATCGACATTGTATTGCAGGATTTTGAACATTAATGCTTCCCTTTAGTTGCAACGGTCACACGAGCCTCTCGCATCGGTAGCGCAGGGAACACATTTTATACGTCAAGCTTTCGTAAAGAAACTCTAAAAGGATATATAATCAAAATCTGTTTGGAAATCATTTCAAATGGGCTTTAATTTTCTACTTTTTAGTTTTCGAACACGAGATATATATTACTGTATGTATCCTTCCTAACACAAGTGTTTTCCTAGCGTAATGGTTAACACGCTCGTTTTGTAATACGAAGTGTGCAGGTTCGAGTCTCTATTATGACGAATCTTTTTTATTTCCATTATTAGCGTTGTGTTAATCTGTATGCCTCTTTTCATACTTTCTTATCACAATATTACGTCTAATAGGAAAATTGTTTTGTATGTATGCTATGTGATGTTATGATTGATAGCACATAGGACTGTCGCCCAGGTAGCAGATTCCCTGTTACTTGTTTACATAATCTTGTAAATTATTTCGAAGAAATTGGAAACTATTCCATTTCCGAATTCCTCTTCCTATGAATAGATATTTATCCCGGTTAGTTCTTTACATTTACAGTACCTTCCAACTTTATCTTCATAAAGTTAAAAATTAAAATGAAATGCTTTATCAATAAATGGAAGCATCTGGAACTACACGAGGTCACAGAACTAGTTACAAATAGAGCATCGCGGAGATTCTTAATCAATTCACAGAAGCCTGCAGATAGAATGCTCAAAGGCAATAAGTCCGTAAAGAAGATGTGTGTGTGTATATATACGTATATGGAAGCGCGTAAGAGAGAGTTAAGAACAACGGCAGGGAACGAAAATACATTTTAAAATGTAAATTAGAAATAAGATGAAAACCTGCGTACCTTCTATTACGGAGCGAGCGACTTGACCAATCTACTACGAGAATACTTTTCAAAAACGCTGCCTTACATGACAGGTTATAACTGGCATAAGAAAATGTAATCTCGAGATTTTAATCCCAATTAGGTATTGATATTGAAGATCATAGATTAAAATCACGAAAGCTTGACATGAATCGTTGTCCATAACTCTTAAGACTCCCCTTATTAGGCTTTTTGGTGATAATCAGCAGACGCAAGCACAGGGAAATAAGACAATCGAAATGGGTTTCATGCATCTAACGATAGATAGCACCACACTCGAAAGCGAGAAATCGCTGAAAACCAGTCTAGCCAACTTCGTATATCAGTGTCTAGCTCCGGGTAGCTACCTAGCGCTTGCGCGGAGGTGGTTGGACGCAAGCCAAAGTACCAGCCGATTTACACCTCCAGGTAGTTTACCTCCCGGGCAGCTGCCAGCCACTTTACCAGCAGATGGTAGAACCGGCCCTCAATCACAAAACGATGAAAATGGTTTAAATCATTCGTCATTTTTTGGCATGATGATGTTCTTCGCCGAAGAGGAAGTCCATTTCTCTTCATAAAATTAATCAAGACTCGGCTAACCTTCAAATCCGAGACACTGATTCCATGTGCAGCGGTTATTTCACATTCTTTAAAATACTGCATTTCGTGAGAAATTGCTTATCCAACGTTGCGTCACAAAATCATATATTTAAGCAGATCCTTCTCTACTTGCGGAAACTTGCCGCCTTTTGGTCCGCGAAATGTTTTGCGAGACATGTTGGCCGCTTGACGTGCACTTCTGTTACCGCGGTAGCGCACGTTTCATTTGGGCACTGAATACTCGCTGCCCTCTTCCCGTATGTTTCGGCGTAATTGTTCACCGTGAGTTAGTATGATGCAGTATTACTCGAATACTGTGGACTGACAATTGAGATCACAGAATGTCCCGTACCCGAAACACTCGTAAAACTAGTGCCGGCTAATAACAGCACGTTGCCCTGTATCTGGAATGCCCGCTTTCGCAATAGGAAGCCTGCTACTTGAGTAGTTGACATCTTTATTTCGAAACACATCCGGAGCTGCGTGATGGATGTTCGAAGTTGTGGGAGCGTCAAATACGTGAACATTTGTTTTTTGTCCACTTTGGACCCAAAAATATTGGGATGCGTAAATTATGCAAGGGCGTTAATTACGCGAAAGAATATGGTAGTTTCTTTATCAGACGGTAAAATGAACGGAAATTTATAGGTATCTCTGAACACTTGGAGATAACGTTTGTTATATTTTTGGCCTTAACGAGAAAATAAATTACCTGAAACTGTCACCGACACAACCCCCTTAAAAACATTCAACTCATTAAAATGATGCACTTAAATACGCGAAACTACCACATACAAAACAATTCTATATGTTCCATACATTATTAACATACGACTTTGGCAGTGGGGGAAAGCATACAAATGCAAGAAAAAAAGGGGCCTAAAACTCCGACGAAACTACGCACAGAAACGATGTTAACAGCGCGCGAACAACAATAATAAACTCATTCTTTCATCCCGATTAACTGAGTCGCCAGCGCGCGCCAGCCTGTCTTGCTTGCAGGACAATTGCCGCCCCGAATCCCCAGCTGTATAAAGCGGACACGCTGCTGTGGTGAGCGGGAAACACGATGCATGACGGCGCAGGACGAAATACTCACGAAATAAAGCATCAAATACATACTCTTGAAAATGAGGTTTCGTAAATTACACAAACACATAAGAATTTATCGTAGGGGAAGAGTATTGGCCGTACTAGAAGTTATATTGGTCAAAAATAGGAAGATGTAAAAATAAATCGGAAAATCGGAAGACGAGTTAAAAACCGGAAAGTTTCCGGGTAAATCGGAAGGGTTGGCAGGTATGCTATGAGAATAAAGCTTTTGCACTTGGACACTACACTCTTTAAGAAAGAAATGCATTGAAGTTTATGCTGATCACCCTAAAGCAAACTTCTGGATAAGTAACCGAAAATATCAAACTCCGAATGGGCAAATGCTCTCAAAATCTCATGCAATATCTCAGCAGTTTCAGCAGTTGCTGTTCATTGTCTAAATTGTAAAACTTCAGGCTCCATGTGGTCATTCACGGTTTGTGAATGATGTCTTTTGAAAACATTACTTCTGTTAAGGAATAAAGTGTTTATGTTAGTGTGAATACGGAACCCAAGATGAAGTCTATCAGTTGTGATTTCATATTCAATGCAGTTTTTGCAATGGCATGTGTTGGTTGAACATATCAAAGCAAACATTTAGAGCTTCAAGAGACATACAGATTGCCCATGAGCATCAACCTGAAAAACCTACGCCAGGCCTCTACAGAGACCATACTCTATTATTATTATTATTATTATTATTATTATTATTATTATTATTATTATTATTATTATTATTATTTGGCAGATAGAACATAGCTCTACTTCATTTTTCCTGGGGAAGAGGAAATAAGCAGACCATGCAATATAAAGCTTGTAGATGATGTCCTAGTTTTGCCAAACTGTTTTGAGTCTCTGTATGGTCGATTTGAAGCTCTGTAAGGCAGTGCTTATTGACACGGTTGTAGTTTTTACTAGCATCAGTATGGGGTTGTTGCAGTGTTTTTAACTTACTGTTTACACCCAAGAACAACTGAATTAGAGATAACTGACGTTGTGGGGAAATGGTGCTGTGCTTGGTTCGGCAACTGTATTTGGAGAGTGTGACATGTAACGGTAAGGACATCAGACCTCATACGGGCTGAGTAACAGATGACTGCGGGATGGGTAAGACACAAGACCTCTCAGTACATTTGATCGCGGCCAGACGTATGGGCCACTCCATCTCTAGAAGTCATGCAGGCACTGGGCTTTCCAAGGGCCATGGTATGAACAGTATTCCGCAAGCATGTGAATTCAGACTAAATCACTGCAGCCAGGGTCAACTGTTGTGTACAATGAGTTGGTAACAGGAGTCATTCTCAGCTACTGTATCTTGGAGTGGATAGGCAGGTCACAGTGTAGTAGATCACTCGTCAATTCAATGCTGAACAACGACGACATATGGGCAGCCATACCATCCAGAACCTTCTCCTCACCTGACTAACATGGGTCAAGGAATACCGTCATTGGATGATTGAAGCAGGGAAAAATGTTGCCTGGACAGATGAACCGAGGTACCAGTTGGTAAATGCCGATAGCCAGGTACGAGAGCATCATCAACTGTAGGAGTCAATGGATCCCTCTTGCCATCAGGGTACACTTCAGGCCAGTGCTGTGGTATCCTTGTATTAGGACAGTTCATATGGGATGAAATGGGAACCCCCATACATCTGATAATGTTACAGAAACCTGTTGGAAGATCATGTTCACCCCTTTGTTCACTTCCAGCATGCTGCAGGTGACCTGTACCTACAAGACAATGCTCCAACCCATCGCTTCTGAATTGTGGCTGATTGGTTTGATGAGGGTCTAATGTAGTCATAGTAGTAGTAGTAGTAGTAGTAGTAGTAGTAGTAGTAGTAGTCATTGACTACCTCTAAGATCTTTATTTTCCCATATCAACAGACTTTATTTGACTAGACTCAAGTTATTTTCATTTTACATTTATTTCATCTTGCACTACAAGACTATGTTCACACCATTCAGCAACTTCTCTATATCTTCAGCACATTTGGGTACTACTAGCCTCAACCTACAAAAAAATAACAAAAAATACGTGGCTTTCAAAGTCTTTGGCATCTAACCATTGTGTGTACTAAAACTAGTCATCGACAGGTACACAACAGCTAGTGAATATTTATTAAATAGTAGTGATTGGCTGGTTTCAGTTCAGTTCAGTTGAACTGTTTTTATAATGAACACGAATGTACGACTAACCTTGGCAGCATCTAGTTGACCATGGGGCACAGCCATCTGCACCATTGGTCGAGAGGGTCGCGTACTCGTTTTCAGACCAATAGGAGGAAGCTTATGCCCCCTTCGTGGAAAATATGGTCCCATTGGAAGAGCATTGTGGTTTTCTTGGAAGGCAGCATGGCAGTGAGAAAGCAGAGGAACCAGCACCTGTATTACTTCCTGTGGCAATAGTAGCAGCATCTCCTTTAGAAGGTCTAGAGGCACAGAACAAAACAATATTTACAATTTATAATGAAACATATAGTAAAATACACAAGAAATTCACATGATAAGGGATGGAATTAGAACTGTAAGTACAAGATACAGCAATGAAAAATAATGAAATGTTTAACTGGATCAATTTCACATACAGGTAAATTAAAAAAAAAAAAAAAAGCAAGCACAATGTCCTTTCATGCTTAACTTGCCATGGAAAAAAAAAAAAAAAAAAAAAAAAAAAAAAATTTGCAATTTTCTTAATTACTTCGGTATATTTATCTGTCTAACAACCTTGTTATTTTCTATTTGTCAAACCCACAGCAAAGGAAACATCAGACTTGTATGCAAGAATGGCAAAATCAACAACTTCTCTGCACATAAAGATGCAACGTGGAACATCTGGTTATGAACAGGGCCATTTCATCAAGAGCAAGAGTAAAATATTGAATTAACCTGTTCCTCTATATGCGCATAGCAATGTGCTGCTGCAAGCAGACACTACTACGAGAACTACTTAGAGGCATGTTCATCAACAATTGACCAGAGAGAGCTGGAGTATGTGCAATGTTTACATGCATTTATTCAATCATTTTATAGTGCTGTCTTTAGATTATTATTTTGTTAATGCCGTAACATTCCAGCAGAACTATATACTTAACGTTGGGTGCATTAACAGATACTGTAATACAGAGCTTTCTTTCACGATCTAGCAAAATTGATTTCAAAAGACTGTGGATCTTAGCAGTAAAATGCAAAAAGTAACTCAGTTTAAATATTTTAATTCAATACAAAATAACTCTTTACAAAACTTATTTAATTTTTTTTACAAGTAGGTTAACAGTTACAAACAAATTATTACAGCAATACTATATTTGCAAAGTAAGCTGCCAAACATTTTTAAAGCACACTAGTAGATACACTACTGTAATCTAAAACCGTAGTCTTAATGATAGGCAGTGTAATGATGATGATGATGATGATGATAATGATAAGTCTAATGATATATTTCAATACAGAGCAACATGTGAAATGTTATAGTATTCAGTCACGACTGCACATAATTAATTTTAAAATGCAGTATATAGAAATATAATTACAGAAATAGGCCCACATTACACAATACCAACAGCTCACAGAAATACCTTATTTTACAAATGCGCAATCACGCGTAAATTTGTGTCCTCCTCCGAGGTGGTGCAACTCATTTCAGGTACAGCTCTAGTGGAAATGAGCTGCATATATCGTTTTAACCACATAACAGCCCTAATGCTAATCTTACATTTCTGGCAGTATTGGGAATCAAACCGGGAACCCGAGGACGGTAGCTAACAAGGCTAACTTTTACACTATGGACTTGGATTTCATCATTGGTGCTATAAATACAGAACTATAATGTAAATAATCATTCAATGGAAACTTTGAGTGATTTTGATTTTTTCTCTTAATGCAAAGGTTTTTTGATAATGCACATGCGGGTTGAAAATCAGGAATTTCAAATGGTCCAACATCAAGCCTCTGCCTTTTTATTGTAAAAAGTTCTTCTAACGCTCCTCTTCTTAAATTTCTCTTTTCCTGCTTTTGATATGCTAGGGCAAACCATTCACAGGGTTGTAACTTAAAAGCTTTTCAGTCTGTCGAACATGCAAGTTCAATATAAATATTACACTATAACATAATATAACTGTAAAAAACATGTGTACTTAAACATTAATCTCATTATCACCACTACTGATACATAAATCATTATGTTGCCTCTATCGTGAAATGGTAGAGTAGCTAGTGAACCGATGTTTCTCTTATCACATTAGCAATTGTTACTCTATTGCTATTTCCTGCAAACTGTTTTTCTTGTAAATATGACCACTTTCTGCAAGAGTGGAAGAATTAGGCTGATAGCTGTCATATAAAACACACTGAATTCCCACTGTTATTATTTAGTCAGCCAATGTAACACACAGCGAGACTACAGCAGATTGCACGGTGACACATGATTACTTGCAATGTTAGCCACAAACAGCGTAGCGGTGCATTTCTCTCATTAACGCACGGGGCCTACAATGATGAATACAACTGTTCTTGTGTATTCAAACTGGAATTTTTTTGCTGTGACTCAATTTATTTTAACTGCTATTGGTTTTACATTGCACCTACTCATACAGGTCTCACGGTGCCAATCTGATGGGACAAGGCTAGGACTGGGAAGGAAATGGCCACACTGTCCAGTGTGAAAATGGGAAACCAAAGGAAACCATTTCCAGGTTTGCTGACAGTGGGGTTTGAACCCATCACCACCTGAATCCAAGCTAACAACCTGGTGCAAATTGCACAGCTAGCCTGCTCAGTAATTGTTCATTTCTAAAGTAACATTGTATTTACAGGTAGCACTGGTGTGCTTAAAGCTCATGTTATCTAAAGACTATTTCTTCAATATATTATAGCAAATACTTGAACACAAGTAGGCTGATCTCCCGACTTCATCTGCGGGTCTTGTGATGGCTGTATAGCCAATGCATGAAGCACACAATGTGCCACAATGAGTGCAAGTATAACTGGGATGTTGAATGGGAAACCTTCCCTTTCTTCTGAGAACTTCCTTTATTATCTCCTGTAAATCTTAGTCTGTCACCATCTTTCTTCAAAATGGAGTGTACCATTACGTACCAATGCCCTCAAAGATGTACGGTCTACGGCTGATGTCTCCTGGTTATTGATACCGATGCTGATACCTCGTGATATATGCTTTAAGTACATCTTTAAAATGTTTTCTTGGAGCCCCAATCCTGCGTTTACCCCGTGATAGCTCAGAATATAATATTTGTGTGAGAAGGCAATTGTTAGATATGCAGACCACATGGCCCATCCAGCCATGCAAGGTTTAGAACACATAGCAAAGGACATCATATTCATTATACAATAATAGAAGAAGTTTTTAATGTGTCATTTTAATCCCCATTTTAATTGTATAGTGTTCACATTCTTTTGTACTGTTTTATATCAAGACTCTAATATTTTTCAATTAGGTCACCTTATTAAACTCTGAATACATAGGCCTATGTAAACATTATCAACTTGATTATGGTGCATATGTAATTACAACATGTTATGTTAACATGTTTAGACACGTAAATTGTAATATTTTTTGGTGTTTGTAACTGCATGTATTATCTTTTCCACCTTTTGATTATAGCTGAAGATGACCCAATATCATATGGTTGAAACTAGTCCCAACATTCAATAAAAATAATAACATCAATCTACATTGGTATTGATTAGGCAGACCTTAGCATCCCCTTCTTGGATAGTAATCAATCGTCAATAGGAACCATAAAGAAATGTATTACTTATGCTGAATGAGAAATGTAAGGAATTTTCAAGACAGTACAGTGGCCAATAACACACTAAATTTAAGGAACGTGTTTGGAGACAGAGAGATCAATAGGGGCCTATGGCCAGCTCAGTCTGCTGACCTTAGTACATGCGAGTCTTACTTACAGGGAAATCTCAAAGAGAAAGCCATGAGTTTCTGAGCCCAAAATGTTAAAATCAGGAGTGTGATAATTAGATGTTACTTATGTGGAGTTACAATGTGTGTGTCAAACCTTTCTTTGAAGGTGCCAGGTGTGCTTGAATAAAACTGGACATCACTTTCTGAACATAGTATCACATTCTGTCTAGGGAAAGATTAATTAATCACAGTTTGAAAATTCAACTACTCATACATCATCCTGCAGGATAAACCGATTTTGCAATTGTCTTCATACTCACCAAATCAATGCCATCACAAATTTTTTCTACAAAATCTCAACAAGATGACCGAGTTTGATAGTGCTCGAAAATCATTTTTGATCTAACTGGAGTGAAATTTAAATGTGATGAACTTTGCTATCAATGAACAGAAAACTTCTATTAATATTCTGAAAGTGAGGTTCTTTTGCCAATATTGAACACATGGTATTGTTTTGCTCTTCAGTTGTACACTCTTAAAACACAATGAACATGTACAATAATACCATGCACATATGAATGAAGTGTCTAGCTTTGCTGTCTAACCAATCATCATACTGAAGAGAGTTCACTTATGCAAAGATATAACAGACACACACAACTGGTTAGGAGAAAAAAAAAAAAGAAAAAAAAAAAGAGAGAGAGAGAGAGAGAGAGAGAGAGAGAGAGAGAGAGAGAAAGAGGAAATTCAGCTTACATTTTCATTAGTAGGAGAGGATAAGAATAGTTGCTCCTATTTGACCCTTGCCTATAATGAGACTGATCAACATAACTGAAAGTTTTCAGGCTTCTTAAGTTGTAAAATAACTGCACTTCACTAGCTAGCCTCTAGAAGAGGTGCGACAACCAAACTGATGAGCCTAATACCACATTGGGGTCATAATATAATGTTATTTGTTTTACGTCCCACTAACTACTCTTTTATGGTTTTCAGAGACGCCGAGGTGCCGGAATTTAGTCCCGCAGGAGTTCTTTTACGTGCCAGTAAATCTACCGACACGAGGCTGACGTATTTGAGCACCTTCAAATACCACCGGACTGAGCCAGGATAGAACCTGCCAAGTTGGGGTCAGAAGGCCAGCGCCTTAACCATCTGAGCCACTCAGCCCGGCTACACTGGGGTCAAATACTGGTTAATTTACAATTGAAAACTTCCGATTATTATTGATTTGATATTTTTAACATTATAAACCAATGCCTGAAGTCTTATATAATGCCTCGCATATCCATTGAACAAGCAGGATTTTTTGCAGGAAAAGGAACATGGCAACAGATCTTTAATATGAGGCAATAAGTGAAAACACTCATGAGTTCTGTGCCTCCTGTCCTAATTTGCTTCCTTGATTACTATGTTGTCTGGGGTAAACTATGACAGGTTATTGGTGAATTTGGCATTCCACAGCATTTACTATTATGTTTGAGTCACCAGTCCATAGACTGGTTTGATGCAGTTCTCCATGCCACCCTATCCTGTGCTAACCTTTTCATTTCTACGTAAAAATTGCATCCTACATCTGCTCGAATCTGCTTGGCATATTCATACCTTGGTCTACCCCTACCGTTCTTACCACCTACAGTTCCTTCAAAAACCAACTGAACAAGTCTTGGGTGTCTTAAGATGTGTCCAATCTTTCTATCTCTTCTTCTCCTCAAATTTAGCCAAATCGATCTCCTCTCACCAATTCGATTCAGTATCTCTTCATTCGTGATTTGATCTATCCATCTCACCTTCAGTATTCTTCTGTAACACCACATTTCAAAAGCTTCTATTCGCTTTCTTTCTGAGCTAGTTATCATCCATGTTTCACTTCCATACAATGCCACGCTCCACACAAAAGTCTTCAAAAACATCTTTCTAATTCCTATATCAATGTCTGAAGTGAGCAAATTTCCTTTCTTAAGAAAGCTCTTCCTTGCTTGTGCTAGTCTGAATTTTATGTCCTCCTTACTTCTGCCATCGTTAGTTATTTTACTACCCAAGTAACAATATTCATCTACTTCCTTTAAGACTTAATTTCCTAATCTAATATTTCCTGCATCACCTGCCTTCGTTCGACTGCACTCCATACCACTCAGCAGCTTCTCGAGATCTGCAGTCTCAGATAAAATAACAATATCATCGGCAAATCTCAAGGTTTTGACTTCCTCTCCTTGGATTGTGATTCCCTTTCGAAATTCCTCTTTGATTTCCTTTACTGCCTGTTCTATGTAAACACTGAAAAGGAGGGGAGACAAACTGCAGCCTTGCCTCAATCCTTTCTGGATTGCTGCTTCTTTTTCAAAGCTCTCGATTCTTATCACTTCAGACTGATTTTTATACAGATTGTAGATAATTCTTCGTTCTCGGTATCTGATCCCAATCACCTTCAGAATCTTAAATAGCTTGGTCCAATCAACATTATCGAATGCCTTTTCTAGATCTACGAATGCCATATACATGGCCTTGTCCTTCTTGATTCGATCCTCTAAGATCAGACGTAAAGTCAGGATTGCTTCATGTGTTCCTACATTTCTTCTGAAACCAAATTGATCTTCTCCCAAATCAGCTTCAACTAATTTTTCCATTCTTCTGTAAATAATATGTGTTAAAATTTTGCAGGCATGAGATACTAAACTAATGGTGCGGTAGTTTTCACACCTGTCAGCACCAGCTTTCTTGGGAATAGGTATAACAACATTCTGCCGAAAATCGGATGGGACTTCTCCTGTCTCATACATCTTACACGCTAAATGGAATAACCTTACCATGCTGGTTTCTCCTAAGGCAGTCAGTAATTCAGAGGGAATGTCATCAATTCCAGGTGCCTTGTTCCTATTTAGGTCGTTCACAGCTCTGTCAAACTCTGACCTCAAAACTGGGTCTCCCATTTCATCAAAATCAACAGCCTCTTCTTGTTCCAGAACCAAATTATTTATATCTCTACCTTGATACAACTGTTGGATACGTTCCTGCCAACTTTCTGCTTTATCATCTTTCCCTAGAAGTGGCTTTCCATCTGAGCTCTTAATATTCATACACCTAGATATCCTTTCTCCAAAGGTTTTCTTAATTTTCCTGTATACAGCATCTACCTTTCCTAGGACCATACAACCTTCGACATCCTTGTGCTTCTCCTTCAGCCATTCTTCCTTAGCTACCTTGCACTTTCTATCCACTTCATTCTTTAATCACCTGCATTCTTTTCTGCCCTCTTCATTTCTAGCATTCTTGTATTTTCGATTTTCATCAATCAGGTCTAGTATCTCCTGAGTTATCCATTGATTCTTAGTTGATCTTTTCTTCCTTATTATTTCTTCAGTAGTCCTACTGACTTCATTTTTCATGACTATCCACTCTTCCTCTACTGTGTTTCCTTCAGCCTTTTCATTCAGTCCTTGTGCAACATGTTCATTGAAACAATCCCTCACACTCTTTTCTTTCAACCTGTCTAGATCCCATCTTTTTGCATGCTTTCCTTTCTTCAATTTCAGTTGGCATTTCATGACCCAACAAATTGTGGTCAGAGTCAACGTCTGCTCCTGGGAAAGTTTTGCAATCCAACACCTAGTTTCTGAATCTCTGCCTAATCATAATGAAGTCTATTTGATACCTTCCAGTGTCTCCAGGTCTTGTCCACGTATACAGTCGTCGTCTGTGGTGTTTGAACCAAGTATTGGCAAGGACTAAATTATGAACAGTGCAGAATTCAACCAGCTGACTTTCTCTTTCGTTCCTTTGTCCCAGTCTCAATTCTCCTACTGTATTACCTTCTCTTCCTTGGCCTACCACTGCATTCCAGTCTCCCATCACAATTAGATTCTCGTCACATTTTACATATTGTATTAAATCTTCTCTCTCTTCATATACTCTTTCGATTTCCTCATCATCCGCTGAACTAGTAGGCATATAGACCTGCACTATTGTGGTGGGCATTGGTTTGGTGTCTATCTTGACGACAATAATTCTTTCACTATGCTGGTCATAGTAGCTTACCCGCTGCCCTATGTTCTTATTCATTATTAAACCAACTCCTGCATTTCCCCTGTTTGATTGTGTGTTGATAATACGGTAGTCGCCTGACCAAAAATCCTCTCCTTCATGCCAACGTACTTCACTTACACCAACTACATCTAACTTTAGTCTGTCCATCTCCCTTTTCAGATTCTCTAACCTACTACAACGATTCAAACTTCTAACATTCCACGCTCCGACACGCAGAATGTCGGTATCCATCTTCCTGATGATCACCCCCTCTCGTGTAGTCCCCACCCAGAGATCCGAATGGGGGACTAGTTTACCTCCGGAATATTTTACCCGGGAGGAAGCCATCATCAGTACATCATTCATACAGAGAGAGAGGCATGTCCTCGGGAGTTAGTTACGGCTGTAGTTTCCCGTTGCTTTCAGCCGTGTAGCAGTATCAACACAGCTAAGCCATGTTGAGTATTATTACAAGGCCATATCAGTCAATCATCTAAGACTGCCGCCCTTGCAACTTCTGAAAGGCTGCTACCCCCCTTTCGATGAACCATTCATTAGTCTGGTCTCTCAACAGATACCCATCCGATATGGTTGCACCTGCGGCTCGGCTATCTGCTTCATTGGGACACGCAAGCCTCCCCACCGCGGCAAGGTCACATGGTTCGCAGGAGAGGCATTTAATATTATTGCTGAAAAGTCTGTGAGGGAACAACATTGCAAGTGTAAAGATAGATGGCAACAATTCAGAATTCTCCAGTAGCCTATATCCTACGGTGTCCGATGAGGCTGCATATTATCACCCATTCTTTCTAACATCTATGCTGAGTATGTGATGAAGAAAGCCCTCAATGTCTGGATTGGAGGCATATCAACTGGGGGATGAATAATCAGTAACATGTGCTTTGCTGACAACACCACTCTCCTTGCCAGCAGTGAAAATAAACTTGCAGAATTACTAGCAAGAGTCAAATGTTAATTGATAGAGCAGCACAGATCCTGCTGACAAGTCGATTAAACGAACTGGAGGTGGTGAATGATTTTATATACCTTGGGTCAACCATCTGTGATACAGGTAGATCTGACAAAAAGATTAGGAGATGCATCACTGACTAAGATCGCAGAGCAGAGCCATAACGAACAGCAGAAAGATCAGAGTGGTTGAATCACTTGTGTTCTCCGTCTTCTCCTATGGTTCCAAGACCTAGACTCTCAAGACAAGATAGAAGAGCCACATTGATGCCTTTCAGATGTGGTATTGTAGAAGGGTGCTACATATACCTTGGACAGAAAAAAGAACCTATGGGCCTATTATACAAGAAAGGAATATCTTGGAGTATCTCTCTTTTCACGTCATAAGGAGAATCGTTCAGTTCTTAGGGCATATTTATAGCAAAAAGGAATGTTGAAAATTTGGAAAAGTGTATCATGGAAAAGGTTGTTGGCAGAAGACCACATGGAAGGACAATGAGCAGGTGGATTGATCAACTGAAGCACATCACCGGCAAGACTTTTCAGCAGGCTTTAAGAGAAGCTGAACACCATCGCAGATGGTGACGTTTAGTTGAGAATATTGCGTGAAGTCCAAAGGGGTCATGACACCCAGCAATGAGTTACACAACTTACGATGATGATTCTCAATTTGTGAAATTAAATTATGGTTCCTACTGGGAACTTAATTTTTGGAACTTATGTTTACTTGCAAGTAGCATGCCACAATGATATATTACAAAGCTAAATAATTCAATATTTGTGCTTTATACAAAATAAAATTTCATTCACTTATATTGTTCATCTACAAATATCACCCTAAAGTTATCTGCAGTCACCTCATCTTGCTTTATTCACAATACATGTTTCTTATCCATCCCACTTTTCTTATATAAAGACTGTTGTACACCAATTCAACTTTACGTTCAAAGCAGGCCAAAATCTAAGAATTCAATAGCGCCATTTTACCACTCCCTTTGCCTTATCCCATCTTCTTGGCTTATTAGCCACTCTGCCGTAATCACACAGGACTCTTCTCCCTTTCTCATTAAACAAATCTGTAGTTTGATGTAATTTAAAATCTTGAGATCATAAGCCATGGGTCGTGTAGTTCCACAACAAATTTGAACCATAAAAGTAAATTTTCATTTAAAAATTACACAGGTATTGTCTAAGACTAAAGAGTGACAAAATAAATGAGTTATATCCTGCAAAACCAATTGATATCACAACTTACCAATGCAGAGGTTGCGCATGTCAGCTGAATTATAAGTGTTGAGTAGAGTAGCTAGTTTGCGTAGCACCTCAACCCATTCCTTATTGTTGCGAATTTCCTTAATGTCACGGTATAAACGTAGGCACTTAATGATATCCAACAGCAATGCTAGCAACTCCAGCATATCTCCCGAAACATGGCAAGCTGTAGCTTCATGATACATCGCATGCAGGGTCTGAAAAGCCTAAAAGATACAGTGGAAAATTAGAAAGCAATTAAATATCATATAAAGAGACAGCATCAGAATCCAAATTTATTTCTCTGGTATTTTTTGTTGTATGACTTTTGTATGACTTTAGTCTTACATTCTGTGATGTACAGTCACTTCAAACACCGGGGAAGCAGTGAGACCTATCTTTACAATGGGATTCATTAAAAGTTAAATGTGCAACAGTGGGAAAATGTATTTGCCAAAAATATTTATTTTCTTTTGGACATTTATTTATGTAACCCTATTTGTTTGAAATTTTGTTTGATGGAAAAGCTTTCAGAACACCCTATGGAACAAGCACTGCATTGCATCCGGTTTCATCATACTCCACGTTCGAGAACAGTTTAATTCTCAAAGCATCGGCAAGGAAGAAGATTACTGGTACTTGGGTTGGTCAAAATAAAATTGTATGTTATTGGTCAATAAGGTTCAGCGAGGTTAATCCGGCACTTTTATTGAATATTAATTTTGATGAGGTAATTTCCTGTCTTCCGACTCGCGAGCGCACTCGCTGTGGTGCATGCATGAGCACGTCGTCTTTTTGATCGGGTTCTCGTAGAGGATGGACGTGGTCCGTGACGAGCTCCCACTCATGTGGGTGAGTTCAGTGTTTCTTGGGTAAACACTCGCTTCTTTTCGGACTTAGTTTTTTTCCTAAAATGGTAAAGACTCTCAATTTAACTCCAAGTGCAGGTGTTTTCCCCAGTGAGATCTTTTGGCCAAGATTTTAAATGTCAATGGGAAGGAAAGTTGTTAACTTTTTATACAAACTATAAACTTAACTTGATTCATAACTTTAACTCCATAATTCAGCTTAAATTTTTTTTAAATTGCGAATGATGTAACTTCATCATCATTTGGTTTGTCAAGTTCTTTGTAATGTTAACTAAAGTCTTTAACTTAAAAAAAAAAAAAGTATTTTCTTTTCATAGACATGGGATTAGCCCTCCGTTTCAATGTAGAACATGTTTTAGGTGGGTGCTCTTAGCACCAGGTATCATTCTCCATTCCGTGTGCCTGAGGGCATTTTTAATTTCGTTTTGGAAATTTTAAATAATCTTCTCTAGGTGTTCCAATGTTACATAAGTTTTGTTTTTGTATTCTTAATTTAAATAGTGCTCTTAGGAAAATTACCTTTATTTGAAGTTTTGGTCATGAAAATCTACGTTCTACTGCCTTGTACGGTTCCTTCTGCTGTCCAAATCCTGCCCTTAGTTGGCGTGTGCTTTAACCTTGCTTGATTTTGATTTTATGATTGTGTTTTAACTATCCTAAATTTGTTTCATGTTTTGAAATTTTGTTGTGTTACCCATGAACGGTACCACTGTTAGCCATGAGCATGGTTTTCGTGAACCGAAATTTCGGACAGGGTAATTGAGTTGAGTCGAGCGCAAGCAATGAAGGGAGGTGGACGTGCGGAGCAGTTAGTGAGAAAGATGGGTATCTCCTTGGTGCAATATCGAGCAGTTATTGGAGGATGGCAGAGATACAGGAGTATGAAAATGGTAGGAAGAACGAAAAGCAAGGATTTCTGGAGAAGAGGATGGTTGTGGCATCAGTGGCAGTGGTGGTGGCAATCTTACTAATTATTGGGGGCGTGGAACTGAACCCTGGCCCAGGTCTAGGAGGAAACATCAGTTGGATGGAAGTCGAGGCTATTAAAGAGATTGTGAAGGAGGCGTGTCCAATAGACCAAGTTAAGGAGTTAATGAAGGAGCAGTTGACGGAAATTAATGATATGAGGAGGTCCCTGGAGGAGAAAATGGAGAAGTTGAGATTGAAGATGGAAGATAATGCTGAGGAAGTAGTGTTTATGAGAAAGAAGGTGAAATCTTTGGTAGAGGAGCTGGAGAAGGTGAAGAGAGAGGAGGCAATAAGCTGCCAGGAACGCATGACGAAAAACATCTTCATCTATGGTATACAGGAGGGAGTGAAGGAAAATAAAGTGGATATAGTGTACAAAGTGATGGATGTGATACAAAACAAAATGAAAATAATTTTAGTGAAGTGGATATAGATGATGAGCCGGCCCCGTGGTGTAGGAGTAGCATGCCTGCCTCTTACCCGGAGGCCCCGGATTTGATTCCCGGCCAGGTCAGGGATTTTTACCTGGACCTGAGGGCTGGTTTGAGGTCCACTCAGGCTACGTGATTAGAACTGAGGAGCTATCTGACGATGAGATAGCAGCCCCGGTCTCGAAAGCCAAGAATAACGGCTGAGAGGATTCGTCATGCTGACCACACAACACCTCGCAATCTGCAGGTCTTTGGGCTGAGCAGTGATCGCTTGGTAGGCCAAGGCCCTTCAAGGGCTGTAGTGCCATGGGGTTTTGGTTTTTGGATATAGATAATGTGGAAAGAGTGGGTAAAGTGAGAGGGAATAGACCAATAAAAGTGAAGTTATTATCCACCTTGTTGGCGGATATTGTGGTTAGGAATGCTGGAAAACTACAGGGAAAGTGTGGGTGAGAAGAGACATGGGGAGTGCGGAAGTAGAATCATTAGAATTTCAAATAACCACCTAATGAGAACCGGGAACCAAGGGTTGAGAGCTTTCATTAGGGGACAACACCTGGTGGTAGGGAATAGAAGATGGTTTAGAATGTGGTCTGTGAACAAGCTACAGGAAATGGATAATATTTATAAACAGTAAGGGTGTTTGGTGTCAAACCAAGGTGAAAAAGTTGTAGATAGGTCGAATTGCGATGATCAAGCAGGCAGGGGCAGAACACGCGAGTCCAAGGTACGTGAAGGCACTAGTGGAGAGAGCAGAGATCACCACGTCCAGGTGGAAGCGGGAAACGATGAAGAAAGGAATGGAGTCGGCAGGGAGGAGTATCGTGAAAGAAGAGAGGGGGAACGAGGTGAAAAAAGAAGTGAACTTCTGAGGAGGGGAAGATCCTTGAGTCTGAAAGACCTGTGGGGGAAGAATAAGAGAGGTCAGGACAAGAAAGTGAATAAAGAGTGCTCAAAAATGAGTAAAAAGGATGATCTCGATGCGGAAAGAGAATGTGCGATAATAACAAGAAGTAGGGCAAGTAACGTGAGCGAAGGGGATAAGAACAAGGAAGGACGATGGTCGGTAGGGGAGAGAAATGCATAACTAGAATGGAAAATAGGTTTTGTAAATATAGAAGGTTTGTTATGCACGATGGGGAACGAGGAAGTGATGAAATTAGTAGAGAGTTTTGATACTGTAGCCCTACTAGAGACGTGGTTAGGTGAAGGGGAGGTGTTTACATGGAGAGGGTTTGTGGTGAAGAATAAAACCATGGAGAGTGTTTGTGGTGAAGCATAAAACCAAAAGGAAGGAGTAGCAAGGGCGAGGAACCCGGGGGGGGTAAAAATCATTTAAGGGAGAATATTTTATTTCTACTGCAAATTGGAACATTATTTCGTGAACCAGGAAGGGAGTTTTAGCACATTGAGTCGGCTAGAACCAGTTACCAGGTGAATGGAAATCCTAGCTAAGAGCGAGCGAGAGGGAACAAAGCAGATACCGCTAGCCAGATGACCTTCAAATCAGCCGTGAATACCACGTGTCAGGCGAAATATGTGTCTAATACTCGATCAATACTAGCAAAGATATATGACGTCTGACTATGGCAGCCAATCAGGTGACAAATTTCGTGTGAAATTAATGAAGTGACCAATCGTGTGTAATAAAAGACGCACCCCTGTCTTAAGACGGTGAATTATGGATTTTCCTAAGGAAACTTTACTCTGGATTTCTACCTCTGAACGCGACGAGTGGGGTTTTATTCTGACTTCAACTACAAACGTGAAAAGACGCACTTTGCTCACTGGAGAACTTCGTCTTATTTAGAGCTTCCAACATGTTACAGATAGCAGTTCAGACATTCACAGATTCTATTTACAATTAACTGAAGATATCAAAAGATAAGTTGCTTTTCCATCTCGTCAAACAGCGGTGTGTGTTTTGGACTTGTCTCAGACTTAATTTTCAGTTTCAGCTTTCGCAAGAACTTCTACAGAGGAGATTATTGGTTCGAGTGCAAGTCAAGATGCCTGTCTTCCTACAATATGAATGGTGTGGTTTCCAGCGTGCCAGCATGTCCTCAATGAACGAGTAGAATGTGAAGCAGCTTAGACGGGCGAGACCAGAATCGATGGTGCGTAACGCGGTAATGCACTAGGTCATCAGCCCGAGTTCTACGATCGACAGTCACCACCAAGTAATATTTAAACATTGTTATTCTTTCTTTCTATTTGTAAAATGTAAAATGTAATGATATAGCCTCTACTTATTTGCTTAGAGGAATTTCTATTAGTTAGAAATTTTCCATCTCTTCTTTCTTGGTGAAGGTAGTTTGGGAGAATGAGTGTGTGTATTTTGAACCTATTAGCTTGTTTTGAGTGAATGTCATCAAGAAATGTTTCAACTGTCCCGAGTTCATTGTGGCAGGAGAAATAAAAGTAATACGACCTCAACGTTAAACTAGGATTATTTGAATAATTTTTTATACTTGAATTGAGATCAGATGGGACAGTAATTTCGTGAATTCCATTATATCAGAGTTCATTCCTCGATTATACGACGTATGGTTGGATTCCGAGCGCGATAGAGTCATCTGAGATGTTGTTGTGCAGTAGCTTCCGCATGTATGATCTCGCGTGGCCAGGAATAATAATAATAATAATAATAATAATAATAATAATAATAATAATAATAATAATAATAATAATAATAATAAAAATACATTAACCTAATTATCGCGTAAAGGAACACCTAAGGACATGAGCGTAATAATAATTATTATTGAATAAGGTTGATGTGTGCTCATTTGTATTAATTTAGGCCTGGTAAATGGCAGTATCTGACCGATACATTTATATATTTTTGCTGTGCTATTATAATTATTTGACTGGTAGATGGATATTATAGAATTTAGCGGATAAGTTGTGCATCCATTATTGAGTCAATTTAACAAGAAAATGTGTTACCTGACATAATTTCTTCGTTGTGAGCGCAGATTAATTGAGAGCCACAATTATGGTGGAAAGATAAAAATAAATATCGCAGCTCATGAACCGTGTGCGCGTAATGTTAATTCTGACTTGTGTTTAGGCAATTTTGTCGATAATTTTCGCATGATTTCTACTCGTCAGGAGAATATTTACCCGACTTTGAATAAACTTGAAAATAATAATCAAGGGCTAGCATTCGTATAAATATGTATATAATATTTCCGTGTATCTTTGTGTGAATGTAGTGTGTGTGATTTGTCTGTGTTTTGCTCATTGTAATTTTACAGTCCATATTTGTGATGATGCTCTTCGCTGTTTTCGTGGATTTTTGGCCAATTTTATGCCAACTTCGGTGGTTCACTATTTAACAGAATATAAACCTTTAATGAATTTTATTCGTTTTTAAGGAAGAATAGGGTCTTAACTAGCGAATACATATAAATAAGTATAGGCCATGTCAGTGGATTGAATTCACAAAATAGAATTTGTAAGCGTGACATAACTAATTATTATCAATCAATGGGTAAACGTAAGTTAACATGATGTCAGATTCCAAGTTATTGTGTGAAGATCAACTACTGAATAATTATGAAAGGGAATTTATTAACTAGTTTAAAGGCTAAGGAAGACGATTCAACCATAATTTCATGGAAAAAAAATTTTATTTAATTTTTAGAAAGGAGTGAAAATGATCATTTTCAAACTCGATTTAAATGAAGTCCATTGAGGAAGGAAATTTTATTTTCAAATCATTTAATTATTAATGGAAGAGATAATCTCAAATTAATTATTATTAGTCATTTAATTAATTTTTAACTAAGATCTAAATATTATATTTACAGACTCAGGCATTTGCTGTTCCATTTGTCGATGGAGTGTCCCTGTTAGTAAGAACATAAAAGAAGATGAATCATACGAAAAGTTCCCAGATTTTGTAAATTATTTGTAGAATTTGAGAAGAGCAGTAGTTGCAATAAATGTGTGAAACCTATTTAGCTTTCTTTCATTTGCCACTAGTTCATCATCTATCCCTGCACTTAAAAATTTCCGCACAGCCGATAAGTGAATGATCCACCCCAGGAGATCCTCGCTCACCGGCCGAGCTGAGCCCGGCATGACGGGTGCAGTATGGTGGTCTTGATAAAGGAAGAGATTAGTGAGTGAATGGGAAATATCGAAAATGAGGTAGAGGAGGTAATCTGGATCAGATTTAATATAGGGGATGGTGGGAGAGATAAAGAGAACAATGTATATGCTTGGCCTTTCTGTACAACCATCCAAAAAATTTGCCCTACGCAAATTAAATTTTTTTTCGAGGATCTTTTATTGGAAATAAACGTGATTGGTGAGAAATATGAACAAGATAGATTACTCTTATTTGGGGATTGGAATGCAAGAATAGGGGGCTTAAGCCCTGCCTATAGTAAAGAGGGAGGTGGGAAGATGAAGGGATCGAGGTGTTGTGAAGATAGAGAGTGCAATAGTTATGGTTTCAAATTGCTTGATTTATGTGGGGCAGGTAATCTGTATATCTTAAACGGTTGGTGGGATGGAGATAGGGAAGGGAAAATGACATATGTTATGCCACAGGGGAGGAGTGTGATAGATTTGGTAGTCAGCACAAAGGATATGTTTGATAGAATTAAGACTCTTCAAGAAGGGGATTAGATCGAGTCTCATCATAGTCTGGTAAATATTAGTAATAATAATAATAACTTAAATGTTTCCACCTTTTCAATACAATATATTCACAAAATTACAAAATTATACGGTACTAGTTTCGACCCATCTAGGGGTCATCATCAGCCGTATTGGAGCAAAGATCATTTGTGGCGAAATCCTAAGACAATATTATTTTAAAGAATAACAAGTGAAATGAGATGTTATGGTAATAGTTAATAATACAAGGAATATACATAATAAGAGGTTTTTAACAAAGAATAAAGTATAAATGGGGTGTTGTAAAAATTATAATCATGGAAATCAGTAAGTTCTTGTATTGAAATGAAATATGGCTTAGGAAGAGGGCTTAAGGTGGGGCTGAAGGGTGCGGGAGAAAGTGTAATTGTCTTGGAAAAGTACCTTTGATTAAATTTAGGATTGAGTTTAGGTTGGCTGCATTATTGTTTCTGAGGAAAGTGATAAATAGATCGAAGAGTATGTTGGGTTTCTCTGAGATTTCATTGAGATTGTGACTGGCATTAAAGTATTGGTCTAGGTGTATGTAGTAATTTTCCATTATGTTCAGTAAAGGGCCCTTGTTTGCCAATACGAGGATGTCCATGTCTTGTTCAATATTGGTGAAATTATGGTTATAATCTGATTTCCATGATTATAATTTTTACAACACCCCATTTATACTTTATTCTTTGTTAAAAACCTCTTATTATGTATATTCCTTGTATTATTAACTATTACCATAACATCTCATTTCACTTGTTATTCTTTAAAATAATACTGTCTTAGGATTTCGCCACAAATGATCTTTGCTCCAATACGGCTGATGATGACCCCTAGATGGGTCGAAACTAGTACCGTATAATTTTGTAATTTTGTGAATATATTGTATTGAAAAGGTGGAAACATTTAAGTTATTATTATTATTACTTATATATTGTTCAATACGGACCAAAAACATGAAATTCATAACCATCAATGGTAAATATTAGGTTAAGAAGTGATGAGAGGGAGGTAAAGAGAAGAGGTAGTAAGAGAGGCTTGCTCGAGGTATCCTAAATATATATGGTCGGATGATGTAAAAATGGGACTTGAAAAGCTGCTAGAAAATGATATGCAATTGGTTAAGATACGATAGGAGGTGGCATTAAGGGAAGGTAACGTGGATAGGGCAGTTGAGTTAATCGAGTACCCAATAAAAAAGGTAGCTAGGAGAGCAAAGGTCAGTAATAAGAAGAAGGAAGGGGGAGGAGGATGGTATAATAAAGAATGCAAGGAATTGAAGGTAATAATTATGAAAGCACTAAAGGAGTTCAGAAAATATGGAGGGAGCGAAAGAAGAAAGCAGTTTTGTGAATTAAGGAAAGAATATAAGGCGAGAATTGTTGAGAGGAAGAAATCATTGCAGAGAGAACAGACGGAGGCGATAAATAGAGAATGTGAAATGAATCAACCTGATAAAGTTTGGGAAAGAGTAAATAAAATTAACAAGGGGGGAGGGGGTATGTAAAAGCGAATATAGACTGCGAAGATTGGGTGGAATACTTTTGTAAATTATTATTATTATTATTATTATTATTATTATTATTAGCTGGGGAGGGGGAAATTGGTGGTGGAGATCTATCAGCTGGATAAAGAGGTAACAGGGGATGAGATAATGGAAGTGGCAGAAAAAATGAAGAACAAATCAGCAGGTAGAAATGGGATAAATAACGTATTTTGGAAAGAAATAGTGAAAAATAGGCAGATGAGGGAGAGTATACTACAGTTATTTAATGAGGTATTTGAGGATGGAACGTTTCCAGGAGAATGGCAAAAGGGACTTAAATGCCCAATGTACAAGGAGATAGAAATCTTCCGAGTAACTCTAGAGGAATAAATCTGCTGAATTCACTGAGTAAGATTTATACGGGCATTTTGGCTAATAGACTGAGAGACTGGGTTAAGGAATTCGGGATATCGTCTATTTTTCACGGTGGGTTTGGAAAGGGTAGAAGGACGACTGACAATATGATGATAGTTAGGATGATTCTTGAGAAATATCTGACCAATTTCTTACATTCTTACATTTACCAATTAGTAAGATACTTCTTTCTGCTTTCTTCTCTTTCATCTCTATTTCATTCTTGCCAATCTTTCATCTTTTCTTTCACTGCTTCTCTCACCTCATTCCGACACGGTGTCTCCTTTTATTTCACTTTCGTCGATATTCTACCACAAGCACTCTCTGTCCCACTCTGAAGTTAGACCATTCATCATCTACATTTCTTACTTGAGTAACAGGAAATTTTTGTTTCAGTCTCTCCAGAAATTCTTCCTGTACATTAAGTTACACACATTTATTTTACTCTTATCTCCTTTAGTTTTTCCATTTTCCTCACTCTCATTCTTGCTATTACAACTCTATGATCCCAAATAAATGCTTCTCCTAGCAAAGATGTTACATCTATCAACTTTCCACCAAAAAGTAATCAATTACTGATTTTATTCTTCTGTTACCCCAGCCATATCTTGTAATTTCCCAGCTGTTTTTCTTCCAAAATCATATGTTGCCCACAATAATTCCATTCCTCTCACAAAACTCCTATCTTTGGCTTTCATTTCCCACTTATGCATTATAATCACTTCCATATCAGTCATCTCCATTTCTAGTTTCTCCAGGAATTCCTCAATATCCTCCTCCTTGTTCCCTGTCTGTACTTCATACACTTCTATTAAGTCCTTCACTTTGTTCCTCGTTCTCAGTCTAATTTTCATTATCCTGTTGCTGATGTACTTTACCACATCCACATACTCCTCCAGCTGTTTTGAAAGTATCAAGCCCACTCCATTTCTTCCTCTCAGCCACTACTCCAGTACTGTATACTGTATATCCTTTCCTCATTCTCTTCTTTCCTTTCCTCTTCTATTTAACTTTGCTCAAACACATCATTTCTTCTTTCTTTATAAAATCCACCACTTCTTCTGTCTTTCCTGCCAAGGACATAAAGTTGATTATGGCCACCTTCACGATGATGGTTACTGGTCGCCCATTTTTCACAGTCCCCCAGTTACCAAGGAACTAACCTTTTCCGAGGCATGTTTAGAAGTACCATATCATATATAGGCTATTATTACAGTGGGATTGCCATTCCCAGAGGCATTTTATATCTTATGCCAGGTGTAACTTTAGGCTGCTCCTCAGGAGTACAGGCGCCTTTTGCAACCACTTTACTGAAGTACAGACGTTACTGACAGGAGAAGTTCTTCCGTTTCATCTGCCATTGGGACTGGGATCCTCTTCCACCATGTTCTCCTTCCTGGTGAATTTATGTGTCATTTCTTCCACAAAAGCTTCACCTGGCCTCCAAAGGAAGGACTCCTTCGCCCATAACTGTTGGCCCTTCCTTTGGGTGTCAACTTTGGTAATGGCCACTTGACCCTCGACCAGACAGTCGCAGGTAGTACCACCTACTGTCACATATGGTAGCAGCATAATCCTGACCAGACCTGTCTCCATGACCACATCTACAGTAATTGCTGTAATGTGAGAGATTATTAGTTCTGAAACTGCTGCATCATACACCAAAGAAAACTGAGATTTAGTTGGTACGTCAGTTGTCTCTCAGCTACTACTGTGCAGCAACAAGTCTGAACTGCTTGATTTTGGAATGGAGATGTGTAAATAAAGATATTATATCATTTTGGATTCTCTTTGAAACGTCTTTGAAAAGTGAGGAATTCCAAAGATGATTTAACAATTGTGGGGCATATTCAACAGTAAGAGCTAAGAATTCTAGATAATTACCCAGATTATGTGATTATAGAAGTGGACTTGATAGAATAGAAGCTAAGGACTTCAAGACTTTTTTTTTAAATACAATTTTCTTTACGTCGCACCAAAAAGGAGGTGTTATGGTGACGATGGGATAGGAAAGGGCTAGGAGTGGAAGGAATCAGCCGTGACCTTAATTAAGGTTCAGCCCAAGCATTTGCCGGGTGTGAAAATGTGAAACCACGGAAAACCACATTCAGGGCTGCCCACAGTGGGGTTTGATCCCACTATCTCGCAGATGCAAGCTCACAGCTGCACGCCCCTAACCGCACAGTCAACTCACCCGGTGACTTCAAGACTAACATGGTATGAACATGTAAAGCGAATGCCTGGCACAAAAACACCGCATGTATGTTTAGAATTGTTTTCCTAAGCAGCCTTAATTACCCCTTCCCCCCACCCCCCACTTTTACAGCCAAAAAAAAAAAAAAAGTGAAGGAGTAAAGGAGGATCCAATATGCGATAACCTCAGATTTTGCGCAGTGAACACAAGACTTCTAGGCTATAAAGAGCTATAAATTGTACATGTAAACATTCTACACTGTTCTTTAACAAACTTATGAATGTATTTGAGTTAAACTGGCTATTTTCGTTCGAAGGCAGTATTTCTAAATGTAAAAAGTCAATAAACGGTGAACACGACTTTTAAGTAAATATAATCCGTTTTAGTTATTCGTATCACATCATTCATTTCATCTCAATAATTCCTCTGATGAGGTTGACGTCAGGAAGGGCATACAGTCGTAAAAACTCGTTACGAAGATTCGTCTCACCTCATACTCGACCCCGTAGAGAAAAGGGATAAGGGTATCGTATTATCAAATTATGTAATATTGATTCAAAATAACTCACTGGCCAGTAACTTGCCTCTGTCAGTTGAGCAGTAGGCCTGCCACACAGTAAAGACCATCACTGCTTTAATTTTAATTGTCTTGCGCCGCTAACTTCCCCGCTCCTGGTGTGTCGTAATACCAACTGATGTCATTTTCAAGTTTTGTTTCCGACTATAGAGTCCAAACTGTGTGAATCCATTCCCAAATGGTTTCTGGATATCGTCTTTGATATTCCCAGCTAGTGTATGTGTAGCAGAAGCCACTCATCCTGAATAAAGCTGTGTTGTTGAAAGCATGCCAAACCACCAGCTGATAACTAGCATATGTTAAGAGTTGTATTTCTGAATGTAATACATAGTGACTGGAAGCATTCTTTTGATAACTGGGGCTGTTGAAAAACAGACCTTTATTTTAAAGTATATTTCACGCTTGTTTTCTACATTTATCAATCAGGATTTACCTAAACAGCTGTAAATGAGATAAGAGAGACCGCATTGTTTCGGTTAGGTATGCTATCGCCCGGATAGTGCCAAAAGTTCCACAACGGAAAGAATAAAAATAAGTAACAGGAAAGTTTGTAGCCTTTATGGGTATATACACGTGTGGCAGTAATGCGTTCTATTATCATGATGTTTAATTTCATACGCTCGTCTTCCATTTTTATTAACGCATACCCTAAAATGTTTTGTTTGGCATCTCCGAAAATCGTTGAGAGTAAGTGGGGATATAAAAAATCATAATTATTATTATTATTTGTTAGGTACGTTGGCAAGTAAAACAATTGTGATTGGATTGTTTTTATTACGTTTTAAACCTAGTTCTCACCCAAAAAACCCTATATTGGCTCAAGTTATGAGATATTAAATGATCATTTTGTTAATGATCTCGCCTGCCTATATTAATAGGCCTCGCAACAACCGTGAATATTTCTTAACTAAAGTGATTAAAGTAAACTTGTTTCCTCATCCCGAGGAGGTGAAGCTCTTTTTTAGACAGGCCCCCAGAGGAATGGAGTCGCATGTACCATTTTTACTGCAAATCAACCTTCCTGCCATTCGTAAATCTCTGGAAATACGGTACTGGGAATCAAACTCAGGCTCCTGAGAACGGCAGCTAATTGCGCTAACCATTACGCTGGCGGACATTCTTAACTACAAAACACAGACATATATATATAACTGATGTGTGCTTGCAATGCGTGGGTCGGACACAAAACTATTCACCTATTTGTGCGACGTCATCAGAGCTGCAGTAGGCCTAAGCTACGGAGGCAGACATTTCTTAACCACGAAACACAGATGTACTGCATGACTTCATCGCGCGTTTTCATTGCGTGGCTCGTACGGACAAAACTATTCATATTTGTGTGTGATGTCATCAGAACTGGATAAGGCCTGTAGCCACTTCGACGCAGAATCGTTGTTCTTCTATGACAAATTACATTTTTTTTCATTTTCTTAGTCTCGAAGAGCCAAGGGGTGTCTAATACACGAGTAAATACAGTATTTATATATATTTATGGTATGGCTTTTAAGTCCGAGGAGTGTTTGAGGACATGTTTGTTTAATCTGGTGCACGTCTTTCTAGTGCAACTGGGTGTGGGATGATGATGAATAATGAGGTAGAATTGAATTTGAATTGAATTGAATTGAATTTATTGATCGTGATTTACATGCCACTGAGGCTGAAAAGCCCCTTTATGTAGCATCTTCTTATAATACAATACAGGTTTATGAACACTGTAACTACATTTTTATAATATTAAAGTATTAAACTAAACATGAAACTTCAAAAAAAATGAAAATACAGATACCAAATCCAGTAAGGTTAAGACATACATTATATAATAAGTAAGAAAGTAAATCATTAAGCCCTTCTGTTATTTTGGACTACATGGATTTAAAGAATATAAAGCTAAAGCAGAGAAACAATTTTCTTCGAAATATACATATTTCTGATTGTTCGACACAAGAATGCCTGATCTCAGCCTCTTGCGTACTCCTCCAGAAAGATACATGTTAAGAACTGCTTTAGTTGGGTACAGTTAGTGTTATTTGCGAAACGGTGAAGATTAAAGACATTAAAGGTACGTGATGCAGTGCAAACAAAGGATTTGTTAAATTTAGTGGTACGATGAAGGGGAATTTGAAGGGTGGTTTTTGTAAACCTATTATCTCTGTTATGTACCGACTCCATAGGTTTAAATGCATTATAAAGGTAGGATGGTGTCTTCAGTTTGAGAATTTTCTGCATAGCAACAGCTACTGAGATTTCCCGACGTTCATGGGGTTTCAACCATTGTAGCTGTATGTAATAGGGTGTTATGTGTTCATCACGCCTGGCATTTGTAATGTAATGAACACATGCATTTTGTACCCTCTGTAGTTTTATGTTCAAAGTTTCAGATAAGTCGTTGTATACGAATGAACCATAGTCAATTATTGGAAATATAAGACTTTGAACAAATAGTTTTCGCATGAAAGGTGGTGTGCATGACATGTTACGTTTCAAAATATGCATGGATGACACAACTTTTCGGATTACATTTGACGTATGATCAGACCAGGATAAGGTTCTGTCGAAAATTAGACCTAGATTGTTAACGGTGTCACTATAATGAATATCTGTCTCTAGAATTTAGAGGTAGAGGTAGAGAGAGGATGCCAGGGGTCAGCTCAAGGCTTAATGTCCCATCCGATAGACAAATCACCATCAACAGCGCCGTATGCTCTCATTCCACATGACCACTGTGGAGAGGTTTGGAATTGAACACAGTCTTTCGGCTTTTATATAACACCACCTCTCCTACCCTGCCAGTCAACATTCTATTCTGATGGTGACATTTTTTTCAACCAACAGGGCTTGAACTGGTTAACCACGTTATCAGACCATATCAACTCGACGCTTCAACAATCATGGCAACCAGGTGGTCTGTATCGCTGTTATGTCACACTTTCTTCTTATGCAATTCAGTTTCCCATGTTTTCTGCTTGCTTATTTGATTTTCCAAACCTAAAGAGCCGAATGTTCGCAATGAAGTTGAAGCTATATTCTGGGTGAGGGGTTATTTACGAAGTCTTGCTGCTCTTGATAAATTTGATGGATGGGCAAGCCTAAATTTGTTTTCGATGTATGGGTGTAGCCTAAATTTGTCCAAGAGATATTCATTTCTGTACCAAGCAAAAGACAATTCCAGCAATATAATAATATCTGCAAGCCAGTCAACTTGGTCAAACGTTGAAAAAATTGAATGCCGGGTAAATGTTTGTTTCTCCTGAATTAAGTTAGGCAGGGAGATTATGGCTTCTTTATCAAGGCTCAACTCTCCTCAAATCTTCGACACCTGAAAGGATGTTGTAATAGCTCTGCAACACTATCCAAACAACTTATGTTGTTTTTCACAAATCATGAAAACACTTTACTTGCTTTGTAAAGCAATTAAAATACTATTGAACTCATTACACTTGTCTCACTGCACTGTGTATAGGTGTCAACATTCATCAGAAACAGGCAACTATAACATACTCAAACACGTTTCTGGGTCTCGATGTAGAAATCTGATAAGCATAGAAACAACAATAAGCACACTGGATAAATCATAAAACTGTGCAGTTGGGAGTAGAGCAACTCAAATCAGATAACATCGTCAGGAGCATCAAAGGCATAACATTCAACTAGAAATGTAGATGATATAGATGTTGATTCCCATAGGGAATGTCCAATAACGGACCATTTATGTTGGTATTAGAAATGTAGATTTCTTCCAGGCATGCTTAATCGTGTTATTGAATATGGGGCACTGAAATGATTATGGATAAGCACATGAAGGTTGGTGATAGTGTTACAGCTCTGGAGGTCAATATCAGTATTGTCAAGTAAAACTCGCCCTCAAAAACCTTCAGCAAACTTCACCCGTTGAAAAAATTATACATCAAAGGTTGAATAAGGGATTGCACCAGGAAAATTGGGTTTTACCTTGTTCTAATATTGGAGAGAGACAGTTATGCATACCATTATTCAAGAATACTCTTGTCCACTTTGCCTGATTCTGAACAAGTTACATACATGTCAAGAGATAAGATCATGTTCTGTTGCACAAGGGGACCAAATGTGCCACTTGGGTCACATAATTTTTTTTTTTTTTGCTAGGGGCTTTACGTCGCACCGACACAGATAGGTCTTATGGCGACGATGGGATAGGAAAGGCCTAGGAGTTGGAAGGAATCGGCCGTGGCCTTAATTAAGGTACAGCCCCAGCATTTGCCTGGTGTGAAAATGGGAAACCACGGAAAACCATCTTCAGGGCTGCCGATAGTGGGATTCGAACCTACTATCTCCCGGATGCAAGCTCACAGCCGCGCGCCTCTACGCGCACGGCCAACTCGCCCGGTGGGGTCACATAAGACAAGAAGAAGCAGAGAGAGAAATTTACCTTCCATAGATACAATGAGCTGTATTGTATATGAATGTGATATTCCAGAAGCTGATGTCACTCTGACAATTGTGACTCTTCTGCTGATACCAGATGGTGTGCAGTCTCTGTGAATTTCATAACTAAATCCAGATAGGTCAGTATTCAGAATTTCAACTGATGAATAGTTATGAATGAATTTGTCATTGAATTCAATACCAAACGCAAATGCAGAATTTTCAATCTATTCTTGCGATTGAGGATGTTAGTAAGTTACTAAGTGCATAACTTTGCGACGAACAATCTTGTGAACTGCCTTGAAATTCCAAATCCAGGTCAATCAGTCAATCCAAGTGCTCTAGCTTTTTTGCACACCCACTGCCATATATCAATATCATGCACAGCTATTGGATTGGTCCTCACCTCTTGAAAATTAAACCACACATACTCCAATATGACCTTCAATTTCTCACGTTTTTGCCATTGATGCTTTCATGGCCCGTACTTATGGACATGATATAGGCTTTTTGGCTTATGCTGTGTCAAGAAAACAAGGTGAAATTCTTTACGTTACGCAGAGAACTGTGCTCTGCGTCATCAGAAGAAAATCTCGACTGTCCACGAGAAAGGCTTCTTAAACAATGAGCTTTTGAACTTAGAAGTTATAACAGAAGTGGAAATGGTACGTTCATTCGTCACCAGATGGCTCCCCAGATGCGGTACAGCACTAGCGTTCGAAGCGGAAGCTGATGGAACCATCAGAATCAGTCTAAGAGGGTCACATAATGTGTACGTAACATATGACATTGACACAAGCCTGGAATGAAACATCTGGCGATGAGGAACGTATGAATTTGAAAAACACTGAGATGAAATAACAATAGTGAAGGGACAGGAAGGGAACTACTTACATAAATCCTTAATGGCTGGAAACCAGGTATTACTTAATTGATAGCCAGTGTCCCTGTTGACATTCTTGGGATTTCTGTATACTTCCACAGCTTCCCGTATAATCCTAGATCTGTAGTGTCAAGTGTGGATAAGAGCTCAAGCATCTTGGAACATGACATCATGATCCAACGATAGAGAGTGCTCAGCTATTGATGATTTGTCTGGCTGGTAGAGATGAATATTACGTTCATGTTCCTTGATACAGGTACCAATGGACCACCATGTTTGGCCGATGTATACCTTATCGGAAGTACAAGGAATTTCGTATACCCCAGGATGTAAAAGTGGGGACAATTTGTCCTTGGTTTTACCAAGACTGTGATCAATTATAGTGGTGGTGCCAAACAAGGTTTTTATATTGTGTTTGCGGAGGACCTTGGCAATTTGATCTGTGGTGTTGTGAATGTAAGGCAAGTAGGCAGTTCCCTTCACTTCTTCCTTCTGTGAGCTTTGCTTGGTCGTTTCTCTGGGACGCAGGGCTCTATGAATCTGCAAATTGGTGTAACCATTACCCTTGAACGTGACTTTGAGCGTGTCCATCTTCACCTGGATATTTGATGGCTCATAAATTCGTCTCACCCTCTTGGCGAGTGTCATGAGAATGCCTTGTTTTTGTGCTGGATGGTGGTGAGAATCTGCATGAAGATAGTGATTTGTGTGATTGGGCTTACGATAGATGGTATGTCCTAAGGAACCGTCCGGTTTCTTTCTTACTATAACATCCAAGAAAGGAAGGCATCTGTCCGACTCCATCTCCATAGTGAATTTAATTGAAGGATATAACTGATTTAGGTGGTTTAGAAATAGATGAAGTTTCTCAGGACGTTCTGCCAGACCACAAATGCATCATCAACATACCTCCACCATATCATAGGTTTGACGTGCACCGAAGCAATAGGCTCCTTCCCAAAATGCTCCATGAAGAAATTATAAATTATTGTTTTGTTCCTTGTTCATACTACCTTGGATAATGAGATAAGACAGCTGCTGTCCTTGGCCCTCCTAAAGTGATGTATAATTATTTTCAGTGGCCATCCTTTGTTTTTAGCTTCAAGTAACTTCTTGACATAATTGAAAGGAATGTAGGGCCGAATTCATAGACAGCACTTATGCTTAAGTGGAACCCTTAAGTAATAAGGTATCATTTATAGTAAGTATTTCCTTAAAAGAGTTTACCTTTCATAGACAGCACTTAAGGAGCACACATTGATACAGTAAGTATTCACTGGAGATGTGGTAACGCTGTAAATTATGCTCATGCTTCTTGGATCGTGTAGTTCTGGCTACCGAATAGTGGGATGATCTATTGTGCTTAGTTTATTGAAGGACATCGCGCAACATTTGTTGCCAGTTTTGAGGTAAAAAGATCGTCTATATTGTATTTGGTTATCAGAATGGATAACAATACAGCAAGCTGAGACAGTACCTACAAGAACTTGTGTCGAAGTACATGCACATAATGCAAAAAAAGCAGACCGATGCAGTTTCTCAGCAGAATATGAATGACTTGGGAAAAACTTGTTGTGGACAAGGCAAACTATGAAAATGCCCAGAGTCTAATATTCTTCTTAATATAATGTGTTTATAGTTATGCAGGTACTCAAACTTATGCAAATATTCCTCCCAATGCAAAATATCTAGCCTTACAATGCTTTTAATGATTTGACAAATATATACGATGTAGTAGGCCTAATTACTTCCCCAATAAAATTAAAATAGTATGTTTTGATGTGCAATACCATGACTTCAGAAGCTTCAGATATAATCTGACCTGATATAATTAGCACAAACCAACCTTAAAATAAATAGTGGTAGTGCTAAAGTCAGTATTGTTCTTTACCATTCTATAGGCTTACAGTTTTGATAACTTATCAACTTGTAACACGTTTCCAATCGATTAAGCAAAATAATAATAATAATAATAATAATAATAATAATAATAATAATAATAATAATAATAATATTGTGGATACAATGCGATAAAGGAGAATAGCCTTTTTCAGCCACATAGTAAGACTACCAGAAACCAGACTATTGAAACAATTATTCAATTTCTTTTGGAAAAGTAAAACCAAGAACAACTGGTTCGTTGAGGTCCAGAATGATTCACAAGAGCTGAATATAACAATGAAAAAAATTGCAGAGAGAAAAAAGAAGAGGATTCTGAGAAGTAGAGATAGAAGACTAAAATTAAAAACAGTCAAACGAAAACAGTACACCATTACAGATGAGGAGAGGACGGTCAGGTCAGAAAAAATGAAGAAGTTCTGGGAAGAGAAGAGGAAGTTGAGAAAACATTACAACTAATATTGTGAAGACTAGTGTATATGGATTGATTTAAGTGTTCCAATGTGGGCGTAAACTATGTAAATAATAACAACAACAACAACAACTATAATAATAATAATAATAATAATAATAATAATAATAATAATAATAATAATAATAATAATAATAATAATAATAATAATAATATGTATGTTGGGTATTCAGCCCAAAGGCTGATCTGATCCTCCACAGTTCCACCAAAGGCTATCATAGACAGCCTAAGCGTCACTGAAGAGGCACACTAGGGAAATGAGGAGTGAGGTAGTTTCCCGTTGCTTTCCTCTAATAATAATAATAATAATAATAATAATAATAATAATAATAATAATAATAATAATAATAATAACAACAACCTGAAATTAAGAGATGGCATAAAATCTCAAAACAATATCTTCATTAATGATGAAATAGTGAGTTCTCTAGAGGTTATGTTCACTCTCTCAATCAAAGGAACAAGAATATTTATAACTGTCACTTTACTAAAACCTTCTTTAAATTGTTGGTCACATTACATTTCCATCTCTACTGCGCACACGCAAAGTATTCTGTGTATGAAATGCAACATATTCAGCAAAATCATTATCCTCCACCTTGCTGCAACATAAGTGAGTCACTTAAGTGTGTGTGGGAGGTCCACTATAGCAATAAATGGGACACTATGAGACATGGCTTATAAGGGGCACTTATGTATAAGTGCTGTCTGTGAATTCAGCCCATAGTCTTTAGCTACATCATTATTTAAAGGCTCATAAACAGACTCGACATCAGTAGTTTCCTCGGAAGGCATTTGCACCAGTTTTTCATCCTCCAGGATTTCAGTGATAGTGCATCTTCGAGTTTCTTGACCAAACTGAAAATAGCATTTGCAATTTTTCTTTCCTCCTCATGTACCTCACATGTTGAAAATGGTAATTCAATCTGGAGTAAAACCTCTAACAGCTTATTTCCATCAATTCTCAAACACAATTGCACAACCTCAAGAATTCATTAATTACATATCACAGTATACATCCACAAATATGAACAACTACCTATTTCTCTGAATCCAAGACAACGTTTCTTTCTCAAAATCTCGTGTGAAAAATCAAGGGTCATCTTGCATTTATGAACTAACAGTAGTGAAAACTACTGGCAGCTACCACGGTAACCATGCTCCTTCCCTTCAACCCTCGCCCACGTGCACGAAACTCATTGACCATCAATGTCCGTGTCTTTATAATACATTGTTAGCCATGGCAACTGGTTGTAGAGTGCCTCTGAGTAACGTCACTGGTTCTCGGGAAAGAGTGATGATAGACTGACATTCTATTAGCCTATACAAAAAACATTTCTCAAATCCGCAGAATGGCATCAAAACATGCGAGCTTTCGAATCCTTAGAAAGGCCGCAGCTACTCAGTGGCCGAGTTATAACACATCTACTGTACTTGATACTTAGTAAAATTAACAGTTTCATAAATAGCAGGAAAATTTTTGTGATGGATCATTGTATTGTAGATGCGCATGGAACAGGTATCGCCAGCAAATTTTCAACGGGTTCTTGTCGATATTATGTTGCCAATTTTAGTTAATGGTTACTAAACATGCAGAAATGAAGAATAACTGAGCAGCCACAAGAAAATACGGCATAATTAAAGCCATTGTTATGCGTTAATATGCAGACAAAGATAGCTTAAAAATGCGTAATGCACAAAAAATACATTCAGTGGCCTGCAACAAGGACACTTTTAAAGAAGTCGAAGATAAAATTGTGAGGTATGCGCGCAAAAACCACTAAGATGGAATGGCCATACCATGCCGTAATAAACTCGCGGAACTTCAAAGCCCGCGCCTTTAATATACATCGCTAGCCATTGAGGCCGGCCGAAGCCGGCAAGCGAGACATGCGTCTAGCGACAGCTGGTTCTATGTGATGCTTAGTATCAGTAACTGTTTTATAAACAGCAGGATTATTTTCCTGATGGATCGTTGTATTGTAGAGACATGTGGAACAGGATTGCCAGCAAATTTTCAACGGGTTTTCTTCGATATTACGATGCTAATTTTTAAGTTAATAGTTATTAAACTCACGGAAATAAAGAATAATTTTGCAGTCGCAAGAAAATACAGCATAACCAAAGACAATGTTCAGCAATGGCGTGAAGACAAAGACAGTCTAAAAATACGTACTGTACAAAGCATCTTTTAAGACCGATTAACTTTTTTGAAGAAAAAAGTGGGGGTCGTCTTGCATTCAGGGTCATCTTAGATTCCGAGAAATACGGTACTTCGGAGTCAGACTGAACAGTGTTCTAATTCACTGCCACAACAGTATGCTGCTGTGTACGCATGGATTACCTCTTTGGAGTTGGACAAAATACTGTTCTAATGCCCTACCACAAGAGTATGCTGCTGCAGGCATGAATTACCTCTAACTGCTCATCTGTAGCAAACGAGTTAGTATGGACAGCTAGAACTTGCATTACTGCAATCTATTGTAATCTATCAGTTTCATGTCCGTATTGATACTTGGTACATATCTACAATCACAAAGAATGGGTACCGTCCACCTAATCAATACTTTATTATATCTTGTTACTAAGCAGTACCGGTTTCGACCTTCACAGAGGTCATCCTCAGCTGGCCATAAGATCTAAAGTTTACTTAACATATAATTTTAAAGCATTACTAAATCTAATGAAGAATGTCACATGATGTGAGTGATAATATTAAAATATGCAATATATAAAATATACAATGATATGATGTGTCTTCTGGTTTAAAAACAAGCGTCAATATTCAATGTATATGTACATGTATATGTTACATAAAATTCTAGTGTACTGTTCGTGAGTAGTAGATAATTTGGTGAAATACAATTTCAACAAGTAAAATGTTTATGGCATTCTTGAGGTATACTTTGAAGTTCAGTTCATATTGGTGAATCATTGTATACATTCATTGGTATGTTTATACGAAACATTCTGGAACATTCTGTGATATGGATATAATAAAATTTATCAAATAATACATTAAAATACGATAAAATGTTCACAGTATTCTTGCGGTACGCTTTGGAATTATATTAATTTTGTACGTTCACAGGCATGTTTGTACCAAGCATTCTAGAATATTCAACTATGTGTATTGTTTTTCTTTTAAGTTCATATGATTAAGAATGTTGGATGACGAACATCAAATATTATGGTGTGTCATTAGTTTTCTTGGTGCTAATCTCATTAAAAGATATTGAGTAGGTGCAGATGCTCCCTCTTTGTAGTTTTGTTGTTGGACATTCAGTAATCTGCGAGAACAGAGAAGAATGAAGTATAAGAATTTTGTCAGTGGAATGTCTAATGAACGTGTGGAATAAGTGTTTACTTACATAATCCTGTTGACTGGTCGAATGTGTACAGTTAGGGAGCACGTCGTGTACTGCTCCGTGTACGTCTAGGGCTAGTACTTGCGGTAACGGAGAGGGGAAGTGGAGGGGCATGAGGGGTATTGATTGGGGAAGGTGAGGTAGAGGTGGTATGAATGAAATGCGACAATTGTGAGGCTAGCTATGTCGGACGTACTGGCAGAAACTTCTTTATTCGTTACAAAGAACACATTAACGCCTTAAAGCATAATCACTTTTCGTCTATAGCTTAACGTAACGAGGATTATAAGCATAATTTTACAAATATTGAAAATGACATGCAGATTTTAAGTATGATCCCCAAGGGCCCTCTGCTCAATATAACGGAAGAATTTTACATTACTATAGATCAATACGCAAACCCAAATTATAACTTGAACGAAATTACAGATACAGTTAATATCCTCTATAATACAGTCATCCCGATTTTATAAAACACCTACATAAAAATAGTTAAAAAACAGAATCCAATATATATCAAGCAACCTCCCGAAGACACGCCCAGCCATACTCCACCTCCCCCAATCACTACCCCTATTGAACCTCCACTTCCCCTTTCTACCACCTCTACCTCACCTTCCCCAATCAATACCCCTCATACCCCTCCACTTCCCCTCTCCGTTACCGCAAGTAGTAGCCCTAGACATGCACGGAGAGCAGTACACGACGTGCTCCCTAACTATACACATTCGACCAGTCAACAGGATTATGTAAGTAAACACTTATTCCACACGTTCATTAGACATTCCACTGACAAAATTCTTATACATTCTTCTCTGTTCTCGCAGATTACTGAATGTCCAACAACAAAACTACAAAGAGGGAGCATCTGCACCTACTCAATATCTTTTAATGAGATTAGCACCAAGAAAACTAATGACACACCATAATACAGGGTGTTTACAAATGAATATCGGAGTTTTAACGCCTTATAATATTGAATACGTTAAACTTACAGTTATACATTATATGTCAAATGAAAGAGCAACTCAAACAGTTTTGTTTGTTGGCACCAGTGCGCATGTACGTGCAATGGTTTCGCCGCAATCCGCTAGACAGCGGTAGTAGCAAAGATGGCGACTAGTGAACAGAAAGCTTTTTGTGTTTTGCAGTTTGCAAAGACAGAATCTGTAGTTAATGTGCAACGTGCGTTCCGCATTAAGTTCGGTTGTGATCCTCCAAGTGATAATAACATTTGCAGATGGTATCATAAGTTTGAAGACACCGGTTGCATTTGTAAAGGGAAGAGCAAGGGATGACCAAGATTAAGTGAAGAGACTGTTGAGCGAGTGAGAGAGTCATTCACTCGTAGCCCAAAGAAATCAGTCCGGAAGGTTAGTCGTGAATTACAACTTTCTGCGTCGACCGTTTGGAAAGTTGTAAGAAAACGCTTACAGCTACGTCCTTACCGTTAACAGTTATTACAGGCTCTAAAGCCGGCAGACCATAGATTACGTGCCAACTTCGCAAACGACATGTTGTTACATGATTATGAGTTTATGAATCGTGTTGTTTTCAGTGATGAATCGGTCTTTCACCTTAGTGGACATGTAAACACTCATAATGTGCGCATCTGGGGCTCAGAAAATCCACACAAGTTGGTACAAATGCAACGAGATTCCACTAAAGTGAATGTTTTTTGTGCCGTATCCCGGCGAAAGGTTTATGGGCCTTTCTTTTATGGTGAACGTACTGTAACTGGTGCTTCTTACCTCGATACACTAGAGCAATGGCTCTTCCCTCAGTTGGAAGAAAATGAGCCAGAGAACTTCATTTTCCATCAAGATGGTGCGCCACCTCACTGGCATAACGACGTACTACTACCGCTGTCTAGCGGATTGCGGCGAAACCATTGCACGTACATGCGCACTGGTGCCAACAAACAAAACTGTTTGAGTTGCTCTTTCATTTGACATATAATGTATAACTGTAAGTTTAACGTATTCAATATTATAAGGCGTTAAAACTCCGATATTCATTTGTAAACACCCTGTATTTGATGTTCGTCATCCAACATTCTTAATCATATGAACATAAAAGAAAAACAATACACATAGTTGAATATTCTAGAATGCTTGGTACAAACATGCCTGTGAACGTACAAAATTAATATAATTCCAAAGCGTACCGCAAGAATACTGTGAACATTTTATCGTTTTTTAATGTATTATTTGATAAATTTTATTATATCCATATCACAGAATGTTCCAGAATGTTTCGTATAAACATACCAATGAATGTATACAACGATTCACCAATATGAACTGAACTTCAAAGTATACCTCAAGAATGCCATAAACATTTTACTTGTTCAAATTGTATTTCACCAAATTATCTACTACTCACGAACAGTACACTAGAATTTTATGTAACATATACATGTACATATACATTGAATATTGACGCTTGTTTTTAAACCAGAAGACACATCATATCATTGTATATTTTATATATTGCATATTTTAATATTATCACTCACATCATGTGACATTCTTCATTAGATTTAGTAATACTTTAAAATTATATGTTAAGTAAACTTTAGATCTTATGGCCAGCTGAGGATGACCTCTGTGAAGGTCGAAACCGGTACTGCTTAGTAACAAGATATAATAAAGTATTGATTAGGTGGACGGTACCCATTCTTTGTGATTGTAGTTACTGCAATCTAGTAGATCATTTATGCCTATTTTTCAAAATATTAAATAAATGTCAACCAGGGAGCATTTTTTGAATGTTTTTTGCAAGATAATATAAAAGGACAAATTATGTATAACATTATTTACATTTGTTGAATATTTCCTCTAATAGTCTACCTCTTCAATTGTCAAATACTTCTAAACTAATACAGTAAAACCTCGATGCATCATTTTTCAAGGGGGAGGGGAAAATTGATGATGGATGTGGGAAAAAAATAAATAAGGGCAACATAAAAAGGAGGGGTAAAGCAAAATAATAAAATACGGGTACTTTATTTAGATATTTTTCTTCATGAAAATTTCATAATAATAATAATAATAATAATAATAATAATAATAATAATAATAATAATAATAATTAATAATAATAATAATAATAATAATAATAATATATTATACCAACAACAATGGCGTTTGGCCTCCAGAGAGGCCCAGTGCAGGTCTTTCGAGTTGTCGTGTAATAGGCGATCTACGTGCCTATGAAAATGCGGCCCTACCTATGATGAATTCTAATGCTAAAGTCGGCACACACACACAGCTCCTGAATTGTTCGAATTAGCTAAAGAAAGTTAAAATCTCAAATGTGAATTTTCAGTCTGTGTAGCATGTAATTTATGTCATACAGAAAGTTAAAGAGTATTCATTATATTGGTATAAATAGCAGCACTGCTGATGGTCCTACAAATTCACTTCTCATTTCTGTTGATATGGCCAATATCACTGAGAGTTATATTCAACTACTTTTATTCAATAGAATTACAAACAGAAAGGCCTTTCTACTTCCTTGCTTGAATTACAGGATAATCCTTATATTTTGTCAACAACAAAGTTCAAGAACTTCCCAAGATAGGGGACAAAAGAGCTTTTATAGACTATTTACATGCAGAAATATTTGAAATTCAATCAAATATAAACTTTTATACCTCAAATGCCATCTGTAAACCACCATTGTACACCACAAACAGTCGGTCATCATCATTATCAATAAGGGTACGAAAAGCTAGGATGAGAGTGGCCCAGCAGGAACGTCCATCCAGCACCTGCAAGGAAGAGGGTAGATGTAGTTTCAAAAAAAAGTTTCAGGCGAGGAGATTATAGAAGTAGTCACATAGGAGCAATGTTTATTTTTTCATTCTTACATGCATATGATGGACACAAGGGCCTTTATACTCTGGACCAAATTTTCATTAATTAAATGCTGAAGCACTGAATAGGAAAACATGGTCAAATTACTCATACTCTAATCAAGAGACCCTACAATTATACTAAGGTGGTTTACCTTAATCAGTGTTATTGTGGTGGATGTGGTAGTGTATGTACTGTAATGTGTGTACTGTAAAGTATTAGGGCTAGCATTTTTGGTAGATGATGTGGGACTTGAAGTAAGGTACTATTCTAGCATTTTTCAGAATGTGTGTGGAATACCAATATCATTAAAAGATTATTATTTGAACTTTTCAATGTGAGAAATATCAAAAATAGTTTTTCACAGATATATCAGAAATGGCTCTCCATACCAGAAAATGAATTGAGCTAAATAAAATTCAAAACAGACTCTTTCCTAAAACCTTTATTATTAACCAGTGTAGAAATGCTGGCAAAAATCCACAGCAGCCCCTCTCCAGTTTAAGAATATCCAGTTTAAGAATACTATAACAATTTGCAGTCTAGTCTTATTCCCAATATGCCTTCTACTCAAATACCAACATAAGGTGGTTTAAATCAGCAAAAGAGCATATTGGAATATGTAGTACAGTTAAACCCAGATGAAGAGCCCCTAGCTCCAAGACAATGCCAATAATAAAAACAATGCAATTTAATGATAATTTCTTGATTTGGAGATGGATGAGAGAGAGGTGCAGAAACAATTTGTTTCATGTGAAGATTGAAGAATAGAGAATGAGAATCAGGGTGAAAAGCAAGACAAAGGTGATGACAAGGGGCGAGGTGGTGGTTATTACCAAATACTTCAATACACCAATACCGGACAACTCTATCTCAACAGCATTGAGTGGAGCGCGAACAGCGATGGTGGTGACATCTAGCGTGTTGGTGTGAATTGTATCCTTGTCTATGCTACAGTTGAGAGGAATGCATTTACACTCATTGGAAATATTTTTGTTAAAATAACTGAACAATCATAATAATTAAGAATGAAATTTTAAAATATGAAATGCCTCCTTCATAAACCTCCAAACGAGCATTATATTAACTGTGTCTTTCGATATGTCTTAAAACTTAAAAACAGATTTTGATTGAGGATCCGCCCACCCTCTGGGAGGAATACAGTGGATGTCGTTTATTATGATCACTCTGGGACACAGGTAATTTGATAAAATTAACCGATTGATAAAAGTAGCCGAAAAATAAAAATTGATAGGTAGCCTACTGTATTTATTCATAACCTACATGCACTACAATGAAACAGATACCGGTACACAGCACTGCAGTACAGTACAGTTAACTGTTTTCAGCTATGTAAAATAGTCTCTAAATTTTGTTTGCTTCCGGTTGTCTCTCAAAAGTCCATTAATTAATCTTTCATATTCATAATTCATAATGTTTTTGGAAGTCCACTGACCTACGCTGAACACCTCATCCCCAGATATCTAGCGCCTGTCGCATTTCAATATTCGCTGGTGCTCGGGAAGTTTCGGCAACATCGTCATCATCAGCATCACTATCTTCTGCTCTGTGTCTTCACCTTTCATATCTAATTCTGCGGAAGTAACTGCCTCACATATGTCGTCTTCTATCTGTTTTGCATCAGTAATAATGCCCTTATCAAATGTTCATCCATTTCTGAAACCCATCTTCTGTTAAGCCTGTTGGACAAAGTTCAACATTCTCCCCTTTTTCTGACAACTCTCTTAAAAATCTCCATGCCGGAAACAGTTCCTTATTGTTTGTGCTGAGACATTATCAGTTGACATGGCTAGATGATCCAGGGCATCGAGAAGGCTGGTTGTTTTGGCAAGGGCACTGGCATTAGTTTTATGTGAGTCCTCTATGTTTTCTAAGAATCTTGCATGCATTTGATAGCAATAATATGCTTTCATGGTGCAAATGATTCCTTGATCGCAGGGTTGAAATAATGAAGTCATATTCGCCGGTAAGAAAACCACATTGATGTTCTTGAGCTCACAATTCACAATGTGTGCTTGCTGCACAGTTGTCAACCACCTAAACTATTTTACGGTCCAGTCTATTATCCCACTTCAGTAGCCATTCTTTGAGAATCAGGGGAGTTATCCATGTATAAGAGTTGGAATGACAGTCCACTAGAAACTTATGATGCCTTTAAAGCAAAGTGGGTTCTTACTTTCTTACTTTTCCCAATCACTAACAGTCTTTTCTTTTTACCAGACATACTCGCACAACATAACTGTTAATCGTTCCTTGGAAGTTTTACAGCCTTTAGCACTTTCATTTTTGACTAAGTAAGTGTGTTCAGGGAGGGAATTCAGAAGCAATTTTAGGCCACTCCTCTTCTCCCCACCTCTCAGCAGCGACAAAATCAGCATCCTTCTGATCACCATGCGTTAGTTTGTACATTATATTTTCTCATTTCTTCCAAGACAGGCGCAGTGTAAAAACAGGTTTTTAAAAGTTGGGAGCGTTTTCTTTGCATGCACCCTACTCGCATTCTTAAGAACGAAATCCTTGAAAACAAATGTGATAACATAAACCAAATTCATGATCACAATAAACGGAATATTTTTAATGTTTCAGTGTTTGTCCGTACGGGACTTCATAAAATTGATTATATAATACAGTTGATAACTTTATCTGTGATTACAATAAACGGCATCCTCTGTATTTAACAACCATTCTCTCCTCATCTTTCTAGCCTTTTCCCAATTACCTGGCACAGCACTCTGTATGGACTTAGCCTGGTTTTGCGACTGGATGTCATTCCTAACACCAATCATGTGTGGAGGGATATATATTCACTACTGCATGTTTCTGTGGTTGTTTCTCGTGTGATGTGTTGTATATATTTGAAGATGCATATGAATATGAACACAAACCCGTGGCCCCCGATCTACAGGAATTAACAGATGCGATTAAAATCTCAGATTCAGTCAGGAATCATACCAGGGCCCTCTGAACCAAAGGCCAGTACGCTGACCACTCTGTGGTGATGATTATTGTTTAAAGAGGAAGTACAACTGGCTAACCATCCTCTATTAACACTAATCAGAAAGGAAATGGAAGAAGTCATACACTCCAAAAAATGAAGGTATCATCAAAAGAATGAGAAGGGCCAAGAGCGAGAACCATTCAGCCAAAGCGCCAGAGGGGGCAGATAACTTAACGACATCCATGACTCATTAAGATTTTGGTAAAGAGAAGCTGTAATTAAGGAACAGGAGTTTTGGTCCAGTATTTTGTCTTCTTATTATTATTCTCCGGTACAGCTGATCTTCCCGAACTCTACAGGGAACTCACCTCACGCTGCTATCTCACTTTTGCTGTACTTTGAATTTTCTGTTTTTACCTCTGAAGACAGAAATACATAATCTGTATATATAATACATATTGGGGTTACCTGAGTGAACTACGATGTTCCTGACAAGAAAGAAGTGTTCAGAATTTCCTGAAGTCTCTGTTCAGAATTTCCTGAAGTCTCTTTAAAAAATTGATGCATAAAGAACTACCATACATACGTAGTAAAATAGTTAGACTGGTGCTCAAGCCTATGCCAATAATACACTGAAATAATTTTCTTACATCGGACTGAGTGGCTCAGACAGTTGAGGCACTGGCCTTCAGATCCAAATTTGGCTCAGTCCGGTAGTATTTGAAGTTGCTCAAATATGTCAACCTCGTGTAGGTAGATTTACTGTCACATAAAAGAATTCCTGCGGGACAAAATTCCAGTACCTTGGCGTCTCCGAAAACCACCGTAAAAGTAGTTAATGGGACGTAAAGAAAAATAATATTTTCTTACAGGGGGAAAAAAAAAAGACCAGATTCGAAACTTGTAGCTTTCAATTTTCAGTTTCAAGACTACTGTGATAACCATTATGCTACAGGCCCACAAGTTTTCAATTGTGAAATTTATAGTACCATTTAATAATGTGGACTCTCAAGTTTGAGTGTACTAGAGTTCCATATTTGTAAATGTTATTGGTTTTATGTCCCACTAACATTTCAGTAGAGTATTTGATTGATTTTTTAATATAAGGGGCATAAACTGTAAACTCAACACAGATGCGAGGTCATTACTTTTTTTTTTTTTTAAATACTTGCGGTCCTCATCAGTTTCCATGCCATTATCTTGCTGGGTAATTTCTTCAGTGCATAACACTTTCCTTGGAATATAACTGCAATGTAAGATTATTTAGTGACAAACACTTATACATTATAAACAACACACCAGTGGGCCAAGAATCATACAGATAGCAACATGTTATTGAAGAGTTGGTCACACCAAGCCATGTAGGTAGCAGCACTATTGACTTTCTCACTGGAAACAGCAAGCTGTCCGGTATTGGTCTATTAAAGTATTCGTTATTACTTTAAGGGGAAATACAAACTGATTAACAATCCTTCTTGACATTAATTATACACAACAAAGGATGAGGTCCAAACTTTTGAAGAAATAAAGGGGAAAACAGACAGAGTGGGAAAATGAAATTGACATGATATGGACATGTTAAATGATTGAATGTTAAAAGAATACCAAAATAAACTATCGAATTACAAATAAAAAGAATAGATGGAGAGGAATATCTAAATTACAATGGATGGACCTACAGTAGTTAAGCAGAGTATGAAGTTATGGAACCTAGACTGAGGAATGACAAGTCATAAAAAGGAATAAAGAGAAGAGAAATCATATTTGTCCTGACTCAGCTGTATCAGGATAATGAAAACAATGAAGATAAAGGTCAAAATATCACCATATGATGAATTCCTGAATTCCCAGTAATTATTTTGGTATCATAATGTAAACTCATGATATCCTACTATGGGTATAAAATTAATCTTACCTGTAAATACAGCTGCAAAGTTTGGCGGCGAAATGTGTTTATCTCATGAATTTCTTGTTCTGTGCTCTCAGGAAATCTCATCACAAACAGCTGGATTAATTTGAACAGTTCATCTACAGCCTGGAACATTTAACATTACTGCTGTATCTAACAATTTTAGCAGCCAAAGAAATCATAAAGATTAAAGGACAACTCATTCCTAATAGATGGGGGTTAGGGAGTTGCGACCACTAAATGGATGATTCTTTCTGTATTATCATTCAATTTCTAAGAGAAATGTAAATGACAGAGAATTTTCAAGGCCTACAAATGTGACAGATTTTAAAAATATTTTACGGAAGATTGTTTCTTATTTATGGTTTCAAGACAACATGATTACCTCCATGTGTTGGTATGTAAACATGCAAGTAACTAATGCTACTGTGACCAAAATCCATTGCTTTCAAAGCCCACTCTTGATACTTATTTTATCTGTTGTCACACTAACAAAGATAGTTCTGTTATTTATTTTTTTTGGCAAGACTGGAAGAGAAAAGTTCTATGACTGGTACTATAAAACCATCATTAGGTTTGTTGATAGTGCAGTTAGAACCCATCATTTCCCTAATGTAAGCCAACAGCTAGAGTCTGAACCATGTAGCAGACTTGCTCAGTATTCCCAACTTGGTCTTTACGTTTCCAGAATACTCTTATGCCACTGTTTACATATGGCAGTACAAGCAACATGGTTATAAATTATGTCAGTATTCTGTCACTGCTATTTGACAATTTGAAAATACTATCAATCTTCATTACACAAGTGCATAGTATGAAAGAAGTTCACACTGTAGGTACAGGAACGGAAAAAATGAGTTAAAAGAACACTTTTTAATGATCTGAGAGATGAATTTATTTCTTATTCTAAAATTAGATCATAGTTAAGAACTGACTTAAGCTCTGTAACATCACTGTATCATAATGGTATTATCTGGGGGAAAGACATAGCTTGTACACTAGAAGTAATCCAATTTAGTGTCTCATCTGACATTTAATCTTAAGTTTCTCCTCAACTTTTGTTTTGCTTCGAAATAATGATTATAATACTTTGTTCCCTACATTTCTAGTCAAATTCCACTGACATTTTCTGAACCCCGTTTCAGTGTTAAAAATGAGTTAGCATACAAATCAACAGTCGCTTAAATACAAAGTTATAAATGCAATAGTCATAAACAGTAGTCGGTGGCATAACGTTAGAGCCTGCAAGGCCTGCAATGCAGGTGGGTCCAGGACTTAAGGGGCCCACAAACTTCACCAGAAAACATAAATAAAGAAATAAATAACTTTACTGGAATGTCACTCTGCACAGGAGGGGACACCGAGATGTGTTTGTAGAATGAACAGAAAAAGTTTGTTTTTACAGTGCGTATCTAGAGTACTTGTTGGATGGCTGCATCTTCCTGCAAATTATTGTCATTATGTTGAGTCCAAGACCTCCATCTTTCGCAACATGAGCGGCACGGCACGCCCTCTCACAAATATCTGCGCAAAGTTATTATCAAAGAAACAATGAAAGATAGTACCAAAATATTTAATTTAAGACCTAATTATTCCTCTTGCTGTTTCCTCTGTAAAACAATCACTTTCAAAACTAAGAGCTATAAATAAATGTGATGACCCAAGACAGACTCTGTGAACTCAGCCTTGTCAGCATCGAAGGTGTCAGCCATGGATATAATTGAAATTGTCAATGCCATTGCATACCAGAAAATAGCTGCAGGGTCCACTTTCTTCTGAATCAAATGCGAGTAAAGTTTTAAAAATGTAAAGACAAAAGAGAGAAACATACAGTGTAAATAAATATACTGTATTTCAATCCCCACAAAATATTTAACTTTCAAAAGAAAATATACCAGTATTAATAAATTAATTAGTTTTGTACTTTCACAGTAAATCATTTGTGTTTATTAAATGGATATACTGTATATTGCATTAAAAGTATCTGCACCGAGCTCGATAGCTACAGTTAATTAAGTGCGGCCAGTATCCAGTATTCAGGAGATAGTGGGTTCGAACCCCACTGTCGGCAGCCCTGAAGATGATTTTCCGTGGTTTCCCATTTTCACACCAGGCAAATGCTGGGGCTGTACCTTAATTAAGGCCACGGCCGCTTCCTTCCCAGTCTTAGCTCTTTCCTGTCCCATTTGCCATAAGACCTACCTGTGTCAGTGCGACGTAAAGCCAATAGCAAAATATATGTATTTTTGATAGGTTTTGTACAATTTCTTTAAGGGGGCCTAATTTTGTTTCCTGCAGGCAGGCCCGTATTATATTTGTTATGCCTCTGACAGAAGTGTAGGACTATTGTCATTCCTCTGTCTCTGAGCCACAAGAATGTTGCACACAAGTCATCACACACAAAAATACAATTTTAACTTCTTTTGCTGCTAATCCAATACAAGAAGTCAAACAAAGTAGAAATTAAAAATTGAAACTGTGGCATTTGATTAATTTTACATGACAAAGCAGAAAGTAACTCACTGCACTGTACTGTGTTGGATGCGGAGTTATATTCTTGAAGGCCCAATGCAGGTTTTGATGACTAGCTAGTTGTCTTGTGAATGTGCGGGAGTGTTGGCAGCACAACCTCAACAATCCATAATACGCAGGAAGCATACCACGGTTAAACAGAACAACATCCTGGTCTTCATGATCAGCCCTATTTACATATGACTGCAGTTTAGTATTTAACATGTAAGTAGCTTAATACATTCATGAAATTAATTGACACAATAGATACAGAAGGCACTTGCAAAACTCACAGTATAAAATTTTGACAATTAAACTCTTACAAGAAATAATGAATGTACTCTTTTTCAGCTAAAAAATTTAATTCACAGTTTTTAAAAATTCCTTTTTGTTGGAAAATAGTATTTTTCCACCCTAATATAGACCTCCCTCAGCTACAAAACATTGTACACATAACGTAAGTGGACTTTACTTTTACACATTCTATGTTTTTCATCAAGAATATTTTAAATAGACAATCATCTACAGTGATTCAATGTTATCAACTTTTCGAAAAGTTCACACCGACAATATACATGTTTTCATGTAATTTTATTGCTATTCAAATTGACCTTACTTTATATATTCTATGTTTATTGGCAAGAACATTTTTAAATAGACAATAGCAAGGACCATGCCAATTTGGGTCAATGATGTAGTTTCTAATTTTGACAGTTTCAGTAGAATTGCAAGTGTATTTTTATATGACTATTCAGTTATTGTGAGGTTTTCGAAGATTGTTGATGCACAATGACATATGTATGATATTTTGTAGCTGAGGAAGGTCTACATTAAACTGAACATGTACTATTTTATATTTTCATTAGAATTGAAATCGTAATGTATTGAACAGGTGGAACAAAACCTATTTTCCAATAAAAAAGAAAAAATTATGTCAATTCTAACAAGTCAATACAGAATAAACATGAAGTTTATACTTCATAATAAATACAATCACAACCACCTCCATCACCATCACCAGTTATTGTTAACATGACGACTGAACAATATTTCTATGTCACCAATCCTTACCATCGGTGGACTTCGTAATGAAAATCAAACTTCATGAATATTTCTATTATTGTTGCCATTGATGCTTTCACGACCCGTACTTATAGACATAATACTGCATAGGCTTTTGGGCAAGCTCTGCGAAACATAAAGAATTTCACCTTATTTTCTTGACATGGCATAAGCCCAAAAGCCTCTGGAGTACAATTATTATTATAGATGTTACGGTTCAAATTTATGAATAATAAAAGATTGAAAATCATATTTTCCAAAACTTTTACTATGCACAGTTTTTTGACACAGAGAAATTTGATATTTCTGGTTATAATTTTACACCACTATATACTAATAAACTGAGATTGGATGTTTAGGCAGTAGGCCTAATAGGTTAACTTATTCAAGTATACTGAAATTTGCTATGACATTGGCATAAACATTACGGGCACAGTCTATTGAAACCCCTAAAATTTATGTTCCTCTCACTACATTGTGGAAGAGGGCTAGATGACACTTCCTACTAAGCAAATTAGTTTGTTTTCTAACTCAATTTATTGCCTAAACAAATCAAATAACGTAGAGCCTAGTGCACAACTCAGCTATCCCTGAACTTAAACACCAAGGTTCAAGAACTTGGGTTCAACTGTTTTTCCAGTGATGCCATAACAAACAAACAAACAAACAAACAAACAAACAAACAAACAAACAAACAAACAAACAAACAAACAAACAAACAAACAAACAAACAAACAAACAAACAAACAAAAGGACAAAATTTGAACTAAACCTACTCTTGACTTTTGTAAACCTATTTGGAGATGATGATGTTCGAGTCATCAGTCCATAAAATTTGAACTAAACCTACTCTTGACTTTTGTATACCTATTTGGAGATGATGCTGTTTGAGTCATCAGTCCATAGACTGATTTGATGCTACTTTCCATGCTACCCTATCCTGTGCTAAAATTTTCAATTATAAATAACTACTACATCATCTATTCTGATCTGTTTGTCATATTCATACCTTGGTCTACTCCTAACCATTCATACTGCCTACACTTATGTCTTAAACCAACTGAACAAGTCTTGAGATGTGACCTATAATTCTATCTCTTCTTCTGGTCAAATTTCACCAAATCATTCTCCTTTCACCAATTCGCTTCACTATCTCGTTATTCATGATTTGATCTACCTATCTCGCTTTAGTATTCTTCAGTAATATCACGTTTCAAAAGATTCTTTTCTCTTTCTTTCCAAACTAGTTATTTTCATGTTCCTTCGTCATACAATGCCGTGCTCCAGACAAAAGTATTCAAAAACATCTTTCTAATTCCTATATCATTGTTTGAAGTGAGCAAATTTCTTTTCCTAAAGAAAGGCATTCCTTACCTGTGCTTGTGCTGGTCTGAGTTCCATGTCCTCCTTAGTTCTGCCATCATAATTCTATCACCTAAGTAACAATATCCATCTACTTCCTTTCATTTCCTAATCTAATATTTCCTGCATCACTGACTTTGTTTGACTCCACTCCAAAATTTTTGTTTTGGATTTATTTATTTTCATTCTGTACTCCTTCTCCAAGACTTCCAACCATCTAGCAATTACTCCAGATCTACTGCAGTCTTAGATAAAATAACAATATCATCAGTAAATGTCAAAGTTTTGATTTCCTCTCCTTACATTGTGATTCCCTTTCCAAAATTTCTCTTTGATTCCCTTTACTGCATGGTCTATATAAATACTGACAAAGAGAGGGGACAAACTGCAGCCTTGCTACTTCTTTTTCATAGCTTTCAATTCTTATCACTGCAGATTTATTTTTGTACAGATTATGGATCCTCCTTTCTCAGTATCTAATCCCTATCTCCTTCAAAATCTCAAACAGCTTGGTCCAATCAACATTACAACATTATCAAATGCCTTTTCTAGATCTGTTTAATCTTCTATGATCAGATGTGACATTAGGACTGCTTCACTTGTTCCTATATTTCTCATATAAGTTTCGTATCCATTTTGATGATTCCTTAGGTCAATCTATAATTCAAAGGAGGGGGTGTTCCATCTGATCAATACAAGGTTTGAAGTTAAATCATATTTTATATTTAAAATACTAGTACCAGTTTTGACCCTTTTAATTTCTGCAATTCTCCTGAAGCCAAATTGATTTTCTCCCAATTCTGTAAATAGTATGTGTTAAAATATTGCAAGCATTAGACACTAAACTAATGGTGAAGCAGTTTTTACACTTGTCAGCACCTGCCTTCTAGGTAATAGGTATAACAACATCCTGTCTCAACTTCGATGACACCCCTCCTGTATCATAAATTTCACACACTAAATGGAATAACTGCGTCATGCTGGCTTCTCATAAGGTAGTCAGTAATTCTTAGAGTACGACAACAATTCTGGGTGCCTTGTTCCTCTTTAGGTCTCTCAAAGCTCAGTGGAATTCTGACCTCAGAACTGGATCTCCCATTTTATCAGCATCAACGGCCTCCTCTTGTTTCAGAACCTTATTATCTACTTTCCCTTGATAAAATTGATGGTTATTTTCCTACGTTTTTCTGTCTTGTCTTTTTTCCCTAGAAGTGATTTTCTATATATGTATAGAGAGACACAAATAAGAAATGGAACACAAATAAATATTAGGACAAAGTGAGTGTTTAACCCTTCTCCTGTTTCTGTGTGGGGTCAGGTATGAAGTGAGATGTATCTTTGCTGCAAGCTTTTATGACTCAATGCCCTTTGCATGTTAACATCATCAGAGGAGTTAACAAGATGAAATGAATGACATTATATATGATAGTAGGAAGGGAGAGGGTGAAATCCGGTGCCAGCACATAGCCTACTCCTGTTAAACAGCACCAAGAGGTGTGCTCTAGGCTTAATATACCCATCTGATGGACTAGTCATCAACAACATCCTATCCCTGGAGATAAAAATGAGGCAAAAATTTTATATTTACAGACAAAATTATAGTTTTATTATACAAATGAACCTAAAGAACGCAACCAGAATTTCCACAAAATACCAAATAATCATTGGTTCTGAACTGCGAACAGGAACATGAACGATCAAAAGGTCAATGTACAGTTTTGTTTTAAGCTTGGCAAGACACCGAAAGAAACACATGCGATGCTAGTACCTGTTTATGAAGATCAAGCACTGTCCTTGAAGTGTGTGTATGAGTGGTTCGCCCATTTTCGAGGAGGCCGGGAAAATGTTTCTGACAACCCCCGTAGTGGAAGACTGGCGACCGGTGTCAGTGACGAAAACATTGAGAAGGTGAGAACATTAATCACAAATGATCGGTGATTAACTATGAGCATGATAGTGGAAGAATGGCAGATTAACTGTGAATCCGTGCGACAAATCAATACCCAGAAGTTAGGGAAGAGGAAAACGTGTTCTCGTCTTGTGCCACATCACCTGACTGACGATCAGAAGCAGGCACATCTAGAGGCTTCACAGGATTTTGCCGAAATGGCGGATGCAACACCAAATTTCTTGAACTGTACTGTCACCGAGGATGAAACCTGGTGTCTCAGGTACGACCCTGAAACGAAATGGTAAAGCATGGAATGGCATTCTCCGGGATCCCCTCATCAGAAAAAAGTTAGAGCCGAAAAGTCACTCATCAAAACAATGCTCATCACCTATTTCGATAGTCAACGTATTATCCACAAGGAATTTCTACTTGAGGGAACAACATTGAATGTTGTACGGTACACTGATATTTTGACCTGTTTCATGAAACGTCTACGCAGGGTACGACCCCAGTACGCACAATAAGGTTCATGGTTTTTTTGTCTATGATAACGCTCGCCCACACACAGCCAATATCGTCAAACAGTTCATGGCAAAAAAGGGGGTGGTGCAACCTGAACATCCCCCGTACTCGTCAGATCTCAATCCTCCAGATTTCTTCCTATTCCCGCAACTCAAACTCGCTTTGAAAGGAAAGAGATTTGACGATATTCCTGACATCCAACGAAACGTTACGAGGCTTTTGAACACCATCCCACAGGAAGCCTTCTCGTGAAGTTTCCAGGATATGTATCACCAATCTCAGCAGTGTATAGTTATGGGAGGGGACTATTTCGAAGGACAGTAAGGTCACTGTCGTGCATTGTTCATCTATGTTGATAGTACAGGACTATTCACTGAACTTTATTGTTTAATTAAGGGGACCCTAATTTTCCTGCCAGTGCTGGGTGGCTTGATCGGTGGAAAAACTGTACGGCATTAGGCAGCTTAATATCTATGGAGAAAAGTTTCTTTTCGTAAGACATCTGGAATGTTTTCGTTCAATACTGCATGTACTGTACAATTGAATTGATAATTCAATAAATAGAGTATCGTAAAACATGTAATTGTTTTAGTACTAGAGTATAGCCTTCATGTTTGTTTCAGTTCATTTTCAAAGTTATTCTGTATTATCCGACATTTTTGGTGATCCGACGTACTCCAGGTCCCGTTTAGGTCGGATAATCGAGACTCTACTGTAGTTATTATTATCATAGTTATTATTAGCAGTATCATTATTAGTGTATACTGCTTTCGTATTTAGATCATCAAGTGGTATACTGGGTGCCTGCTTGATCAGGCTGCGACCTATACACATTTGATGCAAATATTTCCATACTAGTGCTGAACTTCCCCTGTTTGTTATCTCTCGAATATATTTTTACTTGCTGTTATGAATTAATTGATTCACTTTATTTTGAAGAATACGTTAATTTTCAAAATCGCTAGTGGTTCCAGTTTGCCTAAATCACCTATACCATGCATCACAATTTACCATGACTGACTTAATTTAATTTGTTAGCCAAGGAGACGAATGGTGAGAAACTCAAATTATTGTATATGAGTTGATTATGTGTGTAAGTACAGAAGATAATTTTGTAAATAATATAAATTTATTAAAGATGAACTGTGTAGTGAATAGCAAAATTGTTAGTGTAAATTATATAATACTGTATTTTAGGAAAACGTCTTCCTTTCTTTTTAATTTAATATTTAGTGCTTGATAATGTATTTTTGTGTATCATTTGCCACCAAGGTAGACACTCATTTGTAAATAAAGTTATTTTGATTTGATTCAATAATAATAATAATAATAATAATAATAATAATAATAATAACAATAACAATAACAATAACAATAATAATAATAATAATAATAATAATAATAATAATAATAATAATAATAATAATAATAGTGTTTATATTATGTTGTAGCATGTGATTTTCACAAGGTCTTCAAGAAACGTTTTGCTGATGAACAAAATGTACTTGCTCTCGAAACATGTACAATTAGATAATACCATTAAACAGTTATTTTATATAGTACTGACAATGCGGACTCATATCATCTCGTCGTTGCACCTAGAAAAATTGCTATGTGATAATATTTCAGCTTAGAACTCTGACCAAAAATGTTCATTAATGCCCGAACTACATCAACAAATTTTCGTTCTAAGTGATACATGTGCTGCGGGTCAGTATTTCTCCCCTCAACATTGTCGATCTCCTGTTTTTTCAGTGTAGTGAGACTGCTGAAATATCAACCATTGATATCTTTAGAAGTCAATTCTAACATTTGATAAGTATTATTGATTATTTATTTCACTTGCAAATTTTCACTACAAAAATGCACATTTTCAAATCCATTACACGGGAAGCTGTGGAAATACGTGGAAATCCTAACAATTTCAACAGGGACACCGGCTATCAATTAAGTAATACCTGGTTGCCAGGCATTAAGAATTTACGTAGGTAGTTCCCTTCCCTGTCCTTTCACTATTGTTATTTCCTCTCGGTGTTTTCCAAATTCGTACGTTCCTCGTCGCCAGATGTTTCATTCCAGGCTTGTGTCTATGTCATACACCTGTCAATGACATATGTTACGTACACAAGTTATTTGAACCGCTTAGACTGTATCTGATGGTTCGGTCAGCTTCCGCTTCGAACGCTAGCATTGGGCCATGTCCTGGGAGCCATCTGGTGGTGAATGAACGTACCATTTCCACTTCTATTATAATGTCTAAATTTTAAAGAGTCATTGTTTAAGAAGCCTTTCTCATAGACAGTCGAGATTTCTTCTGAGGACGCAGAGCAGTTCTCTGCGAAACGTAAAGAATTTCACCTTATTTTCTAGATACGGCATAAGCTCAAAAGCCTATACAGTATCATATCTATAAGTACAGGCCGTGAAAGCATCAATGGCAACATGTAAAATCTGCTCCTCAAACGTGGAGTTTGCGGTAAAGTGGAATTCACTAAAAGAGGGTTTACAGAATGTGCTTAAATGCACAGGTGGGAAACGAAAGGCAAGCAAAGATAGAAGTAGTTGGATTATTTGGATATGGGAAAAGGAATGAAGAAGGAGAGAAACTACAATAGAACTCTGTTATAACAACATCCCAGAGAAATGAAAAAGTGTGTCGTTATAAACAAGTGTCGGAGTAACCGAGATTCGCAATAGCAGTCTAGTGAGGTGGAAAATGAAAAATAGAGCAAAAAACTTAATTAGGCTTCATCCACATTGCTCCTTTCAGTTTTTCATAATGGTTTAATTTTCAAACCATTCTGTTCAAATGCAGCAAATATTTTATCCTTGTTCTTCCAAATCATTCGGACTGTGGAATTAACAAGGCCAATTACACGTCAGCTTTTTAAATTCCATTCTCAATTTGGTGAATCATTTTTTCTTCCAATATTGAAACTTTTTTTTAGTAGTCATACTGCGTTAAAATGCATGCACTTAGAGGAAACTTCCGGTTGAAACTGACTGTACGCAAGTACCGTTAATACTGCAAGAATACAGAAGGGTTACTATGGGATGGGGATTCTGCCTACATTTCCGAGGTCCATAACAAAAGGGGACAGTGGGGATTTTGCCTACATTCCTGAGGTCCATAACAAAAGGGGACAGGAAAGAATTTGCCAGGTTGCCAGATTTCAACAAATTACCATATTTCATAAAATACTTTGGTTGTTAGAAAATTTTATTCCAAACTGAGGTTGAAAATGATGTTCTATGTAGGTAAACACATGGACGTTTGTCGTATTAAGCAAGGCTGAAAAACACACATTTCTTATGTGGAATATGTCCATACCACAGTTGTCCCTGAAACCAATGTCATTATAACAAAGTTCAACTGTAGTTGAGTTTTGTGAGAGGACCGGAATGATTGTGGGCAACACATGGTTTCAGAAGAAAAATAGCAGGAAAATTACAAGATATGGCTGGGGTGACAGAAAAATAAAATCAATAATTAATTACTTTCTGGTGGAAAGGACAAATCGCAGACAGTTGATGGACGTAACAGCTATACCAGGAGAAGCATTCGATGGAGATCACAGAATTGTGATCAGTGATGGCATAATTAAATACAGTACTTTCAATAATTGAATAACCCCCATCCAATTATTGAAATAATCAAATGAAATTATCAAATGAGTTTAAAATATAATCCAGTTATATTGCATAAAATAATCAGATGTGTTGTGAATAATTTTTTTGGTTTAAGTGTGCCCGATGAATAATTAACTGAACTAAGCAAATAAATGCAAAAAATATAAATATGCCTTTTTTCAAAAGAAATCTCTAAATGAATATTGAATTTTCACGACCGCATTGTAATCGAAACAGACTTTCAACGTATTAGGTCGTGTTACGTACATCTAGTATGTGTTGAAGAGATGTTAAGTACAGAACAAAAATGGCCAGCCGGACACCAGTGGGATCCGAACCCACAACCTCCCGATTTCGCGTCGGTTGCTCTACCAATTGAGCTATGGTGCCCTAGGCCATCTTTGTTCTGTTTGAAAGGATTTGAGCTACAGGTCTGGCACTGCTGCTAGCACACTGTAGAGTGTGTTTAAGTCGCCCGTTGTGGGGCATGTCAATGAATATTGAATTTTCAAGACCGCATTGTAATCGAAACAGACCAGATATACTCAAAGCAGATATTGATACCTCAGCAAAATTATTGCAACTCTTGTTGGAAAGGATCTGGAATAAAGAAAAGCTACCAGCTGAATGGAAGAAAGGCCTGATTGTTAAGATACCAAAAAAAGGGGATATTACTAAGTGCTAAGTGTGATACTTGGAGGGGAATTAAATTGTTGTCTGTACTAAGTAAGGTGCTTTCGAGGATCATTTCAGAGCGGGTGAAGGATGTTGTGGAATTGCGCCTTAAAAGGGAACAGGCTGGTTTTCATAAACACCGTAACTGGGTCGATCTCATTTAACTTGCAATAGATTTTCCTCTATCTTGCCAAATCATCGAGGAAGAAGAATCAACAAGTTTAGAACTCAATTCTTGGAAAAGCTGGCACGTGTCCAGGCGATGTAACCGCAGCTACTGTGTTCAGAGCTGAGTAATTCAAACTAGTCACCGCCCATATTTTCACAGGAGCGTCATGTTGCCATGGATACTGAGAGAAAGGGCTAATAGAAGAACAGTTGATATCATCGTTGGGACCCATCAACTTTAATATCTGGAGTAGGGAGAGACGTGTCACCTGATTGGACCACGTGTTTTGACCATTAATTAGGGCCAGTAAAGCTTTCTTAAGGGCGTGTTGGAGCTCTTGGCATCATTCTTCTATCTCGTATTTCGCTTTAGGTCTGATAACTTGTCTTATGGTTGTTGTACCATAGTGGACTAGTGTGATAGTTTATCACTTCTACATTCATTACTTCGTTACCACGACGTGGTACTTAGGAATTTCTGAATGATGGGTGTATAGCCACTCTCATCAGGAAGTACGAACAGCTCTGTATTAGACCAGTTTGTACCAGTCTAAGACAATAGGTAGCATTAAACTAGATAGAAATGAAACTTCGGTGCACATTTTCAGTAAAGTTCGAAGGATTGTTAATTGAGTATCCTCTCCACATAACCCAAGGAGGTTTTTCTAACTATGATTTAGGGCTCATCTCCAATATATGGGATAGAGCATAACAGGGAGTGTTAGTATCGAAGCCATCTTCCAATTAGTTGTCAGTGCACTTGGCAAGGCAGGAATGGTACTTGGCGGCCGATGGAAAGACCTCAAAGACGACCAGCAGTTTTCCAGCTACAAGGACAGAGGCGTTCTCAGGACAAGCAGAACAAGACTACATGGTGAGCAAGCGAGTAAAAAATATTGCAAGTTTTCGCGAAGTAGAGTCATTCAATTTTTTTTGTTAAATTCATTTCCTATTTTAAATTCTGTTCTCATCAAACCGTCGTCATTTTTATTTAGCATAATGAATGTTATTCTCTTGGTTCATTTTAATCAGTCTGCCTTAATTAGCCTTTTGATTTCTAATTCTCCTGCTTAATGATTAGTGCACTAGCACCCCATCCCTGTGATGAGAGTCCGCCCAAGCTTTATTATAAATTTTTGTTTTTAGGTCATAAACTTAAAGACTGGCGCCCTTAGCTTGGATAGTTGCATTTCTCGTTCAATTGTTCTCCAAGAGGGGAAAGTCACATAAATGCCGCTCCAATGTGAGGCGAGAAAATCATTAAGTACGGAGCAGGGAATGACAGTAACGATAGCAGAATTAGTATTGTGGGTAACATTGAGATATCTACGTTGCATTTGGAGTGTTTGATTGTGGGGAGAGTCATGGCTGATCAGACGAAAGAGGAGAGGATGTTGCGCAGTGGACGGGCGATAAAAGGCAATAACGTATTGAGTTCAGAGGAAGAGTTGTGTAGTCTAGTAGAGGAAATTGAAGATAGAAGTGTAAGTAGTATGGAGAGTAAAGGCAAGCAGAAAGAAGTCAGTATGGAGTCAGATGATAGTAGGATGGGAGGCGAAGTGGAAGTAAACACTAACAATGAAAGTAATAATAATGATCAGTTAATGGGAATGATGCGAATAATGTTAAGAGGAATTAAAGCAAACTAAATCTGAGCTTAAAAGTGAATTAGAACAAACTAACAGTAAAATTGAGAATATTAAATACGAACTTAAAGAACAGTTAGAGCAAACTAAAGCTGAATTAAGCAGGGAGATGAGGGAAAATAAGGAGGAAGCGAATCGGAGAATGGACGAACACAGTAGGCAGTTACGCGATCTGGTGGTAAAAAATGAACATTTTAATAAGCGATTAGAGGAACAGAAAAGTGAATGTGAACGGCAAGGGAAAGAGGTAGAAGAAAAGTTTGCGGAGCAGAGAAGTTAATTCCTGGAATTAATGGGGAAGGAAAGTAACTCTACTAGGGAGGAAGTAATGAGGCAGGTCACTAGTATTGATGAGAGAGTTGAGACTCAAAAAGGGGAAATACGGGTATTCAAAGACCAGGTCCAACAAGAGATTGACACAGTAAAGCTTAGAATAGAAGATGAGACACGGGCAAGTGAAGAAAGGTTTGCGATAGTTGAAGAGAATAAGATTGAAATTAGGACACTGAAAGAGAAGCAGGTTAATTTGGAGAGCGAAATTGATAGGAGAGACAAAGATGTAGAATGCCAGATGGAGAAAGCAGAAAATCAGTTAAAACAGGTGGCAAAGGATAAACAGGTTTTCACGGGAAGGCAATGTCTAGGAAATAGCTACATTAGGGAAATTGAACTACCTAAATTTAATGGGAAACAAACGAACCCGCAGATTTCCTTAAGATGATAAAAAAACGGTTTGAAAAGCGTCTAGAGGAAGGGTCTATGGACTGGGAAGACGTTATAGAAAATATTGACCATGCTTTTGTAGGAGAAACTCGGTCCTGGTTCATGGTATATAGGCAAACGATGACGAACCTGAAAGAATTCAGAAATAAGTTTAGAGAGAAATTCTGGAATGAAACGGTACAAGCTTGGGAGAGAGAAAGGGTGGTATTTGGGAGGTACAAACCGCATGAAGGAGTCACTATGACCGAATATTTCTTAGCCCATGTCATGATTTGTCAGAACTTAGATGGTATAACCGAGGGGTCTGATGTAGTTAGACTACTTTTGAGACATTTTCCGGACAGGGTGAGAGAAGCGACCTGCATGCAAAGAGTTGGTACTATTCAGGAGATGGAGAACCTACTAGGCAGTTTTGATGCTTTAGGTAACTTTAGGAGTAGAACGGAGAATACTCAGAACTTTAAGTCATCACAACGGAATGAGAGACAACAGGAGAACACAGAATCACGAAGCTCGCAATCAGTTCAGACCCCAGCATAACAGTAGGAGCGGAGCACCTGAATATAGGACAGGGAATTCCCAACGGGGGCCAGAGCAATGTACTAATGAGTCCAACGTCAATACACAAAGGGAACATTTAAACTAACTAGGGGCTGTAATCTTAGGCCAGAATTCCAGCCTAGTACGAAGGTAGCGAAGTGTCTTGTCATGAAAGTGTTACCATATGACCTAGATGTTAGAGACGATTTGTTGTATGAACCCGAGCAGAATAATGTAGATTCAAGTAATGAAGTAGTCAATCCCGTTGTTAAATTGAAAGTTTGGGGGACGTGGGCTAAAGTTCTAATTGATTCCGGTAGCCAAATCTCATGTATTAGCTCTCAGTGGTATGAGTCAATAGTGAAACAGGGTATTCAGTTAGAGGAAATGCCTGTTAAGTTCACTTTCATCATTACGGCTGTTGGTAAGAGGTCTAAGCAAATTTGTAAACAAGTAGCTGTTCCGATCTGTATTAACCCTTTGGCACTCCGCCTACATGCAGGTGTTTGCTCGAAGACACTCAGAGTAATTTTTGTGATTTTCCAAAGCAAATTACAAAAATTCAACACATAAAGAGTTTAACACACATTAAAATAAAATTAATCACACTAATACAAAAAACTATGAGCATTTCAGAAATGAATATACTTTAGACGTATTTTTATTGGTTAAGCCCAAAAAAATTATTAAATTTCGAAAATAAATTTAAAAAAATAAATTATTGTTTTCAATGACAGAAAAATTAGACATTGTTGCGTCTTCCTTCTTTACTCTTAGACTTGAATGAAAGAACATTTAATTGTGAATAATTTGATATCAATATGATGTGTGTGCTGCAATTCACTCATGAAGCATTGCACAAAGTTATTCAGTGTACATGTAACGGTCATCGATATCAGGTCCTCGCGGTCCGATGCACGGTGAGCAGTTACGACCGTGTCATTTCCCACATAACGGGAATCACTTTTGGCAAAAGAAGGTCATTACTACTGTCTATGTCATCTGAAAATTCAAGGATATCGGCCTCATTCGGCCTTGAATATGGCCTAGCCATTACGATAAAAGGATGACGCAAGCACGTGCAACAACGGAGTTATGAAAAGGAGTAAAATTGTAGTTTACGAAGTACATTGAACACACGATACACAAAAGAAACAAAATAAACTATAAACAAAACTCATAGCAAGATCAACTTGTTGTATTCATAAGCCAATCAAAACAGATCCACGCAATAACAACTTCAAATAACCACAACATAAACATTCACGGTCAACAGATTTCATTTGTCGAAAATAAAAATATTTTGTAGGGCTGGTGGATATATCTGTTGAGTTAAACGCAAATTCATCGCTTTAAGGTACCGTCAGGATCAACTGTTACGATTTAACAGCTACGCAAATGACCAAAATCCGTATATAAGACAGAGCCGATGTATCGGCGCCGTGAGCGTTTTCGCCATAACCTCTCGCGCCGATAGATCGGCGCGCTGAGTGCGAAAGGGTTAATAATTTTATTAGCGTTCAGATATGTTTGGTAATTCCGCATTTGATATTTGATCTAATCTTAGGATCTGATTGGTTAACCTTAAAATTGGCTCAATTAGATTACAATGATGCCATGCTAAATATGAGGTGGAATAATGAGGATATCAAGGTCAAGTTTGAGGAGGAACTTCAGAGGAAAACGGAAGTTAGTACAGTGTGGAGAATGAGAGAGGTTTCTAAAGTTAATGAAGAGGCTAGTGAGGGCCTGAAGTTGTGCCAGTTGTGGCGTAATGAGGATAAAATATGTGGCTTGAAAGAAGCCGTTGGTAGAAATCAGTTAAATGAAGTCCAGAAGGACAAGTTATTTGAAGTGTTATGTGAACACATGGAGATTTTCTCCGAGAAACCTGGTGTTACCCATCTGTACGAGCATTATTTTTCTGTGCTGGATAAGAGTCCATTCAGCGGACCGCGGTATCCGATACCACACAAATATGCCATAGCCATGGAGGATCAAATTCAAGCTATGTTAGCAGACGGTGTGATTGAATTATCAAACAGTCAATACGTTAATCCCTTAACTGTTGTGCCTAAGTCTGATGGATCAATACGTCTGTGTATTGAATGCGAGAGCGTAATGAATGGTTCATATAACAGTAGTTTACGGAGATACCTGTTGTGTGAGGTGGCTGAACCGGATTGTGAGATATAGGTCAGTAACACGGGGAAGTTGCTACCTGTTATGTCAGACTACGAGCGGAGGGAGTTTACCTCTCAATGGTGGTGGTATTTCCTGGTTGCTTTTGTAAACAAAGGAGGTGTTTGTGTGTAGCGGTAGATTTACGCTCATTCAGTGATGATAGATCGTCTGTTTTCTGTATGTGAGGCCATGAAATTTTATATCTTATCCATTTTCTGAGATGTTACCAAAGGCTAATTAAAGCTGACGACGGCAAATAATTAATTTTCCCGTATGTGCATTTCTAACTTGCAATAATTTTACCGTGAGCTTAAATCGCGTGTGTATTCGTGTGAAGTGTATTGCATGCTGCTTCAAGATAAGGTTGAAACATTCGAGAGAGTGATTAAGGTGTAAATTGGTTGCATCATTTGTTTTCCATGGTTTTAATGTAAAAGATTGGAAGAGAACGTGTTACTGCTATCTAGCAGAGTATGTCGGAAACATGAAGAGTAAAAGGACTAATAGACACTCGGGAGAGTATGTAATCTGAATTGTATATATTCTGTGTTATATTTTCAAAGATAATCTTGTTTGTTTAAAAAAAAAATGAAATGTTGCTCATGTTGGGCAGAATTTAGTATCTAAACCTCAAGATGAAAGGAAATAACAGACATTCGCAATGGTAAGCAGTTTAAGACTGATATGTAGACAGTCAAATATAAATTCTAAATGTATGAAAATAGTGTAGCTCGGAATGGGCATGTAATAGATGTATTTCAGGTCAAGGTGGGAGTGAGTTCTCAACTCATATACTATTTGTTAAGAACTCATGGGGGCGAATGTAACGTTTCAGACGTCACAGTGTAATTATGTTAATTATATTATGTGTAATTAATTCAGGAATGGCATATTTGACGTCATGATATTTATTTTCGTATGTAATTTTATTATAATTCATGTTTGATCATTTGGTCACTATCATTTCATTACTTTGTAACTACGACTTGTAAACGGGGGCTGAATATCCTAATATTAATTTAGATTCTTGCGACATTTGTTTAAATTTAACTTGCAATAGATTTTCCTCTATCTTGCCAAATCATCGAGGAAGAAGAATCAACAAGTTTAGAACTCAATTCTTGGAAAAGCTGGCACGTGTCCAGGCGATGTAACCGCAGCTACTGTGTTCAGAGCTGAGTAATTCAAACTAGTCACCGCCCATATTTTCACAGGAGCGTCATGTTGCCATGGATACTGAGAGAAAGGGCTAATAGAAGAACAGTTGATATCATCGTTGGGACCCATCAACTTTAATATCTGGAGTAGGGAGAGACGTGTCACCTGATTGGACCACGTGTTTTGACCATTAATTAGGGCCAGTAAAGCTTACTTAAGGGCGTGTTGGAGCTCTTGGCATCATTCTTCTATCTCGTATTTCGCTTTAGGTCTGATAACTTGTCTTATGGTTGTTGTACCATAGTGGACTAGTGTAATAGTTTATCACTTCTACATTCATTACTTCGTTACCACGACATGGTACTTAGGAATTTCTGAATGATGGGTGTATAGCCACTCTCATCAGGAAGTACGAACAGCTCTGTATTAGACCAGTTTGTACCAGTCTAAGACAATAGGTAGCATTAAACTAGATAGAAATGAAACTTCGGTGCACATTTTCAGTAAAGTTCGAAGGATTGTTAATTGAGTATCCTCTCCACATAACCCAAGGAGGTTTTTCTAACTATGATTTAGGGCTCATCTCCAATATATGGGATAGAGCATAACAGGGAGTGTTAGTATCGAAGCCATCTTCCAATTAGTGGTCGGTGCACTTGGCAAGGCAGGAATGGTACTTGGCGGCCGATGGAAAGACCTCAAAGACGACCGGCAGTTTTCCAGCTACAAGGACGGAGGCGTTCTCAGGACAAGCAGAACAAGACTACATGGTGAGCAAGCGAGTAAAAAATATTGTAAGTTTTCGCGAAGTAGAGTCATTCAATTTTTTTTGTTAAATTCATTTCCTATTTTAAATTCTGTTCTCGTCAAACCGTCGTCATTTTTATTTAGCATAATGAATGTTATTTTCTTGGTTCATTTTAATCAGTCTGCCTTAATTAGCCTTTTGATTTCTAATTCTCCTGCTTAATGATTAGTGCACTAGCACCCCATCCCTGTGATGAGAGTCCGCCCAAGCTTTATTATAAATTTTTGTTTTTAGGTCATAAACTTAAAGACTGGCGCCCTTAGCTTGGATAGTTGCATTTCTCGTTCAATTGTTCTCCAAGAGGGGAAAGTCACAACGTCCGAAGAAGACCTGGAAAAGGACTATCAAAGAGGAATGTCTAACAGTGGGAAAAACTTGGAGTGAAGTGAAGAGGTTAGCCAACAGTAGGAACAGATGCAACTGTTTCACGGAAGCCCTATGCCTCATGAGGAGCAACAGGAAACAAATCAAATAAGTCATTTAAGTAAATGCTATCTTCTGGCCATATAATGGAACTATGCTCCAGTACTACCAATCGACAATTTCACAGTAATAATGTAAGCTCAGCTGGTGGCAGTGATCATTAAGTTGTTAAGGCTGTATGATCTGATGCTGTGGTTAGCTGGTTTGAGTCCCATTGGCAGCAGAAATTTTCACCATCTGAATGTTGATTGGCAGGGTGGAAGAGGTGGTGGTATACAAATTCTTATCACTAGATTGTGTTCTAGAAGCCTGGGTTCAGTTCCCAACCTCTCCGCGGTGTCCATGTAGAGTGAAAGCATATGGTGCTCTTAATGGTGATTTGTTCATCACATGGGGATGTTAAGCCTTGATCAGACCCCTTTGTGTTATTTGAAGGAGTAGGTTATGCATCGATACTGTTTTCCACCCTCTCTACAGGGAAAGCACATTAAATCTAACAGGTTGCAGTGCATGGTCATGCAGTAACATCCCCTTGTAAGAAACAAAACTATAACAATGTACCAGTTGTAATATTAATAAAATTAGTACATCATATATCATATTATCAACACTTGTTACTTACAGGATGTAGTTGAAAGCAATGTTTTTGGTAACATGTGCATTCTGAAGAATAAGCTGTACGTTTTCTGGGCAGTCCACACATACATGATGCCAGAAAAGCAACAGAGCCTGCTTATTGTGATGAACTGGGATAGATGGTTCGGATAACTTAGGATGAAACAGCTGCCACAGGTCGAGGAAATATTGCCCAAACTGAAAAAAAGGACAAACATTAGGAGAACCAATGCATCAGAAAATAACAATTGCTCTGTAATTTATTACTGTAGGGTAATAGTCGCAATGGGATTATCATGAGTTAGGGTGACTGGAGACCTATAATTTGTGTACCAGACCAATCAACAAATTGACAGCACCATTCAAAATTCCTCAGCTATGAGACCTAAAAGCATAATGATGTACAGGTAATTTAGTTAACATAATTGAATTCTGCCATTAAAAATGCTCTACTTTAGCTTTTATACATGTCAATATAAATTTTCCTCAATCTTCTTCCTCTCTTTTTTTACATCACACCAGCACAGATAGGTCTGATGGCGATGACGGGATAGGAAAGAACAATGATTGGGAAGGAAGTGACCATGGCCGTAATTAAGGTACAGCCCCAGCAACTGCCTGGTGTGGAAATGGGAATCCAAGGAAAAAAAAAATCTTCGGAGCTGCTGACAGTGGGATTTGAAACCCCTACCCCCACAGTGCAAGCCCACAGCTACGTGATATGACTTAAACCTGACTCGTCACTGTCATCCTTCAAATTAACAATGAAAGGGTGCAAAGTCTCCTCTTGGATGAGTTCTTTTTGGAAATCCTCCTCTTCCTATTGTCATGTGTCCCAAACACATGAAATCCAGTCTTCCTTTGTCACTCTGTCAATTGCATCACGCATTAATTTTTCAAAGTCTGCCAGTCAAAAAGTAGAATTACATTTACGAACTTCACCTTTCACATTAGCCCATATCAATTCAATAGGATTGTACTGACAGTGGTAGGGAGGTAGTCGAATGATATAATGGCCCATCTCTTCTGCTATCTGATCAAGTTTGTAAACTTTCCCTGCTCTTTCAAAAGGCGCAACACGCAAAAGTAATCCAGATTTTGTTTCAGTGGGGTGAAATTCAATATTTCTTTCCTGCAACCATTCTTGAATATCTTTTTTAAGTGATGTAGTGTTGGGTATTTTGTTCAACACTATAGAATGATGACTTGTGTTGTCCGTTAAGGATCCTTCCCCTACGTAATTCAGAAACCTGTTATGAAATCACTTTATAACTTTTTGAATTCATTTTCGAATGGTAATCTGAATCATGAAAGTGTGGTGTTGAATGAAATATCCACTTACTCTCCTTAACCTTTGACCAACCAATTTTTTTGAAAAACTTGTGCCCTTACATACTATTTATTTTTTCAGTTATTTTAAGGAAATGCAGACGACTATATACACAGATGTTACACACATATAAACAACTTTTCTTGCATTCCATTATACATTTATGGTTTGGAGAAGTCCCCTTATGTATTGAACACAAAACAAATAGGTGGCACACGCAAAGCAACCTCATTTGAGGTACTCTAATGAGGTATCCTTGAAGAGTCCCCATGCTGCTCAACTCTGCATCGCCTGGATGGCTGTAATTGTTTTTGGGTTGGAGCCATTTTTGATGGGTAGTAGCCAGTCTATTAAGAGTGTGAGGGGAATTTAGCAAAGATGCAAGATATTAACAGACATAAGCATTGGTTCCTATTGTTAACCATGGGGTTAGAAATTCATTGGACACTTAAAGTTCTATTGGATTATCTCCTAACCTTCTGTTTACCACACAGTGAGTTTCACAAACTGGCTCACATGTAACATCAGTAGGTTTATTAGCTTCAAGTTTCCAAACCCAGTCATTACTGACATTCCTACCAGTTGACATTGTTGCACCTTGTGTAGATATTGAATTATCCACTGGTGCTGGCTCTTCGTAAACAGAATCAGATTAACTTTCACCAATATAATTTGAAGATAAGTTATTTTCATAATCACACACTTTCACTGTGAATATGAACATCAGTATTTTCAAGTCAATCATGAATAACATCATCCGTGCCACTCCAGGCCGCTGTCATATTTGTTTACAAATTTTACACGCAGTGACGTGCGTTTTATTCTTGTTCCAGGAGCGAGTTACCGTTTATGATAGAGAAATGAAGTTCAAGTAGTTCCTGACATCTGTTGGTTACATTTTAATACTTATAGAACAAACCACGCTGGTTCGATAAGTGTAAATATGCGGCTGTAAGTAGTCCGTGTGCACGGACAAAAGTGTTCTTCAAAGTACAGTATGTATGCACCTTTCACTTGTTGCACGGAACATTCCGTCAAAGTACAGGGTGCGCACAAATGATTTGAGTGGTTTTGTCAATTATTTCTAGCCATATTATTAGAGATATGGTGATGGTGTTTGATGTTGTAAGGCAAGTATCCCTCAAAGTTTAGTTTTGTTTGAATAGTCCTACATACATTATGCTTCGCCCAACGCCTGCGAGAGTGCAACAGTTGCAACATCCGGCAGACATGATGCGTCCTCTACTCCAACAGTTGCAAAGATGGCGACTAACAGTGAAAAAGCGTATGCTTTCATTCCAGCCAATATGTGACAACTGTGCAACGAAACTTTAGAACAAAGTATCGGAAAGATCCACCCAGTACCAACTCCATTCCCCGATGGTACCTGAACAGTTCAAAACCACAGGATGTCTGTGCAAGGAAAAATCAACAGGCCGGCCTAGTATGCTTGAAGAAACAGTTGAGCGTGTGCGACGCAGTTTTGAACGTAGCCCGCGAAAATCAACTCATCGAGCGAGTAGGGAAATGGACATGCCTCGTTTGACCATTTGGAAAGTCATAAGGAAAAGATTGCAGATGCGCCCTTTGCATCTGCTCCAAGCATTGTCGTCGGCTGATAAAGTAAACCGTTTTGAGTTTTGTACAAGTTTTCAGGAGAGTATGAAAGATGATGAATTTTGTGACAACCTTGTCTTCAGTGATGAGGCAGCATTTTTTCTGAGTGGTAAAGTTAACGGGCACAATGTACGAATTAGGAGGACCGAAAATCCCCGTACCTGTGTGCTGTATGTTCGTGACTCTCCCAAGCCCAATGTTTTCTGTGCCATCTCGAAATTCAAAGTTTACGGTCCCTTCTTCTTCACTGAAAAATCCATTACAGGGCACATCTACCTGGATATGCTGGAGAATTGGCTCATGCCACAATTGGAGACCGATAGCATGAACTTCATCTACCAACAGGATGGTGCTCCACCTCATTTCCATGTTGATGTTCATGACTTTCTGAGCAGCAGACTTCCAGAAAGATGGATCTGTTGTATCGGGAATGAAGATCACGCCCTCATGTCATGGCCTCCACGCTCTCCTGACCTCACCCCTTGTGACTTCTTTGTATGGGGTTATGTGAAAAATGCAGTTTTTACACCACCATTACCAGCTAATCTAACAGAACTGCGGGCCTGCATCATCAATGCCTTTGGTCCAATTGACAGTGACATGCTATGTCGGGTATGGGACGAACTTCACTATAGAGTTGATGTGTGTAGAGTCACTCATGGAACACATATCGAGCACTTGTAGGCTCATAAAAAAACGTTGTGAGTTTTTCTGTCTGCCTATATCATTTTGTAATAAACAAACAGGAATTTTTTTGAAATCGCTCCAATCATTGTGCACAACCTGTATGGCATAAGGTTAATGAAACATGTTTTCGCTGAACTTGCACGAGACACAATAAGTCTCCTTCCTTGCCCTGAAGGAACTTTCAGATCTCCCTTCCCTGATGATTCCTGCCAAATACATTTTTTCGTGTGGTTCTGATTGACCCATGTTTCATCCAAATAAAATATACATCTCCTGATAATCTGAAATCATGTACCGCCCTCAAGAACTTAATTAATGCAGCAACTATATCTCCACGTTCCATAAAGAACTTCTGAACATCATTTGTCTTCTTGTACTTAAACCGGATTGATTTTAGCAGTGAATACATAGCAGACACTGAATAATTTTTGCTCCATTTCCAAAGTAAGCTTCTTTGCTGTAAGAAATTCCCCTTTATCATAATACAAAAAAATTGTACTACACGAAACATCCTTCTCAAAATCATTGAGATTAGTGACACGCTTCTTCATGTGGTTTTCTTTCCAGGGGACCCGAATACGGAAGTAATCGCCTGTGGGAGCGACTCTTTCACCTCAGCACAAATTTATGTCACTGTGTGCAAACTTCCCTTTCTACAAGTTTCAACAGTCAGATCTCATGCTTTTTAAAAATTTACTTTTGCTCTCTCCGATTAAGACGACGATTTCTTAAAGTACATGTACACATGTTTCTTGTCTGTCCATTTAGAAGTTCACTTCTTTTAACCACTTCTTCACTGTAACAGTCATGCTAGATTTATTGCCAGCCATCATCAGTTTATTACTAAAAACATTTCCACTGACCGAGTGGCCATGTGGCTTGGGTCACGTAGCTATAGCTTGCATTTGGGAGATAGTGGACTCGAACTCTACTGTCGGCAACCCTGAAGATGGTTTTCCCATGGTTTCCCTGATGGTTGGCATGGCAGGATGGTTGGCAGGATTACCATTATACTGTGCAACTGTAGCCAGAGAATTGTCAATTCCATTTCATTTTTAAACTTCCTTCCGAGGCTTGTATTATAGTTGAAAGCAAGTACAAATTTACCTGGTAAGCCTAACGCATCTGAGGATTTTCTTTCGGGGCTTACTCCCTTAGCCTTTGAAGATCTCTCTTCTCCACAAGGCAGTGATTTCCTCTTCTAATTTTCCCCAGAGAGGATGGGTTGCTTTATCCACCATTTTCGCCATTCCAAAGATCTCCTTCTCTGCCTAAGATGTTGTTAAAGTCTTCACCCGTAACCCTGGGCATGGGTTCCACCTTATACCCCGTGAGACTGGGTCCCTGCCTGAACTTAGCTCTCCTTCACACTGGCCTACTGATGTGGAGGATACCCACCCCCACAACGTGGATGTGCCAGACAAGAATTACTCAAGTGAAGGATAGGGAAGATCACCCTATCTTCCTTGAGCTGGGTTAATGGTTGTGTATGATGCACAATATTATATTGAGATAGAGGGTGCACGTGGTGTTCTAATTTATATGGGGTTTGGTTGTTTTACCTGAAAATGACAATTACTTCCTAGGATACTTTTGCGTGTGCCCATTAGTAAGGCAGGCAAAGACACTGAAATGGTTTAACCCTTTCGTGGCCAGTGGGCGATATAATTCCCACTAAATTTTTTCCGCTATTGGGCCATTGGGTGACCTGATTCCCACATTTGATTTGAGCTGCTACCTGGTGTGGACATCAGAAAATCTAGGAAAGAATTCTGCTCATGTATATTTGCAGTTTCTAGGTTGGTGGACGTATTTGTTTACATGTGTGTAGTGTCATGACTGCCAGGAGCACGCATTTTTGGGAAGTGAAGTGATTTTCTGCACCAGAAAGATGGATATTAGTAATTCTAAGCTATTTACGTTATCATAAATTATTTTGTAGTGCTGCAGACATAGATTGAGCATATTTTTGTCTCAGTAGACGGGTAAATAAATAGGATTTATGTAAAGGTGAAACACAGGAACAATAAGTTCTTCAAATTGCCATGATTACTCATCTCCAGAATTATTTTGTTATTTTATTTTATTTCATTTTACCATGTCACTGAGTTCCAGAAATTCGACGAAAAGTAAAATGTAATGTATTAGTAGCTTGTTTCATGACAAATAAATGTGTTCAGATTACCTTTCCAATATATAATTGTGGATCTATTATTTGTTTGGCTTTCACTTTGTATACCCCTTATTCTACCTGAAATTATGGTTACAGCTGTATTCACTGTAAATTAGTTATACTTCTGTGTGGTATAAGATGAATGCACATATTCACATTCTATGTCCTGATTTTTGTGTGCTAGCATTTGGTTATTGGGAAGTATAGTTCCCACATTTGTGTCACTTAGGCATACTGACAGCCAGTGGGATATATAGTTCCCACATACTTTTTTTTTCTTCACAGTCCCAGTGTTTGAAATTTAAAAAAAATAGCCTGTCATTCTTTGACATTCCATCACTAAAAAAATATGTTCAGTTCCCAAAAATTCATTTCTTAAATAATTTGGCCACCAAAGGGTTAAGAAACTTGGGCAATATTTAGATTCAAAATTAAGGTGAGTACACATATACACACAATAATCATTTAGAAACGAAATGCAAAAAAATTACATTCATATCCTTATTCAATTGACATCTATGCTGTTTTCTTTAAACGGTGACATTTATGCTGCTATGTCTATTGGGATTTAAATGCCCTTCTACCAAGTGAGTTGACCATGTGATTAGGGGCATGCAGTTGTAAGTTCACATTCGTGAGATAGTGGGTTTGAACTGCACTATCGGCAGCCCTGAGAATGGTTTTTAATTGTTTCCCATTTTCACATCAGGCGAATGCTGGGGCTGTACCTTAAATCAGGCCATGGGCGCTTCCTTCCCATTCCTAGCCCTTTCCTATACAATCATTGCTATAAGACCCATCTGTGTCGGTGCGATGTAAAGGGAACTTAAAAAAAAAAAAATTGCCCGTGAGAAAATATGGTAATTCCAGCCCATAGATGGGGAACAGTAAAGGTTAAAGTAGCAAAATGTATGATTAAAGCAACTAACAATATTTTGAAATGAAAATGAACAATTAATCTTACTTTCACTTCATCCTACCTGGTGCAGTAAAATGTAATTTATACCAACCAACCAACCAACCAACCAACCAACCAATCAATCAATCAATCAATCAATCAATCAATCAATCAATCAATCAATCAATCAATCAATCAATCAATCAATCAATCAATCAATCAATCAATCAATCAATCAATCAATACTGATTTGCATTTAGGGCAGTCGCCCAGGTAGCAGATTCCCTATTTGTTGTTTTCCCAGCCTTTTCCTAAATGATTTCAGAGAAATTGGAAATTTATTGAACATCTCCCTTGGTAAGTTATTCCTAACCCTAACTCCCCTTCCTATAAATGAATATTTGCCCCAGTTTGTCCTCTTGAAACAAACAGTAACATATGAAGAGTAAATAATTGGCACCTCAAATGAATTACAATCTGCTTTATGTCGCATCGACACAGATACAGTAGGTCTTATGGTGACGATGGGACAGGAATAGGCTACAAGTAGGAAGGAAGCGGCCATGGCTTTAATTAAGGTATATCCCCCGGCGTGAAAATTGGAAACAACGGAAAAACATCTTCAGGGCTGCCGATGATGGGGTTTGAACCCACTGTCTCATGAATGCAAGCTCACAGTTGTGTGCCCCTAACTGCACGGACAACTTACTCGGTGCATCTCAAATGATGATAGAAAATGCAACAAAAATGATTTTGTCACTGGATTTGTTACTCTCAAATAACGTATCAATGAGTTTTAATTCAACTTATACTGTAACTGCTAGGTTCTTCCATCTGTTCAAACAAATTTATGAATAAATAAATTTTGAAACTACCTGAAAAAGAACACATATGATAACAAAACTATACCTGAAAAAAAAAAAACAACTTATTGAAAAATAGAATGACATTTTTCATTCTCAAAAGAACATTATCAGATTCTATCAAATCACACTTGAAAATATTTGAAAATATAAAATTAAGGTATAAAGAAGACAAAAATGTGATTAGATGCAATCCGCATTCAGCCTTTGAAAAGCACATATGACAACTAACAACAGTTCAAAGACATTAACACAGATATAAAAATTTTACACACTGAAACGCATTAAGAAGATACTGAAACTTATATCGAATAATAATAAAAATATATGAACCTACTATGGTGTTGTAGCAGGCGGAGAAGTGATATTCTGATGTGGCGCGTTTCGGGTGGCGGATGGGGGGGTTATCCTCACCAGCTTGCCGGCGGACTTGAGCAAAATAAAATAGCTTTTGCAGACCAAACACACAACAACCTCCGTGGTTAAAAACCATAGCTGTAAATCGGACCGTGCTCCACTTTGATAGTCAATATGGCAAAGTCTTTTAGGAAAATAATTCCACCGTCCTATCCAATCAGGCTTCAGGAGAAGGCTACTTCAGATTCGGTGGGTAGCCAACTGAGAGACAGCAATGAATTAAATTGAAACAAGAAATAAGTGGCTCAACCTATTCAATACAAGTAAATAAATGTAGAGTTACATTCTTATTTGGTTAAAAGCTGTACCGGTTTCGACCACCAATCTGGGTCATCATCAGCCGATTAAAAATACATAAAATGCATAGGAAAACAAAAAATTACAGAATATGTCTTTCACAAAAGCAGTTCAAGAAGCAACATAAGACAATAGGGGTTAGCACTGCGCAAATTTAAATCATAAAATCCAGAAGAAGTCGAAGATCAGTCACTTATATGTGGCAAGGCGCAAGTCCCTGAAGAGTAGCACAACACACGCAATGTCTGGCACTGTGCCTTAAAATGTTTATGAGAAGAGGTGAACAGTTCATTGAACAAGCCTGCAAATACTGCCAGGCACGAAGTCACAACACGATTTAATAAATTTGAAGTCCCAAAATTGTGTAGAAGTCAAAGACAAGTCGCTTAAATAAAGTAAGATGCTAGGTCCTGAAGATCAGCGCAACATACGCAATATCCGTCACTGTTCTTTTAAATGCCGACGAAACTCGGTGAATAGCTTAAAATATAAGCCTGCAAATGCTTCAGTCATGAAAATATATAATACAAGTTAATATAATTGAAGTATATATCAATGTTAATAGGATCTTGTAGATTCTTTATTGAATAGGTTGAACCACTTAATTTCTTGTTTCAATTTAATTGTGATACAGTTCAATACGGAACATAATGAAATTTTTATCTTTAAAGACAGCAATGAGTCGGAGCATTTGCAACCAACTAAAGTTAAGAGGATTAAACACCAACAAATTAACTACATTGCAACACACAATATTAATTTTCTCTGTAAAATTGGAAGACTTAAGACTTTTACAGATGAATTAGATAAACAAAATATTTTAATAGTGGGCCTTCACGAAATGAGAAGAACGATGGAAGAACCTTTTGAATCGCAAGGTTATAGAATTTATAATGGGATACCTGACCGAGGAGTTAAGAATGAAAACGAAAATCCATTGCCTGTTTCCACTCATTCAACTGGGTCTGGAAAGGAATGAATGAAGCCCCTATCTAGCGCCGAGGATGGGAATTGTGTCGGTTAACGAAGTCTGTCGCACTCACTGAGGAGTTAAGAATCAATGCCCCAATTTGGAACAGGATTTATAGTAAATTTAAAAATAATATATTCTATAACTGATTTTCAAGCAATATCACCTAGAATTGCAACTCTCACCTTTAAAACAACAAACAAAATGTATACAATAATAAATGCCCATGCCCCTACTAATGAAAAACATTTTCTAATGCAAACGAAGAAAGAAGTGGATGAATTTTGGGATCTCCTTGAACACATAATTAACAAAGTAAATAAAAGTAATATTAAAATGATGATGATGATGATGATCATAATAATAATAATAATAATAATAATAATAATAATAATAATAATAATAATAATAATAATAATAATACCCGTGTGGGAATTTACCGGTTACCTCCATCGGGCGTGTCCCATTGGAATTGGGGAAGCTCGCTGGCTCTGCCGCCAGCAGAGTCAGAGGGTAGTAGGGAAATAAAATACCACGGTGAAAAAAAAAACTGGTCCCTTGCCAGGGTTACGGCGAAGACTGGTAAATGACCAGAAGCCAGAAAACAGCTTGAGGCAACCTCTAGGGCTAACAACCCTAGTTGTACAAGGATGGGTACCCGTCCAAAGCAAAGTCAAGTCAAAAAGCATGATGGCACAACATTTCAAGAAACTTACCCCAGGGGGTAAATCTTCGGATAAATCCCTCGTCGTGAACGCCATGGCACACGAGTCTCGTTCGGATTCTGGGGGAGACTCGACATCATGCAAGAGACGAGTAGGAGCGTCTCGGTGTACCCCGAAGAGTCAAAAACTCAGACCAAAATCTAAAACCTTTCTAGCAACTTTCAACATAAATTCACTTACACAAACTGGCAAGCTGAAAACCCTCACCACAGCTCTTCACGAAAATCATATATCCATAATGGCCCTACAGGAAACAAGGTACCCAGATGAAGAGATTTTTGAATCCGAAGGCTACCGATTTTTCAAGAGCAAAGCGCAAAGAGGAATCCTCAATGGAGCTGTGATGCTTGGAACCGCGTTTGCTGTTAGAACCAAGATCCTTAAATTGGTTGCAAATTTCGAACCTGTGAATGACAGATTGTCTATACTCACAATTAAATGCGCGAACAAAACCTACGCCCTAGTTAAAGCACATGCTCCTACAAACGATAAGAACAAGTCTGATCCAGACGAAGTTGATAATTTCTGGGACCTACTGGATGAAAAATTAAACAAAATCCCCAAACACTACGTCAAGCTTCTTTTGGGTGACTTCAATGCCCAACTAGTTCGTGAACAGAAGTACAAGAAAGTTATAGGAAATTACCCTGCTCACAAAAGAACCAATCCTAACGGCAAAAGACTGGTGACCATTTGCGAAAATCACAACCTGCAGGTCATGTCGACCCACTTTCGCCAACTACGCAGAAAGCAATTACTTGGCGTTCTCCCGTCCAAGCTCTCGGAGAGTTCCAAATTGATCATGTTGCAATCTCCAGGAGAAACAGCCCTGAGATTATGAATGTCAAGGTAAAGAAAGGCATCAATGTGGCCTCAGATCATTATATGTCTCACATCAAATTCAAACCAATTCCCGCAAACACAAGGAAGACAACCAAACAGATCACACGCTTCAACAATGATAAACTTCCGCAAAGGGTCGAGGAGTTCCAGGAGAAGGCTAGACCAAATGACTGTGACTTTAACAACGCCAAAAGTCTCCTTGTTGAGGCCGCCAAAGACGTTGCAGAAATCAAGAGAAGCAAAAAGCATCTCTGGTGGAATGGTACCTGCGAATCAGTCTTCCAAGAAAGACTCAATGCGTGGAAACAGTACTACTCTACGAAATCAGAAAATGATTGGGAAACCTACAAAACCCAACGTGCCCAAGCAGCTAGGGTGTTCAGAACTGAGAAACGTAAATACGAAAAATCTCTTATTGAAAAGATAGAACAAAACTTTAGGAAGAATGAAACCAGGGAGTACTACAGAGCCTTCAAACGCAAACTCACTGGCTATAAACCACCATCTCTATGCTTTGAGCGAAAGGACGGCACATTGGCGACGTCAAATGAAGAAAATTGCAGCATTCTGGCAGATTACTTCAAGAATTTACTTAATTGCTCTAAACCGCAAAGCGCCATTGAGACCAAGGAACCCTTACTCGGGTACCCAGATTCCAGACCACCCGACAGAGATGAAATCAAGCGCCACATTGACCGTCTCAAAAATAACAAAGCGCCACGGGAAGACTCAGTAGTAGCAGAACTATGGAAATATGCCCCAGAGGAATCACTTGATATCTTGCAAAAGCAAATAGAAGAAATTTGGAACAAGGAGACCCTACCCGAAGATTAGAAAATAGCTTTGATCCATCCATTACACAAAAAAGGCAGCATGAAGAAAACATCAACAACTACAGAGGAATATCTTTGCTATCCGTGACTTACAAAATTCTATCAATTGCCATCCGGGAGCGTTTGGAAGTACAAGTTGAACATCAAATAGGTGAATACCAAGGAGGGTTCAGAAAAGGTCGCTCAACATCTGAACAGATCCAAAATCTCAAAACGATCATCAGATATTGTACACTAAGGTCCAAGCAGTATGTGTCTGTCTTTGTGGACTTTAAGAAAGCATATGACTCCATTGACCGGGAAGTCCTGCTAAAGATCTTAAATGAATTTGGAGTTGATTTGAAACTGCTGGCATTAATTAGAGCCACCCTGACCGATACAAAATCCAAGGTGAAGTTCCACGGATGTCTCTCGCATTCCTTTGACATCAAAACAGGAGTCCGACAAGGTGATGGGCTATCCCCGATACTCTTCAACTGTGTTCTTGAAAAGATCATCAGAACCTGGCGGGTGAGATTACAGGAAACCAACTACAGTCCATTGAGGATAGGAACCAAATCCAAGGGGATCGCAACAGACTGCTTAGCATTTGCCGATGATATTGCCGTTCTCTCAAACGACATAGAAACCGCTAGAGCTCAAGTTGAAATTTTAAAGGAAATTGCCAAACAAACTGGTTTGCAGATATCGTTTGAGAAAACAGAAGTAATGACTAACATCAAAGAGGCTCCACCAAAACTCCATACAAAATACGGGGACATAACCCGAGTAGACAAATTCAAATACCTGGGTGAGATCATCACGAAAAATGGTCTGGACAAAGAAACACTTCAGGAGCGAGTACGCAAACTGGAAATAGCCTACCAAACATCCCGCACAATCTACAACAAAAAATGCCTTTCCCAAAACACCAAGATACGTCACTATGAAACAGTTCTGAAGCCAGTAGTTCTATATGCAGCTGAAACCCTGTCTCTAAATGCCAACAAAGGACTCCTTGAAGAACTGGAGAAAAAAGAACGCAAAATTGTGAGAGGAATCTTGGGATCAGAAATGGAATCCATCCAAGAGATCCAACAAGGAAGTCTACAGCAAAATAGAGAAAATTACCGACACAATCAGAAAAAGACGGGCACGATTTTACGGTCATCTGAAAATAATGGACGGAAGAAAGTTAACTAAAGAAATCTTTCACTTTTTTGATTCAAACCCCAAAACCACAATTCCCTGGTTTAGAAATACCAAAGAAGACCTGCAAATGCTACATATCTCAGCTGAAGACACCCTTAACAGAGATCTCTTCCGCAAGAAAATATTGACGAACGGGCTAAACCGAGACGAGCAACCGAAGAGAAGACACGGTGCCCCTTGGACAGAGGAGCGTAAGCAGGCCCACTCACAAAGAATGAGGGAAATTTGGGCTCTAAAGAAGGCCAAGTTCAGTGTCAAATGCAACAAGACTTAACGTGGTCCTTGATGGCCCCATCGAATTATATATAATAATAATAATAATAATAATAATAATAATGTCCGACTCGTTGGCTGAATGGTCAGCATACTGGCCTTCGGTTCAGAGGGTCCCGGGTTCGATTCCCGGCCGGGTCGGGGATTTTAATCGCTTCTGATTAATTCTTCTGGCTCGGGGACTGGGTGTATATGTCCGTCCCAACACTCTCCTCATCATATTCAGACAACACACTACACTACCAACCACCACAGAAACACGCAATAGTGCTTACATCCCTCCATAGAGGGTTGGCGTCAGGAAGGGCATCCGGCCGTAAAAACAGGGCCAAATCCACATGTGCGACGCAGTTCGCACCCGCGACCCCACAGGTGTGGGAAAAAGCGGCAGGAAAAGAATAATAATAATAATAATAATAATAATAATAATAATAATAATAGTGATAAAACCAGTACAGTTCAGCGTGTCATTGACCTAACCAGAGAATGACATAATGGAAAGTTAACTGACAAACGCGAGCCGGACTCATTATTACACCACCTTGCAATCTATGCTGGACTAGTAAGGGGTGAGGAAGAGCTGATGGAGGGCTTCATTAAGGTAAGTTCCAAATTTTAAGTATTTAAAGACTGAATTTAAACATGTTTATGCATTTCTAAATATTTTCAAATGTGATTTGATAGCACCTGATGATCTTTCAAGAAAAACCTATCATTCTATTTTGTAATCATGTTTTCTTTTTTGCTTTACATCCCACTAACTACTTTTACGGTCTTTGGAGACGTCGTGGTGTCGAAATTTCGTCCCGCAGAAGTTCTTTTACATGCCAGTAAATCTATTGATATGAGGCCGACATATTTGAGCACTTTCAAATACTACCGAACTAAGCAAGGATCGAACCCGCCATGTTGGAGTCAGAAGGCCAGCGCCTCTACCATCTCAGCTACTCAAATTCTATTTTTAATGAAGTTGTTTTTTATTTTTCAGTTATAGTTCTGTTATCATATGTGTTTTTCCAGGTAGTTTCTAAATTTATTTATTCATAAATTAGTTTCCACAGACTAAAGAATCCAGACTAAAGCATCCAACAGTTATAAATTAATTGAGTTAAAACTGAAAAGAAATAGTTCCAAATATCACAAAGTTGTAATTCATTCACTTATATTAGCATAAATAATAAAGATCAACTTACCATAAGTTTTTCAGTCCGTGAAACAACACAGTAAGTAAGCAATGCAAAATATGCAGTCAGCTTCATGGTCCCGTGAGTTTGTATGTCTGTGTAGTGTCGGGCAGGTTTTAACAGATGGAGCAGAAATGTGTAGACTTGATGTAATACCAGCTGGGCCTCTGAGCCTACCAGTAATTCCTTGTGAGGACTGGCTAAATGTCGTGTAGCACGATAACCTTGGCGGAAGTGGGGGCTCGGAACCAAGGACACCAACAAGTAGGCAGCCGCTGAAGTTACACAAGTAAAATACAATAGTACTATGTTCTCCTACATAAATATTGAATGAATTGTCATTTGAGAAACCGCACATGACTATTTTCATTATTAACTATATTTTACATTTTACTTTAATTTTTTTTTCCTTATCTGATTGAGTGTAGACAGCTTTATTTGTTTTTCTCAGAAGTTACTTCTACAACATGCAAGGTTCCTTAAATGACATTTAAATATAATCAAGGTTTATAATTTGACTAATAAATTACAGATGAATAAGTACATTAAACCAAGTGAACTCTCCAATTGTAATAAAAAAGAGAAATAGATTTTGCTACATAAAACACTGAAAGGCACTAATATAAATGTATAAGTCAAATAGAGAAGGATGTATAGCAGGCACCAGAACATGCCTAGGAGACTTGCACTAGAAACATTCGTGAAGTGCCTGGTGGGTATTTATTTCATCTTTTGTAAATACACACAAATGATCCACTATATGGTAGTAATGCAAGTTTAGCTGCCCATTCTGACTCGTTCACTACAGACAAGCAGTTAAAGGTAATCCATGCTTGTAGCAGGATACTGTTACGTCAGTGCATTATAACGCTATTCTGTCTGACTCCAAAGTACTTATTTATGTTTGTGAGTTTATACTGTGATCGGTGATTAGTGAATTCTTGAGGCTGCACATCCGTGTTGGTATCTTGCACAGTGAGAAATGATGCAAATAAGGTGTTGGAGATTTGACACCAGATTGATTTAGTCTTCATCACACGAAGTTTGTAAGGAGGAAAGAGAAATTACTAACACTATTTTCAGTTAGATCAAGAAACTTGAAGACATCACTATCTGTGATATCCTGGAGGATGAAGAACTGTTGCAAATGCCTTCCAAGGAAACTACTGAAGTCGAGCCTGTTTATGAGGCTTTGAATGACGATTTATATAAGGACTATGTTCTTTTCAATTACATCAAGAAGGTAGCTAAAGCTATAAACAAAGGATGGTCATTGAAAACTATGCATTAGTTAGGCCTCTCCCTAAGTCTGAATTGCCGCTGTATCTCCAACTGTTGTGCTATCTACTAAGAATTCTCTGAACTATATCATATCCAAGAAGTTCTATGTAGTTTGACAAGAGGTCTCTAGTGGTTATTTTCTAGTGCCACCTAGTGTAATGTTCTGTAACCAAACTTATCGAGAACGTTTATGTTTGGAGATTTGATAACATGATCTACAGTATCTTCAATTGTTTAATTGTATGTCGTTGTCACCACTGTCCTACAGTTTATCAACCAATCAGAATTTGCCTTATGACATTAGATTCCACCAATGGGAAAACACACATCACTGTTCTAGAACAGTCAGACAGCCTCACTATAAATACTCTGACTTTTGGAACTAATTTAGTTGATCTTATGAACTTATGAGTTGAAAGCCAACCAGGCAAGAAAAATGGCCTAAAAACTAAGATCGCCAAAATTGCAAAAAGATATTAACTTTCCCAAACAATGCATAACAAATAATCTAACTCCCAATTCCTGAAATTTTCTCTAAAACAAAAACACAGATCTACGAATAAGATAAATAAAATTCAACTTAAAACCAATAAAATATGGATCACTAACGAAATCATACTTTTATACAGAAAGAAAGCACATCTTAAAGAAAAGCTGCGTCAGACTCACCTAGAAATAGCTAAAAACCTTTCCAAATCCCAATGTGATATTTTTCAAACAATGGTTAACTAAAAACTAGAAATTATTCTGAAACATAAGCAACAAGTTTTAAACGATAAATTTCACAGATTGAAACATACAGCCCACAACCTAAGACGTGATGTCAAAGTGAAATATTCGAACACCGACAGCATACATAATTTCCACCCACCTATCATTAACTTAAGGGGAGATGTACGTCAGAATTTGCAAAACTTATGGAAAAAAGAATTGTGCACTGATTTAGACTAGGAAGGTTTAATAATATGCTACAGAAGAGTCATTTATTAATTTCACAGTGAAATATGTTTAAAAAATATTGAAAGATATTGATGAGGCACGATTTACCAAGGCCGATAGGGCAGAAAAAATTTTGCTAGAGATGGCTAGACAGAGGAAGCAGATAAAGATAAAATAGCAGCAGGAGGATGAGGAGGAGAAAGAGGAATACTATGGATATGACCAACATTAAGTAACAAAGGTGAAAACCTGACTTAAATATTAACAGAAACTTCGTCGCAGTTTTTGAAAAATGACATTTCTACCCAATCACCATACCTTTTCCCTGGAGCTATTAAACCTACATGATTCAAGATTGGTAGTATGTTTACAATCACTGCAGTGTGTAATCCTGTGAAGTAGCTTTTTGATATTTTATTTAGCATGGTATTTATCATCATACATGTCAGTAAATTTGAGAGATTTTTAAGCAAAAAAAACCATTAAAATTCACATATGAATAAAACTATCAGCCTAATTTAAATTTAGTTTCACAGAACTAATTAATACTGTTTGAAGAACTTAACGACAAATTGTTATCACAATTAAAATGTCCAACTCTGAGAAAAGGTACATATAGCACTTTGAAGTGATTACAAAATATATATTCTGTAATGATCTTATTTCTGAGTGAAAATAAATTAAACTAGGAGTAGCCCTACACAATTATGTTATAATCATTGGTGCAAAATTTCAATATTGTATCTTCAAAACTCTAGAAGTTATAGGACTTTGTTTCAAGTTATGTGTTCTGCCATACGTCTCCCTTTAACTGACATAACACTGAATGAGGAGGAATTCAAAATATTGAGCAGGAACCCAAAACACAACTGGTCAAATGCGTTCCATCTTAATGACGTCATTACAGCACTAACAGAATCAGAATTAGCCATTACCAAACGTCCTACGCGATCAACAAGAGGAGGTTAGGTTCGAAGTTAGGAAGAAATTAAATAATATTATTAAACTACACAATACCAATTCTCAAACAAATCAGGCCATTGCCATTTAATTCAGACTGGAAGCTTAAAAAGAAAAGTAAAGAACACAAATTAATTGTAAAGAAAGCCGACAAAGGTAATGTGACCGTTGTCGTGAGTAAAGAGGAATACATTAATAAAATGAACAACTTTGTTTCCGACAAAACTTTTACCATTATCAAAAAAGATCCTACAACTAAAAATCAAAAGAACCTAAATAATTGCTTAAAAGTCTCACTTTCCTCTTAAATGACAAAGAAACCACTAAACTAATCAATATGAACCCAGGACTCCTCAAAGCTAGAGCACAACCCAAGATTCACAAGGCTGACGTCCCCATGAGATCTACCATTAATTATGGACCGGGCCCTTTATATAAAACCTAACAGTACACACAACAGTTTTTAAAGAAAATTTATAAAAGCGACCCATGATGTTCTCCGCGTGGTGGTACTAATCACAAGTAGTTTCATGGTTCCAAGACAATCATCCCTTGGTCGCCCCTTTTAGTCGCCTCTTACGACAGGCAGGGGATACTGCGGGTGTATTCTACATGTGCGTCCCCCACCCACAGTGGGTAAACTGCAGAATTACCACTCCTTCCGTGTAAACAATAGCCCGGTTTCCAGGAATTGACCCAGCTAGCAAACAACAGCTCCTACCTGTTACAAACATTCCAAACACTACTTTAGAATGGTTCTTCAGTAGTATATTCCAGTCTAGCCTGAAAAATAATTTCTAGAGCTTATTTTGATTTTTATAAAATGAAAGAAATCCTAAATATGCATTTATATGCCCAATAAAACCTGTTTATTTGGATTATCATGCTTGGAAACGTGTTGAAAATACAAGAATATAAGATATAATGTTAAGGGGAAAAAATATGACTTGTCATAGAAATCCGCGCCCTAGTTATAACAGATTTTTTATTGAACAAATAATTAACAAATTTAAACACTGTCCAAAAACAAAACTCTTTTAAGATAATTCTATACCAGTTGCTTACTCCACCTTTACCTTCAATGAAAACGTGTACAGTATTGCTAATATCTTCAAAAAACATAATACCAAAATTTCATTTCGAACTAACAATAGAAGCTTGGAAATATTACATAACTCCAATTCAATAAACAAAACTAATGTCTTTTCAAAGTCAGGCGTATACTGGTTTAAATGCAATAACTGCAACTTTTCTTAAATAGGCCAAACTGGTCGCAATTTCAAAATTAGACACGTTAGTGCAACAAAATATAAAAGGCTTTCGGCAGTAGGGCAACGTATGCATGATGTAAAGCATAGTTTCGCTACGATAGACCAAGATATTGAAATTCTCAGCACCCTAAACAAAGGCCCTCTTCTTGATATCACTGAAAACTGTTTTATACACCTTGATAAGTTTTTCAATCCCAACCTTAACCTGAATTATATTTCTGAGAAGCCAAACACCCTTTTCGATTTCATCTCAATTCTGAAGAACCTCAAGTTGACAAGCAGTCGATTAATCTTTCATTTATGTCTTACACAACACTTTTTCCCGCTACTTGCCCCTTCCGAAAAGCCCCCCTGATTTACCTTAGACAATTCCCACCCCCCTTCCTGCCACCCACTCACAAACTCTCCTTTACCCCTCCCCTACCTCTACTTATTTCTTACTTCCTTATTTGCTTCACATTTTGCCTCCCCTACACTTGATGATATAGATGTTGATTCCCATAGGGAATCTACACTTGTCAATCATCATGGCATGCTGATAAAGGTGAGCCTCATAATTGTTCTAAATTTCTTACCCCTTGTTTCATTTCTATTTAAATCTCCTTTTCTTTAGGCTTCATATATACGCATCGAATTGAGGAACTTAAGTCCTACACTGTATCCTAGGACTTCATGTATGTCGCTTTCCACTCTTCAACGTGCAGATAAAACAAATGCCTATAAGATCTTGCTTAGCAACAACTGTACACAAGCTGCATCTCTCAAGATCAATGTTTTAACGAGTCATCCCCCAAGATTTTATAATGGATCAAGCTTTTTAACTTGTTATTTACCATCAATTCAATGCCTTTTTACGTGATTACAGCACAGCGGAATATACAAGACTGTCACATTACAAATGAACTTCAATTGAATTTACTTCTTCATAAAAAGTGTTGATATTTCTACGTACATCCTTTTGACTGTGAATAACATCTTGTATTTCTTATGTGTGTTTATAATTGTTTATCATTTAGTCCTTTTGCCCTGTTCACTTAATCAGCTGATGATGACACTTTAAATGTGTTGAAACTGGTCCCAAAAGTAACATGTTGTCACTTAATATTGGTACAACTTCATAACAGTGTACTGAAAAGGTGGAACCTCTATACTTTCTTTTTAGTATTGTGATTCTCAGTTCAATACGGAACAATTATGAAGTTTTTAACTTTAAATGTTGGTGAGGAAGGTGAGGATTCGGATAATGTCGAGTGTGGGAGCGATGCAACGGAAATCTCAAAAGTTCCCCGCAGTCAAGCTAGTGTCTCTATACACACACTTCACACACTTATCTCATATATGGAAAACCAAGGTATAATTTTTGTTCTCAGATATTGTTTTCTTGAGAAATGTACGATCCTAAATTAGGAAAAATTAACAATCACCATGATGACAGAATGTTTTCATTAATTATTTTTGGCATAATCCACATGCATTTTCTAAAGCTCATGTATTTTTTGTTGTACTATATATTCATTTTCCTGTATTGTATCTTGCAATATAACGTAAAATGTTATCATTGCTCTTTCGTTTGCTCAGACATCTCAATATTTCATCTCATGACTTCATTCTCACTGGCTTAAAAGAAAAACTGCAGATAATTCGTGGTTTTCAGTTATCTGTGGAAGTTCATGCATTAATTACCGTAAATTATCAAGAGTCCACTGTCTCACTGTCTCACGAGGTATTATGACTAACAAGGAATACAACATGAGAAAATAAAAGTCATATCAGAGTATGTGGGGTCTAATTTTCCAAGAGGCTCGGGCTAATGACCGTGCTGCCAATCAAAGCAGTGCACTAAATTGACCCACACGAAAATGAACTTGAAGAAGGCAATATTTTGATATATATACTAGCTGATGTACCCGCGCTTCGCTATGGTATTATACATTGTACACAGAATTCTAGGTCAGGTAGTGTACACATTGTAAGATTGTATTAAATTGCATAGCTCTTAATGTTACCGTAGAAATGTGATGGGGAAGTCACCAAACGTCTTTTCTTATGTGAAGACTGGGTTAGAGAATTTTCACTGTAATAGTAGGTCCTCTTGCCTACTATCAGTCAATCAATTTGGGAAGTTTTCATTATAATGGCAGATACTCACACTCCACCTGCCTTTTTACATCCTCAGAAAGACTGTCTTCAATGAAATCAACATAGGTCATTACAATGACACCAGTAGGAATGTCGCGATTAAAATCAATGCTAACATTTAAAATACTCAATCAAATGAAAAACCGCATATTTTCCCACTTTTGACGAACAGTACTACGCTGCTTATCTAACAGTCCAGAGTTCCAGAGCTGGAATGACCAGGTCGCAGACAGCCGTGAGCCGTGAACACTCTTTGATTTCGGGAGGGAGGGGAGAGAATAGTGTAGAGTCACAGGGCAAAATCTATGCCCTTTTACTCATCTGTTTAATAGGAGTACTCAATGAGTCGGAAAATCTCAATTCACTACACAGGCAGGGGGAAAAACTATCTGGCTTGGAGGAAAAATTTGCCTCCATGCCAGACGGAAAAAAACCCCTCTTTGCTCCTAATTTGGAATTTAAAAAAGTGAAGAGAACAAAGCTTTAATTATGAAATGGCTCTTTTCAGGGTTGTATTTTCAGCTATTTAGTGAATTGTGGTGCTATAATTTGGAATAGGCCGAAACTGTAATTCTAAAGTGTGCACACTGATCATTCCAATCAGCGCATCAGAGTAGGGATCGAATAGTTGGAATACTACGATGAACCAGTATGTTACGTACCAGCAGTATCAGAAAATGTATGAACCAGAGGAATGGCATGTTAAAGAAGAAAGTTATCTAACTCCCCAGCAATAATCCCATCTATCGGAGATGAATGGCAGCATAAGAGATGAAGAATATCACAACAAACAATAGTCAATGTAATGTTATTGTTGATCAATTTTATGAGCTTTCAATATTGTAGGCCTTCAAATTTAGTTTTCTTACGACTCTAAAATACCACTCTTATCATAGTCGGTAGGGTAAAACTGAATAGAACATAAATGATCAGAAATTGTATTCTCTATAACTTTTATTATGTAGTACTTTTCAATAGGACTAACAACATAAGAATTTAAAAAAAATTTAGTCACCTTCGCCTAAACTACCATTTCATTAGGGGTGAATAAAATTATTTATAGCTTAGACTGTAGTTTCTTATTCCCTGACTCTATATACCGATTTTCATTACATTCTGTTTACCCATTTTCTTGTGGCTCGGCGGTGATATGGACTTAGAAACAAAAATACAAATTCATGATTATTTGTGTTATCATGGCCGGTACAGTACAAATGTATTAAGACATAAATGATCGGAAATTTAATTCTATACAACTTTAGTTATGTAGTATTTATCGAAAGGACCACTGATAATATCAATATTTGAGAATTAAATTTTAGGCTTTCCCTAAACTACCATTTCACTCAGTGCGAGTAGAATGATTTATAGTCTAGATTGTAGTGGCTCATTCGCCAACTTTACATACTAATTTTCATTAAATTCCCTTCAGCCGTTTTCTCGTGATGCGCGTACATACACACACACAGACAGACAGACTGACGTAATACATACAGACAGATGTACATACATACATACATACATACATACATACATTACGGAAAAGTAAAAATTGCATTTCCTTGTTACTGTGGACATAACCGATAAAGAAATAACATTCTTTTTTAAATTCTGAGCAATGTATAGACAAAACTCTTATTTTATATATGTAGATAGATATATACCGTACTTACTCGCGTATTAGACCTTTTTATTTTCCCCACTTTTACAGCCAAAAATAGTAAAGGGGAGTCCAATATGCGATAACCTCAAAATTTTGTGCAATGAACACATGACTTCTAGGTTATAAAGAGCGTGTAAACATTCTACGTACTGTTATTTAAGAAACTTAGATTGTATTTAAGTTATACTGGCCATTTTTGTCGGAAGGCAGTATTTCTAAACGTAAAAAGACAATAAATGGTGAACACGACTTTTAGGCCTACGGTACATATAAAAGTCCATTTTAGGTACTCATATCACGTCATTTGTTACATCTCATTAATTCCTCTGGACATACGGCCGTAAAAACTCGCTAAGAAGATTCGTCTCACTTCATACTCGATCCCGGAGAAGAAAGGGATAAGTGTATTGTGTTATCATATAGTTAAATATTGATCCAAAAGAACTTAATGGCCAGTCATTTGTCACTGTCAGTTCAGCAGTAGGCATAGCACACAGTAAACCTGATCACTGCTTTAATTTGAATTATCGCCTTGCGCCGCCAACTTCCCTGCCTTGCTACCGGCTAAGTGACGTCATCTTCACTGCTATCTTTCGCCAGTCGCGTCAGCCATGCTTCATTCTCTTTGAACCATGCACTGCAGTCAAGAGCATACAAGGTCCAGTCTTTTTGAACCTTTTAAAAATAATTTTGTTCCTGACTATAGAGTCTAAACAGTGTAAATCTATTCCCAGACGGTCTCTGATATTCCCAGTTGGTGTATATGTAGCAGAAGCCACTCCTTCTGAATAAAACCGTGCTGTAGAAGGCATGCCAAACCATCAGCTGATAACTAGCGTATGTTATGAGTTGTACTTCCGAATGTAATATATAGTAACTGGAAACATTATTTTGATAACTGCAGCTGTTGAAACACAGACCCTTATTTTTAAGTACATTTCATGCTTGTTCTCTACATTTATCACATCAGGATTTGTGTAAACAGCTGTCCATGGGATAAGACAGGCCACATTGTTTAGGTTAGGTATATTATCACCCTGATGGTGCCAAAAATTTGACAAAAAAAAAAAAAAAAAAAAAAAACAGGAAAATATACAGCGTTTATGGATATCTACAGGTGTGGCGGTAATGCATTTTATTATCATAATGTTTAATTTCGTACGTTCATTGTCTCTTTTTTTATTAACGCATAGCCTAGTATGTTTTGTTTGGCGTCTCCGAAAATCGTTTAAAGTATGTGGGGACATAAAATTATTATTATTATTATTATTATTATTTGTTAGGTACTGTACGTTGGCGAGTAAAACAATCGTTTTAATTGGATAGCTTTTATCACGTTTTAAACTTACTTCTCTCCAAATATATACCTATATTGGCCCGAGTTACGATATATTAAATTACCACTTTGTTAATTATCTTGCCTGCTGTATAAATAGCAACAACCGCGAAAATTTCTCAACTAAAATAAACTCGTTTCGTCATCCCGATGTGGTACAGATCTTTTTTGACACACCCCCAATGAAGGGGAGTTACATGTACCACTTTTACTGCATATCAACCTTCCTGCCATTCGTAAATCTCTGGCAGTACGGTACTGGGAATCGAAGTCAGACCCCCGAAAACAGCAACTAATTGTGCTAACCATTACGTTGGCGGACATTATTAACTACATAACACAGACATTTGGCATGACTGATGCATGCTTGCAATGTGCGGGTTGGACACGAAGCTAAGCCTATTCATATATTTGTGCAACGTCATCAGAGCTACAGTAGACCTACGCTACAGAGGCAGACATTTCTTAACTACGAAACACAGATGTACCACATGGATTCTACGAGTTTTCATTGTGTAGGTCATATGGATGAAACTATTCATAAATTTGTGCGATGTCATCAGAGTTGCAATAAGACTTGTACCCACTTTGAAGCGGAATTGTCGTCGTCCTCTAACTAAATACTTTGGGGGGGGGGTCTTATAGGCGAGATTTATCTATTTAAATTTTCTTAGTCTCGAAAAGCCAGGGGGGGGAGGGGGTCTAATACGCAAGGGGGTCTAATACACGAGTAACCACTCTACCCCATCAAGTGCCGAGGTTGCGGATAGAGGAAGCCTTTACTTTCCACCCCTCCAAGGGCCATCATGGCCTGTACGGAGAAGACTTTGCTTTGCTAGATAGATAAATATTGATATAAAGCAGTCGGTGTCCACAAAACCTAGAGCGCTTAGCTTGACTTGCAAAGGTGGATCAACATGGATATGGAATTTCCAGGCTGTTCACAAGATTGTTAGCTGCAAAGTTATCCACTTTGTAACTTACAAACGTGCTCAATCGCAAGAATAGATTGAGATTCTACAATTGCATTCGGTATTGAATTCACTGACAAGAAGGTTCCTAATTATCTATCAGCTGAAATTCTGTGTGATATAATTTTATTCTTCAATGTGCATCTGTGTATGTTTTTGGAATTTGTTCTGACTTTATGAGTAGCTAACGATGTCCCCAGATTAATGGACAAAAAGTGTCCTACTTGACATAACTCTATTTTGATAAGTGAATACATTGCATTCTCTTATAAACTATACATATGAATACCCATACACCCTGCTCTGATTTTCTAGTCTCTGCAAGATTGTCTCTAGTTCATGCTCATTTTTGGCTATTATTAGTATCATCAGCATATTGTAGATTGCAAATTTTCTTGCCACCAGCTGTGAGACCACCACCCCAGTCTTCAAGGACCTCCCTCAGGATGTGCTCGCTATAGAGTTGAAAAGTAGGAGAAATAAAATGCAACCCTGCCTCACTCCAGCAGCAGCTGAGAAGATATCATCTCCCCTCTGGCAAACTAACGAATGTGCAAATTGTCAAAAAATTAGGAGAGCTGAAAGAAGTTGTGCTGGCCCCGTGGTGCAGGGTTAGCATGCCTGCCTCTTATCCACAGGCCCCAGGTTCGATTCCTGGCCAGGCCAGGGATTTTACCTAGATCTCGGGGCTGGTTCGAGGTCCACTCAGCCTACGTGATTACAACATGGATATGGAATTTCCAGGCTGTTCACAAGATTGTTAGCTGCAAAGTTATCCACTTTGTAACTTACAAACGTGCTCAATCGCAAGAATAGATTGAGTTTCTACAATTGCATTCGGTACTGAATTCACTGACAAGAAGGTTCCTAATTATCTATCAGCTGAAATTCTGTGTGATATAATTTTATTCTTCAATGTGCATCTTTGTATGTTTTTGGAATTTGTTCTGACTTTATGAGTAGCTGACGATGTCCCCAGATTAATGGACAAAAAGTGTCCTACTTGACATAACTCTATTTTGATAAGTGAATACATTGCATTCTCTTATAAACTATACATATGAATACCCATACACCCTGCTCTGATTTTCTAGTCTCTGCATAATGGTCTCTAGTTCATGCTCATCTTTGGCTATTATTAGTGTCATCAGCATATTGTAGATTGCAAATTTTCTTGTCACCAGCTGTGAAACCACCACCCCAGTCTTCAAGGACCTCCCTCAGGATGTGCTCGCTATTGAGTTGAAAAGGAGGAGAAATAAAATGCAACCCTGCCTCACTCCAGCAGCAGCTGAGAAGATATCATCTCCCCTCTGGCAAACTAACGAATGTGCAAATTGTCAAAAAATTAGGAGAGCTGAAAGAAGTTGTGCTGGCCCCGTGGTGCAGGGTTAGCATGCCTGCCTCTTATCCACAGGCCCCAGGTTCGATTCCTGGCCAGGTCAGGGATTTTACCTAGATCTCGGGGCTGATTCGAGGTCCACTCAGCCTACGTGATTACAATTGAGGAGCTATCGGATGGTGAGATGGCACCCCCTGTCAAGAAAGTCAAGAATAATGGTCAAGAGGATTCGTTACGCTGACCACATGACACCTTATAATCTGCAGGCCTTCGGGCTGAGCAGCGGTCACTTGGTAGGCCAAGGTCCTTCGGGGCTCTTGCATCATGGGGTTTGGTATGGTTTGGTTTGGAAAGAAGTTGTGATTCCTCATATCAATTCAGTTTTTATATTTAATGATTGGTTTTGTGTGTTAGCCATACAGAATAAGCTGCAGTTGTCAGACTTAGTCAGAGGGTACACATTATATAATAAAATCAAGACCAAAACTTCAGAACAACAGTTCGTCACTTTTGCTAGTTTGCCACAGTGGGGACAATCTGTTAAAGGGTCAGATGTAGGGCTTTTCAGGCGTTTGCTCTATCAACCAGCGGTTCGTCTTAGGTCTGACACTAGACTCACCAGAGTGGGATAAGTTCACCTGCATACACCCCAAGCGTCAGTGGGTAGGGTCTGACACATCCCACTCTGATGAGTCTAGCGTCAGACAAGACGAAACGCTGGTTGATAGAGCAAACGCCTGAAAAGCCTTACATCTGATCTGTTTTTGACATGCTCTATTGGTGAAAAATATCTAATTCCCTCCATGGGAACTTAGAATTTTCCATTCGGAATTGCTAGGCGGGCAATAATTCCATTGTGGAGATTTATCTCCCATATGCAGTTATCAGACTGTGCCTCTTATAATGGGCTTCTGATAAGTTCACCTGCATACACCCCAACGTCAGTGGGTAGGGTCTTACACATCCCACTCTGATGAGTCTAGTGTCAAACCTAAGACGAAACGCTGGTTGATAGAGCAAATGCCTGAAAAGCCTTACATCTGATCTGTTTTTGACATGCTCTATTGGTGAAAAATATCCAATTCCCTCCATGGGAACTTAGAATCTTCCATTCTGTTAAAGGGTGTCGTTGATATGCACTGCCACTGTATTAGAAGAGTATGGTTGCCTGGGCATCCCCACTCTGACGAGAATTATCCAGAGGTTCGACCATTTTCTTTGTCGAAGGCTTCCTTGAAATCCACAAAGCACATAAACATCGTGATGTTGAACTCTCTAGCCTTCTCGATGAGTTGTTGAACATTCAGGATCTGCTCATACATTTCCTTGCCTGAAATGAACCCTGTTCGCTTGTCTGGTATTTGTAGGAGGAATAGTAGAATAGTAGCAGAATGATCATTATTTATAGCCGAGTTTTCTGTTGTCCCAGCGTATGAGCAGCTTTTTGATGCCCACATCATAAAAAGAACACGGTCATGTCACCAGTCAGTTGCACACAAAGTCTTTCACACTCTCGTCATCTTCAAATTGTTGCCCTCCTAGAGCTTCTTTAAGCTGTCTGAACAAATGGAAATCACAGGGCAATAAGTCCGGGCTGTAAAGAGTGCAATTTCTGTAGCTTGGAGACAGTTAGAGCTCTGCAGTATGGGACCGTGTGGAGGAGGATGACCTCTCGAATCGGTTGTTCTCATCTTTTACGGCAATATGCGACCCTCGCCTTGTTCAAGAGCTCGCAGTAGTAAGCTGCATTGATTGTGCGTTGTTCATGCAAAAAACCTATCAGCAAAATGCCTCGCCGATCGAAAAAATAGGTTGCAAGAACCTTGCCAGCTGACAGTCGAGTCTTGGCTTTCACTGGTGCTGCCTCCCCTTTCCTCCGCCACTCCTTACTGGCTAGTTTGGATTCGGGAGCGTAGTGGTGGACCCATGTTTTGTCGCAGGCAACGACTCGACTCAAAAATGCATCCAGCTTCTTCCGCAAACCTTGCTGTAAGCCTCTGACAGACCTCCAAATAACTCAACCTCCGATTTTCGGTCAAAAGGTGAGGGACCCATCTGGAACCCAGTTTACGGAACTGTAGTTCATTTGTGATGATTGCTTGACAGCTCCCATAACTGATTCTGACTAGTTCTGAAATTTCTGATACCCTTGTCCATCGATCGTCGTCAATAATGTCTATAACCGCACAAATATTTTCGTCTGTAATGCTGGTCCGAGGACGGTGATCGTGCTGCTGATTTTCCACATGTTCTAGTCCTTCCTTGAACTTTTTATGCCAGGCAAACACATGCGTCCTTGACAATGTATGATCACCGAACTGTGCAGTCAATCTCTGGCAAATTTCCGCCACTGTAACTCCTTCACGAGCAAAAAATTTTATAATTATGCATTGCGCAGTGGAGGGGTGCACCTGTTGCTCCAACATCGTGAGCGTTACTGACAGAACAGCACGAAATGTAAAAGAGCACACTCTCCCCACTCCTAACGGTCGCCTAAGCATAGCAGAAGCGCGGCCAGTCCTACCAACTGTTCATATTCAGGAACAAAAATCCTGTTCATATTTGATCGACCTCTGCATTTTCGTTCCTGACTACAGAGTCCAAACAGCAAGAATCTATTCCCAAATTGTTTCTGGAGATGGTCTCTGATATTACCAGTTGGTGTATGTGTAGCAAAAGCCATTCCTTTTGAATAAAGCAGTGCTGTAGAATCTAGGAAGTGTGTAAAACACCAGCCGATAACTAGCATATGTTACGAGTTATACTTCCGAATGTAATACATAGTGACTGGAAGCGTTCTTTGGATAAATGCGGCTATTGAAAGCCACACCCTTATTTTTAAGTATATTTCATGCTTGTTCGCCACATTTAACACATCAGGATTTACCTAAACAGCTGTAAATTAGATAAGAGAGACTGCAATGTTTAGGTTAGGTCTTCTTCTTCTCTTTTTTTTGCTAGGGGTTTTACGTTGCACTGACATAGATAGGTCTTATGGCGACAATGGGATAGGAAAGGTCTAGGAGTTGGAAGGAAATGGCCATGGCCTTAATTAAGGTACAGCCCCAGCATTTGCCTGGTGTGAAAATGGGAAACAACGGAAAACCATCTTCAGGGCTGCCGACAGTGGGATTCGAACCCACTATCTCCCGGATGCAAGCTGACAGCCGCGCGCCTCTAACCACATGGCCAACTTGCCCGGTGTTAGCTATTCTATCAAGTGCCTGCATAGGACCAGAAGTTCCACAACAGGAAGATTAAAGATAAATAACAGGAAAGTTTGCCACATTTACGGATATCTACAGGGGTGGTGGGAATGCATTTTACCATCATAATGATTAATTTCATAGGATCATTGTCTCAATTTTTTATTAATGTATAGTATGTTTTGTTTGGGGACATTACGAATTTGTGTGATATCATCAGAGCTGTGGTAAGGCTTGTTCCCGCTTCAAAGCAGAATCGCTGTTGTTCTGTGACAAATTACTTTGGGGGTCTTGTACGCAAAAATTTTTTCCCCTCATTTTCTTCTTCTCGAAAAACCAAGGGGCGGTTTAATACGCAAGGGGGTCTAATACACGAGTAAATACGGTATATTGGAATGTTTCCAGGTTCGCCCTCATCTCCTATTTTCATTGCTCTCTTCCCACACTGACCTGCCATTACGTTCGTCCTATTGTACATATTCCTCTGTTATCCCCCCCACCGCCTCAGACTTGATCAACACTTGTTTGTGGCTTTCCTATATGTGTATTATTATCCTATTGGGATCTTTTTTTCCTTTTGTGTTTATCCTGTGTGGGAACTAAATATAATTTTCCTATTCTTTTACCACCTGTATTTATCTTTGTATTATGTTTCTTCCCTTTTCCAGTATCTATCAGGCTTTCTTCTTATCCTACAGATATCCCAAATCTGGTCTGAAGATCTGTGAAGATGGCCCCTCAATGAGTGTTGATGCCTGCCCTCCTGGCAAAGCTGGGAAGCAGAAATAGGCTTGTCAGGGGCTGAGATGAAATGGATGTAGAAGAAATGGGATTGATGAGGTGAGCCTATTTGAAAACGGCAGGGTATGAAGATGTGGAGATTGTCCTGGTCTTTTTGTGTTTCCATGTTTGTCCTCTCATATTTCTGTTGCTTCCTCTTCTCACACTGACCTGCCATTATGTTCGTCCTATTATGTGTGTCTTTTTTAATATCCATCTCTCCTCCTTTCTCTAACTTGATTTGACACTTGTTTGTTCCTTTCCTATACCGTACTTATATTGGTCCAAAAGGAGTCAACATTAATTGCTAAACAGAGTTGAAAACACACATTTAAAGGTGAGGGAAATGTCATTGAAGTAAATGAATCTAGCTGAGGTCGTCATTGGCTGTAACTTGATCCAAGTATATATAACTTCTTTCTGCATACATTGACAAATTCAACTCAGTTTATGGATATGTTTGCAATGACTAAACAGACCAATCCTAGCATAAAACATACGCCCACACAAATCACACTGAATGGATGCAGGAAGGCGGGGTTGTAACTGATAGAGTTTTCTTGCTTGTCGCTTGGCCTCTTGATGTCTGCGGCGTTCTCTTTCAAACAAGTTGACAGCGGTGGATGTAGTGTTCGCCACACTGAACTCCACAGTACATTCTTCCCAAGTCTGTATATTTATACCAGTTGTTTTCATGATGCGTTTCAACTGGTCCTTAAAACGCTTAGGAGTTGGCTCCATGAGGTCTACTGCCAGAGCAAAGTTCACCATAAAGAATTTGGCGGGGAAGCCTGGTATCACCCGTTCGGTGAACACGGCCTAACCAACTCAGATGGTGAGCAATGATTGTTGCCTCAATGCTATTTAGCTGCGCTTTGTCCAGAACTGCCGTGTTGGTCACGTAGTCCTCACACTTAATGTTCAAGATGTATCTCATTTTCTGTTGGAGAACGCACTCAAGATTTTTGATATCACGGCGGTAGAGTGTCCAAGTTTCTCAGCCATAGAGCAGCGTGGAAATGACAACAGCTTTGTACACCATGAGTTTGGTATGCAGTTTTAGGTCGTTATTCATGAAGACTCTGAGCATTAACCATCCGAATGCTGCATGAGCAGCCCCAATTCTTTTATCAGCATCCTGTTCGCATGTACACCATTTAGAAAAGATGCTTCCAAGATATAAAAAGTGATCAACCTGTTCTAGTGTTGTGTCTAAGATGGAGATACTGAATTTAGGAAGAGTTAATCCTGGGGCAGGTTGTGCAAATACCTTCTTTCTTTCTGCATTAATAGCAAGACCAAAGCGATCATATGCAGTTTTAAAGCAGTTAACTAACTGTTGTAGTTCTGCAGGTGTTAGAGTAGGAGATGCGGTGTCACCAGCATACTGCAGTTCTGTCACCCGGGTAACCAGAGTACATCTTTGTGAGTGAAGTCTTGCCAGATTGAAAAGGCCTCCATCGAAATGAAATTTAATCTCCATGGCTAAGTTGTTTGCAGATGATTCATGCAGCATGGCAGCCATGTACAGTGCAAAGAGTGTAGGAGCAAGCACCCAGCCTTGTTTCAATCCATGAGTGATTGGGAACGAATCTGATACTGGGTTACCATGAAGAACCTGTCCAAACATGCCATCATGAAGAGCTTGAACCAATTCCACATACCGTTCAGGGCATGCAAAATGTCTCAATACTTTCCACATAGCAGATCTTGGCAGTGAATCAAAGGTTTTTTCCCAGATCATAGAAAACTAAATACAGAGGCAGCTGTTGCTCTCTGCATTTTTCCTGGAGCTGTCTTAACACAGAAGATCATATCTGTTGTGCCTCTGGAGGTTCGGAAACCACATTGTGACTCAGGCAAAATCCTCTCTGAGATAACTCAGAGCCAGTTTAATAGAATTCTTGCGAGAATTTTGCCTGCAATTGACAAAAGCGACTTACTACGGTAGTTCCCACATACACTACGATCGCCTTTCCTGAAGATAGTGATAATGGTAGCATTCTTCAAGTTGTCAGGTACTTCTCAAGTTTCGCGAATCAAAAGGATGAGTGTGAAAAGTCTAGTCTTAGAGGGTATATCTCCATTTTGTATCAGTTTCAGAGGGATGTTATCAGGACCAGGAGCCTTTCTTGGTTTTAGTTGATTGAGTAGTTTGGTGAAGTCTCTGTATGTGGGTGGAACTGCCATCCATGGTTGTTAGGGCCAATGAAGGACATTACGAAGTAACTCCTCAGCGACATTGGAGACATGATTTAGAAGCACAGAGAAATGTTCATTCCAATGCTCTAAAATTTCTCCATTATCAGTTAAAATGATGGAGTTGTCAGCAGGCTTCAATGACTTTGATGAAGATCGAATTGGACCATATATCTCCTTTATGCCAGCATAGAAGTTTTGCAGGTCACGGGCATCAGATAGTCTTTGCAGTTCTTCAGCTTTTTGTTGCCACCAGTTATTCTTGATTTCTCTACTTTGTGCTTGACATTTTCATTTAAGTTCCAAGAAATGTGACTTCTTCCCATTGGAAGATGATGGATCTTGAAGATAGGATAGATGGGCTTCCCGTTTTGCATTGATCAGACATTTAATTTCATTATTTTCATGAAACCAGTCTTGACATTTTTTCCCTTACAAAACCAATTCTTTTATCAGATGACTCAGTGATGACCTTTGGAAGCATGGCCCATTCTTAATTTGTACTATCACTGCTGACTGGATGACTAGCCAGTTTGTTTGAAATTGCATTTCTGTAATCTGTAGCAATGGATTCAATTTGAAGTTTAGAAGTATCGAATTTCTTTCTGGGCAGGTTGTGGATGGACCTTTTTGGTTTGCGACAGATTGAGATTCTCAACCGGCAAAAAAGGAGCTTATGATCTGTCCAGCAGTCATTGACGTTTCTTACGGCCACTGTAACAAGGACATCAATTTTATCACATTGCCTGGAGATGATATAGTCAAGGATGTGCCAGTGCTTTGAGTGAAGATGCATCCAAGTAGTCTTGTAGCGATAAGGCAGGCGGAAATGAGTATTAGTAATAAAGAGTTCATGTTCAGCACACAAACCAAGGAGGAGTAGACCATTGGCATTACAGTTGCCACATCCATGTTTTCCCATCACATTGCCCCATAATTGGTGATCTTTACCAACTCGGGCGTTGAAACTGCCAAGTAGTAAGAGTTTGTCTCTTGGTGGTACTTTGGTAATGGTAGTGCTCAGCAGGCTGTAGAATTGGTCTTTAGCTTCTACATCAGCATCCAAGGAGGGAGCATATGCAGAGATGAGTCATAGATTTGGCTCCAGAGTGGTATTCGGAGAGTCATAATTCTTTCGCTGACAGCGGTTGGAGTTAGCTGATAATCATTTACCAACGTGGTCTTCATAGCGAATCCAACACTATGAAGGCGATGTTCTCTCTCACCCTTTCCCTTCCAGAAGATTGTGTTGCCTGAGCTGAACTCTGTAAGTTTACCTTCGCTGGACAGTCTGGTTTCACCTATGGCAGCAATATCAATGTTCATTCGTCCAAGCTCATGGGTGACAAGCACTGTTCTCCTCTCAGGTCTGTTATTGCCTTTCAAATCAAGTAGGGTCCGAACATTCCAGGTTCCTATAATCAAAGTTTTGGTAATCTTCATTTTTCGACCACATAAGAGGTGACCTGCTGAGCGTGGCCTCCCAGTCAGCTGAGTGTGTGACTACCGCCCACATTTTCTAGGGCCTTCCCCATTTGGGGTGGGCAGCGGTGATCCTAAATACGTCTGCCCAAACACAGATGCCGGACCTAATTCCTGAGTAGTCATAGGGTCTCAGCAAGACGACCATCACACATCTGCTGCCAACGTGCAAGTCCGAACTAGAGGCTTCCAGTTTCACACGAAAACCTGCCTCCACCATCCTTATCCCATCACCGTTGGAATTGAGTTGAAGGGCGTGACAGCAGGAAAAAGTGCCACAAGTGGGATTTTGTTTAAGGTGGATCGCAGCTTGTCATGAATTGACCCACACATTATGATCTTGGAACTATACTCTGGGGCACAAATGAAATGCGATATACAGGTTCTAGTACCATGGCTGCAACAGACCGCCATAGACTCTAAATACTATTGAGTTGTGCTTTCACACCAAGTCCATCTGGCATGACCTCATCTGCCTTTACGACTGATGAGAACCACAAAAAGGAGGTTCCTCCGTCCGTTTTGCCATTGTGTCTGTGTCTGTCTAGCTGAGGTAACACATGAGTAAAATAACTCCTTGAACATGCAATTACAAGTAATCATATTCATATTGGTCCATATTTACTATATATAACTTGAGAAAAATATATAGTTATAACCACCTATTCAACACATGGCACTATAATCTGAAAAATGATCTAATCAATACACAACACTATAATCTGTAAAATGTGTTTAAAACTATATATTTTTCTCAAGTTGAACATTCAAGGTTTCGTGTCATTTATAAAGCTTGCTGAAAACAGGGGAACACCTCTCCTATCCTATTTGAGACCGAGGAGAATCTCATGGAAACCGAGGAATAATAAAGCACAAACGGCGTGGAAAATTTTTAAGATCAACAGAAGCCGTGAAAAGGACTTACGAGGAAGAGTCTAGAAAGAAGGAGGGGGGGGAGGAAAATTACAGTAAAATTGAGAAGAGCAGACCTGCCATTGTGTTCGTCCTATCGTATTGTATGTGTACGAAAGAAGTATTTAAATACTTACTCCCCTGCTGGTTCCACTGAAAGGGCGTGTGCTAACTTGGCTGAGGGAAAGTTGCCGACTGTTGGATGGAGTAGTGAACAGTTGTTGTTAGGAGAGAGGTGGGGAGAGAAGGGATATGGAAGTGGTGGGGCTAAGGTGTGGGGAGGGGAAGTCTGTAGTATCTGTTGTGCTCTTGCTGTTTTATTGAATGAAAAGGAAAAAAAAAATAGTTATTTCTTCGAAAAGAATGTCATAGTTATCATTAATTTCATTAAGATTATAATTGGAATTAAGTCATTGGTTTAAATGGATGAAAATATCCTCGTATACATTCATTAGAGTGCCCTTATTGACTACATGCAAGATAGTACGGTCCTGACCAATTGTAGAAAAAGAATAATTAAAATCAGACATGAGAGCTCATTGCTGAAAATTGTTATGCTATTAATGTTCGTGTGCTCTTGGTAACGAATTACAAAGCTCCTTCCTGTTTGTCCTATATACAAAGTTTTGCATGGAATGCATTTTAGCTTGTACACTTCTGAATTCAAAAACTTTTTGTAATCATGAACGATGCTATGTTAATTATAAAAAAATTGACTGTTAGTGTTCTTCACTTTGAATGAAATATTGAAATTTTGTTTCTAGAAAATATTAGTAATTTGGAAGATATTATTGCTGCTGTATGTGAAAGTAGCAAGGTCTTTATTTTGCTTTGATTCTCATTAAGTGTAGAATTTGGTTTGTTTCCAATTTTGTTAATAATTCTATCTGTGAATTCCTTATTATAGCCATTATCAATTGCAATTTTATTTTTTTTAATTTTTTTTTTATTTTATTTTTATTTTTTATTTTTTTTTTGCGACAAGGGAACAGTTTGACTTCTATGAACTAACCGAAAAAATTGATGCTCTCTTACGATTTCCAGGCTGAAGAGAGTCTTGCTTAATAGTGTTGATAGACTGAGTTGGTTTCTGAAAATTTTGAAAGAAAAATGACTGCTGTTTCTGACCACTGTGATATCAAGAAAAGTGAACTGTTGTTAATTTGATTTTCTAAGTTAATAAAAGGTTCTAGAGTAGCCATTTCCAAAATGTGGTCATCGGACCTCTAGGGGGGCTGCGACAATAATGCAAGGGATCCACAATAATACTGTAAGTTGTAGGTATTTAAATAGCTATATTTTATTGTAAACATATAATTCATAGATCATTATTCTAAATTTAGGAACTACGCCTTCACTGCTGTATAACTTACAGTACATTATATGGAATTCTTGGTCCATAAATGGTACGAGTTGACAGTATCTTGTGAAGACCTTGTATCATAATTCCACTTCTCTGATTGACTTTTGGATCCATGACATCCCTTATGCCCTACAATTTCTAGCAAGGAAACACTGTGCTGCTTAATGTTTTTTATGACAACATGCCTGTGTGAATGAACCTTTTCTGCTCTCACACAAATGAAAATGAAGTATGGAAACAGACCTATTGTAGAGGCTGATCTTTGGTTCGAGTGACTATGTTTGTAAAACGGTTGGTCTTGGGAAAACAGTTCCATCCCTCCCATTCATCCAACAACTGTACCAAGTTAATATTCTCAAGAACTTTTCAATCCAGACTCTTGTGATTATTAGCCAAGTGTGATACAGTAAATGGTTAGGACGTTTTTGTGGGGACTGAAAAAAATTAACGTCCTAAAGAGGGAACGTGCTAAAAATTACAACCAATTAAGGTTAGGTTTGAACGTAAAAGTAATTACGACGAACACAAAAGAAACAAGTATTTACAGTCATAATTAATGAAATAATACATTTTACGAACACCAAAAAAGCAAAACATTAAGGAAAAACGTTTTTAGAGACGTGAACTATATACGTCGCTTACAATTATGTTTAAAGTTATCGTAGGAATGTCCAACATCTGGGCTATTTGCACACGTTTCATGCGTGGATTAGCATCCACATTCTCAATAAACTTTAATTTTTCATCATTTGTAGGCCTAATTTATCTACATTGTTACACAACTAACTTCTCTCGCTCTCTAGTCATCAACTGTGAGGATGGTTGGCAGCAGTTCTCCATTCTTCACATTTCAGTTCATGGTAGGAGTCGCATCTCGTGTCATTTATATTTGCACGATGTACTCTAATCTTGATCGTCATCCATTATTTTATTTCCTCTAAGGAACTGTCTATTATTTTCTTCAATAACCCATCATGTCTAAGTATATCGCCTATTAGTTGATGCAGTCATCTTTTTATTTGTGTTATAAAACACCTCTTCATTTAGGACTGATGCTCCCTGCAGATGTAGGCCAAAATCCTAGGGCTGTGAAATTAAGTTCTCTACCAAATCCTCACCCAGGCCAGTTGCCGCTGGCGCATCATGCGTGCAACGTGGCCAGGAACGCTAATTTAAATTTCTTATGGCGGAAATATTACGAACGTACTAAAGTGTGACGTAAATGTGCTATCCAGGTTTCTTTAACATGTTTTTAATAGGATACGGACTGGGACTTTGGAATAATGACGTAATAACCAGGGAAACGCGCTAGAGAGGGACGTCTTAACCAGTTTCGACTGTATTGTTTTATAATTTCTATGTATATATAAATATCTTTATGAAAATAAAGTTAAATTTAAAGGAAAGTAAATATTAGTCCTAAATTATACGAATACATTCAAACATGGTAACATTACAAATGCTCTTTTTTGTTCACTGAATTCTGAATTATGTTCTGTGGCTAAGGGATCCTTAGACACGAATGCAATATGCTGATGGGACCTCAGACATATAAAGTTTGGGAAACCCTTGTCTAGAGAATTAAGCTGATCTAAAACTGCAGAATTACTCGTGATTCGCTGATCAATAATTGCAAAGATATTGTTGAGGTATCTAAGTCATAATGTTGATGTTATTAAGAATTTTTGGGTTCTCAAGGTTGTCGACGTAGATTTCTGCCAAGAAATAATGAACATACAGCATTCTTTAATGTTTTTCAATAAATGCATGCTTATTTTATATTTTTTTACCCTATTTCTAGTGTGTATCTTTAACAATTTGTATTTCTTGTAACTAATCTTTAGATAGCTGAAGATGTCCCTCATACAGATGAAACATGTACTTGTAGATGACTTTGTAACTGTATTATTTCTCAATATTAACTTGTACTGAATAGGTCAACTCCTCTGCTTTTACTTAAGATCAACATTATTATCAATACGGCCTAAAAATGTAATTTATTCCTTGCAATGTATTATGTGCCGACACCAGGTTAGACATGTGGTCATCACCGAGGAATCAATTACTGCAGAGGACAGCCCTGTGAAGGAGTATCACCAAATCACCTCCTGCAAGACTGTGGACGGATTGGCTCTGAGTAAGGGAAGTGTTCACACAATTCTCCATCAACATTTGGGGTATAAGAAGGTGTTTGCGCAATGGGTCTCTCAGCATTTTAGTGACGGCAGAAGGTTCTGTGAACGGGTGTTTGCATGGAGCATCTGCTGGGTTACTATGTAGTGTTGTAGAGTAGAACAATTTCTTTCATGGATTGTGGTTGGTAATGAAACTTGAAGCTATCATTTCAATATGACAATAAAAAGCAACTATGGAATGGTGACATATAAACACTCTTCCCCTAGAAAAGCTTGCTCTACAGAAGTTTGTGTGTTTCTTCGATGACAAAGGCCCACTGTTTTTGGAATGGTTGAAGATGGGAGGTACAGTTACAGTCATCAAAAGTCATTGATTTGGCATGTTGTTAAATGGGATTACTCTGTTGCATGGCAATACCTGCCCTTGCCTGGGAACAGTCTGCCAGATTTGTTGTGGTGCTATCAACGAGAGGTCCTCAACCATACCCTCTTACAGCCTTATCTCTTGCCCTGCGACTACCATGTCTTTGGAATATCGTGAAAAACATTTGAGGGTCATTGGTTGACAAACAATGATGTGGTCCAAGACACTACTGGAGAATGGTAACGTTGCCAACTATAGACATTCTTTACTCAGGGTATCCATCATCTTGTAGATTGGTGGGACACTATCTTGAACTGACAAGGTGGCAATGAGAAGGCAGGTATTTCAACCATGTATCACTATTTACTTACAGTGTGTTTGTGTTCAAAAAAAAAAAAAAAACTTACAGAAATCAAGAAAAGTCTAAGTTTCATTATGGCAACCCTAGTATAATGGCACCATTAACAAAACTCAAGGCAAATGGTTTAACAAGTCATTGCACATCCAGAAACACTAAGCTTATGATCCTCATTCAGACACGATTCTATGAAACTATATTTGTTGACTGTTTCATTCTCAAAATCTTAAAATGTTTTCCCTTATCCTTATACTACACCAAGTTGTGGAGTCACCACTGATGGATATCTGCTAGTAATCAGGCCCAAAGGAAGCAACGAGTTTTAACATTCGATTACTTAATTTCTTCCTCAATCCCCAACTGTTCTTTAGCACTGTTGAGAGTCATTACCCTTCTCTACTGAACAGCAAGAAAATATTCAACCATATTATGATTTATCTTCTAATATGCATATTTAAGCATGACTGTGTTTGAAAAGAAAGTTTGACCTGCCTTTCCAGAATAAATCTGCCATTTGCAGAGGCTTCAACTGTCATCAATGATAATGATGATGATTTTTTTTTTTTGCTATTTGCTTTACGTCGCACCGATACAGACAGGTCTTATGGCGATGATGGGACAGGAAGGAGCTAGGAGTGGGAAGGAAGCGGCCGTGGCCTTAATTAGGTACAGCCCCAGCTTTTGCCTGGTGTGAAAATGGGAAACCACGGAAAACCATCTTCAGGGCTGCCGACAGTGGGGCTCGAACCCACTATCTCCCGAATACTGGATACTGGCCGCAATTAAGCGACTGCAGCTATCGAGCTCGGTGATGATGATGATTAAAGGCACCAAACATTATGGTAACTGGCCCCTGACCAAGCAGTGGTGAAATCAACACACACAGCTTGGTAACATTCAGTTTATTCCTTGACCAAAAAATACATCTAAGAAGGAGTGTAAGCAGATAAGTACTTATCACAGAGAACAGCCATGGATGAAGGAATACGTAGGTTATGTGCAGAAGTCAGAAGTGTTATGAAACAGGTGTAATGGTATGACCTGTGTTGGATGCTGGTGGAAATGAATGTGCTGCTTTGCACCGATGATGACTGTGTTGTGATAGTGCGAGGAAGCAATAAACTTTTAAGGGGGAAGTTTGATAACATCATACATGTCTTGAGAACAAATGTTCCAATTAGCTTTCTTGGTTACCCTAGTGATTACAACACCACCTTTCTGATATGACCAATGAACATGAACATTCAGAATTATACATCAGTGAAGGAATCACAAGCATGGTGAGGGTGTATCCATTTTGAAACAGGAATGACAGTTATATATTACATTTCTTTTAAAATGCTTAAACACTTTGGTCCGGTTTCATCAACACATGTTAAATATATACTAACAAGTAGTTAGTTAATACTAAGTTAAAAATGTAACATCTTGTTAGGTTTATTGCGTTTCATCAAACTTTTCCTGTGAAATGTTAACTAATCAACTGTTAACTCTCCCAACATTGTGAACTGGTGCGAATCAAGGAGGCAGTGTTATGAACATGCTGTTTTACAGTGTGCTCCCGATGCGCTTTTGTTTGACTACAGCTGTTACATATGGCGCGTGAAATGAAACGGAGTTGTAGTTCTAATTTTTCCTCCTTCGAAAAGGAGTTAATTGAATTGGTTGGTAAATGGGATGATTTTCCATCCTTTCATTCCTATTTCTCCTTTGCCTTATGTATTGGTATAATGGTAAGTCATCTGGAGGAAGTTCATCTCTAGTCAGCACTGCGATGTTGTGCAACACAGCTGTTGCCACAATAATGGTTAAGGCTGATTGGCATTTGATCCATAATCCCAGGCTAAGAACAGGAAATCATCTTTTCCAGACCCCTATCATTCCACGCAGTTCCGTGTCCTGATATGTGCTATGTTGTAGCGGTTTTGAGGTCTTCCTTTAGGATGTAAGTACGGGGTTAACAGATATTTTCTTAGCGGGTATCCACTATCACCTAACAAAATCCCTTTGTTAATTGTCCTCACTTCAAAATGTGCTCTGATATGGGAGTTATTAAATATTGTACTGTCATGTACAGAACCTAGCAATTATATCCCTGATTTGGAGGTTAGGATCAATAATCACCTGAACATTAACAGATAAATATCCCTTCTGATTACGATATATTTCAGCCCTATTGCCTGCAGGTGATTGGATTCTTACATGTGTGCAACCTATTGCACCTAGAACACCAGGAAAACGGCTTATTTCATAGAAGTTGTGGATAATTTGCTGACGTTCTTCTAGTGAAGGGAATGTTCATACCTCTTTCTCATGGATGCTATTGCTGCAGATACTCGACAAACAACTCTACAAACAGTGGCTTTAGAAATTCCAGCATTGTCTCCGTTCATTACGTGAAACGAACCAGTAGCAAAAAGTCGTAATATTATCAGTACCTACAACACTGGAGAAAGAGGTAAGTTTCTCTTCATAGGATATTCCAACCTCACTCGAATTTTGTCAACAACCTTAGCAATGACTATTTTCGATAACCTGTATCTATGAAGAAATTCTGCATCCATCAAATTTTCAAAGTCATTACATTGCTGAACTCTTCTTCGATCAGGATTAGTGTGTAAAAGATCTAAATAGAGCGATTCCGCATCTAAAGGGAGATTCACAACAGCCATGTTGGAACAGGATGCTAAATGCTAATGTTAGCTATTTAACATGGGAAATGGCTGATGTTAACTTTAATATGCAGTTTAGCATATGTTAACGTTAACAGTTGTCGATGAAACGCAAATTTTATTAAATTGTATGTTAAAATGATTTAACACCTTGTTAAGTACTAACATGTTGATGAAACTGGGCCTTTAGTAATAGAACAGTAAGTGAATGTAAATTGTATTCTGTATAATGTTCTATGACATAGCCTACTGTATTTTATAAAAAGTATTGCAAATCACATCATTCAACATTCTTCTCCATTCCATATTCACAGTTCTAGTTTTTAACTATTTCTCCATGAAAGGATGTTTGTTATTGATAAAAGTTCTTCATTACTGTTTAACAAATAAATACTATTAAAATCAGAAGTACTGTTATACTCTGTTTTAGTGGTGTGTTTCTAATCAATCTGCCAAACGTGTCTTGGTGTTGGGTGGTACTGAACAGTCCTAGGGGTAGTTGGCAGAATCACTATACATGACCAGGCTACTCTGTACGAGAGAGAAGACAACACATCAAACCATTCTATCTTATATAACTTACCAGACCGCACCCTTTGTATATTATGGGACAGAAGGAAATGTTCTACCCAAGACTCCATGCTTGTTAAAACCCAAGAATGGGCTAGTTTGTTACGTGGCACCTGTACAGCCAGCCAATCCAGAGCACTCTGAGGACAGAACTCTGCTACTTCCCATATTCGATGGAGAACAAGCTGAGTGAATGATGGTAGACCAGAAGGACCACTGGTTGGTTCTGTCATCAGGGTCAACAACTTGAAAAATGGCTGACAGATCTGTAGCAAATAGAAATGTAACAATGTAACAAGATCTTAAATGATGATAATACATTCAGTATGATACAGGTATTTCAGCATATATACAAATTAAATACAAATACAACGAGGAAAAATAGAACAGGTTGGTACATAGCCCTGCACTGTCACAAGGCTACGAAGGATGGGAAAGAGTAAGAAAAAACACAGAAATCTTACAAGAATCACATGTCCAGCCTAAGAGCACTGAACTAGTAAGGAGGGGATTCTGAAAAAAGTATATACAGTAGAAGTCTGTCATAGCGAGAATTCATAACAGCAAAAAATTTGGTTGTTATAACGGACTGTCGTTATAACCAATTTTTTGTAAAAGTCGGGGGGAAACCCATACACATTAAAATTGGTATGAAACAACAATCAGTTTGTTCAAAACTTGCATTTTTGGGGATGAAATGAAATGTCGTATGGCTTTTAGTGCCGGGATATCCCAGGACGGGTTCGGCTCGCCAGGTGCAGGTCTTTCTATTTGACTACCGCAGGCGACCTGCGCGTCGTGATGAGGATGAAATGATGATGAAGACAGCACATACACCCAGCCCCCGTGCCATTGGAATTAACCAATTAAGGTTAAAATCCCCGACCCGGCCGGGAATCGAACCCGGGACCCTCTGAACCGAAGGCCAGTACGCTGACCGTTCAGCCAACGAGTCGGACTTTTGGGGATGATATCCACACTACAGCTTACTTGTTTGTTATTTTTCGAAATCCGATACCGTACTACGTGAAAGTATACGTTTACTTTCATTCTGAAAAAATTACAGTATGACTCCAGAGGCCTCTGTGGCAAACGTTTCAGTTTACTTCTTCAAACAGCGCTACCTAACCTAAATTTATACGCATCATGAAATTTTTTTAAGCACACGCAGAGAAATTATGACCACCTTGCTATGAATTTACATGGGAATATTCTGAAATTTAACTAGACGCAAGAAAATATAAACTATCCTCTGAAATCAGTGATGTACTCCGTCATATCTCGAGATGAATCACATTCTTACTTAATTTTAACATATAACATTAAAATTAAGTGATCGTTTGCTTCAGCCTTTATTTCTAACGAGTTGACAACTGCTATCAGCCACGTCATTTATGCATTTATTACAAAAACGTGTTATCCTGTTTCATTTTGAATTTCCCTTTTAGAGAACAGCAGTCGACGGGTATTACTAATCGACACTGACATCGCCTTCAAATGCAGACGAGAGAGCTAGCAAGAGCTCATAGCAAGAAAACTATACAAAAGGTTGCATTTTATGGCAAATGCTTCGGCTTTCTTATTCAAACAATGTCAGCTAACCTATGTATACCGCATATGTACCATGAAAACATATATCAAACACCAGAATAAAAGTGATAACCTTCTCGCTATATATTACATGGGAATAGACTTACCGAAATTTAACCAGACACGAGAAAATACAATCTTACCTCTGAAATCAGTGATGCGCTCTGCTATATCTTGAGTAGTATCGCATTCTTACTTAATTTCAGTGTAGGGTATTAAAATTAAGCGATCGTTTACTTAGCCTTTATTTCCAACAAGTTAACAACTGCTATCAACCATGTTATTTACGTATTTATTACAAATACAAGTTGTCCTCTTTCATTTTTGATTTTTCTTACGGAACAGCAGCTGACGACAGGTATTACTAAGTATTACTAATCGACTCTAATATCGCCTTCCAACATCGATGAGAGAACTCGCAAGTGCACATAGCTAGAAAACGATACTGAAGGTCGCATTTTATGGCAAATGCTTCAACTTTCTTATTCAAACAGCGTCATCTAACCTAACTTAACTGTGGTATGTACCATGAAAACATCTATTAAGTGCCAGTAGAAAAGTGATAACCTTCTCGCTATACATTTACATGACAATAGCCTTTCCGAAATTTAACCCGACGCGAGAAAATATAAACTAACCTCTAAAATCAGTTATTCACTCTGCCATATCTTGAGGTGTATCCCATTCGTATTTAACTGAAGAATTCAGCACAATTGTCTTTTTTCTGCTAGCTGCTTTACGTCGCACCGACACAGATAGGTCTTAAGATAGCAAACTTAAAAGGGTCTACCTTTTCAATACAAATAAATGTTATAAGTTTATTTACAACATATATTTACACTTATAACATTTATTTGTAATGGAAAGGTGGACCCTTTTAAGTTTCCTATCTTACGTTCTCAGTTCAATAGGACAAAAAATGAAATTCTTAGATTTAAACAGATAGGTCTTACGGCAACGATGGGACAGGGAAGTACTAGGAGTGGGAAAAAAGCGGCCGTGGCCTTAATTAAGGTACAGCCTCAGCATTTGCTTAGTGTGAAAATGGGAAACCACGGAAAACCATTTTCAGGGCTGCTGACAGTGGGGTACGAACCTACTATCTCCCGAATACTGGATACTGGCCGCACTTAAGCGACTGCATCTATCGAGCTTGGTAGCATAAAAATTAAGCGATCGTTTAATTCAGCCCTTTTTTAATGAGTTAACAATTGCTATCAGACACGTTATTTACGCACTTATTGCAAAAACGTTCTCGTATTTCATTTCCATTTTTCTTCACGGAACAGCAGTCGACGGGTATTACTAATCGACTCTGACATGTTGACGAGAGTGCTTGCTAGTGGACATAGCGAGGAAACGATACTTAAGATGATTAATCGCATGCAATATAATGGCTGGGTGCATAAATATTGGTAAAATCGCTCGCGATGATGGATGCGTCAGTGATAAGGCTCTCTCTGTAACCGAAGGATAATACACAGTTTAATATAGAGATTTTGAAGGGACATAAAAAATTGACGTTATAACGGGGTTCTTGTTATATGCCGTACTCGCTATAGCGGACTTCGCAGATCCATTTGAGACCTTGTTGTGGTTCATCCACCTTTTCCTTGATCTGCCTGGAGGACTCTTGCTGTTTCCGGACACTTGAGGTCTTGCAACTCTTCAATACAACAGGTAGGATTAACATCTTGTACAGCTTGAGTTTGAGCTGTTTTGAAGATAAGAATGAAGGCATTTCAGTGATCTGTGGGAGACATTTCACAGATCCAGTTGAAGTTTCAGCTTCCAGTCCGTATGTTGGAATTCGTATTACATGTTATAAATCTCATTTTTGGTCCGTATTGAAAATTTACAGTTCATAAAACAATAAAGGTGTTTTATAATCCATCTATTCAATACTTTTATTTTTACTTATAGGGTTACATAAACAGACTATCAGTTAAATGGGACATACATCCCAAATTTTTATAACTGGCTACACTTTTAGCTTCCAAATTTAATATTAGATGTACTCTTGAAGATTGTTTTTAGGCTGAAGATGCCCTAAATTGAGGGCAAAACATGTCCCATTTAACTGATAGCCTGTTTATGTAACCACTATAAGTGAAAATAAAAGTACTGAATAGGTGGATTATAAAACACCTTTATTGTTTTATGAAGTGTTGGAATTCATACAAAATATGTTATGTACCATGTAATCTTGGAAGCTTGGGGAAATGTGTCATCCCGAAGTAGTTGACAAATGGAGCGGGAGAATTTTGATGCAAATTGCCTATTTCTTTTTTTATGGTATTGTGAGAAGAAACAAAGCTCCCTAAGAAATTATTAATGAAATCTACTTCTTCATTTTGCACTCAGAGGTGGACTGCTTCAGAATTTTGACTCATCACCAAATCAACTGTTTTAGTTTGGCTGATGATCATTCACATTCTTTCAAATTCTTCTTGTCAAAGATCTAATTTAGCTTGTACTTCTGCTACTGTCTCACCCCACCATAGCATAACATCAACAAATACAAGCACATCTGATGTCTGATCTTTTTTTAATACTGTTTTTTAAAGCCATGTCCATTATTATAATTCAGAGAAGTGATGATAGAGAACTTCATCATTAGACTCTGCTCTTTGTTTCAAAACAACTTGATCCACAAAGACGCACATGAAATGCTGTCAGTTGGTAAAGTTATTTATTCACATCTATTTACAAATTAAACACACACATAACCTTAATCACTGCTGTCACAAACAAAACACTCACATCACAAACCGTCATTTTGACAATTGCCTATCACTGCACGTGGAGACTGCAACCTTAAAACAAAGTTGAAACACATGACTGCTTAAAAGCATGGCACAACACATGGTCACAAGTATAACCTGTTAACTCATAACTCTACTGAACAACAACTCGTCGTTACCATCAAGACCAGCTCCTTATATATGTGGCTGGCTAGGCTTCTAGAAAGATATGTTACAAAAAATACTTTATTGTAAATTCTCAAGTGCCTAACAACATGGTTATAATGTATAGAATATTCTACCATGATCTAGTGTCATTCTGGAAGTTACAGTGTGTTTCACAATATGTATATAGGTAAGAATAAATTATATATAGGTTCTTACATTAATTGAACTGATATAAATGTCTATATACAGTGCATGTTTCATGACATAACCTCACAAACAACGTGATCATATCGTATGTACATATGATGTAATAATAATACTAAATGGATGTAAACACTTCATAGCTATACATTACAAACAACAACAACAACAACAACAACGACAACGACGACGACGACGACAACAACAACAACAATTCAAGCTCGACATTTGCATTATTTACCCATGGGTGAGAGAATATTGTTTGCAAGTTATACCTGTTTATTATACTTGCGTCAATATCCCCCTTATAACTTCAAACAATTTCCACACTTCGTCACACTCGTCGACTTTGCCTTGGTCGTAGATTGTGTCTTCCCTCTCCCTCTACGTCGCTGGATGTGCTCTCCTCCTCTTGACTAGCTTGTGCCATGTCAGGGTTTCCTCGCTGCCAGCCTCTTCCTCGATGATAGTCGATGCGTTCTCCTCATGATGACCAGATGGTGCTGTCATCAGTAGCCTCTCCTCCAGGCTTACTCTGTATGTGCAGCGGTTGGGTGACTCGCAGCAACTCCAATGCATGGACCTTGACAGGAGGGTTGGTCTTTAGTAAGTACACCCCATGGCCCAGCTGCTTATCTACCTCGACAGGACCAACCCACTTAGGTGCGAGACCTGTGTGAAACCCTCCAATCTTATTACTGACTGGGTGGTTACACCGCAGTACTTGTTGGCCTGGTAAGAAGATCTGGATCTCTTTGACATCTTGAGCTTTGGCCTGGGTAAGGGATCTCTTCTCGGCCGAAGCTTACTTCTCCTTGATGTTCTGCTGCTGCCACTCTGCCAGGGGAACATCTGAATCATCTTGACCAGAAGTGAATGGTGGATGAATCTCCCAATCCCCGGTGCCGCACAGCTGTCGATCAAGAAACAGCTCTGCTGCGGAATAACCAGTGACACGGTTGATGCATCGTCGCAGGGCAAAGAGCGACTGTATTATCTGATGGTCCCACAGTCGATGTTCTTTGTTTATCAGGTGGAATCGTAGCATCCTTTTCAGCTCCTGATTCTGTCGTTCCGTTGGATTCGCCCATGGTGGTCCAGTGCTCCATGCACCATTCTGTCATCATTTGCTGCCAATTCCTCAATGTAAACTGACTCCCATTTGTCTGACCGAATGCACCGTGGATAACCGTAGCAGCTGAATACCTCGTCTTGTAGCAGGTTGGTGATGCGTCCCGTCATGGCTTCAGGTATCGGAAAGGCCTCAATCTATCTTGTGAAGATGTCGCTGATTACTAGGAGACCTATTTTACTCCGTGATGTTCTAGGATAAGGACCCATCACGTCCAGGGCTATGACATCCCACGGGCATTGTGGCGGTCTTCCTCGTAGACTGGGATCTGCCTTCCTGTTGCTTGCCATGGTGCAGGCACAGATGTAGCACCCCTTCACGTAGTCCAGGATGTCTTTTCGCATGTTGACCCAACAGAATCTTCGCCAGATAGACTGGTACGTCTCTTCGCCTCTTGGATGTCCAGCTTCAGTGCTGTCGTGGAACTTCTCGAGGATGTCCGTCGTGTGCTGTCTGAGGATCACCACTACCGCAGGCGTGTCAAAGAGGTGCAACATGTACATCAGGAGTCCTCCGTCAACCTGGAAGTTCTTGCAGCACATCTTGATTCCCTCGGGGCGAGTTGACCATCGCTGTTCTATCTCCTAATCCACTGTGTCATGCTCCTACAGGGCTTATCTTATTCTTGCCACTGTTTGATTACTTTCAGATCAAGTTCCTTCTTGATGGTCATAAGAACAGATTCTTTAGGCTCACTCTGGTGTTTTCGTGGGAACTCCCTCTCGACGATGGTGCTCCTAGCTTCAGTTTCCATCGCTGGGTGCCTATATAAGCTGTCTGCTCGTATGTTCTAAATCAAATTCTGTGATTAACAGAGCCCATAACATCAATCTAGATTTTGAGCCATAGACCGAGTTCAACCATTTGAGAGTGGCGTTATTGGTGCAGAGCTGGAACTGGAACTTTCTTTCCTCCAAATAGCCTCTGAATATGTCCATGGCCCACACCACAGCTAAGGCTTCCTTCTTGGCAGTGCAGTAGCATTGTTCGGTGGGAGATAGCTTCCTGCTGGCATACTCGATGACGTCTCTTCTCCCATTACTCCTCTCCTGGAACAACACTGCTCCTAAGCCAGAGTCGCTGGCGTTTGTCTGCAGGCACATCTTCCGTTGAGGGCTGGGATGGGCTAGACCGGCAGCGTTGCATATCGCAGCCTTAATGCCTTGGAATGCTGCCTCTTCTTGCTGGTCCATCGAATGCGCTGTTGTTATGGAGTAGATCAGTACGTGGTATTGCCTTCTCTTCAAAATGTGGTACAAAGCTGCTATACCATCCACACAAACCAATGAACTGATGTACTTGTCGCTTGGTCCGTAGGCATTCAGCTTCTTCGATAGCTTGATTTTTCTCTGGTTGCCTTTCTAAGCCTTCATATGTTAGGACATGGCCAAGATATTCTGTGCGGGACTGAGCAAAGTGGCACTTCTCCAGTTGGCAAGTCAGTCTATGAATCTTCAGTCGTTCCAGTACTTTCCTCAGATGTACAAGGTGTTCTTGAAAATTCTTGCTGTGAATTAAAATGTCATCGAGATACACTTGGCAAAAATCTCTAACATATCCTGATAATAACTTATCCATCAGTTACATGAAGGTGGCAGGAGAATTCTTCAATTCAAAAGGCATTACTGCAAATCCTGGTACAGTCCTCTCAGTGTCATGAAGGCGGTCAGTGGTCTAGAACTTTCCTCAACCTCCACTTGCCAGTATCCGAAGTTGAGATCCAGCATGCTGAAAATCCTACACCAACTTACTTGTTTCAACGAGTCTTTCAGGTCAGGCATGGGGTAGGCATCACCAACAGTCTTCTCGTTCAACCTGTGGAAGTCCACACATAGTCGATACTCCCCATTCTTCTTCAGCCAGATGCTAAGAATTTAGACCCTAATTTATATTTCAGATTTTATACTTAGTTCATCATAGATTTTAATGTCAACTGTGTGCTTGTACATTAGTTTTCATGTCAATTGTGTGTTTTTACATTTGTTTAGTTATTAGATGTATTACATTAAGGCTGAAGATATCCAGCCAAGGCCGAAACTAGTCCCTAGTTTAGTAATGTAATTCAAAACTGAAAAAGCCGTGCCCAGCGGATGAGATCATGTGTTATGGTGCTGTGCCGAATATCCTCCTATATACTGTAGAAGATCTACTCCACTTGTGGCTTCCGAGGAGTATTTGTGACCTCATTTTGAGTGCCAAGTTTGTGGTAGTGTTATCTAGTGAATTTACTCTAGTTTCATAGTGTTTTTGGTTCATATTTATTAATATTTATGCCGTAAGTGTCAGTCATCTTATTCATTGCTTCATTTATTCCATGGATAACACAATCTAGAGAGTCACTCGATATAATTTACTAAACTATCTGCCCTAACTGGCACCCATTTTCTTTCTTTGCCATCGCTACCATAGAAACCACAAGAAGATGTGCATTCTACTTTCAATTCTTGGCGTTGTTTAGACCATTTTTAAGACAAACAATGTGAGGCGTCTGTCCTCCAGAGGTACGGCCGTAAACATACTTCAGGAACTAAGCAGAGGTTGGACATCTTACATAAGATATTGGGAAGAGGGAACTCGACCCCAACACGGCGCATCCCTATTGCTGATAAGGGAGGTTCCTGTAGATATGCAGGACAGGTGTGAATAAGGTTCCTCCAAATAAACAACTGCGGATCAACTGAGGCAAAAGAAAAGGGTCAACGGTCCCTAAAGCAAAAGAGAAATATTCCCAATGGTTTAGAGGGCGGAAGAACCAAACTCTGGGGCTTACAACCTCAGTTTTAATTCGAAGGAACAGGCAATGCCTACCCTCCCAACTAACTTCAACGTAAGGCATGATGGAAACACCTTCAGGAAAGACTACTCCAGGCGCAGCCGGAAACTGAAATCCCCCACCGCTGTGAGCGGTGCAACCAGGCCTTTGGATTCTGGAGAGCCTGGAACGTCTTGCAGGGAAGAGTCGGAGCTTCCCAGAACTTCCTCAAGAAAGATATGAACCAAGCAAAAACATCTGCTCAGAACACTGAACATAAACACGCTCCTGAAAGTTGGAAAATTAAAACAACTACTGATGTATTGAGAGAAAGAGATATTTACATACTTGCACTTCAAGAGACAAGATACCTTGATGAAAATCACATGGAATCTAGCGGTTATAGAATTTACAAAGGGAAACCGGCAATAAAAAACAACGCAAATGTAACGATCCTAGGTACGGCCTTTACGGTTAAAAGTAACATTCTGGAGTCCATCATCAATTTCACCGCACCAACAGAGAGGATCTCGTTTCTGTCCTTTAGACCTGGCAATAAAGCATACACGATTATCAATGCACATGCACCAATAAATGACGATAACAAGAAAAACCCAAAGAAGGTAGACGACTTTTGGGAAATTCTTGAAGACACAATGTCCAAAATTCCAAAAGGTCTGCGGGACCCAATGGAATACCTCCTTATATATTTAAGGCTTGCAGAGAAATATTAACTGAACCTCTCCAGATATTATTCAATCTTAACTAGTCCTACTTTTCCCAAACAATAGAAATAAGCCAAAGTTACGCCAATTTATAAATTTGGGAAGAAACAGTTAATAGATAACTACAGACCAGTTACAGTTCTATCATCCCCAGCTAAAATATTTGAAAGTATTCTATATATTCACATTTTAAATCCTGTCAAATTAAATCTCCCATGCAATCAGCATGGTTTTATGCCGAAGAAATCCACAGTAACCAATTTATGTAACTTTGTACGGTATATATCTAATGGGATTGATAATCGCCCCCAAGTAGATGCTATTTATACCGAATTCCAAAAAGCCTTTGACAAAGTAGATCACGATTGTTTAATCAAAAAATTAATGGATTATAATTTACATCAGTCTCTTATGTCTCTTCTAGTTTCATATTTGAAACATAGGAGTCAGTTTGTAAGTTACAGAAACATATTTCCTTACAATTACATTGCAGAATCTGGAGTACCACAAGGCTCTAATTTGGGTCCTTTGCTGTTTCTGTTGTTTGTAAACGATATTCCTAGCAAAATTCGGTTCTCAAAGATATTATTTGCTGACGATATTAAATTATATAAATCAATATCAAGTGTGCATGATTGTTTAGAACTGCAAGTTGATTTAAATATCTTGTCTGAATGGAGCAAATTTAAAAATTACCCTTCAATATTAATAAATGCAGGAAGATCACTTCTTCAATGAAAAAAATAAGATAAATTTTACATACTGGATTAATGATGCTCAACTGCAACAAGTAAATGAAATTAATGACTTAGGAGTAATATTAACTAGTGATTTAAGTTTCACTACTCATATTGAAAATGTTGTGAATAAGGCATACAGGAGCCTTGGGTTTATAATGAGACATTCGTATAGCCTAAGTAATAAATCTTTATTTTGTTTGTATTTTTCATTAGTTCGATCAAATCTGGTATATGCCTCTATTATTTGGAATCAATCAACAAAAGTTCACACATATTTGATAGAAAGGATCCAAAAAGAGTTTGTGAAATATATATACTTCAGGCAAAGCGGAGAATATCCTAAATATTTATCATATCATAAGATGATTGAAATGTTTAATTTTGAAAGGCTTGATATCAGAAGAAAATGTCAGTCGATGATGTTCCTCTATAAGTTGGTTAAGAATGAAATAGACTACTGATTTAACTTGTCAACTCCTACTGTATGCAGCTAGAAAACCAGCAGGTAAATTTAGGAATTTGTTTTTCTTGCCAAGAGTTAACACAAACAAACATGTAAATTCACCCCTATACAGAATGATGTTACTGTATAATAAATTACACCCTCTGAATATAGATTTATTTCAAAATAAGAAATCAAAATTTTTGAAATCTTGTAACATTTTGTTACACATAATTAACTAGATGAATGATGCAATATTTCCTCTTTTTGTTTTGTTTTTATTCTTCTTTTTATTGTATTCTTTATTTTTATCACTGCTGTTATACTGTAGTTAGGTAACTCTTTATTTCATACTCCTTTTTGTGATTATCTTATTTCTTGTATTTTTCTAATTATATTTTACACAATTAGAAGTTATGAGCAAATATTGTAATTGGGCTAACGCCTGTATACAAACAAACAAACAAACAAACAAACAAACAAACAAACAAACAAACAAACAAACAAACAAACAAACAAACAAACAAACAATAAAATAAAAAAATAAATAAATAAATAAAATAAAATAAATAAATGTAAAAATTCTGGTTGGTGATTTCAATGCCCAGATAGGTAAAGAAAGTACAGGAAAACTGTGGAAGACTACCCAGCATATAACAGAACGAACAGAAATGGTGAAAGATTAATCAGTTTCTGCAGACATTTTAACTTGAAACTCGTGTCTATACACTTCGAGGCACTCCCGAACAAGAAAAAAAAAACATGGGCATTTCCTAAAACATTGCTGGGGGAGCTTTAGTCGACCACGTTGCTATTACGACCAGAAACCGAAGGGAAATCTTGAACGTCAAAGTAAGAAAAGGCTTAAACATAGATTTGGACCACTACCTCTCGGAGATTAAAGTATGATTCCAACCAAACAAACCCGAACAAAGAATCAAGAGGAAGTTTAGAATTGATGCAGATACTCTAAAACAAAGCAAAGAGACATATTGTGAAAATTGTCGAAGCTGAATATGAACAGCTGGGAAGAGATCAATAAGTCATTGTTTAAAGTAGCTGAAGGTTTGGGGAATCCAGTGAGAAAACGAAAACACAGGTGGTGGAATGAAAAGTGTGATGAAGCTTAGGACAGAAGAGTACAAGCATGGAAGAGGTGGCGTTCCAACAAAACTGAGGAGAGATGGGAAACTTTCAGGGAAGAGAGGAAGAAAACAGCTAAGATCATACGATCAGAGAAAAGAAATTATGATAGAAGTAGGATGGATAAGACAGAAGATGATTTCCGAAAGAACAACAGTCGAGCATTTTACAAAACCTTCAGAGAGGAACTACAGGGATACCAGCCATCAAGTTTGTGTTTCAAGCGGCAGGATGGCAGTGTAGCAACGAACAACACAGAAAATTGTCAATTTCTCGCAGATTACTTCAAAATGTTGCTGAATTGAGCAGAACCTGTGGAAAGACTGGATTCAAAAAATCTATCTCAGGATAACCAAAATTCCAAGCCACCGACTCTAAAAGCAAAGAAATGTGTGCTCTTATACACCCACTTCACAAGAAAGGTCTCCGGACGAACATCAATAACTATAGAGGCATCTCCTTACTCCCAATAACATACTCTCGAGAAGAGTTGAAGAACAAGCAGACCATCTCATTGGTGAGTACCAAGCTGGTTTTCGAAAAGGAAGATCATGCGCAGAACAAATATTTAACCTGAAGAGCATTCTCAGAAAAAGAGCTCTGAGAAGCCAGAACACCGTGGTAATATTTGTTGATTTTAAGAAAGCGTATGATTCAATTGACACGCAGACTCCATTTAACGTCCTTGAGGAATTCGGTATTGACAGGAAAACAAAGCCTGACAGAAACTTTCTCAAAAGTCAAATTTCTGGACCATTTGCAATAAAACGGGAGTCAGACAAGGGGACTGCCTATCACCAATTCTCTTTAACACTGTTCTAGAATAAATCATTAGAACCTGGGAAAATGCCTTGGAAGTGAAAGGAATAAAGGGAATACATTTACAAAGGAAAGGACGGAACTTAGAAAATAAGTGTTTGGCTTTCGCGGATGATCTTGCCTTCTTGGCTCATAAATGAGAAAACGACTAAATTATGCTGAATACTCTACATGAGATCGCTGAGAAAACGAATCTCAAAGTCTCATATGAGAAGACGGAATACATGGAATATGGACATAAAGGGGAGGGACACTTAGAAGTGAAGCATGGGACTGTAAAAAGAACTCAGAAATTTAAATATCTAGGGCAATGGATAGAACCTAACAGATAGGATAAAGAGGCGAATAGGGCAAGAATTAGAAAACTAGAATTAGCTTACAGGTTAACCCAGAACAGATACAACAAGGTGAAACTTTGGCATTACAGCACAGTGGTAAAGCCAGAGGGTCTCTACACTTCAGAGAGCCTGATAATGAATAAAAAGGGTGAGCTTCAAGATCTCGAAAAAAAAGGAGAGGAAAATTTTAGGACCACAGGAAAATGCTGATGGGGAGTGGAAGGACAGCAAAAATGGTGATCTCTACAAATACACCGAAAAAATCACTGTCACCATGCGAAAGCGAAGGCTAAAATTCTATGGGCATCTAGAAAGAATCAGATAACTAAGAAAATATTCAAGTACATCACTGGACTGAAAGTTTCAATGAAGTGGGTAGAAGAGGTAAAAAGAGATGCAATAGAAAGTGGACTTACAATGGGTATGATTCATAACAGAAAAGATTTTAGAAGCCGAGTGGACAGCATCAAAACATTCCAGGAGAAACCACCAAAATGTAGACCCAAATTGGTCATATCTGAGAAATAAAGGAAGATCAGAAGTAAAAGGATGAAGAGGTACTGGGAGGAAAAGAATAAGAATAGAAAGCCTTAAGTTCAATGCAGTCCATAGGCGGCCAAATTCGAAAACAACAAGTAGTGAAAAAGGTGGACCATATGACATTAATTAAATAACCGTTATTGTTACCACAATCCAATTCAGATCAAAACAATGAAGTTTATATCCTATGGTCTCCTTATATGCTGTACTCGCTATAGCAGACTTTTACTGTAATTAAATTGCAGGTCAAAAGTGACGCATAAATTTCCGTTGACACAATAACAACCCATATTCATAGAAAATGGATTAGAATATTCAGATAAATTACCACAAGCACCCGCAAAGCAAGATAAATTCTAGACAATGCTTATGATATCATTTAAATACACAGAACATGACCAAAATATTGTATCTGATCATATGGTTAGTGTTCTAATTTCTGACTCTGTCTGTTTTTGTCTTCTTCTCAGAGTTTTTATTTCTGCTACCTGTATCTCATTTTCATGCTTGTCAATGACCATGTCTCAGGTTGCATATCATGATAGTTAAGTAATATGCCTAGTATATTATATTGTAGTTTTCATCAGTACAGTGGCCTCAACGAAGGAATGTGTCCACTGAGGGGAAGCATTATGGCAAATGTAGGACCCCCACCACCTTAAGTAGAGTTGCATACTGTCATTTAGAATTAGAGTAGACCTCTGGATCTCAGGCAACATCTAATTTCCAATGGAACAACTACAGAGTCAAATATGTAAGAAATCATAATACTTCAGAATTCTTCAGGAGTTTCTTGTTAAAAGCAGTAATGACCTGTTTTAGTTTTTAGTTTTTCTCAGTAACAAACATACATATAACTTGACCTACTTAATCGGTCAGGACACAATATCGGCATTGTAATACATGAGGTGATCACAACACACCATAATGTTATAGAAGTCCAAACAAAGAACTTTCTATTCACTGGTTTCTGGTTTCTCCCGTAAGTGAACTACACTACACTACTAATGACTAAACCACACATGCTTTTTATTTTTTACATCCTTTGCTCCACCATGTGATACACAGAGCTTAGCGACTCTAATGCCTGGTGCTATTCACTCCTTTCAATAATTTCATATCTTAAATTTTTTTTGCTATTTGCTTTACGTCGCACTGACAGAGATAGGTCTTATGGCGACGATGGGACAGGAAAGGCCTAGGAATGGGAAGGAAGCGGCCATGGCCTTAATTAAGGTACAGCCTGGTATGAAAATGGGAAACCACGGAAAACCATCTTCAGGTCTGCCGACAGTGGGGTTCGAACCCACTATCTCCTGGATGCAAGCTCACAGCTGCACGCTCCTAACCACTCGGCCAACTTGCCCGGACGTATCTTAACTTGTAATCGGAGATATTCACAATTATTAAGCACCAAATTTGCATGGATGGATGACAACTGCATTTCACAGGAGCTGAAAGGCTCTCACAAACTACAATACTTTGATGGTTATGAATTTCATGTTTTTGGTCCGTATTGAACTGAGAATAATATATAAGTAATAATAATAACAACGTAAACATTTCCACCTTTTCAATACTACAATATATTCACAAAATTACAAATTACACGGTACTAGTTTCGACCCATCTAGGGGTCATCATCAGCCGTATTGGAGCAAAGATCATTTGTGGCGAAATCGTAAGAAAATGTTATTTTAAAGAATAACAAGTGAAATGAGATGTTATGTTGTATTATTAACTATTATGTTATTATGTTATGTTGTATTATTAACTATTACCATAACATCTCATTTCACTTGTTATTCTTTAAAATAACATTTTCTTACGATTTCGCCACAAATGATCTTTGCTCCAATACGGCTGATGATGACCCCTAGATGGGTCGAAACTAGTACCGTGTAATTTGTAATTTTGTGAATATATTGTAGTATTGAAAAGGTGGAAACGTTTACGTTGTTATTATTATTACTTATATATTAAACTACAATACATCACACTATACCATACCTGTGTAAGAATACCGTTCCACTGCAAATGTAAATCAACAAGAAAATTAAAACCCACTCTAACATTTATTTATTTATTTATTTATTTATTTATTTGGGAAACCAAAACAGCAAGAAGTCGAATTACAGAGTTCCGCAATGAAAAATATATTTACAATAGAGTAGCACAAGGCAAACATTAAAAAAATAAGTGTAAGGACAATGAAGGAAAAACATCTAATGATAAAAATAGAGAAAAATTTAAAACTAACAAAATAACAGTCGAGACACAACAAATAACAACAAAACATAAAGGCAAAACAAACAACAAGGAAAACTGAAGACTGAACTAAAACGAAGAGAAGAACTTATAGCTAGGCACAGTAAGATAAATACTGACGTAACACATAAGTAACTGTATAGTACAGTAAAAAAATAAATAAAAAATAAATAAATAAATAAATAAATAAATAAATAAATAAATAAATATTATATTATGTACAAAAGAGGGAACAGCAATGAGAAGAGAAATAAGGAATATGAAGAAAACGTACTAAGTTAAAGAAGAATCAATTAAAGGAGGCATACGAAGAAAAAACGTACTAAGTTCCTGTCAGAAGATGAAAAGTTAAGGAGGGTTGGTATGTGGATAAATAAACTTCTTTCAACGAGAGGCGGGAATAAGGAATATGAAGGGGTGGATTAATCCTGGTTTTGCGAGTTGGAACATGTAAGGAAAAGAAGGATGCAGGTTCAGGAGAACGAAATAAACCGTTAACAGCGTTATATAGGAATCTAAGGTTGGCTACTTTCCTGCGACTAGATAACGGGCGAAGGTTTAACTTATCCAGTATCTGATTACTGCTCAAGTTTTGACAATCACATACTCTGGCTCTAACAATGGCACAGAAGAATGACTGCACGCGGTAACATGTGATTCAGATTAGTGGGTGAAGAGGTAGACCAAATGGGGGACACGAATTCAATAATCGGTAGGATGCAAGATACATAGTAGGCTCGGAGGGCGTGGATATCTGTGATGTCAGAAATTCCATACAACAAACCGAGAGGTGACATTGCTCGTGAGGTTATCTTTTGTACAGTAGAACCTCGATTATATGTTCCCGGAAACGTTTTCCCATATTATCTGTTCAAATTATGTGGTCCTGCGAGCATCCTAATTAAATCACGTTGTAAAAATCCTGCATTATCCATTCCTCGAAAAAACGATTTCCCGCATCAACCGTTCAAAAATTTCAGACCCATCAACGCTAAATCCTCGATCACGCGTTTTTCAAAAAAACTGTATCTCACGAAAGGACAGCTACGGCATACTTGCGGATCTTGGTGTTAACGTCCAGTCACTGCGGTAATTTGAGGAAGCAGAAAAGCAATCGCAGTGAACTTGCATAAGGGACCCTCTTAGCATCGCATTCGCGTGGTATTGCGTAGAGAATTGAAATCATAAAGCGGAGAGTGTCCACAACAATTGGAAGGAGCCAGAGCACATTTCGACAGCTCTACTTGAAGACGAAACGAGTTTCGTCAAATGTTCGTACTTGCAAAGCGTCTACATTATGTCCAGGGTTAGAGGTTTCCCTTTCCCCCCCCCTGAGTGTATCGCCGAACAGGTTTTCAGCACTTCCTTCAAGGCACTGTATAGTCACTGAGCTTTCAGGCAGGAAACTAAACTGCTCCTCCTTAAGTAACACAACTTTAGTATTTTAATATTATCGTATACGATTACGTTATCGAGACCAGAACAGATGTTGCACCTTACATACATAATGGCATGGGAGGTTTTGGGATTACCTATTACTGTTTTGGTCCTAATGTAAGACTAGAAATTTCATGTTATTGTGTTAAAATGTTAAAACCGCAGTCGTTTTATTTGCGCACATTACATGTAAAAACCTTTGCATCATTTCGCACTCGTACCTACTTGGACAGCGGAGCGCGCTTTCCAGCTAAGCTCAAGGTCGCGAATAATAAATTTGGAAGTTTTGATGATACTTTTTCTCTTTCCAATTTTATCGTGATTAGTGACGGACATAATTGAATGTAGTGCATTCGAAAACTTGAGAATCGATACTCTCAATATTCTCAAGTTCAACATAACCTTTAAAAGTCGATGTAGACCGTGGGCCTAATTTGCGCGGTACAAGATTTCCACAAACTGATTACGAACAGTATACCGGTGATCAAATTACAATGGAAGATTTAAAGAAAAAGGGATTTCGCCATCATGCAGGGCGCTTCTGTATCCAATGTGCTTTATTTTATTAGATTAGAGAATTAAAAAAATACTTGGGGTGGATTGTTTGGCTTGATGTTATTAGGTTTTTCGAACAGTTTGACCAATCAAAGTTGCTGAACTGAAAGAAGTTTTCAGAGGAATCCGACGAAGTTTCCCCGGTAAAACTGAATGTAAAGTTGCAAGACTTTTTTTTTTCTATTTGCTTTACGTCGCACCGACACAGATAGGTCTTATGGCGACGATGGGATAGGAAAGGCCTAGGAAGTGGAAGGAAGCGGCCGTGGCCTTAATTAAGGTACAGCCCCGGCATTTGCCTGGTGTGAAAATGGGAAACCACGGAAAACCATCTTCAGGGCTGCCGACAGTGGGGCTTGAACCCACTATCTCCCGATTACTGGATACTGGCCGCACTTAAGCGACTGAATCTACCAAGCTCGGTATTGCGAGACTTTTAAGTCGCATACCGGTAATTACCGTAATGTTTGAAGCCGGCCCCACGGTCGAACTTGGCTGCCTCTCACACGGAGGACCCAGGTTCGATTCCCGGCCAGGTCAGGCATTTTTACCTGTATATGAGGGATGGTTCCAGGTTCACTCATTCTACGATTACCTTTAATTGAGGCGCTATTTAATGGTGAGATGGCGACCCTAGTCTAGAGAGCCAGGAATAACGGCCGAGAGAATTCGTCACACTGACCATGCGTCACCTCGTAATCTGCAGGCATTCGGACCGAGCAGCGGTCGCTTGGTAGGCGGAAGGCCCATTGGGCGTGCAGTTTGGTTTGGTTTAGGGGTGTTTGTAAGATTTTAAGTATACATATATCTTTTCTTGTGATGTTTAGCCAAATTGTTCATGGTTCATTCATTCCCGGATTTTCCGTTTTCCCGTGTTGTACTTTTTTTACGGTGGTCCCTCCAAAAACGGAGAATCGAGGTTCCACTGTATATGGGGGACAAATAACAATTTACTGTCAAACAACACTCCTTAGTCATTTTGTTCTGTTAGAGTTGGGAACGGGTTACCAAGGAGGGAGTATTTACTAAGAATACGGGATTTACGAAGCGTGATTGAAATAGAGGAACACTTGGCAGGATTAGGCTTAAGACGCCATGTGGAGCACAATTCAGAAAGTGAGTTAAGCCCACTCTGCAAGGAGTTTACATGTGATAAGGAATCGATTTGTTTGAATATTTTACAGTCATCTGCAAATAGTAGAATTTCACAAGAAACAGAGGATATAGTATTAATGAAAGTGTCAATAAATAAGACAAAAAGAAGCGGACATAGGACACTGCCCTGTGGGAAGCCAGAATGTACCATAACAAGAGTCGAACTGAACCCATCAAGAACCACACGCTGAGTTCTGGCATTGAGGAAGCTCTACAGGAGAGTTAGGAAGCGACCATGGATATTAAAACGTACTGAGAGTTTATAGGAAAGAAGTGCTTGGCACGTGCACTGGGTAGAAATCACCCAAGACTGGCATCAACACAAAAAGATATCACCAGCTCAAATAACACGGAAGCTGGTTAAATATCAAGCACCGAGCTCGATACCTGTAGTCGCTTAAGTGCGGCCAGTATCCAGTAATCGGGAGATAGGGTTCGAGCTCCACTGTCGGCAGCCCTGAAGATGGTTTTCCGTGGTTTCCCATTTTCACACCAGGCAAATGCCGGGGCTGTACCTTAATTAAGGCCACGGCTGCTTCCTTCCAATTCCTAGGCCTTTCCTATCCCATCGTCGCCATAAGACATATCTGTGTTGGTGCAACTTCAAGCAAATAGAAACAAACGAAAAAAAAAAAAAATCAAGCAATAACAACTGTTTGGGAGGATCCATTAGGAAAGTAGCAAGGGGTACAAAAAATACCTGTTCGACCAGGAATTATTAATCATTCAATTTGCAAGGGGTAAAATGTATCCATGCACCTCCTAATGGTATTAACCCATTTGCCATTGGTTTCCATCATGTCAGTAAAACGGCAGGAAAATAGGATCTAAAAACACTCATTTTTTTGTGGGGGAAAAAAAAATATTTAAGGAAACTAAAAATGTCAATGATCTGCTAAAATATGTCAAACCTATTCCCTAAATTTCATTAAGTGCTCACATTATAACTAAACTTCAACATAATTTCCTTTTCACTTTTCACGTGCTAGTTGCTGACTAATTCACTTACTTAGAAGGAGCTTGTATGTAGCTCACTGTCAGAATAAATCACAGAGGAGGAAAGAATATGCCTGTGCATGCATAAGCCAGTTACCTTCCAATGTTGAGGCCACTATGTTCCATAGTAAATTGTGTATTGTCTTTTTTTTTTAAACTTGCTTTACATCGACCGACACACATAGGTATGATATAGATGTTGATTCCCATAGGGAATCTGAAATATTTGTCCTGAATGAGCAAATTTATAATACCAATATAAATGGTCCGTTATTGGACATTATAAATTTTCCAGCTAGCTCATTCTTGGTTGCCAGCGTTTCGCCCTTGTGTGCTAGGGTGGGCTCATCAGTTGGTACCTAGCATACCTACCAATACGCTGGCTAGTGCATACCGTGGAGGCCACTGCGTAGGCTAACTGGAGCCACCGGCAGTGCCAATGCACTAAGAGACTTTGTCTCATCACTAAAAATTGATGCCTGCTTGGCCATCAGATGATATAGATGTTGATTCCCATAGGGAATCTGAAATATTTGTCCTGAATGAGCAAATTTATAATACCAATATAAATGGTCCGTTATTGGACATTATAAATTTTCCAGCTAGCTCATTCTTGGTTGCCAGCGTTTCGCCCTCGTGTGCTAGGGTGGGCTCATCAGTTGGTACCTAGCATACCTACCAATACGCTGGCTAGTGCATACCGTGGAGGCCACTGCGTAGGCTAACTGGAGCCACCGGCAGTGCCAATGCACTAAGAGACTTTGTCTCATCACTAAAAATTGATGCCTGCTTGGCCATCAGATGATATAGATGTTGATTCCCATAGGGAATCTGAAATATTTGTCCTGAATGAGCAAATTTATAATACCAATATAAATGGTCCGTTATTGGACATTATAAATTTTCCAGCTAGCTCATTCTTGGTTGCCAGCATTTCGCCCTCGTGTGCTAGGGTGGGCTCATCAGTTGGTACCTAGCATACCTACCAATACGCTGGCTAGTGCATACCGTGGAGGCCACTGCGTAGGCTAACTGGAGCCACCGGCAGTGCCAATGCACTAAGAGACTTTGTCTCATCACTAAAAATTGATGCCTGCTTGGCCATCAGATGATATAGATGTTGATTCCCATAGGGAATCTGAAATATTTGTCCTGAATGAGCAAATTTATAATACCAATATAAATGGTCCGTTATTGGACATTATAAATTTTCCAGCTAGCTCATTCTTGGTTGCCAGCGTTTCGCCCTCGTGTGCTAGGGTGGGCTCATCAGTTGGTACCTAGCATACCTACTGATGAGCCCACCCTAGCACACGAGGGCGAAACGCTGGCAACCAAGAATGAGCTAGCTGGAAAATTTATAATGTCCAATAACGGACCATTTATATTGGTATTATAAATTTGCTCATTCAGGACAAATATTTCAGATTCCCTATGGGAATCAACATCTATATCATCTGATGGCCAAGCAGGCATCAATTTTTAGTGATGAGACAAAGTCTCTTAGTGCATTGGCACTGCCGGTGGCTCCAGTTAGCCTACGCAGTGGCCTCCACGGTATGCACTAGCCAGCGTATTGGTAGGTATGCTAGGTACCAACTGATGAGCCCACCCTAGCACACGAGGGCGAAACGCTGGCAACCAAGAATGAGCTAGCTGGAAAATTTATAATGTCCAATAACGGACCATTTATATTGGTATTATAAATTTGCTCATTCAGGACAAATATTTCAGATTCCCTATGGGAATCAACATCTATATCATCTGATGGCCAAGCAGGCATCAATTTTTAGTGATGAGACAAAGTCTCTTAGTGCATTGGCACTGCCGGTGGCTCCAGTTAGCCTACGCAGTGGCCTCCACGGTATGCACTAGCCAGCGTATTGGTAGGTATGCTAGGTACCAACTGATGAGCCCACCCTAGCACACGAGGGCGAAACGCTGGCAACCAAGAATGAGCTAGCTGGAAAATTTATAATGTCCAATAACGGACCATTTATATTGGTATTACACATAGGTATTACGACTATGATGGGATAGGAAAGAGGTAGGAGCAGGAAGGAAGCTACCACGGCCTTAATTAAAGTACAGCACCAACATTTACCTGGTGTGAAAATGGGAAACCACGGAAAACCACCTGAATGCAAGCTGACAGCTACGTGCCCCAAACAACGTGACCACTCACTCGATATTGTCATATCTAAAGAGTGCTACATTCTTTTCTATTTCTACATCATCTATTACCACTACTGATTACCTATTATTACTTGTTTTCATGTATACACTGAGAATGGGAAAAACGAGTAAGCACTTTTTACATTTCCCTTTAACCAATTTATTTTTCTTTTGCCTTTTTTTCTTTCTTCTTCCCTATTAGAATACCTATTTATATTCTCTTTCTTCTGCTCTTCTCAATTCAACACACATGTGGCGTTACAATTAATAAATAAACTTAAAATCTGTCGGTGTATGTCTTCGTATTCCTGTATAATATATTTGGACTTTTCGTATGTGTTGTTAGGACATTTGCACGGCACATTTGACACTCCTAGGTTGGTAACATAGTGCATTCAACTGCCTGATAAGTGTACGTTAACGCTATCTATCCGCACGCTGTGGAACTTGTGGTGAGTTTGAACGCTGTTAGACAGATAGCGCTCGACTCTCTGCACTCACGCCTGTGCTCCGTGCGCTCGGCATTCTGAAAACGACTGTCTGCTTGCTGGTCTGCTTTTGAACCGACTGGAGTTAGACGCGTAGTAATATCTACGCTATATTGCAAGATGGATTTCTTGGCCATGGGAATTGGATAAAGTGTGGTTGCATCCCGTTTTCAGGGATTAATTGTACATATAAAAATGTAGTTATATTTAATTTGTTGTAAAGGATGTAGTGTTTAAAGTAAAATTAATAGAAGTTAAAAATTTTCATTGTTCCATATTGAAGAATATCACAATTAAAATTGAAATAATTGATAAGGAGATTCCACCTATTCAATACCACAGAATAAGAAATGTAGTGAATTACATTCTCATTTAATAATAATTAGAAATGGTACCGGTTTCGACCCTAGCCCAGGTCATCATCAGCCGATTAAGAAATGGAAAACAATGCATAGGATCAGTAGAAGAGGCAATATGAAAAGGAAATGAACGGGGGTAGACACTGTAAAACTTAGAAGAAGTAAAATACAAGTCATTCAAAAGAAAAACAGTGCGCAATTCTCTCAGCGGCAGCAAGGCACACGCAGCGCTAGGCAAAGTCCCACAATGATTCGGGGTTAACAAATCTGGAAAGCAGGTGCTTCAACAGGTTCATCATTAGTTCTAGTGGTTTATGAATGTGAGGGGAAGTACTCTGAAGTGTAGGACTGAGATTCTCAAATAAAGGAATGACAGCATACAGGAAGGCACAGTATGCCTTATTTAAGCCTGATGACAAAACAAAATTTTGTTCACGATTTTCCTTGGTACAGGAGTGTCAGATTTTGAGATACATTCAAATCTTTTGGGAGTGACCAATTCTGATGACACAGTAGCCTTCCACTTTTTATGGTCTTTGGAACTACCAGGCACAGCTTTTGGAATTGTAAATGATGTTAAGCTAGTAGTTGATGCACACTGAGCATTAACAAGCACCTCATCTTTAAGGAAACCCAGCAGTGGATCCCACTGCTCTAACAGCCTCTGCAGACGCCTTCCTAATGATAACCATCTTGTGCAAACATGTTTCAGTATCTTCTTCATTTCCTTGTTGCGAAGCTCTTGGGAATTTCTTAAAGCGTTCCTTCCTCTTACAACTCTTTCTAAATAATCGAAGATGTCGACTAATAGTTAATCAACTTTAACAAGCAAACTGCTTGCACCCTTCTCAGCAGCCAAGTTAATCAAATAGCATGAGCAATCCAGTACAAAGACAAATGACTGTGCTTCCCTTGAAACAGCAGCGACTCCATTCTTCTTTCCAATCATGATTGGAGCATTGTCGGAACAGAACGCTACACAATTTTGAATTGTATTTTGTAATACTCTAACTGTGAAATTACCAAATTTCCAATATTACGTCCTGATGAATCACCCACCAAGGCTCGGATGGACAACACTGAGCAAACTATATTTTCCTGTTTTGCCACAAAACAGGTGGCGACAATAGGCTAAAGCTTAGCATTACTATTATTGCTCCCATCTTTAGCTAAAGAAAATGGTTCACCTTGCATGTAACCAACGAGTTCACTTCTTGAAACCGTAGCCATTTCCTTCAAAATGTGTGTGGTTTTCGTACAACCACAGCCATATTTTTTTTTTGCAATTTCTGAATCTGGAAACGTTTTCCTAAACAGAGCACCAGCATGATTGGCAGCAGCTAACAGGATATTGTGTTCAATTAAAAATTGAAGTGAACAAGCATTGTGCTCTTACTATGTCAAGGTCGGATCCAGAAGAGGTAAAAAAACCTAATTAATTTTCTGACTGCCATCCTTAAATTTTGTATTGGAGACGTGTTTAACAGATTCAGGGCCGGTTCTACCATCTGCTGGTAAAGTGGCTGGCAGCTGCCCGGGAGGTAAACTACCTGGAGGTGTAAATCGGCTGGTACTTTGGCTTGCGTCCAACCACCTCCGCGCAAGCGCTAGGTAGCTACCCGGAGCTAGACACCGATATACGAGGTTGGCTAGACTGATTTTCAGCGATTTCTCGCTTTCGAGTGTGGTGCTATCTATCGTCAGATGCATGAAACCCATTTCGATTGTCTTATTTCCCTGTGCTTGCGTCTGCTGATTATCACCTAAAAGCCTAATAAGAGGAGTCTTAAGAGTTATGGACAACGATTCATGTCAAGCTTTCGTGATTTTAATCTATGATCTTCAATATCAATACCTAATTGGGATTAAAATCTCGAGATTACATTTTCTTGCGCCAGTTATAACCTATCATGCAAGGCAGCGTTTTTGAAAGGTATTCTCGTAGTAGACTGGTCAAGTCGCTCGCTCCGTAATAGAAAGTACGCAGGTTTTCATCGTATTTCTAATTTACATTTTAAAGTGTATTTTCGTTCCCTGCCGTTGTTCTTAACTCTCTTTTACGCACTTCCATATACGTAGATACACACACATCTTCTTTACGGACTTATTGCCTTTGAGCATTCTATCTGCAGGCTTTTGTGAATTGATCAAGTATCTCCGCGATGCTCTATTTGCAACTAGTTCTGTGACCTCGTTTAGTTCCAGATGCTTCCATTTATTGATAAAGCATTTCATTTTAATTTTTAACTTTATGAAGATAAAGTTGGAATGTACTGTAAATGTGAAGAACTAATCGGGATAAATATCCATTCATAGGAAGAGGAATTCGGGAATGGAATAGTTTCCAATTTCTTCGAAATAATTTACAAGCCTATGTAAACAACTAATAGGGAATCTGCTACCTGGGCGACAGTCCTATGTGCTATTAATCATAATATCACTTGCTATAGGTAGCATACATATAAAGCAATTTTCCTAGTAGACATAATATTGTGATAAGAACGTATGAAAAGAGGCATACAAATGAACACAATGCTAATAATGGAAATAAAAAAGATTCGTCATAATAAAGACTCGAACCTGCACACTTCGTCTTACGAAGCGAACGTGTTAACCATTACGCTACGTAAACGCTTGGGTTAGGTAGGATACATACAGTAATATATATCTCGTGTCCGAAAACTGAAAAAGTAGAAAATTAAAGCCCATTTGAAATGATTTCCAAATAGATTTTGATTTTACATCCTTTTAGAGTTTCTTTACGAAAGCTTGACGTATAAAATGTGTTCCCTGCGCTACCGATGTGAGAGGCTGGTGTGACCGTTGCAACTAAAGGGAAGCATTAATGTTCAAAATCCTGCAATACAATATCGATCACTGTTACAGTATACTGCTTTTTTCAGTATACTAAGCTAATTTGAGTTGCACATCACCATAAATACAGCTAATAATGTTCAGCTCTCAGAACTTGCCCGGCAGGTAAAGTCTTATCGGGCCCTCGAAGTGGCTGAGAAATTACGCGCCGGGTAACGACGATTTATGCTGCCGATAGCGCTACCTGGGAGTGGTCGGACGGAAACATCCTTTTACGCGGAGGGCAAATTACGCGCTACTTTACCAGTAGGTGGTAGAACCGGCCCTCAATGTGATTTACTAATTCTGTTCTACCTCCGTGAGAAACGTTTATATCACACAAGCACAAGGAACAGAATGCGAATGTTTCGCCTTTCCATGATTGTATAAAACAAGGAAATTCAGCAGAATATTCCTCCCTAAAAGATTGATAATATCGTGTCTTAGTTGAACTCATTATGTACACCACTAAAAATACTAAATCGCTTACAAATTTGTCACACAATTCCACGTGTTTTAGAACAACCGCCAATATTACTCACAACCTCATAGCCACACACAAACAAAGCCTTTCAACTGCTATGAAGCACGACGCAGTTACTAAATGTTATATACAAATACACAGCCTGCTACTTTTCACTGATTTATTTTATTCAAAATCACAGCCTGCTACTTGTTTGGGAACGTATCAGAGAAGAGGGAATGAAGTACCAGTTGAGCTCAAACAGGTGACAAAAGCATGGTGTTAATCGATAATGTGACTATCGATACATTTACCGGTCGAATTTCAACTACTATCGAAAGTCAAACAAATCCTACTTGTTTGGACACAAAAAGCGAAAACAAGCGTGGATATTCAAAATCCACACAATAACATTGTTCATCCGTACAAGCGTAAAACACACTCAATATCCGTACATTTTACAGAAAAACCGGAATACTTGGCAGGTATGAATATGTAACACATGTTGTTTGAGTCATCAGTCCATAGACTGGTTTGATGCAGCTCTCCAAGCCACCCTATCCTGTGCTAACCTTTTCATTTCTACGTAACTATTGCATCCTACATCTGCTCTAATCTGCTTGTCATATTCATACCTTGGTCTACCCCTACCGTTCTTACCACCTACACTTCCTTCAAAAACCAACTGAACAAGCCCTGGATGTCTTAAGATGTGTTCTATCAATCTATCTTTTCTTCTAATCAAATTTAGCCAAATCTATCTCCTCTAACCAATTCGATTCAGTATCTCTTCATTCATGATTCGATCTATCCATCTCATCTTCAGCATTCTTCTGTAACACCATATTTCAAAAGCTTCCATTCTCTTTATTTTCTGAGCTAGTTATTGTCCATGTTTCACTTCCATACAATGTCAAACTCCAGATGAAAATCTTCAAAAACATATCAATGTTTGAAGTGAGCAAATCTGTTTTCTTAGCAAAGGCCTTCTTTGCTTGTGCTAGTCTGAATTTTATGCCCTCCTTACTTCTGCCATCGTTAGTTACTTTATTACCCAAGTAACAATATTCAACTACTTCCTTTAAGACTTCATTTCCTAATCCAATATTACCTGCATCACCTGACTTCATACGACTGCACTCCATTCCTTTTGTTTTGGACTTCTTTATTTTCTTCTTATACTCCTTACCAAAAACTCTGTCCATACCATTCAGCAATTTCTCCAGATCTTCTGCAGTCTCAGATAAAATAATATCAGCAAATCTCAGTGTTTTGATTTCCTCTTCTTGGATTGTGATTCACTTTACTGCCTGTTCAATATAAACATTGAAGAGCAGGGGGAGACAAACTGCAGCCTTGCCTCAATCTTTTCTGGATTGCTGCTTCTTTTTCAAACCCTTGATTCTCATCACTGCAGACTGATTTTTATACAGACTGTACATAATTCTTCGTTCTCGGTATCTGATCCTGATCACTTTCAGAAACTCAAATAACTTGGTACAATCAACATTATCAAATGCCTTTTCTAGATTTACGAACACTCTGTACGTTGGCTTGTCCTTGTTAATTCGATCCCCTAAGTTCAGACGTGTTGTTGGAAGTTGTGTTGTATGAAGTGGAAGTGGAACACGCTAGAATTCCAGCGCACATCAGCATGAATATGGCGTGCCACTATGGCTCCTCTTCGCAGACAAAATGAAGAGATGCCTCGTCCCAGCTACATCGCTCTGACTCTATACTTACCGTATACATTCTAATCTCTCCACTGCAGTTTATAGCATAAGCAACTCCATTCTATTTCACTAGACCAGCAACAAAAAACTGTAACTTCGTCCCGAGGTCCTTCATACATTCATACACGAAATAATATCAATTTAAGTCTCACCGGCGTCTCACACCGATGTTTTCACACATCATTCCAAGCTACAAGAGGTCAACTAAGAAAAAGCGAAGGATTCAACCTGCAACATATTCCCAGTAATACATTTACCTACAAATAACTGCCATCATTGTTGAAATTCAAATGCACTGTTTACTCAATGACACCCATTGAGTCTCCTTCCACGCTGACCAGTTCACCGTACCGAACCCGGTGCTTCAACCAGACAACTTTCTGTTTGATGCCTATAGAACCTCATTTGGCTATGGAATATTTTGCCCGCCCCCTGTGATTATTAACTAAGATTAAATCACTCTGCATATTTCTGATATGTCAATGCTCCAATCATTTTCCAACAATTAAAGCAACGGGACACACTTGGTAATATACTTCTTTATATCCTTGCTCACCAAGCTGCTCTCTTGTAAATATGTATATAAACTGTAAATTCTCAACTGTTGAATTGGATAATATAAGTTTACTGTATAGTTACCAACCCTTGGCAGTAATTTTTGTTAAAAACATTGACACCAAGCACTATACCCTTTCCCCCGACTGTTATACTGTAAATAATTTTGTTGTTGTTTGAGTCATCAGTCCATAGACTGGTTTGATGCAGCTCTCCAAGCCACCCTATCCTGTGCTAACCTTTTCATTTCTACGTAACTATTGCATCCTACATCTGCTCTAATCTGCTTGTCATATTCATACCTTGGTCTACCCCTACCGTTCTTACCACCTACACTTCCTTCAAAAACCAACTGAACAAGTCCTGGGTGTCTTAAGATGTGTCCTATCATTCTATCTCTTCTTCTCGTCAAATTTAGCCAAATCAATCTCCTCTCACCAATTCGATTCAGTATCTCTTCATTCATGATTCGATCTATCCATCTCACCTTCAGCATTCTTCTGTAACACCACATTTCAAAAGCTTCTATTCTCTTTCTTTCTGAGCTAGTTATCGTCCATGTTTCACTTCCATACAATGCCACGCTCCACACGAAAGTCTTCAAAAACATCTTTCTAATTCCAATATCAATGTTTGAAATGAGCAAATTTCTTTTCTTAACAAAGCTCTTCCTCGCTTGTGCTAGTCTGCATTTTATGTCCTCCTTACTTCTGCCATCGTTAGTTATTTTACTACCCAAGTAACAATATTCATCTACTTCCTTTAAGACTTCATTTCCTAATCTAATATTTCCTGCATCACCTGCCTTCGTTCGACTGCACTCCATTACTTTTGTTTTGGACTTATTTATTTTCATCTTGTACTCCTTACCCAAGACTTCATCCATACCATTCAGCAACTTCGAGATCTTCTGCAGTCTCAGATAAAATAACAATATCATCGGCAAATCTCAAGATTTTGATTTCCTCTCCTTGGACTGTGATTCCCTTTCCAAATTTCTCTTTGATTTCCTTTACTGCCTGTTCTATGTAAACATTGAAAAGGAGAGGGGACAAACTGCAGCCTTGCCTCACTCCTTTCTGGATTGCTGCTTCTTTTTCAAAGCCCTCGATTCTTATCACTGCAGACTGATAAAACTTTATAATTTCCTATGAGTGCATCAATTATTCTTCAGACCACCACTGCTGAACTCTGCTATAATTACCCAGTAATTTTAAGCATTGGTGCCGACTTCTTATTCTTTAAACTTATATTGTTTAACCATCACCATTGTACAAGAGTTTCTCGTACTTAATTTTCCCATTGTAATGTTTATTAATTTGTGCATGTTAAATACTAATCAGGTACCTGATTTTTGCCTTGAGGAGGTAATTTGACTGATGATGCCCTCAATGAAGGGCGAAACATGTCTCAAGCGGAATTAGTAATAAATTCCTAAATATAAAATTTATATGTATTGAATAGGTGACAGAATAAACCATTTAGCATCCTACATAGCATCCTACATTCCTTCTGAAGCCAAACTGATCTTCTCCCAGCTCGGTTTCAACATGTCTTTCCATTCTTCTGTAAATAATAAGTGCTAAAAGTTTGCAGGCGTGAGATACTAAACTAATGGTGTGGTAGTTTTCACACTTGTCAGCACCGGCTTTCTTGGGAATAGGTCTAACAACATTCTGCCAAAAATCAGATCGCGAATCTCCTAATAAAACATCTTCCACGCTAAATTCGGAGCTCAAAATTGGGTCTCCCATTTTATCAGCATCCAGGGGTCACCTTCACTGTTGGTAGTCAAGTTATTTACTGCCCCATAATATCTAATAAAAGACCAATGGACTGTAGAGACTATTCTGGTAATGGAACAGGTACCTAGCAGGTTAGCTAAGGTACTGATCAGTCCAGCAGGTAACAATTCATTGATATAAATCTGATGTACTAGATGCACATATCCAGTACATCTACGTACAATAGTGCTCTTATCTAATAAGAGAATAACAAAACTTATTTTTCCTCAACTACAAAGAAATGAAAGTCTAGAAATTAATCTTCATAAATAACCATACCTCTGTATGCTTCGTGATAGCCTGAAAGAGCATAGCCACTATATGAACAGCTAATCTTTCATTCCATCTGCACAAAGCATATATGAGGTTGCGAGTCTGGTTTAGATTGATGCCATCTTTTATCTGCTGATACAGGAACGGAAACCCCTGAAAGATAAGTAAACACTGATTCAGACAATGATAATACAGGTATTAATAAATCAAACACTAATAAAGAAGCAAGTATTTGACATATTTTAAAAGAAAGTCACACTTTAATGAATGGGATCATTTGATCTCAAGTGTTTGATCATGAAATTTCTGGTTAAGTATGGATAAAACAATTATTTATAATTTTACTGCCAGATGGCTAAGCATGAGCCAAGACACTCAGGAGAACTGATTATGCTGAGGGCCGAATTCATAGTCAGCACTTATATATAAGTGGAACCCTTAAGTAATAAGGGATCACTTATAATAAGTATTCACTCATATGAGTTTACATTTCATAGACAGCACTTAAAGAACACACTTACTGATACAGTAAGTATCACTGGAGATGTGGCAATGCTGTATATTATGCCCATACTTCCTGGATCGTGTAGTTCTGGCTACCGAATAGTGGGATGATCTATTGCGTTTTGCTTGTCGGAGGACATCGCACAACATTTTTGAGGTTAAAAGATCGTCTATATTGTATTTGGTTATCAGAATGGATAACAAAACAGCGAGCTGAGACGGTACCTGCAAGAACATGCACATAATATAGAACAAGCAGACCGACACAGTTTCCCATCAGAATATGAATGACGTCAGAAAAACTTGTTGTGGACAATGCAAACTACGAAAATGCCCAGTCTAATTTTCTTCTTTATATTATATGTTTATAGTTATCCAGGGACTCGAACCTATACAAATATACATCCAAGTGTAGAATATCTAGCCTTTCTATGTTTTTAATGATTTGACAAATATATCCGTAGGTAATCGTTATGTTGTAATAGGCCTAATTACTTCTCCAATGAAATGTAAATACCGTAGTATCTTTTGATGTGTGCGATGCCATAATTTCAGAAACTTCTGATATAATCCGGCAAATGATTGTTTGATAACCTGATACCTGATATAATAAGCACAAATCAACCTTAAAATAAATGGTGGTAGTGCAACACGTTCATTTTTCTTATAACTTCTTTACTATTCCATAGGCCTGCAGTCTTGATAACTTAATCAACTGTATCACATTTCCAATTAATTAACTGAAATACTGGTAATGATCGTGATAATAATAATAATAATAATAATAATAATAATAATAATAATAATAATAATAATAATAATAATAATAATAATAATAACAACAACAACCACCTGAAATTAAGAGATGGCATAAAATATCAAAACAAAATCTTCATTAATGGTGAGTTAGCGAGTCCTCCAGAGGTTACGTTCACTCTCTCAATCAAAGGAACAAGAACATTCATAACTCCCACTTTACTAAAACGAAACCTTCTTTAAATTGTTGGTCACATTACATTTCGACAGGATTTTCCATCTCTACTGTGTGCACGGAAAGCGTTCTGTAAATGAAATACAACATATTCAGCAAAATAATTATCCTCCATCTTGCTGCAACATAAGTCAGTCACTTAAGTGTATGTGGGAGGTCAACTTATAGCAATAAGTGGGACACTTAAGTCGGTAATATGAAATGAAACCTGGCTTATAAGGGGCACTTATACGTAAGTGCTGTCTAAGAATTCGGCCCTGAGTTTCAGTTTCAGCGTAGCAGCAGAGGAGGCCTTGCTCTTTTAGGTTAGGCTTAGCTGGTTCAGTTCAACTGTTTCAGAATCAGTAAGCTTCAACTTATTTTTGTTTTGTTAATAAGGCTGAATATTTATAGTAAAGAATTAATGAAAAAGTGTGTGACATCTGGAAGAAAAGAATGAATGGAGAACTGTACAAACAGATTAATGAACTAACTGATGAAATGAGAAAGAGACGACTGAAGTTTGCTGGACACATTCATCGGATGAGTAACGATAGATTGGCTAAGAGGATATGGGAGTACGCCAGTAAAAGTAAGAGCAAGAGCACCACAACCTGGACAAAAGTAGTTATCAGAGATCTAACTGAACTAGAGCTAAACACCGAAAGCATGTTGGACAGAAACAAATTCCGGAAAATAGTTGACAGACACAGAGAATTTCAGAAACCAGAGAGGCAACAACAAACTTTGACAAACTGACAGAGGGAGGCTAGAAGTCAAAATATGAAGAGGTTTTGAGAGCAGAAGAGACAGAAAGCCAAGAAGCAGAAGCATAAGCTAAGCGTGGCCTGCTGCAGGTCTTTTTAGTTAATGCCATATAGGTGACCTGCGCATCTGTAGGTATGGGGCTCTACCTAAGATGAATTCTTATGCTCAAGACAGCGTGAACACCCAGCCACCAAACCACAGGAATTAACTAATGAAAGGTAAAATCCCCGTCCCAGCCAGGAATCAAACCCAGGACCTTTTCAACCAAAGATGAGCATGCCAACCACTTAGTCATAGAACCAGACATTTCTGTAATGTGAAGTAAAGAAACCGAGTCATTAGCAGTAGTGTAACCAGGATCGACCGACAGGGAGGAGGGTTATAGTTACAAAATGATGAAATGAAATGGCGTATGGCTTTTAGTGCCGGGAGTGTCTGAGGACAAGTTTGGCTTGCCAGGTGCAGGTCTTTTATTTGACTCCTGTAGGCGACCTGCGCGTCGTGATGAGGATGGAATGATGATGAAGACGACACATACACCCAGCCCCCATGCAAGTGAAGTGAACCAATGATGGTTAAAATTCCTGACCCTGCCGGGAATCGAACCCGGGACCTCTGTGACCAAAGGCCAGCATGCTCACTATTTTGTCATGGGGCCGGACAACAATTGCACTAACATATGATGACAGGACATCATGAAGGAAGGTGCTTCTGCTTGTGTATAGTGTGCACATGCATGAGTGTCATTATAAGGACACTGATATAAGTGAATTATGTTTACAATCATATTGCAGTACCAGCACACTACAATATCTTACATTAAAATACAGAACAAGAACAATATAATCAAGGTCAACAATTTTACAGCGAATGGTATGTTCAGATTACAATCTAAAATCTAACTTTTGGGGCAGCTTAGAAAAAAGATTCAAGAGATCTGTTGGTTTTACAAATTTTCTTTTGTAAACGCCCCTTGTCACTAGCTAGCTTGCTTTATCTTAACCTATGACTATTCTATGTTCACTGTGTTCTGGCTGACCTACTGAAGTTTGCGAGGCCTGGTCTAATCCTTTGCATTCAATTATTCCATGCAGTATAAGAATACTTCTTTGTATATACAGCCACAAACTTTGAAGCCAATCTGCTTAAGATAAAAAAAAAAGACCCCATTCATTAAATAACTACCGTACCTTCTTGTATAATTAACGCCCTGGCATAATTTACGCACTCCAATATTTTTGGGTCCAAAGTGGAGAAAAAGATGTTGAAATAAAGATGTCAACTACTACTATTGCGAAACCAGGCATTCCAAATACCGGGCAATGTGCTGTTATCAGCCGGTAGGAAATACCACTGCACTAGTTCAGTGAGAGAATCAGCGCAGAAGTGACTAGTGACCCTCTTTTCCAGTCTGGTACAAATGTATTTTACGAGTGTTTCGGGTATGGGACATGCTTTTTCTCTGACCTCAAAAGTATTTGTTAGTCCACAGTGAGCAAGTATTCGACTAATACTGCATCATATAAACTCGTGGTGATCAGTTATGCTGAAACATACGGGAATAGGGAAGTGGGCCACAAACATTCAGTGTCCGAATGCAATGTGCGCGAGAAGTGCACGTCAAGTGACCAACAAGTCTCGCAAAGCATATCGCGGACCAAAAAGTGGCAAGTTTCCAGTAGTAGGGGAGGATCTGCTTAAGTATGTGATTTGATTATGCAACACTGGATATACCGTTTCTCACAAAATGCTGTATTTTAAAGGACGAGACATAGCTGCTGCACATGGAATCAGTGTCTCGGATATGAAGGTCAGCCAAAGCTTGATGATTAATTTTATGAAGAGAAATGGACTTTCTCTACGACGAAGAACACCATTATGCCACAAAATGCTGAATGATTTCAACCAAAAAGTAATTGATTTTCATCACTTTGTGACTGAGAAGCATAAAGTGAAGGAATATTTGCTCTCCCAAATAGGAGCCACAGGTCAGACGCCAATCAGTTTCCGTATGCCCCAAAGTCGAACAATCTATGAGAAAGGGACATAGAATGTTAAGGTACGTGCTACCAGACGTGAAAAAGAACGATGTACTGCAATGCTATTCTCTTTGGCAATGCTTGCTGTAACAAGTGATGGCAGAAAGCTTGCACCTTATGTTGTTCAGTAACAAAAACCAATGCCTAAAGTAAAATTTCCGCGAAGGATCTAGGTTCATATCCCAGAACAAGGGTGGATGGACACGTCACTTGTACATCACTCCTTCGATGTCCAGCCCTTCTCGTGTTGGACAGCTTTCTTTTATTGGCGGCATGTCATTATTATGTTCTTACATGAATTGTACGCGTTTATTTCACTTCAGATTGTACCGTCAGCTAGTAACGGGAGTAATATTTTCCACTGTCACTACTTCAAACCCACGTGTCCAACTTACCTGATGTACCATATTCGACTTTTCAGAAAAAAATCTCACGCAGGAATTTTACACTAAATGACAATTAACTGCAAATGAGTTAAACCAATTGTATGTATATTATATTTGATGCATCTTTTAAATTTAAATCAACTGTAAATATTTTTTTAATATTTGAATTCCTCGAATAATTTACGCATCCGAAGTTTTCGCCTGTATTTTTCGTCAAAAAATGAGTTAATTACATGAGAAAGTATGGTAAACCGTTATCTACCTGTAAAGTGAAAGCTACCTCCAGTTCCTTGGGCACACATTCTGAGAAGGAAAGGACAAAATTTGGAAAATACTATTTTATGTGGCAAGGTAGAAGAATGAAGTCCATGAAGACCATGAAGACCCACAGCAAGTAGATAGTTTGATCAAGTAAAGATCACTGGCCTACCACTCCACCTTATAATATGCAGAGTTGAAGACTGCTCTGGATGGTGACGTCTCATTAGGGATGCTATATTAAGTAAAGAAATGAGGTAATGATGTTCAGCAATTAATAAAATGACCGACGATGACTGTAGCAGAAAAGTATAGTGACAATATTATTATTAATGAAGCATTTTTGGATACATATGCCATTTGCCAAATTTTACACTCCTAAAACAATTTTTTGATTTCTTTTGGAATAGTAAAACAAAAAACACTTGGTTTAAAGAAATATAAATAGATTTGGATGAATTGATAATAACTACAGAGCAATTTGAAAATAGAGAAGAGGATTTTAAACAACAAATATATGAATCTATCACTTAAAACATCAAAATGTAAGCAGTATGTTATATCAGCAGAAGAAGATCGTCTAGAATGAAGAAGTTTTGGGAAGATAAGAAATTATCAAGTGTTAAAAAAGGAACTTATTTTTTGAATATTTTATTGTTTAAGGTTGATTTTGGTACTCCAATGTGGGTGTAAACAGTGCAAATAAATAAATTATTGAAGCTGTACACATAAACCGGCTTTGGTGATGGAGTCACATGATGTGAATGGAGGAGGATATGTTACCTAGGAGAATATGGACTCTATTATGAAGGGTAAGAAAAATAGAGGGAGGCCAAGATGACTATGGTTAGACTCGGTTTCTAATAATTTAAAGATAAGAGGTATAAAACTAAACGAGGCCACATAGCTAGTTACAATTAGAGGATGGAGTTTAGTAAAATCATAGAGCTTTCACACTGATATCTGAAAGGCATAACAGTCCATAATGAAGATGTATGTACAATGTTGTTATTATCATCGTCGTCTTCTTCTTTAATGCAAGAATATGCTATTTTGATTTCATTCTTACTGCTTTATTCTTTGCAATGCATAAAAGTGATTCTGAATTAATGGACATGTGTTAATAATATACTAATATGATCAATTTCCCAACTAACCTTGCCCCCAGCAATGGCAGTGAAGTCCGCAGTGGACAATTTTAGTAAATGATCAGGCCCTCGCGAACGTTCTACCAAGGTTGCTATTAGGGTGATCATCTTTTCAAGTGAGCCTGGCTTGTACTTGTCAGTAGGAAGTGGAACTACATCCTCCTCTTCTTCATCCTCACTCACTACTTCAACCTATGAAAACATGTAGGAATATATATTGTTGATGTCTAGACCACAAATATTAGAAAGCTGAATAAATTATGTTTTACATGCAGAACAAACAAGCCAAAAATAGGTATCAATACATCAGGGGCAGCAACCTAGATGCTTCAGTGATCTACTGAGAAGTTCTACCCTTTAAACAACTGCAGTTACAAGATAACGTTTTTGTAAAGTCAATTAATGTAAGAGTAAGAGAGTTCTAGACAATGAAATAGTTAAAAATATGGAAATGAAGAGTACTGCAAACAGCTGCAAAAAATATAAAAATTTACAATCAATTTTCTATTAATTATTCACTTCCAAAGTCATGGGTTGCAACAATGCAAGGAATACCAAACATTTCCTTAATTTTTTTAACAGCAACTTTTCTTGACAACTGGGTGTGAATATGCTGACGATAGTAACACTAGTTGCAGTGTTACTACCGTTAATGTGATTTAATTTCATGTTATATGCATTAGATCCTTGTTTACAGTACATAACTGATTGATTAATGCTGTGCACTTCATAAAAAATAACATCACATTAGGATACAGAATTTGTGATCAAGTTATGGATTAAAATCACTGACATGCTATCAATTCACACTAAAAACTTATGGATCACTCTTCATTAAGCTTCATTTTTTGATCTTTTGTTTAGGATGGATAAACATGACAATCGGGATGCAGTGTAGACTCACTACATCATATATGACAATTGGGATGCAGTATAGCCTCAGACATGCAAATGAGGGAAATAAAGTTTTCAGCTGCTGCAGCACCTACTCATATGTGACATTGTGAAAACCTAAATGCAAAACAAACTTCTCCTAGCACAAGTACAGGGATTTAACATGGGGTATTTGAGTCTTTTCTGGAAATTTTTCTCCTCTCCTCAAAGTTCGTAATACACTATGTATGTTCTCATGATCTTATCATTAGATAGCAATCAATGTGTTGCCGACCTCTGAAATGCATCAAGACAAGAAACAAAATATATTAGCTAAACAAATTAACTTTTATGCTCAGTTAAGAAAGCTAACTAGGAGTGGATTTGTACACATTACAGGATCAAATGGAAAGCAGCAACTTACCATGTAAGAACATTTTTGATAACACACACAGTAAGCATAGTGGTTAACAGCCCCATGTATTTAGTTTGAAAAAATCTGATAACCTGTGGCAATCTAGCATCTGTATTAGTGTGTGCATTTGTAATTAATTGGGGCTAAGGTTGGGAAGGAAGCAGCTACAGCCTATAACACATAGAAGAAATCCATCAAATTACAGCAGAATTTTGGTACACCTCTCAGAGGTTGAGAAGAGAAGGAGAAAACAATTACAAATGAGTGGCAATGATCCACTCCTAGTTAGCTTCAAGAGCCTAATTAAAGTTTAGCACTTCTATCTGACCACCTCTTTTTTAAAATTTTATTATTTGCTTTATGTCGCACCGACACAGATAGGTCGTATGACAATGATGGGATAGAAGAGGCCCAGGAGTGGGAAGGAAGCGGCCGTGGCCTTAATAAAGGTACAGCCCCAACAATTGCCTGGTGTGAAAATGGGAAACAACAGAAAATCAGCCACCTCTTTTGAACAGTCCTATCATGAACCATCAGCATTAGTTACTTTCTGGAATGTTTTCTTGTCATTCTCCCTAATTCTCCCCCCCCACCTTTGACTGTCAATTTCCTCTACCAATGTTACCGAAATGTACACCAACAATCAGTGCACTTAAGACTTACGGGCCACTGAGATCTCTCTTGAGCAGATCACTAATATCCTCCCTCCTAACACTTTTCTCATCTACCTCCATCAGTCCATCATAATCTACACTACTTTTAAAGACACTTGAATAACCTATTACTAAGGCAAGCTTACTGAGGTATACTCTGTATATATATACATAAAAGCCAAAGGTAGGCATTTATACAAGTGGATGTATATTTCTCACCTAGTGCGCTGTCACTACATGTGCTTCAAAAGGTGGCTTACAAGGGCGTCTCAATGCACACTAATCGCTAACATGTTGGAGAGGTGTGGAAATCCAAGTAAAGAACCCAATGCCTGGCAACACTGGCAATTTCACAACCGAACAAGCCTAAAAATAGCTCTACTGGAATGATCCCTCCTTATCCATACAGTTGAGATTTAGAAACATCAGCTGTACTGTGTGACATTGGAACTAGAACCTCCTTGACTTCTTCAACTACCTTAATCCCAATTGCACGGTCCATAAATCTTCAACCTCCACCCCCCTCTCTCTCCCCTTGATATCAACCTTCATTTCAGACAAGACAGAATTAATAATTTCAAACCAAAACATTAAATACCAACAGAACCTTAATTTCACAAACTTCATTCCAAATCCTATCAAATGATTCTCATCTTTCCGTTTCACTAAAATCACACCCTGTTTGCTCAATATCTGAAACTTGTGGGTGTGAACCTATAAGGCATTACTCCAAGTAAATAACTGGTTGCCTAATTCTTACCATGGATATGAGCCTCAGATCCCCCAAGAAACTGAATACAATATTCTTAAAACCATAATCCGAGTATCAACTAGGAAGCACATCTTTAATCTTCCCGCAGCCTGGTCTCATGTGTGCCTAACAGTCAGGAAAAAAAACAAAAAAAAACCACACCACTCCTTCGCATCCAGAACAATTCCTATGTCCTGGCCCATTCTCCTCTGCATGTGCCAAGGGTAACATTCAATAAGAATAACATCAAAAAGTCTTACCACGTAAGGCCAATACTCTAGATGCTAAAAACAACTATCATTATCATCTTACCAAATACAGTCCGCGAAACTTTTAGTGATACTTCCTTTTACAGGGGTGAGGAATAAGGAGGGAGCTATCCTGGTTCCGGTAATACTGCCAACTGAATGGAAATGAAATCTGAATTGAATCTATAGTATGATAGATCGCTATGAATTTTCTAAACCGTTGTTTCCATGTAGGAGTTCTAGGTTGTTCCTGTGATGTACTTTGATTTTTCTCACTCACATTCAAGCTTAACCTATATTTTGACTTTGCTGTTTAAATAAAAACAGTATTTAATGTGTTGTAATTATACCGCCAGATGTCTCACAGCGATGCATAATCAATTCACATTTTTAGTGTCAGAGGTTGCTAATATGAATCTTGAAGATAACCGAGGTCTACCGATTCAGCACTAGGGAGCCGAAGTATCACTAAAAGTTTCGCATACTGTACATGCTTACCATAGTTGCACCTTCCCTATGCTCCCTATGGCTTTACTTCTAAACTGACAGGTCGCAAACCATGTGACCAATATACTACCTACGTAAGAGCACTTGACTGCTGCAAGAACAGCTAATGCAATATGACAGAAGCAAACAGCGCTTGTAACATGTAATACCATACCTAGGTAAGCTACTGAATTCTGAGTGAAAATAAGTTCAAAAAAACTCAAAATGATGCTGTATGCACTTACAACATCCAACACTAAAACAAGAAAAGTAAATGCTTAAGAATAAAAGAGAGTGAGGAAATAACAAATTACTCATTGCTAACGGCTGGAACAGCAAGGAGGTTATGGCCAACATGGCGAATAAACCACTGATCTCAAAGTCATTAAAATTCTCCAACGATGTATCACTGTCACTAATGCCAGCTCTTAAAGAGATTACTGAACTTTTGATGCTGTTCTCCACTACACCTTCATTTTCCCAAACCTCAATATTTAATTTCTTTGTTTTGTTTTTTACAATTTACTTAACGTCGCACTGACACAGAGAGGTCTTTGGCAATGACAGGATAGCAAAGGGCTAGGAGTGAGAAGGAAGCAGCCATAGTCTTAAATACCTGGGGTGAAAATGGGAAATCACGGAAAACAATCTTCGGGCTGCTGACAGTGGGGCTCAAATCCATTATCATATATTACTGTTTCTGTATGGCACACTACTTTCTTCCCGTCATCGGCACTAATATTCGTCACAGCTTCGGCTAACAGGGTTTCCACGTTGGAAACTATGAACCGCTTAATTTTCGTGGCAACATAACTAATACATGCTGAGCAACATAACTTAACCACGCAGTGAATGTACAGCACACAGTTGGCAAACATGTTTTGAGATATCACTTTATTGATATAAATCAATATGAATGGCAGCTTGGGATTGGTTGGATGTTTGGGTTTCATTGCACAACCAGTAAACAGCACCAAAATGTCAATTTAGAAGCTATAACATTCGAGCGTAACTTCACCTATCAACTACAATGGAGATACTGCCTTATGTTCTATCAATAAATCACTACTGATCTGCATTTAGGGCAGTCGCCCAGGTGGCAGATTCCTCATCTGTTGGTTTCCTAGCCTTTTCTTAAATGACTGCAGAGAAATTGGAAATTTATTGAACATCTCCCTTGGTAAGTTATTCCAATCCCCAACTCCCCTTCCTATAAAGAAATATTTGCCCCAATCTGTCCCCTCGAATTCCAACTTTATCTTAATATTATCACCTTTCCTACTTTTAAAGACACCACTCAAACTTATTCGTCTACTGATGTCAATCCACACCATCTCTCCCCTGACAGCTCGGAACATACCACTTATGATAAAGAACTTGGCACACTGAGGCGAAACGCTGGCAACCAGGAATGGGTTAGCTGGAAAATCTGTAACGTCCAATAACAGACCACTATATTGGTATTATAAATTTACTCATTCGAAACAAATATTTCAGGTTCCCTATGGGAATCAACATCTTTATCATCTGATGGCCAGGGAGGGATCAATTTTTGAAAACGAGACAAAGTCTCTCATAGTGCACTGACACTGCCGGTGGCTCCAAGTAGCCTACGCAGTGGCCTCCACGGTATGCACTAGCCATGTGTCTTGGTAGGTGGGCTATTTACCCCAACTTGGCACGCTGGGGCAAAATGCTGGCAAGCAGGAATGGGTTAACTGGAAAATTTATAATGTCCAATAACGGACCAACCATACTGGTATTATAAATTTACTCATTCGGAACAAATATTTCAGGTTCCCTATGGGAATCAAGACCTTTATCATCTGATGGCTAGGCAAGCATCAATTTTGGAAAATGAGACAAAGTCTCTCATAGTGTATTGGCACTGCCGGTGGCTCCAAGTAGCCTAAGCAGTGGCCTCCACGGTATGCACTAGCTATGCGTCTTAGAGGGTGTGCTATTTACCACACCAGGGCAAAACGCTGGCAACCAGGAATGGGTTAGCTGGAAAATTTATAATGTCCAATAACGGACCAACTATATTGGTATTGCATACCACTTAGTTGAGCAGCTCGTCTCCTTTCTCCCAAGTCTTCCCGCGCAAACTTTTGCAACATTTTTGTAATGCCACTCTTTTGTCCGAAATCACCCATCATTGTTATGATATATAACTCAAACAGTACCTGCTAATTTACTAACAATGATATTTAAATCCTCATTTACTCATACAGATCACATTTGACTGTCCTCAACCACATGGAAATGTCCAGGTTCGGTGAGGTATCAATATCTCAAAACTGCTACTATATTATTTAGCAACATCCATGGAAATCAAACTCTAGACATTTACTGTATTACTTTTCAAAATCATGAAGACTGAAACAAAATATCTAAGACACATACAATATATGGATGAGCAATTATGTTCCTAGCAGGTAAGTTGCTGTCCTTCATCTGTTCTCTTAACTTGTCTCAACGAATGTTCCAATGACAACTGAAAATTGTATTCTATAATTATTTCAGAGATGGCTGTTTCTATGTATTAATATCCCTCTCAATTTTACAATAAATGTAAGTGAAAAAACAGGTGTAAAAGTAAACAAATAGCAATAAACAACACTAATACAACTTGGATTATTCCAATGGTAGTGGAAATGGTAGAGGGGATAACTCTTAGGTCAATAAAAGCTTTGTTGAAAACATATGGCAATAAAATGCATCCGAATGAAAAAAACGTTTTAAAGCATTGATACTGAACAGGCTTCTCTATTTTAAGAAACTAGTGTGCTGCCCCGGTATGGCAATGAGCTAGGCAATTCAAATGACACACCTTCCTAAGATATTGACAAGAACACCACTGCACCATTCGGACATTAGTAGGAAATGCTGGTTTCTTTAGATTGAGAAGCCTGTTCACTATCAATCCTTTAAAACTGATATTCTAATGATGTTACTGTTTCTACATCCTACTAACTTATTTTCTGATGCTTTTCAGAGACAATGAGGTGCCAGAAATTTGTCCTGCAAGAGTTTTTTTACATGCCAGTAAATTTACTGACATGAGGCTGACATATTTGAGCACCTTCAACTACCACTGGACCGAGCCAAGATCAAACCTGCCAGGTTGAGGTTAGAAAGCCAGCACCTCAACTGTCTGACCCACTCAGCCCAGCAATTGATATTCTCAACTGGCACAAAATGAAAGCTGGTTTCATCATGGTACCTTAATTTTTCATGTCATCAAAATATTGCTTTCTAACCAAATATTCTGGACATGTGCAACATTTTTTTAAAAAATTTCTCTTCATATTTGTCTAGTTAAATTAGACATTTTCACACTCCTTAACAACAAATATAGTATCAGCACTTCCTACATAATGGTACAATTATTATTAAACATAAATTACTCAATGCGCCATTTTTGATCCAACTTTTGTAATTCTGCTTCAGTAATTGCAATAATTTTTATTAACAGGGAGAGTGAAATATTGTATTTTTTTTTCCACTGTTTAGGGTGACATTTTGAATGCCAAATTTTCTTAGCCTATCCTTCATATATGTTTGATACAACAAAGTGAAGATGATGATCCTTAATCATTCCTGAGTTAAATTTAATACCATCTAAGAAGCATGTTATGCAAAACTTTGGTTCTAAACTGACAGAAAAGACGTATCTTTGTGTGCTACCAAGCCTAAAGTTGATACATTACTATATCTATAAATAATGGTGAAAAAGTCTTATGGGTAGTATGCAGGTTCCTAAAAACACCCTTTACTTCAGAGAGAAAGAATATGATATGGGTAAATGTATCACTGCATAAGAAACGTATGTATGTTGTATGTTGGGTATTCAGCCCGAAGGCTGGTTTGATCCTCTGCAGCTCAGCCAACAGCTGTCATAAATAGCTTAGGCGTCACTGAAGCGGCGTACTAGGGAAATGAGGAGTGAGGTAGTTTCCCGTTGCTTTCCTCACCGAGCCAGCCGTTGCTATTACATATCAGTCTGCCAAGCCCACTGAAATGCATGCACCAACCGACCCTATGAGTGATATTTTCACACCATTCATAACAGGGACAGGCTGCATAAGCAATGGTATTACTAACATCACTCATACCTCAGTCACTTTCATATTGTCAAAACCAAGGATGAGACTGAGACAGGTCAATGAAAGTAAGAAATTTGATATAGCCCATACCAGAAGACATAGTGAACTGTAAACACTACATCTCACCAGCAAAGGCATGCATAAGAAACAATACCAAGTAACTGACATTCCTGATGAAACTGAATATATCCTCTTTCTTTGTTAGTGCCTCTATACACACTGTTTTAAATGGCAAGAATTCCAATGGCCTGATTTGAGGTTGAGCAATATTCAATGAATAATTTGGAGCTAGCATTACAAATAACACAAAATTTCAGATCTGTTGGTTATCTATGATAAACAGAGTATTTCTGAGCTATCTCAATACACCATTTTACCCCATTGAGGCATACTTTCTAAATATGCTGAAATATTATTGCTTATCTAATATGAAAACAAGATCCCTTTGTGCAAACACATAACCTTATTTTACTTTTAAATTCTAATAACGTACATAATCCTGAGCTTTTTGGCCTAAATAGAAGTTGACCATCATAGATATGGCCTGAACTTGAATGAGGAACTGACTTTCTTCTTCACCCATTTTACTAAATTCATTCAGAAAACAGAAGTATTCTGAGAGATGCTTCAAATGGGCCTTGGCTCCATTCTCCATCTGTAAACAGAGAAAAGTTTTAATATCAGAATGAAAGCAAATTCATCACCATCATTTTGAATAAGCAAATTCAGTAGACTAATTTAATTTTCTTGTTATTTTCAAGATCAACATAATAAGTTCACAAACTAAATAAGACTTAATCCATGAATAAAAATTATTTTCCTCAAGATCCTTAATGTGAACTATAATCTGTACAACATTCCTGAACATTCCTCACTTCTCCAACAGCAGTGTAATCTTAATTACAAGAAGTGTTAGTTCTAAGTACAATAGGTTCAAATAAAATCACCATCTACCACTTCTCAGTATACTGTGCAATTCACCTGTCCGTTGCAACCCAGTTTTATACAACTCGGTACCCTCTCCCTAAACCAGGGTAATATAACGAGATGTGTGGTTACGGGCTAGAAAACAGTAGGAATTCCAAGTGCTACTATTAATTCATTATGAGTAACAAACGAACCCATGAAACTAGCACATATACAAAGAACATGTACCTTACAACAGGAGGTGCATACACAGACCAGGAACAGGAATTGTATAGATTGGAAACTGCCCGTTGCATGTCAAGCCTCACAACAGTTCACCTGGCAGGGGTGCAGTCAAAGACCTGAAGTGAACAGTGCTCGAGTGTTAGGAGGTTCAAATACCATGCAAGTATCTTATCTTTTCTTTTTTACAGCCAGTTGCCTGAGATGTGACAAAAGTTGCATACTTAATAGTTTCCACACTGATTTGTTTATTTGGTCCGGAATGGGCCATTGATATGTGAAGGGTTCCATTGTTGGATGCGCTTGTGAAGAGTCGGCTGTTGAGAGTGCTCTTTCATTATCATTATTATAAAGTAGTTAAAACCTATTTAAATAGTACAATTTTGTGTGTATGTGATCCATTTAGTGCTAATTATATACTGGTGTTTAGCGCTTGTTGGTAGAAATTGTGAGCAGTGATATTTATTTTAATTTTATATCATATAGTTCAGCTGGTGTTCAGTAGATTAAGTTTTCTAGGTTAAGTAGGCTAGCTAGGTATACTTTGATTTGAATTTAGGTTTAGGAAATAATTTAGGTAATAATAATATTAATAATAACTTTTTTAACACTTAAATATCTGCAGGTTTGTTAGTATAATACTTACAAAGACAGATTAACATAAGTTCTTTCAAGCAGACAATAGACTCGGTATTTCATATAGATATCCGTTCAAACTATCACAAAGGTAATAATTTAATCAATTAAATAACACGATATGCCTGTAAACTACTGTACGATTTAAAAAAAATAGAAGTTAAAGAGAATACGGGCATTTCACTGGAGAATTACTTAACAGTCTTTGGATTGTTGACGATTGTTGGCTGCATTCCTATGAGTAGTAGTGTCAAAGTGCAACATTTGAATACGGACACCATACCTAATTTCCACCCACCTACCGTTAACTTAACTGACGTAACACTGAAAGAAGTAGAATTCAAAATGTTGAGTATGAACCCAAAACACAACTGGCCAAATGCCAGTTAATACAACAGTAACAGAATCAGAATCAGCAATTAAAAACTTCCTAGCGATCAACAAGATAAGGTTAGGTTCGAAATTAGGAAGAAATTAAATACAGTAATATTATTAAACTACATAATACCAATTCTCAAACAAATCAGGCCAACACCATTAATTCAGTTTAAAAGCTTAAAAAGAAAATTAAAGAAAACAATTTAATTATAACAAAATTCGAAAAAAGGTAACGTGACCATTGTCATGAGTAAAGATGAATACATTAATAAAACAAACAACTTTTTTTCCCGACAAAACTTTTACCATGTTCAAAAAAGGTCCTACAACTGAAATTCAAAAGAACTTAAAACCACTGAACTAATCAATATGAACCCAGGACTCCTCAAAGCTAGAGCACAACCAAAGCTGATGTGCCCATGAGACCTATCATTAATTATTGACCAAGCCCTTTATATAAAACTTCACAGTACATAAAACAGCTTTAAAGAAAAATTACACATTTCTAGCCAACAAATCCATTAAAAGCACAACAGAATTAGTTGAAAATCTAAAAAATTTTGAAGGTCAACCTAACCATTCAATCCAATCTTTCGATATTAAAAACATGTAACTTATCCAAGTATCCCTAAAAAAAACCCCCATAGATATAATACACAATAATTTAAGAAAGTATTGTAAATTATCCATACAAGAAATTCAAGAATTTATGTCCATTCTGAAATTGGTTCTAAATAACAACTACTTCAGTTTTAATAATGTCATTTATCAGCAGAATGGTTTGGTCATGGGATCGCCAGCCTCAGGGATATTGGCAGAAATTTACTTAGATAATTTAGAATACACAAAGATCTTAAACAAACCCATATTCAACAATAGCTGTAGATGACGTTCCGGCTACATTAAACCAAGACCTTGGAAAGGTGGCCAATACCCTACCCAGTTTAAACGCCCTAGATCCGCATATCAATTTTACACTGGAATATGAATCCCAAGATAATCTAGTTTATTTACATTTAAATATTACTAGACATCCCAACCGACTATGTTATCGTAACTAAGATTAAGTTATAAGGAGATTCCCATCTTCCAATACTTATCAATATTTTAATAATTTTATGGACTACATGAAATAATTCAGCCTAATTTCTAGATATATATTAAACAGGACATGTTTCATTCCGATATGAAACATCTTCAGCTAAAAGATTTAATACAAATGGCAAGACAATTAAAATACATGCAATGATTATGGTGACAAAATAAAATGTTCATTCATGTTGGGTTAAAATTTCCAACAAGTCAGTGTCCAAGTGACGAAGTAAAAAGAGGTCTTCTTATGCTGGAGGCATGTATGTATGTTTGTTAATCTTGAAGATAAAACTAGTAATATAAAAGATTTTCTTACAATATGGATGTCAGGGGAACTCTTAAAAAACAACTGTAGTTGACGTTGAGTTGAAGTTAGACTGCTAAAATGAGTCTGAAACAAGAAGAAAATTATGCAAGGCCCAATGCAAGCACCTCACACGCACACACAGAACTCAGTCAGTTGATGACACGGCGTAAGGGAGGACGTTAAATACGACACGACCGACAATGAGGTAAATACAGTAGTTTCATTATCCATATATCCTCATTAACACACATTCTTACAAGGTTTTCTCCTTTAAAATATCTTCCGCCTTACGTAATTGCATATGTCTTCCATGATGATGATGATGATGATGATGATGATTGATAGCAAGAGATGAATTTTCAAAACTATTAATTCACTTATCTTGAGACCTTCCCACTTTATTCGAAATCTACTTTCTAGAGCAGAAATTCATAAAATTCTTACACAAACAACAGAACCTACTAAAATGTTCTTAATTTACATAACTTATTACAACTACAGTGTTTTCCTTTATACTAATTGTCAATTGCTAGAGTTAGTATACATCTTACATTATTCTAGTTTTATCAGTACCACTCAGTGATCCATAAAGATATCTCCATTAAACCTTAATGATAATAAGGCAAAGGGACTTCACTGAATGTAAGTTCATTTTATAAGTTTTCTGTGGGCCTATAATGTAGACATTGTATATTTTAAACTTTTTAAATTTACAAAACTTCCCTCAGGTGAAGGTTGCCCCAATGGACAAAGCATAACAAAACAAATAAAATTATAATTTTGATTTTGATTTACAATAATTCTGTTGATTACATTATTTTCATAATGTCTTTAAACTACAAGAGTTATAACACGTAGCAATGATTTCTCGGTAATGAAATCGAACCTCGTAAAGACATAGTTTGTAGTTCCAGAACTTCTAAATTAAACTGCTTCCAAAAATTCACAATGAATCAAGGAATAGTCCCTCAAGCTCCTATCATTAATCCTACCACTTTAATGACTTTCAATCCAAATTTATCTCTATATTACTGAGGATTTTGTCTACATATAAATACAAATAAAATATAAACATATTAAATTTAAGATCCAAACATAAGACTAGTATGTACGCATATTACTGAGGATTTTGTCTACATATAAATACAAATAAAATATAAACATATTAAATTTAAGATCCAAACATAAGACTAGTATGTACGCACCAGAGATAGCAACATCTTGATAAACCTGGTCACACAAGACTGATTGCCAATCCTGCAACCATCTCCAGAACCGTCATCATCTGGATCGGGTTTCAGGTACAAAGGAGCATGATTTGCCCTAAATAACAAGAATATTGTATTTTTATAAACAAAGAGAGAGTTCCCTTATAAAAATTATTCCACATCAAAAAAGTAAAATAAAGGCACATTATGAGTAGAATTCTTAAGAAAGATTAGGAAAATAAAAAGAAAGATGAAGAAAGCTTGTAAACAAATGCACAGATGCAAAACTTCAAAGGTGATCATCAGTAATGTGTATCACAGAAGAGATGGTAGGGAACGTGACATCTCGAGCAAATTATGATAAGCTATGTCAAACAACATCAACATGCTTTTTTTCTATTCCTAATTATTAAAAAGAAAACAATTACACACACTAACATTACATAACATAACAAAGTTACTTTTCTTGCAGCATCTCCACAGTTGCTTCTTTTGTCTTTTATGTAAGCTGCTCCTCTTAACAAAATGCTTCCTGGATTTTTATGTCGTTCTTATTAGACCACTATTCTTGTTGATTCGTTGTTCTACCTTGGAATGGTTTATGGATATTGTCTGTAATTGAATAAAAAGATGCGGAAATTTAGAATAACGACTGTTAGAGCCCGTGTTGATAATTATAAAGATAATAGTATAATACCCCATAATTGTGGTCAAACTTACTCATCCAGTCTGATGTGTATTTTTAAAAAATGCTATTTGTTTGGGGCGTCGACCCATGGGGAACTTTTGCCCCTACTGGCCCCATATTTTATGAACCTGCCTGTAATTGGAATGGCAGTAGTGTGGAATGTTATGTGTGAGGAAAGGAAGACTAAGGACGTCACAAACACCCAGTTCCCAGGCCAGGGGATATTAAGCATTATAATTAAAAACCCCTGACCCGGCTGGGAATCGAACCTGGGGCTGCCGGCTGACAGGCAGACACGTTGCCTCCTACACCGTGAGGCCGGACCAGTCTGATGTTAGTTGGATCCACCAGTTCCGGTTGTGTCTGATCGACTAACCTTTCTACTTCTAGTGAAGTACTGATAACAGTAATGGAGGGATGGAGCGTAGACGGGGAAGGGAAGTGGGTTGTACTTTGTGCACCTGTGTTATTGCTAGAGAGGTGTTACCCGAATTGGTCTGGGCGGGCTTAACATTAGGCTTGATAAATGGAGCATTTGAGTGCTGTGATTGATAAATAGTTGGGACCTTATTCTCATTTACAGTATGGATCAGCCTTGGAGTTATCTTCTATAACAAATTTTTGTAGTCAGTGATGTCGTTAAGATTATTATCTTTATTATAGGTTTGGTCCAAAAAATGTATAAATTTTCCATTTCAGTCAATAATTTCCCCTTGCCTAAGCTTCTAGCGATGGTTAGATCCTTCTCTATTGAAGTGAATTTATGTCCCGTTTCACTCATATGCTGGCTCATGGCTGAATACTTGTTGTGTTTGTAAGCATCAAAGTGTTCCAAATACCTTGTATAAAAGCTCTTCCCAGTTTGACCTAGATACAAGAACCCACATTGTACAACTTTAGTCTATAAACCCCAGATCTTGAATAACCATTATTATTATTGTTGTTGTTGCTGTTGTTGTTGTTGTTGTTATTATTATTATTATTATTATTATTATCATTGACCTTATTGTCGTTGAAAAATATGTTTTGGTTATTATTTACTGTCCTGAAGGCTATATATATATATTTTTTTTTTTTTTTAAGAACATTTGTGATCTGATGAATAGCCGGGTTGTTATATCGTTATATGTAAATGTAGCGTAGCTATTTTTCTTGGATTTATCTGGTACTAGATTAGAGGACAATCTAATTTTGATTTTATTAATTAACCAAATGACCATATTTATTTTAAAGCCATTGAACTGAGCTAATTGTCTTCTATACTTTAGTTCTGTTTCTAAATTATCTGGAAAAAGAGGAACTTTTAGAGCTCTATTATGAAAAGCAGCTTGTTTTTGAGTCATGGGGTGCAGGGATGAATCATTAATAGTTAAGGGTGAATGTGTAGGTTTCCTATAAATTTGAAATTCAAAGGTGTTATGCGTATGTATAATTGTTAGATCTAAAAGACTTTAAGAATTTTTGATTTCATCTTCTTTGGTAAATTTTCCCAACCGCTAGAGCCTTGCCGAAGATTTTTTTTTTTTTTTTTGCAAGGGGCTTAACGTCGCACCGACACAGATAGGTCTTATGGCGACGATGGGATAGGAAAGGCCTAGGAGTTGGAAGGAAGCTGCTGTGGCCTTAATTAAGGTACAGCCCCAGCATTTGCCTGGTGTGAAAATGGGAAACCACGGAAAACCATTTTCAGGGCTGCCGATAGTGGGATTCGAACCTACTATCTCCCGGATGCAAGCACACAGACGCGCGCCTCTACGCGCATGGCTAACTCGCCCGGTTTGCCGAAGATTCATAAGGACACTCCAATGTGTCCTAATATAACAGCCCCACCCGTAAAGTGTTGAAATTCATCTATGGTTTTTTGAAAAAAAAATGTTATGTATTCAACGATAAATACCCCTCAAGAAATTCAATTAGTTTTTGTGAAGTTTTGAAAAAGTTTAATTTGCAACCTAACCATATCGTATGTTCTTACGATATAGTAAATATGTTCCCAAACATTCCTCCTAAACAAACCGTTAGATTTATCCATGGCAACATCAACAAACACAGCAGCCTTAGTAAAATGGAAATCGAAGAATTCATGAAGATATTAAATTTCGTTCTAAATAACAATTACTTCTCATTTAATGGGAAGTATTGTCAGCAAAACGGCTCCACAATGGGGGACCACCTTCTGGCATCCTAACTGATATTTACAGGGATTCGATAGAACATACAAAAATTATTTCACAAATAAAGGGTATTTGTTTATAGTTTAGATTTGTTGACGATACTTTTGTGGTTATCAACAAAGATATTACTAATAGTGACAACATATTGAATTCGTTAAACAAAATAGACCCCAATATTAAATTTACCAAAGAAGAAATAAAAAAAATTATTGACATTCTTTAGATCTAACAAATATGCATATGCATAACGCCTTTGAATTTGGAATTTATAGGAAACCTACTCATTCACCCTTAACTATTAAAGATTCATCCCTGCACCCCATGACTCAAAAACAAGCTGCTTTTCATAATAGGGCTCTAAAAGTTCCTCTTTCTCCAGACAATTTAGAAACTTAACTAAAGCATATAAGACAATTAGCTCAGTTCAATGGCTTTAAAATAAATATGGTCATTCAGTTAATTAATAACATCAAAATTAGATTGTCCTCTAATCTAGTACCAAATAAATCCAAGAAAAATAGCAACGCCACATTTACATATAACAACCCGGCTATTCAGATCACAAATGTTCTAAAAAAAAAAAAAAACATTAATATAGCCTTCAGGACAGCAAATAATAACCGAAACATATTTTTCAACCACAATAAGGTCAATAATAATAATAATAACTACACAAGAAAGGGGATAAAATGAACATCAATAATTATAGAGGAATTAGCTTGATACAAGTTGCTTACAAAAATTTTTCCAAAGCCCTGCTCACTAGACTTGAGAAACAAACAGACCATCTAATTGGTGAATACCAGGCAGGTTTCCAAAAAGGAAAATCTTGTACAGAACAAATCCTTAATCTCAAAACTATCCTTCAAATATGCAAAATCAGACAAACAGTCATTACTTTTGTAGATTTCAGAAAAGCATATAACTACAGACCGTCAAACATTTTTTTCAATATTCTAGAAGAATTTCAAGTGGATAAAAAACAAGAGAATTAATCAAATAAACATTAACTGGCACTACTTCAAAAGTTAAATTGCTAGACGAAATATCTGAGCCTTTTCCTGTGAACACCAGGGTCTGTCAAGGGGATGGTTTTCGCCGTTACTGTTTAGCTTGGTACTTGAGAAGGTAATCAGGACCTGGGAAAAGGAAACTAAAGGAAAAACCCTTGGAAGACTACGTAAAGACAGAATTCACATGCAGTGTCTGTCCTTTGCTTTTGACATAGCAATCCTTTCCAATAATAGGCATGAAGCAATTCAATCCATTGAAAAACTACATGAAATTGCCATCAAAACAGGACTTCAAATTTCATATGAGAAAATTCAGTACATGGAAGGAGCCTCACGATACTTAGATGGACAACCTATGATAACTAAATTCGGCAAAACTGTTCAAGTGAACCAATTTAAATATTTGGGAGAAATTATTCAGCCCTCTGGTTTAAACCGCAAAGCAAATACAGAAAGAATTTCCAAATTACAAAAAGCATACAGGATCACTTGGAAAATAAAAAAATCAATATCTCGGAATGCAAAACTTAGACACTATAATACAGTTATCAAACCTGAAACGTTATATGCCTCAGAAACCTTAATCATTGGTGGCAGATCTTTAACCAAAGACACTGAGAAACAAGAAAGGAAAATTTTACGAAAAAATTTTCGCCCAGTTTGTATAGATGGAATATGGAGAAAAGAACATCCCAGGAGATATACTGTCATTCTGAAAAAAATTCTCACACTTTTTGGAAAAGACGATTGAAATTTCATGGACATATTATCAGAATGAACACTAACAGGCTAACTAAAAGAATTCTCAACCTCGCCCTTTCGTCTAAAACCAAGAGCAGCTGGCTTTGTGAAATTGAAACAGATCTCCAGGAAATCAACATCTCAGAAGACATTGTACAGGACAGATGTAAATTCAGAACCAAAATCAATAATCACCACTTTGAAGACAAACCCAACACCAGAGCAACTATAACTTGGACAAAAGAACGAAGGAAGAAGCTCAGCAAGAGGATGAAGAGATTTTGGGAGGAAAAGAAGGCCAACACATCAGCTAAGCAAGTTCGACCGTGCTCCTGAGTAGGGCATAACGACGTAAAAAAAATAATTAAATAAATAACAACGGTTACTCAAGATCTCGGGTTTATAGACTAAAGTGTACACAATGTGGGTTCTTGTATCTAGGTCAAACTGGGAGGAGCTTTTATACAAGGTATTTGGAACACTACAATGCTTCCAAACACAACAAGTATTCAGCCACGAGCCAGCATATTAGTGAAACGGGACATAAATTCACTTCAATAGAGAAAGATCTAACCATTGTTAGAAGCTTAGGCAAAGGGAAATTTCGACTGAAATGGAAAATGTATACATTTTTTTGGATCAAACCTATAATAGAGATAATAATCTTAACATCATCACGGACAACAAAAATCTGTTAGATGAGATAACTCCAAGGCTGATCCATACTGTAAATGAGAATAAGGTTCCTACTATTTTTCAACCACAGCACTCAAATGTTTCATTTACCAAGCCTAATGTTAGGCCCACCCACACCAATTCAGGTAACACCTCTCTAGCAATAACACAGGCACACAAAGTAAAACCCAGTCCCCTTCACCCCTCTACGCTCCACCCCTCCGTTACTGCATCAGTACTTCACTAGAAGTAGAAATGTTAGTCGATCAGACGGAACAGGAACAGGTGGATTCAACTAACATCAGACTGGATGAGTAAGTTTAACCACAATTACACCTATGGGGTATTATAGTATTGTCTTTATAATTATCAACATGGGCTCTAACAGTCATTATTGTAAATTTCCTCATCTTTTTATTAAATTACAGACAATATTCATAACCCATTCCAAGGCAGAACAACGAATCAACGAGAACAGTAGTCTAATAAGAACGGCATAAAAATCCAGGAAGCATTTTGTCAGAGGAGCAGCTGCCTATGAAGGATATTTGTCAACATAATTTCAACACACACGCCGTTTAACCCAAAATTATACTGAATTCCTTAAAAAATAGTATCATCCAACCTCGCTTCTTTTCACATGGTATATTCAAGCTTTACATGATTGACAACATACCACAGCTCCAGTTTGCTACTCCCAAACGTACGACATAGGTGATTTAAAAAGCACCTTTGGATGAACACACTTCTTACATACTTTATTAACCTAATGATTCATTTAGTAATTGATGAGGATCCAATTTTTGCTTTGGACAATTTTAGTTAAATGTAGATAATTTTTATTGTATTCATGTCACAAATTTTGGTTTTATTCAACGTATATTTTAAACCCATGTACACAGCATCTAAAGAAAAGCTTTTTCACAAACGTTTTTTTAGAATAAGATCATTCTGTATATAGTGTGTTCCAACCTTAAATTGCAGTAGAGCGTAGATGGAGCGTGCTGTTGCGAAATCGACTCGTGAAGATCACGCTCGAGTTTGAGTCAAACAGGGCGTCACAGTTCCACAGTTTTTGTTTGTAAGTTTGTAATTTGAAGTTCATTCATTCATAAATTAATATTTGTACAATAGTAAAATAAATACAACATACCTTAATCACTGGCGTTGCTCTCAGACATTGGACGTACACCTTCTAACATTTCTGCAAGGCCTGATGTTCCCGCTTTGGATGAAACGGGTTCGGGAGATGAACTTGAGGATGATCCGGACGATGAAGAAAGTCGTATTAAAAACTTTTCATCGTCGACATCGTCCTGTAATTCATCTGCTTTCCACAAAACTCTTTCATTTTTCTTTACTTCGTTCACGTAATTTGCCCAATTGTCTTATGTTTTTATGGCATAAACATTTTAGTTCAGCATTTGGAACAAAACCATGTTCATTACCCGCGTGGACTAAGGCAAATCACGGTCCTCGGCTTTTCGGTGGCCTAAGTCCCGAACTCACCCCTTCAAAAGCGGCCTGCCGTGCACTTTTCACTGTCGTATCCTTCCATTCTCTTGTCACTATCTGCCCAATATTTACCCATGATTCATCTGTGTAAATTATAGCTTTATTTTGTGCCCTCAAACGTTTTATCTCTTTGAGATATCTGTGCCTCCAATTAATAATTTCATCGGTTTCAGTGAAAGCTGCTTTATTACCCCGTCTTAAATAACGGAAGCCTATATCATGTAAGAAGCAATACAACATAGTTTTGGAAAATCGTGGCAAAGAATCTTCTCCATTTACGCAACTCAAAATCACATTCAATGTCGGTGGTATGTTAGCAAATAAAAGAGAGTGAACCACCCGACGCATCCACTTCTAACAATTTCATCATATTTAATTTTTCTGTCGTCCTTCTCTTGTTTTTCGAGAGTTCGCAAAGGACCATGTGTGTGTTCCTTCCTTATAGCATAGATTGTTCTTTCGGAACAACCTGTAGCTTTAGTTGTTTCACTGATTGCGCTGCTCATATTCATAGTCTTTAAAAAATAATCCAGGACACTCATTATAATATTGCGTTCTTTTCCCCTGAGTTTACCTACGGAAAGTTTCTTTTTAATTTGACAATCCATTATACATCCTTCTGCACTTTTTCTTCGAACTAAGAACTATACATACGAGCACGAACTGACAACTACACAGACTACACAAACACAATCCACTTGTCCTCAAGAACTATACATTTATCACTGATCTTGTCCGGCTCCATGGCCTTTGGTCCAGAGGGCCCCGGGTTTGATTCCCGGCCGGGTCGGGGATTTTAACCTTCATTGGTTAATTCCAATGGCTCGGGGGCTGGGTGTGTTTGTGCTGTCTTCAGCATTAGAATTCATCACAGGTAGGGGCCCCATTCTTATAGACGCGCAGGTCGCCTATGCGGCGTCAACACTGGAAAGACCTGCACTCAGTCTCTTCGGAGGCCACACGCCATTATTATATATATATCACTGATCTTTATTTAATCAATCTTATAATACTGATTAAATGAACACCACTGCACACGGCTGCCAGTATATTTAAAAGCTCAGACAGCCGAGTCACTCGTGAAACGTAAACAAACGAGACGTTCTCCCTGTCATAAATTAAGAGATAACGAGATAGGGACTTGAGATATGATTTAAAAATAACTTCCATATTCGAAGAGCGTTTGCTTTGCTTTAACCACGCCATTATCCTTCTGCACATTTTCTTCGAAATTAGATCCCCCCACACGAGCACGAACTCACGAACCACACAAACGAAATACACTTTCCCTCAAGAATTGTACATATGTCACTGATATGTATTTAATCACTATTATACATACTAGTGACGAAATGAGCACTGCACTGCATGCGACTGTCTGGAAATTTTAAAAGCGCATGTTTGGGAGATCACTACCGGTACTTCAGCCAGCCGAGTCACGCGCGAAAACCTAAATTCAAGGAGATATTCTTCCTGTCACAAATTAATAACTAAGCAAGATAGTAACTTCGGGATTGTTTTAAAAATAACTTCCAGATCTGAAGACCATTTGCCTCGCTTTGACCCTCCATGCAAGTTCAATAGGAAAGACGCTGGCCAGCGACTGACTTTTTCGTGCCTGCACATAAAATTCCCTGAACATGACTGAAAATAAACCATATACTGCTTTCTGTTATCATTTAAATTTAAAAATAAACTCATCTACATCGAGCTGAAATGTTTCTTTACCAGCAGTGAAAAAATTAGGAACACAATGAATATAAAATAGGAGTTATGGCATGATAAGTTCTATGCAATGAAGATTTTGCATTTGGCGAAACTTTCCATTATATTACCATTTTCACACTAAATTATTTTTTTACATTTTTTTTGTTAACGGCATCAAATGCGCCTTGAAATTTTATACATAACACGATATTCACCCATTTTAACCGATAACATTCTGATTCACGGATATTTGGCAAACCCGCTGTGTTAGAGTAGGACAGCGCTACCCGCAAAACATGGGAGAAGGAAAGAGACGGAATTATCCCATTACTGCTGTACTGCAATTTAAGGTTGGAACGCTCTATAGTATTAAGTTCAAATGTTTAACTCAAACAAGGCCTTGGACTTGACCTTTAGACTGTCAATAGGCTGAAGATGCCCAAAAAGGACAAAACTTGTACCTAAAAAGTGTATGTAATTCATGTAGAATTTAATCACTATAAATTGTGAATTGTACTGAATAGGTGGATACAGGAAATTTTATTCCTGAAATAATTTTACTTATTTCCACAGCTTCCCGTATAATCCTGGACCTGTAGTGTCTAGTGTGGGTAAGAGCTTGAGCATGTTCAAACCCATCATGACCTGATGATAGGGCGTGCTCAGATCCTGATTTGTCTGGCTGGTTGAGATGAATATTTCATTCATGTTCCTTGATACAATTACCAATGGACTGGTATGTTTGGTGAATGTATACCTTGCCACAAGTCCAGGGAATTTCATATACCCCAGGATTAAAAAGTGGGGACAATCTGTCCTTGATTTTACCTAGACTGAGCAATTTCAGTGATGGTGCCAAACACAGTTTTTATATTGTGTTTATGGAGGACCTTGGCAATTCGATCTGTGGTGTTGTTAATATAGGGCAGGTAGGCAGTTCCCTTCACTTCTTCCTTCTGTGAGCTTTGCTTGGTCGTTTCTCTGAGATGTAGGGCTCTATGAATCTGCACATCGCCGTAACCATTACCCTTGAACGTGACTTTGAGTGTGTACATCTTGTGAATGTAGGGCAGGTGGGCAATTCCCTTCACTTCTTCCTTCTGTGAGCTTTGCTTGGTCGTTTCTCTGTGATGCGGGGCTCTATTAATCTGCCCATCACTGTAACCATTACCCTTGAACGTGACTCATAGTGTGTACATCTGGCTCACAAATTCTTATCACCCTATTGGTGAGTGTCGTGAGACTGCCTTGTTTTTTGCTGGATGGTGGTGAGAACCTGCATGAAGATAGCGGTTTGTGTGGGTAGGCTTATGATAGACGGTATGTCCTAAGGAGCCATCCGGTTTCTTTCTTACTAGAACATCCAAGAAAGGATGGCATCCGCCCAACTCCATTTCTATAGTGAATTTAATTGAAGGATGTCGCTGATTTAGGTGTTTCACCTATTTCTAACCCACGTAAATCAGCAAGTTCTCTGTGAAGTGTAAAGAATTCCACCTTATTTTCTTGACACGCCTTAAGCCCAAAAGCCTATATCATGTCTATCTTCAATTATCTTTTTCTTTTAGAGTCTCTTTCAAGAAATGAATACAGGGTTATTACAAATGATTGAAGCGATTTCATAAATTCACTGTAGCTCCATGAATTAACATATGGTCACGAAACTCAACAGTCATGTAGAAAAACTCAAAAAGTTTAGGTCTGCTGAAGTCGCACTTCAGATTTCTGCCACGAGAGCACAGCAGCAGTGAGCAGTGAGACAAGATGGCAGCAGGAGGCAAGAAAGCATTTGTTGTGCTTGAAATGCACTCACATAGTCTGTCATAACAGTGCAACGACACTTGAGGACGAAGTACCACAAAGATCCACCAACTACTAACTCCATTCGGCGATGATATGCGCAGTTTAAAGCATCAGGATGCCTCTGTAAGGGGAAATCAATGGGTCGGCCTGCAGTGACTGAAGAAACGGTTGATTGCGTGCGGGCAAGTTTCACGCGTAGCCCACAGAAGTCGATGGAGAGAGCAAGCCATGTATGGAAGAGGATGAGTTTAGTACGAAACTTGTATTCAGTGATGAAGCAACATTTTTTGTTAATGGTGCAGTGAACAGACACAATGTGCGAATCCGGGGGGTAGAGAATCCTCAAGCTATCGTGCAGCACACGAAATTCACTGAAAGTTAATGTGTTTTGTGTGCAGTCTCACGGTTTGAAGTGTACGGCCCCTTTTTCTTCTGCAAAAAATCCGTTACAGGACACGTGTATCTGGACATGCTGGAAAATTGGCTCATGCCGCAATTGTAGCACAGCGTGGACTTCATCTTCCAACAGGATGGTGCGCCACCCCACTTCCATGGTTATGTTCGTCAATTCTTAAACAGGAGATTGCCAAACCGATGGATCGGTACTGGTGGAGCTGACGACTAGCAATTAATGTCATGGCCTATATGCCCTCCTGACCTAACCCCATGCGATTTCTTTGTTTGGGGTTACGTGAAAGACTCAGTGTCTACACCTCCTCTCCCAAAAAAGCTGTCAGAACTGTGAGCTTGCATCAATCATGCTTTCAAATCCGTTGATAGGGACATGCTGCACCGAGTGTGGGATGAACTTGATTAAAAGCTTGATGTCTGCAGAATCACTAAAGGGGCACATATCGAACATTTGTTAATGTCAAAAAAAAAAAACTTTTTGAGCTTTTCTATGTGTGTGCAAAGCATTGTGACAATACATCAAATAATAAAGTTATTGTAGAGCTTTGGAATTGCTCAAATCATTTGTCATAACCCTGTATATGTCTACTAATAATCTCCCCATGTTTGCACTTGCTTCCAATGTTTTAGTAGCCTTCTGGGAAGCTATGTGGAGTAGGTGACAGATAGAGCCTTGTAGAATTTTTGAAGAATTCTGCTGTTTCAACAATGCTGACACTCAATTAAATTTATCTACCACTGTATTTGAAATGTTGCAACAAATGATAAAGTTTTCCTATTTCAGCATCTTGATCTTAATTTCTCTATCAACCACCTGAAATATTCCTTCTCCAGTATTATTACAATTTGTTTGTTTTCACAAAAATAAATAAGTACCAATGGATACTATTTGCAGTCACTCTTATCATTACACCTATTAACAGACAATGAGTAAGGTGCACTTGGAAGACTTAACTATTTCAGATACTGTTGACTCAGACAAGCATTTCACTATTGCAGCTGTCTTGGTTCCGCCACTTCCATACATTTTAGCAATTTCTGAATCAGGAAACATGGCCTTGAATAATGATCTAGCAAGGCTTCTAGCAGATAAGGGAACGTCATGTTAAATCAAACAACGTGTGAAATAACACTCAGCCCATGTAAAACTATCACTGTCACGTCAGCCCGCCTAACGGCCACGATTGTTGACATGTCAAGCCTGTAAGATATAATACTGTTCTTAGCCGGTTCTAGTCCCATTGGTTGAAAAAAATGTCACCATCAGAATGTTGGCCAGCATGGTAGGAGAAGTTGTAGTATGCAAATTCTAAACACTAGATTGTGTGCTAAAAGCCTGGATTCAATTACAAACTTTTCTGCATTGTTCATGTGGAGTGAGGGCTTATGGCGCTGTTAACGGTGATTAATTTGTTGGATGGGGAATTTAAGCTTTGAGCAGACACCTTGTTGTTATTCGACAGGAGTAGGCTACATGCCAACACTGGGCTTTATCCTCTCCCTACCCTACCTCATCATCATCATCATCATCATCATCATCATCATCATCATCATCCCACATCCAGACATGTAGGTCACCCATGGGCATCAAATTGAAAGACCTGCACCATTCCTCTCCAGAGGCCACATGCCATTGTTGTTGTTGTTATATTTACACAATGGAAAATGTCCAAATACAGTACCTGTATTTTATTATTTTGCTTTCTCACTATTTTTTATGTTGCCCACATTTATTGTTTTCCTGCATCATCATCATCATCATTCTCCCCTCTCCGCAGAAAAACGATGCATCGAGGTTTTACTGTAATGGAAGGCCTCTCCTACTGCCAGTTACAGTCGACTTGAGGAGTTCTCATTATATGACAGAACATCTTTCCTATTGCTAGTTACAGTCAATTTGGAGAGTTTTAAATTACAATGGAAGGCCCTCTTGTCAACTTCCAATCACTATCAGTTTGGGAAGTTTTCATTATAATGCCAGACCTCTTTTCTACTGCCAGTCACATTCGGGTTGGAGATTATTAATTACAATTCAAGGCCCCATTTTCTACTGCCTGTCACCGTCAAGTTGGGGAGTTTTCATTATAAGGACAGACCCCAATTTCCTACTAGCAGTCAAAAGTAATTGGGGTGTTCTCATTATAATGGAGGACCACTTTCCTACTGCCGATCATAGTTGAGTTGTATATTTCTCATTACTATGGCAGACCCCCTTTCCTACTGCTAGTACCGTACCAGTCAAGTTGGGGAGTTTTCATTACAATGGCAGGCCCCTGCTTGCTACGGCCAAACACAAGGCAGTTGGGAAGCTTTCATTACCACAGTGGGCCCCTTTTTCTAGTGCCAGTCACAGTCGAGTTGGTGAATTTTTGTTATAATGGCAGGCCTCTCTTTGCTACTGCAAGTCGGAGTTTCAGGATACTAATAAATGGAACTCTATGTGAAACGATCTGTACAAAAATATAAAAATGTAAATAGATATGAATTAATGAGGCATTTCAAGGCATCCTACAAACTTAAAATTTGTTACCACAGCATCCCTATAAAAATGGAAAAATCCTAAAATTCTCCAATGGATCAGGGGGTTTCAAACTGGGGCTAAGCATGAGAACACAGGTGTAAGTGTTTCTTTCAGCCAGTCGGATATAGTTTTCCAACGCGATGAGATATAGTTTTCATGGGTTTAAAAGTTTCCTGAAAGTCCAAATTAAATTTTAGCATCAAACCACAAGAAAATATTGAGGGGAAATTTTCGAGATATTAAGGATACTATTAAATGGAACTCAGGGCCGATGGCCTTCGATGTTAGGCCCCTTTAAAAAACAAGGAGCTCGATGTGAAATGATGTATACAGAAGTATAAAAATGAAAGAAGACAACAATTACTGACACATTTGCAGGCATCCTACAGGCTTAAAATTTGGTTTAGGGTCTCGGAAAAAAAAAAAAAAAAAAACCAGAATTTCCCGACAGGGCCAAGCTGGGTGGATGTTTCAAAAATGGGGCTCAAAATAAGAATGCAAGTGTAAGCATTTTTCATCACCTAGTTGGATATATTTTTTCATTTATTTTGGTGATATGTGAAGCCATCTCTTTTCAGTTTCGACTGAGTTAAATTACAACTGACCTAGCAGCAGCACGGCATGGCAGAGGGTCAATGGCCTATCTAGACAGCAGGACTCACTCCAACAATAGAGTACCGGTATTATGACAACTCCCATTCTATGCTAGAGTGGAGAGAAGTGAAGACTTAATTAACCCGCCGTTGGTCTAGCCTAACGGACGAACACGGATGGTCAAGGGTGAGCGCGGCGCTCACCTAACGTTCTTGGTAAGGTCTTCTTAACTTTTGTAGACTATTATTGTTTTGTTTTCTTTTGGGGATGTTTATTTTTCATTATTCTCTTTTTAAGCTGCAGATCACGTTTTTTTACAATTTGTTTAACGTACCACTGACACAGGCAGGTCTTATGGCGACAATAGAATAGGAAAGGCCTAGGAGTGGGAAGGAATTGGCTATGACGTTAATTAAGGTACAGCCTGAATAGGAAACCATGGAAAACCATCTCGAGGGCTGGCGACAGTGGAGCTCGAACCCACTATCTCCCGGATGCAAGCTCACAGCTGCGCGCCCTTAACCGCATGGCCAACTCGCCTGGTAGATCGCTTTTTAGATCATTATGTGAGGCTCTTGTGTCTTTGAGATCTAGGCCCAAGGTTTTCAGGAATTTTCTTCTTGAAAGCTTTTCTCCAGTATTGCAGTTCATAATGATTTGTGAATTTATTCCTCCAATGTGAAGAAGATATTCTGAAAGAGAAGGGCACTAAGCAATAAATAAAGGCATCTGTAGCGCATAACCAAATGAAATATTTCAGATGCAGTTATGTAATTTGCCCAAAAATATAACATGCTTACGTGAGTAAGATTTCACCACGCCAATCAGATAAAGCAATCCATTAAGGGCTTTAATTTCTTCTACTGTAGATTGTATCAACCACGTCTGATATACGCATGCATTTTACTCTAATTTTGTCATCTCGACATTCGTATGGTAGGTTATTTCTTCAAGAATCGACACTGGAGAAAAGAGATTCCATAATTCAGTAATTGTCTATGAATTCCTGGCCTTCCCTGTCACTCCTGGAAGGTGAATTACGATGCTCCCCCTTGGTCTGGATCTGCACAGATTTGGTATGTGGATTATCCATTGTGTTGTATTGTCATGGTCTGTGTAATAAGGCACAAAACCAATGGCTATTCCTTCCTCTTCATCTTCTTCAGCATATTGTTCATATTTTAGTCAGTATTTCCAACCTCATCTACCTTGGAGAATTATCAGAAGAACTGTTACCATTCTGAAACATATTCTCTTCAAGCCAATTGGCCATTTGATATTCATCATTCACAATGTAAAATATAAACTACACATAAAAATGGAAAATTAATTAATTAATGGGTAATTAATCGTAAGAATTTTAAGAATTTGGTAAACTAAACACAAAATATGAAAATCGAGAATCAAACAATATCAGTAAAAATGTATAACACGGATTCCCTCCATGGGAACTCATTCCTGTTAATCAAGTCGAATTATACAAGTCCCGGTCCGAAATTTTTGTGTGAAATATTACTTTGGCACATTTTTGCGCTCCCATTTACTACGTTCAAATTTTGGTGTTCTTCATATCTTGGCCAGTCATTGTACATTTGTCAGTCCAGTTGGACACACAGCCACTGACATGCGCGCATGTTAGTAATGCGATGTATGTCAGATGAGAGAGAATGCTTAATTACCCTTACAGGCAGCCGGTGCCATGCATTTTATATTGTAAACATTGGAACATGCCCTGGAGCATCGACAGACTTGTCTCATGACTTCACACATGTTCAGTTTTCTCTGCTAGTATTTGGAAATGAGCTGAGAGAATGGCTGCAGTCTACCTTCACATCACTTCGTATTGTACAGTATTAGAGCAACTGGCATTCAACTGCTGTTTAAAGCATCATCTCATTGAATTCTATTGTGGTAGTCTTCAGTTCTAATATCATACATATATATGGTATCGGTCATTAAGTACTATGAGTCTGAATCATCCTGTAACTGCCAAAAAACTCATTAAAGCAGCGTCGATTCAAATGGTTTCACTTCGGTCAAGGTTAAGTAATTGCCTAAGCTTGGTGCAGTAGCAATCGAGAGCTCCACTCAGTTTAGCAGAGAGTGTGTTCCCTATAGTGTCATCTACTCATTCAGTGATGATACCTTACTGTATAGTGATATAGTGTTTTTGGCTATTTTTATCTGGACATTATTTGTGTGTTTGCAATGAAGAGGAAGAAAGTGAGGCAAATAAAAAACAGTGAAAAACTACAAATCCTTCAACAAGTGGATCTCAATCCAAATATGAAGCGTGTGGATGTAGCGCGGAAGTTAAACATTCCTCCATCAACTTTAATACAATTGTTAGCAAACGTAAACTGATTGAAACTGCCTTTGAAGAAGCAAAAATTGCTTGAAGAAAACGTAACCGTCATGGTCAGTTTCCACAAGTAGAAGAAGCTGTTCTAAAGTGGTTTGGGCAAGCGCGCGCTTCAAGCGTGCTGGTAGACGGTACTGTGGTTCGAGCTCAGGCAACACTTATTGCACAAAAGATGTCACTTGATGATTTTAAATTATATAATGGTTCTATTGAGAGATTCAAGAATTGGCACGACTAGTTTATAGATGTGTGCGAGGTGAAGCTGCTGCCCTGGATAATGACATTACACTGTGCAAAACTACTGAAACATGGAAAACTACAACGCTCCCTGCAATTTTGAAAGACTATCCCCCTGATGATATTTTTAATGCAGATGAGATGGAGCTGTTTTTTTCATCTTCTTCCAGATAAAATCCTGGATTTTAAAGGTGTCGAGTGTCATGATGACAAACTAACAAGGAAAGGCTTACAATTCTCCTGTGCTGCTGTAATGAAAGTGGAACCGATACGTTGGTGCCACTGATTATTGGAAAAGATGCAATCCGCAAAGTTTCAAGAATGTACAATCTTTCCCATGCAAATACACTTCTAATACAAAAGCGTGAATAACTTTCACAGTATTTTAACATTTCCTACACGCATGGGATGCAAGGCTTGACATAAGGAACAGGAAAATTGCACTCTTCATTGATCAGTGTCCCACTCATCCCCCAAATGTTTCTAATTTGAGAAACATAAAGACCATTTTCCTCCCAGCAAACTACAAGAGTGAGCTACAGCCATTAAACCAAGGCATAATAGAGTGCATGAAGCAGATTTATTGTAAGAGGTTGGTACAGAGAAGATTTGCTGCAGTGGAATTGACGATGACAAAAATCACCATCTTAGATTTCATGCATTTCATTAAGGCTGCCTGATATTCTGTAGAGCAAAACACTATTTGGAACTGCTTCAAAGCAGCCGGATTTTGTCGTACTCGCGCTGATGATGTCATGCTGGATTAAAATTAAAAGTACAACAATTCCACCTTTTCAATACAAATTCAAGTAATTTGGGTTACTTTACAAAAGAAACATTTATTAGGTACTAGTTTTTACCCATTATCAGGCTCATCATCGGCCAAAAGCATGAGTTGCACAATGTATCAAATAGTCCATAGAGATTGTAAAAAAGTTGCAAAAACATAGTGGAATTGACACTATAAAGATGGAGAAAAATTGTCACAATTCTGATGAAAGTTTCAGATAATGCATAAAATGCATAAACTAATGCACGTAGCTGTCATTGAAGGAAGAACTCAAGATGATCAATTTGGAATTCGAAGAATCTTGAAACTTTTAATTCTTCTGTTAGGAAGTTCTGACAGCTTGCGTTGCGATGTGTTGGACGTATTGCATAAAGATATGATGGGAAGGTCACAATGATGATAGAAGTTTCAGATTACGGATAAAATGCACAAATTAATGCATTTAGTTGCCGTAGAAGGATCAATTTAATATGATCAGTCTGGATACCGAAGAATCTTTAGAGGTGTGTATTACTCGTCATGAATTTCTAACAGCTGTATGTCATCAAAGGTAATAGTGGTGTTAAGAAAACAATTTATGCACATGTAGTGAACAATGTAGAAAGATGGCACATAGATGTCATTCATTAAAAAACTGAAGGTGAAAGTAACGTTTGAAAGTCAAAATATTTCTGTTATGTAGGTTGAGAAGATTTGCAGTTCGATTTGGAAATAAGTGAAATAAATAATATTGTTAGTAACTGAAGCCAAATTAGTAAAGGGGTAATGAAAAAAGTGGAAAAAACTAATAGAAAAAGTAATAAAATTACAAGGTGTCCGGGTTAAAAGTATAATAATATAAAATTTAATAACTTGAGATATAATGGAGATATTTATTGGCGGTTCGTTTCTACAACTAGGGTAACTCAAAATGTTTTCTGTGTTCGCTTGTGGTGGCGGTGGTCCCACATGCACATGCGCGTAACTGCAATGTTCACGAGAAGTGCGCCAGTAACAATGTGGACTCCACAGCAGAAGGTGTTCTGTGTGCTTTCACTCATGGAGATAAAATCTGTTACACTATTACAACGTAGATTTCGGCGTGAGTATGGACTGTTACCAACTGATGGTGTTCCCACTTATATAACAATCATGAAATGGGACAGGCGCCTTCAAGAATCTGGGACCCTGCTGTCGATGTCGGGCCGCCATGCCAAGCACACAGTTTCAGAGGCTACTGTTGATTTAATCCGTGAGCCTTTCAAGTGGAGCCCTCGTAAGTCAATTCAACAAGCAAGTAGGCAGTTACAGTTACCTCGCTTGACAGTACACAATGTTGTCCACAAAACGTTGTGCCTACGGGCATACAAACTGCAGCTCTGTCAGAAAATCAAACCTCAGGGCAGGCCGCTATGGAAGGCATTCGCGGAGACAATTCTGGCAAAAACTGATGGAAACGAGGCATTCCTCAATTCGGTCTGTTTCTTGGACGAGGCTACATTCCATATTTCCGGCACGGTAAACAAGCACAACTACCGCATATGGGGATCTGAACCCCCCCACGTAGTGATAGAGTTGGAACGGGACTCTCTGAAAGTGAATGTGTGGTGTGAATTGTTGAAGGACACGGTTATTGTCCCATTCTTCTTCACGGAGCCTACAGTTAATGGACACGTTACCTAGACATGTCGGAGCAGTATGCTGTGCCACAACTTCCTTGTGACGTGATCTTTCAGAAAGATGCCATTATGCCATTATGCAGAAGTTGTGAGGGATTTCTTGAATCGTGAGTTTCCAGATCGCTGGATTGGGAGAGGTAGTCCATCAATTGCTCGGCCCCCTAGAAGCCCAGAAATTACACCACTTGTCAAGAATCAAGTGTACCAGTTTGTGATCTACCAGATCTGCGTCATCACATTTGTGCAGCTATCGCAAGTGTTATGCTTACAATGCTGCAGAACACTTGGAGAGAAGTGGAATACCGATTAAATGTCTGTCGCACCACTAATGGTGTGCATATCGAGGTTTATTGGTATGAAAAGAAACATTTTGAGTTACCCTACTTGCAGAAACAAACCGCAAGTAATCTCCACTACTTCTCAAGTTATTAAATTTTATATTATTATACTTTGTATATAATGTGTAATATGTGACTCACCTTGCGCTGCAATGTGTTGGAAATATTGCATAACTTATGTGACGGGAAGCATGAGTAAGAATGATTTGTATTGAAAAGGTGGAACTATTCTATTTTTAATTTTAATTGTAATCACAGTTCAATACGGACCATTCACAATGAAATTTATATCTCTTAGTGAAGAATGGTGCCGAATAGCAGGAGAGGTCACTTTCGAAATATACATGAATGCTGATGATGATGTTCCAGTGTGTGAAACTATGACAACAGATGAAATACTTGAAGAAAAGATGGAAAAAGCGTCAGTGCAGGATAAAAGTGATGACGAGCCAGATCCTGAGCCAGTTCCCACGGTGTCCGTGATGGAGGCAATGGACTTAGTGAAGCGATACATGTGTAGTTTCGATGTTGATAATGTAGTAATGAACTTTTAATCAGGATGGACACTACAATTTTAAAATTAAGACCAACAAAGCAATCAATCATACAAATGTATTTCAAACCAGTGTAAATATTCGTGTTCGACTGTGAGGTTCATGTTCGACTGTGAGGTAAGACACAATAAAGGAGAGTATAAATGATCCACCTTATATCAATACAAATTATGTTGTTAATACAAGATTACAACATTTTTATTAGGGACTGGTTTCGATGTCTTTGGACATCATCATCATCAGCCACAATAGGTTAAATGAACAAAGATATATATCTTACAATACAAAATATAAACCATTACTAATAAAATAACATAAAATGGGAGAAATATACAATATGATGGTGCTTAAGAATCATTTTTACGAAATTTACAAGTTAGATACTTGATGGTCAAATGATAAAATAGGAGTGAAAAAATATTAACAAATGGTTTAAAAAGTCTTTGCCACTGTGTAATGCCTAAAAGTTTTGAGCATGGCATAAATAAACAACAGAATTAATGTTAAATGTTGACATCCTAAAGCTGACGTAATTCGTTGTTCCTCTATAGATAATATATAACTTGGTAGTGGCCTGTATCATCAGTTTTCATAAGGTAAACATTAAGTTATAAGGTAGTTAGCAAGTGGATCATTTTTACAGTATTGACAGAAGTATTTATTATGAAACCAGAAAGTTCTCGATCCAATGCGGGACCTTGATCGGCCTGTTTGTACGGAGAACGGAGAGGAACTCTTATTTTAAAATCGTTGTTCCTCTGTAGATAATATGTACCTTGGCAGTGGCCTGTATCCTGAGTATTCATGAGGTAAACATTAAGTTATAAGGTACCGGTAGTTAAGCAAGTGGATCGTGTTTACAGTATTGACAGATGTACTTGTTGTGAATCCAGAAAGTTCTCGATCCAATGCGGGACCTGAAGTGTAAGAAAGACAATTTTTGAATTAAAATAAGTTGATGGAAAAGAGGGCATTATATTAAAAGAATTTTAAGGTACAGGACTCACCTTGATTGGCCTGTTTATACGGAGAACAGAGAGGAACTGAAGGCTGAAGCTTACATGGAGTATAGCAAAGTGTTAAGGGAGGGAGAGGGGTGGATTAGGAGGGAGAGGGAGGGGGGCGATGGAAGGGGTGGAGTCAGGCGGACGTGGTAGGAAAGGATAGCGTGATAATTTGTTATGTAAAATCTGATAGAACCAACTGTTTTCGGGGAGCTTAACAATGTTGAATACTGAAATGAGGACATCAAATATCAAATCTACGTCAGCTTTTAGATGTCAGCATTTAACATTAATTCTGTTGTTTATTTATGCCATGCTCAAAACGTTTAGGCATTACACAGTGGCAAAGACTTTTTAAACCATTTGTTAATATTTTTTCACTCCTATTTTATCGTTTGACCATCAAGTATCTAACTTGTAAATTTTGTAAAAATGATTCTTAAGCACCATCATATTGTATATTTCTCCCATTTTATGTTATTTTATTAGTAATGGTTTATATTTTGTATTGTAAGATATATATCTTTGTTCATTTAGCCTATTGTGGCTGATGATGATGTCCAAAGACATCGAAACCGGTCCCTAATAAAAATGTTGTAATCTTGTATTAACAACATAATTTGTATTGATATAAGGTGGATCATTTATACTCTCCTTTATTGTGTGTTAATCTCCTTTCAATACGGACCAAATATGAAGTTTTTAATATTAGATGTGAAGTAAGATGTATTATTAAAGTTCATATACTGTAATTCATTTTTACATTGTTATTTATTTCTCCTGTAAGTTACTGAAAAATCTATTTTCATGTTGTGACTGTAATAGTGAATGTAACTAATTCATAAGGTCAGCAATTTCGCACGCACGTAATGACAGTTTTTTTAAAAATTATTTTTACATGTTGTAAATACAGTAGAGTTTTCAGTAGTATGTGTAATCCAGCTTTTGACATCCAAATTTTTCAGTCCCTTTGAAAACGTACTAATGAAGTTCCACAGCACATGTCAAGTTTAAAAAAGGCAAATAAACATGAATTAATGAGGCACTTCCAGGCATCCTACAAACATTAAACATGGTACCAGAGAAGCTAACGCCCCCAGGTTCCATAGAAAAGTCAAAAATAACCAAAGTTCCTCAAGGGGGCCAGGTTGTAAAGTTTCAAATTTGGGGCTCAGCATAAGTACGTATGTGTAAGCATTTTTTTCAGCCAGTCAGATCTTTATGTCCAAAGCAATGACTTATAGTTTTCGTTGTCATAGGTACGACATCCTAACTGTCGTAAAACCTTCAATTATTATGTTTAATATATTTTAATTATATTTTATTAAATGTTAAATATGATTAATACATGGTTTACCTGTAAATATGTATTATAAATTTGTATAACCTCAAATACGTATTGTGTATAGTCTAAACTCAAAATCTGTATAGTCGGAAGCTGTAGAAAACTCTATAATGTTCATATAATAGGTGTATTCTGCTATAATTGGTATACAGTATATGGAGGGTTCTGGAAACTTACCGTAAGGTTTATTATCCAGATACATGTAGAGACATTCAGAATGTTGGGAGAGATCGCCATGTGTATTGTTAAACAGTAATCGAAAGATCGAGATGGATCCATTACTGAAGTAAGAGCTGGTCGATCGATGTTTCGAGTGTGTTCCATTTAAAGTGTGTAAGAACCCTTCCAGAAATCGATAATTCTAGGCAGCTGATCGAACAGTCTACCCAGGGATATATCGAGCTGTCAATCAGTGGGGCGATCAGTTCAAAAGAGCGTATGTTATAGTGCGCGAGTCAGTGTTGTTGATATCTGTACTTGTCAGAATCGACTTCAGGGTAGTTTGCTAAAGTGTTGTAGTGTCACTTGCTATTGTGTGTAATTGTGTGCTGTAACTTATAATGACAATAAAGTAGTTTACACAAGGAGGTGAACGTGTTCTTCGTGTTCTTGTGTGATATTTATTTATGTCAAATAAAATCGCATTTGAGAGTGATACTGTGGGGTTATAAGTTTTCTGGAAGTCCATATCGATTCTTATTGTCAAATCCTGGGAAAGTGTTAAGCGACATTATTGAGATATAAAGAAGGATAACTGGAAGTCGGTGTGGATAAGCAAGCTTTTTTTTTTTTTTTTTTTGGTGATTCTTAGAAGAAACATGTACATATAAATTTGAATATCAACCTCTAAGTGGGGAGGGGGGAACAAAGTTTCTTCTGAATTTATTTCAACAGATTCTGAAATACTATATTTGAAGGCATGCAAGAAGGAAGTAGGTAGTGAAAAACGGTATCAAGTAACGCAGCATATGAACACATCGAAACATAAGGACAAGGGTGGTGGAACATCCAATGCAAACTTTGCTGCCAGAATACTCATTAAAAAAGCACCAAGACAAACAAAAGCCACTGCATATTGCCTTCCTTGATCTTGAGGAGGCTTTCAACAATGCTCCACATCGTGTGATTTGGTATGCACTTCCCAACCATGGTTATCAATTGGATCATGATGCTATATATGGACACCACAAGTCGTATATGTTGCGCTGCTGGCACCTTGGAGAGCTTCCCAGCGAAAGTCGGTGTACACAAATGCTCCGCACTGTTCCCGCTGTTCTTTGTCCTCGTCACGGACACAATAACACGGGACCAACAGAGTCCCTCGAAATCTCTCATATACAGATGATGCCGCTCTTGCTAATACCATCAGAAGAGGATTGCAGCATCAATTTGAAGATTGAAACAGCCGTCCCTCATAATCCAGTCTTAGACTAAACAAGAAGCAGACCGAATACCTGGAAACCATCCCAAGCAATAGCTCCATTCAAAATGATGGAGAGACCATAGCTAAGGCCGTAAGCTTTAGGTGTATAAGGTCTCAATACAGACTGATAGTGGGTTAGGTAATGAAGTGAAAAGTAGGATAAAGGCAGCATGGTTGAGATGGAGGGAGGACAGAGGCATGCTCTGCAACAGAAAGATGCCACTACAACTGAAGTCCAAAATAAACCACATGATAGTATATCCTGTTGCTTTCAATGGTGTTGAATGTCGACCAGCTGATAAAGCTACGGAGCACTAATTACACACCATGGAAGTGTGTATGCTCTGTTGGTCGATGAGCATCACACTTCTGCATCATGTCAAAAATGATACCATTCACCAGTGGATGGCCATTGCACCCATCACTGAGAAGGCATGGGAAATACTTCTTCAATGGTATGGTAATGTCCTGCATGGGCAACATCCACATGGACGTCCAAAGCAGAGCTGACATGACACAGTAAATGCTGATATGAACACTGAACTTAAGACCAGATGATGCAAAATGTCAAGCCAAGATTAAAACAGTGGACCCTGCACAAGCGTGAAAACTCTAGAAGGAAGAAGAAGATACGTTAGAAATATTATCAATATAATAGTTTTTCATAGTAGCCCATTATTTTATCGACTACGAATGAAAGAATGAAAATACAATGTATCCGTAGTCATTTTCAATCAATCACTACTGATCTGCATTTAGGGCAGTTGCCCAGGCGGCAGATTTTTACACGTTGGCAGTAACTACAGAGATCACATATACTGTATATATACACTGAGTGGCCAAATGTGATGGGAAGACACTTAATGTGATGTTAATAATAAGTTGTTCCTCTGTGAGCCCTCAAAACAGCAGCAATACGGCGAAGCATCGGCTCTACAAGGTGTTGGAGTCATTCTGGAGGGATCTGGACCCACGCATTTTGCACTGCTACCCACAATTGGTCCTGTGTAGTTGATGCAGGGTTCATGGAGCGCACACCAGCATCGACAGCATCCCATAAATGCTCCATTGAATTTAGATCGGGGGAAATGGAGGGCCAATAACTTCACTGGAGTGCTCCACCAACCACCCGAGTGCCACTACGGAGCGGTGACATGGTGCACTGTCCTGTTGAAACGTCTGGATGCAGATGGACTGAAAGAATGTCCACATAACGTGCAGCTGTCAGAGCTCCCTGCAGCCGGACAATGGGGCCTAATTGCAACCAGACCAGAACTGAGACCAGACTAGACCAGAACTGAGCCCCCTCCCACCTAAACACAACCTTGTTGACATGCAGGATACATAGCATCATGGGGAATATGCCACCCTCTCATGTGCCATCAGCTTGATACTACTGGAACTGGGATTCATTGGACCATACCATACGCCACCTCTGTTCCATGGTCCATTGCCGATGTTCGTGCGCCCATGCATGTCGTCGAGTTCTCTGTCAAGGTGTTAGTAAAGGGACACGAGTTGGCTGTTGGCTGGTGAAGCCTATGTGATGCAGTTGCCTCCTTACAGTCCTGGTAGAAATGGGTTCCTGACTCTCAACATTCAACTGGGTGGTGATCTGACTCACAGTAGCCCGTCAAGTGCCCACTATGGTTCTGTGGAGGCGACGTGATGTCCGTTCGTTAAACATCTCTAGTCTTCCCGTGTGATGATTTATGTGGGTGGTAACATTCTCTTTGTGATATTGAAGATCCACCCTCGACACTGTTGACCTCGGAAACCCAAATTCGCGTGTAATCTCCGGAATGCTATGACCCATGTGCTGTGCGCCGATGATCATCCCAGGTTCAAAGTTGGTTAACTCGCGACATGTTGCCATCTTCACGACACTGGTGTCTGTGACAGACTGCTCAGCTACACCACAGCTAGCTGCAATGCTCAGGGATCAAACAGGCACTATTTCTAATAGGACATCCCCTCCCTTGAATTTTGGTCACTCAGTGTATATATAAATATAAAAATGATATGCGATAACCACCTGTCCAACATAGACAGGCTTAAACAAGATATGAGTGCTATGACTGGGTATCTAGAATCTTGGTGACACAACAATTCAAATCTCCACTCAGCCCTTCATTTTCACTACATTCTTTATCTCTAAGTCACAGTTATTATTCCCACCATTTTACTGGCTTCCTGATTTCTTGATTTAGTACCCACCCAGTGATGTCCTAGTGACTGTATAATGAAAAGAAAAATCAAACATTCATGAGAGATAAAATAAACTCACAAACCTAAGTCTCTGAATAACGTGGATACACAAGCGCTGGAACATCTGACGTACAATCTGATTAGGACATTTGATGAGTATCTGGACAGGCCACCAGTCATTGTTTGCCATATGATCCAGGAACCATTCACATGCTGCCTGTGATGCATTGAACTGCTTTGTCAGCAGCTCCACCCACTGGACCATAGTGGGCTGCAATTAAACATCATCATAACATTAATAGGAGGATCAAAACATTTACTAGAAAAGATTTTGAGAACATACTATCCAGGCCTAAGTGATATCTGTAACTTCAAATATGTAACATATGAGTAAAAAAAAAAAGAGCTATAAAGGATGCAGAGAAATACAAATGGCTTCCATTCACATCTACAACCTCCTGGAAGAGTTAAGGAATGAAAAAGGAAGGATGGGGTACAGAAATAATCAATAAGAGCAGTTTTTATCTTGTGTTAAGACTAGGTACCCCTCCGATCTGAGCTACAAGAAAAGAATGGTGGAGCATGATTTGCAAGTACTACAATGACAACATTTGTTTAGCAAGAGCGTTAGTAACCACACACTGTTTTATGACAATCTAGTTTATTTACCATCCTTTTCACTTTCTCGAGCGTAATTTCACTGCCATCATTATTCTCCTCCCGACAAATATTTTTAAGACTTCAATAGAAAGATTTCCTTTTATGCTGGAACGATATTCAAAATATTCTTTCCATCTATCCAGTGATCTCTAGGATCTACAGGTTCACCTGATTTATCCAATACACTATTCATTTCCCTTTTCCCTCTCTTTGCAAGATTATTTCCAGGTTTCCCTGAACCTGCTGACTGTTCTTTGGAACTTTTCAACTATCATATCCATGTACCGTCATCTAAGTTCCTGTCCTGGAGATTCTCTACCCTTATCCACCTGTGAATAGACATCACTTTCTCTATCCTAGGCCTAGTGATACTTAATTCACTCGCGAATGAGGCGTGTTTTTAAAGTAAGGGCAGTTTAGTTGTAAACACTAGTAGTTTGCATGCGCGTTGCAACAAGCACGTGCGCCGTGTGCCGCCATGCCTCGGAAACAACGATGCTCAGTTGGAGCTCTGTTGTTAACCTGCACAGTTCTGTTCTGTGCTTGTTCAAATGTTCAAGATTATCGACTCGCCCACCCCATGCAAGGTTCGGTCATTGATACGGTTTTAGTCCGCAAGGACCCTGTCTGCTACAGACATTCACCGAAAGATTTGCCAACTGTACGGTGCTAATGCTATGAGTGAAGTTGCGTAAGTCAGTACGAGACTTCAAAGATGGCCGTGACAAAGTCCATGATGAGGTCAGCTCCGGTCACCCATCTCTTATCACAGATGATTTGGTGGCTTCAGTTGAAGCTTCATAACAACAGCTCTCTCAAACGCCTTTCCTGACGTGTCTGACTGATTGATTGATGCTTGCTGTTTAAAGGGGCCTAACATCAAGGTCATCAGCCCCTAATGATACGAAATGAGACGACAAATTAAAAACCCAAAATCCTCCACTGACCACAATTCAAACTGTGAGGACGAAGAATGAATGGATGGATATGAATTTAAAACGATCAGTGGAACCGACCCACCAGTGCCTCACATGCACAGAAGCTGGCGTAGAACAATAGTATTCCTGAACAAGGGACTGCCTCTATAGCACAATACTGAAATGATGATGCTTATATTCGAAAGGAGTCCAAAATCCAAGTCATCGGCCCCTCGTAATGGTACTTATTGCTAGAAAAATATAACCATGGTATTTGTCATGTTGCGGTACCAATCAAGAGTAGCACAGACTCACGGGTATTCCACACATTGTGGTACTACTCACAGGTGATGAAGTTTGCACATGTATTACAGACCTAATGTGTTTCGCACATTGTGGCGCCCTTGACAGGCAATGCAAACCTATGGTGTTCATCACCTAAGTGTACTAACCACAGGGACTCGTACTATCCCGTGGTATTCCTCATATAGTGGGTACTAATCTTAGGCAAGCCAGAACCATGGGTTCCTTCATCCCATGGTGTCGCTCATATAGTGCTACTGAACACAGGTACTGTAAAAGCCGTCGAGTCCTCGTTTGCTACCAATCACAAACCTATTTGATACCCAACATAGTGGTACTACGCGCAAGTAGAAGCGACCCAGATGTTCCCCACGTGGTGGTACTAATCACAAGTAGTTTCAAGGTTCTAATTTGATCATCCCTTGGTTGCCCCTTTTAGTTGTCTCTTATGACAGGCAGAGGATACCGTGGGTGAATTCTTTGCCTGCGTCCCCCACCCACAGGGGGTAGACAAAGAGGAAAAAGAAGAAAGAAGTAGGGATCCGTCACTTTGAAAAATGAAGTAATGGACAAAGAAAGACAAGGGCCACGTAGGGCATGTAAATGAAAGACTCCCTAGGCCTCGAATGCTCTAATACCGTCGGGGTCGGAAAAGAACAAGAGTTGACCAAGGGAGGTCGGATAGGATAGATGGAAGTGAGGAGCCTGGCACAAGTAGTGGAAGCAATGTCAGGACTCAGCTAAGGGACCCGTGGTTGCCAACCCACGCTTCCAAGTCGAGAGACCCTGGGGCCCCTTTTAGTCACCTCTTACAACAGGCAGGGGATACCGTGGGTGTATTCATCTGCGTCCTCCACCCACAGTGGGTCCTGACGTGTCTAGGTCAGTGCTTTACAAAATTGTTTCTGAAAACCTAAACTTAAGGAAACTGTGCTACCGTTGAGTTCCTAACTCCTAATGGATGACCACAAAAACAAAAGATTTAAGTGTTTGATGACGTTTTTGACTCGTTATACCGAAGAAGGCGACGACATGTTGAGTCAGATCATAATGGGAGACGAAACATGGGTTTTGCATATTATGCCCGAATCGAAGCAACAGAGCATGGAATGGAGATACATACATTCACCTGTAAAGGTGAAGGCCAAACAGACTCTGTCCCAGTGCAAGATCATAGAGTCTGAGTTTTGGGATTGGCATGGTGTTTTGTTGGATGACTTCATGCAACGAGGAACGCCCGGCTCCGTGGCTAAAAGGTTAGCATGCTGGCCTTTGGTCCAGAGGGTCCCGGGTTTGATTCCCAACTAAGTCGAGGATTTTAACCTTAATTGGTTAATTCCAATGGCTTGGGGCCCGGGTGTGTGTGACGTATTCAGCATTAGGAATCATCCTAGGTAGGGCCCTAATTTTCACAGACATGCAGGTCACCTAATAGGCCGTCTACGAGGAAAAGACCTGCACCAGGGCTCTCCGGAGACCATACGCCATTACTTATTATGTCCGACTCGTTGGCTGAACGGTCAGCGTACTGGCCTTCGGTTCAGAGGGTCCCGGGTTCGATTCCCGACTGGGTCAGGGATTTTAACCTTAATTGGTTAATTCCAATGGCACGGGGACTGGGTGTATGCATTGTCTTCATCATCATTTCATCCTCATTACGATGCGCAGGTCGCCTACGGGAGTCAAATAGAAAGACCTGCGCCTGGAGAGCCGAACCCGTCCTGGGATATCGCAGCACTAAAAGCCATTCAACATTCCATTAATTATTATGCAACGAGGAACCACTATCAATGTGGAAGCCTACTTCCAAGCCTTGAGAAAGCTATGCAGAGCGATACAAAACAAAAGACGCGGCATGCTAACAAAGGGAATTTTCCTCCATGACAATGCAAGACCTCACGCTGCAGCTCAGACTCGAGCTTTATTGGACACTTTTGGCTGGGAAGTTTTAGACCACCCACCCTACAGCCCTGACCTTGTGCCGAGTGATTACCATCTGTTCCGCCACCGCATACATCAACTCGGAGGCAACCACTACAATGACAACGATGAAGTGAAAACGGCCGTGAACTCTTGGTTATATGGTTCATATGGTTTATATGAAGAGGGTATTCAAAATTAGTTGTAAAGTATGATAAGTGCTTAAACGAACTTGGAGGCTATGTTGAAAAATAGTGTAAAGTATGTACAATCTGCAAATAAATGTGGTGTTTGAAAATCGTCTTTCGTTATGTAGTTATTTCCAAATGGCCCTTACTTAAAAAACACGCCTCGCAGGTAACGATCTGTATCACTGAAAAATCCTCTGTATACATGTATTTACCTATCATCTTCTTATATCCTTCAGTTCTATTTCCGATCCTTGACCCTGACTACGATGTTTCTCAGGGCTTCATAAAACTTTGTGCCTTACAGAAACTATGTTGCATGCTATGGTGTTCCTAATGAACAGCCTTACCCTACACTCTGCATTTTTCCTTTCAACACCAGTAAATAACACCTTATCTCCTTCCTCTTCCTCGTTATCTCCCCTTACCCAAACATCATAATCTTAGTCTAGCGTTACACATGTTTATAGTTTGTCTGGAAGCCGCATGTCCCTGCAAAGAGTGAAAAACCGCTTTATTGGCAGACAGTGGATGGATATAACAGCTTTACCAGGAGAAGCATTCGATGGAGATCATAGAGTTGAGATAGCAAAAAATAAGTGTGGGGAAAATGGAAAAATTAAAGGAGATAGACATAGCAAAATAAAAGTGTGCAAAATTAAAAAAGAAAACATAAGATGAATTTTTGGAGAGACTGAATCAACAAATTTCAGTTACCGAAGTAGGGAAATGTGGAAGATGAATGGTCCAACTTCAAAAGGGCATTTATAAGAGGGGTAGAGGGTGCCTGTGGTAGAACATTGACGAGAGTGAAAGGAAAGGAGACACCGTGGTGAAATGAGGTGAGAGAAGCAGTGAAAGAAAACAAAAAATGGAATAGAGATATGAAAGAAGTAGTTTGTGCCCAGATCACCAATCTCCAAAAACTTGCCCTATAAATAATAATAAATAATAATAAATAAATAATAGAAAACTGAGATCATGCACATGAAACCTCTGAGCATAAATAAAGTCTTCATAAATGATTAGAAAAAACATAGTCCTACAATTTAAATATCTTGGAGAAATCTTCATACACACAACTTCAACAAGAAAGAAACATGGATAAATAGAACAAACAAATTGAAAAAAGCACAATTTCTAACCTGGTCAACATATAATACAAAATGCCTGTCAACAGACACTAAGATTCAACACTATAAAACCATAACTCTCCTAGAAGTTACGCTTATGAAATCCTGTTCCCAATTAAAAACAAAAGAAGAACTGATCAGCTCCTCAAAACTGAAAGAAGAATCATCACAACTTGCATGAATAAAAAGTACCAGGTCAAAAAGGAGTCCGGAGAATCCTTCCTAATGAAACTGTCTATCAAGAGATTGACCCAATCACCAGCAGAATGAAGATGAACAAAATCTTGTATTTATTTCACATCTTGCAACTGCCAGTAATACAGCTTTTACGACAATTAGTGATGACAAATCTTGGAAAGAAGAAGTGCAATGTATCCATGAAATTCAGCAAGATCTCAAAGCAGTCAGACTAGAGAGAGCAAATACAGAGAACAAAAATTGTAGAGTGCTCACTCTGTAACGGATACTAAAGAACAATAGCATAGGATCACCACTGTCGAATGAGAATAAAATCAGAATCCTTGCTGCACACACGTACACACTTACATATAGGCTTGCTACACGTGGTTATAGTGTCCCGAAAAGTTTACGGGTAGCAACGCCCTCACAGGCACATCGTAACACATCACTCGGTCAACCCAACCTTGCTTGAAACAAAGAACTCGTATTGGCGGCCGATGTGACATAGAACGTTCACTCTTGTACATCCACATTGATCAATTCCAATCTTCCGCCTATACTTCCTGACCATACCCCGGTTTCCAAGCCACTTTGTTGCAACACTTTCAGCTGACTTCAACCGTCTTTTCCGATATAAGAGCAGCCTATTATAGTATGATTTATAGAGCTTTTAACATCCCAATGACAACAGAAGACCAAAACAACGAATTGAAGTTAATCCACGACATAGCTAAACATAACGGATACAGCAAAGAAATGGTCAACAAAATCATTCACAAAATAAAATCACAACCTAAAACTAAATTAGCAAAAACAACTAAACCCAAAAAAGACTATGCCCTATTTACCTTTAACAACACCCATATATATACTATAACTAATATTTTCAAGAAGCACAACATGAAAATAGCATTCAAAACCACAAACAATAGTACCAACATTATACATAACACTAAAACAGTCAATAATAACAATAAATACAACCAATCAGGTGTCTACCGTATCAAATGTAACAACTGTGACACAAGTTACATAGGACATACAGGCAGAAACTTCACCATCCGCTACAATGAACATATAAATGCAGTAAAACATAACCATTTCTCATCAATAGGCCAACATGTAGAAGAATCCAAGCATAGTTTCACAAACAGCAATAACGACATGACGATACTAAACATAAACTCCAAGGGCCCACTGCTCAACATAACCGAAGATTTCTACATTTCTTTAGACCAATACGCTAACCCCAATCATAACATTAATGATATTACTGAAAAAACCAGCATCATTCTGACAAAGCCATTCCGGCATTAAAGAAGGATTACCTCAAAATAGTAAACACACGCTCCAACAAACCAACGAATCACAAACCCGACCCCGCCCCTACTTCCCCAACGGCCACTCCTTCTTCCCCTCCACCTACATCCCCCTCCACAGCTAATATGAGCCCCAGACGCACTCAGTAGAACACAACAAACCTTCAAACACATCGGCACAAGACTTCCACAACAACTAAAGTAAGTACTCTTTCCATACACACACCAGGCATTCCTTCATACACACACCACCGGTATACTTATATTACCTTATCTTTACAGACTACAACCACAAACGTAGACGAGAGAGATGTTGCCACCAACTACTTCTAACTCAAGACCTGGTGTTTACTATATTAAAATTTACCAGAGTACATCACAAGTTGGAATATATAACACAATATTAAAAAAAAAAAAAAATTCTTCATGACAAAGGTCCATATCAACATGACGCATACCAGCTTCAGAACTTTCTCGAAGATTACCATACACAGCTAAAATCAACATAACATCAAAGCAAAGGAACTACACAAAAGATAGAAGAATGGAACCTATGTAACATGAACTAAAAATTTTTAACAAGTGTCTACCTATACTTACCAAATTTTAATGTGTTAAAACTTTTTAAGTGTTTTATATTATGACCCATATGTTTTAATATGTCCTACATACTCATGTTCTAACTTATTGTAACTTTTTACCTTGACTACTGATATTTTAATTACATGCTACTGTATACATTTCCATCCCCCATTAGACATCCGGATGTCTAATACAATAACAACTTGCGAATTGTCTAATGGCTGGAAACAAATCATGTACTAGCTGATGATGGCCGTCAAAGAGCCGAAACCGGTACTAGTTTAATCTATTTAAAATAAATTGTGTATTGATTGGTGGAAAAACACTTTTCTTATCTATTTTTTTTTTCCTAGTTGTTTTACGTCGCACCGACACAGATAGGTCTTACGGCGACGATGGGACAGGAAAGGGCTAGGAGTGGGAAGGAAGCGGCCGTGGCCTTTTTCCCGATATAGCCACTGTTAGGGAAAGACCGCAACCTCCTTGGTATTCTCCTAATTCCTTCTCAAGCTGTGACCTGATTCTATTAAGGATGATTCTTGAAAGGATTTTGTATGCAATGTCTAGAAGTGAGATTCCCCTGTAGCTGTTAGGATCTGTTTTGTCAACTTTTTTGTGTAGTGGTTGGATGATGGCTGTAGTTTGTAACTGTACAAGAGTATGATCCCCAATTTTAGGTTAGGAAATGTTTGTATACATCTATCTCCCGTAAGAACATAATATTGTAAGAAGAATTTGTAGTTAAGGAATATTCCATGTGTGAATCATTATATTTTGTATAAATTTCTGTTTGGGTAAGAGTCTGCACATGGAATGACAATGTAGATTACTCAAGATTGTGCAACACAGAAAACAGTGGCTATATCGGGAAAAAGGCCACGGCCGCTTCCTTCCCACTCCTAGCCCTTTGCTGTCCCATCATCGCCGTAAGACCTATCTGTATCGGTGTGACGTAAAACAACTAGAAAAAAAATACATATCGGGAAAGACGGTTGAAGTCAGCTGAAAGTGTTGCAACAAAGTGGCTTGGAAACCGGGGTATGGCCAGGAAGTATAGGCTGAAGATTGGAATTGATCAATGTGGATGTACACGAGTGGACGTTCTATGTCACATCAGCCGCCAATACGAGTTCTTTGTTTCAAGTAAGGTTGGGTTGACCGAGTGATGTGTTAAGATGTGCCTGTGAGGGTGTTGCTACCCGTAAACTTTTTGGGACACTATAACCACGTGTAGCAAGCATATATGCAAGTGTGTACGCATGTGCAGCAAGGATTCTGATTTTATTCTCATTCGACAGTGGTGATCCTATGCTATTGTTCTTCAGTATCCATTACAGAGTGAGCACTCTACAATTACAGATGCCAACAAGTTTCGGGTGGGCATTCTGTAAAGGACACCACTAAATGTTTATTTGTTAATAAAACTTTGTTTTATTCTTCTATGAGATAATGTATACTGCATGCACTTTCTGCAGTGGATGTGTTGTTGTGCACAGAGCTAATTCTTGCCAGAGGAGACTGTTGGCCGAGTATTCAGTACTTCAGCTGGAGAAACATGAGGGGCCACATTAATCTGTGCTGGAAGCTGGAATGACTCAAGACATTGATGAAGAGGAGTGTAAATAAGGTTAGGGAAGGTCTTTGTAAAGAAGGCTGTATCCGTACGTATAGAAAGTCGTCGTACTTATCTTTACTAGATAAGGGTTTTTCTTCTGTAGCAGTAAGCAGTGCAGAGGGACTTTACGTGGAGGTATGTTATATAAAATGTATATAGTGAAACTAATTGTATCTAAATTGTGCGTAGGTGACTTACTGGTGGTTTGTAGATGTTTGTATACAACCTGTGACAATCAAGTTCGGTGAATAGTCCTGTAATATCAACATAGATGAACAATGCACGATGGTGACCTTAACTGTCCTTCGAAATAGCCCCCTCCCATAACTATGCACTGCTGATATCGGTGATACATATCCTGAAAACTTTGCAAGAATGCTTCCTTTGGGATGGTGTTCAAAAGCCTCGCCACGTTTCGTTGGGCGACAGGAATATCGTCAAATCTCTTTCCTTTCAAAGCGAGTTTGAGTCGTGGAAATAAGAAGAAGTCAAGAGGATTGAGGTCTGGCGAGTATGGGGGATGTTTAAGTTGCACCCCCCCCTTTTTGCCATGAACTGTTTTGACGATATTGGCTGTGTGTGGGCGAGTGTTGTCATGGAAAAAAAAAAAAAACATGAACCTTGTTGTGAGTACTGGGGTCGTATCCTGCACAGATGTTTCATGAAACTAGTCAAAATTTCAATGTACCGTGCAGCATTCAACATCGTTCCCTCATGTAGAAATTCCTTGTGGATAATGCGTTGACTATCGAAAAAGGTGATGAGCATCATTTTGATGTGTGACTTTTCGGCTCTGACCTTTTCCGATGAGGGAATCCTGGAGAACGCCATTCCATGCTTTGCCATTTTGTTTCAGGGTCATACCTAAGACACCAGGTTTCATCCTCAGTGAAGATACAGTTCAAGAAATTTGGTGTCGCATCCGCAGTTTCGACAAAATCCTGTGAAGCCTCTAAATGTGCCTTCTTCTGATCATCAGTCAAGTGATGTGGCACAAGACGAGAACACATTTTCCTCTTCCCTAACTTCCAGGTAACAATTTGTCGCACGGATTCGCATTCGGTGGAAATTAAATCTTGTAATATTATAAACACTAAAGTGACACGCCACCGTACGAGGAAGTGTAGCTTTGATTATAGCGTTGTGACGGTGAATGTAATCTGCTCATAAATACGGTAGCTTCGATGAAGGGAAGATGAAACAACAGTAATGTGTAACTGAAAGTGTTGTACGGGCCACATAGATGTAGCTTGCATTGTGGTGGTGCTGATTATTGTTTTAAGAGGAAGTACAACTAGGCAACCATCCTCTATATAACACTAATCAGAGAGAAGAAAGGAAGGGATCCGACACTTCGAAAAATTAAGGTATCGGCCAAAGAAAGACAAGGGCCATGAAGGGCGTGAAAATGAAAGACTCCCTAGCCCTCGCAAACCTAATAGCATCGGGGTCGGAAAAGAACAAGAGTTGACCAAGAGAGGTCAGAGAGGATAGATGAAAGTGAGGAGCCTGGCACAAGTAAGTGGAAGCAATGCCAGGATTCAGCTGAGGGCCCCGTGGTCGCCAGCCCACGCTCCAAAGTTCTGAGGCCCCTTTTAGTCGCCTCTTACAACAGGCAGGGGATACTGTGGGTGTTATCCTACCGCCCCCACCCACAGGGGTGTAGCTTGCATTCTGGAGATCATAGGTTCGAAACGCATCATCGGCAGCCCTGAGATTGTTTTCCATAGTTTCCCTATTTCTACACCAGGCAAATACTAGGGCTGTTATTATGGCCATGGCTCTTCTTCCCCAGTCCTTCTCTTTAAGCAATAATCACCACCAACACCACCACTTGCCTTTTCCTGTCTGATAGTTGCCAAAAACTTACACATACAACCTGATTTTTAGTTTTCACTGTTACGTGTGTTTACTTGGCAGTAAATATACAGTAAGTGAATCCCTCTCGGTTGATGTATGGGACAGCCCTTTGACGAATGGAACAAGTAATTCTGACATGTATGTAGTCAAAGTGACGTATAATTCCATGGAGATTACCCCATGTATAACAAAATATATTGGTTGCCAAGATTTTGTATTCAAGTTGACATTTACCGGACTGTCACTTTGTCAGTCTCAAGAACCAAGTCTCATTTTAAGCTCTATCTCCCCATACATGTCAAATGAATTGCTGCGATTTAGCAGCGGATGACCCAGAGAGAGGCCGTCGGACTAACCTTTCTTCCAGGAATTGTCTCAACACGATAATACAAATTATATGTTTCATGGTACATAACCTCAAGATTGTGATTCACTCCACTCATTTGAGGTTAAACAGTATTCTTGGCAGTGTTTAAACATGGTCGGTTGAAAATCAGTTTTAGACAGTGTCTAAGTGATAAATAACGTCTTTGCAATGCGGCAGCCATACTTAGGCACTGTTTAACCGTAGACATCGTCTAAACCCAGTTTCTGGAATCGGCCCATAATGACCTGATAAAGGAGGCGACTAATAACGGCAAAGTACTGAAATTGACCTACGTTAATATTTTAAAAAGTGCAAAGGTTGAAAGTTACAAAAGCACCTGGGGCATAATATCACTGGGGATTTACCAAAGGCAATCAGGTGGGATATAGTGCCATATCTGTGATATTTATTGGATTACTGTTTGCATGAAAGATCTATACCAAATGAATAGAGAGTTACAATTGTAGCCCTAGTGTACCAGGAAATAAACATAAAACAGAAAATTACAGGCCAGTCAGCTTGACATGAGTAGTTTGTAAGCTCTGGGAAAGCATTTTTCTGATTATATTAGACACATCTGAAAAATTACTAACTGGTTTGATAGAAGGCAGTTCGGGTTTGGGAAAGGTTATTCCAGTGAAGCTCAACTTGTAGGATTCCAGCAAGATATAGCAGATATTTTTGATTCAGGAGGTCAAATGGACTGTATTGCTATTGACCAATCCAAGGCTTTTGTTAGGGTAGATCATGAGGGATAACTAACAAACGGAGGGCAATAGGACTACACAAAAGAGTGGTTGAATGGGTGGCTACATTTCTAAAAAATAGAACTCAGAGATGTAGATTATGTGAATAGTTATCTGATCATCTGACTCGTTGGCTGAAAGGTCAGCATACTGGCCTTTGGTTCAGAGGATCCCGGGTTCGATTCCCGGCCGGGAATCGCTTCTGATTAATTCTTCTGGCTTGGGGACTGGGTGTATGTGTCCGTCCCAACACTCTCCTCATCATATTCAGACATCATACCACACTACCAATCACCACAGAAACACACAATAGTGATTACATGCCTCCATATAGGGTTGGCGTCAGGAAGGGTATCTGGCCGTAAAACAAGGCCAAAGCCCCATATGTGTGACTCAGTTCATACCAGTGACCCCACAGGTGTGAGAAAAGCGGTAGGAAAAGAAGAAGTAGAAAAAGAAGAAGAAAAACGAGTTACCTGATCCTGTAATGATTACGATGGGGGGTCCCGCAGGGCAGTATAGAGTAGTAAATGAGTTGCAGGATTGTGATTAACTGCAGGGGGGCTTAAACAATGTAGTGAGATGGACAGCAGACAATGGTATGAATGTAAATAGGATGAAAAGTCAATATGTAAGTTTCACCAAGAGGAAAAGTTCTCTCAGTTTTAATTATTGTGTTGAAGGGGTGACAGTACCCCACAAGGAACAATTTAAGTACCTAGGTGTTAACACATTGCAGACCTGGTGCCCTTCACCCCATGCACAGCCCTGTTCACGGCCACTTTCTAACTACCTCCAAGCTGGAGTGCATGCATTCAAATAAACTGTTAGAACTTCACTAGCTTTTGAAGAACTACTGTGGTTTTTTTATTTAAATTTTTATGGTGACCTTCCTGAATAGTTGTTGAAATGCAGGTAGGTAAGGATTTGTTGAAATATATTTTGGCTCATAGTTTTCAGAAATACGGGGTTTTCTATTGGGGGATCGGTTGGCCAGTAATCTTTCAAACATGATTTCTTCACTTGTCCTATCAATATACACAGAGCAATATTTTTTTTTAATTTCCCTGCTAGTGACATTAGTCCACTTTAGTGTTTTAGGGGATACGTTATGAGAATGTGAATTCTGCTCATAGTATAAGTTTGTCTGCTCAGCTACATGCTGAAAAAGTTCCTCACCAAACATAAGTCGTGATACATGTCCTATGTTTCCAGATTCATTAGGCCATCCTTTATAGCAGGAGCAGCTTCAAAATCCTCTAGCCTAGGATCACTGTTGTCCATAACCCAATTGTCAGAAAGCACTACATTATTTACAATATTTAGAATATTTACACCCGTAACACAATTATCAGACTCATTCTGCGCAACGTGAGTTCCACACCTTGAAGATTAGGCTATGTCCTCCTCATCATTTGAAACATTTCCGTTAGAAGATATTTCATTATCGAACTCTAAATATTCAGCATCACTTGGATATTCGGAGCCTGTATCAGCACATAATTCGCGAATAATTTCATCCTTATCTGAACACGTGCGATCCCTGGGCGCTGCCATCTTGCATGGCTGTTTGAACTTTGTAAACATGTTAACAAGAAATGCAAAGAAAATCTATGATATGAAGAACAATCGAAAAGAAATGCGACTATCGATTGTGTAGAACCATACATAACAGAGTTCTATCACCCTTGACCTTCAAATAGTTCTGGTATATCTCAAAAGATAGCACTAAACTTCAGTCTGCTGCTAACACGAGATAACTCGGGACCGGTCCGCAACACTTGGCCAGGCAAACACGAGTCTTCTCGGGACCGGTCCGCATTATGGTTAAGAAAGGTTACAAATCTCTTCATATGGTTAAGAGAGTATTTTGGGGGTTGTAGTAAGGATGTAAAGGAGAGGACGTATAAGTCTTTGGTAAGATCGCAATTAGAGTATGGCTCCAGTGTATGGGACCTTCACCAGAACTACTTGATACAAGAAACTGGAAAAAATTCAAAGGAAAGCAGCACGATTTGTTTTGGGTGATTTACGACAAAGGAGAAGTGTTACTAAAATGTTGCAAACTTTGGGCTGGGAAGACTTTGAAGTAAGGAGATGACATGCTTGAGTGTGTGGTATGTTTCAAGGTGTCAGTAGTGAGTGGGTGTGGAATGACATAAGTAGAAGAATAAGCTTGAGAGGAAAATATTCATTTATAGGATGAGGAGTAAGGGATTAGAATAAATTATCAAGGGAAATGCACGATAAATTTCCAATTTCGTTGAAAATATTTAAGAAAAAGCTAGGTAAACAATTATAAACGTAATGATAGCGAATCTGCCACCTGGGCGCCTTAAATGCAGATCAATGATGACTGATTGATTATGATTGGTTGTTTAAGGAAAGGCCTAAAATTTAATTCTCAGTCATTTATTTTATTAGTGGTCCTATCGACAAAGACTACACAACTAGTTATATAGAATAAAATTTCCAATCATTTATGTCTTATACATTTTTACCGTACCAGCTATGATAAAAGAGATATTAATGACCTCCGATTTTTCTTGCTAAGTCCATACCAAGGCCGAACCACAAGTAATGGGTGAACAGAATTGAATGAAAATTGGTATGTAAAGTCTGGGAATAAGGTACCACAGTCTAGGCTGTAAATAATTTTATTCATGCTGGATGCAATGGTATATTAGGGGAAGGTGCCTAAAATTTAATTTTTTACATACCTATGTTATTGATCCTATCGAAAAGTTATAGAGAATACAAGGTCCGATCATTTATGTCTTTTACAAAGTTGAAGGCCAACAATATCAAAAGCTCATAAAACTGATTAACAATAACACTACAATGACCAACGTTGTGATGTGATTTGTCTCTTTTGCTGCCACTCATCTCCAATAAATGGGATTACTGCTAAGTCCTGAGCAAAACAGAGGTCTATAGAGGTCATCTGATTTTATCAGCACCATGTCTAGAATATTTTTCCCTCTAGTTGGTTCCATCACTTTCTGATTCAGGTGTACTTCCCATATTAATTTACTCACCATTTGTTGATAATGCTATCTGTCATTCACATTCCCTTCCCAGTTAACATCTGGTAAGTTCTCATCACCCTCTACAATAACGTTCTCTACTCTCATTTCCCATACAGCTGATTTTCTTATAATTCTGCATAAGCATCGGTGCCAGCCTTTCCGGGTCTGTACATCCCAAAAACAGCAAGTTGCATATGAACTTGAGAGATAAGTCTTACACCTAGAATTTCATGTTTTTCATCCTTAACATTTTGGGAGCTTACAAATTACACTAGCCTGCAAAATAAAACTTTTTTTTTGTGCGGTAAAAACAAACCTAGGTGGGTTTTATGAATTTCATAATGCAGAATTCGAGGGGAAAAAAATTAGTTTTGGCGAATCACGTCTGGTTTGGTGGCAATTTTACAAAATATTATTTTGTTCTTACGTAAAATTGTTGATACTTAGTATTGATTCAATTTGATGTATTAATCTAAATTTCAGCTTGCAAAACGTAATCATATTTTTCATGCATTGAATACACATAAATGCTGCTTTGTAAGCGAGTAGATAGTATGTATTATATTAATGTATATTGAAATTCGTGAAACTGAAGCATAAAGCGCCTATTTAGTTTTGACTGTACAGTTGCTTTTAAATTAATATAACCGTATCTTAATTAAAAATTACATGGTTAAACATACATAGTTTTGTTACTTACATTATGTGCAGGTTAGATTCACACTTCTGTATTTTCCCGTTTTCCGTGGAATTTCCGGGTTTTTGAAGTTCTTGAATGATCTCCAGAAGGGTCGTCTCGTGCAATCGACCAACAGTAATCGGCCATCACATTCACATCCCAACATCCCTGATAGCATCGTTCTGCATCTTTGAGATCCTGGTATAACCTTTCACCTTGTTCTTCACTGACAGCTCCTAAATTTAGAGCGAAATAATCCAGATGCGAAACTAAGAAATGAAGCTTAAGGCTCATATTACAACCGAGTTCCTTAAACTTTACCAACATTCTCCTTACAATTTCTTTGTATTGAGAGTCCTTAATGTTGCCAAGGAATTTAGTCACTACATCTTTGAATGCATTCCATGCCTCTTTCTCAATTTTGGTCATCGTGTCTGTGAAAATTTTATCCATCTGTTTACGAATCTGTGGTTCATCAAATACGTCTTCTTTGATTTTTGCATCTAATAATGAGGGAAATTTAGTGGATAAATATTGGAAGCATAGGCTACTTTTATCAAATGCCTTAACATACAGTTTCATCAATCCAAATTTGATGTGCAAGGGTGGAAGTAGAATTTTTTCATGGTCAATAAGACTTACATTCAAGACATTTTTGGATTCTGGTTGTAGTTGTTTCCTTTCTGTCCAATTCACTGTATCCCAATGTTTATCCCGTGCCCTGCTATCCCATTCGCATAGGAAACAGGGAAATTTTGTATAGCCTTTTTGCTGTCCCAGCAACAATCCAATGATCTTCAAATCACCGCAAATTTGCCACCCATTCTCATGATATTGAATTTTTTCAAGCACCAACTTTAAGATCTCGTATGTTTCAAACATTTTTGTGGAGTGTGCAAGTGGACGGATGCCAGAACATTTGTATTATGAAGCAAAACAGCCTTTAAACTTATTTTGGAAGAGTCAATAAAAACACGCCAGTTACTAGGATCATACTCTTTCTCTCCCAATCGACGTAGAAGATTTGAAACATCTGTACAAAATACAAGTTCATCTTCTTGAGTATAATACTTTCGGACTGTTCTCTTTGAAAGGAAACTGCTTTATCAGTCCATCATAAACATTGCATAAGGGCTGGGGCTTTTAACACGTCTGATTATTCAAATGGTCCAAGATGAAAGACAAACTCTCAACTGTCTTATCTTCAATCCTACATAAATCGCTGTCTATTGAGTATCTGGGAGAGTTTGTTATGAATTTACCAGGAAATCCCCAACTACAAAATGAAAATTTAGACAGCAATAAACCTATAATAAAATGCAAACAATAACAAATCAAATCACATAAGTGTATTCTAAAAAAAGTTGCGCGAGAACATCTCTCAACATTACATCTCACAAATTCATGCAGATACTAAAACACCAAATTGCATCAAAACTAGACGTGATAAGGAAAAAATAGCATCATTTTCAGAATCAGGGCAGCGATTTCCATAAGAATTACATATTTTCTATTTTACCGCAAAATCATGTTGGCTAGTGTTATTCTTTCATCAGTATGAATACTCTCCCCACCCCACTATCAATCAATCATTAATAATCTGCATTAAGGACTATCACCCAGGTGACGGACTCCCTTTCAATTGTTTACCTAGCTTTCTCTTAAACATTTTCAAAGAACTTGAAAATTTATTGAATATTTCCCGGGATAGTGTAATCCAACAATCTCTTTCTCTTCAGCCTATGAATGAATATTTGCTTCAATTTGTCCTCTTGAATTCCAACTTTATCTTCACATTATAATTTTTCCTACTTTTAAAAGATCTGCTCAATCTTATTCTTCTACTGATGTCATTCCATGCTATCTCTTCACTGACAGCTTGAAACATAGCACATAATTCCAGTATAAATGATCCGTCATTGGAAATTATAAATTTTCCAGCTAACTCATTCTTGACTGCCAGCATTTCGCCCTAGTGTGCCAATTTGGGCTGATCAGTTTGTAACTAGCACGCACACCTTCCAAGATGCATGGCTAGTGCATATAGTAGTAGAGGCTAATAATGGGCCATTTATATTGGAATTGTGAATTTACTCATTCAGGACAAATATTTTAGGTTCTCTATGGGAATGAATATCTGTAACAAAGCACATAGTCGAACATCTCATCTCCTTACTCCTAAGTCCTCCCTGCCCAAAGTTTCAACATTTTCGTGACACTAATCCTTTGTCAGAAATCACCCAGAACAAACTGTGTTGCTTTCCTTTAAATCCTTTCCAGTTCATGTATAAAATAGTCCTGGTGTGGGTCCCATACACTGGAACCATACTGTAATCGGGGTCTTACCAGAGACTTATACGCATTCTCCTTTACATTCTTGATATAACCCCCAAATACTCTCGTAACCATGTGAAGAGATCTGTAACCTTTCTTAACAACCTCATAATGTGATTATGCCAATGAGGATATTTCCTTATATTAACACCTAGATACTTACAGTGTTCCCTATGAGATACTATCACCCCATCAACACAGTAATTAAAACTGAGAGGACTTTTCCTCCTGGTGAAACTTGGGTATGTTTGAGACCTTTACAGCGAAAGAGATGGAGAACTCCAGAGCAGCCATAGATCTGAACTTCCTCTGGGCATCCGGATAAGATAGCTTTTCCAGGGGTAAAAGTTTTCTTGATGAATGTCGGTCAGCAGTTTCAGTAATTCAATCAAAGAAATTGTTGGTGGTGATGTCAACGAGATGTGCAAGCTCTAGAGGAGTTAAAAGAAAGAAGAGGTTCCCTTTTTGGACCCACAAGTACCTGGGGAAATAAAAGTCGACCTTCGGCAAAGATATGGCGTACCAAACGTAATGCTTCATGCGCTAGAGTGCGCCCGGTATTTGGAAGGGATCGCTGACTACTCTCCCAACAGGCATGCATCACCTCGCCACGACCTGAAATTTGTGATTGGGGGAGGGTGAAATCTACATACAAACTTATTCTACCCAAGGCAGAGAGGAGGGCCAGACAGTACGAGAAATTAAATTTAAGAAATTGAGAATCGAAAAGTAGAAATAGATATGAAGGAAAAAGAGCACAGACAACTCTCAGGAAACTCGGGGGACACCTTGTTAGTCTGGCCCTAGAATGAGGCCAATCCACCCTGGGTAATCCTAAGCTGGCACAGCTCTCGGGATCAACAAGCACACAAGCCCCCACACTGACGTCAAGGTCATGGTGTCCCTAGAGGGGGGCCAGTATTACTCGCCCCCTCTATCTGGACATTACGTTTATATCCATACATACTGCTGACTGAATACTTCCTGCCTTTTGTAAGTTCTCACATATACACATCCCTAGTTCATTCATGATCCCTGGAATGTCCATCCTGGTACCTGTTTCTGCCTTAAAGTATTTATACATATCCTTCCATTGCTCCCTGAAATTCATTTGGATGTCCACTGTGTTTGCCATTATGTTATCCTTAGCCGATTTTTTCACTAAATTCTATTTCCCAGAAAGCTCTCCCTCCTCCATTCCTAACTCTATTTCTTTATAATCTGTACCTCCTTCTTAATCTCTTTATGTCTGGCTCCATGGCTAAATGGTTAGCATGCTGGCCTTTGGTCACAGGAGTCTCGGGTTCAGTTCCCGGTAGGGTTGGGAATTTTAACCATAATTGATTAATTCCCCTGGCACGTGGATTGGGTGTATGTGTTTTCTACATCATCATTTCATCCTCACCATGATGCGCAGGCCGCCTATGGGTGTCAAATCAAAAGACCTGCACAAGGCCTCTCCGGAGGCCACATGACATTCATTAATTAACCCAGTCTGCTACAATGACGGGTACAACCGTCAAGAGTTCCACTTCCATTAACATGCAATGATGGGTACAACTGTCGCTGTGTACTCAAGTCCGAAATACGTCTGTCTATCGATTTCTTTCAATTGTGATATTGTACTTTAGAATTACATTCCTAGATAGTGCTAGCATGTTTACATGCCAATGTTATTATCCAAAGGCCTACTTTTAAAAGATCTGCTCAATCTTATTCTTCTACTGATGTCATTCCATGCTATCTTGTTCATGAAATGAATGCTATGGAGCAAGATGTCGTGTAAACATCATGAAGAGGAAGAGGAAAGAATTCTGCCATTTCTTCTTGATAGTGGTGATGAAGATAACTTCGTACATAACCTCACCACATCAAGCAATTGGAACTGGAGTTTGGCCAGTAATGTTCCGAAATGCAATGCGTTTGCAATTGTTGGGGAGCTGAATACTATAGTCAGCAGGCGTCTGGGTGATGACGCTATAGAATATGATGTCGTAAGTTCCTTACTGACACTTTTTGCGGGGGAATTTGCAAGGAAACCAATTCCTATGCAAAGAAAATTCCGGAAGATGTCACCCTTCCTGATTACGTCACTAGAGGACGTTCATCTCAAGGTAGCACACCAATGAGACTATGGGGAAGGCACTGGGGTCATTTTCCTGAAAGGATTACTCCTACAGCACGTAAATCAGCCCCATCAAGGAGATGTAAAGTCTGTTTTGAGCATGGAATCCAGAAGCAATCTTGCTTCGAGTGCAACAAATGCAAAGTTGCCCTCCACGTGGATGGATGTTTCAAGATGTACCATACCTTAAAAGACTCTTAGTTAATAGTAGTAAGTTACACTGTAACCCAAATTGGTGTTAGTTTGATGCAGTATGCTTTTGTAATGATTTTAGCATCCATAACTTCAAATGTAGGAAAAAAAATCGCATTCCAAGGTACATCTTTACTATTCCTTACCGAGGAGGACGCAGATCTGTCCTACAATGCTATTTGGATGAAGTGTCCATCTTCTCATGGGATGGTCTGTGTGGCGCGACCAGACCCCCCTCGCCGTGTTCTACGGCCTTCTGTGAATCATTCTTTACACACCCATTGCATTGCAGACACACATTTTCCCACGCGAGCAGCACTTTCCTGGATGGATGAATCAAGTTCTCTCATGCTAATAATGCGCCCTCTTTCAAACTCACTCATTTGACGGTACAGTTCTCGCATACTTCTGCAAGGCATCCTGGACGTCTGCTCAAGTCACACTGATCCATTATCTTCGGTTTATAGCGACAACGAGAGCTGCAGGCACATTTCACCAGTCGGTGGTCGTGCGCAAAGATATCAATGTGGACCTTGAACCTGAGGGCCAACATTGTTCAAATAATAATAATTTCTTCGGAACATACCAATGCACATGTCCTGTGAATATAAACTTCCTATCTCTAGTCTTTCAAGGTGTTCTTGTTTTTATGAACACGGGTGTACTGTAGATATTTAATATTTCATTACCCTTGAGTATCGAACTAGGAACCAAAACAATGTGGCTGAAGGTGACAATACTTGTTATTGTACAGTTGGACAAGATTTTCCAGTGTGCTCATTTTCTGTATCGGCAAGTTTACACACCCTGTGAAAATAAATGTTATAGCATGCACAAATTTTTTTTCTGGTTTTTGTGAACAAAGTGTATTTGATGTTAAGATTCAGCACAATGACAGTAATGTATTTGATGTTAAGATTAAGCATATGACTTAGTCATTTACAATAGTCACTGTTGACAACACACACATTAACCTATTCGAACCTGACTTGCAGGGACAGAAAACTATTTATTTTCGAGAAATTTGTTTTAATTTTTACAGTCAGGTCAGGAGTGATCCTGATACCGTATCCAACAGTAGACGGTACTACCTGCGACTGTCTGGCCGAGGGTTGGGCGGTCGACACCAAACCCGACAAACTAGGGGAAGACCAACAGCTACGGGTGGAAGAGTTTTCCCCTAGAAGGTTTGATGAGACCCTTGTGTAGGAAATGACAAATAAATTCATCAGCTGCTGCCTTGCAGTGAGGTAGGGGACTGCCAAAGGCTAAGGGAGAATGCCCCTGACAGAAAATCCCCAGCAGTGTTAGGCTTAGCAAGTCAACTGAAGGGTTATATCGATTGCTTTCAACTACAAAACGAGCCTTGGAACGCAAAGAAAATACCGGATATACACGTCTTCTCAAACATCTGCAACGTATGATGACCGTAAGGCTGATGTTCAAGTACGATGTTCTGAGAAGAAGCCCAAAAGAAAGAGTCCTAAACACAGAATTGGAACATTAAATATCCTGATCCTGACTGGCAGAAGCGAGGAGCTGATAGATATGATGGAAAGGAGGAACCTCTGTATTCTTGGCCTGAGTGAGGCAAAGTGGAAGGGAAGAGGAACAAAAAAGCTAAGAAAAGGATACAAACTACATTGGAATGGAAATAAAACAGAAGCCAAAAATGGTGTAGGTTTTATATTAAGAGAGGACACTGACGTCATCAGTGAGGTAATATATGTTAATGAAAGAATTATTAAGTTGAACATCTCTCTTAACGAGAGTGTGCTGACAGTAGTCCAGGTGTATGCCCTACAGACTGGCTGTAACGAAGAGGAAAAAGAACAATTCCGAACTGATTTAGAAGAAGCTATAGAAAGAGAGGAAAATATCATAATAATGGGAGATCTAAATGCTCAAGTTGGATCAGACAGGCGTGGATATGAAAATGTACTAGGTCCACATGGTTATGGAAACAGGAACCCAGAAGGAGAAAGTCTTCTAGATCTATGTGTAAGGAATGGCTTGAGAATAAACAACAGTTGGTTTCAGAAGCAGCTAAGTCATAAACTAACAAGATACAGTTGGAATGGAGATACTAAAACTCTGATAGATTATTTTATATCTGACAATGAAGCAGAAAAGACCATATGTGATGTCAGAGTTATACCAAGTGAAAGCCTGGACAGTGACCACAGACTTCTCCTCGCAACAATAAAGCACATTGAAATTTATAGACCTCAGAAATACAGGAAACCAAAAATTAAGACATGGGAGCTAAAGAAGACAGAGAAACAAGTTGAATACACAAAAAAGTGACCAATAAATTACCATCAGATGCATTACAAGAAGGCAACATCGAGTGGACTAGATTCAAAGAAAGCATTGTCAGAGCTGCATTAGAAGTTTGTGGTAAAACTAATAGCAAAATGATGGGAAAAGAAACTCCTTGGTGGAACGATCGGGTGAAGATTGCTGTGAAAGTGAAAAATGAAACCAGGAAAGCCAGAGACAAAGAAATGCAAACAGGAAGTCAAAGGAATGAATCTAGAGTAAACGAACTGCAGCAGAAATACAGAGATCAGAAGTTACAAGTAAAGAAAATTGTGGCCGAAGAAAAACAGAAAGCTTGGACTGATTTCACAGATAAACTAGAGCAAGACAGCAAAGCTAATTCTAAACTACTTTACCGAACAATATGAAATATAAGAAGAGACAATGAATACATAACAGCAATAGAGGAACCAGATGGTAACATAGTTAGGGAGGAGACAGAAATAAGGAAATCCTATTTTGATAATTTATACAACAGTACTGGGAAAGACTCCAATGATGTAACCACACAGGTCAGTTTAAGCTACAGTGATGAGCCTGACCAAGAGAGTCCGCCAACATGGAAGGAAGTAGAGACGGCCCTTAATAGTATGCCCAAAGAAAGATCTACAGGATTTGATGAAGTCAGTGCAGATATGATCAAAGCAACTGGTGCAATAGGAATACAGTGGCTTCATAGAGTAATTAATGCAATATGGAAGGATAGGAAAGTCCCAGATGATTGGAAAAAGGGAATAATAATACCTCTCTTCAAAAAAGGAAGCCGGAAGAAATGTAGCAATTATAGAGGGATCACTTTATTGTCTCATGGTTTGAAAATATTTGAGAAAATACTTGAAAAAAAGGCTAAGGAAAATAATAGAACCACAACTACAGGAAGAACAATATGGATTCAGAGAACACCGATCAACTACCGATCTCATATTTGCACTTAGAATACTGTTAGAAAAGCATTGGGAGAAGGGCAAAGACTTAACACTAGTGTTTTTGGATCTCGAAAAAGCATCTGATAGTGTTCCAAGGAAGCCTATATGGGAATGTTTAAGAAAGAAGAATGTACCCAAAGGGCTTTTCCAGAAAGTTAAAATGCTTTACGAAGACTGCTGCAGTTGCGTACAGATAGGAAACGGTAATTCTGATTGGTTCCAAACCACTAAAGGAGTGCAACAAGGCAGTACCCTTTCACCATTACTTTTTATCACTGTCATGGATGAAGTCATGAAAGAAATTAAGCAGAAGAACAATATGGACATCAATGCATTTGCATTTGCAGATGATGTAGTAATTTGGGGAAATACAGAGAAGGAAGTCCAAGAAAGGCTGAACACCTGGAATGAACATTTGAAAGCACACGGATTAACAATAAATAAATCGAAAACTGTTACTATGTCTGTCAACAGGCAGAAGAAGAAAGGAAAAAAATAATGCTGGAAGGTACACAACTGGAAACAGTAGACCAATATAAATATATTGGGTGCATCATTTCAAGTGATAACAGAATACAGCATGAGATTAACAACCGCATTAAAAAATCAGCTCAGTTTTACCATCAAGTTCGGAACCTCCTCTGGAACGAACAAGTTCCCTTAAGATCAAAGCAGATTCTATTCCAATCATACTTCACCCCCATAATAACATATGGCCTAGAAACCTGCACAACAACCCAACAAGTGGACAGCAAACTACAAGCCGCAGAAATGAAGTTCCTACGAACTATGGTACAGAAGACAAAAAGGGACAGGGTAAGGAATGAAAGAATAAGGGAGCAAGCTGGTGTGTACCCATCCCTGAATGAAAAAGTGACAAGGGCCCGTTTGAAATGGTTTGGCCATGTCAAACGAATGGACGATGGAAGGACAGGAAAACAATGGCTACACACAGTCGTGGCCGGAAAACGACCAGTAGGAAGACCTAGGAAGAGGTGGCTGGACCAAGTGAAAGAGGACATAGGAACAAGAGGAATCAGCTGGGATGTCGTCTTGAGAGAAGAGTGGTACATGGACAGACAGAAGTGGAGAGTGCTCGTAGACCACACCCGGGCAACTGGAGTGGAAAACTGATGATGATGGTTTTAATTTTGTTTAATGAGAATCTGTTAAAAAGTGGCATCTTTACAAAGCTATATACATCACAGCTATATGCATAACTGTTCGTTAACTGTTTTTCAGTCTTCAGTAGTGAATCATTGTGTGATATTTTTTGAAGCAACTCTCCAGGTGAAGTGGAACACCATATTTTTCACATAGCCACGTCACTTCGGACCTTATTTTATGAGCTTTGCACATTTCGCATGGCCTAGAAGGATGTTTCTTCCTTTCTGTTGGAGGAATAGGCACTGAAAAATGTCCCCATACTTTTGCCTGAAGCCGCAGGGGGCTGTCTTGACTGGGCGGTCTTCCTTTTGTTGTTCTAGGTGGGAGAGCAAAACTCTATACTTGATTGTCCATCGTGTTACAAGGAAACATGCAAGGACTTTGTCTTGACGATCTACAGCATTCATTTTCCTGTTGTATCTTCCAATACCCTTGGGTATTATCACTACTTCTTCACCTCCACCTCGTATTATTTGAATTTTTCACAACTTCAAAGTCCAAGTTCTTATCAACAGTTGAAAGCAAATGCACATCCTTTCTGTCTTTCCATTTTATGGCAAGGGTGGTGTAATATACTGTAGTTAAATATTTACAATATCCGCAGTTAACCATTCGCGGATGTGGATAACCATTCGCAGATGCAGATGAAGGAAGTGCAGATGTGGATGATATTTTGTATATCTGCGCAGGGCCCTATCTATAAATTAACAATATGCATATGTGTTATGTCCTTTTCCACAGTATTTTTGCATACAGTATATAAGTTTTTTTTCCAAGATTGACACTTTCCTTCCATTTACACTGGCATTCCTTGGGTCCCTAAGTGTAAAAGAGGGATAACACTGTACTAAGTTATGATAGAAAATAAATCAATACATATAAATGGGCTTAAGTGGTGAGGTCACATGTAGCAAATGGTGGAAGAGAGGTTATGTAGCAGACTAGTAAACTACACTTCGCAGATAAGTTAAGCAGGTGATCTAAGAGATGAAGTTTGATGTAGTGTTTATACAGACAGTGTATTATGGAGGCGCTCATTCGCAGCGCAGTGAGAAAATGTAGGACTCCCTAAGTCTTCCAAACAAAATAATCACTGAGGGTGGAAGAATACAAAAGCTGATCAGGGGAGGTAGGATGGGAAAGGAGAACAAATGGAAGCAATACCAGAATCAGATGGAACCCCATGATCACCAAAATGCATCTCAGAAGTTGTGAATTCAACTTACTTATGTATGTAATGATCTGGTTCAGATGAGACTTGTTATTAAGATATAAAACTGCTCAAAAACTGATCACAATTCTTAAGTTAATGTATTTCAAGGTTTAAGACAACCACATACAATTTTCTCATCATTTTTGCAATTTACTAGATGTATTTGAGAATTCACCTTGAAATATTTTGCATAATATTTAACTGTCAACTAGAAAAAAAGAAAAAATGATTCTTAACATTGAAAATTGTTATCTTCATGGTGTTAGTTTAAAGAGTTATTTCTGAGTAGTGTCCATTCACCTATGATACAAAAGGTATTTCTCACAACAGTCAGGTAAACAGTACAATAGGTGAAATGTACCGTATTTCACGGCAAAATCGTCGCACTTTTTATACCAAAATTTTCGAAAAAAATTGTAGGGTGCGACCATTATACGATGAATATTTAATACCAGTATTTGTATTACTCAAAAAATGTATTTATAACTAAATTGTATTTGATACAAATTTAAGATGCACGTAATACTCGCGTTTATATATCAAAATAATTAAAATAGTCTAAAACAAAATTCATAATTTTTCGCAACAATTCGGCGAACGTTTTTCCAACCTGAAAATAAAAATGAACGTATTAAGTTAATTTGTCATTAATTTGAGTATTAAAGTTAAAATATTACTCTTGCAAAAAATTATCGCTTTGTTGTGAAATGCGGACTTACCGGTACGCAATTTATTCCAAATCTTCAGTGTCGCTATCGCAGGTTTCGCTATCTGATGCGCCGTCCTCGCCTCTGTTAATACCAGTATCAGATTCTTCATCTCCCTGCCACACTGCGTCATCTTCGGAACCGTCTAGTGCATTCGAAATCCCAGTCCTTTTGAAGCTCTTGGAGACTAGTTCAGGTGGTATAAGATCCCAACTCTTCTTCACCCATGAGCATAACAAGTCCAAGGGTGGACGCCTGATATTTTCGGCGGGCGTCAATTGCTGATCGCCGCTCATCATCCACTCGTTGTAAAATCGACGTAAGTGGTCTTTAAAGGGTTTATTAACACATACGTCTAGTGGCTGCAAAGCAGATGTTAGGCCACCAGGAATGACTACCTGTCGTGTCTTATTTGTAGTGAGAATTTGCTTCACTTCGTTCACGAGGTGACCTCGGAAACTATCTAAAACAAGCAGAGCTGGTTGTTTTAGTAGTGCACCAGGTCTTCTATTCCACACAGTTTTAATCCAGTCCAGCACGAGTTCTACGTCCATCCAACCCTTTGGTTGCACTCGTACATGAATTCCACGGGGAAACTGTATATTCTTAGGCATCGTTTTCCTCTTGAAAATGATGTAAGGCAGCAACTTTCTCCTGTCAGCTGTAATGGCTAGCATTGCCGTGCATCGCAACTTCTCACTACCGCTGGTTTTCATTAATACACTCCGTGATCCTTTTAGTGCAATAGTGCTGTTGCGAGGCATATCAAAAAAGATTGGAGTCTGATCGGCATTACCGATTTGAGAAAGCAAGTACGAAGTTTCCTTGCGCAAACGTATGACAAATCGGTGAAAATTTACAATCTTGTCCGTGTAATCAGCAGGCAACTTTTGGCTTAGTAATGTTCTCCTTCGCACTGACAGATTGTGTCGTCGCATGAACCCCTTAATCCACCCACGAGTCGCCTTAAACTGAGTTACCGGTATGTTGTGTTTGCGCGCTACCTCCTGTCCCTTAATTTGTAACATTTCATATGATACACTGCAGCCATTGTTACGAATTTCACTGACGTACCTAAACACTTCTTCGTCAATTATAGGAAACTTCCCTAATTTAGGACCTCTAAACGCGCGTCTAGAAGGGTTTGTGCTTTTTAGCTTGTTTTTTACTTTCCGCCAGTCACGCACCAACTTTTCACTCACAGAAAATTTTCTTTCTGCAGCTCTGTTCCCGTGCTGTTCAGCGAAGGCAATTACGCTTAGCTTGAAGCCCGCAGAATAGTTTCTATATTTACCCATAATCGCTTATAAATGCTTCACACGTTAATGTTTTGGGATATAAATGACTTTCCGTAGTTGTTCACTATTAAAACAAATTATTTCTGCAAACACCCAAAACACAAATTAAAAACCTAAATTCTCACGCACACATGTCTACAGTAATCACGTAAATCTGAAACAAATAAACGCATCTGTGATCTGTCCATTCCAGAGCAGCCAATACTGTTAGGCAGCAAGGAAGCATGCAACAATTTATCAGTTTAGCTCGTTGGTTGCGACACACTACTGCGCTTGCGCAAAGCTCGCAAACCGGAGCTATAGCTAGCGCGGTGTAGATCTACTGTATAGTTGACTGTATTCCGAGACGTCAGTAACAAACATTCATTTTTTTCAATTTCTTTTAAACATACGGTAATTAGGTTAATATTTCTTCCCAGTTATTGATGATTTTACATTACATTACTGTCGAGTTTATAAAATAAAACTTTAATAGCATTGGATAATAATTATCTTGACTGCTTGGATAAAAGTTTTCATCCCATGCCCGGACACTTATGACGTAGTAGTAAGATAAGAGTCTAGCGATGACAACTGAGACATCGTAAATAATTCGGCTGAATAATTCCGTGGAAATCTGCGTTATCGTCTTGGATTTCACTTCGTGCGCAATAACACAGGAGCCGGCCCCATGGTGTAGGGGTAGCGTGCTTGCCTCTTACACGGAGGCCTCGGGTTCAATTCACGGCCGGGTCAGGGAATTTTACCTGTATCTGAGGGCTGGTTCGAGGTCCATTCAACCTACCTAGCCGGTATTTCCTGGCGACGTTGCCGATAAGCGATAATTTACAGCCTTACGTATTTCAAATGGGAACTCATAATATGTAGGTGGTGAATAAATAGTACACTGTCTCGCGACCACGTTGTCAAACTGCCGATAGCCTACCGGTAAGCATAATATGTAGGTGGTGAATAAATAGTACACTGTCTCGCGACCACGTTGTCAAACTGCCGATAGTCTATCGGTAAGCTATGCGTCGTACATATACCGGTATTATTTATTTATACGTTGTGCAACATGTCGCAAACGTGACTGTGTTGCCAAATTGCCCATAAACCATACACGTATTTAAATTGCGCATTCATGTGCAACTTACGTTGCAGTTCCATTTACCTTTTAACCAGATTAGTGAACAAAATTTGGACGTGCGACGATTATGTAATTAAAGGTTTAAAGTCCGATTTTTGTATTGAAAATAAAGGATGCGACGATTACGCGGTGGCGACGATTATGCCGTGAAATACGGTAGACACTCCTCAAAAAGTTAATATTTCCTAACGATCTGGAAAAGAAGTCTTTCAGTGGATATTAGCTCTAACATTCTATAGTTACCTTTTCTTTGGCATGTATGAAAGTCTCAAGGAAGAAGGAAGTGGAGAGTTGTGCAGCCACCTCTGTAATGTCATGTTGTTGACTCAACAGTGTCTGTGGGATGTAGCCACACACCTGCCACATAAAGCTGAAACAAGGGAATAGGCAAACTTACAAAACTTTACAAGAGATCATAATGCAATGCCTTCGTTAACATTCTTACCAGCACCTAGAAACAGCACAAGCAATATTTATACATCAGTATGGTACAAATTAATTGAAAAAGAAAATAGAGACTGAAACATAAACTTGGGCTGTTTAGTTCTTCTTCCGGGTTGAACAGTGTGTTGTTATATGTACGTTCGGTATAGTTTGCGGACATTTCAAATACATTGCAGTATTCTTTGTCAAGGCAGTAAAGATATTTTAAAAAATAAAAGTCTTAATAAAGTCTTACAAACAAATAGTCATAATTTATACACTTTTTTGAATGTCCTTGTCTAAAAATGTGGTAACAAGTTGCATATTGGTAGTTCTATAAGAACGCAAATTGCTACGTTGAATCAACCATCTCGCTCACCTTCTGAAGCATATTTCCTACATCATCCTCACATTCATTTGTAATTTTTTTTTTAAATCAACCACAATAAGAACAATCAGGATCCTGATTTTTTATCTTAAAGATTGAGATTAAGGCTGAAGATGCCCTTAGATAAAGGGCGAAGCATGTCCCTATAATTTTATTCACAGATTTTAATTCTTAATTAAAATCACTTTTTATGTATTGAATATGTGGAATAAATAAATTTTAATATTTCTTTGACTTTATTGACATAGTGACATCGAACACAGGACACCTTGAAGTAGAGAAAGAACACATCACAGGAACCATCAGAAGAAAGGAATATTTGTTAAACAACATCCAACATGTTTTTAGAAAATTGGAACAAAGAGGAAGAGAACATACAAGCGGAGAATTTAACCTATTCGAAGACAGTGATCCTTCCATAAATCTGAAAAACAACAAACAGGATTGGGAATATATGAAACAAATATTACATTAAGACCATTTACAAACCACACCAGGAGTTTACCCATTATCTGCCACGAGTGAAAGACACAACAGAATTACAGGCCCCTGGAGTCTACCATACTGAATGTAGCTACGCTATCTGCTACGTAGGCACAACAAAGCATCTGATTTCTACCAGACTTAAAGAACATATCCTCCACACTGACAACCAAGACATAAAATTTTCAGCTGTAACCAAGCATTCCTGTGAAATAAGAAATGAAATTGAATTTGACAGAAGCAATATTTTAGCAGCTATTCACTGGAATCTCAAAAAGAAAAATCCAAGAGGCCATAGAAATTAAGAAACACTCTAACAATATGAATTTACAGGAAGGCTACATATCAGCAATTCTTGGATGCCTATTATACACAGATTACAATATACAGGTCAGAGCATGAAAATACAGGGTGAACCCTCAAATTACGTAACAGCAATGGTAACTCCCAGCTGTCTGGTGAGTGATGTACGTTCCAGATGTTTCAAGAGGCCCCATACTTTCATAGCTGTTTTTAGCTGCCTGAGGTCCGGCTCCACGGCTAAATGGTTAGTGTACTGGCCTTTGGTCCAGACGGCCCCAGGTTCGACTCCCGGCCTATTCAGGGATTTTAAACTTCATTAGTTAATTCCAATAGCTCAGGGTCTGGGTGTGTGTGTGCCATCTTCATCATTAGAATTCATCATAGGTAGGGCCCCATCCTCGTAGCCATGCAGGTCGCCTATACAGTGTCCACTCTATAAAGACCCACAACAAGCCCCTTTGGAGGCCACACACCATTAAAAAGCTGCCTGAGAAGACTGATTACCTTGGATTGCACAGGGGTACTTCAAACGCCTTGACAAAGATTACTGAAATATATTTGAAACGTTGGCAAACTACATGCCAAGGTACCTAAGTCAACAAAAGTCAGAAAAAGAACTAAATAATTCAACAGACTGTGAAAGCTTCACATCTAAGATAAACTTGGACAGATAATTTCTTTGCTCTGTTCCTTGAAACAATCACTAACACCATTAATGTATCATCATCTATTGCTTTAACATTTGTCCTGCCTACTGGCAGGTGTCTACATTTCCTCATATAGTGGGCCACGTCAGGGTGGAGATTTAAAGCATATTTGATCGCTGTTGTGTACGTGATGTAAAGATACCAGCATACTTTAAAACCCCCCATTGCACAGCAGCTGATGGGCCTTGGCATACCAAGCGGCCACTGGTCAACCCGAATGCTTGCAGATTAAGAGGTGCCGTGTGATAAGCGTAAGAAATCCTCTTGGTCGTTATTCTTAGCTTTCTACACCAGGGTCACCATCTCACTGTCGGATAGCTCCTCAGTTGTAATCAAGTAGGTTGAGTGGACCTAAAACTAGCCCACATTTTAAGGTAAAAGTCTCCTATCTGATCAGGAATCAAACCCATGGCTTTCGGGTAAGAGGCAGGCACGCTACCTCTAAGACTGCGGGACCAGTAAACTTTAATAAAAATAAAGCCACAGTAAAGTGGTCATAAATTGGTTTTCATATAGCATATTAAAGAAAGCTGTGGCAATAATGGGAGATAAGATTTAAAAATGACGTATAACTTCAATGGTAATATCCATATAAATGACTTTACTGGTGACAACCTTCCACACGTTTTCCAAATAAATAATTTAAAACTGTCACATAAGGTAATGAACCGACTGGAGTGGCCGTGTGTGATAACGCACTATGGGCATGGAGCCAAGCTATCCATTCGGGAGATGCGTGGGCTCGAGCCCCACCATTGGCTGTTCGGAGAATGGCTTTCTGTTTGTTTCCTATGTTCACTTCCAGGCAAATGCTGGGACAGCTCCTATTCATAGGCAACAGCCGATTCCTTCCATATCCTTACCCAATTATCATTCACCATCATTCATTTAATCTTCATTAGGTTGACATCAGGAAGGGCATCCAACCATAAAAACATGCCATATACATTCATCTCACCCTATCACTGATCCCATAACAAGAAACAGGACTAGAGGGTAGACACACACACACAAAAGGTAAATATATATTAAAAAATTAACAAAAGCAACTGCATAAGGAAACTAATAAAGAATATGGAAACTACAGGGAGGGCATTAAGATAATGGTATGCTTATAAAGGAAGCAAGGGCGCCAAGCACGCAGAATGACAATATCACTTCTAAAACACAACTGATGCATACAGTGTGTAACAATAAGGTACAGCCAAACTTTCATAACACATCCCTCACACATGGAAGAAGAAAGTATGTTATATTGACATCGGTCTGGAAATGCTTTATTTTCACGTTAGAGCTCTTTTTCTACAACTCTACACAGTACATTAACAATGGGAAACACACAGGAAGAGAACGTACCAGTATACCACAACTCGCTTTCTTACATGAAATATTCAAAATGCCTTCCGTTAGCATTGATGCATGCATCAAACTGCCATCACAGGTATACATTAGCACATCTGAAATTCAATACAATAGCGATATTTGAATTATTTTCTTCTTCAATGTGTGAAGAATATGTCCTGAAAGTTTGGTTGTACCTTACTGTTACACTCTGTATAAACAATTACTAAGCACAAGTAACAGAATACAATGCAGACAATGCAACGGGTAAGGCCAAACCGCCTGACTAAATCAAGTTATGGCAGTTAGTACATACGGCATCCTAGTACCAACAAACAATTTTTGGATTGTTAAACAAATTACAGTATATCTATGGGAACTCAACTACAGAATCCAAGTCACGCTTATCAGCTGTGTTGACCATTCAAGCAAAAGAAAGCAAGCTTGTAGTTTTACATGACTTCATATTGTGATCAGAGCCACGGAACCTCCAGTTTTATGGAATCCAAACAACTCAGACATGTCTTAGCATTTATTTTGCAATTTGCTTTACGTCGCACCGACACAGATAGGACAGGAAAAGCCTAGGAATGGGAAGAAAGCGGCCGGGGCCTTATTTAAGGTACAGTCCCAGCATTTGCCTGGTATGAAAATGGGAAACCATGGAAAACCATCTTCAGGGCCGGTGACAGTGCGGTTTGAACCCACTATCTCCCAAATGCGAGCTCACAGCTGCACGCCCCTAACCACACAGCCAACTTGCCCGTACCCACTTGTATAAGCTGAGAGCTGATCATCCTAAGTAAAGTAAGTAATGAACTACACGATAAACTATTTTGGCAGCCATATAAATGGTATGACTAGTGTGTGGTAACATTTAGGCCTTAGAAGAAAGTATTTCCATTGACAAGCAATGGAAAACTAATGATCAAGTTAAAAAAAAAAAATCCTTTCAAGTCTACATCAGTGAGGGAAATTCACAGGAAATGCTTACTACATATCACAGAAAGCTATGTTTGTCATGACTTATGCAACTGGCATAACTATTGCAGAAACAGAGGGATTATTAACAACAGTAGAAAACCAGATAATTACAACAAGGAATTGTGTACCGATGTCCTTAAAACAGCAATCTACACCTACTTTAAATATTCATTATTTATTTAATATATTGTTGGAATGCACGAGAAATGGGTTCACTTCTCATCCAAAAGCCTTTTACATCATTGTACACATGAGTAGAAAATGGAACAAAAGGAGATGGGGGTGGAATAGTTGAGTTGGGGTAAGATCGATGCCAGTTCAAGGTTTTAAATCTGCCATGAAATATTAAAGAGAAATGCATAGAGTTCAAGGTAAGCAGACTGGTCACTTTCGTGGAGAATATACAAGAATAGGCAGAAATTGGTGTCCCAATGACAATCATTTTTAGTAGACCAGTAGTGTGAGCAGAGTGGTGTGGACATCCAAGTATTCATTCTGCATATGTTCTTGAAATTCAGTGTGGAGAGTACATGTCGCAAAAACAATGGAACTCCGCCTGTATGGCAAGTTTGAACATTACACGTTATAATTCTCATGTTAGGTCCGTATTGAAATGTACATAAATACAAAGTATGTTACAAGTGTTATTTTTTTCTTTTAATATCCACCTATTCAATACAAAGAGATATTTTTTAAGAATGAAATATTATTATAAAATGTTAAAGGATATGTTTTGCCCTTATTAAGGGCATCATCAGCCTCAAACTCAAACCTGTATGGTGAAAAATCAGGATCCTGATTGTTCTTACAAGTCGTAAAAGGAGGATATCAATATAGGTGTTAGTCTAAACACAACAAACAATGGTCAGTGTAATTGTTTTGTGTGTCCTCCGCATCGCAAGCTCTGCGGCTACAAGCTCCGCAACCCGCCGCACCACCGAAGTTTCTAGCAGCTACGAGGTGTCTTTACTGCGCCTGGCACGCTCACCGATGACGTCAGCCAGCGATATATAAGGAGCTTCGTTCCAAGCCTCTCCAGGATTACCACAATGTTCGACGACCAGACCACACCGCAAGTCAGACACAGAGACATTCCTCTTAAAAACCTGTTTTGAACAGGCGGACAAATTGCTGGCTGTGAGGTTTCACCTCTGAACATTGCCTCATTATCCTGATCCCCGTAGCCACGTCGAGCCCCGAGTATAGCATTCTGCTACTCCCTTTAGTCCTCGCCAGTGCTCCGACGTCCACCTTAGCATTCTGCTATTTGAATAAATTAATGCAAGTTCCTTGCAAGTATAAACCTAGTACCAGCATTCTGCCTCTCTCTACAAGTTACGCTTGTAATTTCACAGAAGATAGTTTTCGACTATCAGGACAATTTATTAGTGAAACAGACTATCTCCTCAAGATAGAACTAAGTATATATAGAACTCTCGTATTGTATAATTGTACATATGCAACAGACATTCAAATTAAGATTTAATTTCAACATTAACTGCATGCATTCAAACAAGTTTCAAGAAGAATCCAATTTTATTTCTTATATATATTGTATCAAATCATTGAAACAATAAACTTTATGTTCTGTCACTGTATACCAAGTTCCTTGTATACAACACAACAAAATTGGCGACGAGGTAAAGTTACGTGTCAGTCTCGCCAATTTAACAAAATTGGCGACGAGGTAAAAGTAGACGGCCATAGCGCCAATTCAACAAAATTGGCAACGAGGTAAAGTGCAGTGTAAAATTAGCACTGAGGAAAAGTTACATTCAGGTCCCGCCAATTCAACAAACTTGACAACGAGGAACACTTTATTCGTGGTTTCGCCATATCACCAGTCTCGCTGCAGGAAACAAGTTAGCTACACCAGCATTTCGCATTTGTGCAGTGCAATTCTTCCCAGTGTTTGCCCCGTTCGAACTATGGACAGCAGGCTATCATTTCACACTTCATACACGAGCACCTGTCCCTACAGTGCATTCTCGCTGCGCCAAGCTCTCTTTCTCTCTCACTCACAGGCGAGCGATTGAAGGTCAAGCTCCCAGCTGGTCTACTTACACGCTGTCTCGCAAGTTGTGCTCCCTATCTCATCTGTCATCATGGCTACTACAGAACAGTTAGCGGCTATACCGCAGGCTTTGCAACAACAACAGCAACAATTCATGCAGCAACAGCAGACAGCCTTGCTTACAGCAATCCAAGCCCTCTCTGCTTTTACACAGCCCACCACCGTTCCTCAATTTTCTCCGTTCGACCTGGAAAAAGAAAAATGGTCAGTGTACTTAGCCAGACTTCAACAACACTTCATCTGCCACTCCATCACGAACGACAAGCGCAAACGAGCTCTTTTTCTCAGTTCCGTAGGAAATCCTACCTGCGAACTACTCCAGAAATTAAGCCCAGAAGAGCTGATATCAGAAGTTCCCTTTACACAGCTCCTCGCTCGTATCACTGAGCATTATGCTAAAGATCCTCATATTGTAGCAGCTCGCTACAAATTTTTTCAATGCAGGATGAAACCGCAACAGACTCACACTGCATGGATTGCGGAATTACGCGGTCTCGCCAAGAGTTGTAAATTTACCTGTTCCAAGGATGGTTGTAACACACCTTACACAGACTCACTCATTAGGGACATGGTTATTCTACATACTCTCCATGACAAGGTCCGTTTCGACGCTGTAAAGAGTAGTAACCCTTCTTTGGAAGAAGTACAGCGTATTGCCACAGTCTATGAGATGACTACGAAGACTGCAGCTGAAATAGCTACGAAACATGAAGTCTCTCACGTATCTCATACGGCCAGGACACCTTCTGCTCCTTCGAACCACAAAAGTCAGCTCGCTCCCTTCCAAGCGTGCCCGACAGGTTCATTCTCGCTCTTCTACGAAGAAGCACAATTCTCACAACACTCCTCAGCTCCTGCCTTCCTGCAGAGGATATTTTAAGCATCACGAACGTCGTGACTACCGTTTCTTCAAAGCCACATGTGATCGATGTCACAAAGTAGGACACATCAAAACTGTCTGTAAAAGTACGTCCCGCCCTGCCAGTACTCTACCGGCAAAGAAACCTAGTATGAAGACACGACAAGAAATGGAAGTGGATCAGATTAATCTTATTCTTCCTACTAGCAATTCTAGCAAGATCATTATTCCGATCTCTTTCTCCGATCACACTACTAATTTTCAATTAGATACTGGATCACCTGTCTCAATCATCAACCTTGCTACGTACCACAACTTGGGATCGCCGTCTTTCTCTCCTGCTGACGTCAAACTTGTTATGTTTAACAAGAAGAAAATTGACATTAAGGGCCAAATCACTATTCCTGCCAGCTATAACGATATTCATAAGGACATTACCTTGCTCATAGTCAATAACTACACTGCCTCTAATATTCTAGGCATGGATCTATACAATTTATTCGGTTTCCAAATTCATGACGTCAATGTAGTCTCAGCCTCTGATGTCACCGATCTCCTAGAACAATTTCCAGAAGTCTTCGACTCTACATTAGGCACAGCCAAACACTACACAGCTCATATCCAGCTGAAATCAGGAGCCAAGCCTCGCTTTTTGAAAGCACGTCCAGTCCCACTTGCACTTCAGGACCAAGTTACTCAAGAGTTACAGAGATGGATAGCAGACGGTATAGTAGTTCCCGTCAATTCCAGTAAATGGGCTACTCCACTCGTCGTTGTTAAGAAACCTAATGGAAAAATTTGCATTTGTGGTGATTTTCGCTCCACTAACAACGCTCAAGTTGAAACCGACGTTTTTCCAATTCCCCGTCCTGAGGACTTATTTCGCCGTTTAGCTGGTGGAGAGTTTGTCACAAGTGAACGATGTAGTGCAAGTGAAAAGTGGTTTTTTTAAATTTTTTTAAATTTTTTTTTAAGACTTTATTTGTGAAGTACATATGAGGTTTTATTTATTATGAACTAAACTGTACTGTACTGTTATTTGTAGAGCATAATATGAGGCGGTCCGTTCCAAAACTCGTCTTATCCATCATAAGTGATTTTTCAGGAAAAGCAAAAGACCTGTACTTTTCGTAATATAAGTCTCACTTGTTTAAATGTATTACGACGCGTTCAAGTCCAATATCATAGGGTCGTCTTACTGAAGAATTATAAATATAATTAGTAGAACGTCAATAAATTACATTTGTATTTTGGATAAGACGAGTTTTGGAGCACCCAAAAAAATTCAAAATATATTACCTCACACAACTTATTTTCAAACAAGAAAAATGAAAGGATTGAGAATATAATGTTGTAATGAAACTCACCAGTACACTCATGCACCTTTTTGCTATCAGTATAATGATATTCACAAGTAAATTAAACACAGCAGTGTGATATATCATATTTACATCCTATCCATAGTATTTGGAGAGAATTCTTCCTTTATAGACTACACTGCACTCACTATAGAAGTAACTTTAACAATAAAACATACCGTAACTTTGTTGTTAATCAAACTCTCAAATCTGTTCCCTCCTCCTGAGTTCCATCACAAAGAACTTCTGTTTCTTCAGCAAGATTATTTTCGTCTACAGAAATTGAGGTGAACAGATTCTTATAAAAAGAAAGCAACTCATTCCTATCCCAATCCATTCCAAAATGCTTTTCAAGGAAACTTTTTACGTCCTTTACTTTGGCGGGATTCAAGTTTACTCCTGGCAATAGTTCAGGTGGCATTAGCATATCTCGCAGGCGTTTTCCCTTTTTCATTGCGGATTTTCCTAAACCGATGTCTGAGTTGTAATGAGGTTCTCCCCATAAGGGTGACATTTCCCAGTGAGTCTCTGCTAATAACAAATCGTTTCACTGAAGAAAATTCAAAGTGCCAAGATGCGGGCATTTTCATCATATTTTCAAAAACCATTTTCCAATTGTTCACTGAGCAGTCTCTGCCAAACTTGAAGACTTCAGCATGTTTGCTAAAGATGTCTTCATATTCTGCTGGATTACAGATTATAGGGCATTTCCGTATCTCTCTCTCTCTCGACTTGAGCAAATACCCTGCCAGAGGGAAATGAGTGGCCTGTCATAGGAAAGGCCAATTCAACACTTTCTATATTAGGCAGAGCTGTGTGTGTCAAGAAATATGAGCACATTGCAATCATTGTAGAATTGCGGTTCTGTCCTCCGCAGACATCCGCACGAATTCGTATAGTAGTGAAGTTTGACAAATCAGTTTGTGATAATCGATGGTAAACTGCAGATGACGTTTCATTAGACCCCTTGTTGAATTCATGCTCCATCCATGTGTATGTAAAAACATTCTCCTTTGTCAACTTGGCATGTGAGGTACCCCTCAGAATGGTAAAATTATAGGTGTACAATTGGCGACTGTAATAGGCAATTTGATCTGGAACTTTTAGATTCACAAGATTCTTTGGGCAGTCAAATGAAAATATTGCTATGCTGTCCCTTTCTTCTTGGAGCTTTTTGAAAAAGGCTGCAGCCCTTAGTTTGTGTACTCTTAAGTTCCAAGATTAAATCATTCTTCAATGATACGTTCGAATTTTCAAGTTTAATTTTCTCCTTGAGCTCTATGCACTTTGAGCAAGCGTCAGTAACTGGTGTTCTGAATCCTATGTTGTAGCAACGCGTAAAAATTTTACGGAAGAACCACTGCTTCACCCTGGGTTCTTCAGGTAATTTCTTGTTATACATTTTTTTCGCTAGTTGTTTTACGTCGCATCGACACAGATAGGTCTTATGGCGACGATGGGACAGGAAAGGGCTAGGAGTGGGAAGGAAGCGGCCGTGGCCTTAATTAAGGTACAGCCCCAGCATTTGCCTGGTGTGAAAATGGGAAACCACGGAAATGTTATACATTTTGTAAAGCTTAGCGATGCTTAAATTTCCGGGTAGATACTGTCTGACCCGTGACTTTCCGTGGCAATAGTGACTTTCACAACACTGCAAACCTTCAATGAAACGTTGCACGGAGTGCCTCTTTTCAGTGTACTTTGGTTTGATCCTAGCTCCTCCCCTCTTTTCTGTTGGAAGTTTCCCTGTCGTGAAGTGATTTCTGACAATCCTCTGAACCCGATCTTTGCTGACATGCAATACATTCAAGAATGTCTTTTGGCAGACCTGAATGTGAAACTGTTCTGTATTAGCAAGTTTTATATACCTTCCACAAAAAGAGCAATATTTTCGGTCATCTTAATACACTCTATTCACAGCACAAAACTGCATGAAAGACTAACACAGTTTAAGAACAACTCAAAGAGTGGAAAGACTGGCATAAAACGCGGGTAAATTGTAGCGTGAGTCACGTGCTGAAATTATCCATTCCTATTGGTTGATTGTATATGGCGAGTTTTGGAACGACAAGCGCCGTGGATAAGACGAGTTATGGAACAATAGCCTAAGTTTGGTGACAGATTTCTATGGGAAATGGCGAGTTTTGGTGCTTAATTTTGTGATAGAACTATCACAAACATCATCAAGAAGGCAATGCTACCTCTAACTCTTTTTTTTTTTTTTTTTTTTTTAATGGATAAGACGAGTTTTGGAACGGACTGCCTCATATAACGTAATGACCTAACCTGTACTGTGTAAGATTGGTGACGTGCATTTGTAAATAGTAGAATTCTGTTCTATATTTCCTGGAAGGATCCAAAAAGTCACATGAATTATGGAACAGGGTGTGTTGTTTTGTGGGTAATGTATTCTAGAAAATATTTCTGACTGTTCTGGAAATACGACATTCGCGATCAGGCATATTCTAGAATGTTAGTCAAAGTTCGCGATCGAAAGAAAGGTTGTGATTGGTGAGTCTAGGTGGCGATAGGGAACTCGTGTACGCTGATTGGCTGCTCCAAGGCCGGAAATTCCTATATATAGAGAGAGCGAGGCAGTGTTCGAATTAATTCTGTATCCTGAATTCTGTCGGTCTTGGTCTATCCGTCTGTGAGCAGCCTATCTGGTTGACGTTCCCCAGTTTCCGGGATGGCACTCTCCTCGGGTAAGCGCTCTTGAATTCCGTTCCTGCCAAAATTTCCGTAATGTTCCGATTTGCTGTTCATACAGGAGTCTGCCCTAACCTTGCCTCGATTCACCAAATTAGTTACTTATGACGCCTTAGTTTTTCAGCTGGACTTACCTGTTCGTTTCCGAGGCATTCCCATTTCTTGTTTCACTAAAATATGTAGATTGTAGTTCTGTATCACTTGAGGTACGCTAGAATTTGGATAACCTGTTTCACATCACTGTAATTTTGCATTGTACAATTGCATTGGTAACTAGGTGTATAGTTGATTTGAAATTTGAATTTACACTGCTATGAAATAAGCTATGTATATCACTGAACTTATAGCTCGTAACTTGGAATTGTATTTGTAATGTATTTGTAAAATTATTTTGTAAGTAATATTTTTCAAATCCAAGGATCACGGCGATTTATTTCGGAATCCGCTATCTAAGCCATGTCCATGCCTTTGGTAAGTTCCCAGCCCTTTTCATCTTCCCGGTTTGTTGTTCACTAGTTGGCCCTACTGATATTTACGTACATGTTTTGGTTGGAGATCCGCGTAATGCCAGCTAATGTTTTTCCGACTGTTGGATGATTTCTGATATTGTGCTCTTACCTTCCCCTTTTAACTGTGTTTGTGCCTTGTTTGGTGTTACCACTGTAGTAGAGGTAACACAGTTCTTCTCCAAAGTTGATCTCAAAGAAGCCTATCTGCAGCTACTTTTAGACGAAGAATCCAAGCAGTGTCTCACGCTGAATACCCCTCTTGGACTTCTCCAGCTCCAGCGTCTACCTTTCGGTGTCTCTTCCTCCGCTGCGATTTTCCAGCGCTATTTAGCACAGCTTACTGCCTCTATTCCCGGTTGTGCTAACTACCTTGATGACACACTCACAGTCTGCCCAACATTAAAGTCTGATGTTAGTTCCAACACAGTTTGCCGCCTGTCCTGTTTTACCAGTCTGTCCAGCCTACGACGCCTGATGTCTGTAATGAGTGGTGGCCGCCCATCCCCTCAACATTTCGACGTGGTGTCCCCTCGGTTTTGCCACTTGTTGAAGACACTCGCCACAGCACTCCTCGAACACCCGACAAGTCATGCAGTTTCTGAAATGCTCGTGCCGAGCCTCTGGGGCATCACAATCTGCCCTCAGTCAAACTTAGCAGGATCGAGCGACTTCCCCATTCTACATATGGACAGCACGCTCAGTAATACTACATGCACCGTGCGTGTGTCTGAGTCTGAATAGCAGTCAATCTTTGTCAGGTGATGCTGCTACCGCCTGGATGGGTTTATATCGATAGTAGGTAGGTGGTCATAATGTTCTGGCTGATCAGTGTAAATGACCTGACTATTAAGTATTTTTACGGTATTGGCAAAATATGACCACGAAACATGATATCATATGTATTATTTAACAACGTATATATGTAATAACATATTATGAAACTATAAAACATAATTTGGAATTGGGGATGGAAGTCGCGGTGGTGGGGTGAAGGGGGAGGGGGTAGCCATTACAAAGAAAATAACAAGTGGCACAGTAGACAGTTGAGAATAATAAACCAGACTTAAAATGGCACACTAGTTGGAAAAGGTTTGCCATCCCTGGCCTAGACATGTTGAGGTCCTCCTGTGGCCAGCAAGATCCCGGGACTTCTTCATCACTGAACACATGTGGGATGATAATGGAAAGGGACTCCGTCGCAGTACCAACCTGCGGGATATGGAGGAACAGCTACAACAACTGTGGACGAACTTGCCTCAGGAGAGGATCTAAAGACTGTTTGACACCATTCCAAACTGCATAAGGGTATGAATTGCGGCCAGGGGGGAGTGCGACAGCCTACTGACCTGGCACCAACATTCCACCTGTAACTGCCAACGGCCTTGTCTCTTTTATCCCATATTGTAATCAGTTCAATAAAAGCACATGGTCTTTTAGTACATGTAGTTTCATTCACTTTCAACCGCTCCCTCTGGGTGCTTAACTTTTTTTGTCAGGCAGTGTATTACACTAGAACATACCTGTAAAATATTTACTTACTGCAGTAAGTGCTGGAGTAGAGACAAAGGAGGTCATCATTAGGATAAGTTCCAGATTTCAAGTTCCTACGTATTAAACAACATGAAATAAAAATTCTCTGCCTTTATCTCTCACGCACGAGTGTAATATCCCCAAAATTTAACGTGGACTCATTTTTGTAACCAACTTCAAACCTGCTTTTCCATATCTATAGTATGAAAAGGATTAAAATGGGAAAATGAACTTAATAGGTTACTGGTTTGAGCATGTGGTATGATATTTGTGAAACAGTCAGCTATTACTATTGCCATGACAACCAGTAAAGAATTCAGGGATGATATATTTTCTATGAATAAGTTGCTAGAGTTCCCATTTGCTGATGTTAACCTTGAAGCTGGTGTAAGGGGTGCAATGGAGACAGAAAACACATGATAATGAGATGAAGCATGGTTGTAAGGCCAAGCTACGGATTGTCACATGCATAGGCCTACTCTCTGGTGTAGTGTAGCATCATAATTGGTGTGAATAACAAGTGAAGTTAGTTGTAAGTTAGTTGTAATATCAGTGTGCAAATGTTGATTTTAAGTGAAAATGAGAGGAACTCAGAGGAAAGGGACCAAGCGGAAAGCACTAACAATTAAAGACAAAGTGGAGATTATAAGGAAAGAGGAGTCTTTTACACTTTCCCATGTTGCTTTGACAAAGGAGGTGGGGTTGCCACTATCTAGTCTGAACAACAACATAGTGAAGAAGGAAGATATTGTGGCTTCTGCAGTAAATACTTCAGCAAATTCCAAGAAAGTTAAATCTGGGATGTACAATGAAGCAGAACAAACTCTGCTAATATGGTTCAAACAGCAGCAAAGTTTAAAAATACCTCTGAGCGGGATGTAATTAGTGGTGAAGCTGCAAGTGTAAGCGCTGAGGAAATGGGAGTGTGGAAGGAAATAATTCTGCCTGCTAAAAAAAGCAGTTACAAAGCTTGTGACATTCAGGCTTTTTTTACTAGGTTGTCCCAGACAAATTTCTAGTTTTCAAGGGAGAAGCTTGCCATGGAGTAAAACTAAGTAAAGTGCGAGCTACAGTACTAGTTGGTGCGAATATGGAAGGAAATGAAACTACCACTACTGATGACAGGGAATTCTATAAAACCATGATGTTTAAAAAAATCAATACTTTACATCATGCAAGAACACCAGCAACAAACCAACTTGGATAACAAGTTCGCTATTTCAGGATTACATGCAGGCATTAGACGCCAAGATGGGGAGCCGGAACAGGAAGATCTGGTGTTTATGGACCATTGCCATGCCCATTCCAAAGAGTGGCCCCATTTAAGGAATATTAAGGTAGAATTTTTTCCACCAAATACTACATCAGTACTACAGCCCATGGACCAAGGAGTCATTAAGGTATTGAAGCAGAGGTTCCAATAATCAGTTGTGCGCTGTATGCTGCTATGATGGAAGCAGGCAGACTCATCTACAAGTGATCTCTTTTGGACACAATGCATTTCATTGCCTCATCGTGGAATTCAATAAAGCCTGTCATCATCATCATCATCATCATCAGCCAATTCTATCATTACATGATGTGGCCTCTTTAAGTCGTGAACTCTGGTAAGTCTTTAGCAGAACTCTCCAGGTAGAACGGTCTCGAGCAGTTCTCTGCCAGGTAGCACCAGCTATTCTCTTGATGTCTTTGTCCCATCTGTCTGGCGGTCTTCCTCAAGGCCTTTGATGATCTCTTGAACTCCATTCTAACACTAGCTTCGTACATCTGTCAATTTCCCTTTGAGCAATATGTCCAGTCCATTGCCATTTTAAGGTGGCTATTCTCTCAAAAACGTCATTAACTGTAGTGATTTACGCCGAGGTGCCGCAAGAGTTCTTTTGTATGCCAGTAAATCTACCAACACGAGGCTGGCGTATTCGAGCACCTTCCAGTACCACTGGACTGAGCCAGGATTAAACCTGCAAAGTTGGAGTCAGAAGGCCAGCACTTCAACCGTCTGAGCCACTCAGCCCAGAGGAGGAGGAGGAGGAGGGGAGGGGGGGGAGGGGAAGGAGGGGGAGGATGATTCTCCAAGACCACCCTGCAGAGCGGCAAGCATCTACCTCAAACAACTGAAGTGGTTTGTGGGAAGTGCGCCTTGTGTGCCTCAGACCACATGGACAGCAATGTGTGAAAAGGAGATGTTTATACAGCAAGAAGGCAGTAAAAAAACCCTGGACAATATCTTTTCCAAGTAGGGCCTACTCTTTTGTGCTCGAAAATGTATTTGATTTCTAAAATACAGTTACTATCCAGCCTTCTAAAGTTTTTAGTACAACCTGTGTCTGAAAAATTTGATGAATGGTCGCCTAGGTTGTACACCGTGCTAATTCGGACGATGCTCTCGCGCATACGCATTGCGAGACATGACACCAACTCAACACAGTTAAATGGAGTTGAACGCTGCAACACATCGCATGGAGTCAGTGTGAGGACTCTTGTCACTACACAATGGAGTGCAAAACGGAGCAACGCGTTAACATGAAGTTTTGCTTCCACCTAGGCAAACATCAACGGAAACACACGCAATGTTAGTGCAAGTTTACCATGCTCAAGCAGCGAGTAAAAAGTGTGTTTTTGACAGGTTTAAATGCTTTCGAGATGGAAAGGAAGGGATTGAGGGTGAGGCGCGTTCAGGTCGACCAACCACAAGCACATCTCCAGACAACATCGAACGAGTGCGACAGATGCTTGGGAATGATCGGCGACTGTCCTTACGAATGATAGCAGATGAAGTGGGTGTAAGCAAGGACAGTGTAAGGACCATTGTTCACGGACATTTGAAAAAGCGGAAGATTTGTACCTGGTTTGTACCGCAAAACCTGACAGACTAGCAGAAACAAACTCGGATGGAAACGTTGGGAGATTTCATTGACGTTTGTGACCAAAATCCGGAGGTGATGAAACCTATCATTACAGGAGACGAGTTGTGGTGCTACCAGTATGATCCAGAGACCAAGAGACAGTCTATGGCGTGATGTTCAGAGTCATCTCCGCCTCCCAAGAAAAGTCGATGCACAAAGTCCAAGATTGAGACAATGCTGATTGCCCTTTTCGACAGCAATGGTGTCATTCATCATGAATTTGTACCCCAGGGTACACCTGTCAACACGGAATTCTACAAGAGAGTTTTGAAATGGCTACCGCAACGCATCAGACAGGTTCAGCCTGAACTGTACCGGAGTGGACAATGAAAGCTCCTCCACAACAATGCCCGTCTGCACACCGCGATCTGTGTGACCCAGTTTCTCGCTAACACCAGGTGACTGTTCTTCCACACCCTCCGTATTCTCCGGATTTGGCACCGACAGATTTTTTTTTTGTTTCCCCCATCTTAAACTAGTCGTGAAAGGCCACCAGTTTGACAGTGTAGCAGGTATTCAACAACGCGTGACAAGGGTTCTCCGGGAGATTCCAAAAGAAGCATTTGCTGCCAGCTTCCAGCAGCTTTGCAGTCGATGTTGATGAGACCATTCACCGAACTTTTCAGACACAGGTTGTATTTCTTGTGCTAGGTTTTATGTAATATGTTCCCTTCTCATATCAAATGTTTTTATATAATAGAATATGTTCAACTGTAATAGTATATCTCTAAAATTTATGTCATGGTAATCTAATTTAAATATTGTGGCTCTTCTTTTAGAAGCCCTCAACTTAAATATATCAGCCTAATTTGGTACCATTCGCAACAAACAAGGAAATCTGCCAACTATGGAATACGTATTTATGCATTACCCCTTTTAAGAAGTTTCCTCTTTAAGAGGTGGTGGTTTTCCTTTTTCGTGACCCCTTGAAAAACGTCTTAATATAGTTTTACTGTAATGGTTTTACATTCAACAAATTACTTTTACCGTTTTCAGAGACACAGAGTGTCAGAATATTTTCCACAAGATTTCTTTTAAATGCCAGTAAATATCTACTGACATGAGGCTGGCGTATTTGTATACCTTCAAATACCACCAGACTGAGCCAGAATTGAACCTGCCAACTTGGAGTCAGAAAGCCAGAGCTCTTCGGTTTGACATAAAGAAACTGTCTGATTGCATATTAAACATGTCCAGTTTGCATCTGTACATTCAGGCAAAACTAAGAAGAATTGCAGTCCTCATACAGGTTTAAAGATACCATTTTCAGATCCACTTCACATTTCTTGTTGACTGTTGAATACTCAAGACAAAAAAGTTCACTGAAATAACTGACAACTTACACTGATTGCTAATATAACAATTTATTGCTCAAGTTATCCTCCTGTTCAATACTGCTTTAGACTTAAAATTTACTTTTATACAGGTTTCACCCCTTCAATAGAAATTAATTGTACATAATAATGATTAAAACATTAAATTAATGAACAATATGTGGTCTACATCTAATGCATAGCTGGACTGTGTGTTTCAGATGGTGAAGCGCTAGCCTTCTGATCTCAAATTGGCAGGTTCGATCCTGGCTCAGTCTGGTGGTATTTGAAGATGCTAAAAAAAAGTCAGCTTTGTGTCGATAGATTTACTGACACGTAAATCTATTATCCAAAACATCAAGAAATATTACTCAAGACAAGTGGATCACTAGTGCAAACAAAGAATTTTAACAATTACAACATTAAGATCATCCAAAACATGAACTATGCCTTAGATGTAGACCGCATATTGTTAATTAATTTTAAGTGTTTTTAATCATTATTATGTACAATTAATTTCTACTGAAGATTGCCCCATCATGGTTGAAACCTGTATAGAAGTAAATTTTAAGTGCAGAACACTTGCAGTATTGAGCAGTATTGTTATATTAGCAATTTTAGCTGTATATGAAAATCATGAGATTCATATCTTGTCATAACTTACAATGATGTATAAACCACGTATTCTTTTTGAATTTGTGTGCGGAACAAGCAACAGTTAACCACTACTTCAGCAGGGAAAGTGGTTGCGCAACAGTTAACCACTAACTTCAGCAGGGAAAGTGGCTGCAGACTACAGGAAGAACAAGTAAACACCCACTGCCATCCTTGGAGCAAATAGAAAGTCTATTCACTCCCTTAACTTCAAAATATGGCGTTCCTTGAACAAATTATGTGACAAAATGTTACACAGATTACAAATATTGGTGCTTAATGATACTACTTACCTCATTTAATGTAATATATTGTCTACAACACCTGAATTAGATGAACAGGAAGTGTGAAGTATAGGAGTTAACTGACCAGCAATCCAAGAAAATGATGACGACTTATATTTTTCTTTCCATTTCACTGGTAAAGGTCAACTCTTTTCACCTTCATCTGATGTCACTGTCATTTTCTGTATCTTCACAGTTACTTTGTATTACATCATCTCCAACCTCATATTCACAGTAACTTTCAATGTCTAAAATCAGCTAAAAACTGTTCAATTTCATCATTGCCAAGGCACTTCAGCTTTTATGGCACAGCCATTTTCGTTGTTGTGATCGGAAGCAGAGAAGATATATATTTCATCATTGCTAGGAAACAAAGCCCTAAGATAAACATGAGAAAAATGTGAACTATCTGTCCTTCAGAATTTCCTTGAACTTCTATCGCCCATTTGAACTGATTGGACGTTGCACGTATTTTTACAGGCTCAGCAAAGTGAGCGCTGGACAAGAATGTAAATTTACAGGTTTAGCACAGGCAGCTTGTCATCGCACAATCTATATTTACGGGTTTAGCATTGACTGGGTTAAAGGTAGGAAATATCGTAACTTGAAGATAAAGATGGAATTCAACAGCACAAATTTGGGCAAATAATAATTTATAGGAAGAGGAATTAGGGATTGGAATAATTTATCAAGGGAAATGTTCGATAAATATCCAATTTCACCGAGCTCGATAGCTGCAGTCGCTTAAGTGCGGCCAGTATCCAGTATTCGGGAGATAGTAGGTTCGAACCCCATTGTCGGCAGCCCTGAAAATGGTTCTCCGTGGTTTCCCATTTTCACACCAGGCAAATGCTGGGGCTGTACCTTACTTAAGGCCATGGCTGCTTCCTTCCAACTCCTAGGCCTTCCCTATCCCATCGTCGTCATAAGACCTATCTGTGTCGGTGCGACGTAAAAGCAACTAGAAAAAAATAAAATCCAATTTCTTTGAAATCACTTAAAAAAGTATAGGTAAACAATTGATAGGAAATCTGCCACCTGGGCGACAACCCTAAATGCACATCAATGATGAATGAACAACAGTTTAACACACACAAACAAACTTATGCCACCCTGATTTGACTTCCAGCTCCCTGTACTCTCATCACTGTTCCCTTGTCCACCCCCTTTTCCCAGACTGCACCTCCCTATAGCCTTCCTAAACAAACCACATAACTTACACGTAGCCCTGCGGTTGAAGTGAAGGCCATCTGAATGCAGATCCGTAACTTGTACCCACTCATTAGGATCTACAAATTCACGCCCAGTTTCCCACATATGCGCTCCATTGTCTCATTTAAACCCCGATCATGCTCCAGTCAGTATCCCTCCTACACAATATCCCACTGATAACAATCACATGTTTTATGTATGTATGTATGTATGTATGTATGTATGTATGTATGTTCAGTCCATCAGCGCTTCCGCTGGTGGGATCCTCAACAATCAGATCAAAAATTAGATGTAGGGTTTTTCCAGCGTTTGCTCTATTAACCAGAGTTTCGTCAAGGTCTGACACTTGACTCGTCAGAGTGGGATGTGTCAGACCCTACCCACAGCTCTGCCATCAGCTGTCATAGATGGCTTAGGCATCACTGAAGAGGCATACTAGGGAAATGATGAGTGAGGTGCACAAACTTTATTTAAAGTAATAGAAAGTTCAACAAACAATTCTTGTACTTCAGAGAGCTTGCAACTTTTCTCACAAGCTCGAACTATCCAGCTACATCCCAAGAAGATTCTTGAAGTAGGAGGAATGTTAATTTTAGTGTATGCACTAAGGAAAACATAGCCAAACTTAAACTAAGAACTCACAACACACATCCACTTACTTGAAGTATGTATGCTCAAAGATATTCTTATCCTTGAGAAAATGCATATTGTCCTGCCAAATCCAATCCTCAAGTTCTTTACTCAATTCAAAGGTTGGACCACACTTTACTGGAGCAGATGGAATAAGAGAGTGGTGATCAGAATCAAGCACTTCATCCCATGATGACCGTTGCTCTCCATCACGACTACACCACTCGTAGAAGAGCATATAAGCACTATTTGTCTTCTCAAAGCTGAAGTCCATGAACTTATCTGTCACTGAATCATAGGTCTTGCTCTGAAACAAAAGTCATACATGTTTAATCCCTCAAGCAGGACATTCTAAATAGTCAGCAATCTGATACAATATTCTTTAGTTATTGTTCCTTCCTGTTTTCTTTGCAATATTAGAAGCTTCAATACATATTCCAACTGTCTGTTAAAAGATTAAGAATAAAACACAATATTATACAACCATGGCTGACTGGATCCCTCGCTGCGCTCCTTTTATCAGCCTTGACAATTGCGTGTGAAGCCCAGCATAAAGCTGTAATTGAAAAGATTCACCATAATGCCGCTGGAGAGCTACCCACCTAAGTCACCGACAGGAAGCTGTATACCACAAATTACCACATTTCCAGTTACATTTATATTATTTTGCTGTCTCAAGTGTTGGCAATGTGTTCGTAAGAAGGTGTTTGTTAGCTTGTTACTGAGAGTTGATAATTATGTGCTAATTAGTTATTTTTTATTCTGTAGTGTGGTGATTTGATTTTTGAAATTGTGTTCACAAATCTTGGAATATGCAATATTGTTGTGCCCCTTTTTTGTGCTTCGAACAGAAATTTTCTGCAAACAAGAACAAATGTAATGAGTGGCTCAGAGTGATTTCTCACCGTAACTTCATCCTAAACAAGAATTCTAATTTATGTGCTAGTTTGTTTTTTAAAATGGTGTAGTGTAGTGTAGTAATTTGTTTTCTTTAACTGTGTTTGGAAATATTCAAACATTTATTACTGTGTGCCTTTTTGTACTTCAAAAAGGAAAAAGAGCAAAGGGACACTATAACTTCATGAATTTCCTGTCGACCAGGACAAAACTCAGGAGTGGCTCAAAGCAATTTCTCACGATAACTTTGTCCCTAACACCAATTCTGCTTCTTCTGTTGTCTGTAGCCTTCATTACAAAGAACATGATTATTCATTTGTAGGCAAAAGTAGAAGAGTGCTAAAAGGTTCTGCACCATCAGTGTTCCATAACTATCCTAGTTAAAAGGTGACTAGTACCAAGAGTCCTACAAGAAAAATTACTAGAACCGCACCACCCTCATGCAAGAAATGCAAAAGAGTTGAAGCTTCTTATCATTTTCAAAATCCTGTTGCAAGCTGTTCAACAGCCAATAATGATGGTACAGGCAATTTTTCAAATGTCACCTTCAATGCAGAACAAGTAGCTACAGTGAAGATATGCCTGACACAGAAATGACATTACAAGCAGAAGGATGACTGAAACACCTAAGTTTGTATTATAGCTCCTTACAACCACACTTGAATTAGGACTTTCATCTTAGTTTCCTGTTTCTATTTTTGGATGTCTGTTACCCCTAAATTTTCTTTCATTGAATAATCCTTTAGGCGGAGTCATATTTGCCACAGCAACACAACACATTTTTATCTAAGATAATCTGAACTTAAACATTTAAACAATGACAAGTAGGAACCATTATGGTTATGACAGAACGGCCAATGTATGAAGCTAAGTCTTACCTGTGCAATGAATAGTTTACGAAGTACTTACTCAAAATATTGAATTTCTATTTAAAATCCTAGTACAAGGTATGAATGAAATGTAATCTGAAACTATATATTGAAATTAAAATTTAAAATGTTTGAGTCAAAATATTCATGTTATCCATACACTGAATATTTAAAACAAAAAATGTTTATGTTTTGACAACGCCCCTTTTCCTGACAGAAGTACTTGAAGAATTTTAAAAATATAATTGAACAATGACTCTTAACCTCAAAATTAACATCAGAAGACAAAAGTATTGTGGTACGTTCTGCTATGTATCCAAATGCTATGGACAATAAAAGTAATTACTATTACTCCTCTCAGTTAAGGAACATCAGTTAGACTACTCCATCTCTCCGCAGTTTCATTTCCCGATGTTATTTTGGCAAATATCAACATAAGTAGTCAATGTAACATACTCCTTCATTCCTCCAAATTAAGATAAATCAGCAATCAAAGTCAATATCAGAACATCAGCTGGACTACTCCATCTCACCGCATTTTCATTTCATGACACTATTTTGGCAAATATAACGAAAGTAACCTTTAGGATGAATCATTTTAACAGTATTAACCTATGTAACATTCTCCATATCTCTAAATTTTAATAAATTGGCAATCAAAGTCAATTTCTTTTCTATAGAGGAGTATGCATTTAGACTGCAAAAACTTAGGTCACCAGCACCACGTCGAGCTATAATCCTACTCCGATTACAGTGCGTGGACCCGATTGCCAAGGCCAGTAAGGAGCTAGCTAGAGAGACACATCAAGTCAGCTGTGATACAACAAATACTCAATAAACACAAGAGTAGGAAAAATATAAGATTTTTTCATATTAGCAAATTACTATTGTTGAAATCACAATTTTCACACGTAGAAATGGAAAAAAAAAATATATCACTACCAATTTGTTAAGAAGGAAGCCATATTTTCCAGTGTCGACTCAATTAAATGTAACTTACATGCTTTTCAGTCTGTCAGACACACAAGTTCAATACAAATATTACACTATAACATACCTGTAAAAAGCAAACACTACCGAACAAGGAATAAAAATAGTGTGTTAAATAGTGTGTATTTATTCCCTGTTCAATAGTGCTATTTTTCTTTTTACAGGTATGTTACAGTATAATATTTGTAGTGAACTTGTGTATTTGTAGACTGAAAAATTTTTAAGCTACATTTACTACCATTATCCACCTTCTAGCGAATATCCAAATATGCAGATACAGCCCTGAGTAAATTTACCATTCATAGAAAGACCACCATAAACTGCAACTAACATGTAAATAATTTTACAAAACATTAAACTAGGTTTGAATGTGACATCATTCATTATAATTTTCAGCTTTACCTAAAAAAGAAACCATTTCCCATAGCAATATTTTCAATTGCTTTGTATTCAAATATTATGAATTAAAACTGTGAACAAAACTGGCAAACACTACACCATGCTCACCTAACAAGTTAATATCGTTTTATGAACAAATTCCATGGTTTCTACAAGTGAGTACCATAATTTGCTACCAAAACATATATACTGATGTACTGATATATTCTACTCATTGTGGTATCAGTTTTAATCTTACTTCTTCTTACTGATGCACACGATCAATAACTGTACAACATCTAGCATGCAGAAAGATATGGAGAGACAATTAACTCATTTCTGCAAAGATTGATCTACACCTCCAACCTTTGGTCCAACATCGAGTATACAAAGTTGAGAATTAAATCCCAGGACAAAATTCTGGTGTACAAAAATCTGATAGTACTCATTCATTCATTCATTCATTCATTCATTCATTCATTTATTCATTCATTTATTTAGCTTCCATAGACTGTACAATTACATATTTTGAAATATGCCAACAGTATAGGATTTGTCAAGTGATTTCTTAATACTTTAATATGCACAATAATGAACATTCTGAAAGAAAAAAAAAGAGAAAAAACAAACAAACAGAAACACCAAATACCTCAATGTTAGGACAGAATATTTTAATTTTTTTAAATAATAAATAATATTAATAACCAATATTTACAAGACAAAATAAAAATCTATGAGTGTGGTGTTAATAATATATACATAATCAATGAGACATTAACATATTTTTAAGGCTATATACTAGATATTATGAATGTTTACAAGTTAATAAGTAATAGCATCATTACCAGCACTTCATCATATATTCTTCTGTACTATAGAAGCAGCTACTCAGCAGGAGATTTTTAAAGCTGTGGTAAATGTACTGACGGGACTAATATCTTTAATCTTATTTGGAAGCTTATTATACAGTCTGATTCCAACAGAGTCTACATGTCTCAAGGCAATGGTTTTACTCTTGTGCTCGACAAAAATATTATTTCTTGTTTGCGTCTGGTAATTGTGATTGTCAAAATTCTTTCTGAAGTGATCAATATTTTTTTCACATGTAGAATGCATTGCATGATGTATATGCTTGGTACTGGGAGTATCCTTAGTCTCTTAAATAATGTTCTGCAATGATCTAACCTGTTACGCCTCGATATAATTCTGAAGGCTCATTTCTGTATTCAAAAAATAACATCAAGATTTAATTTGTAGCAGCACCAGAAACCAACAGCGTAAGTGATGACTGAATGGAAATATCCAAAATATGCTATTCTAACATATTCTTCACTACAACTATTAGAAAAAATCCTTAAGGCAAAACAAACAGAACTCAGAGACTTCCCTTTTTTTTTTTTTTTTTTTTTTTTAATATGACAATCCCATCTTAATTTTTCATCTATATGGACACCTACAAATTTTGTGGTCAACGTATTTTCAATTGTATTTGCATTTAATATAAGGTTGTGTTTATTTTTGCAGTTTTGTCATGGTAGTTAGATGCCTTGAATTCCATGTGTGTATGTATGTTCAGTCCTCAGCCCTAAGGCTAGTTGAATCCTCAATAGCTTTGCCATCAGCTGTCGTAGATGGCCTAGGCATCACTGAAGCGGCGTACTAGGGAAATGAGGAGTGAGGTAGTTTCCTGTTTCTTTCCTCACAGAGCCAGAAGTTGTTATTACATATCAGTCTGCCAAGCCCACTGAAATGCATGCACCAACCGACCCTGTGAGCAACATTTTCACACCATTCATAGCCGGGACTGGCGGCATAAGGAATGGCATTACTAGCATCGCTCATACCTCAGTCACTTTCATATTGTCAAAGCCAAGGATACGACAGAGACGGATCAATGAAAATAAGAAAATTGAATCGGTCGGAGCTAAAGGGTAATAAGTCAGTTTTTACAACTTTTCAGGAGAATCAAAAAACATTCCAATGTTTAAACTGTTTTATATACTTGTATCAGAAGATTTCTATGTTATAGATAATGAAAAGACACTTCACTGAGATAAACGTTGACAGTAAATTGCTACATACAGTTGAGAAATAAACATTAACAATTTTTGGACTTAATGCCTTTTACATCTGTATAAATTAAATGACCATTGAAATGGATATTCGGAAACATTATGTAATGTAGATTTAGTCTTGAATGATGTTTATGACAATACAAACACTGTATAATGCACTGTCACTACTTCGATGCCATACTCAACAACTGTATATGCAATTCTGTCGAGTACACCAGTCTTGGCCATTCCAGTAGTTCATCATAGAAGAATCTAGCATCATGGCTAACATATTTCACCACCTTTTTTATGTTGTCAAGTTTGTTCGTATTAATGGGAATTTTATCATCATAGGCTTTGATGTTTGGCATAGTTATCCCTGAAAAAAGTTTTGGTTTCTCTAAGAAGAATGTATGTTTAACAGGAGAGTTGATGTAGATTGCTGCTTTAACTACCCCTACTTTTGTAGTTTTATACGTAAACTGTTTTGAACTTGCTGGTGTGAATTGCTGTTTCTAGTTTCTCTGCAGATTTTTAGTTTGCACAGGCGGTACAGTTTTCTTAAAGAAGAGAGGCCACAATTATCGAAGTTAAGTATTTCTTCTGTTTTCACCATATGAACTTCAATGTTTTTCTTGCTATTTGCTAATATCTCTACGTATTCCGCTGGAGTGAAAATACGATCACTTTTATTAATCTTCTTTTTTGAATACTCCAAAATTCCTGTCACATGGCAAAATGAATGCCCACGCTCAGGAAATCTATGGACAATGGATTGGAATCTCCCATTGGCTGTCAAGGCCATGCACATTCTGATCATCGTGTGGTTCTTGCTCTGACCTGGACAGCCATCACAGAATAAGTTGACATGTTTAATATGTTTGGGCACATAATTTTCAAAGTAATGCGACAGGAATGAACAAACTTTGTTTGCACCCTTTTTCCCTTCTCCTTCATGATATAGGTAAATTACAGATTTGTCTGTCTTAATATCATGCACATTGAAAGTATTCACCCAGAGTTGCCGCAAATAGAATATATCTTGCACAGCAATGTTAGGGAGTGGAAGATTCTGCATTAAATCGAAAGCCAAAGCGCATGTCCCAACGTTCACATTACATAAGGTCTTCATGCTGTGTAGGGAACTGTAAAATTTCCGACTCCAGCGAAGAAGTACTTCCAACTCTGCTTTGGCTGCTAATTTAACATTGTCATTTAAGTGAGGACTCTTTATTTTAGCATTAAGCTCTTCACATGAAGAACATGTGTCTATTTGCAGTCTTTCGAAACGATAATCAAAATTATCACGTAAGTACTGCCTGTAAAAATCATTTTTGAATTTAGTTTCTGGATGTGTAGTGCAGTACATTTCATGCATTTGTTTAACATCCAATCTGGCATCTAAGTATTGAGTTTCTTTCCCAGCATAATGCGAAGATTTCACCGGGAATGATCTGATATGCTCATCAATGCTCTGAGTCACATTTGCAGGAATCTTGTTCACAGCTGGTGTTCTGCCCCTCTTGACTATCGGTTGTTCACCCCTAAGCAGACTTCGTGTCAAATTAAACACTCGTTTTGTCCCTATAGCATGTAAGCTACAGAAAGCTTGATGACAGACCAATGTCCTAAACGCCCCATTCATACCGAAATACTGGAAACATGCAATGCGTCTGTTTTCTTGTAGGCCATCTTTTACCCTAGGTCTGCGCTGTTTAACTTGCACCGCTTTGATGAGACCCTGTAAGTATACATCTTGCATGCTTTTGTCTAGCATATTGTGAAAGGTCGTGAAAATACTATTCTTCATATCATCACCTATAGTTTGGAAACATTTCCTCTGACATCTGGAAACAAGATCCGTACAAAATATTAACCATGATGAAATAGTGCACTGTATTCATTACCAGAAATGTGCCTTAGTGACAAACTGTGATAAACTTACCAAACTACTTGCATGCAGTCGCCTCCTATTGTCTTTTCATTCACAACATTTCCACTATGATTTGTGTACTTTAAACCTTTCACTACAGCACGTTTGATTATATTCTTTTTAATGGAAGCGCCGTTCCTTTTCCGTTTTGGTGACATGACAAACCTATCTTCCACATCTTGGGTGGTGTGCTAAGTCCCAACTGATGAGCCTAACTTAGCACACGAGGGCGAAACGCAGGCAACCAAGAATGAGTTAGCTGGAAAATTTATAATGTCCAATAACGGACCATTATATTGGTATTAATGTAAAATATGACAATATTGCAGCGCGAAATTGCCAAGGATTTGCAGAGAAAGAAATTAAGGTCGTGCATGCCGGTGGTGCCAACATTAGATTCAAGATACGGTGCTATAAGGAATCATCTCAAAGAGTTAGTTCTTACTTCCACCGTATAACAATTCATAGTATATGATTCAGGCAAGAGGGAGAAGTCTGACTTGATTCCTTCTTTCACTTTTCAAAGAGCATCACATTGGTTATATGTTTCGCTTAGGAAAATAAAAAAGACATATTGTGACTTATTACCCTTTAGCTCCGACCAATTCAATTGCTCTAGCCTATACCAGAAGACATAGTACACTGTAAACACTACGTCCCGCCAGCAAAGGTATGAATTCCATGTATTGGGTCTTTTTTAGGTTCAATGTTAATTTTTCCTGAACCATGATTCTAACCTAAACAGGACCATATTTGCTGCAGTTTCTATAGACATAGGGTCAGGATTATTAATAATTATGTTTATATCATCAGCATACAAAACTGCAGTTTCTACTTGGTTATTGTGAGGAAGATCAAGATCAAGAAAAGAACAGGCCCCAAAATACTACCCTGCAGAATACCTAAGTGTATGTTTTTTACCTGAGAGTGATATGTCTCATTATGCCCTTTACAGTTACAATGTGTAATTTCAACAAACTGGGATCGTTTATCCAGGTATGATCTAAACCAGTCTGATATAATTTGTGCAACAATATTACATGATCTACAGTATCAAATGCCTTTGAAAGGTCAAGAAATAGTCCTAACACAGTTACATAATTATCAAGAGCATTTACGACCAACTATGTAAAATGTGATAAAGCAAACAAAGTACTTCTGCCAGCTCTGAACCCGTGTTGTGCATTATTTAACAAGTTATATTTGATTAAAAATTTAGTAAGCCGATCTTTCACAGCACATTCAAATATTTTTGAAAAAACAGTAAGTATTCATATTGTCCGGGCCCGCGGTGTAGGGGCAACGTGTCTGCCTGTCACCCGGCGGCCCTGGGTTTGATTCCCAGCTGGCTCAGGGTTTTAAAAATGTAAATGATTAATATCCCTGGCCAAGGGACTGGGTGTTTGTGTCATCCTTTACGCTCCTTTCCTCACAGTCAACACTTTACACTTCTGCAATATCCAAATACATGCAGGTTACTAACATAAAAATATGGCGTAAGCAGAGGCAAAAGATCTTTCTAGGTTGACAACCCAAAAAATAGCATTCAAAAAAAAAGGATTGATATTGGTCTGTAATTATGTAAATTGTGTGAGTTTCCACTTTTAAAGACCGGGATAACTTAAGATATTTTTAGGAGATTAGGAAACTGACCACTAGAAAATTGTTCATTCATGAGGTAAGTTAAAGACTGTACCAGATAAGGAGCCCATGTTATAATGAGTTCTATGGGAATTTCATCTACACCTGTGGAAGTTTTATTCTTCTAAGACTGTATCATTTTAAGAACTTCCAATTGTGTTACTGGAGTTAATTGCATAGAGTTTTGCACAAAGGTTGGGCGTTCTGGTAATACATCTGATTTATTTGCATTTTCAAGTTTGTGTGGTAAGGATAGAAAGAAACCATTTATGTAATTGGCCAAATGATGGGGGTCATTAATTTGTATTCCCTTATTATTTTTTATGGCAGCAACTTTATTTGCAACTGCGTGTCTGTTGGTTTCTCCCTTGATTACATTCCATATGGTTCGTGATTTATTGCAAGACTGTAACTTTCTTGTTATTGTGCATTATCTTAGCCGCCCTAAGAACTCTTCGACAGACTGATTTGTAGTTTTTAACATACTTAAAAAAACAGGTCACACCTCTGCTGTGCAAATCTACTTAGTAATTTACATTTTCGACTTGTAATCCATATACCTTGTAACGTTCCAGACGTTACAGTGTAATTATGTTAATTTTATTATGTGTAATTAATTCAGGAATTTAACGTCATGATATTTATTTTGGTATGTAATTGTATTATAATTCATGTTTAATCATTTGCTCACTATCATTTCATTACTTTGTAACTACGACTTGTAAACGAGGGCTGAATATCCTAATATTCACTTAGATTCTTGCGACATTAGTTTAAAATTAACTTGCAGTAGATTTCCTCTATCTTGCCACATCACCGAGGAAGAAGGAAGGACAAATTTAGACATCAAGTTCTGGGAAAAGCGAGCAAGTGTTCAAGCGTTCTAACGTAAGCTACCGTATTTCGACCAGAATTATTCAAACTGATCACCGCCTATATTTTAAAAGGAGCGTCATGTTGCCATGGATACTGAGTGAAAGGACTAATAGAAGAACAGTTGATATCATGGTTAAGACCCGTCAACTCTAATATCTGGAGTGGGGTGAAACGTGTCATCTGATTGGACCACGTGTAGCGACCTGTAATTAGAGCCAGAGAAGGTTATTAAAGGGCGTGTTGGAGCTCTTGGCTTCATCTTCTACGGATCTTCTACGAGACTTCTACGTTATTCTGATCAATATTATTCTACATTATTCTACTTGATCCTCTACTCGATTCTTCGTCTCGATACTTAGAAATTCTGAATGAGGGGTGTATAGCCACTCTCATCAGGAAGTACGTACAGCTCGGCTACAAGACCGGTTTGAACCAGTCTAAGTCAATAGGTAGTATTAATCTAGATAGAAATTAAACTTCAGAGAACATTTTCAGTAAAGTTGGAAGGATTCTTAATTGAGTATCCTCTCCATATAACCCAAGGTGGTTCTTCTAACTATGACTTAGGGCTTATCTCCAATATATGGGATAAAGCATAATAGGGAGTGTTAGTTTTGAAGTCATCTTCCAATTAGTGGTGGGTGCAATTTGCAAGGCAGGAATGGTACTTAGCTGCAGATGAAGTGATCTCAAAGACGACCGGTGATGTTCCAGCTACAAGGATGGAAGCTTTCCAAGGACCAGCAGAACAAGACTACATGGTGAGCAAGCGAGTTAAAGATATTGCAAGTTTTCGCGAAGTAGAGTCATTCAATTTTTTTTGTTAAATTCATTTTCTATTTTAAATTCAGTTCTCGTTAAACCGTCGTCATTTATATTAAAGATAATAAATAATATTTTTCTAGTTCACTTTAATCAATCTGCCTTAATTAGCCTTTTGATTTATAATTCTCCTGCTTAATGATTAGTGCACTATCACCCCACCCCTGTGATAAGAGTCCGTCCAAGCTTGATTATAAATTTTTGTCTTTAAGTCCTCAACTTAAAGATTGGCGCCCTTAGCTTGAATGGTTGCATTTCTCGTTCGATGATTGTTCTCCGAGAGGGGAAGTCACATAAATGCCGCTCCAACGTGTGGCGAGAAAATCATTAAGTACGGAGCAGTTAATGACAGTAACGATATCAGAATTCGTATTATGGGCAAAATTTGGATATCCACGTTGCATTAGGAGTGTTTGATTGTGGGAAGGGTCATGGCTGATCAAACGAAAGAGGAGAGGATGTTGCGCAGTGGACGGGCGATAAAAGGCAATAACGTATTGAGTTGAGAGGAAGAGTTGTGTAGTCTAGTAGAGGAAATTGAAGATAGAAGTGTAAGTAGTATGGAGAGTGAAGGCAAGCAGAAAGAAGTCAGTATGGAGTCAGATGATAGTAGGATGGGGGGCGAAGCGGAAGTAAACACTAACAATGAAAGTAATAATAATGATCAGTTAATGGGAATGATGCAGTTAATGTTAAGTAAGATAGAGGACAGTAAAACTGAAATAAAAAATGAATTGGAACAAACTAAATCTGAGCTTAAAAATGAATTGGAACAAATTAAAACAGATGTAGAACAAACTAACACTAAAATTGAGAATATTAAATATGAACTTAAAGAACAGTTAGAGCAAACTAAAGCTGAATTAAGCAGGGAGATGAGGGAAAATAAGGAAGAAGCGAATCGGAGAATGGACGAACACAGTAGGCAGTTACGCGATCTGGTGGTAAAAAATGAACATTTTAATAAGCGATTAGAGGACCAGAAAAGCGAATATGTACGGCAAGGGAAAGAGGTAGAAGAAAAGTTTGCGGAGCAGAGAAGTGAATTCCTGGAATTAATAGGGAAGGAAAACAACTCTACTAGGGAGGACGTAATGAGGCAGGTCACTAGTATTGATAAGAGAGTTGAGACTCAAAGAGGGGAAATACGGATATTCAAAGACCACGTCCAACAAGAGATTGACACGGTAAAGCTTAGAATAGAAGATGAGACCCGGGCAAGTGAAGAAAGGTTTGCGATAGCTGAAGAGAATAAGATTGAAATTAGGACATTGAAAGGGAAGCAGGTTAATTTGGAGAGAGAAATTGATAGGAGAGACAGAGATGTAGAATGCCGGATGGAGAAAGCAGAAAATAAGTTAAAACAGGTGGCAAAGGATAAACAGGTTTTCACGGGAAGGCAATGTCTAGGAAATAGCTACATTAGGGAAATTGAACTACCTAAATTTAATGGGAAACAAACGAACCTGCTAGATTTCCTTAAGATGATAGAAAAACGATTTGAAAAGCGTCTAGAGGAAGGGTCTATGGACTGGGAAGATGTTATGGAAAATACTGACCATGCTTTTGTAGGAGAAACTCGGTCTTGGTTCATGGTATATAGGCAAACGATGACGAACCTGAAAGAATTCAGAAATAAGTTTAGAGAGAAATTCTGGAATGAAGCGATACAAGCTCGGGAGAGAGAAAGGGTGGTATTTGGGAGGTACAAACAGCATGAGGGAGTCACTATAACCGAGTACTTCCTGGCACATGTCATGATTTGTCAGAACTTAGATGGTATAACCGAGGGGTCTGATGTAGTTAGACTACTTTTGAGACATTTTCCGGACAGGGTGAGAGAAGCGGCCTGCATGCAAAAAGTTGGAACTATTCAGGAGATGGAGAACCTACTAGGCAGTTTTGATGCGTTAGGTAACCTTAGGAGTAGAACGGAGAATATTCAGAACTTTAGTCATCACAACGGAATGAGACATAACGGTAGAATACAGAATCACGAAGCTCGCAATCAGTTCAGACCTCAGCAGAACAGCAGGAGCGGAGCACCTGAATATAGGACAGGAAATTCCCAACGGAGGCCAGAGCAAGGTACTAATGAGTCCAACATCAATACACAAAGGGAACCTTTAAACTAACTAGAGGCTGTAATGTTAGGTCAGAATTCCAGCCTAGTACGAAAGTAGCGAAGTGTCTTGCCATGAAAGTGTTACCATATGACCTAGATGTTAGAGACGATTTGTTGTATGAACCCGAGCAGAATAATGGAGATTCAAGTAATAAAGTAGTCAATCCCGTTGTTAAATTGAAAGTCTGGGGGGCGTGGGTTAAAGTTTTGATTGATTCTGGTAGCCAAATATCATGTATTAGTTCTCAGTGGTATGAGTCAATAGTGAAACAGGGTATTCAGTTGGAGGAAATGCCTGTTAAGTCTACTTTCATCATTACGGCTGTTGGAAAGAGGTCTAAGCAAATTTGTAAACAAGTAGCTGTCCCGATCTGCATTAATAATTCTATTAGCGTTCAGATATGTTTGGTAATTCCGCATTTGATATTTGATCTTATCTTGGGATCTGACTGGTTAACGTTAAAATTGGCTCAGTTAAATTACAATGATCTAGTGCTAAATTTGAGGTGGAATAATGAGGATATCAAGGTCAAGTTTGAGGAGGAAATTCAGAGGAAAACGGAAGTTAGTACAGTGTGGAGAATGAGAGAGGTTTCTAAAGTAAATGAAGAGGCTAGTGAGGGCCTGAAGTTGTGCCAGTTGTGGATTAATGAGGATAAAATATGTGGCTTGAAAGAAGCCGTGAGTAGAAATCAGTTAAATGAAATCCAGAAGGACAAGTTATTTGAAGTGTTGTGTGAACATGTGGAGATTTTCTCCGAGAAACCTGGTGTTACCCATCTGTATGAACATTCTTTTTCTGTGCTGGATAAGACTCCATTCAGCGGACCGCGGTATCCGATACCACACAAATATGCCAAAGCCGTAGAGGATCAAATTCAAGCTATGTTAGCAGACGATGTGATTGAATTATCAAACAGTCAATATGTTAATCCCTTAATTGTCGTGCCTAAGTCTGATGGATCAATACGTTTGTGTATTGAATGCGAGAGCGTAGTGAGAGTGTTAGGTTTGCCTGAGGAACCACCTCATAATGCTGAATTTTACGTCCGACTGGCACGGGAGAACCTGATTAAATCTGGAGATAAACGTAAAAGGCAGCAGAAACGTAAGGTACTGGATAACTTTGAGGTATGTGATATGGTTTTGGTGAGAGTTCCTATGTTGTCAAATAGTGAGGATAAGGTAACAAAGAAATTTTTTCTTTTATATCAAGGCCCTTATAAAGTACATAGAAAACTAGGACCCTGTGCTTACAAGTTAGCGGATGGCGAGAGCGTAATGAATGGTTCATATAACAGTAGTAGTTTACGGAGATACCTGTCGTGTGAGGTGGCTGAACCGGATTGTGAGATATAGGTCAGTAACTCGGGGAAGTTGCTACTTGTTATGTCAGACTACGAGCGGAATGAGTTTACGTCTCAATTGTGGTGGTATTTCCTAGTTGTGTTTGTAAACAAGGGAGGTGTTTGTGTGGCGGTAGATTTACGCTCGTTCATTGACGATAGATCATCTGTTTTCCGTATGTGAGGCCATGAAATTTTATATATTTGTTTTCTGAGATGTTACAGAAGGCTAATTAAAGCTGACGACGGCAAATAATTAATTTTCCCGTATGTGCATTTCTAACTTGCAATAATTTTACCGTGAGCTTAAATCACGTGTGTATTTGTGTGGAGTGTATTGCATCCTGCTTCAAGATAAGGTAGAAACATTCGAAAGAGTGATAAAAGTGTAAATTGTTTGTATCATTTGTTTTCCATGGTTCTAATGTAAAAGATTGGAAGAGAACGTGTTACTGCTATCTAGCAAAGAATGTCGGAGAGATGGGGAGTAAAAGGACAAATAGACACTCGGCAGAGTCTGTAATCTGAATTGTATATATATTATGTTATATTCTCTAGGATAATCTTGTTTTTTACAAAAATGGAAAGTTGCTTGTGTTGGGCATAATTTAGTATCTAAACCTCAAGATGAACTGAAATAACAGACATTCGCAATGGTAAGCAGTCTAAGAGAGATATGGAAACAGTGAGATATAATTAATTGTATGAAAATAATGTCGCTCGTTATGGGCAGGTAATAGAGGTATTTCAAGTCAATGTGGGAGTAAGTGTGTGAGTTCTCAACTCATGTGATATTTGTTAAGAACTCATGGGGGCGTATGTAACGTTCCAGACGTTACAGTGTAATTATGTTAATTTTATTATGTGTAATTAATTCAGGAATTTAACGTCATGATATTTATTTTGGTATGTAATTGTATTATAATTCATGTTTAATCATTTGCTCACTATCATTTCATTACTTTGTAACTACGACTTGTAAACGAGGGCTGAATATCCTAATATTCACTTAGATTCTTGCGACATTAGTTTAAAATTAACTTGCAGTAGATTTCCTCTATCTTGCCACATCACCGAGGAAGAAGGAAGGACAAATTTAGACATCAAGTTCTGGGAGAAGCGAGCAAGTGTTCAAGCGTTCTAACGTAAGCTACCGTATTTCGACCAGAATTATTCAAACTGATCACCGCCTATATTTTAAAAGGAGCGTCATGTTGCCATGGATACTGAGTGAAAGGACTAATAGAAGAACAGTTGATATCATGGTTAAGACCCGTCAACTCTAATATCTGGAGTGGGGTGAAACGTGTCATCTGATTGGACCACGTGTAGCGACCTGTAATTAGAGCCAGAGAAGGTTATTAAAGGGCGTGTTGGAGCTCTTGGCTTCATCTTCTACGGATCTTCTACGAGACTTCTACGTTATTCTGATCAATATTATTCTACTTGATCCTCTACTCGATTCTTCGTCTCGATACTTAGAAATTCTGAATGAGGGGTGTATAGCCACTCTCATCAGGAAGTACGTACAGCTCGGCTACAAGACCGGTTTGAACCAGTCTAAGTCAATAGGTAGTATTAATCTAGATAGAAATTAAACTTCAGAGAACATTTTCAGTAAAGTTGGAAGGATTCTTAATTGAGTATCCTCTCCATATAACCCAAGGTGGTTCTTCTAACTATGACTTAGGGCTTATCTCCAATATATGGGATAAAGCATAATAGGGAGTGTTAGTTTTGAAGTCATCTTCCAATTAGTGGTGGGTGCAATTTGCAAGGCAGGAATGGTACTTAGCTGCAGATGAAGAGATCTCAAAGACGACCGGTGATGTTCCAGCTACAAGGATGGAAGCTTTCCAAGGACCAGCAGAACAAGACTACATGGTGAGCAAGCGAGTTAAAGATATTGCAAGTTTTCGCGAAGTAGAGTCATTCAATTTTTTTTGTTAAATTCATTTTCTATTTTAAATTCAGTTCTCGTTAAACCGTCGTCATTTATATTAAAGATAATAAATAATATTTTTCTAGTTCACTTTAATCAATCTGCCTTAATTAGCCTTTTGATTTATAATTCTCCTGCTTAATGATTAGTGCACTATCACCCCACCCCTGTGATAAGAGTCCGTCCAAGCTTGATTATAAATTTTTATCTTTAAGTCCTCAACTTAAAGATTGGCGCCCTTAGCTTGAATGGTTGCATTTCTCGTTCGATGATTGTTCTCCGAGAGGGGAAGTCACAACCTTAGTGATCCATGGCTTTTTTGAAGTTTCATTAATTACTCCAATGTAATTCAAATTGCCTTAAAAAATGCTTAAAAAGGTTTTATACTTTTGTTCAATGCTATGACCAAATGTTATTGGAGCCCAGGTCTAAAGTTTAAGACTTTCAATGAAACTGCACCATGCAGCTGCAGAGAAAAAACAAATCAATTGTGATTGCATCATTTTGATTGAATGGTTGTTAACAATCCCAATTTCTAGTTGCAAAATTTGAGCGTGATGATCTGATAATCCAAAATTTATATATTGGATGCTTGAATTTTATAACAATGGAAATTAATACAAATGTTGTCTATCGTAGCTGAGGTGGCAGTTACCCGAGTATATGTAAGAATTAAGTACTTTAGATTACAGCTTTGAAGAACATGCAGTAGTTGTGATGTTGACGGAAGGTTTTCTTCAGCAAAATCTATGTTAAAATCACCACAAAGTATTACTTCTGTGCTGCTATTCCTACCAAAAATGTTATGAAGGACTTGATCAAGAAAATCTCCACATCAGCATCCGGTGAACGGTACACAGTTAACAGAATTACCCTTTTACCATAGGGAAGCTTAAATTCCACTGAAGTTAGTTCAAATTCTAATTCAGAATTATGCACTTCAAGATCCTTCCTTTCTTCAATATTAATGAGTTCAAGTTCATCATTATTACACCAATGTTCATCCAAACAGGTAAACATAACATCCTGTATTGAATTTAAAATTACTTGTAATTCTGAAATTGTATTTTTAAGACACTGAATGTTCTGATGAAATATTTTGAACTGCTATTCCCACCATCCAAGTCATTACCGGTATTTAATTCTAGACCCACATTCTGGATTGAAATGTTATTGGATCCAGAATCTTACACACGTTTCCCGGACTAGGTAGTTCTAGGACAGTCTTTTCCTTATCTTTACTTGTAATGATGTTACTTATTAACTTGCTTACATATTGCTTCCCCAGTTTATTCAAGTGCATGCCATGCCTCAAATGAGAAGTTCAGTTTAATTTACTGATGTCTAATAGTGTAACATTTCTGAAATGACTACAGTAGAATTCCGCTGTAACAAACACCAGTATAATGAAATTTTCAGAATAACGCATTTCTTTTCTTTTGTCCCTTCCCTTTTCCCCTACTTGTTGTTTGTTAAAATATTTCATTTTAATGAATTTTGTAGTTTCAGTTTAACGAATTACAATTGCGCTCTTTTCTTTACCAATTTGACCATATTTTCTCAAAATTAAAACTAAAATTCATCCTGTTATATGACCAACATTTTTCTTGTTACATTATTTCGTTATTCAGACGATATGATTGCCATTTTCCATATATGCACCGTACGCGATCGAGAAGGCAATCGCTTTTGTGTAACCAATATGCTTCACCCGTCATCCAATGTAAGACGTCACTCCATTAGCTGAATAGGAGCACCAAGTTCGCAATCCAGCAATGAACGCTACACTTTGTGTAACCAATAGGCTTCACCCATCAACCAATGTAAGACGTCACACAATTGGCTGAGTAGGGTCGCGATGTTTGTAATCCACCAATGAATGCAACGGTTTTGTCGCATCATGCATTGCATGTTTCTTCTTCGTATTTAATTCGCAAAGCAACGTGTTTCTGTTAAGGTTATATCATTAAACTTGCAAAGTTCGTGTGCATTTCGTCAAATAAAAAAGTTCATATCATCGCAAATGAATAAGCAGAAGCATCAGCAGTTTTCGTTGAGTGAAATACTTGAAGTAGAGAAAGGCGTAAAGAAAGGAGAAGTAGCGAAGAAGTATGGCATTAGCCCGTCAACACTTTCTACCTTTTTTAAAACAGAAAAGTAAGAGGAAAACATTGATGTTAATGCCCTAGGTCCACAGCGTAAAAATCAAGACAGCCGAATACAAGGAGGTGGACCAAGCCGTCTATACATGGTTTGTGGACCAGTGAGGGGAGAACTACCATATGATGAGGAGTACTTCATTGATACTGTATAATTTATAACATTTCAACAATTATTGGAAGAGTGGACACAGATTTTAACACTTCTCAATAACATTAAGCAATTCATAAGTTAAATAAATAAAAAAGAGAGAAAGTATGTTATTTTAATTTTGTTTATTGTTCAGGTATAATGTGTTGTTATATGTTTCCTTTTTTCAGGTATTTTCTAAATTTTATTTATTCATAAATTAGTTTTGACAGACTGCAGAACCTAACAGTTATAAATTAACGGAGTCAAAACTGAAAAGAAATGACTTCCACTATCTTGCGACATAACTTATGCATGTAAACAATAATGGTCTTGAAATCTTGAGCCTTAAGCTCATAATAAGAGGTGTAATGTTAGTTCAAAGTATTATGTTCTAAATTATGTCGATTTTTATTGTTTAAGGAGCTTTGTTACTCTTGATAAGTAGGTAGAATGAGATCAAATTCCAAGATGCAGGTGAAATTAGCCTTGCCACAGTGCTGATGATGGTCGAATGGGAGACTCAAAAAAAACTTTCTTAAAGGTGGAATAATGAAATTTTCTTCGTAGGAAATAAGCATTGAGTATATGTCTAACAAATTAAAAAGTGACTTACAAAGGACCTATGATAATAGACGTGGGAAGAACACCATTATGGAACTTTTTGCTTACCTCCTCTTGTCTTGCTTGGCAAGGAGAGAGCATGTTAGTCTCCGGTAAGAACGCAACTAAAGTACGGACCCAGTGTATGGAAACCTCCTCAGGATTGATTCAAGAACTGGAAAAAATCCAAAGAGCAGCTCTGACTTTTAACCCCATTTATCACCATGCCATTGCCTGCTGTCCATCTCACAACATTATCAAGGTCATTTTGCAGTAGCTCACAATCTTGTAACCTATTTATTACTCTATACAGAATAACATCCCCTGCAAAAAGCCTTATCTCTGATGTATTGAAAAGGTTGACAATATAATAAACTTGATATGTTTTAACTTCATATATGAACATCCAATATGGACCAAACATGAAATTTATTACGTGTAACATACCGCTTAGTCGAGCAGCTCATCCCCTTTCTCCCAAGTCTTCCCAGCCCAAATACTGCAAAAAAAATTTGTAACGCTATTCTTTTGTCGGAAATCACCCAGAACAAATCGAGCTGCCCTTCTTTGGATTTTTTCAGTTCTTGAATCAAGTATTCCTGGTGAGGGTTCCATACACTGGAACCGCGCGTAGAGGCGCGCGGCTGTGAGCTTGCATCTGGGAGATAGTAGGTTCGAATCCCACTATCGGCAGCCCTGAAGATGGTTTCCCGTGGTTTCCCATTTTCACACCAGGCAAATGCTGGGGCTGACCTTAATTAAGGCCACGGCCGCTTCCTTCCAACTCCTAGGTCTTTTCTATCCCATCGTCGCCATAAGACCTATCTGTGTCGGTGCGACGTAAAGCCCCTAGCAAAAAAAAAAAAAAATACACTGGAACCATACTCTAGTTGGGGTCTTACCAGAGACTTATATGCTCTCTCCTTTACATTCTTACTACAACCCCTAAACACCCTCTTAACCATGTGCAGAGATCTGTACCCTTTATTTACAATCCCATTTATGTGACTACCTCAATGAAGATTTTTCCTTATATTAACACCTAGGTACTGTAACCTATGCAGCTGGATCGTGGACTACAACAAAATGAGAGGAGAGTAGAATACAGGTGGCAGAGATGAAATTCCTAAGAGATATCGAGGCCAAGACCAGAAAGAATAGAATTAGAAATGAAAAGATAAGGAAAAGGACAGGAATCTTGAAACAAGACAGGATAGCTAGAAACAACAAAGGTAAAGTGGTATGGGCATATGATGAGAATGCGAGTGCCAAAAAAAAAAAAAAAAAAAAAAAAAAAGCTTTTTCAGAGAAGTTAACGGGAAAGAGACCACGAGGAAGACCCTGAAAGAGGTGGACAGATTCAGTGTGAGAGTGCATAGAGAAGAGAGGAAAACCAGAAGATGTACTAAAAAAAAGACGGGTGGTGGAGAGACAGGCAGTGATGGAGGTCTTTGATTCACAACCCGAACCAGGAAGCTGGAAACTGGAAATAAAGATGATAATGACAGAATAACATCGTCTGCAAAAAGCCTTATCTCTGATTACACTTCTTTACTCATATCATTTATTTATATAAGAAAACATAAAGGTCCAATAATACTGCTTTGAGGAATTCCACCCTTAATTATTACAGAGTAGGATAAAGCTTCACCTACTCTAATTCTCAGAGATCTATTTTCTAGACATATAGGCACCCATTCAGTCACTCTTTTGTCAAGTCCAATTGCACTCATTTTTGCCAGTAGTGTCCCATGATCTACCCTATCAAATGTCTTAGATAGGTCAATTGCAATACAGTCCAATTGACCTCCTGAATCCAGAATATCTCCTATATCTTGGTGGAACCCTCCATGAAGCTGTTTTTGTTGTAGTTAAAAATAAATGTGATAGAAAGGAAGGTCTTAAAAGTAGGGCTATGAGGGAGTACCATATGGCTGATAAAACAAGCATGAGGGAGTTCTTAAAAAGTAACTATGATCAGTGGAAAACGGTGGAATAACCTGTACTAGACCCGAAATGCCTTCTATCAAACCAGTTATTAATTTTGCAAACATGTTGATTATAATCAGAAAGAATGCTTTACCAAAGATTACATGCAATGCATATCAAACTGAATGGCCTGTAATTTTCAGCTTTATGCCTATCACGCTTTCCTTTGTACACAGGGGCTACTATAGCAACTCTCCATTCATTTGGTATAGCTCCTTCATGCAAAGAATAATCAAATAAGTACTTCAGATATGATACTATATCCCAACCCATTGTCTTTAGTATATCCCCTGAAACCTTATCAATTCCAGCTGCTTTTCTAGTTTTCAACTTTTGTATCTTACTGTAAATGTCATTGCTGTCATAGGTAAATTTTAATACTTCTTTAGCATTAGTCACCTCCTCTACCTGGACATTATCCTTGTAACCAACAATCTTTACATACTGCTGACTGAATACTTCCGCCTTTTGAAGATCCTCACATACACACTCCTGTTGTTCATTAATGATTCATGGAATGTCCTTCTTGGAACCTGTTTCTGTCTTAAAGTACCTATACATACCCTACCATTTCTCAATAAAATTTGTATGACAGTCAATTATGCTTGCCATCATGTTATCCTTAGCTGACTTCTTTGCTAGATTCACTTTCCAATCTGCACCACCATCTTATTTTCTTTACTTCTGCTATAATATAGTGGGTCATTACTATTCCTTACCACCTTTAAAGGTACAAACGTGTTTTCACAATACTCAACAAATGCTTTAAACCCATCCCAGGGTCTGATTACACTTCTATTTACCATTTTCCACCGATCATAGTTACTTTTTAAGAACTCCCTCATGCCTGTTTTATCAGCCATATGGTACTGCGCAATAGTCCTACTTTTAAGACCTTCCTTTCTTTCACATTTATTTTTAACTACAACAAATCAGCTTTGTGATCACCAATACCATCTATGACTTTGGTTTCTCAATAGAGCTCATCTGGTTTTACCAGCACCACGTCTAGAATACTCTTCCCTCTAGTTGGTTCCATCACTTTCTGAAGCAGCTGTCCTTCCCATATTAACTTATTTGCCATTTGTTGTTCATGCTTCTTGTCGTTCAGATTACGTTCCCAATTGACATGTGGTAAATTGAGATCTCCGCTACAATCACATTCCTTTCCATATCGTTTCCCACATAGCTGATTATTTATCAAATAATTCTGAATCAGCGTCAGTGCTACCCTTTCCTGGTCTGTTCACTCCAAAGACATCAAGGCATCTTTAGAAATGAGTCTTACAACTAAAATTTCATGTATGTCATCTTTAACACTTTTGTAGGTTACAAATTGTTCTTTCATCAGAATGAATATACCCCCTTCTACCATTCCTATCCTATCTCTATGATACATACCCCAGTTCCGTGAGAAAATTTCTGCATCCATTATATCATTTCTCAGCCATGATACAACTCCTATTACAAATGTGGTAAGTATACATCTATTAAATTACTTAATTCTATTCCTTTCATTACAATACTTCTACAGTTCAACACTAACATTTTTATGTCATCTCTACTTGACTTTCAGATCCCTGTACCCTTATCACTGCTCCCTAAGACCATCCCGTTTCCCTGAATGTACCTCGCTATAACCCTTCTAAACAATCTTCCTAACTTGTACGTACCACTGCGTTTTAAGTTAAGGCTATCTGAGCATAGATCCCTATCTCCTACCCACCTATTAGGATCTAGAAATCTCACTCCCAGTTTTCCACATACCCACCCCATTGTCTCATTTAAATCTCCAATTACCTTCCAGTCAGTATCCCTCCTATACAGTATTCCACTGATAACAATCTCTGCTTCCTTAATATTCACCTGTGCTGCATTTACCAGATCCCACACATCCCCAACTATATTGGTACTTTTACCTGCTTGCCTTACATTGTTGGTACCAATGTGAAACACTACCACCTTCTCCTTCCCTTCCTCCTTCTCTTCTACTTTCTTCATCTGCCTCAACCTAATTCCTGGATAACACTCTATCCTAGTTCCCTTTCCTCCACACACTTTCCTCACATGTCTAACAATGGAATCTCCCATGACCAGAGCCTCAACCCTACCCACCTCATTTGATCCCCTCCCCTCCTGGCCAGCCCTATCTTTTCTGACAGCTACTGAAGCTACTTCCTCCTCTGTTTTCTCCCTCCCATGACCCTGCTCCACCTGTCTTTTCCTATCCTCTACTTAACATTTCCCTTTCCTACCTTTTCCCTTCCTCCTACTTCCACACTTCTCAACAACGGTTCCTAGGTCCTCATTTTCGCTCTATTGTTCTACCTGCAGTGACACGTAACAATTTCTCACAGACACCTGTCCTGAATTCTGATCCTAAATAGAGCCCTTACCCTGCAATCTCTTTCCCCTTAAAACATTAGACCACCTGTCTTCTACAATTTCCCCCCCTTTCCTTCCCATCTCTCTTTTACACCTACTGAATTCTGTACATTGTTTGAGGGAGGCCTACCTTCCTTCCTGTCTTCTGAAAGAATCCTAATTATCTCCCTCAAACTCTCCAACTCCTCCCTCATACTCCTTAATGCTTGGCCACACCCACAGTTCCTACACTCACATTCCTCAGTCATTCTTTACGGAAAAACTAAAAGAAAAGGAAAAATAAATTTTAATGCTTGGCCACACCCACAGTTCCTACACTCGCACTCCTTAGCCATTCTTTACGGAAAAACTAAAAGAAAAGGAAAAATAAAATAACTTATTCTGTGCAAAAAATGAAAGGTAATAAATATTGTCTAGGATAGTACAGAAGGACTGTACAACAATAAGGTAATTAATATACTGCTACACTACAATACTACCTAGTCGAACTATATTTTTATCCTACAACGCCCTAACAGGATAAAAACTGCTGTTATTTATTGAATATCGAAAGGAATACACAAGAATTACAGAATTCTAAACTGCAGTTAAGCCTACCCTAATTACTACAACAGAATTCTAGTACGAGAGTTTCCACAGATACTTCTACTATACTACACAAATATTTTACAATAATAGAATAAGCACACTAATTTCTAATAAGATACTACAATACACTAAAATAAATTTAAACTACGTTCAGATATATCCTACTTACAATATATTATTACTAAGCAAAACAGAAATGAAAATTGCAAGTTTGAAATTCGCAAGAACTGCTCAAAGATAACCAACAAGGGTAAATGCAAAGACAGATTATTATTAGTACTATTTTATCCTACTATGCTCTTTTAGGTACAAACGAAAGATACACATGAATATAGCAAGCAAGATACTATCTAATATACCGTAAACCTTTGCACTTTAGGGGGCAACTTTGCACCGTCTTTGTAAAACTTTTTGTGGTGCTCCAGTAACGTTTGTAAGAATCAAATCATTTAGTTGTGCACTTACAGCATAAGCATACAGTATTTTAGTCTCTCAAATGCCACTGGAGGGTCACAAAGAGTTTTCCAAAGATAGTGCAAAGTTACCCCGCTAAGGTGCAAAATTACTCCGGTTTACGGTACCGTATCTGCACAACAATTCTCAACTGAAATGTGGTTATATGATTTTCACACAGCTGGTGGATTACTATTATCTTCCCTACTATGCAGGACACAGAATAAAAGTGTCCTTGAATGCTGAAAAATAAGTTGTCTATAATAATTTTTTTAAATTCTGTCGAAACTATGCCGGGCACTTGAATTGCAATATTATTGGGATATAGGAACTTGATTATTAACTATATAACAAAGGTGCAAAGTACATAGTATGCTGGAAGATATGGAGAAATTGCTGAACTGGAGAAGGAGTGTATGATCAAATTAAATCTGAAACAGAAGTAATGGAATGCAGTCAGATGAAGTTAGGTGATTCAGAATATGAGATTTTGTGATAAAAAAATGGAAGAAAATGTATACAATTATCTAAATAGTAAAATAACCAATTATGTTTAAAGTAAAAAGGATATTATAAATTAATGGGATTCAGATAAGGTATTTAGTAGCATAGTTTTCAATAAGTGTGGCTGATCCAAGCTGCTGATCTGAAAGAAATTTTCACAGAAAAGTGATGAAGTTTCCAGGTAAATCTGAATTTAAGTATCAAAAATTTTAACACAATGGGTCCAAACGTCAATTCCATTTAAGGTTATATTTTTAAATGCAACATGTGTGAATAAAAATAAATTCCAAGTTTTCAAGCCATAATAACAATAATAATCACTGCATCTCAAAGTGAAAAGAGAATTATAAAGAAGCATGGATGGTGAACCTTGGGACAAAATATCAATTCAATATCATACAACGTTTTCATAAGGAACCCATTTGTAGCATAGTTAATAATTTCTTAAAATATTTAATAACTTAGAATAAGCAATTTACTTGAGATTTTGGGAGTACAGTATTTTCAAGGAATTGGGAGCAAATAATGGTTAAAATTTCACAGTGATGGGAAAAGTAGTTGCTTTCAAATTTTCCTCATGGCTAACCTCAAGTACTGTAAATGATTATTAAAGAACTTAAAAAATCAATAATACAATAATTACAATCATAGATTTATCATCTGTCACAGCATTCAAAGAATTAGTACAACAGGATGCTAGCAAACATACCGTCATTTCCCCACCAAAACATTCAGCAGCAATCTGGTTTGGGTCAAATGGTTTCACTTCTGCATCATTAAACAGGAACCACTTATCCCTATTTGATGTTGTACGGTCACGTATAAAGCTGTAATAATGACCCCCATCTGCAGTGCCTGTGTGAACTGTAACACCAATCAGATCATATTCATAACATTCATTGAAGTCTTCAGAATCTGAATCCTCATGTTCCTCTTCTTCCTTCTTATTTTCATCTTCTTTAACATTATCTTTTGAGTGTTCTGATTTCCGCAGCTGTGATTTCCTTTTCTCCTCTGAAAGGCATTAAGAGACATTTAAGGTTAAATATAAAAGTACAATAATTACTCACTATAATACTATATGACACTAAATTAGATGCCAGCATGCAGACACGCCTACTTTGCAAGATAAAGGTAGTCATGCACTGTCTGAGCTTAAGAGCAAGTAGACAAGCAGTTGTAGGTCACAAGTAGACTAATATTGATGAGTTTATTGTGCCATTTTAACACCTAATAAATAGATATCGTACATTTTTTTCTTTTTTTGTCTTTTCTATATTTTCCCCATTGTGCAGGTTTTGCTGTTATTAAGAAAATTATACCAGTGCACAATGTTATTTCATGTTGGCGTCTTCAGATGATGTATATTTCAGACACTAAAGGATATCTGTCAGGAAGTTATATCAACAGCCAGATGCTTCAGTGAGACTTTGATATACAGTCAACTCTTGATTATCCATAGCAATGGGTGGTAGTCACTGCACACAGTTAATATGAAATTAGTCATTAACATGATATAACGTATGCCAATGAAAATTTCCTGCAGCACTAGAATCATTAACTATGACAGGCTATTAACTGTTTCACCACAACAATAAGGGCAGAGTTTATGGAGTCTAAGCAGGGTGCTTTCTGCAGGGTGATCACCAACGTCTGAGGGACTGGATATGGCACTTGAAGAAGCAGCGGCTCAGTTCATAAGAACAAAAATCATCGTGAGGAAAAAAGTTCCATGGTTAAACTGCATCATGCAACTACTGACAATTTAATTTTGTCACTCTCAAAGAATTCTACACCTTGCCAAATAGTCTGTGTGTATGTATATATATAATTTTATTTTCACAAGAACATTAGCACATGTACTGTGTGTGACCACAAGGATCCTGAATTTTACTAAATAATTTTACTAAATAAAACTATTCGTATGCACAAGAAAAAAATGCAACAAATTCTAGGGGATTATCACACAAAGTTCACTAGATTAACAATTATGAAACATAAAGATAGTGGTGGACAATGCTTAATGAGTTTTGTTTTCTGACTGAGTTCCTTTCTGAGAAATATCGAAATGGAATAAGTGTAAAATGAATTTATCATTTATACTTCTTCTAAATAACCCAACAAACCCTCAAGACAAAGCAAAGAAAACTAATTTAATTCATTCATTTTTTCAATCAATTATACTTTCTTGTAGTAGGCTATTCCATTGTCTCACTGTGGGATGGCTTTTAAGGGGCGAGAGAGAGAAAGAAGGCCTAAGTGCATTTGCTGATCATAATGGGACACAACTATTCTAATGTTCAGCTTGTAAGCTGGTCCATACAGTGGTGTTCGTCTGTTCTTGTGTTTCACCTGTGAGAGGACATTTAGGACTGAGCTCTGTCTCAGTGACATATTGTAACGCAGAGTGATGAAAGGCCATTTGCTTGTCTAATTTGCGACACTCTATTGAGACTGCACATTGCAGGGTACAGTGATGAAAAGTCTTCTGTTTGTCTAATATGCAACACTCTGTTGAACATGCCTCGTGCGCCTGTAGGTGCATGCAGTTCCTCTTTACCAGCCTTTAGTGAGTGCGGTAATGGATATGGTTCTTGTGGTGCAGTTGATGAGGTGGTACCTGGGGCATTTTCCACCACAGAGCCGGCAGGTACATTCTTCGTCTGGTTCGTGGTATCCAGCGGTTTGGCATAACTTTCCGTGGAACCCGTGGACGGCGAATCAGGTGAAGGTGTGACGTAGGTTGTAGCCTGGCTCCTTCCATTCATCGTTTCTCACTGCCTCTGTATCATAGAATTCTTCCGGGATTTGCTGTGCTTTTTGTTGTCTTTCTTCCAGGACTGCGCGGATGCTTCAGTGTCGGGAAGGTTGAAGGAGGTTTTTATGTCCTCTAGGAAGAACGGCTCATCCACCAGGGTGTACACCAGTCTGTTCTTTGTATATTTTGATAGTTGGAGGATCCGCTTGAGGTATCTGGCTTTGATATTTTCAATCCTTTTTAGATTCACTGTGGTTAGTTTGTGCCAGATTAATTTATACCGTACGTGGCTACCGGAGCAACTTTGAGTTTGAACAATGCCACGGCCATTTTCACCGATAGATTCTGCGGCTTGGGGATTTCGAACATTGCTCTAGTTGCTGCTATCGCTCTTTCTTTGACGTGTAGTGTGCAAGTTGCTCCTGTGGTCTGTAGCGTGATACCTAGGTACTTGAATGACGGTACTATTTCAAGATGGTCCCCACCGTTTGAGAAAATGTCATCTTTTGCCAGTCTTCCCCCTCTTCTAAATTTCATTTCTTTGCTCACTGTTGATACTTAATGAGATTTTGTCTGCCGATTCTTGTAGGTTGCTGAATGCCTTCCGGATTCTGGTGGGGTTTCTTGATAGCAGAGCCATGTCGTCGGCATACATTACAAGATTGACCCCTGCTGGCTATGTTGCCTTTGCGATGTAGGCTGTCATCAGGTTGAACAATACCGGGCTCATTGGGTCTCCTTGGAGTACCCATTTGGTCTGCGTTATAGGCGCAGAGATCGTTGTCCCATCGTAGATTTTCACGTAGTTTACGCTAAGCATAACTTTTATGATTTCCAGTTCATGTTGCAAGTTGGTTAGCGTTGCTTCCAGTTTTCCTATCAGTATCTTCCTGTCGATGCTGGTGAAGGCCTTTTAATAGTCTATGAATATAGTGTACAGTGGTGTGGATGGTTGTGTCTATTTCATTTGTTACTTTCCCTGTGGCTTGTAGTGTCGATTTGCCGTCCATGAATCCGTATTGGTTGGGTGATATCTCTTCCATTATTCTTGGTCTGATGTGGGCCAGGATGGCCTTTAAGATAAACGACTGCTTAAATGCACTCCCACAAATAGAACAACCAAAGGGCCTACCCCCGCTATATATAACACTATGGGACCCAAGAGAGGATTTAACCTAAAGGAGCTCCAAAGGAGTGTTATAAGAGGTCCCACAAACGGAACGGAAGTCAATCCCCACTATGACAGCTAGAGAGTACCTGACAATGACTATCTGACTATGTACATTGTTACTCTATGGAATTTAATTACCTATGTAACCTAATCATTGTGTATTATTGTGTGTATGGCCATTGGCTGCAATAAATTATTATTATATACTTTCCTGTATAGGCTCAAATATATTCAGTTTTTATTCAATACTAAGAACTTAATGTTTATAATGGTTGTGGATGAAATCCTATAGGAAATTAAGGCAAGATATTGAGAGGTTATGAAAATGTTGTTTGCAGATGACATAGTAGTCTGAGCAGTCAACAATACAGAAGTTCAAATCCAACTACAGGCTTTAAATGACAATATTGAGAAATATGGAATGAAAATCAGTGTGGAGAAGAGCAAAACAGTGGTTATGACAAGAGGAGAAAGAGAACAAAAAGGAATGGTTAGTATCAGGGAACAAAACCTTGAGGTTGTTGAATACTTCAAATATTTGGGAAGTGAATAATGCAAGTTGCAAGGTTGGATAACAAGATTGCCGGGCTAAGTGGCTCAGACGGTTGAGGCGCTGGCCTTCTGACCCCAACTTGGCAGGTTCGATCCTGGCTCAGTCCGGTGATATTTGAAGGTGCTCAAATATGTCAGCCTCGTGTCGGTAGATTTACTGGCACGTAAAAGAACACCTGTGGGACAAAATTCCGGCACATCTGCATCTCCGAAAACCGTAAAAGTAGTTAGTGGGACGTAAAGCAATTATTATTATTATTATTATTATTATTATTATTATTATTATTATTATTATTATTATTATTATTATTATTATTATTATTATTATTATTATTATTATTATTATTAGGATAACAAGATCAGCAGAAGGGTACAAGAAGGAAATATGTTCTACAAGAATGTAAGAAACCTGGTGTGCAACAGAGAAGTTCCTATGAAATGTAAAGTGATAATGTACAAGATGTACTATACCCCTATATTAATGTATGCATCAGAGACTTGGACTTTGGCAGCAAGAAATACGAGTAAAATTCAGGCCCAGTGAAATGAAGTTCCTGCGGAGTATAGTAGGGAAGACAAGGAGAGATACAGTAAGAAATGTTGAGGTCAGAAAAGAGATAGGAGTAGAAAATCTAAGTGACAGGATGGAGAAGAATAAATTGAGATGGTTTGGACATGTTATGAGGATGGAAGAGGGAAGTATACCAAAACAAGTTTTGAAGGATAAGATAGAAGGAAAGAAGGCAAGAGTCCCAGAGCAAGATGGATGGACTCTGTCAAGAACAGTATAAGAAAAAGAAGACTGGACTTGAATACAATTACTGAAAAGGAGTGGTGGAAGGAGAGGCAACGGTGGAGAAGTGCCATCAACACCTTGACCTGACAGGAAGTGAACAAGAGGAAATGAAAATGATGATGATGATGGTTGTTGTTTGAAGGGGCCTAACATCCTGCCATTGGCCCATGATGATAATGATGACTAAGAACTTTTCTTTTATGCTTCCATTCCAACGTTTTAACTAACAATATCTATCACTGTGTATCCTATGAAGTTCTACAACAAACTAGGTATAAGGTAATTAGAACACATGCATCACTATGTTGCATCTCTTACAGTGGAGGATGGAGTTCAGGGAGTTTAAGCTCACTTCACTAGTATCTAAATCATTGCAAGGAGGAGAGAAGTTCCATGGTTAATCCACAAACTGATTAATCCCCACAAGGAATATCGAGAGTTGAATGTATACATAATCTTCTTTTGGCGGTTCACGTAGCCAGCTCTGATGCACCTATCTACAAATAATCTGCATAAACCAAAATATGAAGCATGGTGGTATGTCTAACCTATATTTTAAGGAGATATTGGAAAAGAGCTCCCTCCACAAGAGCCACAAGATGAAATAAAGGCCACTGAATAACTTATGATCTGGAGACTATTCTGCCATCCTAACTAATAGTTTTAGGAGTATACAATCACTGATAGACAAAATGGTAATAAGAGATACACTTGGACTTAAAATCAACACCAAGAAGACAACGGTTATGACTATGAGTAGAATTCTGATACAGAGATTCACTTGAACATATAGCAAACCAGACAAACAACGAGCACAAGATTAAGTAGCTGAGCAGCTGGTTTGCTGAATATCTAGATCTACATGTATGTATGTTTAGTCCTCAGCCCGAAGGCTGGTTGGATCCTCAACAGCTCCGCCATCAGCTGTCATAGATGGCCTAGGCATCACTGAAGAGGCGTACTAGGGAAATGAGGAGTGAGGTAGTTTCCCGTTGCTTTCCTTACCGAGCCAGAAGTTGCTATTACATATCAGTCTGCCAAGCCCACTGAAATGCATGCACCAACAGACCCTATGAGCAATATTTTCACACCATTCATAGCAGGGACTGGCTGCATAGATCTACATACACTAATAGATTTGTGTAAGGATAACATTGACTTAAGCTACTTGTCTAAAACTGAAACACCTTTTACAGGTCAAAAAAGCCTCAGCTGGAATAGTCATTATGAGATATGTCCACTGACTATCAAATGTACCACAATATATTATAATTAAAATGTAACTGCTGAATTTTTAAAATAAATTCCAAAATAAGGGCAACTGCCTGGCAGTCTTGGTGACCATAAGATTAAGAACTTAACACAAACAAATAAAGTATAGTACATAAAAATTGACAAAGTACAATATGCCCACCTGTCTTGAACACAAGACGTTATATAGATATATTGGATATCAGTATCAAACATATTTTATTATGTATTAATAGTAACAAGTATTTAGGAACAGTGATTATATTAATTATGTAGATTTATTAAGGAATCTTTCAAGATATTAATGCAAATGTGTTATACTGTCTGATTATATTAACCTATTGATTTTAAGAACATGTTCATAAATTTACATGATTTACTCCAGGCCTCAAAAAGGAGACTTTTCGCTACCCATAAAGGATTCTCAACAACAAACAAATAAGATTGTCATTAAAAACTGTACAACACAAACAATATGTCATATCTGATGAAGAAAGGGCAGCCAGGTCTGCCAGAATGAAGAGGTTTTGGGAAAGGAAGAAGATGATGCAAGCTAAATCTTCAGTTAATTCTTTGTTAACATAAATGTATTTGGGTTTGATTTAAGTGCTCCAATGTGGGCGTAAACTATGTAAATAAAAGGTCCTTTTGTCAATAGAAACAAAAGTAAAAGTGATATTACCAAACCATATTTATTATGTCCCTTTTACACATTAAGCTATTTTCCTACATAGTTACCCTGTTTGTTTAAATATTTATCATAGCGTTCCACCAATTTTTGCATCCCCTCATTGTAGAACTGTGTCGCCTGTGAATGAAGCCAATCTTCAACTGCTGTTTTCACTTCGTCTGTGTCATACAACTGACTGGCGAGGAACTGCTTCAGATAAGAGAACAGATGATAATGGCTCAGCGTAAGGTCCGGGCTGTACAGTGGGTGGTCCACTTACTCCCATCCAAAAGATTGGATTAACTCTCGAGTTTGAGCAGCAGAATGAAGTCGTGCATTGTCATGCAGCAACAAAACTCCAGATGACAACAGACCACGTCGCATATTCTGCACAGCACGTCAAAGCTTTTTGTAGGTCATGCAGTCTGCAGTTGAGTTTGTCATCGCTTATGTCATGAAGTCGACTAACCGGACACCATGTCTGTCCCAAAACATACTGGCCATAATCTTGCATATTGACATTGTCTGTATGGCTTTCACTTTGACTGGAGAAGATGTGTGTTGCCATTCCATTGATTGCTGCTAAGATTCAGGGGTCAAATATGAAATCCACGTTTCATCTCCGGTCCAAACTTTGATCTCCTTCCTCACTGTATCGGGACAAAAAAGTCAAAGCACAAGCCATCCTCATGGTTTTGTGTTCCTCAGTAAGCAGATGGAGAACCCATCACATGCACAGTTTTCTGAACTGCAAGGTGTCAGAAACAATTTTGTATAGCACTGACCTTCATACTTGTGGAAACTGCAGTGATGAAGTGGAAATCGTGAAATGCGGTCTTCAAGGAATTTTGTATCTTTTGCACACACCAAATCATCTGAGATTACAGAAGGTCGCATTGATGATGGTTCATCATAGACATTGTCCCACCCATCCTTGAACAATCTCGCCCATTTACGCACCTTGTTGTCACTGATTGCATTCGGGCCGTAACCTCACACATCTGGTGATGAATGTCCGCACGTTCCTTGCTGTAAAAATCGAATCATAGACTTTATTTCATACTCTGAAGGATGCTCAATTATCATAAACATTTTAAGTGCCCACACTGAACCATACACAATGATGTTACGGCTGCAACTGGTGTCGACTCATGCCCAAGGCATGCTGGGAGACAGCACATGAGCGTATTTTGACCCTCGTATATCACTTAAGTCAGGTATACATCTGTAGTAAATGGTCCTTTTTTCTTAACCGAAATCTGCAGCCCGTTGAATGTTCTTCTCCATCCTTGTTGTGGGGTCCAGAATTAATCCTCTTGCATTCCTTCTGTCAATAACTGTAATAACTGCTCTTCTATAGCTTCCATTCTCTGAGGTATACTGTATTTCCCCATAAACTTCCCACCTTTCCTTGCTTAGAGCCGTTGCAATAGAAGAACGTACTTTATAATAATAGAGAATTCTGCAGTAATTCCAACAACTTGCCTTACACTGCACCGACACAGAGAGGTCTTGGGGTTGTACCTTAATTAAGGCCACGGCCACTTTCTTCCCACTCCTAGACCTTTCCTATACCATTATCGCCATAAGACCTCTTGTGTGTCGGTGTGGCAAAAAAAAAAAAAAAAAAAAAAAAAAAAAAATTAAACCTTTCAAGAGACACCTAAGAACATGTCTCAGAGTTTCTAGTTCAGAACAAGCCTGATGTCTGTATGTCGTCATGTCCTGGCCTCTTCCTGGGACAGATATGGTTGGTGCCTGTCTATCTTATCGTGATGAGTGAGAGCCACCAAGCAATCAGCAGCATATAACACTTTAGGACTTATGAGTGGATTTGCAGAGGTGAAAAGCTGTTTCCATGTATTAAACCGATTTTAGAGCTTTCTCTTTCCAGTAATCATGAATTATACTTTCATCTTTCTTGAGTTCCTAGATCCAAAGTCTACAGATCTTCTGCAATTGGGATCTGTGACTGGACTTTGGTACAAACTGCATTCTAGCCATTGTTAAATGATGGTCTGAATCAATGTTAGCAACTCAAAACAATTTCAAGACAGGATGGAACATGTATTCCTATTGTAAAATAATGTGTACTAAAAAGTGAAATACACATTGTGTTGAACTGGGAGAACCTTCTCATTTGATAATTTAACATCACAGTCAATGCAGACAACAAAAATAAGATGAGATTCATAAATTGTGGTATACAAGCCAACCAGGAACACATTCGAACACCTATATGAACTTAAAGATCAAAATTGTAGAGATCGGCAAGGACAACTTTTTAAAACAGTGTCTAGATAATAACATTATACTAAAATTCTCAAATTCAGTTCAAAAGAGAATTTGTCCATCACAGTGGTATAAAAATACTCAGGTAAATAACAAAATTTGGATAAAAATGAAATTGATATTTTATATAGGAAAAAGTAAATTATAAATTCTAAAGTTGATAATGCTCATTTTGCTACATCTTCTCTGTTGCTCTCTCTGCAGGATTCTTTCCAAAAACAAATTAATCTCAAACTCAAGAAAATTCTACCTAAAATACAAGACAATCTGAACAAAAAACCTCAAAAACCTAAACCTAAAAGCAGAACAATGTACAAATCCCACATCAGATAATTCAGATATCAATATCACCAGTGATAAACCCTTTCATTCCCCTATTAAAAACCTTTCAATGGAACAGAACTAGAAATTCTCAGTTAAGACCAAAACATAATTGGCTTCCTTCCAACAAACTAAAAGATCCATTACTATAATAGCAGAAATAGGGCAAGTCTTATAAAAATACTTTGAGATAAACAAATTGAAATAAAATATGATGCAGGTAGCAGATAGGGACATCATCGGAGGCAGCCCCACCCAGGGAGTGGCGATCCTGCCTGTATGAGTCCCAGAGCACAATGACCCAGAGTGTAACATCTGGTAAGGGTCCCAGTACAAGGTTACGAGTGAAGACTTCAACGGTATCTGCGACGGAGAAGGCGGACTTCAGTATGGTGGAGATGGTGGAAGAGGCAGCCCTGAACTCAAGGATAAATACGAGTACAATCTAAAGAGGCCAATGGCCTTGGACAGATGAGGCTCTTTAGGAGGGCTGATGGTCCCTTGGTGGAGGTAATACCACAAAAGTCCATCTACTAGTGTCTGTGCTCCATGTCAGGGGTGGCTGCAAAAGGCATCCACTTCCCCATGTTAAGGGTAGCCTGAAAAAAATCTTGGCAATAGGTATAAATGTCTTTGGGTGTGGCACGCCTAATGTACTAACAGCCTATAAAATGACTGAGAGTGAGTCGAGGCCTCAGAAACGGTTAGGGCATCCCCCAAAAGCAACCTCTTGGAAAAACTGTGAAAAGTGGGCAACCAGGATCTTCTGCAATTGGAATCTGTGACTGGACTTTGGTACAAACTGCATTCTAGCCATTGTTAGATGATAGATGATGGTCTGAAACAATATTAGCAAGACTTCAACGGTATCTGCAATGGAGAAGGCAGACTTCGTATGGTGGAGATGCAACTACAAATGTCTTAACCCTAAACAGAAGGACAGAAGAACAAATAAAATAAATGGAAAAGAAGGACATTGGTTTGTTGGGATTGAGTGAAACCAAGTGGAAAGGAAAGGCACAGAAGAGACTGAGGAAGGGGTTTCAGTTGTTTTGGAGTGGAGGTGCAACCTGCAATAACAGACTAGGTTTTATTGTGAGATAAGATTTGGTACAGTACAAGGTCTACTGGGTAAATTACAGAATCATGAAAATCAGACTTGGCTTAGAGAGTGAAGCACAAGATTTTATCTAAGTATATGCACCTCAGACAGGTAATGTCGAAGAGAGTCTGTAGCTCAATCCACATTAAGAAAACAGTATTGGTCTTATGGACCTACAAGGAGTGAACACCCCCCCCTGAGACACCCATAATTCCTGCTGATTAAAGGATATTATACTGTACTTTGTATGAAAGATAGATAAAAAATGAGCCATTTTAGCCCAAGAATTATTAAATTAACTACATAACATTTTCTTTTTCATAAATACATTCATAGGGAGGAAGAGTAATGGCAAAACATGTATGGTAAAATAAATAGTTTTCTTTCATTATAAGGTGTATTGACAAGGCGGATTCAAGTAAAACTATTTTAAATAGTTCTGTAATAGATTCAGACAAGTCAATAAGGATCAAACAACCATATTAACCTATCATGGTTAAGATTATCAACAACAGCCATCACTTCATTGCCTTCCTTCATTTTCCTTCTTCTGCGTTGCTCTGGTGCAAGTCTCGTGTAGTCCCTCACTCTGTGAACTGGCGGCACCTCTCACTTCTGTAGTGAACTAATCTGCAGTATTTATTTGTTGCGTGTGTGTTTTTAGGCTTTAAATCAGTGCATAATTGTCTTGTGCTGAGTGAGAGTAATGCAACAAGCCCACTGTGTGATTTCTTTAACATTGATACTGTGATCCTTTGTAGAGTCATCTACAGTATTTATTTGTTGCATCATTTTTCTATACTTGATTGCCTGAAGAAATTTATTAAATGCATTCTTTACCCCTCGAGCCCATAAAAACTATTTGTCTATTTTCTCCCCCAATTTACCTCACACTTCAATGCTGAGGTTTTCTATGTGCCTTAGTTTACCTCTGATTCTGTACAAACAAAAAATAGCCCTTGTAAACTCCCAGCCCCCTTTAGCTCATAAAATTAATTTTTTGCTTAGTTTCTTCTGCTTTTTGTCTTGAACTTAACACTGAATTTCACAAATTTATGTGCCGCCGTTTTCCTGTGGTGTTGAGCAGACCCGTTCGATATGGCAACCTTGTTGTTATAAGAGCAATATTGTTGTTAACATAAAATGACCTATAGAGGATTTCTTTTAGGAAATGGAGAGGTGAATCAAAGATAAAGAAGTGATGAAAATGGGAGACATGAATGTCCTCATAGCAACAGACAGGCAAGGTAAAAAAGAAATAACTGGTGCCTTTAGTTACAGAAATTAAAACGCAGAAGGAAAACTACTACTAGATTTTTGTGAGAGGAATGGATTAATAGTAGGCAATACATGGCTAGGAAAGAAGAACAGCCAAAAAATAACTAGATATGGATAGGGACAAAGGAGAACAAAAATGATTAATCTGATTTTGATTGAGAGAAACGCAGACAATTGGAAGATGTGACAACTATGCCGAGAAATGATTTTGAAGGAGACCATAATATTGTAGTAAGCTAAATTAAGATTTGGTATATGTACCCTGGACGAGCTGTGGGTTGGGAAAGGAGTGATTCCAACCTAGCAGGAAAGTCATGGCTGTGAACTCAGTCATGATAACGCCAAGTGGAGACCATGTGAGTAAGCCTACTGAAGGGGGAACAAACCTGGCTAGGTTCGGGTCAGGGGGGACGACTGAGGGGCATGGTCTCTGCTATGGAGAGCCTGAGTTGTGGGAGGACAATGTCTAGCTGTATGCCTCACCACAGATGGTGAAAACGATGCTCAGGGCTCTAGAAGGGGCAAAACCCTATAATTGATTGAAATATGGTTGCTTATAAAGGACCAATTTCAAAAACTTTGACATCAAAGGAAGCCATGGAAGCTCCAGTAGAGCAGATCCGGGAGCAGGCCCAAGATGAAAAATGGAGACAGAAGTCCTAATTGGACAGGCTGCCGCCGACTCAAAACAAGAAATAGCAACAGAAGCTCCAGTACAGCAGACTGTTACCACAAGCAAACCAGGAACGTCCGCAGAGACAGAATTGAAGATTTCTGCATCGTAAATCAACAGATTTCATATCGGCAGACCACCTCGCAACAGTGCATATTACAAGGAAAGGAAGAGCACGAGGAAGGAAGCCAAAAGAGTGGCTGGAACTTGGACGGAGAAGTAGCCAAGGAACAGGGATCGGCGAGAGGCTATCCCTCCAATAACGCCCAAAAGATGAAGGTCGGGGGATAGTACGCCATCAAGTTCGGCTACAAAACCGCCCACTAAAAAACAGAAAGAAGAGACGGTCATGTCCTTTTCAGAAATACTAACTTCAGTCACGGTAGCAATAATACCTAAAACCTTTCCAGACGGGAAACTGAAGGAGGAAGACGTGAAGGAACTTTCATTCGCTCTGATAGCGCAAATGAAACCACTGTCAGACGGATGCCTTCCAGGCTTCCTCAAGTCTCTAAAGCTGGAAAGTGGAGCAATGGTACTGAGCTGTGCAAATCCAGAAACTAAAAGCTGGCTGTAACAGACAGTGGCCAATTGCAACCCTTGGAAAGGGGAGAATTTGGAGGTGGCAGAAGCCAAGAAGGTGCTGAATACTACAAAGGTCATCACCAAGTTTCCTCCTCCATTTGACAAGATGAAGGTTGATGATGTGCTTGTCAGAATACATCAGCATGACACCAAACTTCCGACGAAACAGTGGAGCGTGCTAAATGCAACAACTACTTATGAAACAGGAAGGACAATTGTTCTGGCCCTTAATGAAAGAGATTTTGAAGAGCTCAAGAAGAGAGGTCTTAAGGCCAAGCTCGGACTTGGGCAGATCAAATTTCAAGTAATTAAGGGAAAAACAAAACCTAGCATTGGCAAGGATGGTACTGAAAGTTCTACAGGCCAACCTAAAACATCAAAAATCAGCTGTGGCCAATTTCATCAGGAAGTTCAAGTCCGAGGCTATCGATGTGGCTCTTATACAAGAGCCATGGGTAGTTAAGGGCAGAGTAGCAGGACTGGCTCAATCTGGAGGTAAGCTAATGTTCGATACTACATTGAATATGCCTAGAACATGTTTACTTGTGGGCAGAAAACTTAAGATGCCTTCTGTTACAGAAACATTGTTTAAAGGACTTAGTAGCAGCCAAGATAAAACTTGGAAATTGGGAAGGTCCCAGAGAAATAACCATAGGCTCTGCATACCTCCCATATGACTCAACTAAACTGCCTCCATCAGAAGAAGTTGAGAACCTAATTAGCAACGCAAAGAGGAAAGGCAAACACCTAGTCCTTGGAGCAGATGCAAATTCATACCACACGGCATGAGGCAGCACGAACTGCAATGCAAGAGGCGAGTCTTTAGTAGAGTTTATTACTGGAACTGAGTTAATGATACTAAACCTAGGAAACAAGCCTACATTTATAAATAAAAATCGTAGGGAGTTAGTAGACTTTTCTTTTTTTTTTGCTACTGGCTTTAGGTCGCACTGACACAGAAAGGTCTTATGGCGACGATGGGATAGGAAAGGCCTAGAAGTTGGAAGGAAGCAGCCACGGCCTTCATTAAAGGTACAGCCCCAGCATTTGCCTGGTGTGAAAATGGGAAATCACAGAAAACCATCTTCAGGGCTGCTGACAGTGGGATTCGAACCTACTATTTTGCGGATGCAAGCTCACCGCCGCGTGCGCCTAACCGCATGGCTAATTCTCCTGGTGGTAATAGACATTACACTAAGCCCTACGCATATCGCAAACTTTATTAAAGACTGGAAGGTGCTGGAGGAACCAACATTGGCAGACCACCCGCATATCCAATTTGCAATAGATGCGAGACTATGTGGGACTGAGATGTACAGAGACCCAAAAAGAACTAACTGGGATAGATACAGAGAAGTGCTACGGAAGGCTGTACAAAAAATTCCAACATGAGAGGTCAGAAAGAACTGGATGAGGCACTGAAACTATTAGAAGAGGCCACTATAGACTCATTCCATGACAACTGTCCTCTCAAAGAAAAGAAAAACACCAAAAATGTAAGGGGGTGGAACAATAAACTGGCCAAAATGAAAAAAGAGGTTTGGATGTTGTATAGAATATCATCTAGAAATGGTATGTGGGACGTATATCAGAGAAAACTCAATGAGTATAACTTAGAGATACGGAAAGCAAAAATAAAATCTTGGGGACTGTTCTGTGAGAAAGTGGAATCACACACTGAAACAGCAAGGCTCCAGAAAGTTCTTACAGCAACCCATACAAATCAGGCAGGGACACTGGAGAAACCAGATGGGTCGTTTACTCAGGCGGGGAAGGAGATGCTGGAGATGCTACTGGCGTGTCACTTTCCTGAGGCTGAGGAGATGACAGAAAAAGAAATGGTTGGAACAGAGACCGGAGCTCAAAGAGCAGACTGGAACTGTGCCAACAGAATGATAAAACACAACCATGTAAAATGGGCAATTGGTAAGTTTCACCCTGTAAAGGCTCCGGGGCCAGATGAGATACATCCGATACTCCTACAGGAAGGACGGGAGATACTCGTTAATGGCCTGACGGACCTCTTCAGAGCTAGTCTAGCTTTAGGGTATATGCCGAAATCATGGTCTGAAGCTAAAGCAGTATTCATACATAAGCCTGGAAGGGCAAACTACGCCCAAGCCAAAGCATACAGACCATTATGTTTAACCTCCTTCATCCTGAAAGCAATGAAGAAAATTCTGGATAAATATATCAGAAGAACGGTGCAACTGAACTCAACGTTATATGAAAATCAGTTTGCACATAGACCTGGCAGATCCACTTAAGTAGCACTCCACCTGTTGGTTTGTAAACTATAGAAAAGCCCAGAATATAAAGAAATTGCACTGGCAGCATTTCTAGATATAGAAGGAGCCTTCCAAGCATTGGAAAAGAGCAAGGTGAGTAAAACCGTCGTCAAATGGATTAAATAAATGTTAGACAGAATGAAGATCAAAGCAACCCTGTTTGAAGAAACGCTGGCGGGTAGAGCCACCCGAGGCTGTGTTCAGGGAGGAGTTCTTTCGCCTCTGCTGTGGAACCTTGTGGTGAATAAAATCATAGCTTTGATCAACGAACAGGGTTTCTATACACAAGGATATGCAGATGATCTAGTGATTGTGGTACGAGGTAAGGTGAGGAGTGTTATCCAGAACCTCATGCAAAGATCACTCAACTTCGTGGAGAACTGGTGTCGGGAAGAACAACTATCAGTCAACCTGAACAAGATAACTCTGGTCCCTTTTACAAGAAGAAAATTAGAGGGAAAGAGATCACTGAAGCTCTTTGGGCAAGATATATATATGGAAGAACAGGCACTGCACCTAGGTGTAGTGTTAGATAAAAATCTAACCTGGAATCCACATACAGAAAGGAACATAACCCAGGCCAAGAACTTGCTGTATGCATTACGAAGGCGGGTTTTTTTTCAACCTCCGGAGGGTCATAAATGAAAGCCAAGTGTACGTATCCAAATGAATTTATTACCAAATGTTAGGTACAAATGTGATTACTTTTCAACATAATCACCATGAAGGTTGAGGCATTAGTCATACCTGTGGACAAGATTTTCGATCCCCTCTGCACAGTATGTTGCCGCCAGTGAGTTCAGATAGGCCCGAACGTTGGTTTGAAGATCTTCATGTTAGGTACAAATGTGGTTACTTTTCAACGTAATCACCATGAAGGTTGAGGCATTTGTCATACCTGTGGACAAGCTTTTCGAGGGCGAAGATGTTGTCTGATGACCACAAAAGTCACCGGATGGCAGCAGCGTTGACGTTTCTTACCCGTTATGAGGCTGAAGGTGGCGATTTGTTGAAGAAAACTGTGACTGGTGATGAGACTTGGGTTTCATACGTCATAACCGAAACAAAACAACAATCACTTCAATGGATGCACACGCACTCACCAAACAAACCGAAGAAGTTTAAGCAAACCTTCAATGAAAGGAAGTTGATGGCTATGGTCTTTTGGGACCGAAAGGGTGTGTTGCTTGTTGAGTTCATGGAACGGGGGTCTACGATCAATGCAGCTGTTTATTGCCAGACTTTATGACTACTGCGGAGGGCCATACAGAAAAAAACAATGAGGCATGCTGACATCTGAAATCCTCTTCATTCATGGCAACGCATGCCCTCACAGTGCTCGTGTCACCCAACAACTTCTGCAGGAGGAATTTTGGTGGGACGTTTTTGACCACCCACCGTACAGTCCCGATTTAGCGCCGAGTAACTTCCACCTCTTCCCGGGTCTGAAAAAGTGGCTGGGAGGACAGAGGTTCCAGGAGAATGAAGATCTTCAAACCAACGTTCCGGCCTATCTGAACTCACTGGCGGCAACATACTGTGCAGAGGGGATCGAAAAGCTTGTCCACAGGTATGGCAAATGCCTCAACCTTCATGGTGATTATGTTGAAAAGTAACCACATTTATACCTAACATTTGGTAATAAATTCATTTGGATACGTACACTTGTCTTTCGTTTACGACCCTCCGGAGGTTGAAAAAAAAAAACAGTCCTCAAAAGAACCACTGGGAAGACATGGAGCCTAAGACCATCAATGGTAATGTGGATATACACAATGATCATTAGACCGTTGATGACCTATGCTGCAATCATCTAGTGGTAGAAAGAAGTCAAGGAAAAGTCGGCAGTACAGTCGATTGGATAGCCTACGGAGAATGGCATGCATAGCCATAACTGGGGCTATGAGAACTATGCCGACAGAAGCCTTGAACACTTTACTAGACCTTTCATCACTATGCAATTTCATAAAAGGACAGGCTAGAATGAATTCATATAGATTGGCACAATCAGAGTGCTGGAATGCACAAAGACCCAATCTAGGACACTGTAAAATTAACAGAGTAATAACAGAGGAAGTTCTACACATGCCTTCTGATCATATGATACCAAAGTACAACTTTGAGAAACCGTTTGAGACCCAGATAATAAAAAAAAGAAGACTGGGATATCAACAAATGGAATACTGAAAAAGAAGATATAGTGTGGCTCAAAGACTGGGGATGGCACAGGAGGAATCAACGGGGAAAGACCTGAGAGATCAATCCAGATGAGCCTGGGTAGACACAGTACAGTCTTTCAAGCTGAAATGATAGCTATCACAACATGCCTTGAAGAAAATCTGAAAATGAATTATAGAAATAAGAAAATTTTCATTTTTATGGACAGCCAAGTGGCCATTAATGCACTAGAGGCAGTCCGGATAATATCCAGAATTGTCTGGGATTGCCACTCACTTCTCCTGAAGCTCTTAAAGTATAATATTGTCAAAATAATATGGGTACCAGGGCATGCAGGTATAGAAGGAAATGAAAAGGCAGATAAACTGGCCAGGAAAGGGGCAGAAACACATTTTGTAGGGCGATGACCTGTATGCGGGATTTCCTATGGACAAGCCCGACACTACGTAGGAAAATGGGTACAAAAGAAACAAATGGAAAACTGGAAAAATACTCCAGGATGCAGGCTTGCAAAGGAACTGATAAAAGGACCAAACAAGAAGCATGATAAAGAACTGTTGAAACTCAGCAGAGAAAATATAAGATGGGTAGTAGGACTGTTGAAAGGACACTACCATCTGAAAAAACACCTACATAGAATTGAAGTAATAAGAGACAACATATGTAGAAAATGTAATAAAGCAGAGGAAACAGCTGGGCACATACTTTTCAAGTATGAGACGCTAGGTAGAATCAGACTCTCCACTCTAGGACTACCAGGTGAAGAGAGAGAAAAAATCCAAGAAGACCCAATAAGAACAACCTGCAGCTTTGTGAAGGGAGCAGGTATATCTAGGTGGGAATGAAGGAAAAACATGGTAGTGAAAGATCTTAGAAGTCGACACTAATTAGGAACTAATATTTAGAGGCCCCATGAAGAAGAGAAGAAGAAGAAGACTTGGTAAAATAGTGAAATCAAGAGGCAAGAGAAAGAAAAAAAAAAAGGTATAGAAATTAAAGGAAAGGGGAGCACGAGAGAAGTTCCAAGGAGACCTGAAGAAACAGATTCCTACAGGAGAGGTTGGCAGTGTTGAAGAGGAATAGTCCAAGTTCAAACAAGGAATGATGAAATGTGCAGAAGACTCATGTGCTAGGGTATCGGGGGGAAAAAAAGGAAAAGGAGACACACTGGTGGAATAACATAGCAAGGGATGCAGTGAAAGAAAAACAAAAAGCACGGAAGAGCTGGATAGGAAGCAGAAATATGGAGAGTAGGCAAATGTATCATGGAGCGAAGAAAGCATGTCAGAAGATTGTACAGGAAAAGAAACACAAGTGCTGGGAAAACTTCAGAGAAACCATGCAAGAGGATGTTAAAGGAAGTAAGAAAGTATTGTATGGATTGGTTAAAAGTAGAGTAAACGTGAGAGAAGATACAAAATTTGTAAGAATAGATACAGGACAAATTTTGACACAAAGAGAGGATATTATCCAGCAATGGGAGGAGTATTTTGTTAAATAACTTCATATCAAATTCAAAGAACTGGAGGATGGTGGAAGAAAACCAAAATTAAGATATAACAATGTGGAAATAGGAGCTATAAAGGGGATAAAAAATGACAATGCATCTGGTGTGGATGATGTGGCTACAGAGATGATAAAGGCAGCAGGACCAGTAGAGTTACATTGGATATATAGATTATTTTGAGTGATATGGAAGAAAAAGGAAGTACCAGATGTTTGGAGGAAGGGTGTGATAAGCCCAGTATTCAAGAAGGGTGATAAGTAAGGATCGGAAGTTGGGGAAAAGTCCCCTTTTACCTGGAGAGTCTGAAAACGATGCCCAACATAATATATGTTCATTCTGGGTCATTGTAAGCCAGGAAATGGTAAGTTTTTATTCATCCTTTTTTTGCTTCTAGATCATCGTAAAATCTTTTTTTGGTCCTAACAGCTTCTTTTTTGCAACGTTACCTTCTTTCAACTACATTTGTACTGCCCATTCTCAATTCGAATCATCATTAGTTCATCTGTCACCTCTTAAAGATCTTTTTTGTAGTAAGAGAGAAAATGAAATGAAAAAATGAAATGAATGCTCGAAAATAAACTAGGATATTAAATTATGTGCAAGGTAAGTGAAATATTCAATCAATGTCTAAAGGCAATGCCTTGTCGATTCAACCGTTTTCTCCTGTCTTCAGCTTGTCGTTTCATCTCACAGTAGGAACTACATCGAACGTTTTGCATCAATACTTGAAGGAATTGTTTCCTAGGTCGACCTCTTCCCTTCTTTACTAAGATCTTTCCTTCTAGTACACTGTATAACAAAAATCAAAATGACACACGAGGAAGAAATTGTCCGATGGCGATAACAATCGGTGGATATGAGGAACAGACGTAGAAAAACAAATGATCAAAAGTGCAGAACAACCGAATGATTTGTTACAGAGTTAGAGCGTTACAAAGTGAGGACGTCAATAAGGTGTTGGTCCACCCCTGGCCTGGATGCAAGCTGCCATTCGACGTGGCATAGACTGTTGGGCTAAATCGGCAACATTCTGGGATGTTCGCACTCGCTTTCCCATGACGTCCCAAATGTGCTGTATGGGGGAGAGATCCAGCGACCAAGCTGGCCAAGGAAGGATTGGGCAAGCTTGAAGACAGTTCATAGCAACACGTGCTGTGTGCGGCTGGGCATTATCCTGTTGGGAATTAAAGCCTGGATATCGCTGAAGGAACGATAACACAACCGGCCATAGAATATCATCAACATACCGCTGTACTGTCAGTGTGCCAGAATGACTACTAGAGGGGTCCAGCTATCGAAGGAAATTGCACCCCAGACCATCACCCCCTGTTGTAGTGTTGTGTGGCATGCGACAGTCAAGGCAGGATCCCCACGCTGGCCTGGATGTCTCCAAACACGTCTGCGGTTGTCGTCAGGGCATCGTTGGAAACAGGACTCGTACCTAAAGACTGTACGTCCCCAGTCAGCGCATTCCACATCGCTCGAGCGCGGCACCACTGTAATCTGGCTTGACGGTGAACAGGCATGAGTGATAAGTGGCGTAACAGGTGGCGAGAGCGCAAATTCCTCTCGCTCAGGCGTCTGTTGATGGTCATGGTGGACACATGTGTGCGGGTCACACGCTGGATCGTTGATAATGACGACTCCGGTGCTGTGACAGCTATTCTGACAATCACTCTGTCTGCCCGTGCTATTGTGGCCCTCGGTCAACCACTGCCGTCCTGACGCTGATGCATGCCGTTGCTGACCCACGCTTGCCAGCATCGTCTGATCGCCACATCACATCAACCCAAATGTCCAGCGACTGCTCGATTAGACCAACCAGCTTCTTTCAATCCAATCACACGACCTCTTTCAAACTCTGACATCTGCTCGTAATGAGCATGAGATTAATACAACTACATGATTTACAAAATATTACCACAAGTCTCTTTTGTTTAACTCGGAAGGAAAAGGTGCAAACTGTTCATGAATGCAGCGTGCCCACAATTGGCCGCTCAGCCAGCCTGGTCGGTACACCAGTCCTAACAAGCCCAGCTTGCAAAGGAAACCAACCTCTGCTAGCAGAGCTGTCTTGATGTGGCCCTTATGATGTAACAAGCCCAGCCTCACTCTGTAGTGCGGCTGCATGATGCAAGCCTAGCTTAACTGGCAGACACACACACAAGCCCAGCCGAGCCTGAGACCACTTACTGCTCAACTCTAGTACATTATTAACTGATAGATGATAATTATCTAGGCAGAGAATTTAATATCCCTATAAACTAAGCATCAGTCACCATTAAATGCATACAAGGAATATATACCACAAAACACACACAATCCAAAACACAGTTGATAAGCAATACAGTTGATAACTTGTCAAAACTTGATTCTGACGAAGTTTTAGCCAAAGACAGATAATTATACTAGTAGCAAAATACTTACCCTGGTAACGCTGAGGCATTAGATGTTTCTCCACATAACCTGACATGTCAAGACGAAGAGGAAAGGAGAAGTGAGTATTTACCTTCTCTTTTAACATTGTTACCATATTGAATGTATAGCGCATTGTGTTGAAGCACAGGATATGTGGTAACTTTTTGAAGCATGCCCTACAAGAAAGAATTATCTGATTTACACTCACATATTCAAAAGAACCCAAATATAAACCGAAAGACAAATGTACTTATCAAATATAGATAATTTATCAAATAAATGGACTGTGATAATTAATGCGTAAGATGTCATGTAATTACATACTTTAAAAAAACACAGCAATGAGACTGATCTATGAACATTTCCTATTCATAGTCAGAAAAGCCAAAATGAATTGAATTAGAGCAGTCCAACAAACATGTATACACATGTATACATTAGACTTTAATACCCTGCAGTGTTCAGTACATAAACTCCTATGAAAAGAAAAAAAGAGAACAACAACAACAACAACAACCGTTTGAGCTCACAGCTCAGCCAGTGAACATGCTAATCTCCACCAAAATCCTTTATTCACAGGTAAAACTGTGGTCTACTGATTATATGTTTAAAGTCTTGAGACTGTTAACCGTTAGACCCTGCCTGCTCCTAATGCACCACTATGGTCAATTCCATCAGTTTTCTGTCCAACCTACTCTTCTAATTGTATCACAAGGTCTCATTATCCATGCAATTCATGTACTTATTTCCAATGATTGTGTTAATTAAAATTTTTAAACTCTATATTCCCATTACTAACTAGCTGCCATATCCATTGCTGACACGTTATTTTAAGAGATGAGGAATATTTTTTTCAATAAACTGATTCAACTGGCGACATGAACTCAGAGCAGTAGGCCATGCGCCTCAACACTCGCTCTTGCTCCTGGAGCCACACCTTGAGCGAGTCTGTTTTAAGTCAACAAATGGATGCCAATTTGAAGGGCAGAGTATACAAAACAGTGATCAGACTCGCCTTCATGTATGACTCTGAATGTTGGGAAGACAGAAGAGAAATGGCGGACCCGTGAATGCATATCAAGGAAATCAGAAAGCTGCAGTAGTCTGCAGGCATTATTTCACAGGATGAAATGCACAATGAGCATGTATGAAAATCCTTTCAAGTCACTTTTTCATCAGTGACAAAATGAAAGGAAAACAACTGCACTGGACTTGGTATGTCCGAAGAAATTGCGAGTTCAATATTCTGGGGAAAATATGCATCCTGCATTCTATACAGTGGCAGACACCTGTTATCAACATTATACAGGGTGAATCACCTAAAAATTGCACCCCAAATATTTCTGAAATGGAAGGTGCTACTGATGTACTGTTTTCACAGAAATGAAATGTAACCAAAAGCTCATAATTGTAGGTACAAGATATTAGAATCACTCTGTATTGACGGTTTTCACTTTATAAAAGAAAACTTAATGTGTCCCCCTATTCAATACATAAACATAAATCCATCCTTAGATGTGGAGTAATAAAAGAAATCATGTTTCGACTCGTTTGAGCCATCTTCAGTGAAAAAAAAAGGGGGTTAATTTACATAATAGAAGCTTCCGTGGGGGTCACGCACTGAACTGAGTAAGTGCTTGGCATAACTTCACGGAAGACACTGGGGCGGGGGGCCTCAACCCTGACACGGCGCGTCCCATATGGCTGATAGGGAATGTTCCTGTAGATATGCAGGACAGGTGTGAATAATATATAAGTAATAATAATAATAACAACGTAAATGTTTCCACCTTTTCAATACAATATATTCACAAAATTACAAAATTATACGGTACTAGTTTCGACCCATCTAGGGGTCATCATCAGCCGTATTGGAGCAAAGATCATTTGTGGCGAAATCCTAAGACAATATTATTTTAAAGAATAACAAGTGAAGTGAGATGTTATGGTAATAGTTAATAATACAAGGAATATACATACTAAGAGGTTTTTAACAAAGAATAAAGTATAAAAGGGTGTTGTAAAAATTATAATCATGGAAATCAGTAAGTTCTTGTATTGAAATGAAATATGGCTTAGGAAGAGGGCTTAAGGTGGGGCTGAAGGGTGCGGGAGAAAGTGTAATTGTCTTGGAAAAGTACCTTTGATTAAATTTAGGATTGAGTTTAGGTTGGCTGCATTATTGTTTCTGAGGAAAGTGATAAGTAGATCGAAGAGTATGTTGGGTTTCTCTGAGATTTCATTGAGATTGTGACTGGCATTAAAGTATTGGTCTAGGTGTATGTAGTAATTTTCCATTATGTTCAGTAAAGGGCCCTTGTTTGCTAATACGAGGATGTCCATGTCTTGTTCAATATTGGTGAAATTATGGTTATAATCTTGCATGTGTTGGCCGATGGCTGAAAACTTGTTGTATTTTATTGCGTTAGTGTGCTCGTGGTATCTGATAATGAAGTTTCTCCCGGTTTGCCCGATGTAGGTTTTTTTACAGGTGGTACATTTGATCCTATAAACTCCTGATTTTAAAAAACTGCTGATCTTGTTGATGTTTTCAGCCATCGGCCAGCACATGCAAGATTATAACCATAATTTCACCAATATTGAACAAGACATGGACATCCTCGTATTAGCAAACAAGGGCCCTTTACTGAACATAATGGAAAATTACTACATACACCTAGACCAATACTTTAATGCCAGTCACAATCTCAATGAAATCTCAGAGAAACCCAACATACTCTTCGATCTACTTATCACTTTCCTCAGAAACAATAATGCAGCCAACCTAAACTCAATCCTAAATTTAATCAAAGGTACTTTTCCAAGACAATTACACTTTCTCCCGCACCCTTCAGCCCCATCTTAAGCCCTCTTCCTAAGCCATATTTCATTTCAATACAAGAACTTACTGATTTCCATGATTATAATTTTTACAACACCCTTTTATACTTTATTCTTTGTTAAAAACCTCTTAGTATGTATATTCCTTGTATTATTAACTATTACCATAACATCTCACTTCACTTGTTATTCTTTAAAATAATATTGTCTTAGGATTTCGCCACAAATGATCTTTGCTCCAATACGGCTGATGATGACCCCTAGATGGGTCGAAACTAGTACCGTATAATTTTGTAATTTTGTGAATATATTGTATTGAAAAGGTGGAAACATTTACGTTATTATTATTATTACTTATATATTATTCTCAGTTCAAAACGGACCAAAAACATGAAATTCATAACCATCAAGGTGTGAATAAGGCTTAGCCAAATAAACACCCGCGGATCAACTGAGGCAAAAAGGTCTGCAGTCAACGGTCTCGATGGCGGATGAGGATATTTCCCAACGGCTGAGAGGGCGGAAGAACTGGCTCTACGGCTAACAACCGTAGTTCTAACCACGGACAGAGTAATCTGTCCCACCAAGCATTACCATGAGGTAACATTATGCATGATGGAAACACTTTCAAGGAAAACTACCCCAGGTGGTACCCAGCAATGGAAATCCACCGTCGCACCAGGCGGCGCAAACAAGCCTTCGGATTCTGGGGAGCTTGTACCAACATGCAAGATGGAGTCGGAGCCATCTGGTAGCCAGACTGATGACGTACTAACGACAAACACAACTAACCTAAAACAAAATCTAAGGACAAAGAAACATCACTATTTTGGAACTATCAAAATACAGACTCTACTTAGGACGGGGAAATTAAAACGGACTTTGGATGAAATGGAAAATCAGAATATTCTAATACTAGCAGTGCAAGAGACGTGTTTTACTGATATTAATACGTTTGATTCAGAAAATTATAGAATCTTTAAGGGTAAACCTGGACGAAAAATTGGAAGAAATCTGCAGCAACTTGGCACAGCATTTTGTGTAAACAAAAGGGTTATTGACTCCGTAACGGACTTCTCTTCTCCTTCTGATAGACTCTCCACTCTAACACTGAAATGTGCAAACAAGAGATACACACTATTCAATGCACACGCCCCCATAAATGAAGACAACAGAAACAATCCTGATAAGGTGAAAATATTCTGGGATCAATTGGAGAATGAATTGCTAAAGACGCCAAGCAATCATGTCAAAATTCTGATGGGTGATTTCAACGCGCAGGTTGGGAAAGAACGTCAGTTCCGAAAAATAGTAGGTGGTTATCCAGCTCACACCAGAACAGATACGAATGGGAAGAGACTTATTGACTTATGTGAGACATTCGATCTTAAATTAATGTCCACGTACTTCAAAAGACTGCCAAGGAAAAAGAAAACGTGGTGCGCTCCACGGAAAGACCTAGGTGAATATCAACTGGACCATGTTGCAATTTCAAGGAGAAACACTAAAGAAATTATGAATGTGGTAGTACGGAAAGGAGCCAATCTTGACTCTGATCACTTCTTGACCCGCATAAAATTCAAGCCGTTACCGCTAAACAAGAAGAGACTCTCTCCGAATGCATCAATAAAAGTAAACCATGAAAAACATCAAGAAAACAGAAACGACTTTCAAAGACGTATGCGGGAGAAGAAAATGGAGACTTGTGAGGATATTCGAGAGAATATGGCTAATATAGCTAAGGATGTTGCACCATTGCGACGAACTCGCAGACACCGATGGTGGACTACAGACTGTGATGTAGCAATTGATTGGAGAGCTGCAGCCTATAAAGAATGGTACGCAGATAAAACAGAAGATAAATTTGAGACATACAAAGAGGTATGCAAACAGACAGCAAAGATCCTCCGGCAAGCCAAAAGGAATCAAATATCTGAAGAAATTCGAAGTATTGACACGGAATTTAAGAACAATACTAAAAAACTTTTATAGGACCTTTAAAGAGCACATACATGGATATCAACCATCTACCATGGGATTTCGAAGGAAAGATGGAAAATTGGCAGTGAATAAGAATGAAAATTGTGAGATATTAGCTACATATTTTGAGAAATTGTTGAACTGTGAAAAACCTAAAAATAAATGGCCAAAAGAGGATCCAAAGCAACGGAATGAAAACTCAATACCCCCTGACGAAAAAGAACTCCGTGAAATAATTACAGACTTAAAGAACAACAAAGCTGCAGGGGAAGACTCTGTCACAGCAGAGATGCTGAAAAGTGGTGGAGAAATCGCAATAACAATTTTAAGGCGAGAAATGGAAAAGATATGGGAAATGGAGGTAATCCCTGAAGATTGGAAAAATGCTATCATTCATCCTCTACACAAAAAAGGTGATAGAGCAGATCCTAACAACTACCGCGGCATTTCCATCACATCTGTAACTTATAAGACACTCTCTAAAGCACTACAGAGGAGACTTGTGGAACAAGTGGATCATCAACTAGGCGAGTATCAAGCGGGATTTAGGAAGGGAAGATCGTGCGTTGATCAAATCTGAAGTCTGAAACGTGTACTAGAGAATCATCTCTCAAAGGATCTGGTAGTCGTTTTTGTAGACTTTAAAAAGGCGTATGATTCAGTCGACAGGGAAGTGCTATTCAATATATTAGTGGAATTTGGAATTGACGCCAAAACAACAGCAATTATTAAGCAGACTTTAACTGGGACACATTCGAAAGTTAAGTTCATGGGAGAGAACTCCAAGCAGTTCGAAATTAAAACAGGAGTCAGGCAGGGTGATGGATTGTCACCAATTCTTTTCAACTGTGTGTTGGAGAAGATTACCGGGAGTAGGAAAAAGAACTGGACAGAAAAGGATTACTTAACCAAGTATACATTGGAGGGTCAAAAAGTGGTGTCATGATTAACTGCCTTGCCTTTGCTGATGACGTTGCGCTACTATCTAGGAATACTGACACAGCAATAGAACAGCTGAATGTACTAAAACTACAAGCAGAAAAAGCAGGACTACAGATTTCTTTCGAAAAAACTAAATATATAACAAACATCAAAACAGCCCCTCGGTACCTGAAGACAGAACACGGTAAAATAGAAAGAGTTGATAGCTTTAAATATTTGGGTGAAATAGTGCAATTGAAAACAAATGAAAGAGAAGCAAACAACACCAAACGGGAGAAAATGGCTGCGGCTTTTCGTAGGACACATCCTGTATACAAGAAGAAAACCATCTCCAGACGAGCTAAACTAAGGCACTACAATACAGTGATTGAAACGGAATGTCTGTATGCTAGTGAATGCCTCCAAATGACAGGAAAAGCGGGACTGAGAGAAGCTGAGAAATTTGAAAGAAAGATCCTTCGCAAAATAATGGGTCCAAAGATTGTGGATGGACAGTATAGGCTGCGAGGAAGGGAAGAACTTTACCGAGACAATGAAAGGCTAACTGAGTCCATGAGAAAACGGAGACCTAAATTCTATGGGCATTTATTTAGAATGGATGAGAAGAGACTAACGAAAAGGATTTTCACAATACTAGACAGCAGACCTAAAGTGTCGGACAAATGGTTCAGGGAGGTGAGAAAGGATCTCAGACAGGTGGGACTAAATTCGGAAGACATCTCAAACCGAACAAAGTTTAGGTCAGTGATCGGCAGATTTCAGGGATTCCATGACGAACCAAAACTTAACCGTGGGTGGACGGACGAAAGAAGACAGGCTGCCAGAGAGAGAATGCTGAAGTTCTGGGCTGTGAGGAAGGCTTCCAGAAATAATGTAATTGTTATCTAACGTGGTCTCTAATGGCCGTAAATGAATATATATATAATAGAAGCTAAAAATGTGTTAGAAACAAAATGAAGGAACAAATGAAAAACAAGAGACATGACAGATATAAAAAAAATTTCAAATATATACACATTTCCATAATTAGATGGAGTAATAAACAACTCGTTTGAGATATCTTCATTGAAAAAAGTTAACACTTTTACAATAATATTGAAGCTAAAAAGTGTGTATAACTTATGAAGAAAAAAATGAAAACAAATGAGATAAGACGGAAACGAATAATAAGTGTTTATAGTGAGGTTGTGGACCTCTTCGTCTAAAAATTTTGCAGTGTATATAATTAAAAGAAAAAACAGGACAAAATCACTGTGTTAAAAATGTGTCTGTCTTTGTACAGTCACCATCACCATGAATAGTTAAGAGGGGAGTGAAAAACTTGAGAATCTAAGTTTGAGAGGAGACACGTGCCAGGTGAAATGTATGTGACACGCGATGAAAAACCGCCAATGAATTTCAAATTTTAGAATAGTAGCACTCTCGAAAGCCGGCACGTGGTGTAGGGGTAGCGTGCCTGCCTCTTACCCGGAGGCCCCAAGTTCGAATCCCGGCCAGGTCAGGGATTTTTACCTGGACTTGACGGCTGGTTCGAGGTCCACTCAGCTTACATGACTAGAATTGAGGAGCTATCTGACGGTGAGATAGCGGCCCCGGTCTAGAAAGCCAAGAATAATGGCCGAGAGGATTCGTCGTGCTGACCACATACCACCTCGTAATCTGCAGGCCTTCGGGCTAAGCAGCGGTCACTTGGTAGGCCAAGGCCCTTCAAGGGCTGTAGTGCCATGGGGTTTGGTTTTTAGCACTCTTGAAAGGTCTGATCTTCTCAATTTTAGTAATCCCGTTCTTAATAATTGTTTTCAATGTTGGCTACGTGTGTTTGCCTTATTTTTAATAGGCAGGAGGGCAGAAAAAAAAATTGAGAACCTGTGTTAGAAAAGATAACAGATGCATGCTAAACTGTATGTGACCATAGTGGAAACCGTAAATGAAGTTCAAATCTGTAATAGAAAAAATGAGGTTGTATGGGAAACCATACTGTTTAATATCAAATGTTATTTATGCAGTTTTTTTTGCTACTTGCTTTACGTCGCACCGACACAGATAGGTCTTATGGCGACGATGGGACAAGAAAGGGCTAGGAGTGAGAAGGAAGCGGCCGTGGCCTTAATTAAGGTACAGCCCCAGCATTTGCCTGGTGTGAAAATGGGAGACCATGGAAAACCATTTTCAGGGCTGCTGACAGTGGGGTTCGAACCTACTATCTCCCGAATACTGGATACTGGCCGCACTTAAGCGACTGCAGCTATCGAGCTCGGTATTTATGCAGTTTGGTAGCTATATTACTTATGTTATTTATGCAATTTGGTAGCTATATTACTTATGTTATTTATGCAGATTAATAGCTATATTACTTCCTATTAATTGTTGGAATCAAGTGTTGGAATACATATTGTTGCAGCCATTTGTTAGTTTGAAGCCATGACAGATTTGAGCGGTAAGAGTTACACTATTGAGGAGGGGTTAGTGGCAAAAGTGTGGGTGCACGAACGACAACACACATGGCAGAAAATGAGATAGATTAAGTTCTACAGCGAAAAGCAACACTTATCGATTGGGACAGACGTGCTTTTGCCTTGAGCAGTGTTAAAGACAGACCACAGAGTGGAAGGAACAAGATGAGAGAAGAAATATGTACTGGAGTCTGTGATTCGATTAAACAATCTCCTATGAAGTCGACGTGTAAACGTGCTTCTGAACTCGGTATACCAAGAACAACGTGAGATTAATTTAAAAAGGACCTTAAGTTCAGACCTTTTTGACCGACGTTCGTAAATGAGTTATCAGATAGAGACCGGAATGAGCACGTTTTAGCCTGCCGTGGTTTGCTAAGTAAATTCCCAAATGCAGCTAACCGTGCCAAGGTTATGTTTTCAAATGAATGTGCTATTTATCGCAGCTCATGTGATAAATATGTTGTCGTGTGGGCCAAACGGAATCCTCATTACAGAGCTGAGTTGGAACGGAACCTGCCTCACGTAATGTTATGGGTAGCGATGACATCACAACATCTGCTTGGACCATACTTTTTGAAAGAACTGTGAATGGTGTAAATTATTTACACGTTACAAACATGGTTAATACCCCAGCTCGAGGAAATGGGCCTCACAAAATGCATATGGTTGCAGCAAGATAGAGCCTCTGCTCACTATACTCTTGCAGTGCGCAAGTTCCTAAACGAACATTTCCCAGGACGGTGGATAAGTCATACATGGTTCAGTAGCAACACAAGCTCCTTTGAAATGGCCATCAAAAAGTCCTGACCTCACCACACCTGGCAACTCGTTATGGGGAGTCATTAAGTCGCATGTATCTGCAATGTTGTTATGCTACAAACGAAGAACTGCGCAACACTGTTGAGGATGCAGTTCGGATTATAACACCGGACATGCTCAGAAATATGTCAAGAAGAACATGAAGGCTTATAGAACTGTGTTTGCAGCATGAGGGGAATATCCATATATATTGGACACTAATCTGTCTATTAGGTCATCAGCCCAGAGGCTGGTTGGATCCTCAAATAGCACCATCAAAGGTTAGGCGGTTATAAGGAAACCGCAAAAACCAATGGCAGCACCAAAATGAGGCATACTAGGCAAGACAAGGAGTGAGGTAGTTTGCCATTGCTTTCCTCACTGGGTCAGAAAGTGCTATTGCAGCACAACTGACCCTATGAGCAACACCTTTCATAACACTCAGATGCACTAGTAGTGCTCTGAATGTCATTACTTAAAACCACCCATACCCCAGCAGCTTCCATATTGTCACAGCCATGGATGAGGGGCTTCGGTGAAAGTTACACTTTACTCTGGCCTGTGCCAAGAGATGGATTGGACACTAATACGAAAGTAATATAACTGAAATAACATTTGATACTGAACACTTAAGGGGGTACGGGGATTTCTCACCCACCCTGTAGTATTTTATGGAATGAAACTAGTATTTAAATTAAGATGTAAAACAAATCAATTTTACAACATATATGGTATTGGTTAGGTGGGAACATCAGAAAATTCTCTAACTGTGAATCTATTGGGATATCATTCCGCATACAGAACAGAAGAACGAACAGCATTCTTCCTACATTCTCCATATACCATTAACACGTTGGCTTTTTCAGCATTAGTATATATCATTTTCCACTACGTCCCACTTCTTGAACTATCACAAAGTAACCAACAAGGAAGTCACAATGCAATCAGTGTACTGTAAAGGAAACAATCATAAGAATAGCATAGCCTCATAACTAAGCATTTGAATGGGGCAGACAACTGTCGGTATTTACAGTCTTCAAATTACGATAGCTTATAAACTACTTATATTAGAATCATGAAAAAAAAAAAAAAAAAAAAGAGTTTAAAAAAATTATATTCATATTTACTCTAGTTTTAAAAATGTAATTTTTTGAAATAATACACATTCTAATAATTATTAAAATCTGTGTATGGGCTACAATTATGAGCCCTTAGTTACATTTCATTTCTGTGAATACATCACAGCAATAGCACCTTCAATTTCAGAAATATTTGGGGTGAAAGTTTTACGTGATTCACCCGGTATTCAGGTGCCCATAACATGTTTACACTATTCTCACCAACGACTGGATATTTGCAACGTGGTCGTATGAGATTTATGAGTAGGACCAGTGTTCGATTTGAGGCGAAACATGCCGGAATGGCATTCCAGTACCTCTCTTTAGGGGAAAAAAAAATTAGAATAGTTAAAAATATTTATTTAATCACATATTACTCTGTTGTTAACGAGTGGGCCTGCTCTACTACTTGTTACACTTCACATAAAAGAATCCTTTGCAGGTCGTAATGATCGATTATGATGTGAGGCTAAGGTAGTTTGTTCTGTGTTACTATTGAGTACTGCATACTGCAACTACTTCACTGTAGCGGATGGCAGTGTGACTTGAAGGCCTCCTCAAAAAGATTACTGAAACTAATTTCATTCTAGACTTGGGCTTCATGGCTGATGCACTGCTAGAGCTCTCAGTGTTAAGTGAAGCTTTGCAACATCGCAACGTTGATCTAAGCTATGACAATCAGCCTTTGAACTCTGAAAACAGGCTTTGAGCTTGCCGACACCATTAAAGTAATGGATGAAAAAAACTGGCCACAAAATATCCCAATAAAGTTTGAGGAAAATGAGATGAGGAAATTTGCCTCCAAGTTCAAACCCAATCAAAGGCAACTAATTACAGGATTCCAAGAGTACTGTATCTCCACTCCAGAGTGTTCCCAGAAAGTCTCACCCCGTTGAAACTCAATCAGTTCGATAGCCATATCATCGGGTGAATGTGAAAGAGGTTTCTCACAGATGAAGCTCATAATCACACCACTGAGATCATCACTGAATACTGAAATAGTTTCTGGCCTATTGTTTGTAAAGATCAATGGACCTTCTTTTTGGCTCTTTAAACCAGCTAAGTACGTTGACTCCTGGCTTGTGTCTGGACCATTCAACAATAGCCATCAAGAGTAAGGAGAGGTCAAAATACAAGAAGTATGATGAAAACACGCTGAAGTTTCAGAGAACCTTTTACGATGGGCAGATAACTTAAACAATCATGAAACTGTGTTTTTTTTTTTTTTTTTTTTTTTTTTTTTTTTTTAATGCTTTCATTAATTTACTAGAACACATTTTTGTACTTGTTTTGCAAAATAAAATGTTCAAGTTTCTGTATAACCAAAGATCTTTTCAGGCCAATAATTTGGAATACACTCCCCGCTCCTTGGAAGATTACAGTTTTGGCACCTATATTTCTAGAAACTGAGCACTGAGTAGGACAATGTCTCCATTATTTCAATTTTCTGTTACAAGACTCTTGAGCTAAGGTAAACTTATTTACAAGTAATCCTGAATGAATGTTACAAAGAAGAAGAAAAAAGAAAAGCAGTTTCCTTCTGCAGTTTTCCAAGTCATTATTTAGACAGCTTAATAAATTTCTCTTCTCAATTTTCCAACAGAATGAATGAGAACAGCACCTTGATCTGCTGAAATGAAGCATTGTTTTAGTGACAGATTTTGTGTTGATGTACTTACTGACAGACAAGAATCCAAATTTCAGAATTGACTCTGAAGCAAGTTATTTGTTTGGTCCCAAAATGAACTATCTGCAACATGTCAAGGCAATGTATTATAAAGTTGATAAATGAAAGTATATTCAACCCCTCGAGTATTTCAATCAGTGACACAGTATCTCAGCAATAAAGATGTATGAACATACAATCTTCTTCTTCTTCTACTTGCGTTACGGCCTCTGTAGGACCACGGACAGCTCCTTCATGGATTGCATTTCCTTCTTCTCCTCCCAGAACCTCTTCATCCTTTCTCTTCTTCTCTCCCGCTCTTCTTCCGAGATATTCAGTATCCTCTTCTCTTGTCTACTCCACTGATGACTCTCAATCCTTTTGCTGTATCCATCCCTATCATTGATCTCTGGCATATTAGTCGGTATGTACTTGCTTCTCCAATTTTCCTTTTCTTCCACCTTGATCCCCAATTCCGACCAATCTTTCCGGGGTTCAACTACCCACTTGGTTCCTGTCTTTCCTCGTGTCCTCGCTGTTGTTTCTCATACTCTTTTCATCATTCTATCCATATTCATCCTGATTACATGTCCCGCAAACCTAGCTCTTTTCCCTTCTTCTGAGATTGTCCTCATGTTCCGGTACAGTTCTTCCCTCGGTCTCCTCATCCATCTCTCACCTCCTCTCTTAGGGCCTAGTATTTTCCTCAATATTTTTCTCTCCTCTTTCTCTAGTTGTTCCGCACCATTTCTTCCTAGTGCTATTGTCTCAGCAGCATATAATACAGCATTTCTCACCGTTGCTTTGTAATGTCTAATCTTTGCGTCTGTAGATATATTCTTTTTATTGTATATATCTCTGGTCATACAGAAGGCTGATCGCATCTTCTTTATCCTCTCTGTTATTCCCTCATTGCTCCTATTCCTTCCTGTTATAAATTCTCCTAGGTACTTCAATTTGTCCACCTTTTGCACGGTGCCTTCCGGTGTTGTCCAATCCTCAGTGGTATTCAATGTCTTTGTCTTGTTGTAGGCGATCCTCAGTCCTACCGTTCCGGCTATATTGCTTAAGTTGTTGAGTTGTGTCTTTACAACTTATTCTGTCTCACTTACTATAGCTATGTCGTCCGCAAAGGCTAGACAATCTACTTGGGCCCTATTGTCCTTTTTGTCGCCAACATGCGGCTTTGGCATTCCCATTGTCTCATTCATTGTTCTCCACTCCCTGATGACTTCATCCAGAGCTATGTTGAACAACATTGGTGATAATCCATCTCCTTGTTTGACACCAGTGTTGATATCAAATTCTTCAGAGAGTACACCTCTGAATCTCACCCTTGCCTTTGTGTCTGATAGAATTTCCATTATGAGTTCATGTGTAGTGCCATCTAATCCTCTGTTCTTCAGGATTCTTCCAAGGGTTTGTCTGTCGATGGAGTCATATGCCTTAGTGAAATCTACAAAGGTTACCACCGTTCTTTTGTTCTTTAAAGCCCTATGTTCTATCAGTTGTTTCAGTATAAATATCTGTTCTATGCATCCTCTTCCCTTCCTAAATCCTGCTTGGTAGTCTCCAATTGTACTTTCTAACTGTTCTTCCAGTCTATTGAGCAGGACTTTCGACAACACCTTATAGCAAATCTCTAGTAGCGAAATTCCTCTATAGTTGTTTGCATCCCTCTTGTCTCCCTTCTTATGTATTGGTATTATGATCGCATTCTTCCATCCTTCTGGTAACTTCTTTGTTCTCCAAATCTGGCCGATGATGTTGGTCATGTTGTCTACTGCCTTGTCACCTCCCCACTTAATCATCTCAGCTGATATTCCATCTTCTCCGGTTGCTTTGTTATTCTTTAGATCGCTTATGGCCTGTGCGACCTCATCTCTAGTTGGAGGACATGACTCTCTCTCTTCTGTGTTTGTCCCCAGCTCCAGCTCTTCTTCAGGGGGTTCACAGTTTAACAGGTCATGAAAGTATTCTGCAAGTATCCTACAGTTCTCCTTCGCACTAACTGCCAGATCCCCATTCTTATCTCTTATAAAGAGTTCTCTGCCTTTATATCCACTCAGGCTCTCTTTGAATTTCCCAAAAAAGTCTCTACTATTGTTTTTCCTGAAGTTGTTTCCAATTTCATCTAATTCATGCTTCATCCTCTGTCTTTTGGTCCATCTTATGGTTCTGGCTGTTTCCTTCCTTACTCGTAGGAAAACTTCCCATTTTTCCAGGTTCTTCTTAATGCTCCAGTCTCTCCAGGCTTTCCTGCGATTCTCAACCGCTTCCTCACAGTCCGTATTCCACCACCAGTGTTTCTTTTTCTTTTCTTCCTTTCCCCATATTTCAGCCTGTTTCCTCATATTCAGCTTCATGTCATCCCATCCATTGCCAGTTTCTATTCCTTCCTCCTATTTGGATCGATTGTGCCGTAATTTGTCTCTGTCTATATTTATTTTTCCAGTTGGTCTACTTGTCTGTGGCAGTCTACCCCTGTGCGGAATCCAAAGGCACTTGATTTCTGTAAGATAGTGATCTGATTCTATTCTTGTGTTCTTTCTGATCTTTGTGTTCATAATCTCTTTAGTGTTTGTCCGATTGACTGCCACATGGTCAATCTGGAATTCCCCAATGTGGGTGCATTGGCTTGCCCATGTCTTTTTCTTATTCGGTTTGGCCCTGAAGTGAGTTGTCATAAGTCTCATTCTGTGTTCTCGACATAGTTCAATTAACCTTTCTCCATTTTTGTTCATCCTCTTGTGTGCTGGGTACTCGCCTACTATCCCCTTATGTTGCTTCTCCCTCCCTACCTGTGCATTATAATCACCTACAAGTATCTTTACTCGTCTGTGTGGTATGCTTTTCAGTGTATCATCCAGTTCTTCCCAGAAACTGTCTACAGCTTTCCTGTTTTTTCTGTTCTTGTCATTGGTAGGCGCATGTCCATTTACTATGGTATAATTTTTGTTCCCTGCTCGAATTGATAATGTGGATATCCTTTCAGACCTACTCTTCATTTCAATTATGCCATCTTCATACCTCTTGTCTGTTATGAATCCTGTACCAAAGCATGTAGGTGTGTGTCTTCCTTTTCCCACTCTGATTCCTGGTTTTCCTTTCAGCACTATGAAGCCTTCTGACTCCACTGTGTCTTGATCACTATATCTTGTTTTTTGCATGGCTAGTATCCCAATGTTTCTTTCTCTCATCTCATCTATTACCTGTTTAAGTTTACCAGTCTTTGTCATTGTCTGTACATTTATGGTCCCCATCCTGAAAATCTTTTTCGTTTTGATCCTTTTCGAGGTTCTTGGGAGCTCCGACTCTTCCCATTCGCACATTCTGGCAGGTCCCCCAGAATCCGAAAGCCTGCTTGCGTCAACTTTGGTTGACGGGGGACTGTCCCCCTGGGGTAATCTCAATTCTACAGTGCGATCCATTCCATGAGCTAAAAGGAATGTTTGTTGGGACAGTTCGGGACTGTCCAGTTATACAACTGAGGTTGTTAGCCCCTGAAGATGAAATAAGAGCTTGATGTTCAGCTCAGGCTGGCATTTCCTCCAAACCTCACGCTTCGGTTTTCCCGCCGGTACTCGGGTGGCTGACTGCAGTGGTTTCCCACTGGGCGATGGGTGCGCCACGTCCCTACGCCAGAAGAACATACAATCATCTAATAAGTTTCGGGTTTAATACATTTTATCTGCTACATATCAGAACTGCCTTCTTCATTCAGCTTAAGGAATTCACACATACCGTCAAAATATACTTGAATGTGGGTGGCCTGAACAGAAATGCACATTTTATCTGTTTACGACTGGAGCCAGGAATAATGAGGTCATCATATTTTACCTGTAAGTACAGACTGCACTTCTCTTTTCCTTTTCATGTATCCAGTAATAGCCCTCTTAATTTAGCCACAGTTGTTATGATCATGATGTTCATCAGTCCACAGATACCCAACCACATTCAACTTGAATGCTTAACACCAGATCTCTGCGATCTCAATTCCAAAAGGTAGACTTATCAGCAAATTGAATGCCTCAATTTCGAGACCCAGCAGTTGTTTTCATTTGATCAGCTGAAAAATTGACAAGAATATTACATCAAACAGCCTATATGATGTCTTGATATACTGTTGAAATAAGCAGCCATTCTTGCAAGATTTGAGCAGTTGCAAACTTACTCAACTTCAATACAGAAACTGTTCAAAAGAGGAACACATGAGGAAAGTGTAAGGTGGCAGTGGAGGTGATGACGAAGACGATGACAATTGTATGGCCTCGGCTATTATGTGCAGGCATTTTTATTTGATGCCATCTTGGCTGCCAGTGAGTCAATGTTGCTGTTCTGTTTTACTCCAAAAGGTGACAGGGAAACAGACCTACTTTAGGTGTTCGATGGCTGAGTTAAGAGTTAATTAATTTTGTCCAGTAAACACCAAATGTGTCATCAGACATCTTCATAAAACACAGAGTGCCCTCCCTTCAAAAATCTCAATACATCTGCTGGGTTCAAAACCGTGATCTTGGGATCTGGAAGCTGAGAGCAAGATTATATGCTGGGACTCCTTATTCCTCATTCGAAGGAGACTTAAGTAAACAACCTCGCCAAAGTCTTTAAAAACAATGAAAATGAAGAAAACTCCTTAGGAAACGTAACAACATGCAATGAATCATGGTTTGATCAGTGCAATCCCAAATTTATCCTAGTTCACCAATAACACAGAAAACACACATGGAAAAGTCCACATTCAAAGCAAATCATCTTCTTTGATATCCGAGGGGTTGTTAAATGTTGACTGGGTGGGGGAAGGCTATAGTGATAACCAGGTCTGCTATAAGGAAGTTTTGACAATCCTTTGCTTTACGTCGCGCAGACACAGATTAGATAGGTCTTACAGAGACGATGTGATAGGAAAGGGCTAGGAGTGGGAAGGAAGCGACCGTGGCCATAATTGAAGGGCTGAGAACCATAGTGGGCCAAATCCACCAACCGTCGAAATTGAGTTAATACCATCTAGCGGTTCATTTCTGACTTAGGTATTATCTCTCCAACTGGGCTATCTCTACGTCTTCCCATTTATGTGCTACAGGGTCACAAAATATCAACCAAATTGAACTAGCCGCTGGAGGTAGTGCCATAGCGGGCCAAATCCGCATGACCAATCCCTCGCTTGCTCTGAGTCACGTGCTATGAGTAGTATCATGGCGGACATCGGCCACGAGGAAAATAGAAGCAGTGATTTGACATGCAGCAGACCCTCCTCCTTCCTTTAATAACAAGTAGCGTTTATTTTTACAAGAGGAAGTTTTGGGTGTATAATGTAGGAATACATAACTGTGAGGATGAGAAAGGATACATGTACTTGTGGGGTGAAGATATAGCACAAAGGGGCCCAACAGAAGTAGGTTCATGTATTCTGTATTACCTGAGGAACGTCAGCACAACAGCAAATCATATAACAACCTATTCAGAAACTTGTGGTGGTCAGAATAGGAATCAGTATATTGCATCTTATGGGCCACATCAGTTCATTACTCCCAATTTAAAACTATTGATCATAATTTCCTAGAACCTGTCCATTCATATTTGTCTAATGACAGAGAATTTAGTACCAGCGAAACTTCAAAATGTAAGGCAAAATCACTGTTTTCGGTAGAAGATTATGTGACCTTAGTTAAGGAATGTAGGAGAAATAAGCCCTTTAGTGTGACGAAAATGGAACAGAAAAAATTTGTGAACATTTTTTTTTTTTGCTATGGGCTTTACGTCGCACCGACACAGATAGGTCTTATGGCAACGATGGGATAGGAAAGGCCTAGGAGTTGGAAGGAAGCAGCCGTGGCCTTAATTAAGGTACAGCCCCAGCATTTGCCTGGTGTGAAAATGGGAAACCACGGAAAACCATTTTCAGGGCCGCCGACAGTGGGATTCGAACCTACTATCTCCCGGATGCAAGCTTCACAGCCGCGCGCCTCTACGCGCACAGCCAACTCGCCCGGTTTTGTGAACATTAAGGAGCTATCAAAAAACTTTGTGTTTCGTAAGGAAACAGCAGATGGGGAGAAGGATGAGTGGCTCAAAATTAGGTGGTTTCATTTCCAGTCTAATGAACCCCTTAAGTTCAGCTACACCCTCAACGAAATGGAGGAATGGAAAATCCTTGATATTTCACCTTCTCGTAAGGCCAGGCCATCTGTAAAGGTAACAACTTCAGTATCTTCACCATGGGAACAGAGTCCTGCTTACGCAGCACCCATTAAGCTGACAAAAGCTAAATATGATGATTTAATTGCCATGGTTCCATTCATTCCACCAGTTAATCATAAGTTTTTTAAGGATTTGCAATATTGTGATGTAACTACGGCAAAATGAAGTACCTTACAGTGGCATGTGGAGTTAGCCCACTGGCGTATTGTTAAAATTCATCCGTTCTGTTTAGAGCCAAAGTGGGCCAAATCCACTCCAGTGGAAAATGATGGTATTCATTTACTTTTTATTTGTATTAAAAAACCAGATAATCTTTGTCTTTTGCTTTGTAGTGATTAATGGATCTATTAACTATAATATGCAAATGTTGTAGTCTCTGTAATCTGTGTCTGTGAATTATAGCAATGACTAAACTTTAACCTTAATTTTCTCCATTTTTAAAAAATGGCACTTGGCCCACTATGGTTCTCAGCCCTTCAATTAAGGTACAGCCCCAGCATTTGCCTGGTGTGAAAATGGGAAACCACAGAAAACCATCTTCAGGGCTGCCGAGAGTGGGGTTCAAACCCACTATCTCGCGGATGCAAACTCACAGCTGCAGCCCCTAACCGCACAGCCAACTCTCCCGGTGAAAAGTCTACTTTCAAAAGCAACCCAATTCAAGTTTGTAGATGCAGTAAAAGCAGTGAAGTTTGTGAACAAACCTTCACATAACGTGCAACGATGCTTCAAAGGGAGAAAATTTAAATGGAGTAGTGAAGAGATTGGGTGATTATATTGTGGGTAATAACTAGGGACCTGAAAAAATTGCATTTGTGGTAACTGCGAATTTTTGAATCTTGTACTGAATCCAAGCCTATGGTAATTCTAATGTGGAATAAAATCATTTTTACGCATAAATAGAAGTGTGACAAAATGCGAATTGTGACCCAAAATGCGAAATTAGTATTAATATGCGATTTTGGTGCAAATTCTGAGAAAATGTGCTATTTTACTGGCGAAAACAAAATATTTAGGCAAAATCGTCAGAAATACTCAAAATATGATGCACAAATATTTCGACCGTTCCGATCGATGAAGAAAAGTAGCCGATCGATTGCTGCTTGCTGACTTTAATCGATACTTCAAATGGGAATAGCAAGGGGGATAAGATCTGTACCGATTATTATCGAAATGTAAATTGAATGTCATGGAAATAACGAGATAGATGCAGCGTTGTTTTCCTGTTGTTCAAAACTGAAACTAGTGAAGAGTAGAAAGTCGAGCGATCATTTAGGTTATGGGGAGCACGACAAAAACTGCGCATGAAAGGGCTCAGCAATATGCAAAGGATGGTTTATATGCCACAGATTCACCGACAGTGTTTTGCAAGTATTGTAATTGCCGGGTTGGGTAGGAAAGAAAAGATAGCGTTGTGAAACATGTTAAATATGAAAAATATATGGGTAAGCGACACGATAATGAAAGACAATCCCTGCTGCTAGTATGTCTCAAAGAAAGCCATCTTCTGAGCTTACACAGTAAGATAGTTGTAAACGACGAAAAATTTCCAGAGATAACTTCTCGAAATGCACAGTTGAAGTATTTGCCAAAGCAAATATACCTCTGGAAAAGCTGGAAAGCAAAGAGCTAAGAGCCTGGATTACTAAGTTTTCAAATGAAGAGCTGCCATGTGTGAGAACTCTACGTGAAGTATATTTACCGAGCAAGATTCGATTTCATTGATCGGGTACGGTTTAGGTATTACGACATCGAAACCATGCACAAAATTGAAGGATAACGAATTTAAGTGCGATTTCCATTTTGAACTATCTGACCCGTACTCAACTGATCCAGTGATTTTAAATTATTTTGTTATAATTTGAATTCTTTCTTCCTTTCTATAAGTTGCATCTGACCACCAGAAAAGAACAGCAGAGGCTCTAGTGGGGAAGAACATCAACATACTCTGTGATGAAACTACAGATAGAATGGGCCATTGTGTTTTTATCATATTCCAAGTCCCAGCTGGATCGAAAATAGAGCTGCACGTTGTTTCTGTGAACTATCTTGATGCAGGAAATGCTTACAAACTGCTCTCGTGCTGTTTTAGAAGCTCTGCGCAGTTATAGCGTACCATATGAGGCAGTTAAAGTGTTTGTTAGTGACAGTACCCCATACATGACCCGGTGTTATGAAACATTAAGTGTAGTCATAGGGGATCATTTAATGCATGTACAGTGCTGGGAACATAAGATCAGCTTGGTTGGCAATAGTTGGGTCGCAGTGATGACTGGCAACAGATTTAAATCATGTGGTTGCGATGGTAAAGTCAGCATTTTTGAACACAAGAAAGCGAAAATATAATTATTTACAATTCTTAACATCAAAGTATGGCGCTTCAAAGGAAGCAAAGCTTTTTCCTGTATCTATGATAACCTGACGGAATAGCTGGTTCCAGGCTGTATTTGAGTGCTTACTTTACTGATGTTGTTACATTTTTCAAGATGTCTGACATAAAAGGCTTCAACAACTGTGGTATTAAGTACCTGACTGATCTGAGTGACCGAGAAGTTAACAGGCTTCAGTCCCACATGGTTTTTGTTATAGATCATGCAGCTGGATTGGTTGACCTTACTGAACTTGAAGGGTCTCTGTATCCTACCTCTCATCTCCTTTACCCCAAACTGCATAACCTTGACGCCAGTTTTACCTTCATTTGTGAGGGGAATTTTTCTGCGGAAACTAATGATGCTTTGATTAAGCTCACTCCTCTACAGCAGGCTGCATGTAGAGACACATTTGTCAAAGCTGCTCATTCTTCACAGTGCAAGCTAGCCACATTAAAAGCTAAAGACCCCAACCATAAGCATTTTGTGTCAATTTCTCAAGCTTTGTATCCAAAAAAATATAATTCTGAATAACAATGATAGATGAGCTTCAGAAATTGTTTGGAGTAAAAGTTCTCTCACGAAACGATATCTGGTCTGGTTACTGTTCTCTGAAACATGCAATTCAAACCCAGATGAAAGAAAGTGAAAAAGCATCCGGGAGATAGGGGGTTCGAATCCCACTGTCGGCAGCCCTGAAGATGGTTTTCCGTGGTTTCCCATTTTCACACCAGGCAAATGCTGGGGTTGTACCTTAACTAAGGTCACGGCCGCTTCCTTTCAATTTCTATGCCATTCCTATCCCATCGTCGCCAAAAGACCTATCTGTGTCAGTGCGACGTAAAACCCCTTAAAAAAAAAAGAAAGAAAAGAAAAATGTGATGTCATGCTTGTATTAATTGCAGTTCAGACAGAGTTCAGCATATTTGCTAAATACTGCCTTGAGTTGTTGTGGATCCCAACGAACAATGTAAATAGCGAGCGCATGTTGTCTCATTACAACAGAGTGGTTACCGTCAGATGGCGCAATTTGAAAAAAAAGCAATGCCGAAGTACTGACAATGCTTTCGTTTGAACAATGAACTTGTACTGTGTGAAACAAAGGACAATAATTGCACTTCATGAACTTGGAATTGTTAAAATTAATACTACTGTGTGATTATTTTAACTTTGTAAATAGATGCTAATTTTGGAAAAAAATAGATCCTAATTTTGGAAAAAATAGATACTAATTTTTCAGGTCCCAAGTAATAACTTTTGAATTGAGTAATTCTTAAATATCAATTTGAAGAAAATTAGTCTGATTACTTACCAACCATGCCTCATACAAGACAGCATAATATTCATACTAAAGAAATCTCCAACACCAAACAGGATAAGTTACTAATATTTGAAAATAAGTTTGTTGATCCAAGCTCTCTTGGTATTCAACAAGGGCATTATAAAAGTAGCTCACCGTTTCTCAGCTCGCACCTTCTTGCCACACTGTGAACATGTATACATATTATCTCCTTCCAGGGTGTCTTTTACTGTCACCTCATCCAGGGACTCATAAAGGTTCCTCATATCAGCCACCTGGCATCGAACTGTGTAAAACTCCTCCAGTGTTCTGCTTACATGATCACAGTCCTAAAACAAAAGAGAATTACATTTCAGTATACATAAAAAGGACAACAGTCACAATGACAATGCTTGTATGTTATTATTATTATTATTATTATTATTATTATTATTATTATTATTATTATTTCTTTTTTTAATTAGGTGGATCCATCTCTGGTGATATATAGTATTTACAATGTACTGTATCTTCTGGTATGGATTAAAGCAAGTTTGCTGCTTTCATATTTATGTTTCAACCTCATCTTTAGCTTAGACAAAACGAAAGTGACTGAAGTACGAGAGTTGGTTGTAATACCATTACTTATGCAGCCAGTCCCTGAGATGGATAGGGATTTGCCGATAGGGTCAGTTAGTATGTACATTTCAGTGGGCCTGGCTGACTGATATGTAATAACAATGGGTTATCTTCTGTATATTTAAGGAAGAAAAAGAAAAGAAGAAAACCATGGATATTTCACTAGTTTGTTTATTCATTGATATGGTGAATTAGGATACAATACTTCTTTAAATTGTAAGAAAAACAAAAGATAGTGTTATGTTTTTAATTCCTTGATTTGATATCACTGATGAAGGGATGTTCCTGAAACATGTATGATAAAATAAATAATTTTCAGTCACTAAAAGTGTATTGACAAGGTAGACCAACATAAACTATTTTAAATAGTTTCTTTCATAGATTTAGACAGGTCAATACACGACCAATAAAATACTTATTATGGTTAAGTTTATCAACTTGAGTGATCTTGAGTCAAAACTCGAAGGTGCGAGTTTCAACATTTGCAACTTGGGTGGGAAACATTAAGTAAGAGAAGGGAGAAAACTAGGCTTATAGGATTATATAGAGCCTATACAGAAGAAGCATGGGAAGATACCCGTGAGAGGCTTCAGTTGGAAAATAATTATATCGGAAGGACTGACCACAAGTATAGAAGGAATTTTAGCAGAAGCGATTGGGGTAAATTTTCATTCGTTGGGAAGGACGTGAAAGAGTGGAACAGTTTACCAGGGGTAGTGTTTGATCCTTTACCAAAATCTGTACAGATATTCAAGAAGAGAATAAACAGCAACAGAGAAAAGAAATGAAATGTTAGAGGGCATTCAACCAGTGCAGGTTATTTTAAATGAAAAATGTGTGAATAAATTAATTCCATCCCCCTGGTCTAAGGAGTTTGGACAGCCGAAGTAGGGGACAGCCTGTAGGGGTGAAGTACAGTGGGGACTTCAAGGGCCCTGGGACTGCTACGGTACCGTAGCTGTGAAGGCCCTTCAGGAACTCTGAAAATTGGTGACAAAAGGGGGCTCTGGTTAAGACGCAGCAAGTCGTTATGCTACTTAGGTTCCAAAATGGGTAAAAAAAAATAAATAAGAAAATAAATGCAATGTAAATTTTAATCTTATACCAGTTGTATAGTATTATTTGAAGTAATTCCACATACTGTATATGAGTTGACTATATTTGTAAGTACAGGAGATATTATAAGTAGAATTTTGTAAATAATATAAATTTATTAAGGATGAGCTGTGTGTTTAATAGAAAAAAAAATTGTTAGCCTAAATTGTATAATATTGTATTCTAGGAAAATTTTCTTCTCTTATTAATCTAAAATTTAGTGCTTGACAATAATGTATTTTAGTGTACCATTTGCCACCGAGGTAGACACCTCATTTGCAAATAAAGAGATTTTGATTTGATACTTCTAAGTGTCCTGTGACTGGAAAATGATCACTTCCACACTCTGCCCCCCGAGCCAAATGTCAGGATGACTGAAAACATATAAATGTAGTTAAAACTAAATTTGTAAATAACACCAATGGCACAAGAGCCCCAAACGGATATGGCCTACCAAGCGACTACCGCTCACACCAAAGGCCTACAGATTACGAGGTGTCATGTGGTTGGCACGACGAATCTTCTCGACCGTTATTCTTGGCATTCTAGACTGGGGCCGCTATCTCTTCTAGCTCCACAACTGTAATCATGTAGGTTGAGTGGAACTCGTACCAGCCCTCAAATCCACGTAAAACCCTGACCTGCCCGAGAATTTTACCCGGGGTCTATGGGTAAGAGGAGGGCATCCTATACCTACACAGTAGGGTAGATAAATTCTTAAATACATACACATTTTTTCCTTTAAACGCTGAAAGATCAGAAGTACAATGGAAGATGTACAAAATAATTACTCAATAATTTATCTCAAAACTATGCCATAAACTTGAACTAGAAATATTAAAATATAGGAAATGGCTGATTAGTTCTTATTTGACCTTATGCCTTCAGTGGAATATTTGAATGTGAAGAGCAGCAATTATTACCAACAATGCAAAGATAACCTGCCATTGAAAGACTGTGTATTCTCAGGAAAACTTTTTCCTTACAAAATTTAGAAGACTATCATATTATTCACTTCTATAACAGATGCAACGGATCTTAAAGTGCTATACAAAATACTGTGTAATCCCGAATACCACCCGCACATTTTCCCCCAAAATATTGGTTCTAAATCTCGGGTGCGGGTCGTATTCAAGCCGTTCATTCTCGTAAGTATTTACTACATTTAAATGGAGTATTGAAATAGATTTAAGTACGGTTACCATACTCAATATATCACATGTAAACGGGCATTCACGTGTTATTGTGTTTTAGTTGCGTTCTAGAAAACAAGATTGATTTTTCTCAATACGGTTACAGTAGCATGTAAACACAAAATGTAAGGTATGAAATACGGTAAATCAAAGAATGTGGGTAAACATGCGGTAAATATGAAAGCCGCTGCTACGGATGCTCAATCGTCATTTGTTTCACAAGTGGTGCTGGCATGCTGGGTGCGCGAATAGCTGATCACCCGGGATATCGTACTTTGCAAGAGTCGAGACTGTGGTTACGGAAGTCTACCTCATTCATATTCAAGGTCCGTATCCGTCCCGTGAAAGTGCTATCTCGATAGAAGCGATGGATTGAAAATGGCGTCTGCGGTTATTTACTGTGCATGAGATACTTAAAGTTGTAAGCAAAGCTGAAATATACAGAAATTGTGCCGTTGGCAGAAAGTACGATATTGATGAATGGTGTATTTGTGATTGGCGGAAGAAGGAGGAAAAACATCTAAAAAGTAATGGCGATCGCAGAGTGTTCCACAGGCAGAATGCAGTGTTCCCGGAAATTGAAGAATGACTCCACAAATTTGTGATAGAAAAACGTGAATTAGGATATGGTGTTTCTAGTGAAATGTGTCAATTGAAAGCACTCGAGATCTCAACACAAAACACAGGGTATTACTGCAAGCCGGGGATGCATCCAAAACTTTTATCAGAGAAAGGGAGTGTGCATTCGGAGACGTATATCTATTTCACGTCTCCCTGGGGTGTATGAAGAAAAATTAATGGCTTTTCAGCGTCACATTATTCATTTGAGGAAGCAAAATTCTTATTTGCTCTTGCAAATTGGGAATGCTGACCAGACACATGTCTATTTTGAAATGCCGTTGGAAAATACAGTGGATACGAAGGGTTGTAAAAGTGTAACCATCAGAACAGGTGAGAACGAAAAGCAACGATGCACAGTAATGTTGTGCGCATTAGCAGATGGAACCAAACTCCCTCCATATGCGGTTCTGAAAAGGAAAATACTTCCGAAAGGAAACGTGCCGCCCGGTGTTATTGTTAGAACACGGTCCGGCTGGATGGACAGTGCGTTACTTGAGGACTGGGTGAAGTGCATTTGGCAACGTCGCCCAGGAGCTTTGTTACAAAAACGAAACATGCTTGTGTTGGACAGTTACCGAGGACATACAACTGACGCCGTAAAAGATATGGTGAGGAAAGGAAAAACTGATCTTGCGATAATTCCCAGAGGGCTTACTTCTATTCTACAGCTATTGGATGTGTGCGTGAACTGGCCTTTCAAAACTGCAACAAAACAGTTGTACACCGAATGGATGTCTGATGGTGATCATGCGTTAACACCAACTGGAAGAGTGAAGAGGCCTGAAGTGTGACTAATATGCAGCTGGATCAAGACTGCATGGGCATGCATTCCCAATGATCTAGTGTCCAAAAGCTTTAAGAAATGTGGAATTTCAAATTCAGTGGACGGTAGTGAGGAAAACTATTTGTGGAAAGATGCCAGTGACGAAAGTTCCTACGGTGAAACTTCAGATGACGATGGTGAATTGTGAATGATCTGAGTATTGGACCGATTTTATTTACGATTTTTGTGATGATTTTATTAAATGTTTGCTGTTCGAATTTATATATGTGGTATATTTGAAGAAAATAAAATAGGTACATAAGTTATTTGATTTTTGATTTTTTTCCATATTTTGCCGTCTCAAATTTAGGGTGCGAATCTTATTCGGTGGCGGGTGGTATTCGGGATTATACGGTACCTTGTGAAATACATATACACTTATACAAAAATGATGGAAGGTACAACTTTGTATAAAAACCTATCCCTATAAGTATTCCACTAACAAAATTGCAGATTTACACTGAAAAGGGAATATTATATCCTATTTCCCCCAACCCAGAATTGTAACAAAGTAAACCTAACCAGAGTAACCTACAGCACATAACCTACCAAACACTTGATGTAAAATTAGGATGGAGGAAATTTAATCTTGGTTACTTCTACAGTCACCAAACCACAATATTGTGGACATGATACAGGCTTTTGGGCTTATGCTGCGTCAAGGAAATAAAGGTGAAATTCTTTATTTTGCAGAGAACTATGCTCTGCGTCATCAGAAGAAAATCTCGACTGTCCTCATGAAAGGCTTCTTGACACGGCATGAAGCCCAAAGGCCTATATCATGTCTATAAGTACGGGCCGTGAAAGCATCAATGGCAACAAACCACAATATTAATTATAGTCTTAAAACATTCCATCTCAAGAGAGTTTGAATGGAGGTGAGTCCCATCAACAAAAATACTGTACGTACTAGAATAATCCCTACCATCCAATAACCCCTGCATCCTAATTTTAGGAGAGGGAATTTTGAGGTGGGGGATAGGGGAGTTATTTTCATTTATGTAGCTTTGTTAAATATTTATAATGAAAATCGTAAATACTACAGTACAACAAATTATAATCAAATTTATTGTGCACAATGTGCATAGAGGATCACAATTAGATATAATAACGTGGCAACTAATGTGCTCTACATTAAGTGTTAGTCCTTGATAAACTTACTAATCGAACAGGACCTCTAAGAACACTTCTGGATATATCTTTCACATACTTGGTCACATAGCCTACACACACAGATTATGTTCAATTCATGAAATACTTTGTTTTTACACATCTTAAAGTGGAATCCGTGAACAGTCAATCTCGTAACTATATGTCTCCGTGGCCTCTGTTGAGTAGAACTCTTCCCAAATGTCCCTCTTTCTTAGTTTATGCATCAGATTATCATATACTGCGTCTCTTGATAAAATATTGTATCTCAGGTCCTCAATCAGGAAAGTTTCTCTCGCGAGCTCATATACAAGTCGAGATCTTGTAGTCTTTGATACATTCAAGACTCGCTTCAGGTATCTAGATTTTATCTTTTCCAGCTCTTCTAATTGCTTTACACTCAGAAATTCTCCTATGATCTCAAGCCCGTAGGTTAACACTGGTAGCACTTTTACTTGAAAAAGCACCATGGCTGTCTGTACTGCAATTTGTGCAATGTTCTCAACATCATTCATTGCTTTCAGAGCTGCAATCATATATTAAAACATTTCAATGGTCTCTAGGTCGAGTATTGAAGGAGCCATTGAAAGTTATAATAATAGATCAACAGGAACTGTGCAGAAGTACACGTCCAGCAGGAAAATACGTCCAATCTACGTCCCACGAGGTCCATAAACTGAGATAACTCGCTCATTTAAGAGGAAATTTAATGGAAATAAAATCAGGAGAAATTCATATGCTCAGAAACCTGTGGTATTCAGATAACTGAATTAAGAAAACATGAATTGGAATATGAATAGAGACCAGCAAATAAAAGATCACCTCAACAGCTAAGAAGAAGTTAAATTTCCTATGTAACATTTAGGTCCAGGAACGTCACGCGGCGGAGGCCATGGAACGGTTTTGAATAGTGCAAGTTTAATTATCAAGAAGGCATATGTGGAGTAATGGATTGTATGCATTAAGAAGACGAATGAATGGCAGTGTGTTCCTTTGTGTACTTTCTTGAATGACGAGTGACCGTGTTAGATAAAATGTTCCTCAAATGTCAAAAACAGATGGAAGGGAGATCACAGTATGGTAATTTTAATAGGAATAATGAAATGCGAACTGATGTATTACTGTAATATTATAAAAATAAGATTTTTTTTTTATGACAAAGAATGAAAAAAAAAAAAACATCGAAAAAGGTTGACTAAAAGAACAGCTCTGGTACACATTGAGAGAAGGAATTGATAGAATTATAAGGAATTGAAAGATATTGTAAGGTTTCAAGAGCTTGATAACATTGTGTAATGGTAATACGTGAAATAAGGCGAGTGTCGTAAACAAAACTGAGATACTTAGAAATCTTATTGCATTGTATTAATATCATTTGTAGAAGTTTTAGATTGGAAGGCCGACGGACATGGTTTATCATTATAATGAATCCAAACAATGTAGAGACGAGGGCCTAAATCAAGACTAGTGTCTTGATGGGTCCGAATTCAGATGGAATTACCTGAAATGATATGGAAATGAATGTCCATGGCTACAGCAACCAAGAAGATGGGATGAACACCAGAGTCGTCAATGATAAGTACCCAGGCATTGTCTTTCCTTTATTCTATCTGCAGAGAGCTTATAGTAGTATTAGATTTGTTATCATGTTAACCAGGTGACTTTAATGGTAAACAACTTGGGTAACCTAACGTGATCGTCACTGTGTATCTGTCAGGAAGTGGTAACCCGATCATTGGTAAGAATAGCAATTCGGTTTCCCGTGAATGTTCAGGTGATGAAGGCATGCAAGTATGGTAATGTTTTTATGGAATTTCCTGATACTGTCTGAATGTTTGCAAGAGTCTGTTCATAAATAAGGTAATATTGAGTGCTGCGTGTGTAATTCTAGTGAGTGATTATACTTAGTTGATATGTCAGTGTCGAGATCTTCTATAGAATGATTTATGTCGCATAATAATTTAGTGAAGTGTGATTATGCTGTCAATTATGAGATGATTTTGTACACGAGTAGTTGAGGTTCTTCGGATACATGCGCTTGTGTATTTAGAATGACAGTGTAGGCATAGTGCACATTTTGAGGTAAGGTATGGTAAATGATAGACTCGTCGAGAATATTATCATGATGTAATACGATTATTGTGATAATGTGGTTTGTTGAGATTGATACTACGGCAAAGTAGTAAGTCTTCGAGAATGTCAATGAACCTAGATTGATGATTGTTTAAATGGGATGTTCATCATGCAACGTTTAAAGGATTTTGGTTAGGCAAGCGATATGATGTGCTGATAGTATTTCAAAAGGTATCCTAGAGATGATAAATGTTGAGCGTGTGAAAATCATCGAAATATGAATTTATGGTACGGCAAGAAGGTAAGATGAGTGTATTAATGGATGAATTTGAGAGGATCTTCGATAAATGACAAGAATAAATAATGAGATGCATTGTTTAAGAGGTTAATGTCACCTGTTGCAGTACATTAGCATTCACAGTAGTTGCTTGTAGTAGTTGATTTCTTAGGCAGTAGTATCATTTACAGGAAATCTTTGGAGAGCAGACGCTGTGAGAACATCCCAGTATTACCGTTCACATTGGGTATGTCAGTAGTTAGATGTTGTTTATTTTAGGTACGGCGAAGCTGAAGGTTCCAGATGTGTGCTGTTATCACCATGATTTATTTATTTATTTATTTATTTATTTATTTATTTATTCATTGAATTTGTTTGATCACTTTGGCTGATTAGCAGATGATTACATTATAGTGCAATGTTAGGAAGACTGGATCGTTACGATATTCAAGTTGTATATTAGGTAGGTAGGTAGGTAGGTAGGTAGATAGATAGATAGATAGATAGATAGATAGATAGATAGATAGATAGATAGACAGATAGATAGACAGATAGATAGATAGACAGATAGATGATCAAAAACAGATAGAATGTAGGAGGACAGACTGTGGGCCAATATGTGACATAGATGAATGAACAAAGTGAATGTTTCCTAAATTAATTATTTTATGATTGGCGGATTTTCAAAGAACTGTTAAATAATTCATGATTTCATGGTCAAGATTTCAGGAATGTCGGGATGAATTTATGTATGGAATTTTAAGAAATTAAAGTTGAATAAATGTTTGTAATATGTTAATGGAAACCAACAAAGGTTAATCAATGATATTTTTATTCTCCATTATGTTGTCTAGTTGGATTATTATTATTATTATTAATTATTATTATTATTATTATTATTATTATTATTATTATTATTATTATTATTATTATTATTATTATTTTCATGAATGGTTAATTAAAGTGGAATATCTTTCCAAAATCATATTGCGATCTTCTCATTTCATAAATTATGATTTAATAGTCTTAAGTAGTTAGGTAGGACGAAGAATTTACTCTGTGTACATGAACTTGACGTTGAAAAAGGGATATAACCAGTACTCGCTGAATAACCATGCCCATGAGTGGAATCTCTTGCAAACCGTTGACACTGGCCGAGGTTTAACTGAAACAAAACATATTACTTCGAACCACCCACATCCACGAACGGTTATAATATATACACATGGATCCTGAAACTGCTGCTGTGGTCTGCAAGGTTACACCTAGGTATCTGAAACCGTTAACTCTGCGAAGGCAGACGTTATTACACGGTATGTGCTCTGCTTCCTTTAGTTTTCCTCCCCTTTCCTGAATACGACTAGTTCAATCTTCTCCTCATTAATTTTCATTTCATTCCTGTTTGCCCAGTCCGCTAGCAAGTTCATCGCACGTTGTAGTTCTGTTATGTCTTCAGCCGCAATTGCCATGTCATCAGCATACAAGTACATTTCTGTGTTGGTTTTTCCCTCTGACACTACATCGGAGGTAAAAGCGTTAAATAATACAGGGCTGAGTGGATCACCTTGAAGAACTCCTATAGTCTGTGGCATCCAGTCTGACGACCCAAATGCCGTCGTGAGTGTTGTAACAGATGTTCCGATTAACTTCTCCAGCTTATCTATCAGTAGCCTTCTGTTTACCCAATCAAATGCCTTGGAGTAGTCAATGAATGCCACAAGTAATTTGCCTCTTGGCATTTCTAGGGCAAGACAAATGTGATTCAGTAAATTCTCCAGTGCCATCGTTGTAGATCTTTTCCGTCTGAACCCAAATTGCTCCTCTTTTAACACTCTCTTCGGTAAGATCCTTGTCAACAGTTTCAAACCTGTTTGTTCCATCGCGATCCCTCTGTAAGTATTTAAAGATAAAAATTTCATTGTTCCGTATTGAAAGTATTAACGTTAAAAATTGAATAATTGAAAAAGAGGTTCAACCTATTCAATACATAAGAGAAAGAAATGTAGTGATCATATTCTTTTTTAATATTAATTGGAATTTTTTTTTTTTTTTTTTTTTGCTAAGGGCTTTACGTCGCACCGACACAGATAGGTCTTATGGCGACGATGGGATGGGAAAGGCCTAGGAGTTGGAAGGAAGCGGCCGTGGCCTTAATTAAGGTACAGCCCCAGCATTTGCCTGGTGTGAAAATGGGAAACCACGGAAAACCATCTTCAGGGCTGCCGATAGTGGGATTCGAACCTACTATCTCCCGGATGCAAGCTCACAGCCGCGCGCCTCTACGCGCACGGCCAACTCGCCCGGTTTAATTGGAAATGGGACCGGTTTCGACCCTAGTCCAGGTCATCGTCAGCCGTTCAAAACATAAAAAACATGAAAAACAATGAATACGAAAAAGAAAAAGATTAAGTGAACTCTGGATTGGTATAAGATGAAATATAAATTGATGATGGGGGTAGAAATTGTGAGTCACTTAAAAGAAAACAGTACGTAATATTATGAATGGTAGTACGGCACACGCAATGATAGGTAAAGTCTCACAATGTTTATGAATAGTGGAGAACGGTCAAATGGGTCAGTTTTTAAACACCGTCAGGTACAAAGACACAACACTATCGAACAACATATGAAGATCCATAAATATGTTGAAGTTGCAGACGAATAGATTTATAGAAGCAAACTGCCAGCTCCCGGTGATCAGCTGATCAGCGCAGCATGACCTTAAATGTGCTGCGCTGATCACCGGGAGCTGGCCTTGAATGTGCCGCGCTGATCACCGGGAGCTGGCAGTTTGCTTCTATAAATCTATTCGTCTGCGACTTCAACATATTTATGGATCTTCATATGTTGTTCGATAGTGTTGCGACTTTGTACCTGACGGTGTTTAAAAACTGACCCATTTGACCGTTCTCCACTATTCATAAACATTGTGAGACTTTACCTATCATTGCATGTGCCGTACTACCATTCATAATATTACGTACTGTTTTCTTTTAAGTGACTCACAATTTCTACCCCCATCATCAATTTATATTTCATCTTATACCGATCCAGAGTTCACTTAATCTTTTTCATTTCGTTTGCATTGTTTTTCATGTTTTTTATGTTTTGAACGGCTGACAATGACCTGGACTAGGGTCGAAACCGGTCCCATTTCTAATTACTATTAAATAAGAATGTAATCACTACATTTCTTTCTCTTATGTATTGAATAGGTTGAACCTCTTTTTCAATTATTCAATTTTTAACCCTCTGTAAGTAATCGGGTCATCTGCGTCCCCTTTCCCCTTGTACAGCATTCGGATTGTTGCCTTCCTCCAGTCTGTTGGGACCCTTCAAGTTTCGAGACATTTGTTCAATAAGGCACTCCACACTGGTAACATTTCCCTCACTGTCTCTTTTAGATGCTAATTCCTGACTCCATCTGGTCCTGGTGTTCTACTGCTTCTTCCTTCGTCGATGGCCTGAAGGATTTCATCTTCCGTTATGACATCTGTGTTCTGGATACGCGAGTGCTGGTCTCGTGTCTCTCGAAGCAATTGTTTTGTTGAGATGTGATTTCTATATTTCCATGTTGTTATTAGAATGTATTTTGCTCAATTTTGGTCGTAGAGCCTTGTATGGGTCCAAATTAGCTTCTTCTATGATCCTTTTCTGCAGTTCATCTATGTACTGAATCTTTTTCCTCTTCAGGACCGCTTTGTACTGAGCTCTTTGTTGCCGGTACTCTTAAAGGTTTTCCATGTTCCTTCTTTCTCTTGCTCTGTTCAATTTTTCTAAAGTGCTTCTTCTTGCCTGATAACACTGTCTGTCAAACCAAGGTTTTGACTTTCTTGTCCCCAGGCTTAAAAGAGCTACTTCTTCATAGCAATTTACTATCCACCACGCTGCAGAATCTATTTCACCTTCATCTATCATCTACTTCACCTGGCCGATTTGGCTTGTCTTTGCTTCCACTTTGTTTATGTCTACAGTATATTCTTTCTGATTTTAACTCCTTTTCTTGGATCAGCTGCTTTTTCTTTCTTCGTGATGATATCTGTGCTCACTGGTAAGTGCTTTCTTACAATGGTGCCTTCTTTGAGGACCAGTTTTGTTGTTCCTGATGTTACAAGCCCCTTGAAAGCATTATATCTATTGTGCTGCCACCATTTGGCCCTACATATGTCCATTCCTGTTTCTTGTTTAACAGCACGAATCTACTGTGTCTCAGGTAGTCCATAACTTCTTCAGTTTTCCAGCTTTGTTTATCTACTGGACAGTTCAGGTCACCGGCAATTAACACTTTTTCTTCTTCATCTACCACATTCAACGCATTTCCAAGTGTATCAACAATGTCTACTGCAGTGCGTTCAGGGCCAAAGTATACTGCCATGATCACTAAAATTTTCGTTCGTAAAATCAACAGGTTTTCATCTCTCTACAGTTGTTTACATGGTGTTAGATGTGGTTTGATGAGTACTGATACCCCTCCTGATGGTTACCCCCTTTCCTTGAGTTGATTGGCATACATATGATAGTTGTAGAAACCTGGTACATTTATTACATTTATTACATTTATTACATTTATTACCAAGCTCCCCTGATGAATGTTTCTGTTAATACACATATGCCGAATTCATCTAGTATGTTACATGACATTAGATTTAATGCACCTCTCAACTCCTCTTCATTACAAATCATGACTATAACCCTGTCATTGCTGGGTACTACGAAAGTTCCAAGGTTTCCGAAAATGCCAGCATACTACACAGGCGAGCCAGAATGAACTATCATGCACTCGTTCTACGTCTTTGTACTGAATTCCACTTTTAAATGCTGTGCCGGTTATGATTCTTCCCAAACCATTAGAGGTACGAAGTTGAAACTTGTCATGATAGTTCCTCTTTTTATCTTAGATGTGGAAAAGAAATACTTTAAAACCTCCCACCCCTCAAGGTGTTTATGGTGAGGTTAGCTCCGAAAAAAGAAATATCCAATTCTCTCAAACCATCTGACATACAAAGTTCAAATTAAATATTATAATTAAATATAAATAAATATATAATATAATTAAATATTATGGCGCTCTTTTATGTCTTAGATACAAAATGGTCCAAAACATTCCACTTTTGAGGAGGGGGCTGAGGTGCTGTTATATCCTATGAAGTTGAAATTTCACAATAAGGTTGTTTTTCTATATACTAGGTGTTAAATAAGATATATTTTAAAATATTTCATAAGAGTATTGATGATTGTTGATGATTGTTAAACCTGTAAATCGAAATATTTACCTTCCAAAACTGTTTGATGAACAAAGTTGAAATTTTAGACATTCCAACCCTAAGCAGATTAAATGGGGGTTAGTTCCTCAAACAAAAACATTTATTCCTCCATAACGATCAATCGTACAAAGTCAAACTTTCACATGTTGATCACTTCTACATCCTAGATGTAAATATGGGCTTTAAAAAATACAAAAAAATTAAAAATCATCGCCACAAAACCATTTGACATACAAACAGAGGATGTATTTTACAAGCTCACCAAAGCAGGCATTCCAAATTCAAAATTCAGCAAATTAGCCTAACCAGTTCAACATTTAACCCTTTCCAATTACCTCTACAGTATATAAATGAACAATTAGGTAATGCAGGAACTGACAGGGCATCGCAAAATTTTTTTACAATTGTCATTTCGTCGCACCAACACCGATAGGCCTAATGGCAACTATGGGATAGGAAAGGCCTAGGAGTGGGAAGAAAGCGGCCATGGCCTTAATTAAGGTACAGTCCCAGCATTTGCCTGGTGTGAAAATGGTAAACCACAAAAAACCATCTTCAGGGCTGCCGACAGCGGGGTTCAAATCCACTATCTCCCCAATGCAAGCTCACAACTGCATGGCCGTAACCACACGGCCAACTCGCCTGGTGCATCACAAAGAGCAATGGGTGGACACCTGCAATAACATACTGGTTTTTGACTAGAAGATCGTACACTTGATCTATTGTGCCGTGTTATGAAAAAGAGGATCCTATGCAGTAATTGCAAGAAAAGTGGACTGTGATTAGATCCAGGTGATGTCTGCAAACACTTCCCAAAACCAAGCTTGGCACCAAACAATGTTTATTGTTAGTGTGGTGGTCATCACTGGGTGTTGACCATTACAAGTTCCTCTCTTCTGGTGAAATTTTTACCACATGAGGAAGTCAAGAAATTACAAACAAGACTTCAATTTCTCTCGTTACACATGGCCCTATTGTTAGCTCTGCCTACAACAGAAATAAGTAACTAGGTTAAATTCTGGAAGCCTTTACCTTCTACTCCTTCATAGCCTGAACAGATATGGGTTAGTGTGTAGGTATGCTTACTTGCTAAATCCCAAAACTTTGCTCTCTTCTTCTTGTAAATAAATCAGAAAATGACTGAGAAGCAGATTAGAGGACAATCCGGTTTGTGTATAATGAGATTTTATAATTAGAGTTGAGTTCTGTAGGTCAAGACAAATGAGTATGATATATCTCAGATATCATTACAGCCACAACAGTTTAGAATACAATATAAAACCCATAATAAGCCTTAAAAGTAGAATATAACTTATATTAATAAAAATGCTCATCCCTAACTTACCAATGACACAACATTATTGCTTATCACTCCACCAAACAGGGTTTTAACCAACTTTTTCAATTCTGGAGTCATTTCTTCAAGTTTAGATACCAAATCAATGAAGAATTCAGCCATGTCCTTTTGCTCTCCAGTATTGAGAGGTTGGTGGTCCATGGTGTAAACCTTGCAGAAGCTGCGTGGATTGTATGCTTTACGTTCACTCTCCTATTAGAAATGACAGATATAAGAACTAATTTAATAATGAAATATATCATTTGTACATAAGCAGACCAGGTCAACAGCTGGAAACTGCAGATCATCATCATCATCATCATCATTTGTACATAAACATTTGAACCTATGATTTACACTTTTCAATACATGAGAATAAAATGTTGGAAATTGCAGAAAATTTTAAACTGAGGAAAAGAGATTTTATTCACTAATTGTGTAGCCAAACTCATTCATAATATGTATAACATGTATCCACATCGTTAATAAACTTAACCATGATAGGTTAATATTGACTGATGAAGGGAATGGTTGAGATTTCCTGAAACATGTATGGTTTAATAAATAGTGTTTCTTTCATTTAATGAATGTATTAATCAAGGCGGATTTAAATAAACTATTATAAATAGTTATATTATACATTGCATCCACATCATGAAACAGGAACGTCAATACTGAACACCATAGACAAACAATTTTAAAAATATCTGAAAAAAATCATCCTTCCTTGAATGCCATAAACTCTTCTGTAGCCAAAATTTTAAAACCTTAAAAATTAAATGCTGGCAAAATGTGTTTAAAATCTGAGTGTGGCCCAAAATGAACAACACTGAGAAGAGATCTGTAATAACAACCTAATTCTATAACCAGAATTCATCATCGTATCTTCTTACATATTGCAAGGAAATATTTAATTACTTAATTATTTGTTAATGAACATTTCTTAATTGTCAAATATTAATATCATTCATGCTGTTAGCTGTATTTATGTAATTATCAGCAGGGAAAAACGGTGAATATAGTTGAAAAAATAAATTCTGGGAATGAAGCAAGTTTTTGTTTTTATTTTTATTTTTTTTATTTTTTACAAAATTATCAAGTTAGCATCCCTCATTACAGATTTTCATTAATTTATGTAAGGAAAAAATGATTTATACTGAAATATACATATAAGAAAAACTGACACTGTATCATCAGGAGCAGTTGCCCCTGTTATGAGCTACAGATAATGTGGTTATATGCCCTATGTCCTCCTCTGCGAACCATGTGACCTTGCCGCGGTGGGGAGGCTTGCGTGTCCCAATGATGCAGATAGCCGAGCCGCAGGTGCAACCATATCGGATGGGTATCTGTTGAGAGACCAGACTAATGAATGGTTCATCGAAAGGGGGGTAGCAGCCTTTCGCTAGTTGCAAGGGCAGCAGTCTAGATGATTGACTGATATGGCCTTGTAATAATACTCAACATGGCTTAGCTGTGTTGATACTGCTACACGGCTGAAAGCAACGGGAAATTACAGCCGTAACTAACTCCCGAGGACATGCAGCTCTCTCTGCATGAATGATGTACTGATGATAGCTTCCTCCCGGGTAAAATATTTCAGAGGTAAACTAGTCCCCCATTCGGATCTCCGGGTGGGGACTACACGAGAGGGGTGATCGTCAAGAAGATGGATACTGACATTCTGCGAGTCGGAGCATGGAATGTTAGAAGTTTGAATCGTTGTGGTAGGTTAGAGAATCTGAAAAGGGAGATGGATAGGCTAAAGTTAGATGTAGTTGGTATAAGTGAAGTACGTTGGCAGGAAGAACAAGATTTTTGGACAGGCGACTACCGAATTATCAATGCAAAATCAAACAGGGGAAATGCAGGAGTTGGTTTAATAATGAATAAGAAAATAGGGCAGCGGGTAAGCTACTACGACCAGCATAGTGAAAGAATTATTGTCGTCAATATAGACACCAAACCAATGCCCACCACAATAGTGCAGGTCTATATGCTTACTAGTTCAGCGGATGATGAAGAAATCAAAATAATATATGAAGAGATAGAAGATTTAATACAATATGTAAAAGGTGACGAGAATCTAATTGTGATGGGAGACTGGAATGCTGTGGTAGGCCAAGGAAGAGAAGGTAGTACAGTAGGAGAATTTGGATTGGGACAAAGGAACAAAAGAGGAAGTCGGCTGGTTGAATTCTGCACTGATCATAATTTAGTCCTTGCCAATACTTGGTTCAAACACCACAAACGACAGCTGTATACGTGGACGAGACCTGGAGACACTGGAAGGTATTAAATAGACTTCATTATGATTAGGCAGAGATTCAGAAACCAGGTGTTGGATTGCAAAACTTTCCCAGGAGCAGACGTGGACTCTGACCACAACTTGTTGGTCATGAAATGCCATCTGAAGTTGAAGAAATTGAAGAAAGGAAAGAATGCAAAAAGATGGGATCTAGACAAGTTGAAAGAAAAGAGTGTGAGGGATTGTTTCAAGGAACATGTTGCACAAGGACTAAATGAAAAGGCTGAAGGAAACACTATAGAGGAAGAGTGGAGAGTCATGAAAAATGAAGTCAGTAGGGCTGCTGAAGAAATGTTAGGAAGGAAGAAAAGATCAACTAAGAATCAGTGGATAACTCAGGAGATACTAGACCTGATTGATGAACGACGAAAATAAAAGAATGCTAGAAATGAAGAGGGCAGAAAAGAATACAGGCGATTAAAGAATGAAGTGGATAGAAAGTGCAAGGTAGCTAAGGAAGAATGGCTGAAGGAGAAGTGCAAGGATATCGAAGGCTGTATGGTCCTGGGAAAGGTAGATGCTGCATACAGGAAAATTAAGGAAACCTTTGGAGAAAGGAAATCTAGGTGTATGAATATTAAGAGCTCAGATGGAAAGCCACTTCTAGGGAAAGAAAACAAAGCAGAAAGATGGCAGGAGCATATCCAACAGTTGTATGAAGGTAAAGATGTAGATAATTTGGTTCTGGAACATGAAGAGGCTGTTGATGCTGATGGAATGGGAGACCCAATTTTGAGGTCAGAGTTTGACAGAGCTGTGAGAGACCTCAATAGGAACAAGGCACCTGGAATTGATGACATTCCACTCGAATTACTGACAGCCTTAGGAGAAACAAGCATGGCAAGGTTATTTCATTTAGTGTGCAAGATGTATGAGACAGGAGAAGTCCCATCCGATTTTCGAAAGAATGTTGTTATACCTATTCCCAAGATAGCCAGTGCTGACAAGTGTGAAAACTACCGCACTATTAGTTTAGTATCTCATGCCTGCAAAATTTTAACACGTATTATTTACAGAAGAATGGAAAAACAAGTTGAAGCTGAGTTGGGAGAAGATCAATTTGGCTTCAGAAGAAATGTAGGAACACTTGAAGCAATCCTGACTTTACGTCTGATCTCTTGGATCGAATTAAGAAGGACAAGCTCACGTACATCATATTCGTAGACCTAGAAAAGGCATTCAGTAATGTTGACTGGACCAAGCTATTTCAGATTCTGAAGATGATCGGGATCAGATACCGAGAACGAAGAATTATCTACAATCTGTATAAAAATCAGTCTGCAGTGATAAGAATCGAGGGTTTTGAAAAAGAAGCAGCAATCCAGAAAGGAGTGAGGCAAGGCTGCAGTTTGTCCCCTCTCTTTTTCAATGTTTACATAGAACAGGCAGTAAAGGAAATCAAAGAGAAATTTGGAAAGGGAATCACAGTCCAAGGAGAGGAAATCAAAACCTTGAGATTTGCTGATGATATTGTTATTTTATCTGAGACTGCAGAAGATCTCGAGAAGTTGCTGAATGGTATAGATGAAGTCTTGGGTAAGGAGTACCAGATGAAAATAAGTAAGTCCAAAACAACAGTAATGGAGTGCAGTCGAACGAAGGCAGGTGATGCAGGAAATATTAGATTAGGAAATAAAGTCTTAAAGGAAGTAGATGAATATTGTTACTTGGGTAGTAAAATAACTAACAATGGCAGCAGTAAGGAGGACATAAAATGCAGACTAGCACAAGCAAGGAAGAGCTTTCTTAAGAAAAGAAATTTGCTCACTTCAACCATTGATATCGGAATTAGAAAGATGTTTTTGAAGACTTTCGTGTGGAGCGTGGCATTGTATGGAAGTGAAACATGGACGATAACTAGCTCAGAAAGAAAGAGAATAGAAGCTTTTGAAATGTAGTGTTACAGAAGAATGCTGAAGGTGAGATGGATAGATCGAATCACGAATGAAGAGATACTGAATCGAATTGGTGAGAGGAGATTGATTTGGCTAAATTTGATGAGAAGAAGAGATAGAATGATAGGACACATCTTAACACACCCAGGACTTGTTCAGTTGGTTTTTGAAGGAAGTATAGGTGGTAAGAACGGTAGGGGTAGACCAAGGTATGAATACGACAAGCAGATTAGAGCAGATGTAGGATGCAATAGTTACGTAGAAATGAAAAGGATAGGGTGGCATGGAGAGCTGTATCAAACCAGTCTATGGACTGATGACTCAAACAACAACATGCCCTATGTAGAAGGAGTGTTTAAGTACTGTTTTGATATAGAAAGAAAAAGTAATGCAATTTTTTAAACAATTAATTCTTTACATGTAAGCCTGTACCTTGAACTCTTCTCAACTCAAGTTCCAAGCATGTTAAGGCACGTGTCATATCATGAAACCAGCTCCTGAATTCCATCCTCAATGAAATCTGCCGCCTGATCGCTTTTAGGTCATCATCATCATGGCCCTGACTTCCTAAATGATTTGTCAAGTGCAGGAACAAGTGGTAGTCACTGGAGACTAGGTCAAGACGTAGGATATCAAATTGACCCCAATCAAATGAAATCATAAGGTACCGTGTTTGATTAGCCGTGTGAGGTCGTGCACTGCCATGAAGCAAAAGAATCCCCTTGCGAGCAGTATGGCATGTGTTTGTTTTAGATTGCGTGAGCACAACATCTGATAATTTAAGGATCCTAACACAATTTCATAAAGAACACCATCTAAGCCACTCAGCTCAGCTTACACAAGATTCATCCAGTGCCACAGAGTACACAGAAACATCACTTCTTTCCTGCCTGAGGTTGGTATGAACATCCACTGATAACAATTCTACCCTGCACACATTTGTAGTAGTAGACAGCGACTTGAATCACTTTCACATCACTTAGAAATAATATTTTGACCATTTCAACAGAACGCACTTTCAGCATTTCAGAGCTGACAAATGAATTTTTTACCCTACCTAAAATCCAGGGTACATTTCAAGACATCTGTATTACTTTCTCTTGTTCTGTCCATTCTTGATTGGGGCAAAGGCGCCCGGGCATAGAGCTAACCATTCTAGCCCACGTGCCGAGGTTACGAATAGTGGAAACCTTTACCTTCCACCCCTCCAAGGGCCTTCATGCTCTGTAAGGAGATGACTTTACTTTGCTTTGCCATCTATGAAACAAATAGGAAACTGCTCACTCCCACATCATCAAAATTCAGTACTGCCAATTGTGGAACAAGTATTATTTTAGGCCAGGGAACGAGGAAGTTGTACAATACTCTCTAAGATATATTTTACTATTTTTAATTTTAACATGCAGGTCCAGAAAAAAAGGCACTGCGGTCCGCCAGTTGAAAACCCGTGAGAGAGATTATGGGAGACTGAGTGGTTAAATTTCAAGAAAACAGATTTCAGGGAATTATCTGATCGTGTAACGATTAAGAGGGAGATCCCACAAGGCAGTATTATTGGATCTTTATGTTTTCTTAAGTACTGTATATAAACGATACGAGTAAAGAACTCGAATCAGAGATCAGGCCTTTGCAGATGAGGTTGTTCTGTACAGAGTAGTGAATAAGTTACAAGACTGTGAGTGACTACAAAAAGACGACAATCTTGTAAGATTGACAATAGACAATGGGTATGATGGTAAATGGGATGAAAATTCAGGTTGTAAGTCCAACGATAATAAAAGACCTCTCAGTTATAATTACTATGCTGACTGGAGTGACAGTACCTCACGGGGATCACTTTAAGTACCTAGATGTAAATATAATCTTCATTGGAGTAATCACATTAATGAGCACCCTAGCTGGCAAGCTGGAAGGGTTACATGATGACGAGAATGATGATATTAACAAGGTTGTAAAAATATTACAGATCTCTTCATATGTTTATGAGGGTATTTAGGGGTTGTAGGAAGGATGTTAAGGAGAGGACTTTTAAGTCACAATTTTAAGACCCAATTAGAGTATGGTTCCAGTATATGGAACCCAAACCAGGATTCCTTGATATGAGAACTGGAAAAGATCCAAAGGAAAGTAGCATGATTTGTTCTGGGTGATTTCCAATAAATAGTGTGTAACTTAAAAGTTTTCCAATCTGTAACAAAACACTAATTATAGAAACATGACTGCAAGAAAAAAAACACACACACCCTAATAAACAAAGAATGAAGTATTGTTCAATATGAATATCCTGCGATTCTATCAAATCACTTTAAACCCTGTGTATGTAAAGTAAACTTGTCAATGATTGTGAATTGGTGATGTAATGAATAAGTGATAGAAATTATGATTGTAGTAATCCTCCACTGTCACCATAGTAACTTTGAGAAAGTTTTCTGTGCTCAAAGTTGCTAATCGTCCATTACCTCCAGACTATGTTTGGTTTGAAGTCAGTTCCCTAGGTCTGGTCATAGCTGCCATGTAAGGAGTGACAGGAATGCTATAAGCAATAACTATATACACTGAAGAGGGAAAGGGAAGTATAGCTTAGTCATATTATATTTGTCTTGTTATGTATTGAAAAATAAATGTATAATGATTTTGATGAAATAAAAACGCAGAACTGAATTAAAGAGTATCTTGTATATCATAATTTTTGGTACTAAATAACAACCTACTAAGACATCTGGAATGGCAAGAACACTGCCCAAAAGTGTAGGTGGTGGTAACAGACAATTAGCACTTTACACAAAACTTTCTCAAAGTTACTAAGGTGACAGTGAAGAAGGACAGCAATCATATCTCTCACTTGTTCATAACATCAACAATTCACAATCATAGACAAGTTTACACTAGTTGAGGTACAATCATTATAAAACATCAAAGCCATTATGTTAAAAACAGTGCTGATGGTATTATTATCATCATTATTATTATTATTATTATTATTATTATTTACAAATCTACGATTGACATTACAAAAAACAGCTAGAGTCTACAGACCCCACACAAAGTCTCGAGCAACAGCAGCAACCAAAGCCATGTAATTATGATATTGAAACAATCACAAAGCTTTCACTGGGAACAACTATGAGATTATGTAACGCGAATATAGCTCCCATCACCACATACGGGTTGGAAATCATCTGGGAGAAGATGACTATGGCAGACGTGAGGACACTCAAAGCAGTTATGTTTTTTGAAAGCTACCCTGAGGTTACTGAAATACGCAAAATCTCTACTAGCATATGAACTTGCCCAGGAGACCTTCATCAAGGACCCCCGGATGAAGAGATGCTTTGGAGAAACTAATGCAGGACAGAGTGAAGAAAAGAGACAAAATCTGGATTGACTTTTGTACACTGGACGCCATGATGAATAGGGCATGGACAAACTCTAATCAAGACCTGCAACACTTTGTTAACTGAATGGCGGTACATGGATACCACCATAAGCTGTGTAATACGTAATACTTCCATGATCCAGATGAATCCTGCGCATGCAAATTATGCAGTGTACAATGCAGCTGATACCATGTACTCACTTGTACAAATCAGAGATCTTCTATTGTAATCTTTTGTAAAAGTGAGTGATGTCAGTAATTCTAGTTTGTACTCAACTCTATACATAATTTGTGCACTGTATCTTCAAAGAAATAAAATTATTATTAAAATCTAACAGTCTTATCAGCACACAAATATTCACTTCATAACTAGTTTTTGAACACTAAGGCCCATCATCATTGAATTAAAACTTACTTTAAACATGCTTATCCACACAGATATGCCATCAATGTAAAATAGAACCAAGGTAAAGTAAACAATAGAACCTGTTAAGGTTGTTATGCTAGTACTAGATTTTACATTGATGAGAAACACCTAATGTTTACCAGAGATATTTTACATGTCGCCATCATACGCCATGGAGTGTCGAATGAACTTTTTTCCCATCCTTCAAAACTCCCGACTACCTCTGCCAGGTTTGAACCTGCGATTTTGGGATCCAGAGGCTCACTCAACTCCCGATCCATAGAGAGAGCTATTCCTGAGTCTGAATCAGCATGAATGTATGTATACATGTGTGTAATGTATTTGTTATATATACATATATATTAAACAAGTACAGAACTTGAGGGTAAACACCAGTATTCTCATCGAATTCACCTAAATGAAAAAATTACTTGTACCAATACAAATAAATTAAGTTCTTATCTCTCTGTCATTTGAGCCACAGTGATATGTTCAATATAACTCTAATTCTTTACAAATTGCAAAATAACTATGACCCATACTAATTCTATGCTTATTGTTGTACGTTCTCACCAGAAGATAAGCAAACATACGCTGGAGCTCACGTAATGTTAGTTCATGTTTGCTATTGCCATCACACTTTGCTTGCAATATGGAAGAACGGGCTTGAGGCATCATGTATAGATGCTGCATACAAGATGCCATATAACATGTAGCACCAAGGTTTGTGAGTCCAACATATCCACAATCTGATCTTCCATCCTCATGAGGCCAATAGTCCCAAGGATAAGGTGAATGAGGACCTTCAAAATGACAATAATTTTATGAGAATTGCATAAGCTAAAACAATGTGTGTATATATACAGGGTTCTTGAGCTAAGACGTCTACCTCAAATTAATCGTGAACAAATGAAGATATTGACATTCTGATTTCCCTTTCAGCAATGTTACCAAGGAGCTCGTAATCAGACTTGCAGTACTTCACTATGGTGTCAGTATCTTCCGAGACAATGAAACTAACTTTTTAATCTTTTCACTCACATGGAACTACACTGTTTTCTACACCTAGTCTTAAAATTTACAAATATTATGAATTCTGCAGCATGCTTATTTTGAAAATCAGAGAATTGTGAGAAAATATAATGTGTTCAAACGTGCTTCATTTGCCAGATGGGGCTGCTCTGTTTGATTTATGCTATGCATGAAACATGAGCTAGCTGTCGACACACCGAATTCCTTCACCTTCTTCTGACTGCTAGGTATTCACTCTGATTAGTGTTAAGAAGGAGTGATTGCCCAGTTGAACTTGTTGTACAGTACAACCTCTCGTATTCATTTCTCTGATACCCGAACCCTCTGATATCCAGCTTGATTTATGGAGATCATTTTATTTAAATGTATATGATAAGTTAATATTTTTGGGCCACTGACTACTAATCAGAAGGGAAAAAGGAAGTGATTCATTTCTTCAAAGAATAAACAAAAAGGAGAATGGCAACAAAAGCAGTGAAAGTGAAAGATGAACTAGGCTTTGCAAACCTAATACCAATGGGATCAAAAAAGAATGAAGGTCGACCAAGGGAATTTCTATACGAAAGGAAAAAAACCAAACCCCATGGCACAACAGCCCCGAAGGACCATGGCCTACCAAGCAACCGCTGCTCAGCCCAAAGGCTTGCAGATTATGAGGTGTCGTGTGGTCAGCACGACGAATCCTCTCGGCCATTATTCTTGGCTTTCTAGACCAGGGCCGCTATCTTACCGTCAGATAGCTCCTCAGTTGTAGTCACATAGGCTGAGTGGACCTTGAACCAGCCATCAGATCCAGGTAAAAATCGGTGACCTAGCTGGAAATCGAACCCAGGGCCTCTGGGCAAGAGGCAGGCATGCTACCCCTAGACCGCAGGGCCGAGATAGGAAAGGAAACCCATTACATAACTGCTTTTCCTTCCTATGGTAATATTAGAAAAGGTTAAATACATTTTACCACAGTGTATTTATAGCCACATTACTGAGTTGGACTGTAGCATAAGAAGGAATGCAAGGAGGAATTGCAGACTGGAACTGCCAGGGATAGGAAAGTTTTTGACTCACACACTCAGCAGCACCTACTGCCTTAATCTGTGTTAGTTGTGAGCATTGCAGTACGGTATATTATTTGTTTTTAATGTGGTCATGATTTTCTGGCTAAAGCTGAGGTACACAGTTTGTGTCACTTTAATTAGTGTTACAATCAAAGCATGGCTGGAAAAAGGAAACGACTGTAATTTGTTGTGATTGTTATGTTTGCTTTTTATATTTTACATATGTTTTGTACTGTATTTAAATACAGTATTATATTTGATTTTAATACATAGGCCCTAGTGTGTAAAATTTTTATAGGTCTAATTACTCCCAAAATAAAGATTTATAGATTCTTTGTATGAATTCGACTGTATTTTAATGATCATCTCTGATATCCAGATTTTGTGTTATTTGGACCACCTGGCACCATGTTAATCCTGATATGAGAGGTTTTACTGTACTTCCCAAAATAATAGTCACTTCCATTACCACCATTACTTTCTAACTTTCAGTATAATGTTAACTACTATCCCTCACCTAGGCTTTTTGTTTGGTTATTAATACTTTTCCTCCTTTCTCTGCCACTTTTTGCATAACTTAGTGGATATACAGCTGAGATCCATGTCACTCAAGGATTTTGCTCAGTTTTATGGCCAGATGTCCTTCCTAACATCAAACTTAACATCAAACCTGTATTTTCTTTTTTACTAATGTTTGCAATAACTCAGGTGGGTTTTCAGCAATGATTCAGTAGGAATGCACTAGGACTGGGAAGGCAGTGGCTATGACCTTAATTAAAGTACAATCCCTGCATTTGTCTGATATGGAAATGGCAAAACACAGAAAACCATCTTCAGGGTTGCTGATGGTGGGGTTCAAATCTACACTCTCCTGGATGCACGCTAAGAGGTATACTGTCTATACATGCAGCTAGCTCGTTTAGTCCTATGTGTCAGGATAATAATAAGGGCTTAGAAGTCCATGCATTTGCATGTTTTTTCTTAGGGGTTAAAAATGTATGCTTATACATTATGTGCACGAATTATGGAATTTTCAGTCATTTGAGCATGCTTTTATAGTGCATATAACTGCATATTTTAGTGATTTTGATAAATGCAACATATTTTAATATTTTAGCATCTATATGGCATATTTTAATCAGTTTAATGGTTTTACAGTATTTATAAATCAGTTTCTTCATCTGGTTGATGTTGGCAGTAATGTTGTGCATGATGATGCAACTTGTCATGTGGTGAGGAGTTATGATGTCACGCAGTGAATCCCTTGTTTCATCATTTACCCTCATGTTTTGTGCTTAGCGGTCGATTGGCTGTCCACTGAGTCCTGTAACGGTGTTGTGAACTGGTTGTGACCAAACTATGTTTTGCGTATAGGGTGTCCATTAAAAATTTTTTTAAATGCTGAAAATAAGACCAACTTCGAGTTTAATTTACAGAAGGAGTTTTCAGGTGAATTAATATCTACAGATATTACTGTCCTGTGGAGCATGTGAGAAAAGATTTCAAATAATTCAACACATAAACACAGCAAAACATAAGGAGAATTTAACTAGCAAACTTGCAAATAAAGAGCCTGTTCAAAAAGTAGCAAGTAGGATTAATGAATTTTCTTTCGACTTGTGCCAAGCATTTTTAGCTGCTGATATTCCCTTGTATGAAATTAATACCCCCACATTAAAACATTTTCTTGCCAAATACACTCGACAATATGTGCCTGAAGCAAGTACACTGCGCAAGACTTACGTAGGATGTTGTTACAATAATGTATTGTCAAATTTACAAGCTGAATTAGCGGATCAGTTTGTGTAGTTGTCTATTAATGAAACCACTGATTCTGAGGACCGATTTATTGCTAATGTAATTGTGGGCACCTTAAATAAGGAACAAAAGATGGTACCATCTCTTCTTAACGTGTGTGAATTGCCGGCCACTAACAATGTAACTGTAACGCAGTGTGTGACGGAATTGAAATTATTATGGTCATCTGGAATCAAATACGACCGGCTACTTTTATTTTGTTACTGATGCAAGTACTTATATGTTAAAATCTGGACAAACACTGAAAGGCATTTTCCTAACTTAATTCATATAACTTGTTTGGCACATGCTGTTAATCACATTTCTGAGACAATACACAATTCTTTCCCATTGTTAAATCGATTTGCCTCTTTCTGTGGAGCAGTTATCATCATTTAAATATGCCCCAATAACATCTTGTGATGTGGAAAGAAAGTTTTCAACTGCAATTCATCACTCAGCATTGACAGCGGGACCATTTCTGCTTCAACCTCCAACGAATAAATGTAAGTTTATATTATCAATACTAACCTCACTTGTCTGCTGCCATTTTTTCATTTTAATAGTGCATATTTTTTGGCATATTTTCAAGTTTTTAACAGCATATGTGCATGCATATTTCTTAGTTTTTTAGGGCATGAACTTCCGAGCCTTAAAAATAATATTGTCCTTTAGAAACCATCGCATATCAATTTTCCCTTCAACTGTTAACATACAAAATATAAAAGGTGTTAAATCATACAATTTATTATTGCATATTTATGGACACAGTAGAGAAGATATATAGCTGTCAAAAGAAGGTCAAGGAATTCTGTATGTCAACAGCTAGCTCATGAGCGAATTGAGTAGGGCAGCCTCTGGCTGGTAAATGAAGCACGGTTTGATACATTTCATTTTCTGGAGAAGTACTAGTCTGATTTGCTAAATAATCATGGTGCTGAATTTGTAATGTTTGTAAGTTTATGGCCGGGTGTAGAAAACAATGTAATTCAATTTTCAAAAACAAAATCAGTACCAATATCTCGACAGATATTGATAGCCTGGAAAAGTACTGCAAGTCCAATTATGAGCCCCTTTGTAGCATTGCCAAGAGTGAAAGCAGAATGTCAATTTCTTTAATTGTTCACGAGTTATTTGAGATGGACAAATTCACTGAACAACACTACATACAACACTTGTTCATATCTAAAACAGTATCAAACTATATTTGCAGGAATCACTTGAAAAGTACACACAGAGAGAGGGACAGAGTCCACAAGGGATAGCTACTGTAGAACAAGGTGTACCGTACAGTAACAATAATTTTTGTACTATTTATCTTAGGATTAAATGAGCTTATATATATATATTTTTGAATTTTTAAATTTTCCCTGTTGTAGGCCTACAGCTATCCTGGATCAGGAAAACTTCATTTTTCTTTACACATACCGTACAGATGATGATTTACCATTGCCAATGAATCTAATATTAATACTAATATTACAATAAATGTATTTCATTATGAAATACAGCACTTATAAAAAAAAAAATTAAAAAAAAAATAAAAAGATTTAGAAGGAATGGATGACTATGAAATAATTATACATATACTTTACTTTTCTTAGGTGTATTAAGCAGATAAATATTAATCACTGAAAACATAAAACTTAATGACAAACATTCATTATAATCTGATAAAATGAACATACCTGGCTCGTGTTGAGCAAGCAACTTCTCATGCAGCAACTTGTAGTTTTCTGGAGCACCTTTCACCAACTCTACCAGCAAATCAAATGCTGATGACCGTGAAAGCTGAGACTTGCATTTAGGCACATATCTCTTGCGAGGATTAGGTAAGGCAAAGAGAAAATCAAATACCTAGTGATGAAACAAAAATGCTCCAGAATCTTGCAACACAGAAATTAACACAAATACAAGGAAAACCGTGTACAAGAGCAATATATTTGATTGATGATAAGTAAGTAAGTAAGTAAGTAAGTAAGTAAGTAATTCGTCTTCATTGGTGGCGAAGTTAGAGCTCAAGGCCCTTTCTTACCCTACATTACATACCTGAGACAAAAACTCTTGCCCTTCTTTACAAGTTTTAAAGGGAGGGTTATGCTTGAGCACATTTGACATGAGATTCAATAAGCCAATGAGTCCATCGTCTTCTGTAGTGTTATGCCTCATTTCCAGATATTCTCGAGAAAGGATCAACTTAGATAACCGCTTCGCAAGGTCATCAATATCAATAACACAGCCTTGTGGATCCTCTATGCTTTCTAAAAAGAGAAGAAAGTAGCAAATAATAAACAGTGAAAAGTGCAAGTACGAATTTAAGGGAGTTCTGAATGCCTAAAGGATAGTCATTGAGAGAGAGAAAGTACACATCTCTACAAAAATGATTCACTTGTATACATTCTACGAGTTGTGGCAGGAAGCTGCCACAGTGGGTTCATGCATCACTTTTTACACTTTTCATTTGTGGATTAAATGTCATTTTTTAAAACAGTTACTAATAACATGAATGTTATTTTTAATTAATAAATTTATAACACACTTGTTGCTTTACTTTTTATACAGACCAATAAAACTTGTAACAGTCTTGGTGTCTTCGTATAGACCAAAAGAACTTGCAAACAATCAGAGATAAAATTAGTCATAATCTATCATGGTAAGAAATTCATAAATTTGATGCTTTGAGTCTGTTTTTATTTAATTAGTGACATGGACATATACAGAGTCTCTCATATAAATCCAGACCGAACACATGTTGTTTGTACTCTGCATTAAGGCACCTGCCTCAGCTGAACTTATGTCTCGACTGTTCAAGAGAAAGGCTTTTCAAACAATGAGGTTTGAATTTAGATGTTATAATGGAAGTGGAAGTAGTATGTTCATTCGTCACCAGATGACTCACTGGACATGGTACACCGCTAGCGTTCGAAGCGGAAGCTGAGGGAACCATCAGAATAAGTCTGAGAGGGAGTCACGTAACATAATGTTTTCTTACAGTTCCTCCAATGTGTGAGGATTTGTTTGATACACTTTTTCAGCTTACTCCACAAGTAAAAATCACATACTGTTAGATCTGGAGAATGAGAGGCAGTGATCACACTGTCTGCAACACTTCCGAGATTGTAAAAAAGGAATTATCTGCTGTATGGGCAGGGGCTGAATCTTGTTGAAACCACCAATGTGATTTTTCTTCTTCCGTTAACTGATGGAAGAACGGCATCAAAATGTCATCTTGGTACCTCTCTGTATTTACTGCTGTTTAAAAAAAAAAAAAGGTCCAATTATTCATCTTGCACTAAAAGCACACCAACACCAATCTTCCTAACATCATGAGGGATTTCATAAACACTATTAGGATTTTCTGCATACCAATAGTGAGAGTTATGACTGTTCACACGACCATTAAGATGAAACCATGCCTCATTCAAAAACAATACAAGCTGTGGATTGAATAAACGATCATTCAATGATGCAAGATACCACTCACAATATCTCACTCTTGTGTCTGGATCAGCAGGTCTTAAACAATGGGCCCGTGTAAACCTGTACGGTTTGATCTGTAACGGCTGTGTAGCTCTGTGTGCAGAAGAAACCGAAACTGCTACTTGGGTTGCTAATTTTGTGAGTGATTTATTCGGTGATCATTCAAGATTCTCACCAATGTCATCTAGCGTTTCCTCTGTTAAAACCCTCTTTTTATTTTATTTTTCATTGAACACTGAGTCAGTAGTTTTAAATTTATTTACAATTACGTGAATCTGCGCTAGTGAAGGTGGCACTTCACCAGGAAATTGCTGAACAAATGCATCACGTACCCGTTGAGCTGACTAGTATTTAAAATAAGATTTACATGCGAAAATACGGTGTTGCAACGATAACTGTCTCACCGTCTTAACAGCTGTGATTCAGACTGGCAAATCATGTGTGCCAGGTGGAACACATGCAGACTGCTTGCAAGGTCAAGAATTACGCACACGCCTCCCATGCTGCAGCTGCCGTAGCGCTGAGTACAAACACCAGGCGTTTGGTCTGGGTTTACATCAGAGACCCTGTAGAAGTGCAGAAAATTCTATGACTCTTCTTTGACATGCAAAGTGATACTTCATGCTGGAATTCATGGTCTATTTTTACCACAGGCGCGTATCATATTCGCTAGTACATTTTCCCTGGATTTAGAATGAAAAATTGGAGTGTGTTTTATATATAGGATGGCATATGATATGCAATATTTTATTTGCTATTTTTTGTGCTGACCTACGTATTTTGGAGGTACTCACAATGTGACAGACAAGCATAAATGCAGCCAAATCTCCAACATGATATAATACACTGGCAGCTAACTCAGTCAGGAAGATAATCACAAATAAAACCCTTGAAAAATGGAAGAAAGAAACTACCCAACTTACTACAATGAAGAAATGGAAGAGAGTAAAAGACCTACAGGACAAAAACAAAAGCAAGCTGAGAAAAGAAGCAGTGGCGATCTTCAGATTGGAAACAAGACATGACTATTCAATTGCACATCTAGTTAGAAACAAAGTATACATGACGGAAAAGTGTACCATCTGCAAAATTACTGGATCAGTGATGGACTCGCGCAACACCTACTTCAATGCACAGGACTCAACCCAACCCAACAAAAACAAGGCATTTTACCAGCCCCATACTGGACAGCCAGAAACAAGATGAAACAAGACTCTGTTCCCTAATATATCTGTTCATTACTAGTGTTATTTGTATATTTCTGTTGTCTAGAGGTATCAATTTTGTATTGGAGTTACTTCCCAATAAAGCAGTACACCGACATGTCAAAAATCATGGGACAGCAGTATTTAAAGGGGACAGCTGGTAGCGCCACAACACTGCGACATCTTGGAAGTGCCCAGACCTGTATCAGGTATGATGTGACATTGTGACGTATCCATTTGGCCCACAGATGTGGTGGGTCACTTTAATATTAAAATAAATAAATGATATGTCATTGTTTCTCCATAAACAGTATCCCAAGGGCGCCAGTCTTCAAGCTTATGGCTTGAAAACAAAAGTAGATAATTAATAATAATAATAATAATAATGCGTAATGAGACTCAAAAAACTCCCAGGGGTGAGGTGAACGGAACACAAATCATTAAGTACACTAACTTGGAATTTAAGGATCATTAATAATCATTTCATAAAATACAAATTAGAACAGCTATTTATTAAGATGAAAAACGTGACGTAACGGCGTTTTAACGACATCTGAACTTACGGAAGCAAAAGAAAAATTGAATTAAATTAATTTTAAAAATGAACTGTTGCGCGAAGACTTGCAGTAACTTATGCCATAAGCTCACCATATGTAGACTCTGTTGTCTTGAAGCTGACGATATGTGGATCTCGTACCGGCTGCCTTCTCTGTTGTTGGATTCCAGTCCTACTTCTACATTTCCTGTCCTTAACACTTCCTACTGTACTCCTTACATAAAGCCGTAATGAGTCCTACTTTTAAGTGCAAAACCACCATGGGTTATGTTCATGGAGAGAATACATTCGTATTCTTCCGTATTCCGGAACAGTAGCGTAGCTAAATTCATAATAAGAGCTCTCCTGCCCTATACTAGTCAAAGCCGGTCTCCCGTTGACTACCTCTCGTCATTGAGATAACAAGTCCCAATGAGAGTAACTTTTGAGTAGAATATACTCAGATGCGAAGTGAACTAAGTTAAAATCTTCTCCGATGTGTAGACGTAGAATCGTAGTAAGAGTATGAATAAGAATATAAATGAGAAAGTCTGAATGTCCTCTCCAGCCCTTGTCGGTGGTATTTATCGGTTCAAAAGTCTCCTTCCATCAGCCATATCACATGGTCCAGTAAGATTCGAGGTCTCCTCCCTTCTCCCTTGTATTGCTGTGAATCCATCACGTTGCTTCATTACGTTCATTCACATAGGCTGAACTTTCCCGCTGAAATAAAGCGTCTCAAAGCGAAGTTTGAAAAGTGGGTGTTAATAATGTATCAACTGTCTCTTCATGAGGTGGAGAGCGTAATATCTCTCGTAACCTCGATGACGTACTTTTCCTGGAACTGGGCTGAAATTAGCCTGCTGACTCTGGTCACCTTACAACGGCTATTGGAAAATTTACTACAAGTTATAAATATGCGTGATGTTGAAATACTTTACCCAATAATTAGTTCGTTCAGAATACGTTATAGCCGCGATACGAAGAAATGAAATGATGATTGAAATGGATGATAAAAACCCTATATATATATATATACATATTAATTTAAAAATGACCTATCAGTGATTAAATATATACATCTTATCAATTAAATATATAGTTCAATAATTAAAAATATACAGTGATGTCCCAAACATCACATTCGCAACTTTGAGCCTGAAACAAGTAGTACTTCCGTTCAGGGCTCACACTTACACTTTGCCACTTACGTTTCACTTGTTTTCAAAACCACTGTACATTCATTCATTACTGTATACAACATAACACTATTTTACAAAATTACAACTTGATGATTCCACCTACAACTTAATAACACATAATATATAACACTTCAAAATTTCCTTTAAAAACACAATATTACAACCTAGCGAGTTTCTGATGTCTCACTTTCTCAAATGTTCGTCATCTCTTGCTGATTTTATGAATCCAGTGTATGCAATACTTGACAATTCAATTTAGATCTGTTCAAAATTTACACAAACAAAATGCATCGTATTACTCTTTCAAGTGTTTATACGTTCTTGCTGTATGACTTTCACTTTACACACGCTAACACATTCACGTGGTTTTAGCCTAGGGTAAAATTATTGCAAGTCTTTATGATGACTTCTTACAGTCTACGGGGAATTTACAAATTTTAAACTGCAATATTAATGATCCTCGTTATATAAAATCAAATACTAGATTACCCATACATGGCGTTACGTAAAGAGAACAGACGTAATCTTGGTAATGAACTCGTGTCAATCGTATACACACACATCGTGTAGCAAGCAAAACAAAACTTGGGAAACTCCACCTACCAGAGAGCAGTCACTCCACGCTGCGACAGGTATATTATATAAGAGATAAGCATGGCCTGGCTCACTGACCTATATTCCAGCACTATGGAAAATCCACCGGACTCATAATATATTTACGTAAACTCCGAATGTTGAATGAACCCAATAAAATGCAATCACCGTCAGATAATTGATAAGCACAAGGTCCTAGTTTCTTATGTATACGATAAGGTCCTTGATATAAAACTCCAGCCATATCATCAATAAAAACCGTGGCGAAATCCCCTGCCACATCACCTAATGCAATATTTAATGCTCTTATTAAGGCTGCAGAACTAGTCTTCTTCCCGTAGGGAACGCGCTGAAACTGATACAAGCTGTACTTATGACTAAATGCTGTCAGAGGCCTGTCCTCTACTCTCAAAGGAATCTGCCAAAAACTACTTCTTAAATCAACAGATGAAAACCATTTTTTACCCTCAAAGCCCTGAATTAACTCTTCAATAGTCTGTGATTTTAACTGGTCAGTACAAATACGTCTATACATTTCCCTCCCATCAATGCAAAGTCTGACGCTCCCATCACTCTTAGGCACAACGATTAAAGAATTTATATACTGGCTATTAGACACTTCAATTATCCCATCAGCTAACATAGCTTGTATCTGATCGTCAACTGCCTTGGCATATTTGTGTGGGATAGCATACCGTGGCCCGCTGAAAGGACTGTCATCCAGCACTGAAAAAGAATGTTCATAAACATGTGTTTTACCGGGTTTCTTAGAAAAAATCTCAGCGTGTTCACATAACACTGCCAACAATTCGTCCCTCTGGACTTCCTCTAATTTACTGTTACTCGCAGCTTCAAATAAGGTATCCTTTTGGATCTCAACTTTATTATTAATACTTGTCACCTGTGTCTCTAACTCCTTTCTAGTGTTGTTGCTTTCTTTTTCCATTAATCCCAACAACTCACTCCTCTGCTCTACAAATTTCTTTTCTACCTCTTGTTTGTTTTGCTTAGTTATCTCTTTCTGTTCCTCTATCTGCTTGTTAAATCTTTCATTTTGTTTAAATAATTCTTGTAACTGTTTGCTATGTTCGTCCATCCTTTTATTAGCTTCTACCTTGTGTTCATTCAATGCCTTACTTAATTCTCGTTTAGTTTGTTCTACTTCATTTTTAATTTCTGATTTAGTTTGTTCCACATCTGTTTTAATTTGTTCCAATTCCTTTTTTATTTTGGATTTTTTGCTCCATTTCATTTTTTATTTCAGATTTACTATCCTCTATCTTACTTAAAATTAACTGCATCATTTCAAGTAACTGATTATTATTACCCTCACTGTTAGGACTAACCTCCGCCTCGCCCCCCATCGTACTATCGTCTGAATCTAATGTAACTTCGTCATTCCTACTCTTATTCCCTTCGCTATCTTCGCTCCTAATATTAGTTTCCTCCTCTACACATTTATCTAACTCTTCCTTAGAATTACCTAAAGTACTACCCTTCAGCATGTGTCCACTACGCAGCGTCGTGTCTTTCTCCTCTTGCTCAGCCATGTTACCCCCAAAATCAAACACACTAGAAAAATATACTGTGGATACACAACAGTTACCCCCAAACTACTGATTTTATCCTTCTATACCAGTACTTAATGATTTACGAGCCCCTCAGTTGTGGCGACAATATGTGACGTACCCACTTGGCCCACAGATGTATGACAAAATTATAACGTGGCGGGTCACTTTAATATTAAAATAAATAAATGATATGTCATTGTTTCTCCATAAACAGTATTCCAAGGGCACCAGTCTTCAAGCTTATGGCTTGAAAACAAAAGTAGATAATTAATAATAATAATAATAATAATAATAATAATAATAATAATAATAATAATAATAATAATAATAATAATAATAATAATAATAATAATAATAATGCGTAACGAGACTCAAAAAACTCCCAGGGGTGAGGTAAACGGAACACAAATCATTAAGTACACTAACTTGGAATTTAAGGATCATTAATAATCATTTCATAAAATACAAATTAGAACAGCTATTTATTAAGATGAAAAACATGACGTAACGGCGTTTTAACGACACCTGAACTTACGGAAGCAAAAGAAAAATTGAATGAAATTAATTTTAAAAATGAACTGTTGCGCGAAGACTTGCAGTAACTTATGCCATAAGCTCACCATATGTAGACTCTGTTGTCTTGAAGCTGACGATATGTGGATCTCGTACCGGCTACCTTCTCTGTTGTTGGATTCCAGTCCTACTTCTACATTTCGTGTCCTTAACACTTCCTACTGTACTCCTTACATAAAGTCGTAATGAGTCCTACTTTTAAGTGCAAAACCACCATGGGTTATGTTCATGGAGAGAATACATTCGTATTCTTCCGTATTACGGAACAGTAGCGTAGCTAAATTCATAATAAGAGCTCTCCTGCCCTATACTAGTCAAAGCCGGTCTCCCGTTGACTACCTCTCGTCATTGAGATAACAAGTCCCAATGAGAGTAACTTTTAAGTAGAATATACTCAGATGCGAAGTGAACTAAGTTAAAATCTTCTCCGATGTGTAGACGTAGAATCGTAGTAAGAGTATGAATAAGAATATAAATGAGAAAGTCCGAATGTCCTCTCCAGCCCTTGTCGGTGGTATTTATCGGTTCAAAAGTCTCCTTCCATCAGCCATATCACATGGTCCAGTAAGATTCGAGGTCTCCTCCCTTCTCCCTTGTATTGCTGTGAATCCATCACGTTGCTTCATTACGTTCATTCACATAGGCTGAACTTTCCCGCTGAAATAAAGCGTCTCAAAGCGAAGTTTGAAAAGTGGGTGTTAATAATGTATCAACTGTCTCTTCATGAGGTGGAGAGGGTAATATCTCTCGTAACCTCGATGACGTACTTTTCCTGGAACTGGGCTGAAATTAGCCTGCTGACTCTGGTCACCTTACAACGGCTATTGGAAAATTTACTGCAAGTTATAAATATGCGTGATGTTGAAATACTTTACCCAATAATTTGTTCGTTCAAAATACGTTATAGCCGCGATACGAAGAAATGAAATGATGATTGAAATGGATGATGAAAACCCTATATATATATATAAATTTAAAAATGACCTATCAGTGATTAAATATATACATCTTATCAATTAAATATATAGTTCAATAATTAAAAATATACAGTGATGTCTCAAACATCACAACATCTCGAGAGTGAGTGTAAACGCTGTCTGTCCTGGTCATGACAAAGTGATGTGAATTATAGTCTTTCGAATGGGGCATGATAGTGGGGATCAGATGGATGGAACATTCCACTACTAAAGTTCGATTGGTGGTGTCGTGTGTAACGGATGTACCTCATGGAAGGGCATTAGCACCTACTATGAACAGCACAGTGGCCAACCATGGGTATTTAATGATTGCAATTAACCAGCCTGGCTATAATTGTCTGTTGTAACAAACTCGTCACACTGGCTTAAATCACATCCACATTTAAAGTAGGAGGTACCAGATGTGTATCCTACAGGTCAGTGCAGCGCTCTTTGATGTCAGTGGTATATGGGAGCAGAAGACCTAGCAGATTGCCCTAGTAGACATCCGGATACAAGCCACAACAACGTCTCATCCGAGCACATGACGTTGCTAATTGGACCCTGGAAGACTGGCAACAGGTAGCTTGAACCGATGTGTCACTATTCCAGTTGTTTTGAGCTGATGTTTAGGGTTCAGGTATCGCGCAGGCCCTGTGAAGCCACGGACCCCAGTTATCAACAAGACACCATACAAGCTGGTGGTAGCTCTTTAATGGTGTGGGGTGTGTTCACGTGGCATGGCCTGGATCTGCTGCTCCACCTGAAGAGATCAAAGATCAGCACAACTGTTACGCTGCACTGCTTGGCGACCGCGTGCAGCCCTTCGTGGACTTCACATACCCCTACCAGGTTGAGATATTCTATCAACATAATGTACTGTGTCATTGGGTCCAAGTTGTCCAGAATTGGTTCGAAGAGCACCCTGGGGAGTTTCAATTAATGCTGTACCCAACGGAATCCCTTAAAACTAGCTATGAATACATTCTTTCAGTATCTATATGCTCACAAGATGAGTAGAAGCCAAGCAGGCATACAACACAGTACTATTTAAGATCTCTTTGAGTGCTGACTCGCATAAAATGAACAAGTTTACCATACAAAATATGTGAAAAAGATACTTAAATTATAATTCTTGTCTAAAATTATGTTAAAAAACTTGTTTTCTAATAAATATATTTTAAAATATCTTAAAGTGTCTATGGTGAGGCACTTTTTGTAAAAACATTGGGTGGCTTGAACCAATTGTGTCAATTAGGTGGTATTTTAAATTAATTTGTTGATTGAACTCATCAATACAGTCATGAAACGGACACTTTGCAAAGCTTTTAACATTCACAGACCGAATGTTACTGCTACTGGTCATGGGTACGTATTGCAAGGCGCAAGTATACTTGCACGACTGTAGGTTGGTAATGTCTTGAGGTTGAGCCAGAGGTACTCCTGAAGCCTGTGGTAATGTGATGGGGAGGGCCCACATAAAATAAATGGTGGTTGGTATGCATGGATGTTGACGTGGTGGAAGGAGTACCTTTGGTTGTAGGGCTGTTATGTCATAATTTATGTATGTAAAAAAAAAAGATCACTGGTATATGTGTTTAATTGACTGTACAGTTGAAGGTGGGCCATAAAACTACCTCTGTCCACAATCTGTATCCATTTATACAGGTGAAAAGTTATATGTTGCCTGAAGGCAACAGTGTGCAGTAAAGGGTTAAGCAACACTGGACGTAGTAAGTTCTTGGATTGATGACCGCTTGGGACCACCATGTGCCGTTGGCTCGATTCCCATTTTACAATGCCCATGAGTGTTCATTCCTTGTTGTACGTATTGGTTCTTGGAGAGTCATTATGGAACTTTTGAAGTACATACAATGTATGTCATACATACATACACACATACATACATACATACATACATACATACATACATACATACATACATACATACATACATACTGTACCAAGAAAAGTTGTTGAGCAAGAGCATGGGAAGGATCTCGGGTTGTGTACCGTCTTATTGGAGCAGGTACAGAGAAGGAAGACTTCGCAGGGCGAATAATAGATGGTATTAAAATTTTATAATTTTATTAATGATTTGAAGAAAAACACCCTGCTTCTCCTTAATTAAAAAAGTAAATCTTCCACTGACATGTTCAGAATGAAATTAAATTGCAGAATTGTAAACGCTGTTAAGATTGAACAAAATATAGTCTTTATTCTACACATCCACTCGATGTTCGTAAAAATGTCCAGAATGAATAATAGCTTTCAATAATTTCAATTAAACACACCCTAAAGTTCAACTAAGTTTTCACACATGGATTCAAATTAACTAATATTCAAAATAAAAACTTTGTTCATAAACCTTCATTCAAATCACTTTGTCAATTGACCAAGATTTTAGAGTTCAAAAGAAAAATTAAATCCTCCAAATCACTTCTGTGCAAGCCTAGAGTCTGTCTAAATCATTATAGATTAAACATAATTTCAAATTACACTTGCTTCAGAAATCTTACAATCCAATTAAATATTAATGATTTTAAATCGCTTGCATCAGAAATCCTAAAGTCCAGTTAAATAAATTAACTTGTACACTTAATGTCAACTAAGTTGTTATGGAATGACTTCAGATTACACTTACTTCAAAAAAAAAAAAAAAAAAAATCCTAAAGTTCATTTAAGAATGACCTACAGTTCCGTTAAATGACTTCCTACAATTTCAACAAGTAGTAGGACTGGAATTCACACGATCAATTTTTTTTTTTTTTTTTTTTTTTTATGGACCAGGCGCTTTCACATGACAAGCATAGTACTAGAGTGTTGAGAATGATTGAGTGCCTTGGCAGTAAGCCAGTTAATGTTTTAGTGCAATTATTCACTCAACAAAGTTTGTAAAATACACTTATATCACCTGAATTCAGCTATAGTAATGGTTGAGTGCGGCTCCGCAGCTTGGCGACTGGAACTCCTACGGCGAACAGCCTGAGGTCGAACTCAGCACCAACAGCAGCGAACCATGTTCCATCCCTCAATGTTACCATGTCTTCTCCCACGAAGTTACCACGTATCATCCCTCGAAGTTACCACGTCTTTTCCCTCGATGTTACCACGTATCTCCAATGATGTAGCCTGTCCCACGCTGGATACGATGTTTAAAGTAATGTGAGGTTACGAAACTTCGCCAAGATTTCTGGTGTTTATTAGAGAGAAATACAGACAAATGAAAAAGTTCTATTGGCACGATAATGCAAGACGTAGCACTGTCAGTTAATAGTAATGAGTTGCATTTCACACTTAGACGAGTTCGAAAGTACAGTTCATACTTGCACTTTATAACATATGAATAATAACACAGTAGAGGTTTCCACCTATTCAATACTAAGATGTATTTACAATATTTTAAATTACATGGAACTAGTTTCGACCCACCTAGGGGTCATGTTATTTTAACGGTAAGAATCTTATGGATTTATAATTTATAAAGTGAAGTGTGATAGATGAAATGAGAGATGTTAGTATGGTACAGGTAAGTAATAGTTAATTATACAAGGAATATACATACTAAGAAGTTTGGAACAAAGTACAAATGGGGTGCTTAGTGTTGTAAAAATTATGGAAATCAGTAGGTCCTCGTAATAAAGAATACAATGTAAAATGACACACATAAAAAATATAAAAATATATACAAGTATGTACAAAGTCTGGAGAGTAAAATGTGGTACTCTTTATAAGCCAAGTCAGCTTGACACTGATCAGCTTAAGCAGAGAAATTACGCAGTTGGTATATTAAAGTTGTGTTGACGGGCAGCATTGTTGATTGTTGGATGTGAAGTTATTTTTGAATTTCTGGTTAAGAAGAAAGTGGACACTGCGCGTGGAGATATTAATTCTCGGTTCTTAGCGGAAACCAAATTGGACCTATTAAAATGGAGAAAAGCTGGTAAAAAACAAAGTACACAGAGAGAGGAAAAGGTTACCATAAAGTGAAAGGACGCTTACCTCGCGCTGCAGTGTGTGTAGTTTAGCTGATGGTGTGCGACTGGTGGTGGGAAGAGAAAAATGAGCAGAGAGGAGGGCAGGCGCGTGCGGGTTAGGAGGAGTGGAAGTGGCTTGGGAAGAGTGGAGGTGGCTTGGGAGGGGATGAGGAGGAGGGGAGGGGATGAGGAGGAGGGGGGAGGCTTAAGGCGGGGCTGAACGGTGCGGGAGAAAGGGTAATTGTCTCGCTGTGGTGAGTGTAGTTTAGCTGATGGGGTGCGAGTGATGGTAGGAAGAGAAAAATGGGCAGAGAGGAGGGCAGGCGCGTGCGGGTTAGGAGGAGTGGAAGTGGCTTAGGAAGAGTGGTGGTGGCTTGGGAGGGGATGAGGAGGGGGGGGGGCTTAAGGCGGGGCTGAAGGGTGCGGGAGAAAGGGTAATTGTCTCGGAAAAGTACCTTTGATTAAACTTAGGATTGAGTTTTGGTTGGCTGCATTACTGTTTCTGAGGAAAGTGATAAATAGATCAAAAGAGTATGTTGGGTTTCTCTGAGATTTCATTGAGATTGTGACTGGCGTTAAAGTATTGGTCTAGGTGTATGTAGTAATTTTCCATTATGTTGAGTAAAGGGCCTTTGTTTGCTAATTCGAGGATGTCCATGTCCTGTTCGATATTGGTAAAATTAGTGTTATAATCTTGCACGTGTTGGCCGATGGCTGAAAACCTGTTGTATTTTATTGTGTTAGTGTGCTCGCGGTATCTAATATTGAGGTTTCTTCCAGTTTACCCAATGTAGAATTTTTCACAGGTGTTGCATTTGATCCTATAAACTCCTGATTTTAAAAATCTGCTGGTCTTGTTGATGTGTGAAGTACTGTGTAAAACGTTCATGTTCTTATTGTTGGTTTTGAAGGCTATTTTAATGCCTTGTTTCTTGAAGATATTGGTTAACTTGTAGATATCATTGTTGAACGTGAAGGTGGAAAATGTTAGAGGTTTAGTTATTTCTTTTTTTTTGAGGGTAGTTTTAGGGCGATGTTTGTGTTTATTGATTATCCTTTCTATAAAATGATTGCTGAAGCTATTGAATTTTGCCATTCCGCGGATTGTGTTAAGTTCGTTCTTTAGATCTTTCTTGGACATATGTATTATGCTGAAGGCTCGGTGCACTAGGTTATTGTATGTGGCTCGTTTGTGGGACTGGGGGTGCACTGAATCTTGGCGAATGGTGGAGGCTGTTTGAGTAGGTTTTCTGAATATTTTATAACTGAATGAATCTGAGTTTCTAGTGATAGTTAAATCTAGAAAGTTGATTTTTTGATTTGATTCAGATTCTAGTGTGATTTTGATATGAGGATCAATATTGTTGAGTCTTAGGAGGGTGGTGGAAGCGTTAATTGATTTCTCATTCATGATCACGAAGACATCGTCAACATATCTGGCCCAAAAGAGAATGTTTCCAAATTCATTGTCAATTTTGGTGTATTCGAGGAAGTCCAGGTATATTTCTGCTAAGATACCTGAGGCCGGTGACCCCATTGCCAAACCGTTTTGTTGATATATGACATTGTCAAAAGTGAAGTAGTTATTGTCAATGATAAGTTTTAATATTGTGATAAAGTCTTGTATCTCTAGTTTGCTTAAGTGGCTGTTTTTGTTTAAATTGTTTATAATTATCAGAATTAATTTTGATACTTGTACGCTTGGGTACATGTTTACAATATCGAAAGAGTGGATGAGTGATCCGGTTGCAAATTGAACTTGTTTAGTTTTTCTACTAGCTCAGATGTGTTTTTAATAGACTTTTTGGATAAAAATTGATAATTTTTTCTTAAGAAACATTGGATGAATTGTGATATTTTATATAAGGGGCTTGGTCTATAGTTGATAATTGGGCAGATGGGAACTCCGGCTTTGTGTATCTTGGGGAGAGCTTTAGCAGCGGGGAGTCCTGGGTTCATATGTATGAGTCTGGATTTTCCCTGTTCAGTAAATAGAAATGTTTTTTTAAGAGTTTGTTTAAGTAGTCTTTGAATTTTTTGGGTTGGGTCTTTTTTAACTATGGAAAATGAGCTATCTGTGAAAAAGTTTTTTGTTTTTTCAATATATACTTTTTTATCCATGGTAACTGTTGCATTGCCTTCGTCAGCTTTGGTTACGATGGCTTCATTGTCTTTAATTTTCTTTTTGAGGGCGTATACGCGCTTTTGTTCAGGTATTTTTTCTCTATTATTGAGGTTATTTGCGGGGTTGGTTAAATTGGGGAGGATATTGTTCAGTTTCCTTTTAACATTGGTTCTAACCTCATTTTGCATATCTTCTGGCATTTTGCTAATGGCTAGCTCTGATTCTGTGATCATAGTAGCGGCTATGTTGAGGCTGTTCAAATTGGGCCAGTTGTGTTTCGGTCCTTTGGATAAAGTTAAGTGTTCAATTTCACTTAAAGGCATGTTTGATAGATTTACGACAGCTGGATGAAACTGCGTACAATCGAACGTGTTTCTATTGGAGTTTCTAGATTGATTGTTATGTAGTTGGGAGTTTTTTAGCCCGTTGAGTTTATTCTCCAAATTTGACTGTTTTCTGGCTAGTTCGTAGAATAATTTGTTCTCTACTTGGTGATAAAGAAGTGTCCATTGTGCGTTTGAAAGTAGTTTAGTCGCTGCGAAGTGAGCGTCATATAATATCTGATTCAAAAAAGATTTATTCCTATATAAGAATTTAATTTCGTCTCTTAACCATATTTTGTTGGTTTTGTTTTGAGTTTTGATGGTTTGAGGTGAAATCTGATGTTTCTTTTTATTGCTTCTTTGAAAATTAGGAGTCAAGTTAAGTGATATACATTGTTTTAGGAAATCGACGTCTTTGCGTAATTTGGCTATCTTTAATTTTACGCCTAGATATTGAAAGGCTTTCTGTTTTGCCTGGCAAGCTACATCATCAAGGTTTATATTGATCCTCATATTAAATTCACACTAGAATCCGAATCAAATCAAAAAATCAACTTTCTAGATTTAACTATCACTAGAAACTCAGATCTTTCAGTTATAAAATATTCAGAAAACCTACTCAAACAGCCTCCACCATTCGCCAAGATTCAGTGCACCCCCAGTCCCACAAACGAGCCATATACAATAACCTAGTACACCGAGCCTTCAGCATAATACATATGTCCAAGAAAGATCTAAAGAACGAACTTAACTCAATCTGCGGAATGGCAAAATTCAATAGCTTCAGCAATCATTTTATAGAAAGGAGAATCAATAAACACAAACATCGCCCTAAAACTACCCTCAAAAAAGAAATAACTAAACCTCTAACATTTTCCACCTTCACGTTCAACAATGATATCTACAAGTTAACCAATATCTTCAAGAAACAAGGCATTAAAATAGCCTTCAAAACCAACAATAAGAACATGAACGTTTTACACAATACTTCACACATCAACAAGACCAGCAGATTTTTAAAATCAGGAGTTTACAGGATCAAATGCAACACCTGTGAAAAATTCTACATTGGGCAAACTGGAAGAAACTTCAATATTAATTACCAAGAGCACACTAACACGATAAAATACACCAGGTTTTCAGCCATCGGCCAACATGTGCAAGATTATAACCATAATTTTACCAATATCGAACAGGACATGGACATCCTCGAATTAGCAAACAAAGGCCCTTTACTCAACATAATGGAAAATTACTACATACACCTAGACCAATACTTTAACGCCAGTCACAATCTCAATGAAATCTCAGAGAAACCCAACATACTCTTCGATCTATTTATCACTTTCCTCAGAAACAATAATGCAGCCAACCAAAACTCAATCCTAAGTTTAATCAAAGGTACTTTTCCGAGACAATTACCCTTTCTCCTGCACACTTCAGCCCCGCCATAAGCCCTCCCCCCCCTCCCCCTACGCCCCCATTCCCCTACCAAGCCACCTCCACTCTTCCCAAACCACTTCCACTCCTCCTAACCCGCACGAGCCTGCCCTCCTCTCTGCCCACATTTCTCTCCCCGCCACCAGTCGCACACCATCAGCTAAACTACACACACTGCAGTGCGAGGTAAGCGTCCTTTCACTTCATGGTAACCTTTTCCTCTCTCCGTGTACTTTGTTTTTTACCAGCTTTTCTCCATTTTAATAGGTCCAATTTGGTTTCCGCTAAGAACCGAGAATTATATCTCCACGCGCAGTGTCCACTTTCTTCTTAACCAGAAATTCAAAAATAACTTCACATCCAACAATCAACAATGCTGCCCGTCAACACAGCTTTAGTACAGCAACTGCGTAATTTCTCTGCTTAAGCTGATCAGTGTCAAGCCGACTCAGCATATAAAGAGTATCACTTTTTACTCTCCAGACTTTGTACATACTTGTATATATTTTTTTATATGTGTCATTTTACATTGTATTCTTTATTACGAGGACCTACTGATTTCCATGAGTGTATAATTTTTACAACACTAAGCACCCCATTTGTACTGTGTTCCAAACTTCTTAGTATGTATATTCCTTGTATAATTATTAACTATTACTCACCTGTACCATACTAACATCTCTCATTTCATCTACCACACTTCACTTTATAAATTATAAATCCATAAGATTCTTACCGTTAAAATTTAATATGGCTGATGATGACCCCTAGGTGGTTCGAAACTAGTTCCATGTAATTTAAAATATTGTAAATACATCTTAGTATTGAATAGGTGGAAACCTCTACTGTGTTATTATTCATATGTTATTTTCAGTTCAATACGGACCAACAACATGAAATTCATAACCCTTGCACTTTATAACGTAGCAGTTAATACGTGACTCGAAATAGCACAGTCTTTTATCACAGTCTGAACTACATGTCAGGTCTCTGTGGAAATGTTTACGCCAAAAATAAGGTCACTTCTTAAGTTAAGAAGTCAAAAGCACAGTCTTTAACTACACAGTTCGTATGACATGGAATTAGACACTAGGCACAGTTCAAAATATGCACAAATCATGTAGTAAGTTCAGCATGAGTGTCACCGTCTATGAAATTCATGCGTAAATTCAATTCACACGACATCTACAAAAGTCTCTAGAATTCTAGCATTCACTGCGTTAGTGGATTTTATGTGTGAATCCTCCTAACAACGGTTCATATTTCCTATTATCGACGTAAAATGTCCTTAATGTTCAGGCCCTTTTTCTAACGATACTGTTCAAATATTCACAAAAATATGTGAAAATTGACCACATTTAATCTTATTAATCACTGAGTATTCGATTAGAATAATACCTTAAATAGTTCAAAATCGTACTTACAGACAAAACACGTCTCAAAATTCATGGATTTGCCAATAGTCGTAAGTTTAGTTTATCACGCACATTCATTCTAATATTCTTATCACTGTACCGTGGAGCAAACCTCCTAGCAATTAGGTAACAGCTCAACAGCTTTCAAGATTCCCTCACATGTAGGACAGCTCAAACACCGATTGCACTGCACAACATTTTCGACCGTTGCCCATTCAACCAACAACTGACTTTCCCACACTTCAACAACAAAATATACGCAAACCTCTAGTCAACTAGGAAGAATCTAATGATGTTTTTAACTATCTTCATTTGAAGCCGGTGTTGTTTTAACTATGTCTTAGCACAGCCTCATTTTATAATCAACAAAAGCTGTTCACTTGCACTGTGCACTCCATTCATATAGAGAGTGACCAACGGAGTTGACTACCTCATGAATCCTAGGGCGAATTATTTTGGTTGGAGCCAAATTACAAATAGACAAATTGGAATGTTTTACCTCATCAATTTGAACAATTATAAATAAGTGTACTGTAATTATAAATTGTATTTTATTTTGCCAACATTTGTATATACTACGTAGAACTACCATCGAACTCAATATCATATAGACTTTGATTACTTTCATTGTTATACTGTACATATGATGGCCTCATTTTAATATTAAGAAACCACTAGCATATTTTACTACGTGTAACTAGTCTATTGTTATTTCGTTTAGGATAGGACCTTGTACGTGTTTTTTAATGTATTCTTTCTTACATATTATGTTCATAATTTCCAACTAGACGTCTGGTTTAATTTTGAGGTGCTTTGATATGACTGATGATGCCCCACATGGAGGGCGAAACATGTCTCCATTTTAACGATGTTTAACTAAAAATGTTAACATCCTGTGATGTATTGAATAGGTTGGAGTCCAATAAATTCTCTTATATTATCACTGTTCCCCTCTCTCGCTGTCTCCCTTACGCCTGCTTGAAGTAGCGGAGACCAGAACTTCGTTCATGCAGCTGTTTCTAACACTAAAGCTGAGCCGTTCTTTCTTTTCTTTCTTGCGAACCGGCCAAACTTAGGACCACGCCAATACCACTTCACTTCCTTCTAATCATCCCTTCTTCCTTCCTCTTTCTCCACAGTGCCTTTATTCTTTCAGAATGTTGCGCTCTTCAGTCCATCTTCCCCCTCTGCGCTCTTTTCTTCAACCAGAACTTTTATGTTGGAAAGTATTTTCCTGAATTAGTCTCTATCACGACATTTTTCATCTGCAATTCCTAATCTCTTGAGTTCTTCCTTCATCTGCTTGGCATATCACCCCTGGCTCTTCAAGTATATATTATTAAAAATTTGTTTATTTAACCTTGCTGGATCCATCCTGACCATGTGTTCATAGAATAGCAGCCGTCTTTTCCTTATTGTTGTTTCCAGGTCTTCTGTTCTTTTGTATATCTCTTTATTTGATCGTAATCTGTAGTTTCCCTCTACCACCCTTGGGCCATAAATCCTCCTCAATATTCTCCTTTCAATCTTTATTAGTTTTTCCAGGTTTGTTAGTGTTGCTGTTTCCACCCCATACAAAATCACTGGTTTTACCACAGCATCAAAATGTCTTCAGTTTCGCATTGATGGAAAGATTCTTTTTGTTGTAAATAGCTTTGGTGGCAATGTTTAGCCTTTCAAACTTAAGTCTTCTATTTTCCATGGCCTCTTTATCCATCCCGTTGCTGCTGATAATCTCTCCCAGATATTTAAACTGCTTCGTGACCTTCACTTCGCCATATTTCGTCTTCATTGTTCTCTTCACATAATTCCTGTCCGTGCTCATCATCTCTGTTTTGTGAAGGAGATTTTTAAACCTGTTTTCTCGGCTACCTCCTGTAGTTCATTTATCTGTGTTATTGCTTCCTGTTCTGTCTCAGCGAAGAGTGCCAAATCATCAGCAAAGGCCAAACACTTGGGTTTGACATGTTTATTTTTACTACTTATTATAGCACCCGAGTCATTATGTTTCCACATTTTCATGACCTTATCTAGAACTACGTTGAAGAGTGTTGGGGATAAGCTGTCACCCTGTCTCAGACCTGTTTTTATCTGGAAGGGTTTGCTGATCTCTCCTCGAAATTTCACTTTGGATAGGGTGTTTGTTAGTGTTAACCTAAGTAAGTTAAGTGTTTTTTGATCGATGCCATATTCTCTCAAAATTTCCATCAATGTGTCTCTATCTACTGAATCGTATGCATTTTGAAAGTCAACAAAAGAGTTGAAGATGTTCTTTGGTCGCGCATTGTAATATTTGATTATCATTTTTAGACTCAAGATATGATCCTGAAAAGAGCGCCCTCTCCTGAAGCCACCCTGATACTCTCCCAACTTGTGGTCAATTTCCGGTGTCAGTCTGTTCAATAGGAGTTTAGAAAAAATCTTATACGTGACAGATAAAAGTGATATTCCTCGGTAGTTGTTGACGTCTGTTTTGGGTCCCTTTTTATGTAGCGGGTGTATTAATGCCACTAGCCAGTATTCTGGTATTTTCTCATCTCTCCAAATATCCCGGAACAGTTCTGTCACTTCAGTGATAAAGGCGTCATTGGCTATCTTCCACAGTTCTGCTATTACTCCATCTTCACGAGATGCTTTGTTGTTCTTTAGGGAGTTTATTACTTCCCTTACTTCTTCCCCATCTGGTGGTTCAGAATCTGGGTTCTGGATTGTGTCCTTCTCAATCTCCAATTTTTCCCATGGTGATTCACAGTTAAGGAGGTCTTCAAAGTACTTTGCAAGGATCTCACAGTTATCTTTATTGTTGAGGGCAAGAATTCCGTCCGTTTTCTTGAAATGCAGGCTTGGTGCTATATAGCCTTTGATTCTATTTTTAAAGGCCCTATGGAATAATCTGGTATTGTTTTTCTTGAAGTTTTCATCCATTTCTGTGACTTCTGCCCTAAGATGTTCTCTTCTGACTTTTCTCAGTGTTTGGTGGGTTTGTTTCCTTATTTCTCATGATTTTTCCAAATTTGTCACAGTCTTATTCTCATTCCATGATATCCATGTCTCAAATCTTTCTTTGATTGCATTTTCACATTCTGCATTCCACCATGCATGCTTGCTTCGACGTTTCGTAGATGCTAATTCAACTGCTGGCTCCCGCAGATTTTTTGTCACTTCATTCCAAATTTTTGGCACCTGTAGCTTTTTCTTGTATTCTTCCCTCTTTTCTTGGATGAGCAATTCACGGTCAATTTTTGGCACTCTATTGCCACAGATATGTGTTTTTCATCCGGGTATGAAATTCATCTTAATCTGTGATAAGTAATGGTCTGATGTTACATTAACCACTTTTCTAAATTTGACGTTATGAATTTCCTTGTAATTGTTCTTGGATATCGCTACATGGTCCAGTTGAAATTCGCCTAGCAAGGGGTTTGGTGATACCCATGTTTTCTTTTTGTTGGGGCGTGCTTTGAAACGGGTAGACATGAGTTTGAAGTTGTTCATATTGCATAAATTGATCAGTCTTTCTCCGTTTTTATTCATCCTGTTGTGTGCCGGATATTGTCCAACTATTTCAATGTACTTCCTTTCCCGCCCCACTTGTGCATTGAAATCCCCCAGGAGAATTTTGATGTTATTTTCTGGGATCTTTAGTATTTCATCCCTCAGTTTGTCCCAAAACTCTTCAACCATATAGGGGTTCTTTTTATTATCCTCATTTATTGGTGCATGAGCATTTATCAGCGTGTATTTCTTATTCACTGATTTGATCGTCATGAGCGTTAGTCTTGAGTTTACACTCTTGAAGTCGACTATAGTGTTTAGAAACTTTTTGTTTACTACAAAGGCTGTTCCCAGTTGCAGGACGTTTTTCATTATCTTTTTTCCAGCCTTTCCTTTGAAGATTCTGAACCCATCTGATTCAAAAGGTTCTTCATCCATGTACCACGTTTCCTGGAGGGCCAATATCGAGATGTCGAGTCTATGTAGCTCCGCTGTTAACTGTTTCAGTTTTCCAACCTGAATAAGGGAGTTGATGTTGAATGTTCCAAAATAGTATTTTCTCTTATTCTTGAATTTAGCAATGTTCTTGTGGTGCTCCGATTCACTCACGAGCTTCAAAATGTCAGGCACCCTGGAATCCAAAAGCCTGATTTTGTCTTCAGGGTAATTTAATTCGTAAGAAGCTTGTTCCATGATATTAATGTTAATTTTAGGGGTTGGACATAGTCCAACATTGTACAACTTAGGTTGTTAGCCTTAGAGGGCCTCATGATGTTTTCTGGCGAAAGGCAGGCATTTCCTCCTACCTTAAATACGTATGGTTTTCTCGCCAATACTCAGGTGGCTAACTGCAGTGGTTACCCACTGGGCGATGGGGTCGCCACATACATACATACATACATACATACATACATACATACATACATACATACATACATACATACATACGTTAAGTCTGAAGTTCATAATGTAGATATATTATGAACTGTCATCAAGAAGAATATTGAACATTCCAGTCTTCTGGCCCTGTTGCTATCATTAAGAGTAATGTTCATGAATATGCACAACTACTGCTTCATTCTAAACTTTGCCGGCTTTCTGGGGACGGGAATTACCTACGCTATTTCAATTAACACTAGTATTTTTATTGTTTGTAAATGATTATAATTCTGATTGTGTATTATTAGTTAATGACAAAGCATGGTTACTAGCATTAACAGACTTCTTTCCTAAATGTTAATGAACCAAACTTTCCTCCTCATGGAAAATCTAACTGTTCAATCAATCAATCAATCAATCAATCAATCAATCAATCAATCAATCAATCAATCAATCAATCAATCAATCAATCATCTGCATTAAGGGATCTTTCCCACAATTTAGTGTCCCTAAGCATTAGCGAATAAATTCAGTTAGATTATTTTCACATCACAAGCCTTAACTTATGAGTTTCATCAGAGTTTTGCAGATTTCGTCCTCTCATTCAACAACACTTCATAACAAAAAATAATGTGGTTATTTTGTTCACTTTTATCACCCCATCCAGTAAACCTGAACTGTTCTTCATGATTAGAATAAAATAAAAGGCATTTAAGAAAAACCTGGTCATATGGATTTATTACATAAAAAAACAGGCAATTTGTACCTTTTCCAACATTGGAAAATTATACCTTTGTCGATTCAGAATTTCTTGAAAGGGTTCATGATTATCTCAAAATTGTGAAGCAGAAATCTGAAACATATTTTCTGAATGACATTTATGACAAATTTCTGTGCGCTTGAGATCCATCATGAGAATGACCTTCCATTATCAAGAAAAAAGTTAATTGAGCTTTCAAGTGAAAGTAGGCTTAAAATACAATCCTGTGGCCTTTGTTTGCCTTGATTTTAGATCTCCCTTTAAGTAAGCAGTGAGTTTCGTGAATTACCTGATAAAGCATTAAAAATCATCATGCAGTTTTCAAGAAACTACTGTTTTAAGGAAGGATTTTCTGTTGTGACACAGGCTTTGCCACGACGAATGACGATGAATAATCAGATTGTTTTCCCCGAGCGGTAGAGAGAAATTGTTCAATGGGCCTGGGTGATTTGCTACGTGTGAAGAGACGAAGTCCTCTGTTTCCCAAAACCTTCCTTTAATAGTAGACTGATGAGTATGTATAGTTATATACAGTATTTACAATCTCCCTTCCAACTTTAAATATCGCTAACATAGAAGATTTGGCATGGTCGAAGTACTGAAGTGAATACTCTAAGTCCACACTTGGACCTTATTATTATTATTATTATTATTATTATTATTATCGGAGACCTGACTGACAAGGCTTCCGCCCGCACTCCTAGTAGACTTGTTCCAAAATGCCTCGACCAGGGTGTGTACCCCTGTTTTATACCTTCACTAACTTTCGCCTCCTTTCGAGAAGGCCATCGAAGTTCTCATCCTATGGAGACTGTCCACAGACACACAAAAACGGAATTGCCTCCTTCCGTTCACTTTCCACCCACCTTTTCTAAAGACCTACTACGCACCTTCAGCAGGGTGCAGCATGTGATTCACCCTACTTCGACCAAGCCTTACTTCTAATTGCACAACCTGTTGCTTACAGCTTTTGTGTGCCTTCAAACTCTTAAATCTTATATGATTCTTAATTTACTTATATCCTTCTCCCAGCATTACAAGTACGATACCTTGGCCTTACTGCCATTACACAGTCATTAATATTAACTCTTAATTTCCCCCATAATATTAATGTATGTCTCAGCGACACCATTCTTCCTACGTTCCTGGTCAAGGGTTCGATCCTCGGAAGAATGAGTTCTGAGCTCCAACTGGGGTGGACACGAAATTTCACTGACATTAAAACACAGAAAATGACCAAGTGATTGTGCAGATCTTCGGTTAAATTTGACCAATCTTAAGCCATGTACTCAAAACTCTGCACCGAGCTCGATAGCTGCAGTCGCTTAAGTGCGGCCAGTATCCGGTAATCGGGAGATAGTGGGTTCGAACCCCACTGTCGGCAGCCCTGAAGATGGTTTTCACACCAGGCTGTACCTTAATTAAGGCCACGGCCGATTCCTTCTCATTCCTCGGCCTTTTCTATCCCATCGTTGCCATAAGACATATCTGTGTCAGTGCGACATAAAGCAAAAAAAAAAAAAAAAAAGTAGCACAACTCAGCAAGGACTGACATACTCATTAAAAACAAGTAGCAATATAATTACATTTTTTAATTTGTTTAATTAAGGTTGAAAGTCTGATCAAACATGATTCATTTTTAATAGTTTATTTCAATTTAATTAACTGAGTTTAACTGAGTTCATGTTTGTGGGTTACTGTAGTCACGTCCTACTTCGTGAACCATGGGCAACGGCTGAGTGGCCTAGTAAGTGGTCCAGAGAGTCGGGATACCAGTTGCTATGGAATGGGAGTGGGCATCTCGGACATATTCTGAGTCGTGGCCCTCCTTGTGCTCAGGCAGCTAGGACTATACAATTCACCGGTGGTCCATAACCCGTTAGAGGAGAGATCCTCACTTGGACTATGTGCAAGTAGGGCAGCATCCTGCTTCATGAATTTACCGAGCTCAGAACACTTTAAGCAAGCCTCGGACCTATGGGAGTAATGGAGTCCCACTCCCATTTGACAGCCGAGGGACTCCTTGGAAACAACTTGGCGAACGAAATGGAATTCAATGGGGAGCTATCAATATTAATGGGGCTTATGGAAGAAAGAAGGTAGAACTGGCTGAGTCAGCAAAGAGGATGCATCTGGATGTGCTAGGAGTAAGTGATATTCGGGTAAGAGGAGATAATGAGGAAGAGATAGGAGATTATAAGGTGTACTTGACGGGTGTTAGAAAGGGAAGGGCAGAGTCTGGGGTAGGGCTCTTTATCAGGAATACCATTGCACGCAACATAGTTTCTGTTAGGCACGTAAATGAGCTAATGATGTGGGTAGATTTGTCAGTGGGAGGATTTAAGACAATAATTGTGTCTGTGTATTCACCATGTGAGGGTGCAGATGAGGATGAAGTTGACAAGTTTTATGAAGCATTGAGTGACATCATGGTCAGGGTCAACAGCAAGGATAGAATAGTGCTAATGGGCGATCTCAATGTGGGAGTTGGGAATAGAACTGAAGGATACGAAAGGGTGATTGGTAAATGAGGGGAAGGTATGGAAGCTAATGGAAATGGGAAGCGTTTGCTGGACTTCTGTGCTAGTATGGGTTTAGCTGTTACGAATACATTCTTCAAGCATAAGGCTATTCACCGCTACACATGGGAGGCTAGGGGTACCAGATCCATAATAGACTATATCTTAACAGACTTTGAATTCAGGAAATCTGTTAGGAATGTAAGAGTTTTTCGGGGATTTTTCGATGATACAGACCACTATCTGATCTGTAGTGAACTAAGTATCTTTAGGCCTAGGGTAGAGAAAGTGAAATCTGTCTGCAAACGAATAAGGGTAGAAAATCTCCAGGACGACAAAATTAGACAGAAGTACATGGATATGATTAGTGAGAAGTTTCGAACAGTAGACAGTAAGCAGATTCAGGATATAGGAAGTGAATGGGTGGCATACAGGGATGCTTTAGTAGAAACAGCAAGGGAATGCCTAGGAACAACTGTGTGTAAAGATGGGAAAAGGCGAACATCTTGGTGGAATGATGAAGTGAGAGCAGCTTGTAAACGTAAAAAGAAGGCTTATCAGAAATGGCTCCAAACAAGGGCCGAGGCAGACAGGGATTGGTACGTAGATGAAAGAAACAGAGCGAAACAAATAGTTGTTGAATCCAAAAAGAAGTCATGGGAAGATTTTGGTAATAACCTGGAAAGGCTAGGTCAAGCAGCAGGGAAACCTTTCTGGACAGTAATAAAAAATCTTAGGAAGGGAGGGAAAAAGGAAATGAACAGTGTTTTGAGTAATTCGGGTGAACTCATAATAGACCCCAGGGAATCACTGGAGAGGTGGAGGGAATATTTTGAACATCTTCTCAATGTAAAAGGAAATCATCATGGTGGTGTTGCAAACAGCCAAGCTCATGGGGAGGAGGAAAATGATGTTGGTGAAATTATGCTTGAGGAAGTGGAAAGGATAGTAAATAAACTCCATTGTCATAAGGCAACAGGAATAGATGAAATTAGACCTGAAATGGTGAAGTATAGTGGGAAGGCAGGGATGAAATGGCTTCATAGAGTAGTAAAATTAGCGTGGAGTGTTGGTAAGGTACCTTCAGATTGGACAAAAGCAGTAATTGCACCTATCTACAAGCAAGGAAACAGGAAGGATTGCAACAACTATCGAGGTATCTCATTGATTAGTATACCAGGCAAAGTATTCACTGGCATCTTGGAAGGGAGGGTGTGATCAGTCGTTGAGAGGAAGTTGGATGAAAACCGGTGTGGTTCAGACCACAAAGAGGCTGTCAGGATCAGATTTTCAGTATGCGCCAGGTAATTGAAAAATGCTACGAGAGAAATAGGCAGTTGTGTTTATGTTTCGTAGATCTAGAGAAAGCATATGACAGGGTACCGAGGAAAAAGATGTTCGCCATACTGGGGGACTATGGAATTAAAGGTAGATTATTAAAATCAATCAAAGGCATTTATGTTGACAATTGGGCTTCAGTGAGAATTGATGGTAGAATGAGTTCTTGGTTCAGGGTACTTACAGGAGTTAGACAAGGCTGTAATCTTTCACCTTTGCTGTTCGTAGTTTACATGGACCATCTGCTGAAAGGTATAAAATGGCAGGGAGGGATTCAGTTAGGTGGAAATGTAGTAAGCAGTTTGGCCTATGCTGACGACTTGGTCTTAATGGCAGACTGTGCCGAAAGCCTGCAGTCTAACATCTTGGAACTTGAAAATAGGTGCAATGAGTATGGTATGAAAATTAGCCTCTCGAAGACTAAATTGATGTCAGTAGGTAAGAAATTCAACAGAATTGAATGTCAGATTGGTGATACAAAGCTAGAACAGGTCGATAATTTCAAGTATTTAGGTTGTGTGCTACGAGAGAAATAGGCAGTTGTGTTTATGTTTCGTAGATCTAGAGAAAGCATATGACAGGGTACCGAGGAAAAAGATGTTCGCCATACTGGGGGACTATGGAATTAAAGGTAGATTATTAAAATCAATCAAAGGCATTTATGTTGACAATTGGGCTTCAGTGAGAATTGATGGTAGAATGAGTTCTTGGTTCAGGGTACTTACAGGAGTTAGACAAGGCTGTAATCTTTCACCTTTGCTGTTCGTAGTTTACATGGACCATCTGCTGAAAGGTATAAAATGGCAGGGAGGGATTCAGTTAGGTGGAAATGTAGTAAGCAGTTTGGCCTATGCTGACGACTTGGTCTTAATGGCAGACTGTGCCGAAAGCCTGCAGTCTAACATCTTGGAACTTGAAAATAGGTGCAATGAGTATGGTATGAAAATTAGCCTCTCGAAGACTAAATTGATGTCAGTAGGTAAGAAATTCAACAGAATTGAATGTCAGATTGGTGATACAAAGCTAGAACAGGTCGATAATTTCAAGTATTTAGGTTGTGTGTTCTCCCAGGATGGTAATATAGTAAGTGAGATTGAATCAAGGTGTAGTAAAGCTAATGCAGTGAGCTCGCACCTGCGATCAGCAGTATTCTGTAAGAAGGAAGTCAGCTCCCAGACGAAACTATCTTTACATCGGTCTGTTTTCAGACCAACTTTGCTTTACGGGAGCGAAAGCTGGGTGGACTCAGGATATCTTATTCATAAGTTAGAAGTAACAGACATGAAAGTAGCAAGAATGATTGCTGGTACAAACAGGTGGGAACAATGGCAGGAGGGTACTCGGAATGATGAGATAAAGGCTAATTTAGGAATGAACTCGATGGATGAAGCTGTACGCATAAACCGGCTTCGGTGGTGGGGTCATGTGAGACGAATGGAGGAGGATAGGTTACCTAGGAGAATAATGGACTCTGTTATGGAGGGTAAGAGAAGTAGAGAGAGACCAAGGCGACGATGGTTAGACTCAGTTTCTAACGATTTAAAGATAAGAGGTATAGAACTAAATGAGGCCACAACACTAATTGCAAATTGAGGATTGTGGCGACGTTTAGTAAATTCTCAGAGGCTTGCAGACTGAACGCTGAAAGGCATAACAGTCTATAATGATAATGTATGTATGTATGTATGTATGTATGTATGTAGTTTCAATAGGTATTCAAAATATGCTTCTAGGTTTATTAAGTTATAAATGTCCCAAATGTTAGCAATTCCCTCATAAGTTAAAAAAGTTAGTCCAACTGGTCCATAGAATTGTTTCAGCTGTTTAACTGCTCCTTGGGTTTTCAAAGGTTGAGAAATGCAGTACAAAGACATTTGTATGCAACTGATTTGAAAATGTGCTGCCATCAGTACCTTAGAATAACGAAGGCCTACAAAGTACTTGGTCTACTGACAATATTATTTAGTCTCCTAAATTATACCTCAATGGTATCAGCAAACTCACCTCTTATTAAATCCTCATGCAAGCCATCTACTAGACGACACAACAACCAGAAATAGTCTCTACATGCTGGACCATAGGGTTCTTTGCCCTCTTCGTTCGTTTGATGAATCGTCTAAAAATGAAAGACAAAAAAACACACTGGATTACATGATAAACTACAAACAGTTTAATTACATCATCTGCCAGTTAATGCATCCTTGAAGGAGTCTTCCATAAATGATAATAAACACAAGAAGAATTAATGATAATGATAATAATTATAATAAACCTAGTGACTCAACTAGAAGCAATGTTTGAGAAAATCTGGCAGACAGAGAGTATCCCAAAAGAATGGAAAACAGCATTAATACACCCACTGCACAAAAAGGAGACAAAACAAATGTTAATAATTACAGAGGAATATCATTAACACCAGTCCCTTCTATGATCTTATCTAAGACATTACAAAATAGGATTGAGGAGATAATTAAGAAAGAACTGGGCGAATACCAGGCAGGATTCCAGAAAGGAAGATCATGCAATGAACAAATTTTCAATTTGACTCCATAAAACAACTGCTCGCACTCACAGCCAAGAACTTAGTATTTGTATTTGTTGACTTCAAGAAAGCGTATGACTTGGCCGACAGAACAACCTTGATAAGCACTTTGGAGGAATTTGGGGTAGATGAAAAAACTAAAAATTTAATCAAGGAAACCATCACTGACACTACATCACAAGTAAAGTTTATGGATACATTGTCAAAACAGTTTAAAATTAAAACAGGTGGGCGGGATGTCACGACTCCTGTTCAATGTTATACTTGAAAAAGTGGTCAGAGAGTGGAGGAAGAGATTGACAGAATTAGGGGTGAAAAATGGAATAATACTGGGGAAATCTGGAATCAAAATTGACTGTTTAGCATTCGGACATGATATGGCAATTCTGGCAGAAGACTCAGGAACTGCTAAGGTACAGATTGAAACACTTCCAGAGATTGCTCTAAAGAAAGGACTTCCGATATCATTTGAAAAAAAAAAAAAAAAAAAAGAACTAATGATTCAGAGCAAAAATGACCCGACAAAGACTACTGTCACTAAGTATGGAACAGTTAAAAGAGAACAGAAGTTTAAATAACTAGGAGAGTGGATAACCCCAACAGGACTACCAGGAATAGCATTTCAGAACAGGGCCAAAAAGATGGAAACAGCATACCATTTATGTTGAAAAGTCTATAACAAAAAATCAGTCTCAACCACTGCGAAACTCAGACATTACAACACTGTGATAAAGCCGGCCAGAAAGTTTGTATGTAATCGAATGCATTCCATTGAACAGGAAAGGATTACTAGAGAACATTGAGAGAAAAATCTTGTGGAAGATACTAGGGCCTAGGACAAGAATTTAGACTGCAACCAAATGAGGAACTATACAAAAGGACCAACAAAATCACAACATCCTTTTGTTTTCTAAAGAAAGATGGAACGCTTGCAACATCAAATGAAGAAAACTGCAAAACCTTAGCTAAGTATTTTAACAACCTTCTAAGCTGTGAAAAACCAGCCAACCCCATCAAAACAAACAAACCAGTGAGCCAAAACCTGCCATCTTCTCCACCAAATCGTGATGAAATCAAACGCCACACAAAGAGACTGAAAAATAACAAGGCTCCTGGTGAAGACTCCATGATTGCAGAACTGTAGTAACATGCCCCGGAAGAAGCAATTGACATCCTACACAAACCATTGTAGATATATGGGAAAAAAGAACAACTACCAAAGGACTGGAAGCTAGCCTTGATCCATCCTTTACACAAGAAAGGAAATATAAGAGATGTGAACAATTACCATGGAATTCCTCTTCTGTCAGTAGCCTACAAGGTCCTGTCACTATCCATCCTTGAAAGATTAGAACAGCAAGTTGAACACACACTCATGGAATACCAAGCAGGTTTTCGGAAAGGCCAATCAAGTGCAGAACAAATACTTAACCTAAAAACCATAATAAGATACCATACGCTAAGAGGTCGAACCTATGTATCGACATTTGTAGACTTCAGGAAGCATACGACTACATCAACCGTGATGCGTTGCTTAACATCCCTGCAAAAATGGGAGTCGATGAGAAACTGCTGGCAATAATAAGGGCAACACTAACTAATACCAAATCCAAAGTAAAATTCCAAGGATATCTCTCTGAACCCTTTGAGATCAAGACAGGTGTTCGACAGGGAGATGGGCTCTCACCCTTTCTGTTCAACTGCGTACTTGAGTAGGTAATACAGGAGTGGCAAAAGACGATCAAAGAAAGAAACCTTTACAAACCCGTAAGGATTGTGACAAAGAAAAACAGAGTGGAAATAGATTGCTTAGCGTTTGCTGATGACATAGCCCTTATGACAGAAAATTTTGAAAGTGCAACAGAACAGATCAATGTGTTGAAGGAAGTAGCAGAACAAACAGGTTTACAAATTTCCTTTCAAATGACAGAAGTAATGTCAAATATCAAAGATGATACGGCACAACTAAACATCAAATATGGAACAGTAAACTGTGTTAGTAAATTTAAATACCTTGGGGAATGGATTCAACAAAATGGACTTGACAAAGAGCCATAGCAGCAAGAATCAAGAAAATGGAAGTCACTTTCCAAACCACCCGCAACATATACAACAAAAGTGTTTTTCCCTGAACACAAAAATTCGTCACTACAACACTGTCATCAAACCAGTATCGCTGTATGCATCTGAATGCCTTATCCTGTCCAAGAAATGTTTGCTTGCGGATTTAGAGAGGAAAGAAAGAAAGAAAGAAAGATCCTATACACTATACTTGGCCTAAACTACAAGAAAAACGAGCTCGATAGCTGCAGTCGCTTAAATGCAGCCAGTATTCGGGACATAGTGGGTTCGAACCCCACTGTTGGCAGCCCTGAAAATGGTTTTCTGTGCTTTCCCATTTTCACACCAGGCAAATACCTTAATAAAGTCCACAGCTGCTTCCTTCCCACTCCTAGCCCCTTCCTGCCCCATCGTCGCCATAAGACCTATCTGTGTCGGTGCGACGTAAAGCAACTTACAAAAAACTACAAAAATGGCATCTACATTAGAAAATCCAGGCAAGAAGTATACTCTAAGATAGAGAAGATCACGGACACAATGCGTAAAGGCAGAGTTCGCTTCTACAGTCATATACAACACATGATCGGCTCTCGATGGACAAAAGTGTATCTTCAGTATATTTGACTCAAAACCAAAAACGGGAATGCCATGGTACATTAATGTCAAGAAGGATCTTAAAGAACTGGGACTATAAGCAGAAGATGCACAAGACAGAAATCTTTTCACAGTAGCCATCAAGACTTTTGGGACTTTCCGGGACGAAAAACGGGCAACTGGTGCTAAATGGACGGAAGAACGTCGTGCTAAACACAGTGAGCTAATGAAGACGATGTGCATCAAGTGAAAAATGAACAAATGCCAGAATGTAAAGTGAGGCTTATCGTGCTCCCTAGTTGGCCGATTATCAAAGTTGAATGAATGAATGAATGAATAATAATAATAATAATAATAATAATAATAATAATAATAATAATAATAATAATAATGGCAGACTACTTAAAAACAAATTTCACCTTGATTGCTTAGCTTCTACAGAAGACCTTGCAAGCATTTCTCAAAACAAACAAGAAGCAATCCAATCCATAGTAAAACTTCATGAAATAGCGGCAAAAAAAAAAGACTCCATATATTTGAAACGACGTAGTATACGGAAAGAGCTAAATCAAGATTTGACAACCAACCAGAGATCAACAAATTTGGAAAAATCTTCCAAGTAGATAAATTCCACTATCTAGGCAAAACTATTCAACCACCTGGAATAGATACAACAAAAAGTCTATATCAAAAAATGCAAATTTAGTACACTACAACACAGTCATCAATCCAGAGGCACTGAATGCATCCGAAAGCCTGATAAAAGATGGTAGGTCACAAATTTAAAAAAAAAAAAAAAACTGAAAAACATGGGAGGAAAATTTCAGAAAAATCTTAGGACCAAAATGTGAAAATGGCACTTGGACAAAAAAAAAAAATCCACAGGAAATTTATCAAATCACAGATACAAATAGCAAAAGATGATTAAAATTCTGCAGACACCTACACAGAATGGATAACAATGGGCTGGCAAAGAACCTTCTAAACCTGGCACTATCCCTAAAAAAACACAACAATTGGCTAGTAGAAACAAATGAAGAAATCATTACTGAAGAAATGAATCTTTTTTTTTTTTTTTTTGCTAGGGGCTTTACGTCGCACCGACACAGATAGGTCTTATGGCGACGATGGAATAGGAAAGGCCTAGGAGTTGGAAGAAAGCGGCCGTGGCCTTAATTAAGGTACAGCCCCAGCATTTGCCTGGTGTGAAAATGGGAAACCACGGAAAACCATCTTCAGGGCTGCCGATAGTGGGATTCGAACCTACTATCTCCCGGATGCAAGCTCACAGCCACGCGCCTCTACGCGCACGGCCAACTCGCCCGGTAAGAAATGAATCAAGATAGAACAAAATTTAGAAGTTTAGTAAGCAAACATATATTTGCAGAGAAAACTAAAAGAAAATATGCAGGATGGACAGAAAAATGCAGAAAGGAACACAGTGAAAGAAGAGAGATATTGGGAAGAAAAGAAGAAACATTGTGCTAAGTTAAATGCGCTCCTTAGTTGGACATAACAAATCAACAGCAATGGCGGCATCCTGCTCCTCCTTGGCCGTTTTCCCAATATCTTGGGGTCTGCACTTGCTAACCCTTTTTCAGTACTGCATGTTTCTTTGGTGGTTAGTAGCACGATATGTTGTGTGTAGATGAAGGTGAGTATGAAGACTATCACAAACACCTAGTGAGAGAGCTAGAGGAATTGGCCATACACAGTTAAAATCTCCAGCTTGGCTGGGAATTGAATCCAGAACCCTCTGAACCGAAGGCCACTATGCTGACCATTCAGCCAAGGACCTGAACAAAACCAAAAATGACAACAATAATAATACAAACCATTTCCGATGTCAGGATCATTATCTGTAGAGTGATTTCATATAGCTCTCCATCCCATCCTTTTCAATACTAACCACTCTTTTGAGAATGTTGTCTTTTGTGACTATCAATCCAAGGTATATTTAGGAGTTGATATCAGCACCACATCTCAAAGCCTTGAGTTTCAGCAATTCTGCTTTTTGCAGGGTCCATGCTTGTGAACCACAGCTTACAACACTCCATACAATATTTTTCACAAAGCTTTTTTGTACCTCCATGTCGATGGTCTTAGATGTTAGTAAAGACTCCTTTTTTGAGAAAGCTCTCTTCGCCTGTGCAATTCGAGCATTTACTTCTCTCATACATTTTCCGACAGATGTTAACAAATTTCCTAGATATTTGAATTCCTTTACTGGATCTAGTTTTTCTGCATCCATCAGCACAATGATAATTTTGTAATTATACCTTGTACAGGACATTATCTTGGTCTTCTTTCTGTTTATTCCCATGCCACATCTCTTTTAGCAATTCATTCATGCAATTTAGTGCCTTGTCCATACCTTTTTCATCTTCTGTTATCAGTACTATATCATCTACAAATCGTATGGTATTGTACAGTCTACCATTAACATGTATGCCATGATTGTTTGTAGCTTAAACTTCCTGCATTGCTGCTTCTATATAGATGTTAAATCATAGTGATAATAATCTAGTTTAAATCACCCCTTAATCACAACATCTGCCACTCATCTGTAAGGTGAGGATTTGATGGCTCTAAGCATCCACAAAATAGGGAGGCAAATAAGCTCTTAAAATGATAAGTAAGAAAAATCAACTCTAAAACTCCAGGTTAAAAGAAAACACATGTCAATCTTGACACACTCTTTCATACATCAAGGTTTTATTTTAATAAACGAGTCAACAACCCTCTTGACAGTTTTCAACCACAAGTATGTGCTACACACTCCTGAACTTTGGCAACATTGTCCACTGGTCCACCAGCTTCCTTCTCAAGCAGGAAGTAGCTATGCATCCTATAAATTATCTCCCGCGCTAGTCTATGTATACTGTCTGCCTATTACCTTCTTCTGCAATCACAAGTTGAGAAACAATAACACCACAACACTCCAAACAACAACAAAATTCACTTAAAACTGAAAAAGTGGAGAAATATCACTGAAACACCATAGAGAGCGGTCACCAGGCCAATTCTGCATGCTAATGGACGAAGGTCACGTGATATGCCAAGACGCACACCAGGTCAAGGGCCTTCCAAAACGGTGACCGCTATAGCTTTGCCTCAGATTGTTCTTTGAAAGAAAGAAAGAAAGAAAGAAAGAAAGAAAGAAAGAAAGGAAAAGAATAAAGGCTTGGGTACACGCTAACAAATTTGTTCCTTTGCCTATCATCAGATTAACAGACCTATGCTATTTACAGATCCCAACTGAATAATTGCTGAGGTCTATGGACGATGATCCTCAGAACATACACAAGGAATTGTGGTTTCTAGATAATGGATCAATAACTAATACATACATTTTCATTATACACCATTACACCATTTAGCACTTAGTCTGCAAGCCTCTGTGAATTAACTAAGTGCTTCCAATCCTCTAATTGTTACCAAATCTGCAGCCTCTTACAGTTCCAAACATCTCAAAAATGATTGCCCTTGTATCCCTCTAAATCTCTTAGCTGGTTAAGAAATTATTTTCAACATTATTTGGAAACATCAATCAATCAATCAATCAATCAATCAATCAATCAATCAATCAATCAATCAATCAATGATATTCATTTACGGCTGTCGCCCAAGTGGGAGATTCTCAAGTAATTTATTACCTATTAAAGTATGAAGGCTTTCACGGTCGGTGTCAATATAATAAAAATCTTCCGGGCTATTATGCCGTGGTCCACTGCTCTCGTTTCTACCAAATGTTTCGACTACTGCTGTGGTAGTCATCCTCTGTGGCGTTGTGTCGATACGCTCTCCTGTCGCCAGCGGGATACAGGAGAGCGTATCGACACTACGCCACAGAAGATGACTACCACAGCAGTAGTCGAAACGTTTGGTCGATACGCTCTCCTGTCACCAGCGGGGTCCAGGAGAGCGTATTGACACTACGCCACAGAAGGTGACTACCGCAGCAGTAGTCGAAATGTTTGGTAGAAACGAGAGGAGTGGACCACAGCATAATAGCCCGGAAGATTTTTATTATAATTTATTACCTAGCTTTTCATTTAAACATTTTCAAAGAACTTCAAAATTTATCAAACGTGTTCCTTGGTAATTTATTTTAGTCCCTTACTCCTCAGCCTACAAATGAATATTTGCCCAAAATTGTCTTCCTGAATTCCAACTTTATCTTCATATTACGATCTTTCCTACTTTTAAAAGCTTATTCGTCCACTAATGTCATTCCATGCCATCTCTCCACTGACAGCTCGAAATATACCACCTAGAGATAAGTTTTCTAAGGTCCAACATTTTCATTACAAATTACGAGTTGTATAAGATATTATTTACAACATTTATTTAATAATGGTACTGGTTTTGACACTTAAATGTCATCATCAGCCATAAAATGCATTAATCACACAATTGAGAAAGTACATAATTAAAATTGACGTTGTGACACATTAATACATACATAGTTTTTTAACAATAAAAGATTAATTAAAAGATCTGACATGTTACCGACGTATTAAAGTCTTTTGAAACGCTTATTTACACTGTGTGCTAAATAAAATAGTAATAAACCTATAGCAATCTCTTGATACACTGTTTTTGTTGATCTGTTTATGTGCTAATACTCAAATCATCACGTCATATTTACGGGTGCGTTTGAATCTTTGGCTATAATTTGTCAGTCTGTTGAGACACTTGTTATTCCAATGTTGTCAAAATGAAAACGTAGTTTTAGTTGATAACACCTTGTTCATGTAAAGAACTTGTAGAACTATGCGTTAGTATATCTCATTACACACGTTGTCTCGAAAGGCTTGTTGTGTTTGTTAAAATTATACATTGATGTATTAATAAAATTATAAAGTAAGAACGGTTAATGGTAATTGGTTGTCCTTCCATCTTCTCTTCTGATGTAGTACAGCTGAAAAAAAATTTCTCAGTTCAATCGGAAGGATTTGAATCAGCTTGAAGCGAAATCAAAACAAAGGAACTATAAGTATTAAAATATGATGGGCCTGGACAAGCTAAAGTGTGTGTAATGTATGGTAGGCTATACGTGGCTCACCTTTGACATCGTGTTGAGAAAGTAAAATTGTGAGAAGGTACGGACTAATGCTGACGGGTGGAGTGTGGTGAGGTAGGTTATATCTGGTGGGGAGATGGGGAGGTGGAAAGAAGCGGGTTGGTGGAGGGGAGGTAGGAGGAGAGTTTCAAGGCGGGTCTTGTGAACGATGTGGTAAGGGTTTGTAACACAATAGGGCATTGTGTATCGCGCTAAATATTGACCATGTATTTGGAAGACTAACACACCTAAAAGACTTTAATAAAAAAATAAAAAAGAATGTTAGTTTCTTCTGAGATTTTGTTCAGGTTCAAATTGGAGTTAAAGAACTGATCCAAGTGAATGAAGCATTCTTCTGTGATGTCAAGAACAGGGCCTTTGTTTACATTCATAAGAACCTCTAAATCCTGTTTCATGCTACTGAAGTTATGCTTTAAATCTTGAATACATTATCCGACTGCAGAGTATCTATTATGTTTTATAGCATTAACATGCTCCATGTATCTGATAATGAATAAAATCTGAATAACTGAATAAAATCCATGCATCAAAAAGAAGAACATTACCTACTTGTAACGATAGAAACCAAAAACATTTTATAGAACGGGAACAGGTATTAAAACTCAAAAATAAAATTAAAGATAAGAACCTCATTATCACTTGGACAGATAAAGGGAATACAACAGTAATAATGGACAAAAAAAAAAGATTACACTGAAAAACCAAAGAATTTTTCAAGAAGAGCTCTAAAAAAGGATATGACTCCACAGATACGTCGTCTCCTAAAATCAACCCTAAAGAGAGTTATTTTCATACGCAGAACAAAAGAAGACAAAACTAATAACGATGAACCCCAAACTGCCAGTAGCAAAAGCTTTACCTAAGATCCATAAGGCCGGCGTCCCCATAAACCCCATCTTCAATTATAGGCCAAGCCCATTGTATAAATTAACACAATGTATCCAGAAATTTCTAAAAAATTATAATTTTCTGTCTAATAAGTCTGTGAAAAATACCAATGAGTTAATTAAAAAAATTAGCTTTTTTTTAATAACAGCCTTTCCACTCATTGCATTCTTTCGACATAACAAATATGTATCCGAGTATCGATACTAAGAAACTTTTTCCTAGTATCCAAAACAATTTAAATAAATATAGCAACTTCAGTAAATTTGAGATCCAAGATTTCATGGAAATTTTGAAACTAGTAGTTTAAAATAATTTCTTCCATTTTAGTAATTGCATATATCAGCATGATGGTTTGACTATGGGGTCGCTGGCCTCAGGGATACTAGCGGAAATATATATTTACTATTTAGAGCATACGGCAATTAATAACAATAGTGACTTAGCGAACATAAAATTTTGGGCCAGATTTGTTATCCTCTCCTCTCATTATCCTTTATGAAAGAATTACTGATGCAGTCTCCACCCTTACAATTTAAACAATACTGATCCACAGATAAAGTTCACTCTGGAATCTGAGTCAAATGCAAGCAAAAATTTTCTAGATCTCACGTTAAACAGACTTCCTTCTTCTATAGAATACAATATTTACAGGAAACTGACACAGACAGCTACTACCATCAAGAAAAATTCTTTCCATCCCAAAGCACACAAATGTGCTACCTACAGCAGTATGGTAGACCGGGCATTCAATATACTACTAAATATGTATCAATGATATGTGTAAAGTAGTGGAATCAGAGATAAGGCATTTTGCAGACGATGTTATTCTGTACAGAGTAATAAATAAGTTACAAGATTGTGAGCAACTGTAAAATGACCTCGATAATGTTTTGAGATGGACAGTAAATGGGGAGTCAAGTTGTGAGTTTCACAAATAGGAAAAGTCCTCTCCGTTTTAGTTACTGTGTTGATGGGGTGAAAGTTCCCTTTGGTGATCATTGTAAATACCTAGGTATTAATATAAGGAAAGACCTTCATTGGGGCAATCACATAAATATGATTGTAAATAAAGGGTACAGATCTCTGCCCATGGTTATGAGGGTATTTAGGGGTTGTAGTAAGGATGTAAAGGAGAGAGCATATTTGTCTCTGGTGAGACCCCAACTAGAGTATGGTTCCAGTGTATGGGACCCTCACCAGGATTACTTGATTGACGAACTCGAAAAATTCAAAAAAAAAAACCCGCTTGATTTGTTCTGGGCAATTTCCGACAAAAGAGTAGCGTTACAAAAATGTTGCAAAGTTTGGGCTGGGAAAACTTGGGAGAAAGGAGACGAGCTGCTCGACTAAGTGGATTATATGGATTATTTATATAATGTCCAATAACGTACCATTTATATTGGTATTATAAATTTACTCATTCGGGACAAATATTTCAGATTCCCTAAGGGAATCAACATCTACATCATCTGATAACCAAGTAGGCATCAATATTTGGTAAAGAGATAAAGTCTCTCATAGTGCATTGGCACTACCAGTGGCTCCAACTAGCCTACACAGTGGCCTCCACGGTATGCACTAGCCAGCGTCTTGGTAGGTGTGCTAGGTACCTACTGATGAGCCCAACTTAGCACATGGGGGCAAAACGCTGGCAACCAGGAATGAGTTAGCTGGAAAATTTATGATGTCCAATAATGGACCATTTATATTGGTATTATAAGTGGTATGTTCTGAGCTGTCAGTGGAGAGATGGCGTGGGAGGACATCAGTAGACGAATAAGTTTGAGTGGTGTCTTTAAAAGTAGGAAAGATCACAATATGAAAATAAAGTTGGAATTCAAGAGGACAAATTGGGGCAAATATTCGTTTATAGGGAGGGGAGTTGGGGATTGGAATAACTTACCAAGGGAGATGTACAATAAATTTCCGATTTCTTTGCAATCATTTAAGAAAAGGCTAGGAAAACAACAGATAGGGAATCTGCCACCTGGGCGACTGTCCTAAATGCAGATCAGTAGTGATTGATTGATAAAGAAAACTTAAATAAATAATTAAACACAATTCGCTCCATAGCTAAATATAACGAGTAAGATAATGCATTTATAGAGCGCATTATCAATAAACACAAATATCGCTTAAATTCAACTTTAACTATAGAGAAAACTAAACCTGATCATTACTTAACAGTTACTTTCAATGAAGATACTGTTATTTACAGCATTACAAATATTTTGAAGAAACATAACACTAAAATCACATATTGAACTGACAATAGAAGTATGGACATCATATATAATATCAGGTCAATTAATAAAACTGACATTTATCAAAAGTCGGGTGTCTACAAATTCCAATGTCAAAACTGCGAGTCCTCGTATATCGGGCAGACCGGGATGAGCTTCACGTAAATGATAAAAAACATTATAGATACTCGGCAGTCGTACAACACATTCAAGATTCTAAGCATAACTTCAGTAGCATAAAACAGGATTTAGAGGTTCTCATGAATGTAAACAAAGGCCCTGCTCTCGACATCACAGAAGAATGCTTCATTTACTTAGATCAGTTCTTTAACTCCAATTCAAACCTGAATGAAATCTCAGAAAAAACTATTTTTTAAAATTTATTTTTAATTAAAGTTTTTAGGTGCGTTGATCTTCCAAATAGATGGTCAATATTTAGCACAATACACAATACCCTATTGCGTTACAACACGCTGTCCATGGTGAGCCACATATACCGTATATTACACACACTTTAGCTTGTCCAGGCCCATCATATTTTAATATATGTACATTCGTTTAACCCCTTAAGGAGCACGTGGAACCATTAAATAGCACTGGTATTCTTCATCTTCTTGTTGTTCTTGCTATTGGCTTTATGTCGCACCGACACAGATATGTCTTATGGGACAGGAAAGGGCTAGGACTGGGAAGGAAGCAGCCGTGGCCTTAATTAAGGTACAGCCCCGGCATTTGCCTGGTGTAAAAATGGGAAACCATGGAAAACCATCTTCAGGGCTGCAGACAGTGGAGTTGGAACCTACTATCTCCCAAATTTCTTGTTGTTCTTATCTTCCCAAAACTTCCTCATCCTTTCACTATGGGCCTGCCATCTTTCTTGTGACCATGAGTTTTTGAGTTTCAAGCTTTTCTCAGATGGATTCTTGGGTGCAAATTTATGGGTGTTGATCTTTTGTCTGTATGTATTTCTTGTGGTTGCCATTAGATCGACGTCGACTTCTGCGAGGTCCTTTTGTGCATCCACTAGCCAGCGAACTTTGGTTTGTCGATTTCCATTAATAATAAGAAATATTTTCAGTCAGTCACGAGTCATCCATTCATGCTAAATGTCCATAAAATTTCATACGCCGTTTGCGCGCCACTGAAGTGAATCGCTCAGTTAATGTATAGAGTTCTTCCGTACTTTTTCGCATCCATATACCCTCTTGAAACTTGGGCCCGAATATCTTCCCCAGTATCTGTCATTCAATCTTCTCAATGTCCTTGATGTTAATGGTGAGTGATGATGTCTCCGTTGCGTAGAGTGCCTCAGGGAGGACAACAGTGTGGTAGTATCGAAGTTTGGCTTTTGTGGATATTGATTTCTTATTGTAGATGTTCCAAGGAATAAGGTATGCTTTACATAGATTTTCTGTGCACATTTTGTCAGCTTTTTTCATTCATAGGTTATAAATTTCATGGTTCTAATCCGTGCTGAATTGTAATTACAATATAATTATTAAATTAATGTAGTATGGTCCACCTTTCAATAATATGCAATATTCTAAATTACATTACTTAGGGACTAGTTTCGGCCGGGGCTGGCCATCTTCAGCCTTAATGTAAAACATCTAATAACTAAACAAATGTACATGCGCACAATTGACATAAAACAAATGAAACAAATATATACAAACTGACATTAATTTAATACGAGTAATTATAATGCTTTTTCATTGCCTGAATCACCAATAATTTCACCCAAGTACTGGAATTGTTTAACTTGTAAAATGTTGCCATATTTGGTCGCTAGTGATGTTAGGTGTGTGCAATTGGAGTCCATGTATTGCGCTTTTCCATAGGAGATGTGGAGACTATATTGATTGCAATCTCATGAAGCTTCTCGATGGTGTGCCTGGCTTCTTCGGGAGTCCGGGTAATTATTGCTAGATTGTCAGCAAAGGCAAGGCATTTAATGTTAATCCGTTTCCTTTTTGTTCCCATATTTACTCTGGGTACTTCTTTCTCCCATGTTTTAATGAACTTATCCAGTACTAGGTTGAACAGAAGTGAGGACAATCCAACACCTTCTCTACGCCTGTTTTTATTTCAAAGGGTGCAGAGATTTCACCCATGAACTTCACCTTAGAGGTTGTATCTGTTAAGGTTTGTTGGATTAATGTGATTGTTTTGTTATCAACACCGTATTCTCGAAGGACATTGAACAGGGTACCACGGTCTATTGAGTCGTATGCTTTCTTAAAATTTACGAAAGTGACCACTGTACGGTTTGACTGGCAGTGTTGGAGTATCATCTTAAGGTTCCAGATCTGTTCCACACACGATCGATGTAGACGGATGCCCGCCTAGTATTCGCCAATCTTATCTTCTGTCTCTTGTTCCAATCTCGTAAGCAGAGCATGTGAAAGAATTTTGTATGATATTTATTGGCAGAAAAGAAATACCTCGGTACTTGTTTAGATCCATCTTCTCACCTTTCTTATGCAGTGGATGTATCAGGGCAGTTTTCCAATCTACAGGTATGACTCCACTTTCCCATATGTTTGCAATGATGACTTGTAATTGGCCGATCATTGGCCAATCTTCAGCATCTCAGCGATTACATGATCTTCTCCTGGTGCTTTATTGTTTTTGAGATGTAATATGATGCTCCCTATCTCCTCATGAGTTGGTGGAAGTGAATTTGGGTTTGGAGTGGGTATGTAGAATTGGAGTTTCTCAGTTGGTGGTTCACAGTTGTGTAACTTTTTGAAGTGTTGTTTCAGGATGTCACAGTTAGCCCTTGTGTTGGTCTCGAGAGTTCTGTTAGGGCGTAGAAAACAAAGAGTGGGTGGCTTGTAGCTGGTCAGCTCTTCGCGAAAGGTTTTGTAGAAATTTCTTGTGTTATTCCGTTTGAAGTCATTATTGATCTCCTCTAATCTTTTGTTATGGTATGCACGTTTAATTCGTCTGAGTCTTTTGGATGTTTGCTTCTTAGTTTCTGAAAAGATTTGCCAATTCTCTGGTGTCTGATGACTGTGCCAATTCTTCCAGGCTCGCATACGTGTTTCCAGTGCTCTGTCACAATTCGATGTCCACCATCTATGTTTCCGTTTACGAGGTGGTTAGCCAAGTTTCCTAGATGATTCTTGGATAGTCTCAAGAAGTGCATCCCATGTTTTTGCATTTGCCCACAATGACTGTGCAAACTCATATGCACGTTCTTGCAGATAGTCTCGGTCAATGTGTGGGATTGTAGGTCTTTGGTATTTCCTTCGATTGGGTCTGAAACGGATTTTGATTTGTGAGAGGTGGTGGTCTGACTCTACATAACCTTTGCATACCCTGACGTTCATAATTTCTGGGGAAACGTTTCTGGTAATTGCTACAAGGTCAATCTGGTATTCACCTAGGTGACTGATTGGCGATTTCCATGTGGTCATTTTTTGTGGAGGTTTCATAAAGTGTGTAGACATCAGCTCGAGATTTGCCATTCCACATACGTTGATTAAACGGTGTCCATTTGCGTTAGTCTTCTTGTGTGCTGAGAAACATCCAGTGATATGCCTGTGTTCAATTTCTCTGCCGATCTGCACATTAAAATATCCAAGGAGGATTTTTACATGATGCTGAGGGATCTTGGTAAGTGCTCGTTCGAGTTGTGACCAAACTTTTTCAACCTTGTTTTTGTCAGGTTCACTGTTGACTGGAGCATGTGCATTAATTAGTGTATAGGCCTTTTTGGCGCATTTAACTGTGAGCAAGGAGAGGCGTTGTCAAGGTGACGTGAAGTCTATCACAGAGTTCTGGATACTGTTGTGTACTAGGAATCCAGTTCTCAACACATATAGGTTGCTATATGGCACTTTTGTTGCTGGCTTCTCCTTGTAGAAGCGGTAACCACCGGAGTCAAAATGATCGGAGTCGCAAAACCGTGCTTCTTGCATTGCAAGTATGAGGATCCGATATCTGTCACAAGTATTCGTGACTGTCTTGAGCTTCCCTATTTTGGTCAGCGTCTGTGCGTTAAGTGTACCAATGACTTTGGTTCCCTCTGGTTAGAAAAGTTTTGGGAAGCTCCGACTCTTCCCGGCATGATGTCCTGGTTCCCCAGAATCCGAATGACCAGGTTTACCTTTGCTGTTGTCAGCTCGGGCCTGACATAGTTGCCTTGTTGCTGTTGTTTCCATCATGCAAAATTCATGGTTGATTTTAGCTGGCGGGCATGAGCCCAGGGCGAGTGAATCACTGATGTCTGATTCACTCTCATTGTAAGGGTTGTTAATCCGTACGGGTAGCTGGTGTTCTGCTGTAGCCGCTGAGGTCTTCACTCTTACCCTCAGACAGGGCCCTCCATATTTACGACCCCTGGAGAGAGGGTAATAGAACCGAGGTTATAAGCCCCGGAGCTGAATAATAGGCCGCTCCTCTGGAGTACAGATGCCTTTTGCAGCTGCTTCAATGAAGAACAGATGCTGCTCTCTGATGATGGTTTCTCTATTAATCCACCGTTGGAAAAATGATGTCCTCATCCGCTTCCATAACCGCTGACTATCTTCACCTCTCAACTGCCATGCCCTTTATTGCCTCAAGATGTTTTCTGGCTGTAATTTTACGGCTTTAAGCCGACCCTACTTTCTCCGGGCATGGGATCAGCAGCAGCAACTACTGAGCTATGCAATCCACCCAGTAGGTACTGCAGGCAAACCATCATATTTTAATACTTATAATTCCTTTGTTTTAAAAAGAGTGGATGACCGACCAAACATGGGAAATTATCAGACAAAGGAAAGAGATAAAGGAAGAATTCATGTAAGACACGAGCAAGGAAGGCAGAATGGCAATCCAAATATGCTGCGAAGGATAAGGAAGTAAAGAGAAGTGTGAGGAGAGATCAAAGGAAATGGATAGATGACCTATCTCAACAAACAGAGGAGGCAGCCAGAAAGGGAAATCTTAGAGAACTCTATACCATCACCAGAGGTCTGGCAAGGAAGCATATGCAGAAAAACCGTCCAGTCAGAAACAAAGATGGTGTCCTTCTAGCGAACTCCGAGGATCAACTGAAGCGATGGCAGGAACATTTCTCTGCGGTCTTAAACCACTCCTTAGAGGAGCAAGTAGATGCAGGAGAAGAAGGCGAAGAAGAAGGAGGAGGAGGAGAAGAAGAAGAAGAAATTCAGCCTGACCCAAGGATTAAAGTCTGCATTCCAACAGTGGAAGAAATCAAGCTGGCATTGAGAGAGTTGCATATTGGTAAGGCAGCAGGTGTTGACAATATTCCAGCAGAAGTCATGAAGGTTGATATGTATACCACTGCCAATATGTTGCAGCCACTATTTGAGAAGATATGGGTTAATGGAGAAATGTCAACAGATTGGAAATGTGGGTTGCTGGTGAAGTTGCCAAAGAAGGGCGATATGTCAAACTGTAACAAATGGAGGGGCATTACGCTTCTTTCAATCCCTCGCAAAGTCTTCACCAGGGTTCTGTTGAACAGAATTAAGGAGTATATCAACTTGAGGCTCCAACGGGAACAGCCCGGCTTCCGACCGAATCGCTCCGGTGTAGACCAAATAAACACCTTGAGGATAATTCTGGAGCAGTGTGCTGAGTGGTCATCTCGCCTCAATGCAGTGTTCATCGACTTTGAAAAAGCTTTTGATTCGATCAACAGAGAAGCTATGTAGAAGGAAGTGAAGCGGTATGGAGTGCCATCACAAATTACCAACCTTATTCAGGAAACATACCGTGATTATACATGCAGAGTCATTCATGAGGGCCGTGTATCTGAGCCTATATTTGTACGTTCAGGAGTACGTCAAGGTTGAATCCTCTCGCCAACCATGTTCCTGCTGGTGATTGATGCAGTAATGTAACGTGAAATGTGAAACGTGGTATCCAGTGGGGATTGGCTAATAGGTTAGAAGACCTAGACTTCGCTGATGATGTGTCTCTCCTGTCTGAGGCACATGGTGAAATGCAAAGATTGAAGACTTGGTAAAAGAAGGAAAAAAGGTGGGACTAACGATCAACTCAAAGAAGACCAAGGCCCTAAGGATGAATACCAACAAACTAGAGCCATTTGTCTTCAGTGATGAACCTATAGAGGATGTGGATAGTTTCACCTACTTGGGCAGTGTACTTACCAAAGATGAAGGAGCAGTACAGGATGTTTCTCAACGTATACAAAAAGCAAATGGTGCCTTTGTTCGGCTCTATCTGGTATGAAAGAATAACAAAATATCTATCAGGACCAAACTTCGCATTTTCCGAAGCAATGTCAAGGCTGTTCTACTATATGGGTCCGAGACCTGGAAAGTGACTAAAGTGATTACCTCCAAGTTGCAGACCTTTGTCAACCACTGTTTAAGAAAAATTCTACACATCTACTGGCTAGAGGTAATCTCCAATCATGAACTGTGGAGAAGGACGGGTGAAACCAAGATGGCCATACAGATAAAGCAGCGGAAATGGAAATGGATAGAGCATACGTTGAGGAATGGGAATGAAGCCAATGAGAGAGAGGCACTGGATTGGAACCCACAGAGTAAAAGGAGGAGAGGAAGGCCCAAACAAACGTGGTGAAGATCTGTAAATATGGAGGCAATGGAAAAAGGCAAGACCTGGAGGGAGGTGAAGAGATCGGCTGGCAACAGGATCAGATGGAGATGCTTTGTTGATGCCCTATGTTCCACAAGGAACAACAGGAATTAAGTCAAGTAAGTCAAATCAATTCCTTCGTTTTGATTTCACTTCAGGGCGATTCAAATCCTTCCGATTGAACTGAGAAATTTTTGTTCACCTGAACTACATCAGAAGAGAGGACGGAAGGAAAACTAATTACCATTAACTGTTCTTACTTTATAATTTTATTAATACATCAATGCATAATTTTAACGAACACAACAAGCCTTTCGAGACAACGTGTGTAATGAGATATACTAATGCATAGCTCAACAAGTTCTTTACATGAACAAGGTGTTATCAACTAAAACTATGTTTTCACTTTGACAACATTTGAATAACAAGTGTTTCAACGGACTGACAAATTATAGCCAAAGATTCAAATGCAACCGTAAATATGACGTGGTGGTTTGAGTATTAGCACATAAACAGATCAACAAAAACAGTGTATCAAGTGATTGCTATAAGTTTATTACTATTTTATTTAGCACACAGTGTAAATAAGAATTTCAAAAGACTTGAATACATCAATAACATGTCAAATCTTTTAATTAATCTTTTACTGTTAAAAAATTATGTATGTATTAATGTGTCACAACGTCAATTTTAATTATCATGTCCTTTCTCAATTGTGTGATTAATGTATTACATGGCTGATGATGACATTTAAATGTCAAAACCGGTACCATTATTAAATAAATGTTGTAAATAAAATCTTATACAACTTATAATTTGTATTGAAAAGGTTGAACCTTAAAAAACTTATCTCTGTGATCTCAGTTCAATAAAATGAAGTTTATATCTTTGAACATACCCCCTAGTCAAGCATCTCATTTCCTTACTCCCAAGTCTTCCCAGGCTAAACTTTGCAATGTTTTTATAGCACTACTCCTTTGTCAGAAATTATCCAGAAAAGATCGTGCTACTTTCCTTTGGATCTTTACCAGTTCTCGCATCAAGTAGTCCCGATGTGGGTCCCATACACTGGAATCATACTCTAACTGGGGTCTTACCAGAGACTTGTACGCCCTCTCATTTACATCCTTACTACAACCACTAAAAACTCACATAAGCATGTGAAGATATCTGTAACCTTTTCTAACAACATCTGTTGAATGCCACATATAAGTTTGTCCGTCAGAGGGCAGCACTAATCAGACTGCTACATCAACAGTGAAAGTGGAGGCGGAACGACGCGTCTCACTGGGTCAGTGAGTTATGGGACTTGAACTAGAGTGGGTAATGGTGTTGAGCTGGTGCACTACATTATGGATCACAGTGTCCTATGTGTATATTTTGTACAGTGTAATTAGTTTTGTGAATAAATTAAGTACGTAATGTACATTATGTTGGCCTTCCCTTTGAACTTACTGATGATGAAACACATTTCGTGGACTGTGGGAAGAGCTAGGCCTCGTTCAACATGAGTAAACTACTCGAACATGAGACTGAACATTTTGGTCCTCCGGGCCGGATGTGATTCAGTGACGATATTACATCTCATTATAATCTGCGCATTTAGGCCTATTAGTGATTACAGTTTATTTACATTTTATATTTGTGTAAAGTACGAATGTGTTTGCTTTACCGCCAAGCCTACAACCACCCACATGCCAGGTACTGCGCAGTATAGTACAAACGAGTGACTTCAACTAACGTTAAAAATTAAATGATTGAAAAGGAGGTTCAACCTATTCAATACTTAAAAGAAAGAAATGCAGTAATCACATTCCTATTTAAATGGGACCGGTTTCGACCTTAGTCCAGGTCATCATCAGCCGTAAAAACATGTACAATGTTTATGAATATAGGGAGGTCAGTTTCACACTTTGATAGGCACAAAGACACGACACCATATTCTGTCATACACAAAGTCACAACACTATCAACTAATATACGAAGATCAAAAATAACTTGAAGTCGCAGACGAATAGATTTGTAGTAAAAAGCCGCCAGCTCTTGGTGATCAGCGCGGCACATTCAAGGTCATGCGCTGCGGTCGGACGCCAAAGTAGAGTGGAGAATGTTTTGAAGGTCTAGAATTTGTCACGGTTGCGGGAAGTTAAGTACGTATATAAATATACGACACAAATCAGTATAATTGAATGAGTACCTTCAAAACATTCTCCACTCTACTTTGGCGTCCGACCGCAGCGCACGACCTTGAATGTGCCGCGCTGATCACCAAGAGCTGGCGGCTTTCTACTACAAATCTATTCGTCTGCGACTTCAAGTTATTTTTTATCTTCGTATATTAGTTGATAGTGTTGTGACTTTGTGTATGACAGAATGTGGTGTCGTGTCTTTGTGCCTATCAAAGTGTGAAACTGACCTCCCTATATTCATAAACATTGTACATGTTTTTACGGCTGATGATGACCTGGACTAAGGTCGAAACCGGTCCCATTTAAATAGGAATGTGATTACTGCATTTCTTTCTTTTAAGTATTGAATAGGTTGAACCTCCTTTTCAATCATTTAATTTTTAACATCAATAATTTCAATACGGAACAATGAAGATTTTATCTTTAAATTCAACTAACGTGCCGTACATGTAATTCATAACTATTTTCTGCATGAAACACTGTGACTTGTGATGTGATTAACTGAGTTATAATACAGTTCTCATTAATTTTAAACTTCGAGACTGAGGCGTGTGTTGCTGCCATCTTGCGCGGACGAATACAGTCTTGCCAACACAATTGGTGGAGATTCCAAGGAGTAATACAGATCCGTAGCAGTAATTCCAGAGGTGACCACCAGAGTGCAGCCCAGCTGCTCAGAGCTCTTTGGTTTTCAGCCCTGCTATGGAGGGATACACCCTCCTGATCTGTAAGTTGTCTGGCATTCTCAGTCCTTATAATATATCCATTATTTCTTGTTATCCTGGACCATGGATCCTGTCCAGCAAAAAGGCCTCATAAAGAAGAGAGGAATTATTAAGTCTCATATAAAGCATATAGGTAGTTTTGTCAGTGCATTAAATGAAGGCTCTAATCTGAATGACATTCGAGTTAGGCAAAGGCTGCTATGTTCCAGTAAGGAGGAATACAACAATGTTCAAATCCACTTAAAAATTAACGATACCGAAGAAGTTCACGATGCAGATAGAGAATTCATTGAAGAACTTGTCCTAGAAATAGAATCTAAGATGGAAACTCTGTTGAATGCAAATTTGAGTACAACTTCCCCCGCAATGTCTAGTTCTTCAAATACTAGTAGCATGCATAAAATAAGACTCCCTACAATTTCACTGCCAAAATTTATGGGAATTATTTCTGAATTTATTCACTTTCGAGATACCTTCCAGAGCCTGGTAAATAATAATCATACCTTAACAGAAAGGAAATCTAGGTGTATGTATATTAAGAGCTCAGATGGAAAGCCACTTCTAAGGAAAGAAGACAAAGCAGAAAGCTGGCAGGAGCATATCCAACAGTTGTATCAAGTAAAGATGTAGATAATTTGGTTCTGGAACATGAAGAGGCTGTTGATGCTGATGAAATGGGAGACCCAATTTTGAGGTCAGAGTTTGACAGAGCTGTGAGTGACCTCAATAGGAACAAGGCACCTGGAATTGATGACATTCCCTCTGAATTACTGACTGCCTTAAGAAAAACCAGCATGGCAAGGTTATTTCATTTAGTGTGCAAGATGTATGAGACAGGAGAAGTCCCATCCGATTTTTGGAAGAATGTTGTTATACATATTCCCAAGAAAGCTGGTGTTGACAGGTGTGAAAACTACCGCACCATTAGTTTAGTATCTCATGCCTGCAAAATTTTAACACGTATTATTTACAGAAGAATGAAAAAACAAGTTGAAGCTGAGTTGGGAGAAGATCAATTTGGCTTCAGAAGAAATGTAGGAACACGTGAAGCAATCCTGACTTTACGTCTGATCTTAGAGGATCGAATCAAGAAGGACAAGCCCACGTACATGGCATTCGCAGATCTAGGAAAGGCATTCGATAATGTTGACTGAACCAAGCTATTTACGATTCTGAAGATGATCGGGATCAGATACCGAGAACAGTGAATTATCTACAATCTGTATAAAAATCAGTCTGCAGTGATAAGAATCGAGGGCTTTGAAAAAGAAGCAGCAATCTAGAAAGGAGTGAGGCAAGGCTGCAGTTTGTCCCCTCTCTTTTTCAATGTTTACATAGAACAGGCAGTAAAGGAAATCAAAGAGAAATTTGGAAAGGGAATCACAGTCCAAGGAGAGGAAATCAAAACCTTGAGATTTGCCGATGATACTGTTATTTTATCTGAGACTGCAGAAGATCTCGAGAAGTTGCTGAATGGTATGGATGAAGTCTTGGGTAAGGAGTACAAGATGAAAATAAATAAGTCCAAAACAAAAGTAATGGAGTGCAGACGAACGAAGGCAGGTGATGTAGGAAATATTAGATTACGAAATGAAGTCTTAAAGGAAGTAGATGAATATTGTTACTTGGGTAGTAAAATAACTAAGGATGGCAGAAGTAAGGAGGACATAAAATGCAGACTAGCACAAGCAAGGAAGAGCTTTCTTAAGAAAAGAAATTTGCTCACTTCAAACATTGATATCGGAATTAGAAAGATCTTTTTGAAGACTTTCGTGTGGAGCGTGGCATTGTATGGAAGTTAAACATGGACGATAACTAGCTCAGAAAGAAGGAGAATAGAAGCTTTTGAAATGTGGAGTTACAGAAGAATGCTGAAGGTGAGATGGATAGATCGAATCACGAATGAAGAGATACTGAATCGAATTGGTGAGAGGAGATCAATTTGGCTAAATTTGACAAGAAGAGAAAGAATGATAGGACTCATCTTAAGACACCCAGGACTTGTTCAGTTGGTTTTGGAAGGAAGTGTAGGTGGTAAGAACAGTAGGGGTAGACCAAGGTATGAATATGACAAGCAGATTAGAGCAGATGTAGGATGCAATAGTTACGTAGAAATGAAAAGGTTAGCACAGGATAGGGTGGCATGGAGAGCTGTATAAAACCAGTCTATGGACTGATGACTCAAACAACAACAACACCTTAACAGACATACAGAGGTACTATTACCTACTATCATGCTTATTGGGAGAACCTCACAAATTAACTGTCAGCTTGCCTGTCACTGAAAGCAATTCCAAGGTAGCTTGGGAATTAATCTTTCAGAGATATAATAACCCCAAATTGATTTTAGACCTACACGTTACACAACTGCTAGATCTCCCATCAGTTAAAACAGAATCAGCTAAGGATTTCAGAGTGTTGCTACATCAACTGCTGGGCAAGTTGAGCGCTATCGAAGTAATGGAAATAGATGTGCCTCTGCAGGAGATTTTGTTATCTCACCTAGTGCTAGATTGAATCAGCCTCAGTCTAAGAAAACAGTGGGATGTTAAATCCTCAGATAAGAAGTTCCCTCGCTTGAAGGATTTAGTAGTATTCTTGGAGAATAGTTGTCAAACTCTGGAGCTAATCAACCCCGAAAAACACCAAAGCAACAAGCAACAAGTCGTACCCAAACATGGTGGTGAATACGGGCAGTAAGAAGTCCTTTGTCGAAACAGCAACTCATTGTGAGTTTTGTAAAGCTTCTGACACCCTAACAAAATGCCCTAGGTTTCGTGAAGCCAGCACTGGAAATAGAACAGATTTCACCACGAAGTGTAAACTTTGCTTTAACTGTCTGGGTGCTAATCATACTTTAAAGGAGTGTAGTTCAGGAAATTGTCGAATCTGCAAAAATAGACATCATACTATGTTACACAAGGAGCAGAGTACTTCCTACAATGCTTCTACAACATCAGAAACCAACCAGACTCAGCAGCAAACCTACTGTGCTGTAAAGAGCAACTATACTCATGTAGAAGTTCTATTGTCAACAGCTCTCGTGGTGGTTACAGACAAACGTGGGAATGCGCAACAATGTCAAGCTCTACTTGATAGTGCGTCTCAAATGCATTTCATGTCCAGGCGTTTGGCAGATCGCTTGGGGATTGAATTGAGTCGGTACTCAATGCCTATAAGGGGAATTAGTGACACTATGGCAACTGAATCATCACATATTTGTGAAATTCAAGTTACATCCAGGTTCACAGACTACACTACCCCTATCGTTCGTGCTGTACTTCCTCGCATAACTGGTCAGCTCCCTACAGTACAGCTTGACACGTCTGACTGGCAGCTCCCACAGGACATTCCCTTGGCGGATCCTCAATTTAGTACACCAGGTGAAGTTGATTTACTACTGGGCGCTTCTGTGTTTTTTGACATACCGCGTCGTGATCAAATCAGGAGAGAAAATCATCCCATACTACAGGACACTGAATTTGGCTGGATCTTATCAGGCAAAATACCACCACACTCTCTAAAGTCTACCAGCAAAAATGTAATGTCTTGTCTTGTGCGCAGCAGTGAACTGCACATACAGGTCGAACGGTTCTGGCAACAAGAGGAAGTAAAGATGTCTCCCCTGTGTTCTAAGAAAGAAAGCCAGTGCAAAGAACACTTTGTGAACAACACTATTAGGGATAGCACAGGAAGATATGTTGTAAGACTGCCTATTAAACCACACCATGAGGAACTTGGGGATTCATTTAAATACACTACCTGTTGCCTCAGTCAAATTGAACAGCGGTTACATCGCCAACCAGACTTTAAGAAGGACTATGTTGAGTTCATAACAGAATATGCTGATCTGCATCACAGGAACTTGTGATAACGCAAACCAATAAGCCAACATATTACCTGCCGCATCATCCTGTAATTAAGCAGTCCAGCACTACCACTAAGGTCAGAGTCATCTTCAACGTCTCTTCTAAAACTATTAATAACTACTCACTGAATGATATCTTGATGGTTGGACCTACAAGAAGACTTGTATTCTATCATCTTGAGATTTAGAACACACAAGTATGCTTAAAAAACCAAAACCAAACCCCATGGCACTACAGCCCTTGAAGGGCCTTGGCCTACAAAGCGACCACTGCTCAGCCCGAAGGCCTGCAGATTATGAGGTGTCGTGTGGTCAGCACGACGGATCCTCTCGGCCGTTATTCTTGGCTTTCTAGACTGGGGCCGCAATCTCACTGTCAGATAGCTCCTCAATTCTAATCACGTAGGCTGAGTGGACCTCATACCAGCCCTCAGGTCCAGGTAAAAATCCCTGGCCTGGCCGGGAATCAAACCCGGGGCCTCCCGGTAAGAGGCAGGCACGCTACCCCTACACCACGGGGCCGGCTATCACAAGTATGCTTATGTTACAAAAATGTACAGGCAAATTCTAGTTCATCCTGATGACCAAGATCTGCAACACATTGTATGGCGTTCATCTCCGAATGAAACTATCCAGATTAGTCACGAGATGCCTGGTACAACTTGCCAATGATGGTGCACTGCAATACCCAAGAGCGTCGGAGACATTACAAAGAGACTTCTATGTTGATGATGTTCTGAGTGGAGCAGATAACATTGGAGATGCACTCAGTCTGCAACAAGAGCTAAAGAACTAATCAGTAGCACAGCCTTTCCTCTTCATAAATGGTGTGCTAACCATCCCACTCTTTTAGAGCACATACCTCTTGAGCATCAAGAATCACAACTGCCCTGGAGTCTGGATGACAAGGAAGAGTGTATTAAGGCCTTGGGACTACTGGGGCATCCTCTAAAGGACATCTTCCAGTTTGTAGCTACCAGTCTCAGCCAGAAGACCACAACCTGGACAAAACGTAGTATGTTATCCTGCATTTCATCCATTTTCGATCCTTTGGGACTCTTAGGTCCAGTAATAATAAAACGTTCTTGCAACACTTATGGCACGCAAAAGTGGACTGGGATCAGAGTTTGCCACCTGAGCTATTAACTACTTGGGAACAGTTTCATGCACACTTGCCATCATTCAATGACATTCGCATCCCTTGAAGAGTGATGGGAGACAGAGAAATCAAAACGATATGAGTTACACGGATTCTCTGATGCTTCAGAAAGGGCCTTTGGAGCACCTATTTATCTATGGAGTATAGATGTCAAGGAAAATGTAACAGTAATACTGTTAAGCTCCAAATCCAGAGTAGCACCTTTGAAACAAATTTCCCTCCCTAGACTTGAACTATGTGGTGCATTACTCCTTGTAAAATTAATGGATAAGGTTAGGACTGCACTTAACCTAAAAATTGAACAAAACTACTATTGGACAGATTCTACTATAGTATTAGCTTGGCTTGCAGAATAGCCCGCATTGTGGAAAACGTTTGTTGGTAATCGAGTGTCTGAGATGCAACAACTTTTATCTGTAGAACAATGGAACCATGTGACGTCACAGGACAATCCAGCTGACATCATTTCGAGAGGGATTGAACCACATCTTCTTCATGACAATCTGTTATGGTGGGCGGGACCATCCTGGTTCTACCAGCCGCCATCAGCCAGGCCTGTCAGCGACATGAAGAAAACTCCCAAACTCACTGATGTACGAGAGCAATGGAAACCACCAGCTGTTTGCCATCATTCAATGCCATTCGCATCCCTTGAAGAGTGACAGGAGACGGAGAAATCAAACTATATGAGTTACACAGATTCTTGATGCTTAGTCCAACGCTTTTCATCTTGGTCACGGCTGGTGAGAGTCATGGCCTTCATACTGAGGTACATGAACAACCTCTTGCTTGCTGCTTCAAGGAGACAGGTGGGAAGTCTGACTGTAGTATAACATCAAGAGGCACCGCACAGGATCATTCGTACCGCCCAAGAACGAGAATACAGTAAGGATCTTCGAGATCTGCGACTTGGCAGACCGATCGCAAAGGACAGCAAGATGAAGTCTCTTCACCCCCTTTGTAGATGCAAACCAGATGTTTACGGTGGGCAGCAGAATGGAACAATCTCAAGCTCTGTAGTACAGCCAGAAACATCCCATCATCCTACCACGTAATCATCAAGTGACCAGGTTGTTAGTAATGTGCGAGCACATGCGACTTCTGCATGCTGAAACCCAACTTTTGCTTGCAACCATTAGAAAACGATATTGGATACCTAATGGTAAGTCTGTCATTAGGCACATAACGTACAAGTGTCTCCCTTGCTACAGGTTGAAGGCAAGTACATCAACTCAACTCATAGGCCAGATCCTACACCATAGGGTAGAACCCAACAGACCATTTTTGAACTGTGGAGTTGACTATGGGTGTCCACTCTACATTAAGCAAGGGAACCATAAGAGCAAAACAAAGGTAAAATGTTATATTGCTCTATTTGTCTGTATGGTGACCATGGCAATCCATCTTGAGCTTGTCTCTGACCTGTCTTTTGATGTGTTCTTAGTTGCTCTGTGTAGATTTACATCGCGTTGGGGTGACTGCCGGAATATCTGCAGCGACAATGGAAGTACATTTGTGGGAGCAAGAAATGAGCTACGGGAACTTCACATCCACTTCAGATCTCAAGTACATCAGAGGAAAGTGGATGACTTCGCATTTCAGTCTGGAATACAGTGGCATTTTATTCCACCACATGCCCCTCATTTTGGTGGGCTGTGGAAGTCTGGCATAAAGTCTACTAAGTCCCATTTGAAGAAGGTTGCAGGAAATCTTGTCCTGACTTTTGAAGAAATGTCCATGTTGATAGTCCAGATTGAGGCATGCCTGAATTCGAGACCAATAACCAAACTGTCTGATAGTCCTGATGACTATTCATTCTTGACTCCCGGCCACTTCCTGATTGGAGAACCTCTCACAACCATCCCAGAGCCAGATTTTCTTGCAGTTTCAGGTTCTCGTCTGTCCAGGTGGCAACTACTTCAGCGCTGCAGGCAGTACATCTGGAAGCGGTGGTCAAGGGACTATCTATGTCAACTCTAGCAGCGGGCTAAGTAGTCAGCAGGAAGGGTCAATCTTCGACCCGGAACTCTGGTTCTTTTCAAGGAAGACAACTTGCCACCTCTCATGTGGCAGACAGGGATCATGGTAGATACGCAAGGAAGGGCCGACAGCTTGGTGCGAGTTGCCATTATTCGCACTCCCAAGGGGACCTTCATACGCCCAGTTGCAAAACTTTGTCTCTTCCCAGAAGAGGTTGAACCTGTACATAGTGAAAAAGTGTTATCTTTCATGTGCTAAGCTTTTCGTTTTCATATTTGACATTTTTAGTGTGAGTGCTAATTTTTATTGTTCTTAATAATATTCATGTTTGTAATTTATATATAAATTAGGTGGGCGGTATGTTGAATGTGATGTGTATATTTGTCCATCAGAGGGTGGCACTAATCAGACTGCTACATCAACGATGGAAGTGGGGACAGAATGACACGTCCCACTGGGTCAGTGAGTTATGGGACTTGAACTAGCGTGGGTAACGATGTTGAGTTTGGTGTGCGACATTATGGATCGCAGCATTCTATGTGTATATTTTGTACAGTGTAATTAGTTTTGTGAATAAATTAAGTATGTAATGTACATTATGTTGGCCTTCTCTTTACACTTAATGATGATGAGGTACATTTCGTGGACTGTGGGAAGAGTTAGGCCTCGTTCAACACGAGTAAACAACTCGAACACGAGACTGAACAACTTCATTAATATGATTACCTCAATGAAGATAATTCCTTATATTAACACCTAGGTACTTACAGTATTCACCATGAGGTACTATCACCCCATCAACACAGTAATTAAAACTTAGAGGACTTTTTCTTTGGCGAAACTTACAACTTGTCTTTTCATCCCATTTACCTCCATACCATTGTCTGCTGTCTGTCTCACAAACTTGTCTAGGTCCCCCTGCAGTCACTCACAATCCTGCAACTCATTTACTACTATATACAGTATAACATCATCTGCAAATAGGCTTATCTGTGATTGCAATTCTTTACTCATATCTTTATATAATATACAGTACAAGTCCGCTATAGCGAGTACGGTATATAGCAAGAACCCTGTTATAACGACAGCTTTTTTCTGTCCCTTCAACATTCCTTCAGTAACAGCGAAAACCTTATCGCTGATGCATCCCTTATTACATGCAATTAAGCGCACGCTATTGTTTTCATTATGAATATTTATGTGATTACACTGAATGTGTATCTTCTGTATAGTTTTCTGGCTATGTGCACTAGATAATGCTCTTGTTGACATTCAAAGGCGATAACAGATCAGCTGTAAGGCTTTTCAGGCGTTTGCTCTATCAACCAGCGTTTACTGTTTTTGACATGCCCTATTGGTGAAAAATATCTAATTCCCTCCATGTGATAAGCTGAAGAGAGAAATGGTGGTAGGTAAGGTTCAAAGGAAATCTTGAGGAGGTGAAGGGAGAAAAATAAAGGAAGGAGAAGAGCTTTTCCAACATCCATGTGTTTTGACGTCTATGAATACCTTTAAAAATGACGTAACTTCTTCGAATATACAACAGCAAACTCAAGAAGCCAGCATTCAACTGATAATTCTTCTTTATAACATCTTTCAGTGCACACTGGACTTTTAATGCTATACGGCGCACTGAACTTTATTCATAAATAACCAACATAACTTCCGCTCAATGCTTCGTCAATTAGAAGAGTTATTACTTTTAATATATTGCTGCTCAATATCCCACATGGTATGTACTTTTGAAAAGACTGTACTTGTGTTTACATTGTTCATTTTTTCTTCAATATTTACGCTTTAATTTACTTCAGGCTGATGATGACCTATTACTAGGTCGAAACTAGTCCCTATGTAATTTAAACTATTTAAATTTTGTATTGAAAAGGTGGACCCAAAATAATATATTAATTTACTCTATTGTAATCACAGTTCAATACGGATCTATCATTATGAAACTTATTTCTTTTAATCACACTGACCATGCGTCACCTCAATCTGCAGGTCTTCGGACCGAGCAGCAGTCGCTTGGTAGGCGGAAGGCTGTAGTTTGGTTTGGTTTATTAGTGTTTGTAAGATTATAAGTATACATATTTCATTTTTGTTATGTTTAGCCAGAGTGTTGATGGTTAATTTGTTCCCGGATTTTCCATTTTCCCGTGTTGTACGCTTTTTTTCCGTGGTCCCTCCAAAAACGGAAAAAGCAGGTTCCACTGTACATATCTGTTTTTACACTTCTCAACAGTAATTGTTTTAAATCCATCCCATGGGCTGTATAGGTGTTTACATTTTTACTTAGCCTTTTCCACTGATCATAACTGCTTCTCAAAAATTTCCCTATGCCTCTCTTATCTACCATATGGTATTGCCTAATACTCCTAATTAAATGACATTACTTTATATTACATTTAATTTTAACTACGACAAAAACAGCTTCATGATCACTTATACCATCTATCACTTCAGTTTCTCTATAGAGGTCATCTAGTTTTATCACAATGTCTCGAATATTTTTCCCTCTAGTAGGTTCTATCATGCAGTCAGCAGTCCTTCCCATATTAACTTATTCACCAATTGTTGGTTATGCGTTTTGTCATTTGCATTCCCTTCCCAGGTAATATTTGTTAAGTTCAGATCACCCGCTACAGTAACATTCCTCTCTGTGCTGTTCCCTGCACAGCTGAATATCTTATCAAATGATTCATTATCAAAATGAGTCTTACACGTAGAATTTAGTGCACCTCATCTGTGACTTTTTTGTAGTTTACAGATTCTTCTTTCCTAATCTGTCCCTGCATTAAAAACTCCAGTTATAAATCTCATCATTGGGTATGTATGGAACAACATATACCTTCTGAAAGAATGTTTCTTGAGGGTGCATCACTTCAATACATTTTATATGTTCTTTTATTGATTTACATCACTACTATGTCTTAAGCGGGACGTGTTTCGCCTGTTTTTTAGGCAACTTCAGCCACTGTCCCTAATATTTAAGATCAGAATTGTATGCTAAGATCCTAGACTTTGTTTACGATAAAAATACTTAAAATAGTAACGCAAGCATGATTATTGTTCTGTTTAAATACTTATGCTTACACATATCGTGCATCTTATCAAAAACATTTTTGATACGATTGTTACACTTTTAAAAATTCAAATTATATAATAGTCCAATTCAATGTTACTTATAAGGACATTGGGCTGACAGGAATTGCTCAGTCTATAATGTCCAACATGTGTGCAACCAAAAAAACTTCATTAGCTTGCTTGCCACTTTTTTGTAATGCTCGTTTTGGGGTAGAAATGCGACTGTGGTTTCATAAGATGCTATTGACGTGGTCAGTTGTCTGACTGTTTTTTCTTCTTGCGTACCTTGAAATGATTAAAATTAAGTAAAATAGGGGTGCCTGTTGTTGTGCAGGTCAGAAGAGGGGACTTCTCAAGATTGTTCTTTCTGTTATTGTTGGACCTTTTTACACATTAAAGGGTTGAGAGTGGTGGATTGAGAGTCTGTAATAAGAAAAGGTATCTTAGTTGTGAAGTTTATGAAACAAAGTGTGATATGGGGAAACTGAACAGAATCTTACTCACCTCTTCGCTTCTGTGATGCTTTCTGTCCAACTGGCAGGGGCTAATGCTGTGCGCCTTGTGCTGTATCTAAGTGTGTTCCATGGAGGGGTGTGAGTGGGGAGGGGTGAACGGAACGGGAATCGGGTGTTATCGGAGAAGGGGGTCTGTCTGTGGGCGGAACTTTTACATATGGAGATTGATTGATATTTTAGAACATGTTCTACTTTACTTTCAATATTTTAAATAAACGTAGGATCTGTTTGTTAAGAGGATTTTTCACCTCTGTAATAACATTGAAATTATGGTTTCAACTGAAAAACTGGTCTATGAAAATATAAGTTTTCAAACTCATTCATCAATCTGCCTTTTTTCATTATCACGGCAATACTAGTATGTACTCAGTTCACGTAGGTAGCACGCAGCCATGCTCACTACAGGAAACTGTCTCCAGTAAGAAGTATTTCACTAACCAGCATTGAGTCATTAATGCATATTTTTAACATCACAGGAGTTATGAAGAGAGCAAAGTGAAGTTCTTTGTGGTTATCTTTTCCTTTAATAGACGGTGAGTTTGCAAAATGTATGTGTGGGATGAAGTGCTCATTTAAATTATTTAAAGCTAACAGTTTACAGTAGTCTTTAATTGTGTATTTTTTTTTTTTGCTGCATTCTTAGTTATTGTTAAAATTTCATGTTCCTGTTAAGCAATTGCTGTGGTGTGTCTATATAGGAATTTAAGCATTTATTCTTGTAGTATTTAGAGCTAATAATTTTCTTGTATTTTACATTTTTTTAACTGATCAGCTTTAAGTATTTTTCCGTGGGTGAACTGCCGTATTTACTTGTGTATTAGACCTAGACCCCTCTGATTTTTCGAGACAAAGGAAATGAAAAAATCTTGCATACATGACACACACACACACACCCACAACGTAATTCGTCAGAGAAGTACAACGATTTCGCTTCAAAACAGGTACAAATCTTATTGCAGTTCTGATGACATCGCACAAATTTGTGAATTGTTTCGTCCCATACATTCAACCCACGCATTTAAAACATGCAAAGTCATGCCGTAAATTTGTGTTTCATAGTTAAGAAATGTCCGCCTCCGTAGCGTAGGCCTACTGCAGCTCTGATGGCGTCGCACAAATAGATGAATAGTTTCGTGTCCGACCCACACACTGCAAGCATGCATCAGTCATGCTATATGTCTGTGTTCTGTAGTTAAGAATGTCTGCCAGCGTAATGGTTAGCACAATTAGCTGCAGCTGTTCTCTGGAGTGCAAGTTCAATTCCCGGTACAGAACTGCCAGAGATTTACAAATGGCAGGATAGTTGATACATACATACATACATACATACATACATACATACATACATACATACATACATACATACATACATACATACATACATACATATCCCACGTCGTTCCATCTTAAGCGATGGGTCGGCGAACGAGGCTTCTCCACCAGTTGCAGTCTCTGAACTTCTCTCCTTCTTCGACGCTTTCCAAAGTATGTCCTCTCTGTTGAATGTCAATCTTCACCATGTCCTTGTACCTGAGTCTTGGTCGCCCTCTTGGTCTTTCGTCTTCAAGTTTTAGATCATACATTTTTTTTGGTAAACAGTTATCTCCTATGCGTCGCATATGTCCATACCACCTCAGTCGCTGCACTGTTATTCTGTCCTGCAGTCTTACAACTTGAGCCTGCTTGCGGATTTCCACATTACGGACTCTGTCCCTCCGTGTTTTACTGATCATGTTATGGACAAATTTCGTTTCTGCTGCCTGGATTCTAGTAACATCTTTATTTCTCATGGTCCATATTTTGCAGCCATAGGTTAGGACTGGTACGTAATAGGTTTCGTATATGACTCTCTTACATTTTGTTGGCATTTTCTTGTCCCATATTATGTCTTTAACTATTTTGTAAAAGTTGCTACCTGCCTGAATTCTGTGGGAAATTTCCTTGTTTATAGAACCAGTATCAGAGGTAACACTTCCAAGATATTTGAATTGATGGTTCATCTGTAGCTGTTTCCCCTCCATTTCAATATGTCTCATTGGTTGTCCGTATCTCTTCATGACCATAACCTCACTTTTCTCTTGGCTGAAGATGAGTCCATATTCTTTAGCAGCTTCTGTCCAGGAGTTTATTTGTCCTTGAAGGTCTTCTTTAGAGTCTCCCCACAAGCATATATCATCCGTGAACAAGATAATTTTCATTTTCTTACTTCCAATGGTTTGGTGAACTTTTCTCTGAATCTCGTTCATCACAGTGATGAAAAGAAGAGGAGACAAAACACCACCCTGTCTTAACCCAGATTTTATATCAAAGGTTTCAGTCATTTCTACAGGTGTTTTGACTTTACTTCGGGTATCTTCATACAAATTCTTGATCCGGTGTATCATGTCATCCTGTATTCCAATTTTCTTCAGTGTTTCCCACACCTTCTCTCTGTTCACAGCATCAAATACTTTCTTGATATCCCGAAAGGCTAACCACAAATATCGGTTGTGTTCATAGTATTTTTCCATTAACTGACGGACTGTAAAGAATAAATCAGTTGTTGATCTCCCCTTCCTGAATCCATATTGTTCTTCGAAGAGGTTCTCTTCAATAAGGGGTCTGATTTTACACTCTATAATTCTTTCATAAAGTTTATCAACTGGAGATGTTAAAGTGATGCCTCTATAGTCGGAACATTTCTTTCTATCTCCTTTCTTGAAAATTGAAATTATGATGCCTGTTTTCCAATCGACTGGTATGTCCCCTTCTTTCCAGATCTTACGAAAGAGTCTGTAGATCCAATGTTTTCCAGAAATGCCCATAGACTTGATCATTTCTCCATAAATTTCATCAGCACCAGCTGATTTTCCAGTTTTGATGTACAGTATTTCCAGGCATATTCTAGATCACTCCATGTCAAATCTAACCCGTTGTCAGAGGCAGACTTGCAGGAGGTAGTACTGGTACTGTCTTTTTGTGTAGGCTGCATGCAATTCACATTTAGCAATTCATCAAAGTAAGTCCTCCAAGTCTCTCTGATCTTCTCATCTTCAGTGATCAGATTTTCGTTATCATCTCTTAGGTATTTGGAGTGTTCTTTATCTCTTTTTCTATTTTTCATCATCCCATATAACATTTTCTTATTACCATTAACATCCTCTTTCAATTCATCACTCCACTTGTTCAACCACTTCTCTCGTTCTTCTGTAACAACTTTGTTTGCTTCTTTTTTAGCGACCCTGTATAGTTCCTTATTATGATCAGTCCGGACCTTGAAATATTTTCTGAACATGTTGTTCTTGTTCAGGACAGCAGTTCTTGTTCTGTCATTCCATCATGGAGTTTCCTTCCATCTTCTTGTGCCACTGGTTCGTCCACATACCTTCTCAGTTATCATTACTAGATTTTCTTTCGGATCCGTCCATTCCTCCTCAACTGTTCTTTCATCTGTCTTTGGTATTACTGTTTTGATGTTTTCTTAAAACTCTATTATTCTATCATTGTCCTCCAGCTTCCAAGTCTTAAGTTTCTTTACCTGTGTGGTTCTTACTTCTTTTAACTTGTTAAACTTGAAGTATCCAATGAGGAGTCTATGATCACTTTCCAGGGAGACACTAGGAATCACTTTTACGTCTAACAGTCTATTTTGTAGTTGTTTCTCGATCAAAAAGTAATCTATAAGAGATTCACATTTTCCATCCCATCCATATCTTGTGACCTTATGGCTTTTTTTGTTTTTGATACCATGAGTTCCCTATTACAAGCTTGTTCCTCAGGCAGAGATCAAGTAGTCTAGTTCCTTCTGGGATTCGTAGACCCCCATCCATGTGCTCCTAGAATACTTTCATATCCATCTCTCACAGTTCCTACTTGAGCACTCATATCCCCTATGATAATTGTTCCATCTCCTCTTATTCTTTCCTCTATGTCTTCTTCAAAATGTTCTTTTTCTTCATCTTCACAACCAGTCTGTGGTGCTTAGCACTGAATGATGTTGATGTTCTGGGAAGAATCTAATTTCAGCATTATGTGAAGAATCCGATCAGAAACATAATTTACTTCTACTACATGATCTTTCACTTGATGATCCATAACAACACCAACTCCATTTTTTGCTTGATCTCCACCTGACCAAAATAGATGATATCCCTCTCTGAGTTCCTTTGATCCTTTTCCCTTCCACTTGGTTTCACTGAGACCCAGTATGTTTATGTTCTTTGTTTTCATTAAGTCTACACATTCCTCTATTTTGCCAGTTAGTGTCAGAATTTATAGCGTGGCAATTTTGATTACAGTCTCATATCGAGTTCTGTGCATTCTCCTCTTTGGTTTTGATGGAGTATCGGGTATAGAACCATCATTAATATCATTACCAATGAGGGAACTAGAGTCATTATTCTGGTGATTACAATATTTCCATCCGAGGCCTCGTTTAGTTTTGAAAGCAATTCCAAATTATTCAGAAGCTGACTTGCTGGGCCTATCATTTCCGAAGATTTTTCTGTCAGGGTTATCTCCCATAGCCTTTAATAGTCCCCTATCAACCTGCATCTCAGAGATCAGATATTGCCTCTTCCGCCAGATCCGCCGTACCAGTGATTTTCACTTCCGCCTTCACTGCCGTTGATGTCTTCACCCGTATCCTTGGGCATGGGTTCTGTGTTTATACCCCACAGGACTGGGTCCCCGACTGAACTCAGCCATCCTATCACTCCGGCCTACTGAAGTGTAGGGTGCCCACCCCCGGGACGTGGACGTGCCAGAGAAGAATTACTCAAGTGGAGGAATAGGGAAGGTGACCCTATCTCCCTTGAACCGAGTTAATGGTTGTGTATGGTGCCACAAAGGAAGGTTGATATGCAGTAAAAATTATACACGTAACTCCCCTCCACTGGGGGCATCTACAAAGAGCTGCACCACCTCAGGATGAGGAAATGAGTTTACTTTAGTTGAGATATTCATGGTCATTGCTATTAATATAGCAGGTGAGTTCATTAACAAAGTGATCGTTTAATATCTTGTAACTCGGGCCAATATAGGTATTTTTTGGAGAGAAGTAAGTATAAAGTGTGATAAAAACTATCCAATCATAATGATGCTTTTACTCGCCAACGTACCTAACGAACAATAATAATTATAATAACCTTCTATATAAATAAAATCGTAATGTTTGTGTGACTGTACATTGACTATTTTGGCAAAATTTCTGTACAGTTATCTGCTTCAGGTGTAATAATGACCATCTGCATATTTTTTAGCTTTGGTGTCTGTCTGTTTGTCTATAACTCAAAAACTACTGGATATATTTCTACAAAAATTCATATTTAGATTCCACCTGTCCTTGGGTAGGTTTTAGGGCCAATATTGTTTCTAAATCCCTGAAATGACTGGGGGTTTAAACGAAACCGAAACCGTGATTTTGCACTCGCACAGAATATACACAACCAAACTTAATGAAAATCTACCTGCCTTAATGGAAATCAATTTCTAAACTTTTTTCCTCATGTGCATCATTCCAATACGAGGATTAATATGGGAGATATCATTAACGGACCGTTTCTTCAGTACAAGTCTCACCGGACTTACCTCAAGGGTGGGTGCGTGTAAAGCGTATTTCTTATAACTTGAAAACTACTGGAGATATTTCAACCAAACTTATTTATCATCCACCTGTCGAAATGTAAGTTTCTAGGTCCATATCATGTCAAATTCCCAGAATGGACTGGGGATTTATAGGGAACCAAAACAGTGATTTTACTCTCCCACAGTATATACAACACCAATCTGACCGGAAATCGACCAACCTTGATGGAAATCCATTTCTAAATTTTTTTCTCTCATGTACATTTCTTTCGGTAGGAGGATTAATAATGGAGATATCATGAATGGTCTGTTTTGCAGCTTAAGTCCAGCAGACATAGTCCAAAATGTGTTTTACGTATAGCCGACTCCTTATCTATATAAATAAATCATAAGTTATCAATTTCATTATGGTCCGTATTGACAACTGACAATTGATACCATTAAATAGTATTGAATAGGTGGACCCTTCCTACCCTTTGATAGTATATAAATAAATTTGTAATGACCGTGTGTCTGTACACTGACCTTTATGGCCAAATTTTTGTACAGCTGTTTCAAGTGTAATAATGACAATCTGCATATTTGTTAGCTATAATTTGCTGATAGTCCTCATTTTTAACCCCCCCTCTCCCCAAAATCATGACTGAAGCACAATCTGCCAGACGAGCTAGAAAATTGAAATTTGGTGAAGTTATATGTCTTAACCTGTAATCAATGGAAAGCTTCCAAGATCTTTAAATATTTCATTTTTTTACCCCCGAAAAATATCGGAATATTGAGGCAGTTTTAATGACGGTGCAGACCGTTTCGAGGTATTTCGCAGGTAAACCGCAATTTAAAGATTAAAATTTCATTGTTCCGTATTGAAGGTATTAACGTTAAAATTGAATAATTAAAAAGGAGGTTCAACCTATTCAATACATAAGAGAAAGAAATGTAGTGATTACATTCTTATTTAATAGTAATTAGAATTGGGACCGGTTTCGACCATAGTCCAGGTCATCGTTTTTTTCAAGTCAACTGTTTTCCAAGAATTCAGCAGTAACACAATTACTCATTCAATTATACTGAATTGCGTTGTATGTATCTATATATACATACTTAATTTCCCGCAACCGAGGCAAATACTGGATCTTCAGGATATTCTCCATTCTACTTTGGCGTTCGAGACTACAGCGCATGACCTTGAGTGTATTATTATTTATAAGTTTCATATTCCGTATTGATTGGATTCAATGTAATAGACAAGAAAAATGTTCCACCGATCAATACATTTATTGTGAATGAATTATTGCACTAGTATCGGTTTCGGCCTATCTTGGCCATCATCAGCTAGCACACAAATTTACAGTCATTAGACAAAATTACAAAGATGTTACGTAAGAGCATCTGGATGTCTAATGAAAAATGGAAGTAAAATATATTGCAGTATGTTGCGTTAAAATATCTCTGATAAAAGTGGTGATGGTTAGAATAAACTAAAACCTATTGATTGAGCATGGACATGAGTACATAAACACATTAAAATATATATGCCACATCATAAGACACTAAAAAATATAGCACATTAAATACATTAAAACATGGTATATTTTAAAAACGTCTATTAAAATTTGAGTTCATGTTGTGTTGCATTCATTCTTCAATCCTCTTGTAGTTCTTGTGTTGATTAAGTTGTATAGGTGAATATCGAGAATGTTCTATGGCTGATATACTTTGTATTGGTATGTTATACGAACTCTTGTCATTAAAATTTGAAAATTGAGTACTGTGCAATTCAACTGTTGATGTAGTCAGGTAAGATTTATATATACAGCAAGATAGGGTTTAATTTTAGAGCAGTTGGTGGTGACACTTCTCTCGTCTATGCACGTTACTGTATATGGTTGTTATTGTTGTTGCTGTGGAGGTTGTGTACCGATATGTTTGGAGATTTGTTGTGTTCTGCCTAGACATCCGGATGCTCTTACGTAACATCTTTGTAATTTTGTCTAATGACTGTAAATTTGTGTGCTAGCTGATGATGGCCAAGATAGGCCGAAACCGGTACTAGTGCAATAATTCATTCACAATAAATGTATTGATCGGTGGAACATTTTTCTTGCCTATTACACTGACCTTGAGTGTGCCGCGCTGATCATCGGGAACTGGCAGTTTGCTTCTATAAATCTATTCGTCTTCGACTTCAACATTGATAGATCTTCATATGTTGTTCGACAGTGTTGTGACTTTGTGCCTGACGGTGTGTAAAAACTGACCCATTTGACCGTTCTCCGCTGTTCATAAACATTGTGAGACTTTACCTATCATTGCGTGTGCCGTACCACCATTCATAAAATTACGCACCGTTTTCTTTTAAGTGACTCACAGTTTCTACCCCCATCATCATTTTATTGCCTCTTATACCGATCCAGAGTTCACTTAATCTTTTTCTTTTTCATATGCATTGTTTTTAATGTTTTTTATGTTTTGATCGGCCGACGATGACTTGGACTATGGTTGAAACCGGTCCCAATTCTAATTACTATTAAATAAGAATGTAATCACTACATTTCTTTCTCTTATGTATTGAATAGGTTGAACCTCCTTTTCAATTATTCAATTTTAACGATAAACCGTAAGTCGTATCATAAAATGGATGGCACAATCTGTCTCAGTTCAATTTGGAGTGATCTACAACTTTGGTCCTGTGATGTTTCGTCATATCTCTATTCCTTCTATGTTACATTTGTCTCTATTTCTCGATTATACCTACATTTTGCTCTTTGTATACATATAATTCGTAGTTTGAATCACTTATACGAAAGACAGAATCATCTAATTCTACACGAGCATGGCCCACCCAGTATCCGTACGTGAGTCAAATTCTATGTTTGTAGCTATCATATTAGTACCCAAAAGTAATGCACTGTGAGAAAACCTTACCCAAATTTTACCCTATTCAATGTTTCTAACTTAATTTCACCCATAAATGGATGAGACAGGAGAAAATATCTTAAGACCAGCCATTTACACCGCTAAATGAGGCGTCTTATAGTACAATCAGTTTGCCGATATCATGCATCATTTAGCAGCAATTAATCTGTAAATGAAGGTTTGCAATATTGTAAACATGCATATACTTTGTATGCCGATCTATATATATTCATGGAAGTCGATTTGTAACGATGTAGAAAGGGTGTGTTTGCCATTATGATTAATATTTTACATCGATAGTGACTCTCAGCAGGAAAGCGTCTGCTATTGTAATCATTACTCTCCCCATGGACTTTGACTGGCAGTAGGAATGGGATCCTTTTCCAACTCCTTTGTATCTAGTATTAATAACCAGGGACTACCATTGTAAATAATAATTCACTTCTCGATTTGACTGCCAGAAGTCAAGGGAGCATGCAATTTCGTTCAAAACTCCCCTAACGGATTTTGTTTGGGAGTACGTAAGTGTGCCTGCCATTACAAATAAATTTAACCATCTAAAATGTGACTGGCATTAGGCATAGTGTTGTTATCATAATGGAAAATCACGAACTTGGTGTGACTGTCATTAAGAAAAGGGGCGTGTCATCATAATGATAACAGCACAACTCAATTTTGACCGGCAGTAGGGAAGGTACCTGATATCATAATAAAAACTCCTCAACTGTAATCTGTCTGGAAGTAGGAAAGGGCACCTGTCATTGTAACAAAAACTCCCAAAATAGATTGTGACCGCGCAGTAGGTAATGGAGCCTTCCATTATAATGAAAACTTTCTTACTCTAATGTGAATGGCAGTAAGCAAGTGAGTCTGCCGTTATGATCACAACTCCTCAACTTTTACTTTACATTGGAAACAACATACGAGAACCTCCCCGTGCTGTTTCTGGATAACGCTAAGAGACAAGCAATTTTTAAAAAACTTATTCACTGCATGTACAGTAATTTACTTCGATATCCGTATACAATGCAAAATACTGTAGTGAAGCATGGGTACATTTGCTAATAATAATGATGATGATAATAATAATAATAATAATAATAATAATAATAATAATAATAATAATAATAATAATAATAATAATTTTATGACCTCACTTACATTAACGATTTTCGGAGATGCCAAACAAAACATACTAGGGTATGCGTTACCTAATTTTAAAGAATGGAGACAAGGAACGTACAAAATTTAACATTATGAGAATAAAACACATTATCGCCACACCTGTAGATATCAAAAAATGCGGCAAACTTTCCTGTTATTTATTTTCATTCTTTCCATCATGGAACTCTTGGCACTATCCGGCAATAGCATACGTAACCTACACAATGTGGTCTCTCTTATCTCATTTACAGCTGTTTAGGTAAATCCTGATGTGATAAATGTAGAAAAAAAGCATGACATATACTTAAAAATGAAGGTCTGGCTTTCAACACCCGCAGTTATCCAAAGAATGCTTCCAGTCAATATGTATTACATTCGGAAGTACAACTCGTAACACACGCTAGTTAACAGCTAGTGGTTTGGCATGCTTTCTACAGCACAGCTTTATTCGGAACGAGTGGCTTCTGCTACATGTACACCAACTGACAATATCAGAGACCATCTCCAGAAACCAGTTGGGAATAGATCATACTGCTTGGACTCTATAGTCAGGAAAAAAACTATTTTTTAAAGGTTCAAAAAGATGGGACCTCAAATGCTCTCGATTGCAGTGAAGATGACGCCAGTTGGAATGACGACACGCCGGTAGCGGGGAAGTTGGCAGCGCAATTGATAATTCAAATGAAAGCAGTGATCAGGTTTGCTCAGATTTACTGTGTGGTAGGCCTATTGCTCAACTGACAGAGACAAATGACTGGCCATTACGTTATTTTGTATCAATACTAATTCTCTACGGGGTCGAGTATGAAGTAAGTGGAATCTTCGTAGCGAGTTTTTATGACTGTATGCCCTTCCTGACATCAACCTTATCAGAGAAATTATTGAGATGAAATGAATAACGTGATATGAGTAACTAAAACAGGCTATATTTACTTTATACCAAGGCCTAAAAGTTGTGTTCACCATTTATTGTCTTTTAACATTCAGAAATACTGCCTTCCAACGAAAATAGCCAGTATAACTCAAATTAATTCAAAGGTTTGTTAAAGAATAGTGTAGAATGTTTAGATGCACCATTTATAACTCTTTATAGCCTAGAAATAATGTGTTGACTGCACAAAATTTAAGGTTATCGCATATTGGCCCCCCCCCCCCACTTTTCTTTTTCACTGTAAAAGTGGGGGGAAAAAAAGAGTCTAATACGCGAGTAAATAGAGTATACGGCGGTAAATGTTTTTTTTTGCTTTACGTCGCACCGACATAGATAGGTCTTATGGCGACAATGGGACAGGAAAGGCCTAGGAATGTGAAGGAAGCGGCCGTGGCCTTAATTAAGGTACAGCCCCAGCATTTTTCTGGTGTGAAAATGGAAAACCACAGAAAATCATCTTCAGGGCTGCCGACAGTGGGATTCGAACCCACTATCTCCCAGATGCGAGCTCACAGCTGCACACCCCTAACCACACGGCCAACTCGCCTGGTAACGTGAATTTTGCATAAGAGAACATTTTGAAGCTTAACTTATGCTACTTATGTCCAGACTGTTGTCCTTACATATACTAAATTTCGCTAGTCCCCTGGCATTATCAGCCACAGAAGGCTTTTGGCATGCCAAGCGATCTATATAAAAATACCTCGCTTATTGCGTCACGAATTTTCACTATTACCACTTCCTACGATCACATTTTTCCTAGCCCTGGAAATGTTATATGTCATTCCTTGTGAAAGGAACGTGATTTCCAACTTGGGTAAGAAAGGGCCCTCACCACAGTTGCGTGCTAACAAAAAATGACCTTGAATTCCTGAACTTTACAGGATAAGCTGCAACCTCAGATATGTTCAGTTTTGCTAGCCGGTTAGCAGCAAGATTGCTGAAATTATAAATTTATTTTGTGTTGAGTGGTACAGTGAAGAGTAGCGAATATTTGTCACCTGATAACCTACATCTAGATTAGGAATATAATCGTGTGAAGTTGACTAGTGTGGTGCATTGCACTGTTGGAACAACCTAGTTATGGATTCGGCAAAGGTCGAAAAATTCATATTAATGAAGACAAGATTAAAATATGTCAAAAAGCGAGCTAGCACCCGCATCTTTAAGCGTGCAGAGGTAGTGTGAATTTTGAAACTCGCACCTTCAAGTTGGTCGAATCGAAGTTTTGTCGATTCAAAATGGCGGCCAAAGTCGCAGTCATACATGGTCAAGGTTGAGTGTAACCTCCAATTCAATGTCTAAGAGTGTGACCAGAAAATAATGTTTAATAACCCATTGGTCCGAAATAAAAGTCTTCTATCACCATTTGTTTTAGAAAGAGTGTGATCGGCAATAATACTTCGATATTTTTATGAGCCACCGTAGAAATGTTTTAGTATTTGTTGTCTGGTGGTTATTTTTTTACACCTTTCATTGCACTGGTGTTATTTTATAATTCTCAATGGAAAACGTTTCCATATTTATTCTCTCATGTTTATCACATCCTTCAATATTCTCTGCTCATCTTTACAAATGTTAGATATAGTTTTCACTGTAGCTGCGGATACACGACGTAAAATGCCATCATATCAGAAAAAATCGTATCCAGTGTTTCCATATCCCTGTTGGATAATTTTTATTAGTGTATTCAGTAGTACGTTTTCTCGCTTTAACATGTTCCTTTTCCTTGTACCTTGCAGAAACGTCTTAATGAGGTTTAAATGTACCACCATCCAACACACAAAGACATGTGGCCAGTAGAGCAAATATAAATTCTCAACAGGGTTGTGAATGTACTGAAGAGGGAAATATTGTAATTCATGGGAAAATGTACAGTATTTAATAAGATAGGAACTGCAACATGAGCAACATGAGGTATTAACCAAAAAATGTACTAAGGAAGATATTTAAGCTAGTTTTTATCCCCTCATAAATATTGTTCTTGTCCAATACTAGTAATTTCAGACATTTGAATGTTAATTAAAAGATTTTTAAAATATCTGATCAATTGTTTCTATTCATGACAATTCTTAAATTTCATAAAATCAAAAATCTAACATATTTAATTTGTAAACTTACCTCCATTTTTGGTGGTCTCATGCTTTCTGCAATGGGCAGGTATTCCATTAAATGGCTTAGCATATGAGGGGTAAGATTAAAGCTTGGCGGAGTTTGGTCCCCACTGCTGGAACCCAGACACAGCCGATATAATGCTGTACACACTTCTCGACGTACTGCTGGCTCAGGGTCCTCAAGAACCAACCTCTGCATCCAAGTAGAAAAATGTGGAGCAGCAAATAAGGCTTGACGAACTTTCTCACTTGAATGCACCCATGACACAAGAAGAGCCATGGCATAATGTACAACCTGTAACAGGCCATATGAGGAATAATATAAAATAAGAAGCAACTATCCCTCAATAAAAGACACTTCCTTTGCTAAGGAATGATAAAGATTAAATTCTCAACTATCGACCATTAAAGTAAAAACTTATCTGTAAATGATATACTACATGGATTAGCATGCTTACATATCATTAAAATGTGTATTACCGTATTTACGCGAATAATCCCCGCATATATATTTTTTTATTTTTAATTTGAGGCACGAAATTGGGGTGCAGGGTTTATTTGCGACAATGTTGGCTCTTTTTTTTTTTTTTTTTTTTAATGAGTCTTCCTAAAGTTAGGGTGCGGGGACTATTATGTGGCAGGGATTATTCGCGTAAATACGGTATGTAACATTCAAAATTTGCTTTAAACATGTACAATAAGCTAAACAAATCACCTATTGTTGTATTAGATACTACTTGTAAAAACAAACTTTAAAAAATATATATGTATATACATTCAATATATACATTACAGAAAGTTGTCCAACCTCCAACCTTCAAGTCTCTATGAATAAGGTAAATGTCACCATAATATTCTATTCTACTCTTCTCTGTTTCTATGCTTCTTGCCATGAAATCATCTAATACAGAACCTAATCTCTAGGTCCTCCTCTAGTTCTCTTATCCACCATGTTAAATCTCTTAGTTTCCTATGTAAGCCTATGTAAACCTCCCTAAATTAAACCCCACATCACCGACAATGGTTCCAAGTATATATTCAGCTAAGATATCATTAAAATATTTATTATGTAACATTCAAAATCTGGAAATGATATCTTATTGCATGCATTAACATGTGTACATATCATTAATATATATTACATAACATTTAACTCAAAATGAAAATTTGTTTTAAACATGTGCACCGAGCTCGATAGCTGCAGTCGCTTAAGTGTGGCCAGTATCCAGTATTCGGGAGATAGTAGGTTTGAACCCCACTGTCGGCAGCCCTGAAAATGGTTATCCATGGTTTCCTATTTTCACACCAGGCAAATGCTGGGGCTGTACCTTAATTAAGGCCACGGCCGCTTCCTTCCCAGTCCTAGCCCTTCCCTGTCCCATCGTCGCCATAAGACCTGTCTGTGTCGGTGCGACGTAAAGCAACTAGCAAAAAAAATTAAAAAAAATAAACATGTGCAATAAGTTAAACAAATCCCCATCACCTAACCTTTTCTTTATGAATACCCTACCATCACATTCTGATTTGTTCACACCAACAATCATTCCCTAGAAAATACAGTTACAATATATTGTATTGAGTACATATATTAAATGCCAAAGAGATGTTGAGTACAGAGCAAAAATGGCCAACCAGACACTGGTGGGAAACAAAACAAAACAACCACCACCTTTGGATGCCTCTCAAAATAAATTAAGTGAAATCTTGTTGGTGCATTCCTCATTAAGATATTTTCTCACCAAGGAAATTGTAATGTGACGTCACTGTGTCCTTGTTGTTCCAATAATTTCATGTAAAATTCAAGTAGGGTGATATTAAGAATAATATAAAATGATATAAAACCTTGTTGTCAAGCCGATACCCTCCGTTAATATGTGTTTATGCAAGCAGGTTGGTATGATCTTTATATGGTCAATGTTATAATATAAATGGTACGCAAGGCTGTCATGTGACTGTCAACTGTTCGACAAACAACTTCAGTTGCTTTTATATCCCTAACTGTTTTGAGCTTTTCCCCCAATTTGATCACTTGCACAGATGAAATATTATAATAACAAGCTCAACTCATTTGGCGATACTGTTCAAACCTAGCCTCCAAATCATATAAAATTTACATAGCAAAGCGTATTTGTCAGTAAATATTCAACTATTTCCAGTACAGTACTAACAGCATGAGTTAAAGCTAACCGAGTATCTGATGTGAGTTAACCATTTATTTTCCTCAATTTTTCACCTTCTCCTGGAACTACAACATAATTCTTATTTCTCTGGCCATAACAAAAAGTTTCTCAAAAATAAATAATTATCATGATCCACAGATATCAATGGGTAGCAGTAACTGTCATGAAATCTGTTCCCTTCAAATGCCTGATTTACATTCATATTATTTTCCACCATTTAATTATAAACTGCTGCAAACTTTAATTGAAGACATTGCTAAACTGAAGAAAACAACTAGTGAAATAGAAAAACAGTTATGTAAATCAACTGATGTGTGTCACGAAAGGTTGGACGAGCACAAACGAATTCTAGATAATCAACAGACAATAATTAATCGACAGCAAAATATTATTGATAACTTATTATCCAAAAACGATTGGCTTGCAAAAGCATTCAGTGAACTTAAAATCAGGTGCGATGACAATGAGCAATATTCTGGAATTAACACACTCGAGATATACGGTGTTCCAGAAGTAATGAATGAAAATTCTCATCAGATGGTCATCAGTATCGTCAAGGTGCTAGATGTAGAAATAAGAGACGATATGATTGAGGCGTGTCATAGGCTGGAAAAAATTAATAATCGTCCAACTCGTGGCATTATAGTAAAATTTGTTAGAAGATGTTATAAGGAACAAAAATCAAAAGGAATTTGTCCACAACTCACCTTGGTCTCATCTTGGTCTTTTCGTCCCTAGTCCTATATTCATTATCAGTCATTAGTTCCTAAGAGGTGAATTCTGTTTGCTAAAGTTAAAAATTGCAACATGGTAGGGAATACAAGTATCTGTAGGTGGGTGAAGAGGAGTGGCAAAATTTTGATGAGGAAAACTGATCGCAGTCACGTGCATGCCATTCGTTGTGAGGGAGATTTGGATAATTTGTCATTTTTTAATCGTAATGTTGTTACTCTTTCAACTTTAATTTTTCATCAGGCATGATAACAAGTTTTTAGTTTATTATCAAAATGTAAGAGGACTTAGAACTAGGGTTGACATATTTATTCAAAATCTCCTGTGCTCTTCATACGACATGGTTGTACTGACTCGGACGTCTCTATCATATTATGATAGTGAATTATTTGACAGTAGATATTTAGTGTTCAGAAATGACAGAGATCCTTTAGTAACCGGTAAGGTGCGGGGCGGAGGGGTCTTGATTGACGCCAAAACGAGTTTTAAGACAAAACTATTATCCAATTACTTTAAACAGCATTGTGAATCATTAACTACTTGTATCTCAAATAATAACAGTAAGTTATTTATAAATGTTGTATACATTACTCCAGCAACATCTTGAATGGTGTATCAGGACTATTTTGGTTATTTAGAAAACACTGACAATCTTATGATTTTGGACTGTATTACCCTGGGTAATCTCAATCTTCCTGAAATAAATAGTACTGGTTATTCTTTTACAGAAGGAACTGTGACTAGTAAAAGACTGGGTCAATTGATATCATATTCACCAAATTCTCTATCAAGTTATTAATGAATTCTGGAATATAAAAAGTTAGAAAAAAATTGTAAGTGATATCCAGCAAAGAAAGGCAGATAAGAATAACATGATGGCAAGCATAATTGGCAGTCATACAAATTTTAGTGAAAACTGGAAGGGTATGTATAGGTATTTTAAGGCAGAAACAGGTTCCAAGAAGGACATTCCAGGAATCATTAATGAACAGGGGGAGTGTGTATGTGAGGATCTTCAAAAGGCAGAAGTATTCAGTCAGCAGTATGTAAAGATTGTTGGTTACAAGGATAATGTCGAGATAGAGGAGGGGACTAAGGCCAAAGAAGTAATAAAATTTACATATGATAACAATGACATTTATAATAAGATACAAAAGTTGAAAACTAGAAAAGCGGCTGGAATTGATCAGATTTCTGGCGATATACTAAAGACAATGGGTTGGGATATAGTACCATATCTGAAGAACTTATTTGATTATTGTTTGGTCGGAGGAGCTATACCAGATGAATGGAGCGTTGCTACTGTAGCCCCTGTGTATAAAGGAAAGGGTGAAAAACATAAAAGCTGAAAATTACAGGCCAGTAAGTTTGACATGCATTGTATGTAACTTTTGGGAAGGCATTCTTTCTGATTATATTAGACATGTTTGTGAAATTAATAACTGGTTCGATAGAAGGCAATTCGGTTTTAGGAAAGGTTATTCCACTGAAGCTCAACTTGTAGGATTCCAGCAAGATATAGCAGATATCTTGGATTCTGGAGGTCAAATGGACTGTATCGCGATTGACCTGTCTAAAGCATTTGATAGGGTGGATCATGGGAGACTACTGGCAAAAATGAGTGCAACTGGACTAGACAAAAGAATGACTGAATGGATTGCTATATTTCTAGAAAACAGATCTCAGAGAATTAGAGTAGGTGAAGCTTTATCTGACCCTGTAATAATTAAGAGGGGAATTCTTCAAGGCAGTATTATCGGACCTTCATGTTTTCTTATATATATAAATGATATATGTAAAGGAGTGGAATCGGAGGTAAGGCTTTTTGCGGATGATGTTATTCTCTATAGAGATAAATAAGTTACAAGATTGTGAGCAACTGCAACGTGACCTCGAAAATGTTGTGAGATGGACAGCAGGCAATGGTATGTTGATAAACGGGATTAAAAGTCAGGTTGTGAGTTTCACAAATAGGAAAAGTCCTCTCAGTTTTAATTACTGCGTTGATGGGGTGAAAGTTCCTTTCGGGGATCATTGTAGGTATCTAGGAGTTAATATACGGAAAGATCTTCATTGGGGTAATCACATAAATGGGATTGTAAATAAAGGGTACAGATCTCTGCACATGGTTATGAGGGTGTTTAGGGGTTGTAGTAAGGATGTAAAGGAGAGGGCATATAAGTCTCTGGTAAGACCCCAACTAGAGTATGGTTCCAGTGTATGGGACCCTCACCAGGATTACCTGATTCAAGGACTGGAAAAAATCCAAAGAAAAGCAGCTCGATTTGTTCTGGGTGATTTCCGACAAAAGAGTAACGTTACAAAAATGTTGCAAAGTTTGGGTTGGGAAGAATTGAGAGAAAGAAGAAGAGCTGCTCGACTAAGTGGTATGTTCCGAGCTGTCAGCGGAGAGATGGCATGGAATGACATTAGTAGACTAATAAGTTTGAGTGGCGTTTATAAAAGTAGGAAAGATCACAATATGAAAATAAAGTTGGAATTCAAGAGGACAAACTGGGGCAAATATTCATTTATAGGAAGGGGAGTTAGGGATTGGAATAACTTACCAAGGGACGCGTTCAATAAACTTACAATTTCTTTGAAATCATTTAGGAAAAGGCTAGGAAAGCAATAGATAGGGAATCTGCCACCTGGGCAACTGCCCTAAATGCAGATCAGTATTCACTGATTGATTGATTGAGAAATTCTGCAATAATTACTAGGAGATCTATTGCCTTCTTTGTGTAGTGGGTGCATAATGGCAACTTTCCATTCTTCAGGCATTCCATATGTCAATGAGATGCTTATGTAAATTCCGAATAGTCTATACATTCGCATTCTTCTAAAGTTCCGCTACTAGTTGATTCTCCCCCCGCCACTTTAAACTTTTTAGTTGAATCATAGCTGCACACACTTCATTGTAAACCAGTGGTATGATCTTTATTTCTCGGATACAGATCAAATTCAAAATAATCTTCAGGTTCATCACTACTAAGTAGTGTTTTGAAGTATTCAGCCAAAATTATTGCATTATGGGCCACCTTTCCGTTCGTATCCTCCATCAGAAGAGCAGGGGGAGTATAATTTGTTTGGTACTGTTTAAATGTCCTAGTTTCTTGTTTTATGGCAATTGAAAGCTTCACCAATAGAGTTGAATGTTTCCTTCTGATGGTTCCTTTTAACCATCCTGATATCTTTGGATGTTAATCATCTAGCATTGATTACTTCTTCCCTACAACTTTCAGTTTTTTGCTGCTGGTCATTTAACCAAGCTTTTTGCTAGTGTAGTATTGCTATAGCACACTCTTCATTCCACCAAGCCTTTTTTTTTTTTTTTTTTTTTTTTTTCAGTGGTCCCCAAGTTGTCACTTAAAAGCTTTATGGATTTCTCAAAGTATACTGGTTTATTAATGACTGAAGTAGGATCATATATTCTTTTCCTAATGAATCTGTGCAGTTTAATTTTCCTTTTAGGAGTTAATTTGATTTTAATCCTCAAGATGTAATGATCTGAATCAACATCGATACCGCGAAGAACCTTTACATTATAAATTATTTTATGAAATTTATGATCCATGGCCACATTATCTTTCTGAGACTCACCTAACTTAACATTATGACATTTCCAAGTCATTAATTTATGCGGTTTTCTTTTAAACTTTGTCATTTCCTATATTAGACCGTGGTAATATAAAATTCAATTAACCGTTCACCATTCTTGTTTGTCAATTTATGTGCTAGCCATCGGCCCACCACTATACAAACTCTCCTCTTATGTCCAATCTTTGCATTGAAATCTCCAAGTGAAATTTTAATATTAGTATCAGGTATTCAGGTATATTCGTAACCAATTGGTCAAGTTCATCCCAAAATTGATCCGTTCCCTCCTTGTCAGTTCTGTTTTTTCATTTCTTGATGCATGAACATTTATCAACGTGTATATCTTGTTTTCCACTCTAATCGTTAACAATTCTACTCGTGGGGAATTTGAGGGAAAATCAATAATGGAATCTAGAATTCTATTGTGTACCAAGAAACCAACTCCAAATTGAAGAACATTCCTCATAACTCTCTCACCTGGAGGTCCTTTATAGAGACAATACCCACCTCATTCAACTGGGTTCTGATCAGAATTACATATTATAATTCTAGGATGCTGGATCTTATTTGTTGTTTAAAGGGGCCTAACTGCTAGGTCATTGGCCCAAATGCTGGATCTTGTACTGACCAATTTCACAGTTGACGTGAAACATGAGGAATGTGCTCTTGTGTCCGAAGATTTACATCACCCCCCACTCTGTTTATCATTACCTCCAGTAAAGAGGTGTTCATTACCAAAAAATATAAATCGAGAATACTACGATTTCAAGAAAGCTGATTTTCTACAACTGTATTATGAGATAAAAAATATTGATTGAAAACACATTGCATACGTACCAGAACGTGGATCGGCTGTGGATTTCTTTTATTCATCAATATATAGATGCTATCAAAGGGCAGAGAAGGGTACACCTATTAAATACCATTAGATTGTATAGTGTCCTATATAACTGGGACTAGTTTCAACCCCATATACACTGGGTCATCTTCAGCCACGATCCAATTGGAAAAACATATGCTCACATATAATCAATAATAAAGTAAGCAATCTGGTATGCCTCAATTTACAATACAGATTTCAAACAATGATGAAGTCTGAACAACATATCCAAAACTGAAATCAAATGACACATCAAAACTGCTGTGGTTGGCGACGAACTACGTTGTCGCTCCTACAGCAACCAAACGTTCCTGAGTTGATCAGGGAGTTGGCATTCCCCATCTGCATAGACAAGCCACGAGCGGAGCACTCCTCTTCCACAAACCATCTTGTCAACCCTACACTGCAATCGAGACTGAAAGCATTCGAGGTCTAGTCTTTTTTAACCTTTTAAAAATAGTTTCATTCCTGACTATAGAGTCCAAAAATCAGATCAAAAATTAGATGTATGGCTTTTCAGGCATTTTGCTCTATTAACCAGCATTTCGTCTTAGGTCTGACACTAGACTCTTCAGAGTGGGATGTGTCAGACCCTACCGACTGATGCTGGGGTACACCCACACACCAGTGGGTAGGGTCTGACACATCCCACTCTGAAGAGTCTAGTGTCAGACCTAAGACAAAATGCTGGTTAATAGAGCAAAATGCCTGAAAAGCCATACATCTAATTTTTGATCTGATTTTTGATATGCTCTATTGGTGGAAAAATATCTAATTCCCTCCATGGGAACTTAGAATTTCCATATAGAGTCCAAACTGTGTGAAGCTATTCCCAAATGGTTTCTGGAGATTGTCTCTGATATAACCAGCTGGTGTATGTGTAGCAGAAGCCACTCCTTCTGAATAAAGCCGTGTTGTAGAAAGCGTGCCAAACCACCAGCTGATAACTAGGGTATGTTACGAGTTGTATTTCCAAATGTAATACATAGCGACTGGATGCATTCTTTATACAACTGCGGCTGTTCAAAGCCAAACCCTTATTTTTAAGTATATTTCATGCTTGTTCTCTACATATATCACATCAGGATTTACCTAAACAGCTGGAAATGAGATAAGAGAGGCTGCATTGTTTAGGTTAGGTACGCTATCGCCCAGATAGTGCCAAACGTTTCATGGCAGAAAAATTAAAAATAAATAACAGGAAAGTTTGCTGCATTTATGTATACCTACAGGTGTGGTGGTAATGCATTTTATCATAATGTTTAATTTTGTACGTTCGTTGTCTCCCATTTTTTAACGCGTACCCTAGTATGCTTTGTTTGGCATCTACGAAAATTGTTGAAAGTAAGTAGGGACATAAGAATCAATATTATTACTATTATTATTTGTTAGGTACACTAACGAGTAAAACAATAGTGATTGGATAGTTTTTATCACGTTTTATACCTACTTCTCTCCCAAAAAACCCTATATTGGCCCGAGTTACAAGATATTAAATGATCACTTTGTTAATGATCTTGCCTGCCTATATTAACAGGCTTAGCAATAACCGTGAATATTTCTTAACTAAAGTAAACTCGTTTCCTCATCCTGAGGTGGTACAGCTCCTTTTTAGACAGGCCCCCAGCGGAAAGGATTTGCATGTACCATTTTTACAGCAAATCAACCTTCCTGCCATTCGTAAATCTCTGGCAATACGGTACCGGGAACCAAATTCAGTCTCCCGAGAACAGCAGTTAATTGTGCTAACCATTACGCTGGCGGACATTCTTAACTACAAATCACAGACATATATACACGCTGATGCGTATTTGCAATGCACGGGTCGGACACAAAATTTTTCACCTATTTGTGCGACATCATCAGAGCTGCAGTAGGCCTTCGCTACAGAGGTGGACATTTTTTAACTACGAAACACAGATGTGCCGCATGACTTGGATGCATATTTTCATTGTGTGGGTCGAACGGATGAAACTATTAACAAATTTGTGTTTTGTCATCAAAGCTGCTTAAGGCTTGTACCCGCTTCAAAGCGGATTTGTTATTCTTCTCTGACGAATTACGCTGAGTGGTCTTGTATGCAAGATTTGAAATACATTGTTGGATGCGCTTGAGAACGGTTGGCTGTTGAGAGAGGTCTTGCATTATTGTAGTGATAAAGTAGTGAAAACCTATTGAAATAGCTTAATTTTGTGTATATCTGATTCATTTAGTGCTGTTTATATAGTGGTGTTTAGTGCTTGTTGGTAGAAATTGGGAGTCGTGATATTTATTTAAATTTTGTAACAAGTAAATTCAGTTGGTCTTCATTAAATTACGTTTTCTAGGTTAAGTAGGCTAGCTAGGTGTACCTTGTTTCGAATTTAGGTTTAGGAAATACTTTAGGTAATAATATTAACTGTAAAAATATTTGTAAATATCTGTAGGTTCGTTGGTTGTACTTACAAAGGCAGATTATCATAAGGAATAGTAACCTAACTTCTGCAGCAACTTCTCCGGTATTTCGTATAGATATCCGTTCAAGCTATCACGAAGGTAATAATTTACTACATTAAAAAACACGATACGCCTGTAAACTTCCATTTAAAAAGAAGTTAAATAGATTACACGGTAATAGTTAACAGTCGTTGTATTGTTATTGATTATTGTCGCTCCTCATATTCAAATATTGCATTGTTGGCTACATTCGTGAACAAAGGGTGTAGTGTAGTCAAGTAAATATAAATAAAAATCAACTGACCTTGTATTCCATTCATTTGTACTTCTGAGTAGGTAGTTAGTATCCGTAATTTATATTTCGCTCCCTCGATCTTTCAGTATTTATGAGCGGTTAGCTAATAATAATAATAAAGTTCATATATCCCGGTAATTGCAGTTCAAGTCCCTGGAGTAGTAGTAGTAGTTTTCATAGAAATATTTGAGAAACTATTGTAGACAACCTAGTATGTTTCAGTAGGCCTAATTAAGAACACTTTTATTCTCCGTCCCGTGGAGTAGGGAAAATAATAGTAATCCACCAGCTGTAATAATCACATAACCACATTTCAGTAGAATTGTAGTGAAGATAAGGTATAATATATTAGATAGTATCTTGCCAGTTATATTCGTGTTTCTCTTCGTGTACGGCAATCCTTTCGATACTTAAGCATTTAACCAAACGCAGTGTAGTGTAGTGTAGATACATTGTAGTATAGATACAGTACATTTAGATAGTGCCGTATCTTGCCTGCTATATTTGTGTGTTATCTTTCGTGTGTATCTATTAGACCGTAATACTAATAATAATTTGTCTAAGCATTTAGCTTCATTGGTAATCTTTGAGTACAGTAGTTCTTGCAAATTTCATTTCTGTTGTGCTTAGTAGTGACATACGGTACAGTACCGGTGTCGTAATTAGGATACGTCTGAAAGTAGTTTAAACATTACTGTAGTGTACTGTACAGTAGTATACGAGTAATATCCTATTAGAATTTAGTGTGCTTATTTTATTATTGTAAAATATTAGTGTAGTACTGGTGTAGTAGAGGTATCCGTAGAAACTCTTACTAAAATACTGTTGTTGTAATTAGGATAGGCTTAATTGCAGTTTGGAATTGTGTAGTTCTTGTGTATTACTTTCGATATTCAGTAATTAACAGCAGTTTTTTTATCCTGTTAGGGGTTGTAGGATAAAAAAAAATAGAGCACGACTAAGTAGTATTGTAGTATAGTCGTATATTAATTACCTTATTGTCGTGTACTATCCCAGAAAATATATCCCTCCGTTCATTTTTTTTTTGCAAATAAGTTATTTTATTTTTAATTTAATTTTTTTTCCCCGTAAAGAATGGCTAAGGAGCGCGAGTGTACTTACTGTGGATGTGGTGAGGCATTCAGGGGTATGAGGGAGGAGTTGGAAAGTTTGAGGGAGATAATTAGGATTCTCACAGAAGACAGGAAGGAAGATAGGACTCCCTCAAACAATGTACAGGTTACAGTAGGTGTACAAGAGGGAGGGGAAGAAAAGGGAGGAGTTGTAGAAGACAGGTGTTAATGTTCTAAGGGGAAGGAGATTGCAGGCCAAGGGCTCTATTCAGGATCAGAATTCAGGACAGGTGTCTGTGCGAAATCGGTACGAGTCACTCCAGGTAGAACAACAGAGGGAAGATGAGGGACAGGGAACTGTTGCTGAGATGCGTGGAAGTAGGAGGAAGGGAAAAGGTAGGAAAGGGAAATGTAGAGTAGAGGATAGGAAAAGACAGGTGGAACAGGGTCATGGGAAGGAGAAAAGGGAGGAGGAAGTAGCTTCTGCAGCTCTCAGGAAAGATAGGGCTGACCAGGAGGGGAGGGGATCAAATGAGGTGGGTAGGGATGAGGCTCTGGTCATGGGGGATTCCATCGTTAGACACGTGGGGAAAGTGTGTGGAGGAAAGGGAACCAGGGTAGAAAGTTATCCAGGAATAAGGCTGAGGCAGATGTTGAGGAAAGTAGAAAAGAGGGAGGAGGGGAAGGAGAAGGTGGTAGTGTTTCACGTTGGTACCAACAACGTAAGGCAAGCTGATATAAGTACCAACATAGTTGGAGATGTGTGGGATCTGGTAAATGCAGCACGGGTGAAGTTTAAGAAAGCGGAGATTGTTATTAGTGGAATACTGTGTAGGAGGGATACTGACTGGAGGGTGATTGGGGATTTAAATGAGACTATGGAGTGGGTATGTGGGAAACTGGGAGTGAAATTTCTAGATCCTAATGGGTGGGTAGGAGATAGGGATCTGCGCTCGGATGGCCTTCATTTAAACCGCAGTGGTACGTATAAGTTAGGAAATTTGTTTGGAAAGGTAATAGGGAGGTACATTCAGGGAAACGGGATGGCCTAGGGAGCGGTGATAAGGGAACAGGGAACTGGAAATCAAGTAGGGATGACATAAAATTGTTAGTATTGAACTGTAGAAGTATTGTAAAGAAAGGAATAGAATTAAGTAATTTAATAGATATATATTTACCAGATATTGTAATAGGAGTTGAATCATGGCTGAGAAATTATATAATGGATGCAGAAATTTTCTCACCGCACTGGAGTGTGTATCGTAGAGATAGGATAGGAATGGTGGGAGGGGGAGTGTTCATTCTGGTGAAAGAAGAATTTGTAAGCTACGAAAAAGTTAAAGATGAGACACATGAAATTCTAGGTGTAAGGCTCATTTCTAAAGATAATAGGCAACTTGATATATTTGGAGTATACAGATCGGGAAAGGGTAGTACTGACGCGGATTCAGAATTATTTGATAGGATAGTCAGCTATGTGGGAAATGACGTGGAAAGAAATGTGATTGTAGCGGAAGATCTGAATTTGCCAGATGTAAATTGGGAAGGAAATGCGAACGACAGGAAGCATGACCAACAAATGGCAAATAAGTTAATATGGGAAGGACAGCTGATTCAGAAAGTGATGGAACCAACCAGAGGGAAAAATATCCTGGATGTCGTGCTGATAAAACCAGATGAGCTCTATAGGGAAACTGAAGTAATAGATGGTATTAGTGATCATGAAGCAGTTTTTGTGGTAGTTAAAAATAAATGTGATAGAAAGGAAGGTCTTAAAAGTAGGACTGTTAGGCAGTACCATATGGCTGATAAAGCAGGCATGAGGCAGTTTCTAAAAAGTAACTATGATCGGTGGAAAACGGTAAATAAAAATGTAAACAGACTCAGGGATGGGTTTAAAGAAATTGTTGAGAAATGTGAAAACAGGTTTGTACCTTTAAGGGTGGTAAGGAATGGTAAAGACCCACCTTATTATAATAGAGAAATAAAGAAACTAAGAAGGAGGTGCAGACTGGAAAGAAATAGAGGTAGAAATGGCTGTGGAAGTAAGGAGAAATTGAAGGAACTTACTAGAAAATTGAATCAAGCAAAGAAGGCAGCTAAGGATAACATGATGGCAAGCATAATTGGCAGTCATACAAATTTTAGTGAAAAATGGAAGGGTATGTATAGGTATTTTAAGGCAGAAACAGGTTCCAAGAAGGACATTCCAAGAATAATTAATGAACAAGGGGAGTGTGTATGTGAGGATCTTCAAAAGGCAGAAGTATTCAGTCAGCAGTATGTAAAGATTGTTGGTTACAAGGATAATGTCGAGATAGAGGAGGAGACTAAGGCCAAAGAAGTAATAAAATTTACATATGATAACAATGACATTTATAATAAGATACAAAAGTTGAAAACTAGAAAAGCGGCCGGAATTGATCAGATTTCTGGGGATATACTAAAGACAATGGGTTGGGATATAGTACCATATCTGAAGTACTTATTTGATTATTGTTTGGTCGGAGGAGCTATACCAGATGAATGGAGAGTTGCTATAGTAGTCCCTGTGTATAAAGGAAAGGGTGATAGACATAAAGCTGAAAATTACAGGCCAGTAAGTTTGACATGCATTGTATGTAAGCTTTGGGAAGGCATTCTTTCTGATTATATTAGACATGTTTGTGAAATTAATAACTGGTTCGATAGAAGGCAATTCGGTTTTAGGAAAGGTTATTCCACTGAAGCTCAACTTGTAGGATTCCAGCAAGATATAGCAGATATCTTGGATTCTGGAGGTCAAATGGACTGTATCGCGATTGACCTGTCTAAAGCATTTGATAGGGTGGATCATGGGAGACTACTGGCAAAAATGAGTGCAATTGGACTAGACAAAAGAGTGACTGAATGGGTTGCTATATTTCTAGAAAATAGATCTCAGAGAGTTAGAGTAGGTGAAGCTTTGTCTGACCCTGTAATAGTTGAGAGGGGAGTTCCTCAGGGCAGTGTTTTCGGACCTTTATGTTTTCTTATATATATAAATGATATGAGTAAAGGAGTGGAATCGGAGGTAAGGCTTTTTGCGGATGATGTTATTCTCTATAGAGTGATAAATAAGTTACAAGATTGTGAGCAACTGCAACGTGACCTCGAAAATGTTGTGAGATGGACAGCAGGCAATGGTATGTTGATGAATGGGGTTAAAAGTCAGGTTGTGAGTTTCACAAATAGGAAAAGTCCTCTCAGTTTTAATTACTGCGTTGATGGGGTGAAAGTTCTTTTTGGGATCATTGTAAGTATCTAGGTGTTAATATAAGGAAAGATCTTCATTGGGGTAATCACATAAATGGGATTGTAAATAAAGGGTACCGATCTCTGCACATGGTTATGAGGGTGTTTAGGGGTTGTACTAAGGATGTAAAGGAAAGTGCATATAAGTCTCTGGTAAGACCCCAACTAGAATATGGTTCCAGTGTATGGGACCCTCACCAGGATTACCTGATTCAAGAACTGGAAAAAATCAAAAGAAAAGCAGCTCGATTTGTTCTGAGTGATTTCCGACTAAAGAGTAGCGTTACAAAAATGTTGCAAAGTTTGGGTTGGGAAGAATTGAGAGAAAGAAGAAGAGCTGCTCGACTAAGTGGTATGTTCCGAGCTGTCAGCGGAGAGATGGCATGGAATGATATTAGTAGACGAATAAGTTTGAATGGCATTTATAAAAGTAGGAAAGATCACAATATGAAGTTGAGGTTGGAATTCAAGAGGACAAACTGGGGCAAATATTCATTTATAGGAAGGGGAGTTAGGGATTGGAATAACTTACCAAGGGAGATGTTCAATAAATTTACAATTTCTTTAAAATCATTTAGGAAAAGGCTAGGAAAGCAACAGATAGGGATCTGCCACCTGGGCGACTGCCCTAAATGCAGATCAGTATTGATTGTATTTATCTTTTTTCATTTTCTTTGTCTCTAAAAGCCAAGGGGAGGGTCTAATACATGAGGGGGTCTAATACGCGAGTAAATACGGTATTTCCTTCTTGTGATGTTTAGCCAAATTGTTGATGGTTCGTTCCAGGATTTTCTTTTTTCCCGTCGTCCCTCCAAAAACGGAGAATCGAGGTTCCACTGTATTCACTGGAGGGTTGAACAGCTAAACTTTCAAGCTTGACCCCTTTTTACGTTCCTTCAGGCCTAAAATAAATTTCATCCAAAAGCAAATTACAATGACTTTCGCGTTCATTCAAAGCATGTATGTATAGACAAGAAAAGGTTCCACCTTATCAATACAACTTTATTATTGTAAGAATTAACTTACAGGACCGGTTTCAACTTTTAAATAGTCATCATCAGCTGTACATGAATACCTTTACATTTGTGTCAAGCATTAGTTAATATGCCCTTTTCTAAAGGGAGATGCCATAGGGAAGCATTATGTTTATGTGTCCAAATTGGGCATGTTGAATGTAAAATGGTTATATATTATAATCCAGGTACTTAGGTATAGAGCTATCTCTTTCAGGACTAGAATTTTTTTGTAAAACCTAACTTAAGTTTAAAGAGAAGAACATCTTTTCATAATAAATACATAAATAACGTGGTCAATAGCAGTTGTTAACTTGTTAGAAATAAAGGCTACGTAAACGATCACTTAATTTTAATACTCTACACTGAAATTAAGTAAGAATGCGATACACCTCACGATATGGGAGAGTGCATAACTGATTTCTGAGGTTAGATTATATTTTCTTGTGTCCGGTTAAATTTCGGTAAGGCTACACGCATCTAAATTTATAGTGAGAAGGTCATTACTTTTCTACTGAAGCTTGATATATGTTTTCATGGTACATACAGACTTAGGTTAGATGACGCTGTTTGAAGAAAACTGGAAAGTTTGCCAAAGAGTCCTCTGGAGTGATAGTATAATTCTTTTCAGAATGAAATTAAACAAATACGTTCAGGTGGTACTGGATTTTTAAAATATTAAAAAAAAAAATCGAGCAAGCTGTAGTATGGATATCATCCACAAAAATGCTTTTGAACAAACTTATCGCCGTTTCATACCGATTTTAATATGTACAGAGTTTTCTCAGACTTTTACGAAAAGTCGAATATAACGACAATCCGTTATAGCTAGTAAATGTTTCGCCGTTATGAAAACTCGCTGTAAAGGACTTCTACTGTAGAAGTGAGTTATTAAGCATAATTTTCTGATAACACTCTTAGATAATGAATTTGAGGTTACACTTGACAACATGCGAGCTGCGACTGCGATTTTGGCCACCATTCTGAAATGGTCAAAACTTCAATTGAACCAACTGAAATGATCGAGAAAAAATTTGGAAGGTGCGGGCTTTGCGCTACCTCTGCATGCTTAAAGAAGGGGGTGCCAGCCCACTTTCGGATAGATTTTAATTTTGTCTTCATTAGTAACGAATTTCACAACATTTTCTAAATCCATAACTAGGCAGTCCCAAGACAAATATGCACCACAGTAGGCAACTTCAGACGATTATATTTCTAATCCAGATGTAGGCTATCGGACGACAAATATACGCTAACCTTCACTGTACCATTCAACACAAAATCAATTTCTGATTTCTGAATGGAATGTGAAATACAAGCACAAAAAGGCTCACATTCCTGAGGCTAACAGCTTGCTTCTTTAAGGTGCAGCTTATCCTGTAAAGTTCAGGAATTCAAGGCCTTTTCCCATTATCACGCAACTGTAGTGAGGACACTTTCTAACTCCAGTTGGAAATCACGTTCCTTTCACAAGGGATGACAGATAACATTTTTAGGGCTAGGAAATATGTGATTAAACTAAGCGGTATTAACGAAAATCATGACGTGGTAAGTGAGGTGTTTTTATATCGATTTAATAAGATGAGAATCAGGACTTTGAATTTACGACATGCTAAGGGGGAAAACTTGTTAGTGAGGAATGCACTAACGAGGTTCCGCTATACTTTCTTCGTTAAATAATTTACATGAGATACATCTATTCCAGAGCTTCCACAGCCTATCTTAGAAGTAAATGTTTTCAAATTTCGAGTCTAATACTTTTGTATGCAGCAGGGAAGGAGAAGTATATTGTTGCAAATCAAATCAAAGTTGTAGAACAGTATCCGTTAGCTTTTCACACGGATAAGTTAATTTGTTCTTTGCAGAAACTTAATTTGTCACAAACTTTCTGGTCATCAGTCTCATCCTTAATATCATCTATCAAGTTACTCGAAGTTCGTAATTTGTCCCCCATTTTCCGAGCCCTTAATGGAATGTCCTGTTGAAATATCAAGATACGTAATTGTTTGAACTGAGACCATTTACAAACTAGAGAAGATTTACATACTTTTAATATACGTAAGTTATCATTTATCACTAAATCATCTTTAACAATAGTGAAAGTCAATTCAGGGTTAATTCTTTTTCTTCTTCTTTTGAAACCACATTTGATCACTTTAATCAACCCTTTGGTTTGTCGATTTCTTGGTAGGAGCTGTCCGAGCCTCGCGGTCCTCCCAGCACTTCTTCATATGTGTTGATATTCTTGCCCTTTTTTGTGTAGAGAATAATCTAGTTAGGATTTTCTTCTTTGTGTGTGTAAAGTGGACAGTCATATATTTTAAATGCTGTGTTTACTTTTTTCTTATCCATAGTGTCATCCAGTGTAAGGCCAATTTCTTTCAAATCCTCCCTAATTTCTTTTATCCATCTGCATCCAGTTGTAGTATTTTTTGAAGCAAGATTATACTGCACTAGCTGTTTCAGAAGTCGCAAATCTGGTATTCTCAGGATGTGGCCAAAGTACCCTAGTCTTTTCTTGCGCATGGGTTCTAATTTCTGATATACAATGTTTTGGGTACTATTCAACATTGCCCATCTTTTTGATAGCTTTTACTGATACAAGTTCTTCCAATTTGTCTTTCAATCTTCTGCAGTCAGGGTTAATTATCAATTTCTATTTTTGGAAACTGTTTTCCATCAAACTAACTGTAAATAAACGTAACTGGTTATTGCTTACTTTCGCATACACATTTTCCACTTCAGATGCACACTTTACTGCAAAATTCCTTGTTACTTCTTGGAAGCCTAATGTTGTCTAGTAGTTCCTCTTCTTTCTTGGAATTTTGAATGTGTTCTTCTATTTCCTTCTGCCTTTGTTCAGGATCTTTTCATTCTTGAGGCAAAACTTAGATAAGTTACACCAGCAAGTTTTCAAAATTTATGGGTATGGCATCGTTAGTTCATTTTAACCGATCATATTCAACAGTTAGCACAGAACCATCAGACAGTATCATCAAATCTTCCTGCACTATGTACCTTTCATCAAAATGATTGATGCATAGTAACTTTATAATTACTCCTGTGGATAGCTCTAAGTCATATCTGAGATTTTGTGAGATCTTTACGAAATGAAAATACACTGACGCATTTCTACGATCATAGCTACTTTTACTACCCTGGACGCAACAAGTAGATGGAATATTCGGTCACTGTCGTGTAATTCACACTCGAATTTAACGATGTATCACATCACTACATCACTACATTCAGATATGATTAACCACATCAAGAACAGAATGAAATTATCGAAGGAACAACAGGCAAACAGCCAAGATTGCTGACAGGAAATAAGGGCATGAAGCAAGGCGCTCGCTTGCACCACCCACACTGGTGACATGGCATCTCAGGTGGTGGGGGAGCAGCATGGCCTGTATATCTAGTATGGCCTTGAGCAAACTATTGGCCTCAGGAAAGTTCAAATTTGCTTGATGGTTAGCAGTGGTTTTGCTAAATAACCCAGTGAGCCTGTTTGTGTATTTCACATTCCAGTCAGATAAGAAATAAATTGACAAGAGGGTCCACTTTTTCTGAGATAAACTTTGATTTGCCTTATTCAATTTAAAGACAGCATCATAATGATGAACACAAAGGTCATGCCCATAACTTTTGTTGTTATATGTACTTTGATGTTATAATATTGTTCCTACAACAGTCTTTCTGCTAAATAGATGTGTTTTAGTTATCACATGATCTGCTTAATTTTTATTTTGGCTGATGATGGCCACTAAGTGTTTGAAACTAGTCTCATGACTAATGTAATACTATTTAATTATAGTATTGAAATTTATTTCTTATGATTGCATTTCAATATGGAACAGAATGAAATTTATAGCCTATAACAATTCCAGTCAGAAGTTAAATTTATTCTGAGTTAAGTTGTACACGGATTAGAAACATAATCGTGAGAAGTTTAGTAGTATGGTACATATTTGTCTTGAGATAGCCTAGTTATGGATATGGAAGAAGTCATGAAAGTCATGAAATGGCTTACTAATCACGATCCTACATTCAGGAAGTGGACACGCATACGCAACTATAGCATGTAGAGTTGGTGCAAATATTAAATCTCACACCTTCAACTCGAGTCGGTCTGAATCAATGCCAAGTGTCGCCGAAGTGTTGTTGAATTCAAGACAGCAGCCAAAGTCATTCTCTCACACATGGAGGTTCACCTCCGCCCACGGTCAAAGAAAACGATGTTTAACAATCCACTGGTATGAAACATGAGGCTTCAACTAACAGTTCAACATAACATGTATCCTTGAGAATAATATACTAATGCTTTAACGGGCCCCAGTGCGAATATTTTCATATTTGTCTTCTCATATTTTTTGACATTTTAACACACTGTTATGAATTAATAAGCCCCAATGGAAAATGTTTTCATATTCCTTATCACTATTTTTGCACCTTTTAATAATCTCCTCTGATCTTCATAAATGGTACATAAAGTTTGAAAACAAAGCATGAAGTATCAAGGTGGTCCCATATCCCCAGTTGGGCAGTTTTTAATTGGGTACTGAATAGTATGTTCAATACAGTAATTATGCAAGTTAATACCTGAGCCCGTCCCCAAAAGCCTGTCTTGTAATGATTAGGATCTCGGGGCAGTGAGGCTTCATATAAGATGCTCGTGAGTCGTGGCATGACTAAGTCCACGTCCATCATCATCAGCATGGCCTGGAAAAGAAAATGTTAATGAAGACTAAATAAAAAGGGGAAAAAAGGAATTCATCACACATGGAAAAGCATGCTAATAGGCAGTAACCTAACAAGCTTATGAAATTTTACTCAGGTTCATTGAAATCTGAAATTTAGAAGATCATAAATGCAATTGGAAAGTCTTGAATAGTAGCTCAGCCCAACAACTAATCATGAAAACCTACAATTTACACCAAGAGCAGTGCTAATCTAAGCCATCTGAATCATTCAAATAAATATGCAAATGTTTGTTGAGGAAGCGTGGGCAAAAATTAGAGACCCTGACCGTATTATTAGACGCACATTGAATTTTTTACATAATATGAGTTTAGGAGGTATAAAAAGCAACTAAGATTATTTTGATCCATCTAAAGGAAGCAATGTAATTTCTTCAACCATTACAGATAAGCCACAGAGTTTTAATATTAAATTTATTATTATTATTATTATTATTATTATTATTATTATTATTATTATTATTATTATTATTATTATTATTATTATTATTATTATTATTAATTTTACTGGTCAAATTGGACCACTTGAGTCTTCCATGTACACTTTTTCTTTGAAGGTTGTACTGTTTGATTCTTCCTGTCTGCCCAGTACTTCCTCATTAGTTCTGTCCGCAGTGTTCTTAATTTTCTGAAATCACTGTAGGCCTTCTGTGCATCATTTCAGTTGAAAATCTGTGATTCATAAAAAGGGTAGTAATTTTATTCTTGTTCTCGCATCTGTAATTTCGAGTCCAACTGTTTTGAGATCCTCTTGAATTTCTTTGATCTATGCCCTCCTGTCTTCCTTCCCAGATTTCTCATCACTAGTTGTCATAAAATCCTGTTTTCTGGTAAGATTAATTAATACTTTTTCTTCAAATAACCCTTTTGAGCATACGATAAATCAACTTTGGTTACTTTCCTTTGCATTCAACTTGCTTTGTTTCCGAACTTCCTTCATTTTCTGAGAATGTTGTTCCTTTTCCTCTAAGTCCATTTTCTTCCAGTTGATAATTTCTTTCTCCGCTGCAATCCTGCCTTTCGTATTACTTCTCTGAAACATGTTCTGTTTTCTATCGCATTTATTTTAATTCCAGCTTTTTTCATATCATTTTCAATTTCATTGAACCACATTGGCTTGGATTTGTAACTGTTTAATAAGATAAAGATTTGTTTAGTTAGTCTATTGTTACTCGTTCTAAAAATGTGTCCAAAAAAAAACTGGTGTCGTCTTTCCCTCATTACAGCTGTCAGTTTTTCAACTTTCAACTTTTAAATTCTATTTGACAGCAGTCTAAATTCGGCATTGTTGTTTCTTATAGGTCACAGTATTTTTCTCAAAATTCTTCTTTCAACTTTTTCTAATTTTTCAAGATCCCCAATTCTTGTAAGTTTAAGAGTTTCTGCAGCATATAAAATTTCTGGCTGGGCCACTGCTTGATAATGTCTTAATTTTAAGTTCCAGGATAGAGATTTCTTATTGTATACATTTTTTGTCATATGAAACATCCTTTCCATTTTGTTTACTCATATCTATAGCTACTTTTTTTTTTTTGTGTTGTTTGTTATCCATTAATAATAATAATGTTATTTGTTTTACGTCCCACTAACTACTGTTTGAGGTCTTCGGAGACGCCGAGGTGCCGGAATTTAGTCCCGCAGGAGTTCTTTTACGTGCCAGTAAATATACCGACACGGGGCGTTTGTTATCCATTCTCCCAGGTATTTAAAGAACTCTGACTGAGACATTATGTTATTGTTAATTGTGATTAATTAATATTAACGTTTTGTTAAATGTTCAATAAGCAGAACTAGGCCAAACTTCTCAATACTTTGTCATGCCACCTTTATATGTTATCAATGATACGATTCGGCTTGGCATACTGTTAATATAAGCTTGTACATTGTCCTGCATATGTGGATGACGATACCAGACTTGAATAATCTTTTCAATGAAACTAATTTTTGTGGTGATTTGTTTCTTTTGCCGCTTCCCTTTCCACCAGCTCCCAACATTTTCTCTCGGGTTCAAGTGCAGCGAATTTCCTGGCTAGGGTAACAAAGGGACATTTTCTTCCTGCTACATGGTTTTTATTGATTGCACTGTGTGGCATGGAGCTCCGTTTTGCATAAACACAAATGGTTCTCCATTAAGTAACAATTTTTTATACGGGGTACGAGCCTCTTACTTAACACCTCCTTGTACTGGTCTTGCGGCATTGATCCCTCAACCACATACAAACGTCCAGTGCCTTTCCCACTGATGACAGACCAAACCATGACTCTGATGGAATGTTTCACAATCAGGATAGTACTTTTCAACAGGGCACCTTCATACAAACTGAGATTTATTTGCCAAAGTTTTGAATGTGGACTCGTCACTAAAGCAAACCTGAAATAAAATGAAGTAGCCATTAAGATTTGATTAAGGAATGGCCTTGAACTCAGAAAATACATTTACCACTACTGCATATAGGCAAATACTGTACACTTCAATGATACTCACCAATTTCCAGACGTCCAAATCTTGATACTTTAGCTCCTTTGCCCATGCAAGATGTTTTGACTACATAGCAACAGTTAATTTTGGCTTCCTTAATTCATTTAGATTTCAGCTGATGCTTAATTATTTGGATGATTTTATTTATTGATTCGCTATTGTATCATTTATATTTGGCCATTTGTATATTTAAGTAAAGAAGGAAAATCCAAGAAAGATTAAGCAATTTCCCCTTTTAAAAATGCAAGTGTCCACCACATAACTAATACATTTAAGAGACAGAATCTAAGAATAGCTTTCAAAACTTCCTGTTAAAACTCAACCCTTTTGCACAATACCAAATCCATCAACAAAAACTATAAATACAACCATTCAGGTGTATACAGAATGGAATGTACCGACTGAGGAGCAAGTTATGTGGGACAAACTGCCAGAAGTTACATTACTCGTTACACTGAACATATTGCAACCGTATCGGACAGCTACGGGATTCTCTCGGTCTCAGCCGGACACGACTTCACGACATCGCTATCGCCGCAATACGAGGTTCAGTGACCATACTCCGTAATCATCTATATAACATTTGAAGAACCGTATTGCAAATTTACTCCTGAGCCTTGTGGTGATTTTTCTACCTGGCCCACTAGCAAAGTCAACAGTAACTTAGAAGACAAAATACTGTGTAGTCGACATACTTTGTCCTTGTGACAGCCTCCGCATGGCGGAAGTTGTAATAATAAAAAATAACATGTAGTTAAATAGATAGTTTGCCCCTTTCCTACTTTTATTTCTTCTCCATGTGGTGCTTCTCAACGCAAATTCCAGGATGTAGTCCAAGTTTCTTGGTGCAGGTGTGGAAAAAATACAGTTTCACTTCTTCAACCCTTTTTCTGCCTGTTACTGCACACTGCACAATCTCTGGAATTTCCCTTGGTGTTTGAATATATGAAGTTAGGCTCCCCATTCAGCCGTTCTTCATTACTGGTTGATGGTTGCCGTCTCTTGTTGCCGTTTCGGTTACGCATATCATCAACCAACTCTCGTACCAGTTCTTTCCTGTATTGCCTTTACCTCAGTGGCTTCTGTTGCTGTGATTTCCTCTCCATGTTGAATAATAAGAAGCTGTTCACCACACAAGTATCCAGCAACCAGAAGAAAAGTTTACATCACCATCTGCAAGATTTCTGCCCAAAATTATATGTTGACGTATAGTGGACAGATATGTCCACTCCTCCTATATGGTCAGTGCATTCACAAATCATTACAGGTTTCAGAATAGCATCAACATCCTTCCTACTTTTAGGTGTGTATTGCTGCATGCTGATATTATGCCAAGTACTCAACAGTGATACAATCCTTTTGTCCTTCCATGAAAGAGCAACCATTTTATCTTCCTTCCTGAATGCCACATCATGCTGCTTCATCTTCTTCAAAGCGGTTGATTTCACTTGAGTTGGCAATCCTTTCCTGTTTGTATTCACTGTTCCCATTATGTGAAACCCTAATTTCAGCAGTTCCTCTGCCAGATCACAACTGGTATAGAATATATCGGTGTAGATATGGAAGCCAGCAGTACCATTGATATTCTGAAGCATCTGTTGACATAACTGAAGAACAATTCTCGTTGTAAACAGATGATTCGGATGTGTTAGTGCATTTCTTGTGAAAACACCGTAGTATGGAATGAATGAGCACACAAATGCTGTCTTTGAATCTGCTGCTACAAATATATGCATTCCCCACTTAGTCGGTTTCTGGAGATGGTAACACTTGAAAATGATGGGTCCTTTGAAGCCCACCGTGCTTTCATCTATAGAAATATTATGCGCTGGAACATAATACTCTGTAAATTTCCCTTCCAAATAGTCCACTACATTATGTATTTTGTCACCCCTAGTTCTAGTAGCAGCAAGACTAGGAGAGCACACATGAAACATCCAAAAAATGGTTAGAAAACTGTCTCTGGAACACACATCTTTGAAAAATGAGCCTTTGTCTACCCAATCTTCAGCAAAATAAACCTTTATATCTGCTTTAGGATTCATGCCCATATTGAGTGCCACACCAAGAAAAGCACTCATTTCTGTGATTGTCACATCAATCAAATTAGCCCAGATGCTCCCCTCTCTCTCAATGGTGTATTCATTTGTATTTTTTCTCTTGCATAGCGGTTAGTCTCATCAACAATTTGTTGTAACAATTCTTGCAAAAAAAAAAAAAAAAAATAGTTTAAAAAATTCAACGGGAGTAGATGGTTTCTTACATGCAGGAGGTGAGAAGCCACCAATCAAAGTGTGTGGTTTCTTTACAAAGTTTGGATCAGCTGGACAATAAACTCTTCAACCACTGTCTGGTTCACTACTATTTGATATCGCTTTCATTCTCACTTTCAACTACTTCTATTTCACTAGAATTGTCATCATCACTCTCAGAAACATCGAATTCACTGTCCACAACTGATAATTCGTCATCACTGCTGTCAATTTCATCTAAAAATCGAGCTATATCAGATGAAGTAGCACTACCCTGTCTGCACGCCGCCATTTTCACAGCTGGCTAACGTAAACAGCTCATTATTTATTTACCTGTAAAACTCGTTAAACAATGTTTTTAACACATTTAGCAGGCTGTGACACTGCTAAAAGTTCTATACAATAGATACTACAGATAGCAGCAGCATACGTAATTGCTTCACGCACATAAATATTTACCATGGAAACAGCTGGCGGGTATATTCCGACATACGTCCAGAACAAGAAACTAGGATGTTAGAAAATGTCTGACAGTCATCTGCTGACGGTTAATGCTGTTAAATACAACAGATTTTCTTCAATAGGGCAACACATGGCAAAGTCAAAACACAAATTTTCTGATATTGAAGGTGATATGAAAATCTTGGAAACAACTTCTAAAGATACTTTTCTCAATATTATTGAAGAATTTTACATAGAGATGGTCCAATTTGTCAATCCAAGTCACAACCTTAATGAGATAACAGATAAAACAAATATTCTCTATGATGAAACTACATTACTTAAAAACTTCTATTACTTGAAAAACACCAATAAACAGCAACAAAAACACGTGATCAAAATCCCGCAGGACCCATCCCCCTACCCAAACTACTCCTCCACGTCTCCCCCCCTATCCCTCCCACCTTCCTCTCCACTGTGCCAAGCATTAGCCCTCGCCGCACAAGGAGCAGTACGCAGGACGCCTCCAACAGGACTACAAATAACCAACCTGACAAACGAGAGAGTAAGTCACACAGAGATTTCTCACTTACCCACAATATTCAATATGTATTCTCTAACACTACCTTTCTGTTTCATTTTAGACATCCCACACAACTAGAAGACCGCTAACAACAGCTCACAATTTAAGCACCTATAAAAAGGGATGTTCTCACCTATTCCAACTATACAACAATATACAAGCAACAAGACATCATACTCAGCTTTATATCAATAAGCACTTGCGTTTAAAGTGGAACAAGTTTTTAAACCATTTTACTTCAATACTGCGACAACCTTGTTTGCACGAAATTTTAACCACTCTCATTTTACCACAGATTTTTATACAAACACTAGCAGCTATCCACACTTCGCTCGCACAGATTTTGTAATTTGTTAAAAGTAATCGTTCCTCAGTACAGTACTAAGACATTATCTGAAAATTGCTACAGTATAAAAACTCACTGAAAAATTCAGTTTCATTTACCCCAGAAACTCTTTGCAAACCACGTTTGTGGTATTGCCTTTGGGAACTAAGATGACCATGCGACATAGATCTGTACACGTGAGAAACATTCTTCTCCCGAGTTCAAAAAAATGTTTCTTTATTTTTAAAAGAGATTCCGAATACCTATCTCCACATCTGTAACATCTTCAGTTTTTGAGATGTAAGTATCCCCATAAAAATTAATTCAACTCTTTTTCCACTTCTTTTCACCCCTGTTAAGTGCTTTTGTCCGAAAATAAAAACATGTTCCTGAATTTTTAAAGGACTTTCCAAATACCAGGTTTCATGTCTGTAACATCATGTCAAGTTTTTACTTATATTCTGTAGATATATCAGTACTCAATTTAAATAAGTTCACCCGCTTTTTCAATTCATTTCATCCCCTTAAGTGGATTTTCTGAAAAATAAATAAAAGTATTTCTTTATTTTCAATAGAGATTCCAAATACCTGTTTCACATCTGTAACATCTTCAGGTTTTGAGATATAAGTATCCACATCAAAACAAATCAACTCCTTTTTTCACCCCCCACCCCTAATGTCTCTTTTTTTTAATTTTTAAAGTAGATTCCAAATACCAATTTTCACATCTGTAACCTTTCACCTCCATTCACTCTCCCTCATTAAGCAAATTTTCCAAAAACAAAACAATATGTAGTTCTTAATTTATAAAGGAGCTCCCAAATCAATTAACAGGACTGAAACATATTCAGTTTTTGAGATATACGTATCCTCATATAAAAGAATTCAACTCCTTTTTGGACCAACCACCCCCCTCACCCTATTTGATCCTCTCACCAAAAACGCGTGTTGCTTTATTTTTAAAGGAGATTCGAAATATCAATTTTCAGTCTATAATATAAATTCGTTTTTGAGATGTAAGTACCCTCATACAAACAATTCGACTAAATTTGCAATTCATTCAAAATACCCCCTCCCCCCCAAGTTTTTTTTTTTTTTTTTTTTTTTTTGAAAGAAGACTCCAATTTTTATGTCTTAACGTCTTACATTTTTCAGATATAAGTATCTACATAAAATAATTCACCGCCTTTTTTTACTACTCTTCCCCAAGTTGATTTTCCCCCCAAAATGAGTGTTTCTTAATTTTTTAAAGGAAGACCAAATACCAATTTTCATGTCTGTAACATCTTCAGTTTTTAAGATATAAGTATCACCATAAAAATAATTCAATTTCTTCACTTCCTTTCACCCTCCCCACTTAATCCTTTCAAGGGACCACATAAAAAAAAACTTCTTAAAGCAGGAAACTTCTTAAAAGGGGTAACGCCCAAAAACTTATTCTGTACTTTGACATACATGTGAAACACACAGCCGACAGATTTCCTTGTTTGTGAACAATACCGAAATAGGCTGATATATATGAGCTGTTAAAAGAAAGCCACAATATAAATACAGTATTAGAATATCACGACATGTATTTTTGGAGATAAAGTAAAATACTGTAATTGAACATACTGTATTATAAAAATTCTTGATAAGAGAAAGGAACATATTATATAAAACCTTGTACAAGAGATAAAAGAAATACTAAGAACATGAAAACGGTAGATGGTGACCATACTTTATGTAAATTCCATACTGCATTAGACATTAAATACATTTCCAAACACAACAATCTAGGCTCCTACTTGGAAAAGAAATTGTCCAGGGTTGACTGTTTTTAGGTTTTTACTGCTTTCTTGAACTATAAACCACCGAGCTGGATAGCTGCAGTCGCAAGTGTGGCCAGTATTCAGTATTCAGGAGATAGTGGGTTCGAACCCCACTGTTGGCAGCCCTGAAGATGGTTTTCCATGGTTTCCCATTTTCACACAAGGCAAATGCTGGGGCTGTACCTTAATTAAGGCCATGGCTGCTTCCTTCCCATTCCTAGCCCTTTCCTGTCCCATCGTCACCGTAAGACCAATCTGTGTCGGTGCGACGTAAAGCAACTTGCAACAAACTATAAACCTCCCACATTCCCTTCCATGTGTTCTGAGGCACACTGACTGAACTTTCCATAAACCGCCTCAGTTTTTCACACCCCCCGACATCTTCAAGTCAACAGCAGCAGACGGGACATCGCAACTTATTCTTAGAGATTCTTAGAACCTATTCATAGGCCTATATCGCCCCTGCATTCCTACTAGTTGTCACGGCCACGGGCGTAGTTTCTGGCTGTGTTGCAAGTACCGCATGGACAAGCCGATATTGAGTTTATTTTCCTGCTTTAATCTTCTTCATGCTAAAGGTTATGAAGAAAAGAAAAGCAGGTTCGAAGTTGCAGAAATGAGTGCATGGGAAAGTATTGGGGTATTACGTGCGAGTGATAAAGGCACAGTAGCAACACTAACACATCTAAATGTAAACAGTTTCTTTCCCCGCGAGAATTTTATTTCATGTCTCCTCATCCTTGTGCTACGTTCTAATAATGCAATGTAATAATTACGAGTGACATGATAATACAATGTTTAGCTCGTATAAAGGTAAAAATAAAAATATCTTTCAATTTTACGCCAACACGTGGTATCGCAATGACTCTGAGTGCGTGTATCAGGCCCCCTCTCACCAACACCCAGCTGGTTATCAACATTCGTTCAACTTCGTAGACGATCGGGATCTTTCGGCCAGCTGTTTGGCGGCATAATATATATCGGCTAGCAAGTCGGCTGCATTCATTCTCTTTGGTCGGCTGTTTCCTGCACAGAGTCGGGATGTTTCTTCGTTTCGTAATAGTTTATTCACCTAACTAATAATGGACACGGAAAATCTTATCAGTTTAGTTCCAAAACGTAATTTCCTCTACGACAAGACCCATAACCATTATTGCAACAACAACGTAAGAGAGAGTGTCTGGAAGGAAATAAGCAAGGGAATGTAAACAAAACAGGTTAGAATATTCAATTTGGTGGTAGATTAGGCCTATACAGTACTTTATTTTGCAATTATTATTGACCTTATTTCGAATCATATTATCATGTTGGGAGTCCATATACAGTACGGTATGTCAGTACGATAATTGACATGGCTTGGAATGTACAATATTTACCGTGAACAATTTTGTGAGTGGCATTCCCTACGGTTGTCGTTCATGCATTCCTAACAAACAGTATGGTAATGCACAAGAAGCTGCTGTGTTGTGGACAAATACATTTTTCGGTTTTTAATTAATGTTGAATCCACCTCAATTAATGACTTCACCCTGTCGCGGCACGCAACTCACTGCATTAATGTTTTATCCAACCATCCACTGCTTGCTTTGTGTTTCCCGCGTAGAATCCCATTCGATTCTATTCTGCCTGATGCAAACGGTGCAGTGGACATTACGACTGATGGGTTCGATTCGATTCCACAAGGTGAGAGTGAGCTTCTGGTGGTGGTGTTGTCACAGCGTGACGTCATATGGCCTTGGCAAGCCCGGAGAGGCTCCATGACAGGCGCAAACGGTCTACCACAGGGTTCAACTTGCACGGGGACTGGAGGGTTCTAACCACGAGCTGCTTTGAGCGGACGTTTTCTATCTCAAGGGGATCTAAAATTTGAACTGTTTAACCGGGAAATATATTTACAACAGAACACTTTAAGCGGGATAAATATACATATATCTTAATGCAACCGATCAAGGGACCAAGAATATCACACTTCTTAAGCGGGAAAACGTCTTATGCGGGAACTTCTTAACCGAGTTTCACTGTATTTGTAAGTCCTGATTTCTCCCAACTCGTATTTTATTTCTGTCGGCATTCTTCATATTTTAAAACCTGGTATTAAGTACTGGTTGCAACAATATATACAGGAATGAACTACAAAATTAATGAACGTATGGTATTTACATGACACAAAATCATGTTTTTTACTTTCTTAATGGTATGTCTTGAGTGTGTGGAAGCGTTCAAAGGAAATGCTTGGATGGAGCCCTGCCTGCTTATCCAACCAGTCTTCACTAAAATAATCCTGCATTTCTGCCTTACTGTTCATCCCCTGTTGATAATTACAGCAATAAATGCCTTCAGCTCTTCTAAATTCACAGCTTTCCAAGAAAACCAGATAGAGCTCTCCTGAAGTGGAGTATTTTGCTGTATTTTCATTTCAGCAAATTTGTTTGTCTCATGGACAATAGACGTTATCAACTGATCAGTAAAAAGTAGCTACCAGTACTCTATTTCTATTTTAGGCCTATTGCCACAACTCATCAATCATCATGAATCACTGACTAATATGTAAGAAAATTTGGCTAATCCTGCATCACCCATTCTCCACTATCTCCAAGATATGCTTGAAGTCAGCGCGGTATGATTGGGACCGGAACGACTCAAAATACAATCACATCCTCCATGATTTCTTGCGACCCTGATATCAATATCGTCATTTGAATCACTAATGGATATATCACTTTCATGACCAGATTCACTTTTCATGGTCACTATCATCAAAATCAGCCGAAGAGACTCAAGAACCTCTGCTTCGGTCAGACTGTGCGCCGCCATGTTGCTTCACGCGACTGCTTTCCATTGTCAATGAATTGGAGCAATTTTCCCAAACAAAGAGAAACTAAAACACACCTATTTGGTTTCTTTCGGATTCTGGAAGGGACCAGCACTTACGAAACAAAGTACAAAAGCCCTGCATCCTGGGTAACCTAGCAATGAACGGCGAAACATTGTGTAGTCTCAGGGTCAACACACGAGCTATAACGCTAAATGGCGGCTGTCGACTGACACACGAGCGGAAGGGGTTAGTGAATTTTTCAAAAACTAAAAATACGTGTTTATTTAAAAAGGAACTTCCAAATACTGATTATTATGACTGTAATATCGTCATTTTTGTAGATATATGTATCCTCATAAAAATATTCCAACTCCTTTTTCACTCAAGCCTCCCCCCCCCCCCCCCTCGTTGATTTTTCCTCAAAAATGGATGTTTATTTATTTTTAGAGGAGATTCCAAATACCAATCTTCACATCTGTAACATCTTCAGTTTTTTTTTATTGATTTAAGTATCCTCACACAAATAATTAAACTAATTTTTCAATTCTTACATCCCTCTAATTGGATTTTTCAAAAACAAAAGAATACAAGTTTCTTTATTTTTAAAGGAGATTCCACATAGTAACTTCACGTATGCAACATCTTTAGTTTTTGAGACATAAATAACCTCATACAAGGAATGCAACTAATTTTTTAATCCCCCCCCTCCCTTTCCAGTATTCAGGGGATTTTTCCTAAAGCAAAGGAATACGTATTTCTTTATTTTTAAAGGAGACTCCAATTCCCAATTTTCACCTCCGTAACATCTTCAGTTTTTGAGATATCACTATTCTAATAAGAGGAATTACACCCCTTCTTCAGTCCTTTTTACCACCCCCTTAAGTGGCTTTTCCGAAAACAATAAAATACATGCATATTTATTTGAAAAGAGATTTAAAATACCAATATGCATGTCTGTAACACGTCAAGTTTATGAGATGTTCTGTAGATATTCTCATTTTAAGAATTCACCCCCTTTTTCAGTTCCCCTTAAATGGAATTTCCAAAAATAAATCATCTTTGTTTCTTTACTTTTACAGGAGATTTCAAATACCAATTTTTACGTCTGTAACAATGTATGTTTCTGAGATATACTGTAGATACAGATTTTTTTTTAATTCACCCTCTTTGTCACTCCTGTTCACCCCCATTAATTGGATTTTCCAAAAAAAGGTACGTATTTCTTTATTTTTTAAAGGAGATTCGAAATACTAATTTTCATGTCTGTGACCACTTCAGTTTTTGAGATATAAGTATGCTCATAAAAGGTATTCAACCCTTTTTCACCTCCCTTGAGGGGATTTTCAGAAAACAAAAAAATTTGTGTTTATTTTTAAAGGAGATCCTATATATCAATTTTTACGTCTGTAAACTATTAAGTTTTTGAGATACAGATATGCTCATTCAAACAATTACACCCCCTTTTCACCCCCTTAGCAACAGAATATTAAAAAATCCTCCCTTAGTGAGCACCTAGACTCTAATATAAATATATCCCCAAAATTTATTTCTTTATGTTCAGTAGTTTTGGCTTGGTGGTGAATCAGTCTGTCAGGACATGTTATTTTATATACATTTTATTAGCACAAATACAAAGTTATATAAATGAAGTCTCTCAGCATCAGTACTAGACATTAAGGCTAACACACATAATCTTAAAGTGAAAGAAGATTATTACCAAAATATTAGCAAAATACAAGAACAGTGCAAGTAAATTTTGATTGTAGAACTCTAGACATGAAAGCTTAATATCCAAATAACTACTATCAATAATTTAAAAAAAGGATAAATAACAAATTAAATTTTCAAACTGATAAGGACCAGTTAGGATTTGAGGAAGGGATGGGAACAAGAGAAACCATCTTAGCTCTCTTGAACAATATTAGAAAGGAGGTTGGAGATGAATAGGAACACCTATCTAGTGTTTGTAGATATTGAAAGGGATTTCAGTAATGTGAGTTGGGACAAACTGTTTGAAATTCCCAAAGCTACAGGTTTGGACTGGAAAGAGAGAGGGCTGATACTGCAACTCTATGAAGGGCAGACCACAATGGTAGATACCGGAGGGAGTATCCAGAAAACAAAAATCAGGAAAGGTGTAAGGCAGGGCTGCTCTGATGCAAGTGCAATAACAGGTATAACTTGAAAACAATATTTCTCTCATCCATGGGTAACTAATGTAGATATCGAGCTTGAATAATAATAATAATAATAATAATAATAATAATAATAATAATAATATGTATATATAATATATATAATTAGAAGGCTTATCAGAAATGGCTCCAAACAAGGGCCGAGGCAGACAGGGATTTGTACATAGATGAAAGAAACAGAGCGAAACAAATACTTGTTTAATCCAAAAAGTCATGGGAAGATTTTGGTAACAACCTGGAAAGGCTAGGTCAAGCAGCAGGGAAACCTTTCTGGACAGTAATAAAGAATCTTAGGAAGGGAGGGGAAAAAGGAAATGAACAGTGTTTTGAGTAATTCAGGTGAACTCATAATAGATCCCAGGGAATCACTGGAGAGGTGGAGGGAATATTTTGAACATCTTCTCAATGTAAAAGGAAATCATCCTGGGGCCTATTCCACAAAAGTATGGTCTTGTACATTACAAGTAAATTCTCTAGTAACTTGTACAAATACCAGAGTTTCTGTTCCACAAAGGAATTTTCTACAGTTGTACTTTACTACTCCATACTTACAAATTACCAGTGAATTTTTATAGGTATGTTCCACAAAAGTACTAGTACTTGTAACTTACTGGTGAATTGGGAAGTATTCTCTACCAAAGGACAATAATAAATAAACCTACTAGTGCTATTTAAATATACTTATTTTACATATAATTTGATAAATATGTGGTCTAGAAGTAGTGACAGTGATGGAGATGAAAATGAAAACTACCGTCTGTATAGAGAAAGAATAAACTTCCAGTTTAAGACTGTATTTGAATACAATGAGCGTTTTAGGTTAAGCACAATACAAGTGGAAGAACTTTTGATGGATATTGGGCATAGGTTAGAACATCGTGCAAACAGAAATAAATCTCTCTCTGCTAAACAACAGTTACTAACAACACTACATTGGCTAGGAAATGGTGGTCAGTACCATGGTATTGCAGATATGCATGGGATGGCAAAATCTTCAGTCTGTAGGTCAATACATTCTGTGGTAGCTGCAATAAATTATATAAAATTTCCTCAAATTGTTCGGTGGCCTGAAAATACTGAGCAAATAGTGCAAGACTTCTACAATATAGCTCAAATGCCTCAAGTTGTGGGCTGTGTAGATGGAACTTTGGTGAACATTGATGCACCCCATGTTCATGAAGGGCAGTATGTTGACTGGTATGGAAAGCATTCTATTAACTGTATGCTTGTATGTTGGCCAGATATGAAGTTCTATTATGCCAGCGCAAATTGGCCAGGTAGCGTCCATGATGCTCGTGTCCTTCGAAACAGCAATCTCTTTCGAATGATGGAGCAAGGTTGGAGACCCTTTCCGCAGTCAGTATTGCTTGGCGATTCTGCTTATCCTTTGAAGGATTGGCTTATTACACCTAAACTGGTCGATTTAGATGAACTCAGAGTGCAGAGGTTTAACAGGGCCCATAAGAGTACAAGAAGATTAACTGAAAATGCTATTGGTATTCTCAAAGATAAATTTCCCTGTCTTAACCATTTGCGAGTACATCCTGTTTTTGCAGCTACCATTTTCAAATGCTGCGTAACACTATGTAACGTTTCTCATGGAGAGTTACAAATCAATGCAATAGACCTGCAGGAAAACAACGTTGTGGATGACTTACCTGAGCCAGAAGATGAAGATTCCCTATGGGAATCAACATCTACATCAGGTGAAGAACTTGCCGAACCAGCTGTAGCTTACAGAAGAGATCGGCTAATTAACACTTTTCAGTGAAAGTGAGTGATAATTCATCTGTATATCCAATTTATTAAAAACTATTAAGTACTAAATACTATATTGAAATAATACACTTCAAGTTATATTATTACGATATTGTTAAAGAAATGCAAAAACTAATCTAAGACATTAAGACCTAACTTTTAACCTATTACTTAGTATTGCTATTTTAATCAATCACTACTTCACAACCTTCTTCTAAAACTACAACACTGTCCACAGATAATTCAGGATAATATTTTTTATCTGTGTCAGATGGCTGAACGCAAAATTGCTTTTCCATTGCTAGCACTTCAAGGGCTAATTTTCTGTTTTTTAGGGTGAAGAAATCTATCTGCAAATCAATCTTCCTCCTTTTCTTTTCTGCCATGCTTTCTTCATGACTCTTACTGTTTTCCTTGGTTGCCTCTGTTCACTGCAGGAAAATGTTGGGGTGGAGATATCTACAACAGCTGTTGAGGGTGATTCATCGTAAGATTCTGGGACACTGAGGCTGTCAACGGAAGGTGAATTTTTTCCAAGAATGTCCAAAACTTTATTGTCAATATCAGTCAATTTGGCATGTTTTCCACCACCTGTGCCAGTCTGCCTTTGATTATCAATCCTTGCCTACAAAAAAGAACTGTTATGTAGTAAATGTTAATATACACTGACTGACAGAGCAAATGCAACACCAAGAAGGAGTGGTTCAAAAGGGATTAAAGTTGGGGAAAAAACAGAGACGGCACAGACGAATAATTGATGTTTATTTCAAACCGATATGCAGGTTACACAATGCGCACGGCATCGACTCAGTAGGATGTAGGACCACCGCGAGCGGCGATGCACGCAGAAACACGTCGAGGTACAGAGTCAATAAGAGTGCGGATGGTGTCCTGAGGGATGGTTCTCCATTCTCTGTCAACCATTTGCCACAGTTGGTCATCCGTACGAGGCTGGGGCAGAGTTTGCAAATGGCGTCCAATGAGATCCCACACGTGTTCGTTTGGTGAGAGATCCGGAGAGTACGCTGGCCACGGAAGCATCTGTACACCTCGTAGAGCCTGTTGGGAGATGCAAGCAGTGTGTGGGCGGGCATTATCCTGCTGAAACAGAGCATTGAGCAGCCCCTGAAGGTACGGGAGTGCCACCGGCCGCAGCACATGCTGCACGTAGCGGTGGGCATTTAACGTGCCTTGAATACGCACTAGAGGTGACGTGGAATCATACGCAATAGCGCCCCAAACCATGATGCCGCGTTGTCTAGCGGTAGGGCGCTCCACAGTTACTGCCGGATTTGACCTTTCTCCACGCCGACGCCACACTCGTCTGCGGTGACTATCACTGACAGAACAGAAGCGTGACTCATCGGAGAACACGACGTTCCGCCGTTCCCTCATCCAAGTCGCTCTAGCCCGGCACCATGCCAGGCGTGCACGTCTATGCTGTGGAGTCAATGGTAGTCTTCTGAGCTGACGCCGGGAGTGCAGGCTTCCTTCAACCAATTGACGGGAAATTGTTCTGGTCGATATTGGAACAGCCAGGGTGTCTTGCACATGCTGAAGAATGGCGGTTGACGTGGCGTGCGGGGCTGCCACCGCTTGGCGGCGGATGCGCCGATCCTCGCGTGCTGACGTCACTCGGGCTGCACCTGGACCCCTCGCACGTGCCATATGTCCCTGCGCCAACCATCTTAGCCACAGGCGCTGCACCGTGGACACATCCCTATGGGTATCGGCTGCGATTTGACGAAGCGACCAACCTGCCCTTCTCAGCCCGATCACCATACCCCTCGTAAAGTCGTCTGTCTGCTGGAAATGCCTCCGTTGACGGCGGCCTGGCATTCTTAGCTATACACGTGTCCTGTGGCACACGACAACACGTTCTACAATGACTGTCGGCTGAGAAATCACGGTACGAAGTGGGCCATTCGCCAACGCCGTGTCTCATTTATCGTTCGCTACGTGCGCAGCACAGCAGCGCATTTCACATCATGAGCATACCTCAGTGACGTCAGTCTACCCTGCAATTGGCATAAAGTTTTGACCACTCCTTCTTGGTGTTGCATTTGCTCTGTCAGTCAGTGTAATTACCCTAATTAAAATTGTGATTAAACTAAATTAAAATAATCCTAATTGAAGAATTTAAATAAAAACGTACTTACTAGTGTCACCTTCTTGAAATTAGGCCAGAATATATCTCTTACGTACATCCAACTTTTCCCCTCAAAAGCTCCATGAGCTTTTCCCACGTCAAATATTTCCATCCAGCCATTTACTTTGTCTTGTTTTTTCAGACTCTCGCTGAATGCGCCGAAAAGAATATCTTTTCTTCTTTCTATTTCCTTCAAAAGGAATAACTTTGCTTCTCTTGACACCATTTTCACAATTCTTGCAGAGTTTGCAATTTCGTAATAATTAAGTTTGGCGCCGAATATCGTTACTAGCGGCATCTGCTGCCTAATATGACACGACTATCGCGGAACACAAGCGAGCATGCGAGGATCGCGGAAGAACAGAACAGAATTTCCTATCATCAAAGAAACAAACTGAAAAATAACATTGTAGCATTACGAAATTCACAGAAATATTAGAGTTCTTTGAATGTTTGCCGCATAACTTACCTTAAAATACGATATTACGATAAATGAGACACACATAACCTAATTTTATGAACGGAATACGAAGATGAACAGCTGATTCATGTTATGACATAGTATGTTTATTGATATGTCGTCACTTGTAAAACTTGTAACAATTCACTGGTAATATACAAGAGACTTTCAATCTTTTGTGGAACAGAAATGTACAACTCCATACATTACAAGAACCCACACTAGTAACTTGTAATGTACAAGACCATACTTTTGTGGAATAGGCCCCTGGTGGTGTTGCGAACAGCCAAGCTCATGGGGAGGAGGAAAATGATGTTGGTGAAATTATGCTTGAGGAAGTGGAAAGGATGGTAAATAAACTCTATTGTCATAAGGCAACAGGAATAGATGAAATTAGACTTGAAATGGTGAAGTATAGTGGGAATGCAGGGATGAAATGGCTTCATAGAGTAGTAAAATTAGCATGGAGTGTTGGTAAGGTACCTTCAGATTGGACAAAAGCAGTAATTGCATCTATCTATAAGCAAGAAAACAGGAAGGATTGCAACAACTATCGAGGTATCTCACTGATTAGTATACGAGGCAAAGTATTCACTGGCATCTTGGAAAGGAGGGTGCCATCAGTTGTTGAGAGGAAGTTGGATGAAAACCAGTGTGGTTTCAGACCACAGAGAGGCTCTCAGGATAGGATTTTCAGTATGCGCCAGGTAACTGAAAAATGCTACGAGAGGAATAGGCACTTGTGTTTATGTTTCGTACATCTAGAGAAGGCATATGACAGGGTACCGAAGGAAAAGATGTTCACTATACTGGGGGACTATGGCATTAAAGGTAGATTATTAAAATCAATCCAAGGCATTTATGTTGACAATTGGGCTTCAGTGAGAATTGATGGTAGAATGAGTTCTTGGTTCAGGGTACTTACAGGGGTTAGACAAGGCTGTAATCTTTCACCTTTGCTGTTCGTACTTTACATGGATCATCTGCTGAAAGGTATAAAATGGCAGGGAGGGATTCAGTTAGGTGGAAATGTAGTAAGCAGTTTGGCCTATGCTGACGACTTGGTCTTAATGGCAGACTGTGCCGAAAGCCTGCAGTCTAATACCTTGGAACTTGAAAATAGGTGCAATGAGTATGGTATGAAAATTAGCCTCTTGAAGACTAAATTGATATCAGTAGGTAAGAAATTCAACAGAACTGAATGTCAGACTGGTGATACAAAGCCAGAACAGGCAGATAATTTTCAAGTATTTATGTTGTGTGTTCTCCCAGGGTGGTAATATAATAAGTGAGATTGAATCAAGGTGTCGTAAAGCTAATGCAGTGAGCTCACATTTGCGATCAACAGTATTATGTAAGAAGGAAGTAAGCTCCCAGACAAAAATACCTTTACATCGGGCTGTTTTCAGACCAACTTTGCTTTATGGGAGCGAAAGCTGGGTGGACTCAGGATATCTTATTCATAAGTTAGAAGTAACAGACATGAAAGTAGCAAGAATGATTGCTGGTACAAACAGGTGGGAACAATGGCAGGATGGTACTCGGAATGAGGAGATAAAGGCTAATTTAGGAATGAACTCGATGGATGAAGCTGTACGCATAAACCGGCTTCGGTGATGGGGTCGTGTGCGGCGAATGGAGGAGGATAGGTTACCTAGGAGAATAATGGACGCTGCTATGGAGGGTGAGAGAAGTAGAGGTAGACCAAGACGACGATGGTTAGACTCGGTTTCTAACAATTTAAATATAAGAGGTATAGAACTAAATGAGGCCACAACACTAGTTGCAAATCGAGGATTGTGGCAACGTTCAGTAAATTCTCAGAGGCTTGCAGACTGAATGTTGAAAGGCATAGCAGTCTATAATGATAATGTATGTATGTATTTATTATTATTATTATTATTATTATTATTATTATTATTATTATTATTATTATTATTATTATTATTATTATTATTATTATGTGCGTATGGACCCAATGGATCACGCAAAGCTCTAACGATTCTGTTTTCTGAGTTGCCAAACAGCTCTCATCCTTTCTCCGTGGATCCTTTTTCGTTCTTCTGTCCACTTTGCTCCAGTCTTCTTTTTCACTTCGTTCTCTGGTTGCACTTTCCATCCATTAATTTTTTTCCTATAAAGGTTTCTGTCCGCGGTGTCATTTGGGTTTATCTGGGCTTTTTCCAGATCCTTCTTCACTTCTAGTACCCATGGAATATTTTTTAGATATTATTATTATTATTATTATTATTATTATTATTATTATTATTACAAAATGTGTACATGCGATATTATCATGTTCTTTTTGAGGTTATGTTATGAAACAGGCACTGCATACAAACATTTATATCAGTTCAGTTAATGTAAATACCTATAAATTAATATGATAATTTATTCTTACCTGTGTAAATTGTAATCCATAATTGTGAAACACACTGTAACTTCTAGAATATAAGGTGATGATAACAATTGAGAATACTCCAACCATTATAATCTGTGTATTATGCACTCTTGAGTTTTTGAGAAGATATGTTTTTGTAAAGTAACTGTCTAGACGCTGCCCAGGCACCTATATAAACAGACGATCTTGACGGTGAAGTTAGTTACTGCTGAGTTATTGACAAAGAGTTAAAGACTGGAAGTTATTCTCATGTTGACATGACATAATTGAAGTCTCCATATTGAAGTGACATGCTTACGCAGTCATCTGTCTTGAACTGTGTTGGAAAGTTGTGATCTCCATATGCAGCTATTGGTAGTTGTTTTTAATAATGGCAGCTTTGTTGATATTCTCGAAGTGAAGGGTTTGTTGTGATGCTGTGATTAAGGTTATGTGTGTGTTAATTTGTGAATATATGTAAATTAAATTAATTGTACCAACTTACAGCATCTCGTGTGCATCTGGATACATTATCTCTCACCATACCTTTTTAATGTATCCACTGAAGAAGCCATAAATAAATTTAAGGCAAATACCAAAGGAGTATACGTAAATGGGCACCATATCCAATGTATTTGATTTGTAGATGACATAGCAATTATAGCAGACTACGAGAAAGATGCTGAACGTATTGTCAAGAGCACTAGCAGATTCACGCTTAAATATTTATGTCAAGAAGACCAAGATATTAGTTGTGAGTAAACATCCTGAATGAATTCACACCAACATTAAGCTTCCGCAAGAAATAAATTTCATAATGAATTCGTATTGTCGGCCTCAATAAGAAATAAGGTCTAACTGATTGACTCCACCTTTACAATACAATAAATATTCTCTTTTTATTTTATTTTAAGAAAAGGAACATGTTTCGTCTCTTCTATTATGAGACATCTTCAGCGTAAGCTATTATTTAAAAACATACAATCTTAATACTACAAACAATTACATATATTAGAATGCTGAAGAGTCAAGGTGACTCCATCTGTCACATTTAAACACGGATTTTTAAAAACACAGTTCATGTAAGCCTTAAAACCAATTATTTAGCTGATAAAAGTCCCACTGAGTTTTAATGTACAAAATGAATTGAAAAGATGGTCACAGCATGCTAAAATCAGAGTTCAAACTTGAAGTCTATGTGATCTCATGTTGAATGCCTTGAGTATTTATTTATTTTATACCTTTGTATGTGGCGAAGTTAGGGCTCATGGCCCTCTCTTACACTTAACCACAACATACAGTAAATAGTCACATAATTTGGAAAAATAACATTAACAGTCTCGGAAACTATCTAAATTAATGGAGTAATATTATAACATATTATAATTGTTATTTCCAATTATTAATACTGTACCAGGAGGTACACCTCAGCGCCGCGCATTCAAAATTAGTAAGAAGATGTACAATATTAGAAGGATCCACCTTTCAATACTTCGTTGTAAGTTGAACTAAAAAGAAGTCACAACTTGTTTATTGGGACCGGTTTCGACACATTACAAGTGTCATCATCAGCCAAATAGTAAAGTAGGGCAAGATATAAAGATCTTAAAACAACTAATACATTGAACACAGGCAAAAAATTAACATTGATTCATATCTTAGCAATTCAGTCCAAAACACGACATTAACTGAATTGCTACGATATGAATCAATGTTAATTTTTTGCCTGTGTTCAATGTATTAGTTGTTTTAAGATCTTTATATCTTGCCCTACTTTACTATTTGGCTGATGATGACACTTGTAATGTGTCGAAACCGGTCCCAATAAACAAGTTGTGACTTCTTTTTAGTTCAACTTACAACGAAGTATTGAAAGGTGGATCCTTCTAATATTGTACATCTTATTTCTCTATTCATTACGGAACGATCATGAAGTTTTTAACTTTAAAATTCAAAATTAGTGCCTAAATGAACTCCTCTATTGGTAAAACAGTGAAACTGAAACTATTCCAACTTGGAACTTTAATCAGAAGATGTCACCACTAAAATATTGAGTAATTTTGTTATTGTGAAGTTTCCTAAACTGACTGAATTTCTCCTAGTTTTGTTTGCTATACATCAAGAAGTTTGGACATTTCTCCACAGATGACACTACCAAAAAACTATGATCACGCACTCTGGTGCAAAGTCAAAGAACTTATAATTTAAAGAAGTTTTGTATTTCTAGGTTTTTGTAACTGATTGATGTTCATTTATTTTTGGGTTGGCAATATTTCCTCTTTCTTTCCGCCAGTTTTGAATCTAGCCAATCACTAATTTCTGTAATTAATTTTCAACCTATCACAGGCTTCTTGTTCGGTTTTGAGTGTTACTTTTGAACTAAACCAATAAAATTGAGAGGGTGTGGCTAGTTTAGTCTTGAATGATCTCAAACCTTCTCTGAGGGTTTATAAACTACGTTTCTTGGCCAACTGATCGTCGTCTATCTGAATGTGTGTGCATAAGCAGGAGCCAGGCGGCCTCTTCGTCGGCAGCTAGAACATCTACAAGGTAATGGCCACATAACTTTATTCTTTCTTGCTACCTCCACAGTTTAATCTGAAGGAAAGGTTTAGATCTTCAACTATGTAACCTACCTTTCTAAAATGTAAATGATCTTTCGGCTAATGTAAAAACTTCGTAAACCCCTTTAAGTGTAAATCGGGGATAGAGAGTGAATTACCCTATCGAGCTCCCCTTCATCTTGGTTTGAGGTGACTACGTTTTATAACTGTTTTTCATTCTGTAATGTGGTAAAGTAATTTCTAAACGAGTCACCTCAGTAGTTTGGGAATAGCCCCTGTTTCATCGGCCTAGATCCCTTCAGGTTTTTAAGTGTTTATTATCTTGGAGCGCAGTGTGCGCCTCCATTCATTTTGTGTTTGGGCCAGTTATTTAACCTGTTCTGTTTTCATGAAGGCCCCGTAGGTTGGGTATTAAATACCCCCGTAAAAATAAGTTCAATTTGTAAATAGTGGTTTGGGAGGCCAGAGATTGATGTAATGTTGCCTTGAGTAGGCAGGAAGGAATCGAGAGCCTGTTAGCTCTTTTTCAAGTTTTGTAATTGTAAGGAACTGGAAGGCTAGATATTGTAATTTTGGAGCAAGTGCTCTTTGAATTAGGGGATTTCTGCCCTTAACTAAATAATTCTTGTTCCATTTGTAAAATTGTAAAATTAGGGGCTTAAAGCCCAAAGTGTTAAGGTTCTGAATCTTGGATTTTTCCTAATCTGGTTTCAAGATTGGCATTGTACCTGATTGTTATTTTTCCCTTGTGGAAATCTGTTAAGTTTGTTATTTTATAATGAAAGAAATATAACCTTTGTTAAAGTTTTAATTCAATTCTCGACATTGTAGTTAGACCCATTCAAGCCCGCACCTTCTTTCACCTCTGTGTTCCACAGATACCCCGGAACAAATACTATCCAGCCTATCTACATCACCTAACAATAGCTCCAAATCATACTTGCACTCATACATACTTTCATTCATACAAGCTGATCACGTATTTAAGAGGAAATCCCAACAAGACCGTTTAAATGAGACTATTGAAGTGGTATACTGACAGGGAGTGTGTTCCATAGCCTTGCCCCAGACACTAGGAATGAGTGGTTGTATACAGATGAGTGATTAACCGGTATCATAAGGGTAGAAGTCGATCTGGTATTATGTCCATGGATAGATGAAAGGAAGTTAAAATGTGAGGATAGGTATTCAGGTGTAGATTCGTTCAGAAGTAGAAAAATTAGTGTCGCAGTATGTAGATTTCTTAGTTGATCAATTTTCAGCCAGGACAGCTTCTCATAATAAGGGGAAATATGTGTCCTAAATTTCAAAGAAAATATAAATCATACGCAAGAATTCATTGCCCTTTAAAGTTTCATAGTTTGTTCTGCAGTTGCATTGGTTAATACATCACAGTAATAAATTATTGGGAAAATGAGAGTTTGAATAAGTTTTATTTTCATGCTCTGTGGAAGAATGGATTGTTTCATTTTTAGAGGGTGAAGAGATGCACATACTTTCTGCAGACACTTGTTACATGGTCACTCCAGTTTGATGTGTCATTGATGACAATGCCTAGGTTTTTTAGAGACTTCTGAAAAGGTATAGCTTCACCGCAGAGCATGAGATTAGGCTGTTGTGTGATGTTTAGCAAACAGGGCTTGTTTGTAGGTGGAATAACTCACTTGAATTGTATTGTGTGGCCGGACAATTCTTGCAAACCATATATTATTTGGAGCCATACAAGAGCTGGCCGGACAAGGGAGAGACACAAACAGGGTGGAGAAATTTTCCAAATCCATTGTATGAGCTGTTAAAAGCAAAAGCAGAATTTAAATGGAATACCAAGTGTGAAGATCCTTTCAAAAATGTCAAGTCATAGTTAGAATCTGAACAGAGCCTACCTCATTTTGATCCCAGTCTTCCCCTCAAATTGGTTTGCAATGCGTCAAACGATGGGTTTGGGTCAGTGCTTTCACACGAGTATCCTGATAAGAGTGAAAGGCCTACGTGCTTTGCCTCTCATACATAAAAAATCTACAGAGTAAAGCTATTTGGTCACCCATCAGGAAGCTTTGGCATTTTACTGAGCTGTACGCAAATTTCACCAATATTTAATGGGTAAGAAATTTATTCTCGGTTCCAATAATAAACCACTAGTTGCTTTATTTGTGGAAAGCAAGGGAATCACTCAATTGGCAGCGGGTGGACTGCAGAGATGAGCAGTATTTCCGAGTGGTTTTGATTACTTGTTTTTGCATATTAGCTCGAAAGGGGAGTAGCAGCCTTTCGGAAGTTGCAAGGGCAGCAATCAAGTTGATCGACAGATATGGCCTTGTAATAACATTCAACATGGCTGATACTGCTACACAGCAGAAAGCAACGGGGAAACTACAGCTGTAACAAACTCCCGAGGAATGCAGCTTTCTCTGTATGAATGATGTACTGATGATGGCTTCCTCCCAAGCAAAATATACCAGAGAAAAAATAGTCCCCCATTCGGATCTCCAGGTGGGGACTACACGAGAGGGGGCGAACATCTGGAAGATGGATACGGACATTCTGCGAGTCAGAGCGTGAAATGTTAGAAGTTTGAATCATTGTGGTAGGTTAGAGAATCTGAAAAGGGAGATGGATAGACTAAAGTTAGATGTAGTTTGTATCAGTGAAGTACATTGGCAGAAAGAACAGGATTTACTGGTCAGGCGACTATAGAATTATCAACACAAAATCAAACAGGGGAAATGCAGGAATTGGTTTAATAATGAATAAGAATATAGGGCAGCGGGTGAGCTACTACGACCAGCATAGTGAAAGAATTGTCGTCGTCAAGATAGACACCAAACCAATGTCCACCACAACAGTGCAGGTCTATATGCCTACTAGTTCAGCGGATGATGAGGAAATCGAAACAATATATGAACAGATAGAAGATTTAATACAATGTGTAAAAGGTGATGAGAATCTAATTGTGATGGAAGACTGGAATGCAGTGGTAGGCCAAGGTAGAGATGGTAATACAGTAGGAGAATTCTGATTCGGACAAAGAAACGAAAGAGGAAGTTGGCTGGTTGAATTCTGCACTGATCATAATTTAGTCCCTGCTAATACTTGGTTCGAACACCACAAATGACGGCTGTTTACGTGGACGAGACCTAAAGACACTGGAAAGTATAAAATAGACTTCATTATGATTAGGCAGAGATTTTGAAACCAGGTGTTTGATTGCCAAACCTTCCCAGGAGCAGACATGGACTCTGACTACAACTTGTTGGTCATGAAATGCCATCTGAAGTTGAAGAAATTGAAGAAAGGAAGGAATGAAGGAATGCAGGGCTGATGAAAAAATGTTAGGAAGGAAGAAATGATCAACTGAGAACCCGTGGATAACTCACGAGATATTAGACCTGATTGAAGAAAGACGAAAATACAAGAATGCTAGAAATGAAGAGGGCAGAAAAGAATACAAGTGATTAAAGAATGAAGTGGATAGAAAGTGTAATGTAGCTCAGGAAGAATGGCCGAAAAAGAAGTGCAAGGATGTTGAAGGTTGTATGGTCCTAGGAAACGTAGATGCTGCACACAGGAAAATCAAGGAAACTTTTGGAGAAAGGAAACCTAGGTGTATGAATATTAAGAGCTCAGATGGAAAGCCACTTCTAGGGAAAGAAGACAAAGCAGAAAGATGGCAGGAACATATCCAACAGTAATATCAAGGTAAAGACGTTGTGCCATTTCACCGTTCTATAGTTACTATATTTGGAACAAAAATGGCGCTTCGGCTATTAGCGGGTCAGAATAAAAACAATTAACAGCTGTATGAACTGAAGAGATGATAAATTCAACCGGCAATCACAGAAGGAATTTTTTTTTAGAAGGCAGTGCGAAAGAATGACGAGAGCGGATTATTTAAATCCATTATTGAAAAAAAAGTCTTCCATTAGAAGAAAGGATTCTTAATTGAGCACTACACCAAGAAAGACGGAATCGCGTAAAGAAACCCAGTAATAATTGGAGAGTTTAGTCTACTGTTAGAGATAAGATCAAGTCAACGATAACCCGCCGAACACCAGCTGTATTTGACATATACGTGAGATAAAAGACCAGCTGATAAGAAACGTCAAGTTGGAGCTTCACTAAGTCACGGTTGGGCTCGGAACATTTTATTTGCCCGATACTGCATAACATCAAGAGAACTGAAGTAGACCGAACAGAGTGCAATCCTTAAAGCACATAAAATTCATAACGTTTCGGCGAGCAAGGCAGTTTGAAACAAGACGATATTTAGAGTCTTATAGGCAAATTAAGCAGAACAGAAAACAAATATACTGACCACATTAGCATTACTAAGCAGATTACCATGTATAAATCCACTAATGCCTTGTATTATTCTGTCCTTGATGCAATGGAGGCCGTCATGATGTTCTAAGAAGCTGAGGCGAGGACTACTCTGGCTATGGTAACGCTTGACGAGATGGATGATCCAGGAGGATAATAGTCAGCTGTGATGACGAGATGATTCCTTATTACTTAAGCCGAACCAGGGAGCAAGACCTACCATCCCATGACGATCAACAGCGAGATGGAAGCCAGATCCAATAAGCAAAGATAAGTCCCCATTTAAGTCGTATCGTAAGTAGAAAACCTTATTCTTTGGGTTAATGTATAATATATGTGGTAACATTTTGTGTGCGTAATTAATATACGTGTGTGTGTTCACAAGGAAATAGGTATTCATCCAAAGTTACCGTAAATTCCAAACATAGGCGTTAAAGCACCAGTGAAATGCCGTTCGTAAATCTGTCAATATGAGAGTGGAGAAGTGATTGATATTTTTCATAATTTGTTGTCAGTGAAATATTAGAGTATTATGAGGAACCTAATATTTATATGCATGATGGTTTTGACTAAGAGCAAGCGTAAAGATCGTATTTAGGGAGTATTACAAGGAAATTTGATGGCACAATTTTAAGGTTACAGTGTACTATTTATTTGATACTATGACAGTAATGGTAATGAATATATATATGTGCAGGTGATAGTACATATGTTGTGTTTTGATGGAATGAGTGCTTCAATTATAAATGCTACGCGATAATGGAAGTGTTAAATAATGAATATAGTTAGCATATGAATTGCTAGTGTATTTTGATGGTGATAGTTACTGTTATTTAAGGTGTCGGTCATAGTATTTCTTCGAGAAATGGTAGTATGTGTGGGTTGCACATGCTAAGGTGTCGGAGGTGAAACGTACTGTTTCTGATTGCTATTTTATTCCCTAATATATATATATGATACAGTTTAGGATACGATCTTAATGCCATCACTAAAGAATTAATTGAATAAGTAGGATCTTCGAAGAGCCGAGAGATCACTTACGTAAACATTTAGACCTTCACTGACATAACTACGAATGTTTTCGTATATTCTCACTTACGGCAAGTCAGCTTACGATTTATTTATTTTCTTTTGGAGCAATATTAGACATCACTGGTAACTTAGACTTTCATATGTGGATTTTAGATGAGGATAGAGTCTTCCTATGTGTCAGTTTTTCCACACATGGTATTTCGTTGGAATATTAATCGTAATATACTTGGAAATGTTATGGTAAGTCATATACGCACTTTAGCTGAAATTTAACCATGAATTAAAGGAATAATTGAATAATTTAGCAATGTAATCCTTACGATGGAAATAATTTGAAAATGCTTACGACTTAAAGTGGACTTAGTTTTGCTTATATGGAGGCTAGTTGGTACAAAATATGAAACATTGAACAAATTGAAACTTCGAATAGAGTAAAATACCTAAGAATCAGACAGTAATCCTTTCACACGATTTTTCTACTGTGCGTGGACATTGAGATGAACTGTTTTCAACCGAGTGATATACATTTCTGTAATTGTATGCGAATTTAATTCAGGCAATTGAATCTTGATGGTTTCGAGAAGCAACTTAACTTAATTTTCAGAGATTCCAGATCTTAATTAATTAATTAATTAATTGAGTCATTAATTATTGGCCATTTTCTTTGCGTTTTCCTCATTTTCCAATTGAACTTTAATTTGAATTGTATATAGTAGGAATATAGTTTATTTTACTTAGAGCTTTCGGATGCATCCAAATAATTCTTTCATTACAAACATTATAATAATTATAATTATTGCAATTATCCAACTTTTTCAATTATGTTGAGTAATTTTACTTATTATGTAATTTAATTATTTTTCCTTTCATTTGAATTCCTTGGAAACTACTTAGTTATAATACAATTTTTCGATAGGCTAAGATTATGAGTCAGATGAATAAGGCCTAAGTTCATTATTTTATTTATTTATCAGAGGTTTTCCCAAACCTATTTCTTCAAGACAACATCAATATATTTATGGAGAAACTGATTGAATAGGAAACCTGCTATACTGTATAAATGATTTTCAAGGTAATCAACGTTTATTCCAATTCATCCATAAATCAATTTATGAATAAAAGTTGAGTAGAGTAATATTGGATTCTTTCAATGTCTACTTAGAATAGATACTAGGTATAAGCTTGGAATGACTGATTTTCGTTGCGATCATGATGATGTCATGTACGATGTTCTTGGCAAGCCACGATAATCTGATTTTTACGATAAATTTTGGTATCAAAAATATACGGTAACCGACTAATAGCGTGTTGAAGACGTTCATCTACGTAGGTTGGTATTTACCGTAGGCCGTCGGTGTTTCTTTCTCACGCGGAACTCACAGCCCAAGAATATTCGGCAGATGAAAGTATTATCAAGAGCTAGTCTGGAAACTCGTGTAATCAACCTGGACGCGGGATGGTGCAACGTATATGATTTGGTTCTGGAACAAGAAGAGGCTGATGATGCTGATGACATATGAGACCCAATTTTGAGGTCAGAGTTTGACAGAGCTGTGAGAGACCTTCACAGGAACAAGGCGCTTGGAATTGATGACATTCCCTCTGAATTACTGACTGCCTCAGGAGAAACCAGCATGGCAAGGTTATTCCATCTAGTGTGTAAGATGTATGAGACAGGAGAAGTGCCATCAAATTTTCAGCAGAATGTTGTTATACCTTTTCCCAAGAAAGCCAGTGTTGACAAGTGTGAAAACTACCCCACCGTTGGTTTAGTATCTCATGCCTGCAAAATAGCAACACGTATTATTTACAGAAGAATGGAAAAACAAGTTGAAGCTGAGTTCGGAGAAGACCAATTTGGCTTCAGAAGAAATTTAGGAACACTTGAAGCAATCCTGACTTTACGTCTGATCTCTTGGATCGAATTAAGAAGGACAAGCCCACGTACATCATATTCGTAGACCTAGAAAAGGCATTCAGTAATGTTGATTGGACCAAGCTATTTAAGATTCTGGAGGTGATTGGGATCAGATACCGAGAACAAAGAATTATCTACAATCTGTATAAAAATAAGTCTGCAGTTATAAGAATCAGGGGCTTTGAAAAAGAAGCAGCAATCCAGAAAGGAGTGAGGCAAGGCTGCAATCTGTCCTTCCCCCTTTGCCAATGTTTACAAACAGCAGCCTGTAAAGGAAATCAATGAAGAATTTGGAAAGGGAATCACAATCCAGGGAGTGGAAATTAAAATCCTGAGATTTGCCAATGATATTATTATTTTATCTGACACTGCATAAGATCTCGAGAAGTTGCTGAATGGTATGGACAAAGTTTTGGGTAAGGAATACAAGATGAAAATGATTAAGTCCAAAACAAGAGTAATGCAGTGCAGTCGATTGAAGGCAGGTGATGCAGGTAATATTAGATTAGGAAATATAGTCTTAAAGGAAGTAGATGAACATTGTTACTTGGGTAGTAAAATAACTAACGATGGCAGAAGTAAGGAGGACATAAAATGCAGACTAGCAAAAGCAAGGAAGAGCTTTCTTAAAGAAAGAACTTTGCTCACTTCAAACTTTGATACAGGAACTAGAGAGATGTTTCTTAAGACTTACATCTGGAGTGTGGCATTGTATGGAAGTGAAACATGGACGATAACTAGCTCAGAAAGAAAGAGAATAGAAGCTTTTCAAATGTGGTGTTACAGAAGGATGCTGAAGGTGAGATGGATAGATCGAATCACAAACGAGGAGATATGAGCGGCCGTGGTCTTAATTAAGGTAGAGCTCCAGCATTTGCCTGGTGTGAAAAAGGGAAACCACGGAAAACTATCTTCAGGGCTGTCGACAGTGAGATTCGAACATACTATCTCCCGGATGCAAGCTCACAGCTGCGCGCCCCTAACCGTACAGCCAACTCGCCCAGTGATGGATTCTCTTGGTTTCCCTTGAAAGTTACAAGCAGTGAAACTGATAAACTTGATTATTTCAATTTTTTAGTTGAGGATTCATCATCATCTTCATCATCATCATCATCATCATCATCATCATCATCATCATCATCATCATCAATGTCCCACTCAAGTCGCCCGGGTGTGGTTAACAAGCCTCCTCCGCTCCTTTCTGACCTTACACATTTCCTGCTCCATTACTTCCGCCACACCCAATCCAGCTTCTCTAATGTCCTTCCAATTCTGATCCATCCACCTTTTTCTCGGTCTTCCAACTGGTCTCTTTCCCTTAACTTCTCTTCCCAATGCACTTCTAGCCACCCGTTCCTTTCCCATTCTTTTTACATGTCCGAACCATCTCAGTCTTGCTTTCTGTATGTTCTGTACTAACAGTTCTATATTTAGCTCTTCTCTGATTTTAATATTTGGAATTCTATTTCTTCTTGTCTTTTTAACCGATGTTCTTAAAAATTTCATTTCTACCACTTCGATCTTACTATCTTGTCTCTTATTAGTTGCCAGCCTTTCTAGTCCCTATGCTACAACGGGTATGAAGTACTGTTTATATAAAGTTAATTTCATTCTCTTGGGTACTTTATCATCCCATAAAAGATCTCCGACTTGATAAAATGTTGTGCCTTTACGTAGGCTATTATTAATTTCAGGATTAATTTCAATACTTCCAATAATAATGCTACCCAGATATGTAAACTGTTCTACATCCTCTAACCATTCTCCGTCTATGTTCACTTGGCTTCTCTTTTTCTCTTTTCCACAGTGCATGACTACAGTTTTCTTTTTACTAATTGGCATTCCAAACTCCTTCAGATTTTCATTTCAAATGTCCAGTCTCCTTTGTACTTCCTTTTCTCCCTTTCCCCAAATCACCACATCATCTGCAAATACCAAAGCATTCACTTCATCACTACTGATACTCTGTTTTACACGTTTTAGAATTTCATCCATCAACATAATAAACAATAATGGCGACAGTGCACTTCCATGCTTGAGACTTTTTTTTTTGTATAAAGTGTTTCAGAGTCACCACTCCCCGCTTGTACACTGCTTTTACTGTCATGATACAACATTTTTATCTTGTTAATTAATGATTTTGGTACATTCCTTTTCAGTAAGCATTCCCATACGTTTTCTCTTAACTGTATCATAAGCTTTTTCCAAATCCAAAAATACGAAGATAATTTCCTTGCTTTCCAGAGGTTTTTCCATTATGGTTCGCACTGTAAATATCAAGTCTATTGTTCATCCCTTTGGTCTAAAGCCATATTGTTCTTCCTCTAACTGTATTTCTATTATATCCCTCAGTCTTTTGTCTATGACTTTCTCCATTATTTTTAGCCCATGTGATAATAGAGTTATACCTCTATAATTTTCACATTTCTTCCTATTTCCTTTTTTGAACAGTGGTACAATCCTTCCTTCTTGCCAATCTTCAGGTATCCTTTCGTCCTTCCATATGACAATGAGGGCTCTGTATAACCAATGTAGTCCAATGCTTCCTGCTGCCTTAATTGCATCAGCATTGAATACGTCTCTTCCACTTGCTTTACCTTTGGTCATTGCTTTCACAGCCCTTTCAAGTTTCAACCATGTTATCAGGTTCTCTTCTTTTTCTCCATCTATTATTTCCATTTTCTTATCTCCTTCTTCCTCCGAGCAATGATCCTCACTATAAAGTTTTTCAAAATACTTTCCCATCACCTTCTTAAGACACTTTTCGTCATGTACTATAGATCCATCTTCCCTCTCTAATGCCTTGATTTTTCCTTGATTTATTCTTTTAATACTCTGTATAATAGTTTCTGATTTCCTCGACTATATTGCGCAATTTTCTTGGTAAACTCTCCCCAACATTTCTCCTTTTCTTCCTTGATACTCCTTTTTACATGTAGTTTCAATCTTTTGTATTCCACATGTAACCTTTCCATCTTATTCTCATCCCCCTGATACGTTTTTGGCTTTTCCTGATCCATTTCCTTTTTCACCTTGTTCCTTTCTTTTATTTAATTTTTTATTTTGTCTGTCCATCACCTTGTCTCTTTTCCCTTAACCTCTGCTTTTGTTTTTGTGCATACCTCAACTGCTGCTTCCAGAAATGTCTGTCTTAAATTGTCCCACTCTGCTTCTCCACTTTGTATTTTCGTGTTAGGCAACTTCCTTTTCATACAATCTTGGAATGCCATTCTTTTATCCTCCTCCTCCAATTCCCAAATCCTGATCGTTGGTTTCTTCTTCAATACAATTTTAGGAATTTTTTGTTTTTGTTTTAATTCCACAATCAATAATCTATGATCACCTTCCATACATTTACTGGGATTATCTTCGTATTCATGAAGTATCTTCCCCATTCTCGGTCTGTTATTATAAAATTGATGAGTGTTACATACTGTCCATCGCAACTATATCAGCTGATCTTATGGCTATTCCTCTTCATAAACCATGTGTTCTTTATTATCAGGTTATTTCTGATACAAAAGTCCAATAGTTTCTCTCCATCTTAATATCTATCGCCATACCCATGCGGGCTCAGAACATTCTCATATCCAATTCTATTGGTTCCCACATGAGCATTCAGATCTCCCTTTATCATGATCCCATCTGCAACAATGTGTGTTTCCAGTCTATTGAGGAACTCTTCTTTTTCTTCCATATCAGGTTATTTCTGATACAAAAGTCCAATAGTTTCTCTCCATCTTAATATCTATCGCCATACCCATGCGGGCTCAGAACATTCTCATATCCAATTCTATTGGTTCCCACATGAGCATTCAGATCTCCCTTTATCATGATCCCATCTGCAACAATGTGTGTTTCCAGTCTATTGAGGAACTCTTCTTTTTCTTCCACGCTACATCCTCTGTGGAGCATACACCTGTATTATCTTCAGTAGTTCCTTTTTTATGTGCATTATTATAATTCTTTCATTTACATACTCAACTTCAGCTACTGGTTCGACATCCTGATTCACTACAAATCCCACTCTATTTCTTTTCTCTTTACTGTTACTCATCCAATGCAAGGTGTACCCCTTTCTTAGTTTCTTCAATGCTTTCCCTTTCCATTTTACTTCTTTGCCATTGGTTGTGGCATCATACACAACCATTAACCCGGCTCAAGGGAAATGGGTCATGATCCCTATCCTTCACTTGAGTAATTATTGTCTCGTAATCTATAAGTTTAATTTCCGTATTTGTGTAATTCTTGTCTGGCGCATCCACGTTGAGGGGATGGGTATCCTCCACATCAGTAGGCTGGTGTGAAGGAGAGCTAAGTTCATGCAGAGACCCAGTTTCATAGGGTATAATGTGGAACCCATGCCCAGGATTACGGTGAAGACCTTAACAGCATCTTAGGCAGAGAAGGAGACCTTCGAAATGGTGAAGATGGTAGATGAGGCAACCCATCCTCTCTGGGTAAAATTAGAAGAGGAAACCACTGCCTTGTGGAGAAGAGGGATCTTTAAAGGCTAAGGGAGTAAACACTGAAAGAAAATCCTCAGATGCGTTAGGCTTAGCAGGTCAGCAGATGAATAAATTTGTACTTGTTTTCAACTACAATACAGGCCTTGGATGGTTATGCTTGACTGTGAAATACATAAATGAATTCAATCCCTTTATATTAGTTTGTATTTATATTGGATGGAATGATATGCACCACTGGCTGGCCGGTACAAGGAAAGATGCGAGACGTTGCCGCGGCAGTGGATGCACTATCTCATTTGTTTACACACTGGTAGGAGTAAGTTATTTTGCAAATGTTTTATACAGTGGTTGTCTGCGCACAATGGTTTCAGCGACAACCACTGCCTAAAAGCAACTGTTTTGCCCAACACTAGTACTTGTTGATAAACAATCAGCACTCACAAGAATGATAGTGCATAACAAATGAGCTCATTTCATTCAATAATAGCTGTTTTGTAATAATTAACTCATTAAACAACAATAGGTGAGCCAGTTTACAAAATTAGTCCCCCAAAACAAATGAACTGTAAAAAGAATCAGGTGCTTCTAATACCGTATTTCACGGCATAATCGTCGCACTTTTTATACCAAAATTTTCGAAAAAAATTGTAGGGTGCGACCATTACACGATGAATATTTAATACCAGTATTTATATTACTCAAAAAATGTATTTATAACTAAATTGTATTTGATACAAATTTAAGATGCACGTAATACTCGCGTTTATACATCAAAATAATTAAAATAGTCTAAAACAAAATTCATAATTTTTCGCAACAATTCGGTGAACGTTTTTCCAACCTGAAAATAAAAATGAACGTATTAAGTTAATTTGTCATTAATTTGAGTATTAAAGTTAAAATATTACACTTGCAAAAAATTATCGCTTTGTTGTAAAATGCGGACTTACCGGTACGCAATTTATTCCAAATCTTCGGTGTCGCTATCGCAGGTTTCGCTATCTGATGCGCCGTCCTCGCCTCTGTTAATACCAGTATCAGATTCTTCGTCTCCCTGCCACACTGTGTCATCCTCGGAACCATCTAGTGCATTCGAAATCCCAGTCCTTTTGAAGCTCTTGGAGACTAGTTCAGGTGGTATAAGATCCCAACTCTTCTTCACCCACGAGCATAACAAGTCCAAGGGTGGACGCCTGATATTTCCGGCGGGCGTCAATTGCTGATCGCCGCTCATCATCCACTCGTTGTAAAATCGACGTAAGTAGTCTTTAAAGGGTTTATTAACACATACGTCTAGTGGCTGCAAAGCAGATGTTAGGCCACCAGGAATGACTATCTGTCGTGTCTTATTTGTAGTGAGAATTTGCTTCACTTCGTTCACGAGGTGACCTCGGAAACTATCTAAAACAAGCAGAGCTGGTTGTTTTAGTAGTGCACCAGGTCTTCTATTCCACACAGTTTTAACCCAGTCCAGCATGAGTTCTACGTCCATCCAACCCTTTGGTTGCACTCGTACATGAATTCCACGGGGAAACTGTATATTCTTAGGCATCGTTTTCCTCTTGAAAATGATGTAAGGCGGCAACTTTCTCCCGTCAGCTGTAATGGCTAGCATTGCCATGCATCGCAACTTCTCACTACCGCTGGTTTTCATTAATACACTCCGTGATCCTTTTAGCGCAATAGTGCTGTTGCGAGGCATTACCGATTTGAGAAAGCAAGTACGAAGTTTCCTTGCGCAAACGTATGACAAATCGGTGAAAATTTACAATCTTGTCCGTGTAATCAGCAGGCAACTTTTGGCTTTGTGTTGTTCTCCTTCGCACTGACAGATTGTAAGATGTACAATATTATAGGTTAGGATCCACCTTTCAATACTCCGTAATAAGATGGTAAAAAGTAGTTACAACCTGTTTAATGGGACCGGTTTCAACACATTTTAAGTGTCATCATCAGCCAATTTGCGAAGATCTTAAAACAACTAGCACATTGAATACAGGCAAAAAATTAACATTGTATCATAACGTAGCAATTCAGTAAATGTTCAAAACACAATAATCACAGTCAAGAGAGTAAACAGAACATCACTATCTTGCGCCGAAAACAAATATAGCTGAAGTTCATAAGCAGGTCAAATATTCGCTTATGTAAAGTCGTTGCTAGGCAGGTCTTGTAGGCATTTGTTTCTCCGGCCGAAGAGCAAAAGGTGACGTGAATGAAGTCCTAGGAAAACAGTGTAGGATTTAATTTCGTCAAATTTCAAAGTGGATATATAGGTTTTATAAAATAATTTAAAACGTTAAAAAAGAATAAAGCCAAATAAAAAATATATTTAAAAAATAGGAAGAAATAATGAAAGAAATACGAGGTTCAACTCGAAACAACTTGCCGTAGTAATTGATAAAGAAATGATAAATAGAGAAAGGGGGGACGTTAATTAGAGGGTGGTGATGGTGGTGGTGGTGGTGGTGGTGGTTATTGTTATTAGAGGAAATACAATTGGGCAACAATCCTTAATATAATACTAATTCGAAGAAAAAAGAAAAAGAACCGACACTTCGAAAAATGAAGATATCGGTTAAAGGAAGACAAGGGCCACGAAGGGCGTGAAAATGAAAGACTCCCTAGCCCTCGCAAACCTAATAGCATCGGGGTCGGAAAAGAACAAGAATTGACCAAGGGAGGTCGGACAGGATAGATGAAAGTGAGGAGCCTGGCACAAGTAAGTGGAAGCAATGCCAGGACTCAGCTAAGGGCCCCGTGGTCGCCAACCCACGCTCTGAAGTTCAGAGCCCCTGGGGGATGGAGGATGGGAAGGAAAGAAAAAATGGAAGGGATCCGATACTTTGAAAAATGAAGATATCAGCCAAAGGAAGACAAGGGCCACGAAGGGCGTGAAAATGAAAGACTCCCTAGCCCTCGGAAAACTAATAGCGTCGGGGTCGGAAAGGAACAAGAGTTGACCAAGGGAGGTCGGACAGGATAGATGAAAGTGAGGAGCCTGGCACAAGTAAGTGGAAGCAATGCCAGGACTCAGCTAAGGGCCCCCGTGGTCGTCAACCTACGTTCCGAAGTTCAGAGCCCCTGGGGGATGGAGGGTGGGAAGGAAAGAAAAAATGGAAGGGATCCGATACTTCGAAAAATGAAGATATCAGCCAAAAGAAGACAAGGGCCAACGAAGGGCGTGAAAATGAAAGACTCCCTAGCCCTTCGGAAACCTAAAAGCGTCGGGGTCGGAAAGGAACAAGAGTTGGCCTTTCGAAGTATCGGATCCCTTCCATTTTTTCTTTCCTTCCCACCCTCCATCCCCCAGGGGCTCTGAACTTCAGAGCGTGGGTTGGCGACCACGGGGCCCTTAGCTGAGTCCTGGCATTGCTTCCACTTACTTGTGCCAGGCTCCTCACTTTCATCTATCCTGTCCGACCTCCCTTGGTCAACTCTTGTTCCTTTCCGACCCCGACGCTATTAGTTTTCCGAGGGCTAGGGAGTCTTTCATTTTCACGCCCTTCGTGGCCCTTGTCTTCCTTTGGCTGATATCTTCATTTTTCAAAGTATCGGATCCCTTCCATTTTTTCTTTCCTTCCCATCCTCCATCCCCCAGGGGCTCTGAACTTCAGAGCGTGGGTTGGCGACCACGGGGCCCTTAGCTGAGTCCTGGCATTGCTTCCACTTACTTGTGCCAGGCTCCTCACTTTCATCTATCCTGTCCGACCTCCCTTGGTCAATTCTTGTTCTTTTCCGACCCCGATGCTATTAGGTTTGCGAGGGCTAGGGAGTCTTTCATTTTCACGCCCTTCGTGGCCCTTGTCTTCCTTTAACCGATATCTTCATTTTTCGAAGTGTCGGTTCTTTTTCTTTTTTCTTCGAATTAGTATTATATTAAGGATTGTTGCCCAATTGTATTTCCTCTAATAACAATAACCACCACCACCACCACCACCACCATCACCACCCTCTAATTAACGTCCCCCCCTTTCTCTATTTATCATTTCTTTATCAATTACTACGGCAAGTTGTTTCGAGTTGAACCTCGTATTTCTTTCATTATTTCTTCCTATTTTTTAAATATATTTTTTATTTGGCTTTATTCTTTTTTAACGTTTTAAATTATTTTATAAAACCTATATATCCACTTTGAAATTTGACGAAATTAAATCCTACACTGTTTTCCTAGGACTTCATTCACGTCACCTTTTGCTCTTCGGCCGGAGAAACAAATGCCTACAAGACCTGCCTAGCAACGACTTTACATAAGCGAATATTTGACCTGCTTATGAACTTCAGCTATATTTGTTTTCGGCGCAAGATAGTGATGTTCTGTTTACTCTCTTGACTGTGATTATTGTGTTTTGAACATTTACTGAATTGCTACGTTATGATACAATGTTAATTTTTTGCCTGTATTCAATGTGCTAGTTGTTTTAAGATCTTCGCAAATTGGCTGATGATGACACTTAAAATGTGTTGAAACCGGTCCCATTAAACAGGTTGTAACTACTTTTTACCATCTTATTACGGAGTATTGAAAGGTGGATCCTAACCTATAATATTGTACATCTTATTTCTCTATTCAATACGGAACAATAATGTTTTTAACTTTAAACTGACAGATTGTGTCGTCGCATGAACCCCTTAATCCACCCACGAGTCGCCTTAAACTGAGTTACCGGTATGTTGTGTTTGCGCGCTACCTCCTGTCCCTTAATTTGTAACATTTCATATGATACACTGCAGCCATTGTTACATATTTCACTGACGTACCTAAACACTTCTTCATCAATTATAGGAAACTTCCCTGTTTTAGGACCTCTAAACGCGCGTCTAGAAGGGTTTGTGCTTTTTAGCTTGTTTTTTACTTTCCGCCAGTCACGCACCAACTTTTCACTCACAGAAAATTTTCTTTCTGCAGCTCAGTTCCCGTGCTGTTCAGCGAAGGCAATTACGCTTAGCTTGAAGCCCGCAGGATAGTTTCTATATTTACCCATAATCGCTTATAAATGCTTCACACGTTAATGTTTTGCGATATAAATGACTTTCCGTAATTGTTCACTATTAAAACAAATTATTTCTGCAAACACCCAAAACACAAATTAAAAACTTAAATTCTCACGCACACGTGTCTACAGTAATCACGTAAATCTGAAACAAATAAATGCATCTGTGATCTGTCCATTCCAGAGCAGCCAATACTGTTAGGCAGCAAGGAAGCATGCAACAATTTATCAGTTTAGCTCGTTGGTTGCGACACACTACTGCGCTTGCGCAAAGCTCGCAAACCGGAGCTCTAGCTAGCGCGGTGTAGATCTACTGTATAGTTGACTGTATTCCGAGACGTCAGTAACAAACATTCATTTTTTTCAATTTCTTTTAAACATACGGTAATTAGGTTAATATTTCTTCCCAGTTATTGATGATTTTACATTACATTACTGACGAGTTTATAAAATAAAACTTTAATAGCATTGGATAATAATTATCTTGACTGCTTGGATAAAAGTTTTCATCCCATGCCCGGACACTTATGACGTAGTAGTAAGATAAGAGTCTAGCGATCACAACTGAGACATCGTAAATAATTCGGCTGAATAATTCCGTGGAAATCTGCGTTATCGTCTTGGATTTCACTTCGTGCGCAATAACACAGGAGCCGGCCCCATGGTGTAGGGGTAGCGTGCTTGCCTCTTACACGGAGGCCTCGGGTTCAATTCACGGCCGGGTCAGGGAATTTTACCTGTATCTGAGGGCTGGTTCGAGGTCCATTCAACCTACCTAGCCGGTATTTCCTGGCGACGTTGCCGATAAGCGATAACTTACAGCCTTACGTATTTCAAATGGGAACTCATAATATGTAGGTGGTGAATAAATAGTACACTGTCTCGCGACCACGTTGTCAAACTGCCGATAGCCTACCGGTAAGCATAATATGTAGGTGGTGAATAAATTGTACACTGTCTCGCGACCACGTTGTCAAACTGCCGATAGTCTACCGGTAAGCCATGCGTCGTACATATACCGGTATTATTTATTTATACGTTGTGCAACATGTCGCAAACGTGACTGTGTTGCCAAATTGCCCATAAACCATACACGTATTTAAATTGCGCATTCATGTGCAACTTACGTTGCAGTTCCATTTACCTGTTAACTAGATTAGTGAACAAAATTTGGACGTGCGACGATTATGTAATTAAAGGTTTAAAGTCCGATTTTTGTAATGAAAATAAAGGATGCGACGATTAAGCGGTGGCGACGATTATGCCGTGAAATACGGTAATATGGGCAGGGATTATATAAGTAAACTCTTTCAAGATTAATAACCTTTTCAATACAAATATATATACCATATTTGCTTGCATATAACTCGCACTTTTTTGACAAAAAATAAGTGTGAACATTTTCGGTGGGTGAAATATGCGGGAGATTTGTGTGCAAAAGATCACATTCCCGAAAAAAGTGTAAAATTTGCATTAGACTATTGAAACAAGTCTTATCCTATTCACTGTCACAGCCTTTAGTCTTCGAGCTATTCTCGCATGCATCATTCTGGTCACCATCCCATATTGCAATAGCCTGACTTCCGTCCAACATATCTGCGATGCTCGTCTTCAGAAACTCTTCACAATAATGTCTGTCGACACCATAACCCATGCCCACATAACCCAATCACACATGAGTTCAACTGACAGCCTCTTTATTTTGCTTGCTGGCGTCAGCTCATGCTCTTCCGCCCCTTCATCCATTTGGTGTACAATTTACGTATGTTATCCTTGAAGGGCTTGATGGAAACATCTAAGGGCTGCAGACAATGTGCTAGTCCACCAGGAATTACAATGAGATCAGTTTTCATTTTCTGAAGACATTTCTTTGTGTCATCCATCAAGTGTCCGCGGAAACTGTCCCACACTAACATTACTGGGCGTTGAAGCAGTGCTCCTGGCGGTGCTCCCCACACCGTACGGATCCAGTCCTAGACAAGAGCTGTATCCATCCACCTTTCTCTTGAACCGTTACATGAATACCTTTGGGAAACTTTGCTTTAGGCACTGTTGTTCTTTTGAAAATAACGTACGCTGATAATTTTCTTCTGTCTGTGGTTATTACTAACATGACAGTGCAATGCTGTTTTTCACACCCAACTATACATACAAGCATGCTAGATTCTCCCTTCTTGTCGATGGTGGTGATGCATGGCATGTCGAAGTTTATCAGAGTTTGATCTGCATTGCCAATTTGAGATAAGAGGCAAATGCTTTTCTTCCGCACTGCTATCACATGGCGATGAAAATCTTTGCTTTTGTCACTGATACTGCTTAGCATTCTCTGGCAGAGATGTTTGCCTTCACAGACACAATCCCTTTTGTGTCATGAATCTACAGATCCAACCCCGGCTCACTTTCAGAACCATACAGCTGATTCCTCCTTTAATCGCTAGTTCACACGCTTTGAAATGTAGCATCTCCTGCAAGATACTAACGCCATCATTACGCAACTCTGTAATGTAATGAAACAACTCGTCTTCTAGCTCAGAAAACTTACCAGTTTTCAGCCCTCCGAAGTCTTACGTTTTCGACTGGTGGTTTCTAGCATGGCTTTGTGTTTATGCCAGTAGCGAACATAAAACTCAGTCACACTGATTTCTCGACTGGCAACTCTGTTACTATGTTCCTCAGCACATTTTATCACACTGAGTTTAAACCCAGCCGTATAACTCCCACGTTTCTGCATAACTCAGAGATAGACCTACACAAGAAAACGTAACTGAGAAACAACAATGAAATATGAGGACAGAATACTGGTACTTGTTGACAATACAACAGATGGACAACACCTAATACTGTGATCACTTGACTGCCTGGACAGGGAAACTCTCCCAGTTCACGTGATCAGCTCTGCCAGACAGGTAGACACGAGCCTATTGACAAAGACGGAAAAGCGAGAGGGGTAGCTGAGTGTGACTGACTGGCTAGGAATGCGGCCTTGGGATGGGTCTTTGCGAGTTTTTGTTACAACAGCTAGCTTCAACCATTCTGCAGGTAGAAAGAAATGGAGCTTCTTCTTGTACTGTCACGCACAAAGATCGTTACAGCGGTTGGTACAGTCCCGATATTTAATGTACGGTTGTCAACGGAATACCCAAACTTTAGTTTGTGCACATATGCCTTATGACAAAGTCAGAAATTAATGCGAGTTATGTGTGAGGTATACGCAGTGGTGACTTATATGCAAGCAAATACGGTATGTCAAAATGCATGGAATTTCAGTTTTTATTTTTTTGTTTTTTAATAGGCAAAATTGCAAAAAAGAATTCAAACGCTTTAGGCTTATTCAATCATGAAATTATCAGTGTTTCACTCTCACTCCAGTGTAACATTGGGCTCATCAGTTGGGTTGCCACAACAGCCTCACCAAGACAAAGGTAGTTAGTGTGCCATTAAGACACCACTGCAAGCCTACTTTTGAAGCACATGTAGTGACAGCAAACTAGGGGAGATAAACTTCATATCTCTACTTCTGTATATGCTGCCTTATTACAAAAGTATTTGAGCATTCCTTAAAGCGCTGAATACAAAAGAATTACAATTTTACTCCAGCTTGGCAAATATGAAGTACATTGTAGACACAGAAGTGAGTGAAAATACGGAAAGGTACCCCAGCACGTTCCGGAAGACACGTTCTATCATGACATGGATACATTTTAAATTTAAATTACTTTGTAAAACACTTTTTTTTTTTTTTTTTTTAATGTAAAGGCAGTTTTGAATTAGAGGTTTGAATTTTTGGTAATGGGACTGACATTGTTCTTACAATTACAAATTATATGAATTTCAAATTAAACAATTTAAATAACATGCAAAACCGTACCTCATGTTTCCAGGAACGGGAGCTTCTTCGAATTAGGCAGGATTTTGAATTAACCGATTTCAAATTATTGAGGTTCTACTGTAAATGGAAGACCATTAGATGTTGTGGAAAGCTTCAAATATCTAGGGAGTATACTTGCAGATTAGGGGAAAATAAATTAAGAAATGAGAAAGAGGATCCAACAAGCCAATGAGTTTTACCAATGTGTGAGAGGTATAGTGGAGAACTGGGACGTCCCACAGAAATGCAAGAAAATTCTGTATTCAATGTATTACACGCCAATTTTGACATAAGCGGCGGGCACATAGACAACAACAAAACTGATGAACGTGATTTATTCACAAGCAGCCAAGATGAAATTTCTTACAGGAATAATTGGGAAAACACAAAGAGATAAAATCTGAAATCATAGAAATCAGAGAGAGAACTGGATTCCTTAAACTGTAAGACAGGATAGAGACCAGTAAGCTGAAATGGTATGGACACGCGATGAGAATGAAAGAGGATAGAGTTCCAAAGCAAGTATTTATGGAGAAAATAATAGAAGAAAGATAACAGGGAAGGCCCAGAACAAGGTGAACAGATACAGTGAAGAGTATAGAGATGAGAGGAGTAAAAGTAGGAGAAATATTGGAGGAGGGAAAGGAGTAGTGGAGAGAGGAGGAGGTCCTTGATATTCAATGTTGCTTGCATTACTCTTAATCTTTTAACTTTGCTGCAACTTTTTAATCAACCCTAGTTCAACTCCTTTCTTGATGATGGTTAGTTATGTTAGAAGATGAAATTATGTCTGTGATCAAAGTTAATAGAGAACTATTGTGTTTTACAATCAGGTTACAAAAACTCAGTGAATGAAATGTTAATTGGCTTAATATTTAGGAGTCCACCATATTTACAACATTTCTCTAATTTCTAGAGAACTATCTTCCATTCCACACACATCTTTTTAAAAAATGCACCATATTTCATAAAGACAGCACATTAATCGTGTTCGTTCTGTTGACAAACACACAAAAGAAGAATAAGAATTGGAGTGCGTAATTGAAATCAACCACCAGAAGAAAATGCAGAAGGAAAATGTTCAAAAGGGGGGAGGATGAATACCTAAAGTCTACGAGCTAAAAGAACTCAAAATATATATCAAAACAATATACCTCACTGAGCTTGGGAATGACCACCTTATCTGAACTACTTTTACGGAACCTCCTGTTACGTTTGTTGCGAACAGAGTCTGTAAGGTCTGGTGGTAGCTCTCCACTGTCAGTTGTCATACCCAACTGACACAGTAACTTCAACAGCAATGCCAGACAATCCTGTTGCCATTCACTGCCATCACCCCCTGAACGCTGCAGTGTACCTGTTTTATGATAAGTAAAACAGCAATCAATGAAGGACAGTAAAATATAATAACAAATATATTTATGATTTTTTTTTTAACTTATGAAGGGGTTAATATACCACAACATTCAAATCAACAAACATAACAGCAAAATATATAATGTGCTCTTCAAAAAAGAATGACTTTGAATGGTGGTGGTGGCAGTTAGCATATAATGCATACATAACAGAAGTTAAAAGTAACAATGGATTAACATGACAGAGTGCACACAAAAACATATAAGATCTCTCTCTATATCAATATTTTCAACCAATAAGGCTACTGAAAGAGTATCAGTTTATGTGCCAAGTATATCCTTGATCAATATTGTTTACCGCACAGCACATGGAAGGTATTGTAGCAGATGACAAGTTAACTTACTGTGAATAGTTGCAGCGGTAGCTGTTAAATAGAATGGATTGTATTGAAGTGTGGATCACTACTATCAGGGCAGGAAGTATGTGCAGTCAAGTTTAAATGCTAATAAAATTGAAACCAGTCTATCCATCTAAACTATAATCACACCAACATAAAGCTTGTTTTATTCTGCATTCTTTGGTGGTATTTGCATATTTTTGTTACGTTTCTTGTGAAAGTTATATTAGGCGGAATGAAAAAGTACTGAATTGGACCAGCGTCATTGGTGTCTCAACAAATGGCACACATTTGGTAAACGACAGTCATATATACCACTGCAAAGTAAATCACTTCAAGAGTATTGCAAAATCAACTGCAATATACACCTGCAAAACTTACAAATTCACCAGGAAGTAGTAAAACTGCTAAATGTTTACCAACAACACTGCCTTCGGAGATATAGTGATATCACAAACATTACAAAGCTCACTCTCAAAAACCTGATGATATCTGTGACCAAGTGACGAATACAACTTGCTGGCTACATTCTTCGTATGCCGGAAAATAAGCATCGAAAAGCTGCAGTGTTGTGGATACCACTTGGAAGGAAAAGAAAGCAAGGTTTACCTCGAAGAACTTGGAATCAAACATTTGAAAAAAAATATTACAACCCTCATCTCTCAAGAATGTGTAGAAGCTGTCACAAACAACCATCAATGCTAGAGAGCTCTCACTGATCAATGTGCTTTGCACAGGATTACATGATGATGATAATGATGTTGTTCATGATGATTATGATGCAGTATAGAGATTCATAAAATTAAGATAGATCACATTTAATTAAAAATGTTAAATTCCTACGCTCCTTTAAATGAGAGACATCTTACTTACCGGACATGAAGATATCAAACAGGTGCCTGAGACCACCATGCTGAACAAATGTCTCATTCCAGTTATCATGCAGCTTGTCAGGTACATTATCACCACCCTGGAAGACAATTTTGCAATTCTCAAGGAATTCTGATACATGTAGAAAACAATAATATACAGGCAGTCATTACCAAATATTTGATCACAGATATGAATAGTTATGTTGAGTTTGTCACCATGAGGACAGAAAAGATAGATGGATGCAGAGTTTGAACAGGTTGAAGGAGAGAAGCATGGATGAGTAAATGGAGCTTTCTCATTAAGGTCAATTTTTTTCTATTCCATGCCTCAAGTATGCTTTTGCTGTTCTCAATATATAATAAGTACCAGTCAATGTGAAGTTGACCAAAAAGTTGAAAAACGTTTTAATATTTAGTATCTGTACATTCTTACATCTTTAAATCGCTGATCAAAATTAGGACACTGAGACAGAAACGATTATTTATTTTATTATTTGGCGTATGATGAATAATGACAACCTATAAACTATTTACACAACCAGTGAAAGATAAGTACAAAGTAAATAGAAATTATCATATCTATACAGTCAAAGCAATTTGCAAAGTTTGAAAGTACAAGAAGTAAACAATATATTTACATCACTATCTACCAATCAACTCTGACAGTTCATTGAGTGTGAGTGATGTACATCTCACTAAATGTGGATGTGAATTTTACCAAAATTGTTGTAATCACCAAACCATAAACACATTAACATAATAAACAATCTAAAATTATCATCATCCAAGACCCCTCCCACTTTCAGAAACACAACTCCCTCCCCATTTGCCCCTACAACTCAACTGCATCCAATAGCACATAAACTTAACACCCCACCCAACCCTCTCCCACCAGTCTCACATCGATATAACACTAGATGTGCAAATGTCAGTCATTCAAACACTACTATGGCAACTATTTAACATTACAACAGTCGAAAAGATAAAAGATAAAAGAAAGTACATTCAACATATTTTCTTCAACTCACCTCATCTTTAACCAAATTAACATCACAACTGTTGAAGGGGTAAGTAATTTCACACACATTGTTTTTTCTTCAGTCACTTCTTCTCCTTTAATTTTGTTCCTTAACATTTCACTCTCCTCTTGTTTCAGACATAAAACCACAAGCTCTACTCAACCTCACACATTTTCCTTTTGACTCTTAATGTCGTCATCATCATCATCATCACCACCACCATCCTAAACCATCTCCAGTTTCCCAGGTGTGCTATATGAGTCTCCTCCATCTCATCCTGTCCTTGTACCATTCTTCCTCCACCAACTTGTCCCAATCATGACCTCTCAGCAGTACATCGTTCTTAACTAAATCTATCCATTTCCTTCGTGGCCTTCCCACGGATCGTCTACCTTCTACCTTTCTGTCAAATTCCTTCCTTGCAGTTCTATTTACTGGCATCCTATTCATGTGACCAAACCACTGAATCTTATTGAGGAGAGAATCATCTATTCCTACTTCTTCTCTAATTTTCTCATTCCTAATCTTGTCTTTTCTGGTCTTCTGGATCTTAGTGCGTAGGAATTTCATTTCTGCTGCCTGAAGTTTGGAATTATCTCTACTGGTCAGTGTTGTGGTTTCGAGACTGTGTGTAAGAACTGGTGTACAATGGGACTTGTACAATGTCATTTTTGTTTTCAAGGGTATTTGCTCATCTCACAGCAGGTGTCTTATCTGGTGGTAAAATTGTGTTGCCTTATTGATTCCATTGTTCACCTCATGTTTTGCTAGGTTGTCATTTGATAGAACGCTACCCAAGTATTTGAAAACTGGAACGCTGTCCAGTTGGGCTTCATTTAACATGACTGTTACTTCTGCTCCTTCCCCATACAATTTCATCACCACTGTCTTGGTCTTGCTGATGTTTAAACCATATTTCTTAAACTCCTGCTTTCTCAATGTCCTAAAATATTAGAAATAAAGGCTTGTTCTTCTCCCAGTATTTTTCCATTAGCATCCTAATTACAAATATAAGGTCTGTAGTTGACCTTGCTGGTCTGAAACCATACTGCTCTTCTTCCAAAATTGGTTCAACAATATCTCTGAATCTGGTCTCTATTATTTTTTCCAATATTTTCAGGACATGAGACAGTAGTGTGATACCACGATAATTAGCACATTTTCGTCGGCTTCCTTTCTTGAACAGAAGTAAAATGATGCCCATCTTCCAGTTCTCAGGAATAGTATTTTCCTCCCATATCTTGTTAAGCAGCCTGTAGAGCCATTGGTTTCCTGGAATTCCCGCTGCTTTCAGCATATCTGCACTTACTTCATCTATGCCCACTGCCTTTCCTTTCTTCGTGCTCTTGAGCGCATTTTCAACCTCAAACCATGTAATTGGTGGTTCAGTTGTGGTTCCTCAACTTGGCTCTCCTCTATCTGTTATGTTTTCTGTATCTCCATTCAACAGCTTTTCGAAATAGATCTTGAGTTCTTTTTTAATTTCTCCCTCTTTTTGTGCCAGAGTTCCATCATCATGTTCTATTGCTTTTATGGTCTCTTGATCCCTTTGCTTGTTTTTCACTACTCTGTATAGCAATTTCATATTTCCTCTACTGCCCTCTTCCAGTTTGTCTGAAAACTCATTCCATTTCTTCTCTTTTTGACTCTTAATGTATGAAGCTACAACCACGGCTACCTGCTAATATAAATATAGCTACGTTTCTGATGAGCACTTGTCCTTGCTCCTACCTGCCTTTTCACATAAGATTAACAACTTCAACAGAAAAACAACTTTGGATTTTAATTTAACCACCACTACGAGTGACTTTTATCCTAAATATTAAGCTATTATAAGCGCCTTATGCCATCTACAGAATAAGGCACCATATTTACTAGATTTCACTTCGACACATTAAGTTACGTATTTATTTTGAACTTTTAACTCACTACTTGTTACCACATTTAAAAACAGGACATTCGTAACAATCTATAATAAGGGTTGATTATAAGACTTTGTCATAAGAGTAGTTATAAACTACTATCTTCCACTTGCTAGTCCTTTTTTAGACATTTGTACCTACAACAGTATCCTCCTATTTATATTTTAGACCTTTGTCAATAACAATCAGGATCCTGATTTTTTCATTCTTTCAGGTATGAGATTTTTAGGCTGATGATGCCCTTATTTTGGGCAAAACATGTCCCTGTATCTAATATGTTAAGATCTATTTCTTAAATTTAAATAAAAAACTCCTATGTATTGAATAGGTGGAATTTTTAATCTAGTATTAGGCCAATTCCAGGCATCGCATGTTTACATTTGTACATTTCTTTTTAACATATATATGAAACTTACCATCTAAACCAATTGAAATTTATGCATAGTACTGTCTAAATGATACATAAAAACCTCCACAAATTTCATTGTAGTAAACCTGATGCATGCGATTTTATAAAATTTTAAACGCAGCGATCAGTGTTTACATGGTACGAACTTTTAACTTTACATACCTTTACGTTTTTTCTAAATTCTGCGAATTGTGGTAACTTTTATTGGTAGTGTCAAGATATTGTTTACAAGAAGGACAAAGGTACATTTTGCAAACAAAAAAAAAGCAAATGTGTTGCGTAATGTCTGTGTTATATAGTTAAAGACGATCGTCACGTGTTTACTTGACAGCATCGCGGGATTACACACGCAAATCGGTGCTATTTTGTTTTACAAGTTTCATTTCCGTATTGATAGTTCACTAATATATAGATAAGAAAAGGTTCCACCTTATCAATACAATTTTATTATTAACTACAGGACCGGTTTTGACCCTAAACAGTCATAATCAGGTGACATTGATACCTTTACATATGTCAAATAATAGTTAATGTGCCTTTCTAAATGGAGAAGCCATGGGGAAGCATTATGTCCAAGCGTCCAAACTGGGCATGTTTGAGAGTAAAATGGTTGATATAATACAATTCAGGTACTTAGGTGTGGAGTTATCTTTTAGGCCTAAAATTCGTTTGTGGAACTTAACTTAAACTTAATTCTAAATTACAAGTACATTAAACACTTTAAAATACATAGTGCTTGTTAAAATCACATATTAAAATACACAGTACATATTAAAATCCTTTATAATAATGCCTATAAAACACTTTCATTAAAATGAATTTATACGTCTTGCGTAAGTCTACGTTCTTGTCTTGAGTCCAATATGGTTACAGAATAAATCAGTGCTTGCGTTCATAGGCAGTGCCCTCTTAGGATGCCCTATTTTGTGTTTTTACCACCCATACAAGTGGTGTGTTTATTGTCCAATGTCAAGAGCCGCGGCACCCATCTTGCGGATAATTTTTTCATACCCAATTCTTTTGTTAAAATATAATATACCCGTTCAGAAGACATCCCTACAGCTTCAACAATCTCCCGCACTTTCAGTCGACGATCCTCCATGACCATTTTATGCACTTTTGCGATAAATTCTGGGGTCGTAACACTTTTTGGCCGTCCATTACGCGGATCATCATCCAAGCTCTCCCAACCAAATTTAAACTCGCTGGTCCACTTGGCAACAGTTGAATATGAAGGAGCAGAGTCCCCCAGTGTGTTCTGAAAGTCGGCATGAATTTCCTTTGCTTTCATACCTTTCTTTACAAAGTATTTAATCACTGCTCGAATCTCAGTTTTTTCCATTCTCACAAATCACTATGCGGGAACAACAACAAAGAGTCATCACTACCACACTCCTGCAGCTAGAGCACTGACGCGCCACGTGTTCACTCACAAAGGATGTGTGATTATTGCGCGGGAACCTCGTTGCTATAGCACTGACATCTAGCGGTGATTCCGAGAACTTTTCAACCGTCCTCATATATAAACTTGCACCAAATTTCACACTCAGTGCACAAACAACTTTCTGTTTCTCCGAACTCTTCACAGCTTTCCCCAATGTTTGTTTGCATTTATAACCAGACATGGCATACTCTGCTCTGCAATCGATGTTGATGGTTGTGCTGTTGGACTTGCAGAACAGGAAGTAACTGTTGATAGGCCCTGAATTTTTTTCTGTAGTCTGTGTTTCTTCATCGATTCTCGTACCTATCAGCTGTGTACATGTAACTGGGTAGGTATCATCTTTCTTCTCGTGATACTGTTTACAACGTTCTTTGTGAGTAAGCGGATTTTGGCGGAGATATATATAGATTCCCTAGAACGCAAGGCAATCGATAACTATAAAATCTTCTCAAACATATTATTTTGGTCCAGATATGTCAACGACACTCTGGTTATTCTAGATGATAGAACAGCAAATGCAGATACCACCCTCAACAATTTAAACAACATAGACCCTCAAATAAAATTCACATTGGAGTCTGAATCCAATAATTCAATAATTTTTTTAGACCTCACAATTAAGAGATTTTCTTCCTCGCTAGAATATCATATATATATATATATAGAAAACCTACACAAACAGCAACAACCATCAGAAGAGAGACTACACACCCACGCTTATAACAGTATGGTAGACGGAGCACTAAAAATACTGTTATCTAAAGAAAATCTAAAGAAATAATTCAACACCATATGTTCCATTGCTAAATATAAAGAATATAATTCCTCATTCATAGAACATATCATTAACAAATGCAAACATAGACCAAAGTCAAAATTATCTAAAGAAAGACCGAATCCCATCCTATATGCCACCTTCACCTTCAACGAAAACATACACACTGTAACCAACATCTTTAAGAAACACAATATCAAAATTTCATATAGGCCCAACAACAGAAATATGGAAATAGTACACAATTCCAGGTCAATAAACAAATCCGACATTTTTATAAAGTCAGGCGTCCATTGTTTCAAATGCAATAATTGTTTTTCCTCATACATCGGACAGACCGGGAGAAGTTTTGAAGTTAGATACCTTGAACACATCAATGCCATTAAGTATAATAGGTTTTCAGCAATTGGCCAACAAAACCATGACTCAAAACACAATTTTAGTACCATAGAACAGGACCTAGAAATTCTTAAGAACATAAACAAAGGCCCTTTGCTTGACGTTACAGAAAACGGTTTTATTCATTTAGACCAATTTTTCAATCCCAATCTAAACCTCAACGAAATATCAGAAAAACCCAACTTTCTTTTTGACTTCTTAATCGGTCTTTAGAGGCATTAAATCCATGAATAAGAAATCGAACTTTTATCTCTACACAACACTCTTCTACGCTGCACACCACCACCATTCCATCCTCCTGATCCGCCTTACCCCCCCCTTCCCCTCCACCCTTCTTCCCCCCCCCCCCCCCCCCCCGCTACCACACACCCAACTCACTCACGTCCATCCGCACTCAGTCCAAACCTCTTCTCACAACATATAACAAGTACGCTGAACAAGGCGAGTCCCATATTTCGTCATATGCGGCCATGAATTTGCTTTATCCCAATTTCAAGTAATCCGCTTTACTAACTTAGTTTTTCTTTCTTTTTAGGCTTCTTTGATGATGATGATGATGATGATGATGCTTGTTGTTTAAAGGGGCCTAACATCGAAGGTCATCGGCCCCTTAGGCTTCACTATCTATATTGAGCTGAGACAACTCATTCAACCTCATTCAACCACCCAACTTAAGGTGTTCCATCTAAAAACAAATACAGTATCAGATAGTCTTGTTAAACATACATTATACTGGACTTTGATTTATATCTCCACTGATATTAACAGAAGTGTCAACATAAATTTTATTTCATTATCATATACATCAAGATTTTTACTCTCATTCACCAATTTTTATTATACAACAGCAATGTACCATACTATACTATAACGCCTGTAATGCGTTACATCACTCCATCATATTTTATCCATTGTTTATTTAGTCCTAAATGTAAAATTGCAATCATTTGTAATTTGCATGTACACAGTAATATGGTATTATGACCTTTCAATGACCTGTAGCAATATGTCGGCCGGTCATTGAAAGTCATAAGTGAAATGAAATGTGTATCAATGACTTGGAAAAAGGTGTAACGTGTCAATATGCGGCTTACGCGCATATTGATAAAAAGAACCGATACAACTCGTAAGTGTAGAATAGACATGATGGATGAGAGCCGGTGGATCGAACTCAAGACCCCGTGGTACATGTCGAATTACGTCAAGATCAGCTTTATTTACAAGCAAGAGCTCAGTACAATGTCAGCATCAGCTGAGAAGAATGTGGCTAGACATGATATCTAGTTTGAAGTTGTATAAGGGGGCCATGGATTAGCATGAAACTTCATATGGCAAATCATCTAATAGGCCCGTGCTGACGTGTTTCATAGTAAGAAGAAGAACAATAGTGTGTGTTTTCCTTTAGCAACTTCTATGATGAAGGTTAGAGTTGTTATTCAGTTCCTCAAATGTCAAAAACACATGTATAGCTAGCATAGGATTTCTCTGCTTATGGAAAGCAACTTATTATTATTGTAAATAATAATGGAAGGAGTTCGTGTTTTACTTACTGATTACTGTATGAAGGAAGATAATAGAAGCAAGCTTAAGGATCTGGTTCTGTAATTGATAAACATAAAGAATAAGCCCAGATATAAGTTATATAATAGCCAAAATCATTTGCAAACCTCGAATTATATGTTTCCTCAGGCCAGTATCAAACTGGAATAGTGAAAATACAATTAGTGTGAAATTGTATTCCTAATGATATTGTTCAAGTTTCAGGTGGCGGCCGGAGATGTTAAATCACTATCTGACCAGGGAATGTAAATGAACAACATGAAGTGCTAAACCAATATAGTGCCCTGGCGGACTCAGGCCTCTGCCGGAATGGACGGAATTACAAAAATGATGATTAAACCGCTGCGGAATTACCATGAAGAAGCCAGATAAGTTATTGTACTTGTCTATCTTTTGCTTTCCTAGAATGCTTTAGTAGCGTTAGTCCTTTTGTCAATGTCACGTAGGTGACAAGGGTGTGTTAACTTGAACGATCTAACAGATTTTCGGTTGTATTTGTCGGGTTGCAATTGATCATACGTGGGTAAATAGTGTATGCCGTCAATTACCGTGGATGAGACGTTTTACTGCGTTGTGTCCGTATTATTTATCGCTGTGAAACAAAAATAATATCATTTACTACAGGTAAGTTGCAGTGTGACAGTGTGTGTGAAATATTGGTGCGTGATCTTGGTATAATTCCCATGATGTGATATGGATGTTCATTAAGGTGTATTAGGTAATGTTCATGTATAATGTTGATAAGGCTCTTCCTTAATATTGCTTGTGCAGTTAGGATGTGATGATTTGTGCGGTATACAATGTGATGACGAACGTAGGGTCGTCATAAAGCGTGGCGGACACAAGATAATTTAGGTTGATTTTTATGGTTTGCGTGTCGAATTATATTGAGTTTCGAGACGTGTTAAGTTGTTAATGGTGTTGTTAATAGAATTTCCGCCGCATATTTTGTGAGATGATTGAACAAGCTAGTCCAGCGTTAGGCATTGGTATTGAAGAGAGTCATCAAGTACATGAATTAATAAATTAAGATTCGTAGTTACAAGTAACGAAATGTTGGAATGTGCGCACGGTTAGGGTCTTAAAATGCAATTCAATGATAGTTATGTTTAAGATCAGAATCACCTATTGCGATCGATGTACATGTAGTAGATGCTTGTAGTAGATTCATGCTGTAGTAGCATTTCAGCTGATGGTGAAGGCAGACCTCGACGCAGTCCAGACTGTACCAACTTATATTTTCATGCCAGTAGATAAAGATTCATTTCAGGTGCAGCCAACAGCTCGATGGGTGGAAACGACGTGCATTTTACTCATTTATGTGTATTGTGTTGCTATGTGTGATCATTTATAAATGCTGAAATCTGTTGGGGGGTTCAAGTTAACTGATATTTAGTTAGTCAGATAGGAACAATGATAACTATGAAAGGCAAGGCGGAGTGGACAGGTACAATTAACATTTGCGACGACGAGTGAATGACATAATATGACCCGATAGACTTTGATATATCCATAAGATTCTACGTTTCTGTGAATTTGTGTTAAATAATTGTTTCCGGTTTATGATGGACAATGCAAGATGGACTCGGTCCTTAGTTAATGTTAATGAATGCATATGATTTATTTTACGTTGTTCATTTCAGTTGTTCATATTCAATCAATTGATTTTTTTTAAATTAAAATGTGATCCTTCCAATTTCTGTTGCGATTTATTTGAAAACTTTGCCTTAGTGTATAATTTACATTTTATGATTGGCAGTATCTATAGCTCAGTCGTCGTTATCTGAATGTGACCGAATACTCTTCGAAGGGCCATGCCCTGAGTGGAGTATCATGCGAACCTTCTGTATACTAGTCGGCAAATAATTTGATAGTTCATGGTTATCTACAAACCACGGCGTCCACGAACGGTCACATAGTGTATTAGTGTTTTTGGTCGCCCACCGTTGGGCTGAGTATTGACGAGTGAGCAGGTTAATATATTATATTTTGATTGTCAATCGCGAGGCATTGAACGAAAATAATGATGTATTTTGTCCGCTCGATGATGATGCGTATAGTAGGCAACGGAGCGATGATGGTAAAGACTTAGTTTGGCAATGAGAAGTTGGAAGGATAAATTAATCAGGGTCAGATTATTCGTTCATTCATGTGAGTATGGTAATTATTCGGTCATTTCGGTATGAGCTTGGGCTCGTCAGGGCTTAATCAGTGAATTTTGTGGCTGCTAAAGCAATAGTGATAGGTTAGGTGATATTTGAGGAACGTAGGATAAAGACATTTACTGCTTGAATATCAGTGTTATTAGTGATGGCGTCATTAGCGCAAGTAAAGTTACTGCTAGAAGAGTTAGCGGGTAGATTGACGAAAGTACAGGAATCCCAGGAAACGACCGTTAATGAAATGCGGAAAGAAATTAGAGAGTCGCAGGGAGTCGCATTAAAAGAAATTAGAGAATCGCAGGAAATGTCGGCGAGCGAAATGCGAAAAGAAATTAGAGAATCACAGGAGATGACCGCTAATGAGGTGCGAAAAGAAATTAGAGAGTCACAGGAAATGGCAGCTATTGAAATGCGAAAGGAGGTTAGAGAGTCACAGGAAATTGCAGCTATTGAAATGCGAAAGGAGGTTAGAGAGTCACAGGAAGCAGTGGCAAATGAGATGCGAAGAGAAATACGAGAAAGGCAGGAGGAGACCAGTAGAGAGATTAAAGAGAATCAGCGTGTTGTTTCAGAATTAGTCATGCAGAACTCAAGGGTGATGCAGGAAGAAATATCAGCACTAGGGTCGCGAATAGCCGAAATACAGGCGGACATACAGGAGGACATGAAAAGCTTGAGAAGTGAGGTGACAGTAGCAATAAATGAGAATAGAAAAGAGATTAACGAGAGGTTCACCGAACTTCAAGCTGAATTGAAGGTCAACGTGAACGATATTCAAACACAAGTTGACCGTGATATTAATGAATTAAAAGAAGAAGTAATTATTATGCAAGGGAAAATTATCGAATCGGATACTAGTTGGGACGATAAGTTTAGGAAAGTGACTGAAAATATTGAAGAAATCAATAGAGGAGTTCATGAGGAGATGGATACGGCGAAAGAACACATTAATAGTAAATTTCAGTCCATTATTGATGAGACAGATAGAAACAGGACCCAAACGGATCAGCAGATAAAGAAATTAAGTGACGAGTTGGAAAATGTACAGAAGAACATCCAGAATATGAGGATTGATTCTGAAACAACCAAGAAACTTGTGTTGACGACTTTGGAGAAACAGTCATCGGTCGATAATGAAAGGAAAACTGAGCTAGACTATCAGTTTGAAATACCGGTATATAACACCGACAGTAGTGAGAATAGTGTTGCGCATACAGCGAACGGAACCCAAATAATAAATGTAATACGCACAAACGAAGATAGACCAAAAAAGTTCACCGGAAATATAAAGTCGGGAATGACTCCTCGAGGGTTCATTCGAGAAATCGAAGAGTATTTCCGCGAGGCAAAAATAATGCCGGAGAGGCAATTAAAGGCAGTGGAACGACATTTGGACGGAGCACCACTGATATGGTACAAAGCGTTCAGGTACATTTTTGAAGACTACGCCGGATTTAAGAGCGCGTTCTTAGAACGTTTTTGGGGAATTGACGTTCAACAAAATGTCAGATTGGAGCTGTATTCAAAAAAATATTCTCTCAGCGGACCGAGTTGTTTCTCGGACTATTTTACCATGCAGTTCCACCGTTTGAAAGAGCTTGACTCACCCCCAACAGAACTCGAAATGGTGCGGGCCATAATTAAACAATTTCCACCTGATGTTCAACGGTTGATGACAACAGCGAACGTACAGTCCGCGGTGCAAGCAGAGGCAATTTTGAGGCAGCTTGACAGCACAAACACGCAAGTCGGAAATAGAATAATAAGGCATGTAGATCCAGTGGTAAACGTCGCAACGACAGTGGAACAGGAAAATGAATGTCGGGGGAATAATCAATGCTACTGCATGAGGAGAGAGAAGCAGGAGAGACATGATAATTCAGAAGACAACCAACGCGACCGGAGATGGACATCATGTCAGAATGGTAATGGAAGATATCCACGGTTTAGAAGAGGAACACGTTGGGGTTACCAACGAGATAGATGGCCGTACCGGAGGAATAGAAGTCAAGGAAGGATAGGATATAGAAGTGAAAATCAAGAAGGAGACGTTGACCAAGAAAAGAGGAAATACGTAGAAGAATTAAAACGCCAACAAGAGACTAAACGTTGGGAAGAAGCGATAAGGAGTCAAGAGATGAACGCAGATTGCATTGGTGCGTCGAGTCTCGAGTATCAGCGGCAACAAAGAAAGGATGCTGCAGACCGGATGCTCAATCCTAATGCAACCTCATTTGATGATAACTCCCACGAGAGGAATGGGGTGAAAAAAAAAAACGCCAAATTAGAAGTTAAGGAGAATAAGATAGATTTCAAGCAGCAACTGAATGAGCAACGTAAAGGGGTGATTGGAAACATAGAATCTTGGGAATTTGAACCCGAAGAGTTGTTGGAAGACCGCCAATTGGGCGAATCTGAAATTAAAAGAGGACTTCGGGTCATATGGGTCACAATATTAGGTATTAAAATTTACTCGTTGTTGGATACAGGCGCCAGTATTAGTATTATTTCAAAGGTATTATTAACAGAACTCCAACGCAGAGCACGAGTCCCCATAATGCCAGTAGCCAACATAAAGATAAGAGGGATTATTCCAGATAAGGTTGCCAATTGTAAGATGCAGACGTTCCTTCCAGTTGAGATTGGCAAAGTTACATTCGAACATCCATTTTTGGTAATGGATAGGATTCAACATAATGTAATAAATGAGATACAGAAACTTCCGGAAACCGCTAGAAGTTGGGACTTATGTGTTGATTAAGAAACCTGTTTCTTCTGACCCTAAAGCAAGGTTCTTTTCAAAGTTTGCTCCATTGTATATTGGTCCGTTTAAGGTTATAGAGGATCTGGGCAATAATGCTTATAAGATTCAGAGCTTGAATTCTAAAAATATGTCAATATTCAATTCAGCAAATTTAAGACAATATTATTTCCCTGTTACTAATGATGATGAAGAAGCCAATCTCGTTTTTGAGGACGATATAACAGACGATACCTTGAGTGGAAACGATCTCACGAGCGAGGAAGTAGATGTTCATAAAGCTGATACCAATGCATACTTCTGAAGATGAATGATGAGACGTAGCAAATAAATACACGGGTTTTGATCTGAGTGATAAGCACGAGTTGTTCGGAAATGAGGCTTGGAAGTATTGATATTTTAAGAAAGGAAGGATTTAGCCAGTCAAAGACTGATATAATAAGAAATTTCTCCCCATGTTCGAAATTTCTTCTCCAAGTAGAGGGGGAATATGACCTTTCAATGACCTGTAGCAATATGTCGGCCGGTCATTGAAAGTCATAAGTGAAATGAAATGTGTATCAATGACTTGGAAAAAGGTGTAACGTGTCAATATGCGGCTTACGCGCATATTGATAAAAAGAACCGATACAACTCGTAAGTGTAGAATAGACATGATGGATGAGAGCCGGTGGATCGAACTCAAGACCCCGTGGTACATGTCGAATTACGTCAAGATCAGCTTTATTTACAAGCAAGAGCTCAGTACAATGTCAGCATCAGCTGAGAAGAATGTGGCTAGACATGATATCTAGTTTGAAGTTGTATAAGGGGGCCATGGATTAGCATGAAACTTCATATGGCAAATCATCTAATAGGCCCGTGCTGACGTGTTTCATAGTAAGAAGAAGAACAATAGTGTGTGTTTTCCTTTAGCAACTTCTATGATGAAGGTTAGAGTTGTTATTCAGTTCCTCAAATGTCAAAAACACATGTATAGCTAGCATAGGATTTCTCTGCTTATGGAAAGCAACTTATTATTATTGTAAATAATAATGGAAGGAGTTCGTGTTTTACTTACTGATTACTGTATGAAGGAAGATAATAGAAGCAAGCTTAAGGATCTGGTTCTGTAATTGATAAACATAAAGAATAAGCCCAGATATAAGTTATATAATAGCCAAAATCATTTGCAAACCTCGAATTATATGTTTCCTCAGGCCAGTATCAAACTGGAATAGTGAAAATACAATTAGTGTGAAATTGTATTCCTAATGATATTGTTCAAGTTTCAGGTGGCGGCCGGAGATGTTAAATCACTATCTGACCAGGGAATGTAAATGAACAACATGAAGTGCTAAACCAATATAGTGCCCTGGCGGACTCAGGCCTCTGCCGGAATGGACGGAATTACAAAAATGATGATTAAACCGCTGCGGAATTACCATGAAGAAGCCAGATAAGTTATTGTACTTGTCTATCTTTTGCTTTCCTAGAATGCTTTAGTAGCGTTAGTCCTTTTGTCAATGTCACGTAGGTGACAAGGGTGTGTTAACTTGAACGATCTAACAGATTTTCGGTTGTATTTGTCGGGTTGCGATTGATCATACGTGGGTAAATAGTGTATGCCGTCAATTACCGTGGATGAGACGTTTTACTGCGTTGTGTCCGTATTATTTATCGCTGTGAAACAAAAATAATATCATTTACTACAGGTAAGTTGCAGTGTGACAGTGTGTGTGAAATATTGGTGCGTGATCTTGGTATAATTCCCATGATGTGATATGGATGTTCATTAAGGTGTATTAGGTAATGTTCATGTATAATGTTGATAAGGCTCTTCCTTAATATTGCTTGTGCAGTTAGGATGTGATGATTTGTGCGGTATACAATGTGATGACGAACGTAGGGTCGTCATAAAGCGTGGCGGACACAAGATAATTTAGGTTGATTTTTATGGTTTGCGTGTCGAATTATATTGAGTTTCGAGACGTGTTAAGTTGTTAATGGTGTTGTTAATAGAATTTCCGCCGCATATTTTGTGAGATGATTGAACAAGCTAGTCCAGCGTTAGGCATTGGTATTGAAGAGAGTCATCAAGTACATGAATTAATAAATTAAGATTCGTAGTTACAAGTAACGAAATGTTGGAATGTGCGCACGGTTAGGGTCTTAAAATGCAATTCAATGATAGTTATGTTTAAGATCAGAATCACCTATTGCGATCGATGTACATGTAGTAGATGCTTGTAGTAGATTCATGCTGTAGTAGCATTTCAGCTGATGGTGAAGGCAGACCTCGACGCAGTCCAGACTGTACCAACTTATATTTTCATGCCAGTAGATAAAGATTCATTTCAGGTGCAGCCAACAGCTCGATGGGTGGAAACGACGTGCATTTTACTCATTTATGTGTATTGTGTTGCTATGTGTGATCATTTATAAATGCTGAAATCTGTTGGGGGGTTCAAGTTAACTGATATTTAGTTAGTCAGATAGGAACAATGATAACTATGAAAGGCAAGGCGGAGTGGACAGGTACAATTAACATTTGCGACGACGAGTGAATGACATAATATGACCCGATAGACTTTGATATATCCATAAGATTCTACGTTTCTGTGAATTTGTGTTAAATAATTGTTTCCGGTTTATGATGGACAATGCAAGATGGACTCGGTCCTTAGTTAATGTTAATGAATGCATATGATTTATTTTACGTTGTTCATTTCAGTTGTTCATATTCAATCAATTGATTTTTTTTAAATTAAAATGTGATCCTTCCAATTTCTGTTGCGATTTATTTGAAAACTTTGCCTTAGTGTATAATTTACATTTTATGATTGGCAGTATCTATAGCTCAGTCGTCGTTATCTGAATGTGACCGAATACTCTTCGAAGGGCCATGCCCTGAGTGGAGTATCATGCGAACCTTCTGTATACTAGTCGGCAAATAATTTGATAGTTCATGGTTATCTACAAACCACGGCGTCCACGAACGGTCACAGTATGTATCCTGCCCATCTTGTAACTTTAGGCTGAAGATGATGCTATTAAGCATTGAAACCAGTACTTTAAACTAATAAATAACATTATGTAAACATCTTATACGACATGCGTTGTATTGAATAGGTTGAACTTTTCCTCAATTCCAATTGTGTATTACCTCAGTGTGAACACCAATTGCTATTCTAAAATACATGCTTTACAAGTGAGTGTGGCACAGAAACTGAATCCTGTAGGCAGCGTGTTGCGGCAGCGGGGAACTTCCCGGTTGCCTGCTCGCAAGAACGCCGTAAACAGCTCTGTATGAATCCATTTGAAATTTTAAAAGAATGATACAGCAGATTGAAAGGGTGTGCAATACTGGCTTTGCATACTAAATTTTATACAAATTGAGCCACGCACTTTTCATCCACTGAAACTTTTAATAACTTTTTCGTCGCATGTTTACATAGCCTGCAGCAATTAATTCGTTGCTTCATTACACCTTAAATAAACTGTTAATAACATAAATAAGTACTTTACTGCGAAGAGAAAGAGCATTAAAATTAACTTGTACTGTAATTATTTTCATAACTTTTCATCATAATAAACAGGAATTCCTAAAAATATTGTGAAATATCAAATGAATTTAGCCTCTTCGTAAAGGTTCAATTAAGCACACAATTAAAAATTGAAAGACATCAATAAATTAATACATATCATAAAATTAATAAAATATCATGTTTTATCTATCATAAAAACAAATTGTTGAGTTTTATTTTAAACTTTACTTTTTCCTACTTGGGTGGACTATTCTCTGGAACCAGCCATTATACTTTGACTTTAAATGCCCTCATGTCAGAGAAAAATCATATCTAGTGTTTCCATATCCCTGTTGAATAGTTTTTAATTGCACATTCAGTAGTACATTTTCTCGCTTAACAAATTATGTTTTCTTTTCCTCTGCAGAAACGTCTTAGTGAGGTTTTACTGTAGTTTTCTAGTGAAGAAAAGAACTTCCACATTCTATACAGAATGAAAGTGACGTTCTTGTATTTGCAATGAAAACTACGGTAATCGTTGCCTCAAAAACATTGAGCAGAAGAACTGGGAACAATAGTTCAAAGATTCATTTAGCACAAGTCCCAGGTTAATGGGACAATTATTTCCCATCGTCCATTACTTGGTTTTGCACAGTGTGCACTCTTATTCCGTATGTTATGCATCCAGTCTGCCTTTGCTCAGTTCAGTCTGGTGCAGTATTGCTATCATCTGCTTTATTAAAATTTAATTACTTCACTTTCAATCAAATTGCACCATGCCATGCTTCTGCACCACGGAATATCATATTTCAAGGTGACAGTGAGTCAAATAATTACACGTCATAAGAGGTTTCAAGGTGTTTAAAGAATTACAGGAATCCTCACCAGATGCTATCAACTTGCATATCAGAGACAAGACGGTAATTTATACTATCGATCTACATAAGAAAACGCCATGTAGTGCTGCATACATCCACTATAATGCAGTAGAAATTTAAGTCTATTGTATATGCACTCAAGTGGAAAAAGGTCAAACAATTTCAAACTCTTTAGGAAGAAAAAAAATGAAACTCTGATTTGGGCTGATTCATACTGTACATACAAAGAAGGCAGAGATCTTCACCTTCAAAGGTACAACATTTCCATCTCAACAGCTTTAAAATTTTACAAACTAGAACAAAATAAATTTAGGCCTATAGGAGTCTATACCAAGCATGAAGGTTGGCATCATGTGAAGAGGTGGTGGTCCATACGACACATGGAAGTTGGTATCAAGGGGCTAACAAAAGTACATGGAGAAAAGAAGGAACATCAGTCTCTAACACATAATCGGGCAAGGGAGTCTACTGGCCATGATCTTGGAAGGTTCTGTAAAGGGAAGAAATTATAAAGGGAGGCCTACACTCAACTACGTTGGGCAACTAATGAAGGAGCTGGGCTGTAAATCCTACATGGAGCTTAAGAGATTTGCACAAGATGTGGAACCTAAAAATGTGAAATATATGCAAAATCATGTAAAAGAACTTACAAAACAGAACAGAGGGCATATTATCAAAGATTAAAGGTATGTATTAGGTGAATAAGTACCAAAATAATGTGTATGTTATTGTCATGTTCAGATTAATTCACACAGGACGGTAATATCTCGATTACTATCAGGTCTCTACAGTACATAAAAATGTTTGGGAACTAACCTTTGTGGAAGAGCTTCTTTTGCTGGAAGCAGAAGGGCAACCTAGAGATTCCACAATGTATAATGAATACATCAACTTCTGTGGGCTGGCAGGATCAAGAAGTTCCTGAAGTGATGGACCAGTCCCATCAAGTGCCTGAAAACCACGCAGCAAGATGGGGCTGGTAGGCAGCAGTGTCAGGATGTCCCAAACTCTTCGAGACAATACTTGAGCTTTTGTATGTGGAATTTGATGCTGGAAAAGTTAATACAGTCTTAGTATACCTTAAAAACAATATCTTCATGAGCATTATTAAATCCTTAGGATTAATGTGGTAAGAATTTAAATAACATATACTGAATAATAATATATAACAACATAGTGTCCAAACCTTGAACAAAGCACAGAGCATTCTCCTTTTAGTGAAAAACTAATTTAGGTCTCTAACATTCAATTCTTGAGTGTTGATGTACATTACATAGCAATGATAAAAATTGTTAACAATTAAAGGGACATCACTACATTCTTTTAAAAGGTACATGAACTATCTGGTCTCACTCCTTAGCTGAATGGTCAGTGATGTGGCCTTCAGTTCATAAGACTCCCAGTTCCATGGCTGAACTGAGCTGCGGGGAGTGGGTGTTGATTGTCTTACACACATCTCCATCAGTTGTAATAGAGCAAGAGAAGTGGAAGTTGGTTTAGTAAGCAAGTGCGGACATGAGGATCTCTATTCAGCAATACCGAGAGGATTGTAATAGAGCAAGCAAAGTGGAAGTTGGTTTAGCAAGCAAGTGCGGACATGAAGATTTCTATTCAGCAATACCAAGAGGTGATACGTCGTTGGTACGGTAAATATGAACTCGCCAGGCGTGCTACTGAATCCAGTCCCAGACATCAGACGGGGCTTATCACAATATTGATGGCAGCTTCGGTGGTGGCGGTGCTACTGGTCATTGGAGGTGTGGAAACAAACCCTGGACCCGGTTCTACTGGTGCCATTGGGTGGGAAGAGAATGAAAAGGAAATTGTCAAGGAGGTGTGCTAGGCAGAGCAAACCAGGGAACTTCTATGGGAGCAAGTCAAGGAATTGAGAGAATTAAAGGATTGCATGAAAGAGGAACTAACAAAAAAAAAAAAAAAAAAAAAAAACAGAGACAGTGGTTCAGAATAACAATACCAATATAAATGGTCCGTTATTGGACATTATAAATTTTCCAGCTAACTCATTCCTGGTTGCCACTGCGTAGGTTACTTGGAGCCACCGGCAGTGCCAATGCAATATGAGAGATGTTGTCTCCTTACCAAAAACCTATGCCTGCCTGGCCAACAGATGATATAGATGTTGATTCCCATAGGGATAAAGATACACAATTCACATCAGTGAACATTCTAGAATGCTTGGTACAAACATGCCTGTGAATGTACACAATACTTTACCACCATTAATATAACTCCAAAGTGTACCGCAAGAATACTGTGAACATTTTATGTTATAGAACATCGTATTTTAATCTACTATGTGTTACTAGCTTTTACCACATCCATGAACGTATGCAACGATTTACCAACATGAATTAAACTTCAATGTGTACCTCAAGAATGCTATAAACATTTAAAGTGTAAAAATTGTATTTTAACAAATTATTTGTTATTCACGAACAGTACACCAGAATTTTAAGTAACATATGCATGTCATAAAATATCGACGCTTGTCTTTTAAACCAGAGGACACATAATATCATTGTATATTTTAATATTATCACTCATATCATGTGACTTTCTTCATTAGATTTAGTAATGTTTTTAAATGTTAAGTTAACTTTGGATCTCATGACCAGCTGAGGATGACCCCTGTGAGGGTCGAAACTGGTACGGAATAGTAACAAGACATAATAAAGTATTGATTAGGTGGACGGTACCCATTCTTTGTGATTTTAACTACTGAATGTTTTCAACAACATGGACAAACACATTAAATTTATGACTGAATCAGAAAAGAACAAATCCTGAAATTACCTTGATATAACAATTTCAAGGCATAACAACCATTCTGAATATCAAATACACCCTTTGTCAGAAAGGACAAGTATTGTATTTCTAAGGTTGCAATGCAAACAAAGGAACAAATGTTGGTTTTATGTTACCTGGTATGTGTACGTTCTGAGATGGCCTGGCCGCCATGTTTCTACGCAGACGCACTAGGTGTCAGGGCTGTACTTAGCAACACACTGTTTGGTTTAGTGGCAATGACACAATGGACGCTGATTGTGAACAAAGACCGAACATTAAGTTTTGCACTACGCTTGGGAAATCCGCTAGTGAAACATGGACAATTATTACACAAGCATTTCACTGTAGGTGTCTATTTACAAATATTTACCTTGTTGTAATTATATATTTCATTAGCTATACCCTCAATAAAATATTGTTTAAACAAGATAAAATAGTCCCAATGATCTTGGCCTTGAAAAAGGATATTCAACAAGCATATGGAGGCGATGCAGTGTCAAGAAGTCGTGGGTTCGAGTGTCACAAAAGGTTTCGGGAAGAGATTCAGTGTAAGACAATCCCAGAACTGGCCTCCCGTCAACAGCATATCCCAAGGCAGTTAATGCACGAAGACCGTCGTGTAACTGTGCATGCTATATTAGAAGACCTTAATTTGAATCATGACGTGTCAAAAGATTTTACGCGACGGTTTAGGGAAACGGGAACTGAATGCAAAACTCATCCTGCACGCCCTAACAGACAGCTATGTCTGTGATTTTTTTGCAGTATTTGTAGAGCTCTTGGTTGTGTCGCCGTATGTATTTGTTCCCTTCCTTGACTGATCCTAATATTTTCCTTAATATTTCTCTTTCCTGGCTCCCATTGATTTATTAATCTGTCTAAACACCTGGCTAGGGATAACCATCTTGTGCACACATGCTTCAAAAACTTCTTTGTTTCTTTCCCATGCATACTCTGAAATTTCTGAAGATCTTCTTTTCTTTTGGCACTCTTCTCCAAGTAATAGAAAATATCAATAAGAATCTCATCAATTCTAACTGGTTAAGTTGCAGCAACTTTTTCAGCAGCTAAGTTAATTAGATGACAGCTGCAACCAATAACAAAAATATCCTGATGAGTTTCTTCCAAAACTGCTACAAGTCCATTTTTCTGTCCAATCATAACAGGAGCATTGTCAGAACAGAATGCCAGATAGTTCCGAACATCTAATTCCAACTGCAACAATAGCAACTATCCTATGTTGCACCTTGTCGAATCCCATTCCTATGTTGGTACCGATAAAATAGTACTTATAATACTTTCTCGAGCGTCATCATGAAAAGTAACCACTATGTGATAGAACTTGGAATCTGTATTATTGCTTTCACATGTTGAAAAAGAAAATGGACTATTCTGTAAACAGAATTATTTCATTCTTTTTCCAGGTCCAACCGTGTTGTTTTCTGTACATTACATACAGTTTGCTGACGTTTCGAGAATACATTGCAGTATTCTTTGTCAAGGCGACTGAATTACCCCTACTCGATCTGAAATCAGTCTCCCAGGGCTAGGATATATAAAACCAAGATCAGGAACCACTCTTTTGGTGTCATTGCTGCTTGGGAGACTGATTACCTCGGATCAAGTAGGGGTATTTCATTCGCCTTGACAAAGAATACCGCAATGTAATCAAAATGTCAGCAAACTGTACGTAATGTACAGAAAAGAACAACACAGTTCAATCTGGAAAAAGAACTAAATTATTCTGTAAACAAGTAACAATGACCTGTGTTGCAGTACGCGCCATTTCATTTAGGACACATGTTGTTTTAGTGCGACCACAACCATACTTTTTTTTTGTGATTTCCAATGCAGGAAACATATTTCTGAACAAAGCTCCTGCATGATCAGCTGCACTCAATAGAATGTTGTGTTCCACTAAAAAAGAAATAAACCACTCTGCCATGATTACATGTAAACATTATCTCCAGCTTTGGCAGGGAAAAAAAGTATTTTTCTAATATTATTCATTAGATTTCAAATTATCATGAAGTTTTAACATACTATACATGATTAGTGAGGTCAATTTTGCCACCATATGCTATGTCAATATCACAAGAGCACACAGTACAAAATGCATATTTGTCAACATTTCTACATTTCAGTAGACATGGGAAACTCAAAGAACAGGTTTCCCTTAACACCTGATGATATTTTTTTTTATATTTACTCATGATTACTGATAAACAACATGCTAATAAGATGAAGTAAGCAAAGAACATGTTCGTGTTACTCCACAACTACATAACCTCAGCTTCGCACATATGTGGCAATAAATATGAAGCAAATTAAGCAAATTAAACATAATTTGCATGTTTTTCCATAACTAGAACATGACCTATGCTTTGTAATTCACGGTGAAGAATAAAAGAACTACTTTTTAATACAGGACGATTATCGAACTAATCAATGCGAGAGTCAGTCTCTTTCAACACAAACAAATCAATATTGATTGACCAGGATCAATGACACATCTTGTATTCCCAGTCGAAGATTGTAATGATCCTACGAATATAAATCAAAGCGATGTATCGAATATTCACTGGTCATAGAGCATGTATCGGCAGCCTGTGAAAGCTTGCCATGATGTGAATTTTAGAAAGAAGATCCTCATACGTAAAATCGTGAAATATTATAATTTATCCACAAAGCTATAAAACTGTCCTTCCATAAATTTTATGGAAAAACTTAAAAGTTGGCTGGTATGACATTATTTATATAGAAGCCTCCATGGCTCAGACAGCAGCACGCCAGCCTCTCACCACTGGGTTCCGTGTTTCAAATCTCAGTCATTCCATATGAGATTTGTGCTAGATAAAGCGGAGGCAGGAAAGGTTTTTCTCCGGGTACTCTCGTTTTCCCTGTCATCTTTCATTCCAGCAACACTCCAATATCATTTAGTTTCATCTGTCAGTTATTAATCATTGCCCCAGAGATGAGCGACAGCCTCGGCAGCCGGCACAATTCCTATCCTCGCTGCGAGATGGGGGCTTCATTCATTCCATTCCTGACCCAGTTGAATGACCAGAAACAGGGTGTGATTTTCATTTTACTGTTGGTCTAGAGTAAGTAGTACACTCATTCGTCGCCAGATGGCTCACTGTATGCTACCAAAGCACTAGCATTCCAAGTGCGAGCTGACAACACATCTAAGCTCCAATTAAAACGTTTTCTGTTACACCATGCGTGTGTTGCAAAGTAACAGAAAGGTAATCAGTGTTGCGTCCAGGGGCACAAACCTGTGTTAAGTAGCATTACGTAATATCGGTAGTACATAGTAGAGAGTGCTTATTTTGAAAACTCAATCCATAGACCTGTGCTAAGCAGCCATGTGTTGGGGTGAAAGGAATGGGAAGTGAAAACACTTGAAAAGTCAGAAGGTCTTACGAGTAAGTAGATACCAGCAATCTAAATAGTCACCTTCTAATGCTTGGAAATAGCAAGCGAAGGGGTACCTTGAAGTGTCCTGTAACTTAGAAGTAATGGACAACCCCAATCAAGTATTACGAGACAGGCAGTCATGTTTATGATGACAAGTGTTAGGAGGCGAGTAGTTTACGAAAATGAGAATTGCTATGTGTACAAGAGTGGGAGTAACGATACATGGGGGAGGTTATAGCCAATAGAAAAGCAGAAAGCCTTAGCTAAGAGTAGGGAATATTCTAATATTGATTGCTAGTTTCTTTAAATACAAATGTAAACAAAGGAACAAGTGTCTTATTGCAGTAGTCTTCGCCTTGAAACCCTTGCCTTCAGCTCACGTCAGAGAATCGCCATTGATTCCAGAAGAGGTTCGCTACTTAGAATATTTCATTGTAGACCAAGTTTGAAGGGTGTTGCCTACACTTGGTATTCATCATCCATACTTTGATTCTCGATGTAAAGCCTTAGTTCTTCTGGGTTCATCATACTGGCAACTTAAAGCTTGAGGAATCTCTGTGAGACTCCACAATTCTCTGTTTTTACATCGCTTTAGCATTTCAGTGGTAATCTAATGTTTTAGAGTCCACTTGCATTTATCTGGAGTAGCCGTTCTGAGGAAACTAGTTCCAGTACATCACACTAAGTGATTCTAGATGTATATTCTTTGTACATCATCTGTTTAACACACGCACATATACAGGAAATCATATGAGTTTCAATTCTTAATAACCAACATACCTAGCGCCTATAAATTACAATCTTCAATCCCTTTAATTTTTAGTCTATTCAGTGGCACGCCCGAGAAATTCTCAAGTGGCGCACGCTTGCCCATAATGTCACCACCCGAGAAATTCTCGTTTAGATGTAGTGTTCATTTCGTGATCGCCCACTAATTTCTTGGGTCCTGTAATCTCTTTGGAAAATGTTTTCCAGCATTCTCAACTGATGGCAGGAGGGTTTCCAGCTGTATTCATGAAGTCTCTGGCTTAAAATATGCCTTATCTTCTCTACTTTACGTACATAATCTCTGGCCAGCTGATGAGGTAAACAGAAACGGCGAGCACGAAACGGAAGAGATGTTTGAGGACAAATTAAGGAACTACATCAAAGATCAAACTCTAAGAGACATTAGTATTTCTGATAATAGTGATAATGATTCTATTGATTCTTCGGATGATGACCTTAGTATTTCTAGTGAAAGTGAATAAGATATTACGTCAGAAGCTAAGGTGATGGTAGGAAATGTTGAACATACATTCGTGTGGAAAAAGTGTAAGCTAGGGGATAGTGTGCAACCTAATATAAATCCATTTATGGGAAATCCTGGTGTTAGGGTTGGATGATTAGCAGAGGTGAGTGCGACTGTTCTGAACTGTTTCTAACGGATAAAGTTGTAAATTTGATAGTGACCGAAACAAATTTGCATGCTAAAAGTGCATTGAAAAACTTGTAAATAAATCTCCGCATGCAAGGGCACAGTTATGAAATTCGGCAGTTTATTGTGTTAATGTTGTTGGTGGGAATAATACAAAAGCCTGAAATAAAAATCTGTTGGTCAAAGGACAGTATTCTGAAAATACCAATATTTTCCGAAACCATGTCACAGGCCTACTGTAAAAAAAGTGTAACTAGAGTGTAAAGTTAAGTAAGTTTTTTATTAACTTTGAATAACATATGAATGTGTTCCCTTAATAATTGTTTCTCATTCCTTGCTTCCTAAAAATAAATAATTTCCTCCAAAAAAAACCTCACCTTTCTGGCACAGGAGGTCTGCCTGAACTCGCCAATGAAGGGGTTAGTACTGTTGTTAGCCATCAGGTGATTCCACTCACCGTTCGGCGTTTTACCTGTTGGCGGGGATACGACATCAGACATATGGTGTAACAAGAAACATCTTAATTGGAGTTTAGATGGTGTCGTCAGCTCCCACTTGGAATGCTAGCGCTGTGCTAGTGAACAGTGAGCCATCTGATGACGAATGAGCATACCACTTCCTCTAGACCAACGGTAAAGCATTCTTACATTCAAACCTTCATTATTAGAGAGGTCTTCCTCGGTGAATAGTCGAGATTTTCTTCTGAAGACGTGGAGCAAAGTTCTCTGCAAAGCATACAGAATTTGACCTTATTTTCTTGACAGAGCAAAAGCCCAAGAGTTTATATCAAGTCTACATGCAAAAACATCTTCGAGGATGCTGACAGAGACGGAGAGAAAAGAACCCACCATTTCCCAGATGCATGCTCACAGTTACACTATCTGATCCACGTGACTACCTTCCTTGGTAAAATGGCATTCTGCGGTCTGAGAAATGGACCCCGCTCCTGCAAGACAACGTTAGGACGAAGACTGACATAACCAATTTAATAACGATTATCATCATTGTATAGCCACAACTACCAGGTTACAGGCATTGTGATCCGACACTATTTAGGGTGCTGCATGTCATTTTCAATGCCTTGTTTTTCTCTACCAGATGACAAGGAAACCACAACTCCAATGTGTGATCTATTCTACATTTTAATTCTGTCAAATAAACAGCGAGGATGTCACCAAATATCTTTAACGTGTTGACATTGTTGGGCAAGAAGTGGTGATAGGACTTAATTTGTCTTTCAAAACTACTTGTTCCAAGATCTTGGATAGGACATACATCCACAGAAGAGAGATGGAGAAAGAAAAAAATAGACAGACAGACAGACAGACACACATATTCAGTATCCACTTGCTAGTGTACCATGGTAGTGAAAAACATAAAATATTTAATTTATATTACAATCCATTAATAAATACATGCACTCCTTACCCCTCCTTTAACTGGTGTTCTCATAGAACTCAGTGTGTGCATAAGGCAGAACAGCTGCTCAAAATACTGTGGCTGAAGTAACAGAAGGGTAGGCAAGCTCTCACGAGGAGGAGGTGGCATTGCAGATGGTGTATCCACAGTATCACGTTTCTTCTGCTGCCGAGAAGCACCCATCGAGATGAATACCAGCTGTAAACATAAAATGCATGTAAAATAACAACAAACCAAGAGTTCTTTTTATCTAACACAACATCAATAATGTTTAACACAAAATTTATACTGGTATAAACAGGAGGGAACAACAACAGTAGGGGACTCGAAATGAGGACATAAAAGGCTATAGCATTTCCAGGTGAATAACTACCTGCACAGAAACCAGCGGATGTCCCCAGTCAGAGTATCTCCCCTTCTCTCTTCCAGCACTTCCCTTCCTTCACTGTGCTTGACCCATTTCTTTCTCAGTACTCATACCAGCTTGTTGTTGAGTTGTCGCATATTACACACATCTTTCTACAATACTCTGGTTTGTATAACATTACTCGTTAATGGCAACTATATACTGCTCAAATACCTGTTGGGGTAGGACACTCATGAAAAGAGTATTAATGTCGTGACATTACAAATCTCAGAGAGAATGGTATAAATTAAAGTGTAATGCTGTAGAATCTACCAGTGCGACAACAGGTGTATCACAATAGTTGGTGAAGAAAGTAATGCAAGATGGCAAACAATCCCTTACTTAGGACCAGTTATTGTTCTCTACTCCAATGGGTAAGAAAAGAGAACACTGTCAGCTAACTAAAGGTGATGAGTTTACAAAAAGGATAATCTGTGGAAAAAATCACAAATTTTTTACTATTAAGAAGCAAGTTCTCAGATTAGAGAACTTATGCAAAGCTTTAAAAAAAAATTAATAGTATTTTAGAGTGCATCCTACACTATTTAACAACTTTACTGAAATAATTAGGATTTAAGTGAAAAATGCCAATTCCATAGTAAAGTACCAACAGAGAGCTCCAATATTGGCATGCGCAGTACTTATGTTAAATTCATCAGTACAGACAAGAGAACAGACCAAATGAGTACACTGACGAGACTTATGTGCATTCACTGCACTCACTCTCCTCTTGTAGGTAATCTGATCGAGAACTTGACATTAATCATGTTATCGGTAAAGAGCCCTGATTAATTATTGTTCATGCCTGTGAATAATTTTATTACAATGCTGTGGTTCTTGATAGTGTACGTTATCACAATGATCAGAGAATCAAGAAGCCTATAACGTCGCTAATCAGAAGTTTAATAGTTGAACAGGTATCTCAGACAAAAAATCTAAAACAGAGACAGAGGAGGAAAGAGAGTATACAAAATGTGACCTGAATAAAATGAAGGTATCAAAGTTTTTTCAAGTTACTCGGAGTAACAGAGTAGAGAAAACCTACTGCTCTGATGATACGCTCTCCCCTATAGGATACACTGTAGCATATTTGCTCCCATGCCACGCGGATTTGAATACCGTGGCTTTAGTGTAAGCAGACATCAAAGGACGAGTGAGAAAAGACATATCTAACTCAATGGAAACAAAGAAAATGTTGTTTACCAATTATTCTGTGGATAGCGTATTGTGACCATGTGAAAGAGGTCAAACATCAAACACTAAAAACTATAACAGATGAACGGGTGGATGAATGAATAATCAGACGGGGTAAGTGAATACCATAGCTACAATAAGAACACAACTAACATTTACTGGCAATCCAGGTAATGGAAAACTTCCAATATTCCCACTACAACTAACAACAACCAGGATACAAAAATTAACTTCAGCGCCAACCTCGATATATGGTATAAACACCCCCATCCCCTCTTTCTTCCGTAACCGCTGACCTCTATGTGGTACAGATCCATACGTGGCTTTGTATTTATGGTTGTCATGTAAAGAGTTTTTGATTATCAATATGCAACTGGTTTTGATTCCAAGAAGAAGTGTTGGGTTTCTCTGTAGTAAAATAAGAATTATAGTTTGTTAAAATATAGTTGTTTGTGCAAGGATAAATTTTTTATCGAACAAGTCTGAGGTACAATCCCGTATTTATTTTACAATCAGTTTACTTCAATATTTCCCACAGAAGAACAAAGAAATCATGATATGAGAAATATGTCTTTTCGTGTGATGTTCTTAACTCTATTTGTACATTGAGACTGCAGTTTATTTGTTGTTTTGTCTGGTTTTCTTGCCTTGAAAGTAATTTCCATTACTCACCACCAGCGGTCTGTATAGGTATCAATCAGTGCTGCTCCCTTTCATATGATAAGAGAACCAGTTGTGAATGGTACATATCTCGTCTGAAAGACAATATCTCAATCTTTTGTCTGAACTATGTATCAAGTTGGTTTGTTTCATCATAAAAGTTATTTCCCTAATTCATCATAGGTTTGTCCAGGTGCTCCTAGTCTAACTACGGCTGTATCAGTCAGTGGGAGGCAACGCGTACAATGGCAAGATCCAGCCGTAGTTTGACTGATGCTAAAGTGCTTGAAATTTTGCACAATTCAATGAAAGTTTAGTCAGGAGTATTAATGACAGTATTAGCAGAAGTTATAATGAAATACATGATGTGACTGAGGTAGATGCAGTGATAAATGATGAGAGTAGTGGTGGGAAGGAACCAGTACTTGGAATTTTCAAGTGAGTTGAAAGAAAGAGAATGGCTAAATGGTATACAAAGCAGTTCAAAAGACTCTTGAATTCAACCATACTAAGTTCAATCATAATATTTATACAAATTATAGGGCCAACATTGAGCAGTCATTTTATCAGGTCCAATTAGTGGAAGGTTCATTTATGAAATACTTTCACTTGGACGGGGAACGAATAATCCAAGACCGGCATGCATCAGATAATACAGTCCCACGGTTGCAAGAGAGACATTTTATAAGGAAAGCAGCACCTTAAACTGAACTGAGAAATCTAAACCTCAGAGATTATATAATGTATGTTTGAAACATGACAAAAAGAAGACAACGGTGCATTGCTGCCAGGAATGTGATGTGGGTCTGTCTGGTGGAGTGCATCAAACTCAACCACACCAAACTAAATTACTAAGGTACTGCACAAAAAAATACATATTTTCTGCATGTACATAGTTGTATCAGTTTTATGAGTTATACAATAATTAAATTATTATATTAGGTGAACTTTCTGACCTTATGGATATGTTATTGCATGAAAGTTTTGTCGTATGGACAATTTATGGTAAAAGCTCTATTGTACTTCTGTTTCTGAAAGAAATGGGCTAAGATTTCATAAGCTAAAATAAATTTTACTTTTTTTTTTAATCATGTAAGGTAGTAGTTCTTGTCCACCTATATATATATAAAATAAGAGTTTTGTCTGTACATTGCTCAGAATTTGAAAAGAATGGTATTTCTGTATCGGTCATGTCCACAATAGCAAGGAAATGCACTTTTCAATTTTCCGTAATTTCTGTCTGTCTGTCTGTCTGTCTGTCTGTCTGCCTGTATGTACACGCATCACGAGAAAACGGCTAAAGGGAATTTAATGAAAATTTGTATGTAAAGTAGGGGTATGAACCACTACTATCTATTCTATAAATTATTTTGTTCGTGCTGAGTGAAATGGTAGTTTATGGGAAGCCTGAAATTTAATTCTCAAATATTTACACCATTAGTGGTCCTATCGATAAATATTAGATAACTAAAATTATATAAAAATGAATTTCCGATCATTTATGTCTTATACATTTTTACCGTACCTGTTATGATAACAGAGATATTCGTGAATTTGTATTTTTGTTGCTATGTCCATATCAACGCCAAGCCACGAGAAAATGGGTGAGCAGAATTTAATGAAAATCGGTATATAGAGTTGGCGAATAAGAAACTACAGTACAGTATAAGCCAGGGCCTCTCAGGGTGCATGCGCGTGGTGCATGCACTGTGCACGGTGCAAAAGACGACTTGGCTTGGTTGACCAGAGTGCAGACCCCCCACTCCTCGATTTGGAGCAATAGCGCTTACTCTCTCTTTCCTCACGCCTGTCTCCCTCTGCCCCACTTGCGCCGTAGCGCTCCAAATCCGGGCTGACTTGAGCCGAGTATAGGCGAGTTGAGCCGAGCTTAGTCGAGTAGCCCAGAGACAAAGCGTTGATCCGAGCCATGCCGAGCGGCAGCGATGCACAGTGCACGGAGCTCTTGTGCCTCTATCTGCACGCGTGAGATTTTGGGCGTTTGAGAGGCCCTGGTCTAAGCTATAAACAATTTTATTCACCCTGGATGAAATTGTAGTTATGGGGAAGGCATCAAATATTTAATGTTTAAGTACCTATGTTATCGAAAAGTAGGTACTACATAACAAAAGTTAGAGAGAATACAATTTCTGATCATTTTATTTTATTTAGTTTTACCGTACCAACTATGATAAGAGTGGTATTTCAGAGTCGGAAGAAAACTAAATGTGAAGGCCTACAATATCGAAAGCTCTTAACATTGATCAACAATAACATTATATTGTCCATTGTTTGCTGTGATGTTCTTTGTCTCTTATGCTGCCACTCAACTCCAATAGATGGGATTACTGCTGCGTATCAAGTATAACAGCCTGACTGAATAGTGGGAGGAAATAGCTGAGGAGTTAGAAAACTTTCTTCTTTTGCATGCCATTCCTCTGGTTCATACATTTCCTGATACTGCTGGTACGTAACACACTGGTTCATCATTGTATTCCAGCCATTCGACCCCTACTCTGACGCGCTGTTTTGAATGAGCAGTGTGCACATTTAAGGTAAAGGCTCACTTAGTAGTAGTAGTAGTAGTAGTAGTAGTAGTAGTAATAGTAGTAGTAGCAGAAGTAGTAGTAGTAGTAATAGTAGTAGTAGCAGAAGTAGTAGTAGTAGTAGTAGTAGTAGTAGTAGTAGTAGCAGCAGTAGTATGACGTGGTCTGGAATTACAATTTAGGCCTATTTCAAATTATAGCACCACTATTCACTAAATAACAAAATTCAACCCTGAAAAGAGCTGTTTCTTAAGAAAAGCTTCTTTCCCTTCATTTTCATTGAATTCTATATTCATTTTATTCCAAATTGGCAGTGAAGAGGGGGTTTCTCCTCTGGCTTGGAGGAAGAATTTGCCTACAAGTCAGATAGTTCTTTCCGCCGCCAGTGTAGTGAAATGAGACGTTCCAATTCATCGTGTACTCTTAGGAAACAGATTAGCAAAAGAGCATAGTTTATTGGCCTGGGACTCTCCACTATTCGACCCTCCGCCGCTGAAAAGAAATGAAGAGTTTTCACGTATCACGGCTGTCTGCGGCTTGGTCATTCCAGCTCTGGAACTTTGGACTGTTAGATCAGCAACGCATTACTGTTCGTTAAAAGTGAGAAAATGTGTGGTTTTTCATTTGATCGAGTATTTCATATGAAAGTATTCATTTTAATCGTGCCATTCCTGCTGACGTCATTGTAATGACATAATGCCCAATGTTCATTTCAGTTGGGAAAACTACTAGAAAGTCTTTAAAGGCAGGTGGAGATTGAGTGTCTACAAATTATAATGGAAACTCCCCAACTTGACTGTGATTGATAGTAGGCAAGCGGGCCTACTCTTACAATGAAAACTTCCTAACCCAGTCTTCGTATGAGAAGAGAGGTTTGGTGACTTAGCCGTCGCGTTTCTAGGGTAATGTTAAGAGCTATGCAATGTAATACAACCTTGCTCACGTGTACACTACCTAACCTAGAATTCTGTATACAATGTAGAATTCCGTAGCGAAGCACGGGTACATCAGCTAGTCTCCAAATAAATGCAACATGACCCTAGATCCTTACTTTTCACTGCTGTCAGTTCTTACCATTACAGAGGATTTCCCCTTTCTGTTTACAGTGTTGTCAAGCAGCATTTCAAAATTGACAGACATCTGATCTGTGTTAACCATTAGTGAATGTATATAAGAATGCTGCCAGTACCAATTGATTACGCAGTAATACAAATTCAACCACTTTTAAATAACAATAACATTTACCAGATTACTAGCATCTTCAAAAAAAAAAAACCCACTGTATTTAAAATAACATTTAAAACAAACAACACTAACTCCAATATACTTTTTAACCCTCATTCCATTAATAATAATAATAATAATAATAATAATAAATCAAATGTCAATCCTGTAAAGCTTCCTATATTGGACAAGCAGAAATTTTACAATAAGATATCAAGAGCATTTAAATGTCATCAAATACAACAGTTTTTCAGGTATGAGCATACACATGAAAGACTTCAACCATAAATACCGGTATATGTTATTTAATGAAGATTTAAAGACCCTTTGTTTTGCACAAAAAGGCCCCTTGCTTAACATATTAGAAAACATACATATTCATATAGATCAATGTATTAATCCAGAATATAATCTAAATTAAATAAATGAAAAGTTAAATTTACTGTACAAAATTTTTATTGCATTTCTATGTAAACGCACATCCAACAACATATGGTCTCCCTTTACCAACCCTCCTAACTTCTCCAGGCTTGCCCTCCCCTCCCCTAAAGAGCTCCAATCCTCTGCACCCAACAAGCATCTCAATTCGCACTAGACCACACACAAAAGCAGGCCGTTCGACTGGGCAACGGGGGCTCACTTTGTCATTTATTATTTAACAACACTTAGTCAACACTTCTATAATTTCTTCTCTTTTCCATTAAATTAATTTGACCCCCTTTTGTTTACAGGCAATCCTAACACTGCAATATTTATTGCCATCTGAAGTTCTCTATTGGTAGCTAACTTTTATACGAGACATTTATTACAGCTGTCTTTTCCTGTTAGCCGACATTCAATTATTCAAAACAACAAGAAATATTACTAAAGACAAATGGAAAATTAGCGCAAACATAAATAATTTTTAACTACTATAACCTTTTTAAGATCATGAACTCATTTAAGACAAGGACTACACATTAGTAGATGTAGACCACACATCCATTCCTTATGTACAAATGGTTTCTACTGAAGATGACCCAAAAGGGTTGAAATCTGCATAGAAGTACATTTTAAGTATAGAATACTTGATGTATTGAACAGGAGCTTAACCTGTGCAAAAAAAAAAATGCTATATTAGCAAACTTCAAAATGACCTGTCAAGATTTCTACAAAATGGCTGTCGAAAGAAGACTCTTCTTACGGTTCTCAAAAAGTATGAATAATAAGGTAGACATTTGTAACACTAATATTTTACAAGTACTATTTGGTTCATGGTAGCGTTAGTAGTGTCAGTAAAAATCTTGTTTCAGATATGTGCCCCCAATTATATAAATACAACTCATCTCCAGGCCTGCCACCAGGTCTATGTGGCAACCCTATTGACATCTTACCATGATTCATTATGTTCATCATTGCAAGTGAAGGAATTTCTTCCTTTTCTGCTATTGGCTTCATGTCGCACCGACACAGGTAGGTCTTATGGCGATGATGGGATAGGAAAGGCCTAGGAGTTGGAAGGAAACGGCCGTGGCCTTAATTAAGGTACATCCCCAGCATTTGTCTGGTGTGAAAATGGGAAACCACAGAAAACCATCTTCAGGGCTGCCAAAAGTGGGATTCGAACCCACTATCCCAGATGCAAACTCATAGGTGCATGCTCCTAACTGCACAACCAACTCGACCGGTGTGTGAAGGAATTAATTTCTACTATCTTGTTCATCAACCTTATGCCTACATTTCAATTCATGCACCCCTTCTAATATTCCTTTCAACTTTATTTTGAAGTAATGGAAAACTAGATTCAAAATTTACCTTTTAAGTATTCATCATCATCATCATCTCTCTGCTACAGCAATTCAGGTACAGGTATAAATGAGCCTCTTTCAATTTGTTCCAAGTTGGAAGTTAAACATTACAAATATTAAGCAAGTACACTGTGATTGTTATTTTAAAGAGCCTAACACCTAGGTCATCAGACCAATGGGTAGATGGTTCGATCAAACAAAGATCATCAGCCTGCTTCTCCTCCTTACACTACAAAGAATTGAAGCCTGCTCTGATGGACAATGTCTCGTCAGGGATGCGATAATATTTTTTTTTGCTATTTGCTTTACGTCGCACCGACACAGATAGGTCTTATGGTGATGGGACAGGAAAGGCCTAGGAATGGGAAGGAAGTGGCCATGGCTTTAATTAAGGTACAGCCCCAGCATTTACCTGGTGTAAACATGGGAAAGCACAGAAAACCATCTTCAGGGCTGCTGACAGTGGGGTTCGAACCCACTATCTACCGGATGCAAGCTCACAGCTGCACGTTCCTAACCGCACGACCAACTCGCCCGGTAAACGATAACATTAAGAGAGCGAAGAAGTGAGGTAACAATGCTCAGCATGAGTAGAGCGACTGATGACAATGATGATTATGATGATTACGATGATAACAATGAAAAATGGGGAAAAGTCAATAAGGAAATAATGAGGGTTGATGGTTTTTTAATACACTGTTTTGAATTACAATAATATTCTGGAACTTTTTTGCCAAAATTGTTACTTGTTGAGCACCACCCAGGGGACACGTACAGCTTAAGGTATGATGCGGACGTGAGCAACGACATCCAGATCTTACTTTGCTAGAAGAGGCCTGCAAGAAAGACTGTTCACGATATGATCTATACAATAGAAGAAAGATATTTGTCTAATCAATGGCTAAACATATATACCGTTGGTTCACAGAATAAGGAAAACAGAACTGGGGCAGGAATACATTCATCTCTCTTCTTATTCCACTTCCCAGTAAAGCCACAACAAAACAAATTTTGATGCAGAGATAAAAGCAATTTCCCATGCACTACAACAGTTATTAGGCAGAAACAATGATTACCAAAAATTTTTTATCCTTACAGATTCAAAAGCAGCCATCCAAGCCGTCTCGACAAATAATTTCAAAATAAAGAAATGAAAGAAATTCTATGTATGATAAAAACCCTCCAAAGACTCTACAAACAGATCTCATTTCAGCGGATTCCTTCCCATGTTGAAATAACAGGTAATGAAGAGGCAGCTAGATTAGCCATAAAAGGTACCACACTACAACAACCTACCAGTCAGACTGATTTTGTCAGCAAAAAGGATTCTGAAAATTACTATTAAAAACATGCATGAAGAAATGGCAAAGAAAACAGCAGAAACCAAATTACGGAAGGATATTGATGCTAAATGGGATCAGTATAAAATAAAACCAAGAAGAGAAGCTGTAGTCTTTAGACTTAACACTGGCCACGACTGTCTTGCAGCTCATATGAAACAAATCATCATACTGAGATCTAAAAAATAAACACTTTGCCATGACCCTGGAAGCAAAATGAATAAGGAACACCTGCTACATTGCAGCAAACTTGATGTGACAGCCAGAACTTCAGGAAACCTCACCCAACTATACTGGAACGCAAGAAAGCTGATGGATTGGAATCCAGGCTAGCCATAATAAACAACAACAACTTGAATTGCAATAATATGACTATAAAGTAGTCTGGCTTGGAACATACAAACATACGGTATCAACAATGATGGCCGCTTGTGTTAATGTGCTCAAGGGATACAGAACCATCTCTGCATTCGGGAGTTGAACCGGTTCAAAGCCCACCATCAGCTGTCCTGAGAATGGTTTCCTGTGGTTTCCCATTTTCACTTCCAAGCAAACACTGTGACATTTCCTATTCATAGGCCACCGTCAACTCCTTACCCAATTTCTTTCGCCATCATTCATTGCATCTTTATTAGCTCCTCAACTGAGGTTTGCAACAGGAAGGACATCCAACCACAGAAACATGCCATTTCATTTCATCTCATCCCATCCGCGAACCTGTATCAGGAAATAGGACTAAAGGAAGGGCATACAGTATATATAAACACATTCAAGATATATTACAAATAGGTCAAATCTAGCATAATAACCTGAAGATCTTTGAATCCCATTTCTTGCAATGTTTTCTCATCAAACTCTGTAGTGAGTTCCTGACCCTGTGTGATCATGCGAATGGGTCCTTCCGAAAGTAATGAACCCAAGACTGGAGTGTTGCCACTGCCAGCATCTCCACCACTCGTCCTGGACTGCAAGCCTTCCCACCATGTGACTACTTCAGCACGCAAATCAGCAACATAATCACCACTCAGTAACTCCAATGTCGCTTTCTCAGCAACGCCAGCAGGTTGGATTACCACACGCAAAGGCATGCATCCACGTTCTCCGAGTGGAAGCTGCACATGACTACCAACTCCTTGGCCTTCTAAAGCCCATCTTCGTAAATGGTATGCATATCTGAAAACCAAGAATTACAGATTAGTTTACACACACACACTCATTTTCATAATACCTAGATAATAGATTCAACACTTACCGTCAGACGAAAACATGAAAAGGAAAACATAATAAGTAAATGCAATTACAACAGGAACAAGAACAAACCCAAAAGCACAACGGCAAAGAGAATCTTCACCTCTTCATTCACTGCCATGTCTCCTTGGGCGATATGCATAAAAGTGAACTGCTTACTCAGAGTTTCTGCTCGCTAATGGAAGAGGGGAAACACTCAACTGATAAACGGCATGCATAACATCTCGTGCACTGCATGAATCTTTACTCAATGTTCTGAGTGTGAACTGACGCTCGCTGACACATACTTCTGGGAACTGAGGCGCAGTGAGGTAGGTTGTTGTGCGGACATTTCATGGGTGTTTGTTGTAATCTTTTGATGGCATCAATAGTGTAAATATATTTTCTCGTGAAACCGGCTGATGACACTGATGTTAAATTTTGCGTGGCAGTAGTGTTGGTGATTTATAGAAGATTCACATCAATTACATTTTTGAGAGTTTTGTTGAGAAATTATGATAAAATGTCTCAATGTAATGCCAAGAAACATAAAAATAGCTGCTTATGATGAGCTGAACATGGATGAAACCGGCTTTCTACAAAATTTTAATTAATGGCAGGTTATGGTTTCCAGAATATTTTAAGTGTTGGTTACTATGGAGGAGGATGTAGTGAAGTCACAACTCATCCTATTTTCAAAATCTCAGCTACCAGATGTTCAAAAAAGAGCATCATTGCAGGTGATCATCCAGGAAACAAGAAATAAATTTGGGATAAAATTATCTGAAGGTCAAGTGTCTAAAAGAATTCAAAATATGAAAAACGGAATTAAACAAAAACAGGCTTGAAAAGAACACGAAACAAACCAGTCCACCTAAAATCGTGGGAAAAGGAATTACTGGATATAATGGAGAGTGACTCAATTCCATCAATAAACAGACTGCAAGGCAAGAAAAAAGTCATGAAAAAATAAATAATTCTACTAACAGCTAAAATATTTATAATTACTGTACAACATGAATTATAATTGCATTTGTAAATATTTCTAATAATATCACAGGAGGAAAATGAGCAAGGAGTGGCTTCTTATTCAACTTATGACCCAGGTATAATTTGAAGTATTTCACCACCACAACCACTACCACCACCCCTAGAATCTATAGCAATGCCGGGGCTCAGAAGCGCACCTACAACACACCCAGGAAAGAAAGTTGATCAGAAAAGAGAAAAAAGAGAAGCCGGTGCGGAAATATAATTATTTGTAGAGTTGCGAAAACAAGTGCTAATAAAACAGTCGTGAGTTTTGAATTCAAAGAAGAGGAGTTATTGTGGGAAATGTAGTGACAAAATATGAAATGTGTTCAAACAATGTTCACATCTGTATTTGTGTTATTTTTAGTTAATTTATATTATGTTTCACTTTCTGTTCGAAGGTCTTAAAATAGATCTACCCTGGTAATTTTATTTTCAGCGGTAGATTAAATGATTGGAATTCTGTTCCGTAATCCACTATTTCGTTGCGGATTTATTGGTTTGTGATCGGAGCTGCTACCCTCCTTTTACATTTCTACTGTTGCATACACTGTAAAATTACCAGAGATTTTCTTCTGTGTCGGGACTTAAAAAGAGTGTAAATCAAAAATAGCTTAGTTTTGAAGTTGTGTAAAGAATTGTAAAGAATTTGAAATCAGTAAAAACCAACATATTTAAGGACATAGATTTTCAGTAATAGTTTTCTTCTGCTCACTTTAAAAAGTAAACAGGAATGACTTGTAGTGTCAGGACCCAAATATAGAATGACGTTAAGCCCTAGCATAAAAAGTAGTTTCAATCACTTGATAAGAACACTGTTTGAAGGCCATAATTGTGAGTATAACAAAATACTTCACCACAATCGCAAGACTAACATGAAAACCTACAACCTTGTTTTCCAGTCGATGACCAGGTCAGGGATGGGATGAATGAAGCCCCCAACTTGCGGCAACGATATGAATCGTGCCAGCTGCCGAGGCCTGTCACACTCCTCTTGGGCAATGATTAATGACTGACAGATGAAATGAAATGATAGTGGAGAGTGCTGCTGGAATGAAAGATGACAGGGAAAACTGGAGTACCCGGAGAAAAACCTGCCCCATCTCCACTTTGTCCAGCACAAATCTCACATGGAGTGACCGGGATTTGAACCACGGTATCCATCGGTTACAGGCTGAATCGCAAGACTAATACAGGGTTAAAAATTAGATGACTGATCGACGTACTATATTTAATAAGTTATTATTAAAAGGAATACATTCGGCAGTAGCCTTGCTATTTCACCCCTTCTTTGCTCTTCTATCTCTTGAATCCACCCATCATCTACTTGTTCGACCTCTTCATCTGCATTCAATATTTCAAGAAATTTGTGATCTTCATCCCTGAGATATTTTTTCACATTTGCAGAATGAAACAGTCTAAAAATAACTAATGGTGGTTTCTCTGTGGCTAATCATATTTTAATCTGAAATATTGAGAAGCGTTGTTTTAGCTGCCCAAAACACTCTCTCTTCTGTTACAGTATATATGTATTGTAGGATATTTGTTCTGGGGTTTCAAGATTTCGGTACAGGGTCATAAGCCATGATGCAATACCACAACCTGCATCGTCAAGAAGAAGGGCATTTGATTTGCACGATTGCCATTCATTACTCTGCAATTATCAGAGTTTTAGCCAGGTTCGGGAAACGTGCACTGAACAAGGTCAAATGACGTCCACACTAGTGAACTCTAGTGAACTCTTCATTCGTATTGCAAGCGGCTTGCACATTTATGTTGGGTAGCTCTTTTCTATTATTATTTATTTATTTGATTTATACAGGCATTTCTGCCCACTTATATTCGTCACCATTATTATGTGGTTTTTTTTTAAATAAAAACATATGTACAGTCAACTGCCCCTACTGTCAATTTTATTTTATCCAGTAATTAACTTTCACTGCAATCGCAAGCGGAACTTCGGAAACCGTACAGGATACTGTACATTGATTAACACCTATGTCTTCAGCCACGCCCTTCTGAAAAGCAGGATCGCCAAAGTACCACAAAAAAAAACCTCATCTTTTCGTGATTGCTAAGAGCATTGCCTTTCATTTTATTTTGGGATTTCTGAGTATAAACTATCGCCACTCGATCTTTATGCATAAAACTTTGGAGCAAGCACTTCTGGAAAATGAGTGTCTGCTTGCCCCCACTCCACTGGGTGATGTCACGCACAGATGGTAGACTTCTCACTCGTTCTCATGCATGCGACTGCGAGTTAAAACTCCAAGTACGTCTCTATACATATCACACATTATCAAGTCCACTTGTTTAACGTTCATCTCTTCCCAGCCCTGGCGAACTTCTTTCTTGCTTCTCAGCTTCATCATCATGAGGGATTGCGGGATTTCATATCTCTTTCAATTCCTCTCTTTTCTCCAGCAGTCTTCCATTATTCTTCATCTTTCATTCTCATGTATTTGTCCTTAAGTTATTAACATTAGTACATGGTGTTTTATAATTCCCTCTGCTGGTCTTTTCCAATATTCTTTTCCTTTCCTAATACCAGTTTCCCTTCTCCACAAGTATTAACCCTCTTACTCTCAAGCTAACTATATATCTTTACCCATGTTCAATGCAATGTGAAGTCTGCTGAGGTAATGACATAGCGGCATCACATCAGCATCCAGTGAAACTTGAATAAGTTCTCCAATTTCTCGTAAGGTGGCACAAGCATGCTGAATGAAGTAGGCTAACCACAGGTGAACCTTTATTTGGTCATAGAGTTTGCACCATGTTTCTCATATTTTTACAGTGAAAATAAAGTTTACATTATCGAACACAAAATTAACTGAGACCGAATCACAATATTGTCCCCGTTAAAATTGGCGATATTGTGTATATTTTCAACAAGTGGAAATTAAAAGTTTTATTGTCTGTGGAACTGCAATGTGTCATTGGGGAAGTAGTGGCGAGCTAAGAACGAGTTTTTTTCGTCATTCAGAGGGGTGATACATGGCCCGGACCATGCCAAGGTTGAAGCAAATCACATGACTACCGCCGCACGCGCGCAACTCACATTCTGAATCTGGAATAGTCTGAGCCAATTAAATGAGTCCATCAGCCAATTATCGTTCTCGTTGAAGATCACACCTCCCAGGCCGATAAGATAAAAAGGCCTTGTTACGAGTAAATTGCTCTCTCTCTGAATATCCTTCGCTGCATTGCTCTCTCTCTGAATATTCTTCGCTGTGCTGCTATTCTGAACTCTAGAATTGGATTACGACACTACGTTATCCGACCACGTGGAGAAATGATTTTCAGTTCAAGTCGACGCCCGTTCTGCCAGAATTTAGCGAGATAATTAGCGAATTCCTATGGAGAAAAACACGCCTTAAGAACCAAGTTAAGTGTGACTGTGTAGACGAGTTATTAATGTTCGACGTGTGCTTGTGCAAATACTTAACCTTGTTATCTCAGTTACAGCTTGTGACCGGAATTCTACAGAAGTCGTCTTAGAAGCTGAATACCTCAAGATGGACAATTCCACAGCCATATACAACGCAACTTCATCGAGGGACGCCTGCTACAAAGTCTCCATGGAGCTGTAAAATGTGAGGCGTATCTGGTAATTGGAAGGAGACTGACCGGAGGAAAATGCTGGAATAATTGACTGTCGACGGGGATCGAACTCCATCTAAAACTTGAGTACCTTTTAATTTAATTTATCTGTCTCACCTTTTGTACAACTAGAGGTCTTTCTTCTTTAAGTCGTAGATCTATTAGTTTGTTGTAGTTAGAAACATTTCATTTTCCCACTTCTTAAGGTGTCGTGGTAGACTATGTACGTGTGAATGAAATTTTGAATCTGTTAGAGTAGACATGTAGGTTGTCTTTGAATGATTTCCCATGCTTAGGAGCTCAATATTTAAAAATCACTGACCACACGATAAATCTACTTCCCTTGTAATGTTGAAAGTTATTGGACTGAAATTTCCGTGCACATTTTGAGTGAATAGGGTCGAACCTAGTGTCTTTCAAGATCACTTGCTGTATTTATGATGAAGTCATCTAATTTTATGATATTCCACGAGGATCAGTGGATGTAATAATCACTTAAATAATAATAATATTGACTAAAGATTGGATAAAACAGAATTAAATGCTCGTGAGCCATAAATTTACAGTAGAGTCCTTATGTGAGATTGAATGTGCTCTGTTCATGAAGGGTCTGGAATATGACCAATCCTGAGGGATATTTGTTGTATAATTGAGCAATTGATGATTTAGTGATGATATTTGACTTATTCTTGTGTATTGGGAGCGCAAGATAGATTATAATTATTGGAGTACGTGTTGCGAGTGTATTTCACAGGTAGGGAATAAAAATAATACGATTAAGGCTCACGCTCGCGATAGTTTCAACCTGTAGCCCAAGTGATGGTAGTGCTTATGGATTTTACTAGAATCTTCCATTATAATTTCAAGAGTTAGATGAACTCACATTGATATGTGAAATGTGTTTCTACCAAGCGATACCCATGACTTCAATCACTAGTCACCATTAATGAAGAATAATTTCAGTACACAGATTATTTCTGCTAGATATTACGTGACCTGACCACTTGTAAAAATCATGAATAAACTTGCCAAAACAGGATTTGATATAAATAATGTATATAAAATACGTGTTTCCTAGTGTGAATGTGTGTGTATATGTAAATACATATATTTCTCTTGTATCATGTTGGTCCCATTTAATTTGATCTGGTCGTGCACTTGCTGCGACGCAGATTACATTCATCGTTGTGTGCTGCCTTAAGAAGGAATTTTCATGCCCTTAAGGGAAAATTTGATCAACTTAAGTCGAGGAAGACTAGAAAAGGATTTATTTTCTTCATTAGCGAGATTTAAAAGGAAAGATCATCTCGTTATTTTATGAAGGCACTCGATTTGTAAATAAAATTTATTTAACTAGCTCGCTCACACGTTGATAACATAAATTTCTGACACATTTATAGTTGAACTTTGAAATATTTTAAGATTAATTTGAATGGAAATGCAATACAAAGATCAGAAGTAGATGTTCGTTAGCCGCATGATTACTTTGAGTTATGGTGAAACCAAGTCATTAATAATTAATTGGAAAATAATTATTCTGGAATGCTAATGACGATCGTTAGGTAAAAGATGCAGTGGAAAATTAATGAGAACATGATCGTGTGATAGTGAAGCATAGGTTAATTAAATGATGAGAGATTAATAATAATAATAATAATAATAATAATAATAATAATAATAATAATAATAATAATAATAATAATCAGAATAATAATTAATTAATTTTGAGAATTTTGAAATCAATTTTCATTTTCTACTGAAGTTCATGTTGGTGTCATTGACTAATATTAAATACTGTAAATGATAAATTTAGTTGATTTCATCTTAAAACCACGTGTTGAGACTACTCTGAATTGGTAAAGCTTTGAACACATTTATTGTAAAACCCTCGTTAGCAAGACAGTTGTTTAATTATTTTATGAACTTCTATGTTAATTTTTTTTTAATGCTTTCAATCAAATATTTTGATTTGAAAAGGCAAGAGGCCTAATTTTTCTTTGGTTTTCATTACAGCACAGTAAGGCTGGAGATTAAGAACACATGTCACTCAAAATCGAGGAAGAAATACAATATTATGGAAGTTCTATGTAAAAAAAAAAAGAATATCATTAAGAATATTTTCATTTTTTATTTGCTTATGTGAATAAATGTCAGAGTGTTGTTTTAACATTTCTTTTTATCCTGCTTGGTCATCAACCCTTAACTTCCCTTAAATGCCTCTAGAAAGTGATAGCCAACGATCGAACGGTCCACCTCGGGATCTCTCGCTCGCTGGCTGGGCTTAGCTCGGGAAAATTGGGGGCAATATGGTGGTGATTTTTGCTGCTGTTTTTATTTGTTTACACACAGAATGCAGTTATAGAAGTTACAAGGTTGTATACCTGTCCGGTTTAGTTTAAATTATCTGTGTCATAGCATATCATAAGTAAATAACATCTTTTTTAGAATATTTTTGTATTATTGTATTATTCTGTATTATGGCTCGGTTAAATGATAGTGATATCAAGTATTTAAACACCTGTATAACAGCACAAATTCTTCAGTAGTAAGGGCTTTTTTTTAATGTGTCACCGACACAGATAGGTCTTATGGTGACGATGGGATAGGAAAGGCCTATGAGTGAGAAGGAAGCGGCCATGGCCTTAATTAAGGTACAGCCCCAGCATTTGCCTGGTGTGGAGGTAAGTAAGTTAAGGAGGGGTGTATGCAATAATACAGTATGAGATATCTCAGTTGTAACTTGGCCCAATTTTTAAATAGACAAATTTGCCAAACTTGGCATACACGTAAACATGTGTTAGAAGATGGTGTCCTACCACTACAAAAGTAAAATATGCAGTTTTTTCCAATTTATGAAAATTTAAAATTGTAAAATTCTGTAATGGCATGAGAAACATTTCCAGTGACAATATTAAGGGAAATAAAGACCACTGAAAAACAGAATTTGTTTGTCTTGGCTTTTAAGGAAATACACTGGGGGGGGGGGATATCCAAACATCACGAAGGACTTGTGCTAGATTAACGAATGTTGGTAGGCTTATTTATACATCTGAAAGATGGCGTTAATTCAAATTTCCCACAAATCACATTAGTGTGGCACTAGTAGCGGCCCCATGACGATGCACATCAGGTTTGCTTTAAATATGGACTGTACTGTGCAAGAGCGTTAGTTATCTGTGAGATTGGATGGAATTACTGTGAGTGGGTCAAAAATGCCTTTACGACGACGAAGAGGCCAGTATCAACAGCTCACTGCGGCATATAATAGCCCAAGTATGGTTCAAACAAGAATACTACAAAGAAAGGAAAGAAATGCTGAGAGCACTATGCATAGCAAAAAAATACAGAGGCCAATCAGACCTAGAAAAGTACGCAAGGAAAAGAAAAGAGTACAAATTGCAATGAATTTTGAATTACTCCTCGCATGGTACGATGTATTTTGGGACTCATTTATGCCTTCATATAATTGTCGACGTTTCTGTAAGTTTCAACATCGAGATTGTATTGCCTTTTACTCAGATTTGGTGATGGTACGCTTTCTAGCGGCCGACTTGGTACTAAGACTTCCTGGTCGCTAGTATGTGCTGCTCTCTAGCCGCGAGAAGATGAACTTGTTATGCCATGAGCGGTAACACGACAAAGTAGGAGGAAGGCAGTTGTTTTGATTCCTGATTATTACATCGAAGACAAGGTATTGCAAGCTACGCTGGTTGTGGATTAACGGATAAGATTAATCACTCGAGGACGTGAAGATCGTGTTGGGACTCGATCCAGGATAATGGATTATCCATCTGGGGCATAAGGCCCAAAGACTTGGTTTGTTTATATTTAATCTGTCGCTTCGATCCGACCTTGAGAGTGTACTTCAATCAGCTTTACTACTGGGCTAACCTAGTCTACGAAATCTACTATTTCGTGGTGTTAAGAGAAAAGGAGACCTTTCGGCATTACTATGTGTGAAAAAACTCTGGATCCAATCTTTCGTAAATTTGAGATTTGAAAATATTTCAGAAACAGGTCATGATTGTAACTATGTAAAGTACAATTAGCTTGGGGTTTCAATTTTAAATTATAATGATGTAATTAATTTTACCTTCTTGGTACAGCTATTTAAGGTTTCATGGACGTAAAAAAATAAATTATGTAGAGGAGCTCCTAACAACAGTAATGATGTAAGTAGAGTCTGTATAACCAATACGGTGGGCGAATTTCATTTTCTTTAATTTATCCTAATAATCATATTTATCATTTGGAGACTTTCAAACCACCATTTGAGCAAGTAAAATATTTAGAAGAAAGCTTTTCTAATGAACCCCTTCTTCTTTCGAGTAGCCATTTTGATTATGGTGGTAGTCATGTGTTACACAGCCGTGTAACAGAATGCAAACGGTTGGGGGGGCGTTGCTCTGTTGTGTCTGACATGTGAGTATCGATTAATTATTGATGACACTTGACATTCATCTGATGGGGATATGACTTTTCGTGCGTGCTGATCACTTTTCTGCACTCTTGTGATACTCACTTAATTATAGTAACGGTTGGAAGTGTGATATTTATTTATTTGTCCTTCTTGTGGGTTATTTACTTCCTTATAAATTTTCTTCTCCCAGATCATTGAAGTTATGGGAAGTTTGGGGTTCATGTCCATTTTCATGCATCAAAGATACCCGAGATAGTGCATTAGAAAGGTTTTCTGGTGGTTTTTCTGTGGTTAGCGTTCAATAACTGATAAATGATGTTCATAACTTTAATTTTTAATTAATTTTCAATTACTTGATAACTGAAATATTTTGACTTGTAGTTTGACAAGGTCGGGATTCCGCTTTAATTAATTTACCTTCTATTAAAGTAGTTATGCGAAGTTTGGGGTTCATGTCCATTTTCATGCATCAAGGATACCCGAGATAGTGCATTAGAAAGGTTTTCTGGTGGGAGATCATTGAAGTTATGGAAGTTTGGGGTTCATGTCCATTTTCATGCATCAAAGATACCCGAGATAGTGCATTAGAAAGGTTTTCTGGTGATTTTTCTGTGGTTAGCGTTCAATAACTGATAATTGATGTTAATAATTTAAATTTTTTATTAATTTTCAATTACTTGATATCTGAAATATTTTAACTTGTAGTTTGACAAGGTCGGGATTCCTCTTTAATTAATTTACCTTCTATTAAAGTATTCTTTCAAAAACCTAATTTGAGGAATTTTTTCGGTGAGATTTCTGGGTATGTATTCTGGTCATTTATTATTTCTCGTTTGCTTGTTATTATCCCAGGTCGTGCTAAACAACGGAAGAAAAATTAAGAAAGTGGCAGACCCAGATAATATACACTGACTGACAAAGCAAATGCAACACCAAGAAGGAGTGGTTCGAAAGGGATGAAAGTTGGGGAAAAAACAGAGACGGCACGGGCGAATAATTGATGTTTATTTCAAACCGATATGCAGGTTACACAATGCGCACGGCATCGACTCAGTAGGATGTAGGACCACCGCGAGCGGCGATGCACGCAGAAACACGTCGAGGTACAGAGTCAATAAGAGTGCGGATGGTGTCCTGAGGGATGGTTCTCCATTCTCTGTCAACCATTTGCCACAGTTGGTCGTCCGTACGAGGCTGGGGCAGAGTTTGCAAACGGCGTCCAATGAGATCCCACACGTGTTCGATTGGTGAGAGATCCGGAGAGTACGCTGGCCACGGAAGCATCTGTACACCTCGTAGAGCCTGTTGGGAGATGCGAGCAGTGTGTGGGCGGGCATTATCCTGCTGAAACAGAGCATTGAGCAGCCCCTGAAGGTACGGGAGTGCCACCGGCCGCAGCACATGCTGCACGTAGCGGTGGGCATTTAACGTGCCTTGAATACGCACTAGAGGTGACGTGGAATCATACGCAATAGCGCCCCAAACCATGATGCCGCGTTGTCTAGCGGTAGGGCGCTCCACACTTAATGCCGGATTTGACCTTTCTCCACGCCGACGCCACACTCGTCTGCGGTGACTATCACTGACAGAACAGAAGCGTGACTCATCGGAGAACACGACGTTCCGCCATTCCCTCATCCAAGTCGCTCTAGCCCGGCACCATGCCAGGCGTGCACGTCTATGCTGTGGAGTCAATGGTAGTCTTCTGAGCGGACGCCGGGGCCGGGAGTGCAGGCCTCCTTCAACCAATCGACGGGAAATTGTTCTGGTCGATATTGGAACAGCCAGGGTGTCTTGCACATGCTGAAGAATTGCGGTTGACGTGGCGTGCGGGGCTGCCACCGCTTGGCGGCGGATGCACCGATACTCGCGGGCTGACGTCACTCGGGCTGCGCCTGGACCCCTCGCACGTGCCACATGTCCCTGCGCCAACCATCTTCGCCACAGGCGCTGCACCGTGGACACATCCCTATGGGTATCGGCTGCGATTTGACGAAGCGACCAACCTGCCCTTCTCAGCCCATCACCATATCCCTCGTAAAGTCGTCTGTCTGCTGGAAATGCCTCCGTTGACGGCGGCCTGGCATTCTTAGCTATACACGTGTCCTGTGGCACACGACAACATGTTCTACAATGACTGTCGGCTGAGAAATCACGGTACAAAGTGGGCCATTCGCTAACGCCGTGTCCCATTTATCGTTCGCTACGTGCACAGCACAGCGGCGCATTTCACATCATGAGCATACCTCAGTGACGTCAGTCTACCCTGCAATTGGCATAAAGTTCTGACCACTCCTTCTTGGTGTTGCATTTGCTCTGTCAGTCAGTGTATTACATGGAACATCTCAAGGTCTTCCTTGATAACATGGAAGAACTATGGAAAGACCTGATGAACAAGTGTTTGCAGACAGGAAAAATCCCAGTAAGTTGGGCAACAGCAACGCTCAAGATTATCTGCAAAGGTAAAGGAGACAAGACATCCCCAGACTCATTCAGAGGAGTGGCAATGGAAAACACCTCCTTTATAGTCTTCACGACGATACTCAACAAACGATTACTAGCAACTGTTGAAGGAACCATCCCGGAATGCCAGTTTGGTTTCATAAATGGAAGGAGCACCCTACAAGCGGTGAAATATTTACTAGATCAAATAGAAGACTCCCTGAGACACCCAGTAGGAAAATACTATGCAGTGTTTGTTGACTTCAAGAAAGCATTTGACTCAGTGAACAGAAAAAAACTGATTGGAAAACTGAAGCAAATGACTTAAAAAAGAGAAATCCTATAGTGAGAGCAATTGAATCCTACCTCCAACAAACCTTCCTCCAGATAAACAACGTCAAAATCTCCGAAAAAATCTTACAAACGAACGGAGTCCTGCAAGGTGACCCTCTGAGCCCCATACTGCTTAACATCTATACAGCTGATGTAACAAAAATCATAGAAAAAACACAACAGCAGAAATAGTTCTATATGCAGACGATATGGTGATAGGATTGAATAACAAAGAGGATGTTCAAAATGCACTACACAAATAGGAGACTTGGGCAAGAGTAAATAACATGGATATAAACAAAGAGAAGACAGTACAAATGACGTTTAAGAACAGTGCAAAAACAACGGCTAAAAATGGTATAATTCTATATAATAAGACTATACAGGTAGTAGGACACTATAAATATCTTGGATTTACGCTTCAGACAACAATAACATCTTTTGGTATGCATATCCAGGAGAGAGCAACAACAGCCATCAGTACCTCATACAATATCCCAAACATTACCAATTTGAAGAAAAGTGACTTGAAAAGAATAGAAAAGATCAAGACGATATTCGTGAAACGAGTATTAGGAGTCGGGAAAACAGTGCAATCATGACTGGTATACGTACTCATGAAGGAGACTTACTTTATAGAGGACATCAGGTTACAACACTGGTTACCATCTACAAGACCCTATCAAAAACTGATCAAAATCAGAGCAAAAGGAGATAGGACTAGAGTTCTACAGTACTTCAGCCATGATGGATGACAGTTCGAAAAAGGAGTGCAAGAGCCAGAGACACGTTACAACAAGAACAGCAATCCATTGGTTCCACCACAAAATATGCAAGAACAGGAGGTTCCATGAACCGAACAAAGAATGCAAGTGTGTGCTATGTCGACAGAGCTGTGGGAAATATTATATAATAATACATGCAGATAGAACAAAATCTCTTACAGACTATAGCAAAGATTAAAAGTGATGTTGACCGGGCGAGTTGGCCGTGCGCGTAGAGGCGCGCGGCTGTGAGCTTGCATCCGGGAGATAGTAGGTTCGAATCCCACTATCGGCAGCCCTGAAAATGGTTTTCCGTGGTTTCCCATTTTCACACCAGGCAAATGCTGGGGCTGTACCTTAATTAAGGCCACGGCCACTTCCTTCCAACTCCTAGGCCTTTCCTATCCCATCGTCGCCATAAGACCTATCTGTGTCGGTGCGACGTAAAGCCCCTAGCAAAAAAAAAAAAAAAAGTGATGTTCTTTATTCACTGTATATTAATGCTCCACTTGAATGCACTTTTCTTGTTAATTAATAATAGGGCAACGTGAAGGTGGATTTTCCTTCCGCGCTATTGCAGGACTTGGCAGAAATGTCTCCACTGTGCATGCGTGCTGGCAGCAGTGGTCACGAGAAGGTACACTAGCAAGACAACCGGGCTATGGATGTATCCATCACCAATGAGAGGGAGGACTGCCATATTTGGCGTATGGCTGTGGTGCAGTGGACTGTGTCTGCAGCAGCAATTCGAGCGGCAGTTGGCACCACAGTGATGCAACAAACTGTTTGAAATCGGTTACCTGAAGGACAGCTCCGAGTCAGACACCCTGCGGCGTGCATTCCACTTACCCCAAACCACCGCCATCTGCGACTTCAGTGGTGTCAAGCAGAGCTCATTGGAAAATGAAGTGGAGGTCCCTTAGGTTTTCTGATGAGAGCCAGTTCTGCCTTGGTGCCAGTGATGGCTGTGTGTTGGTTAGAAAAAGGCCAGGTGAACGCCTGCATTCCACTTGTCTCCGGCGTCAACACACTGGACCTACACTGGGAGTTCCTGTCTGGGGAGCAATTTTCTATGACAGCAGAAGCACTCTTGTGGTTATCCCACGCACCCTGACTGCTGACGTGTACGCCCCTCTGGTGATTCAACCTGTTCTGCTGCCATTCATGAACGACATTCCCAAGGGTTAAAAATTAAATAATTGAAAAGGAGGTTCAACCTATTCAATACTTAAAAGAAAGAAATGCAGTAATCACATTCCTATTTAAATGGGACCGGTTTCGACCTTAGTCCAGGTCATCATCAGCCGTAAAAACATGTACAATGTTTATGAATACTGGAGGTCAGTTTCACACTCTGATAGGCACAAAGACACGACACCACATTCTGTCATGCACAAAGTCACAACACTATCAACTAATATACGAAGATCAAAAATAACTTGAAGTCGCAGACGAATAGATTTGTAGTAGAAAGCCGCCAGCTCCTGGTGATCAGCGCGGCACATTCAAGGTCATGCGCTGCGGTCGAACGCCAAAGTAGAGTGGAGAATGTTTTGAAGGTCCAGAATTTGTCACGGTTGCGGGAAGTTAAGTACGTATATAAAAATATACGACGCAAATCAGTATAATTGAACGAGTACTTGTACTCCTGCTAAGTTCTTGGAAAACAGTTGTTTTTTCAAGTCAACTCATTCAATTTGGAGATAAGACATATTTTTAGATCCTAAAACTTCTTTCCACATCCACAGAAACCAGCAGAGCCAACTTCATATTCACTTGGCACTCGTGAAAGCATGGCCTATTTTACAATATCCAGATTCTTCAGAAGCCTAGCCTAAAGCTCTTCTGTGGCAAGAACCTCAAATTGTTCACTCAAGGAAGTGAGAATATTTCACTGCTGACACAAAAGATTTCTCTCTGCAAATCACGTATCTTCTATGGGAACAGAATTTGCTTCATTTTAGAAATTGCATTTGTGTCGGTTGGATCCAGAGAAAGCACAAACTCATTAAATTTTTCAAAATTCTCAGAAAAGAAAGCAGCACACTGAATCTATGTTCTCCAGCTAGTAATGACCAGGAATTTTGGAAGTGGTAGGCTTATGATTTCTCTCCAGTGAACAGTATGACTCAAGAGCTCTCAGCAGAATTTTCTTCAGGCCAGAGAGGAAGTGATTTGCAATATCATATTTATTTCCTGATGGATACACAAACTCTGTGAACGATAGAAGACAAGTACGTTACTTAATATGACTTGGGAAACAAGGCTTTAACTGGTTAACTACCAAAATCATGTACAGAACCTGGTCCATAACCAGCAGAAGAAATTTTTCAAACTTCGTGTCACTGAGCCAAAACTTTTGACGGAAGTCCATGAATGACTGCATTACTGTACTGGCTGGGCTGAGAGGCTGACAGTTGAGCTGCTGGCCTTCTGACCCCAACTTGGCAAGTTTGATCTTCGCTCAGTCCAGTGGTATTTGAAGGTACTCAAATACGTCAGCATCATGTCAGTAGATTTACTGGTGCATAAAAGAACACCTGTGGGACAAAATTCTGACACCTTGGCACCTCCGAAAACCATATTTAAAACAATAGTAGCCAGTGGAACGTAAAATAAATAACATTAATTATTACTGTACAGGCACTGGTTTCTGCAACTCATACGTCTTAAACAGCATGAGCCAACTTCCTCACCTGCCAGGCAAAAAACCGAAATGCTCAAAATACACTACCTGAAAAAAAAAAGGTTAAGCACCCAGAAGTAGTGATTGAAAGTGAATGAAACTACATATGCTGAAAGACCATGTGCCTTTACTGAACTGATTACAAGATAGGATGAAAAAAACAAGGCCGCTGGCAGTTACAGACGGAATGTTGGCGCCAGGTCAGTAGGGTGTTGCACCCCACGTGGCCCCAAAGCATGCCCTTATGTGGTTCGGAATGGTGTCAAACAGCCTTTGGATCCTCTCCTGAGGCAAGTTCGTCCACAATTGTTGCAGCTGTCCCTCCGGATTCCACAGGTTGGTACTAAGACAGAGTCCCCTTCAAATGTCATCCTACACGTGTTCAATTATGGAGAGGTCCAGGGATCTTCCTGGCCACGGGAGGACCTCAACATGCTCTAGGCAGTCTGTGGACATACGTGCTGTGTGTGGATGTGCAGATCTTGTTGGAACACTGTCCCAGGGTGCTGTGCCATTAGGGGTAGGATGTGTGGACGCAGAATGTCTGTGACATATTGCTGTGCTGTCGAAGTCTGTTGAAGCACTATTAGAGGTGACCTGAATGCATATACTATGGCTCCCGACACGATGATACCAGGGATTACGCCTGTGTGTCTTTCCACAATATGGGCAGGATCTGCCATCTGCCCTCAACACCGCCAAACCCGCACACAATGGTCATCGGAGGTTATGGAGAAGCGGGACTCATCACTGAACATGATGCAACGCCAGTCGTCCTCTGTCCAGGCCTCCCAAGCAAGGCACCACTATAAATGCAGGCATTGGTGTTCTGGTGTCAATGACAACCGATGCATGGGGTGGTAGGACACCAATCCAGCGGATGTGAGTCCCGAGCGGGAACTCACAGGATGTTGTGGAGTCTCCAGTACAAGTTCATGGATGGCGGGTACCGAAGTTATGTGATCCCGCAATGCTTGGCGTATCATATGACAGTGTTCCCTCGGGGTGGTGTCTCTTGGTCAACCTCAACCTGCACGACGTGACTGGGTGCCCTCATGTACCCATTGAGTCCAAAATCGGGCCGCTGTGACATCTGAATGGCTCACATGCCCGGCAATTGCACGAAACGACCAACCAGCCTCGTGCAATCCCACAATGCGGCCTCTGTCAAATGCTGTCAGTTGGTGGATAGGCTGCCTGGCATCACAAGTGCTTTGTACTGTATGTAGTCCTCTCTGCACGTCCTGCTTAACTGTATGATTTAAAGTTAAAAACTTCATAATTGTTCCGTATTGAACTGAGAATCACAATCTAAAAAGAAAGTATAGAGGTTCCACCTTTTCAATACACTGTTATTAAGTTGTACCAATATTAAGTTACAACATGTTAACTTTAGGACCGGTTTCAACACATTTAAAGTGTCATCATCATCAGCCGATTAAGAGAACAGGGCAAAAGGACTAAATCATAACAATTATAAACACACATAACAAATATAAGACATTATTCACAGTCAAAAGGATGTACGTAGGAATATCAACTCTTTTTATGAAGAAGTAATGATGCTTGTTGTTTAAAGGGGCCCAACATTGAGGTCATTGGCCCATGAATAAGTAAATTCAGTTGAAGTTCATTAGTAACGTGACAGTCTTATATATTCCACTTATGCTGTAATCACGCAAAAAGACGTTGAATTCATGGTAAATAATGAGTTTAAAAGGTTGATCTGACATAAGATCTTGAGGGATGAGTCGGTAAAAGATTTAACATGATTACAGCACAGCAGGAATATACAAGACTGTCACATTAAAAATGAACTTCAACTGAATTTACTTCTTCATAAAAAGTGTTGATATTTCTACGTACATCCTTTTGACTACCTATAACGTCTTATATTTCTTATGTGTGTTTATAGTTGTTTATGATTTAGTTCTTTTGCCCTGTTCTCTTAATCAGCTCATGATGACCCTTTAACAGTTTTGAAACTGGTCCCAAAGTTAACATGTTGTACCTTAATATTGGTACAACTTAATAACAGTGTATTGAGAAGTTGGAACCTCTATACTTTCTTTTTAGTATTGTGATTAACTGTCTGACTCACACCAGTTGACTGGTAACAACGTATCAACAACAGGATGGAGCCATCACGAATGCACCCTCAGTGGGCGTTCTACACATTACAGATCCTTGTAAATCTAATCATTTACTGACACATCAATGGTACGGATGTAAACTGAAATGAGACAATATTGGACCACTCCTTCTGGGTGGTTAACTTTTTTTGTCAGGCAGTGTACATCGATCCGTCAAGTCTGTAGTTTGGTTCAGTTCAATTTCCATCTTGTAATCTGATACTTTGTACAATTTCTTCATAAATAGCCTCAAGATAGCTTTTAATTCACGTACTTTCATCAGGCATTGGGCATCGTGTATATTTTACTAGAAATCTTTTCAAGCCTGGATGGTTCACCTACATACATAATCATTATAGACTGTTATGCCTTTCAGCGTTCAGTCTGCATGCCTCAGAGAATTTACTAAACGTCACCACAATCCTCGATTGGCAACTAGTGCTGTGGCCTCATTTAGTTCTATACCTCTTATCTTTAAATCGTTACAAACTGAGTCTAACCATCGACGTCTTGGTCTCCCTCTACTTCTCTTACCCTCCATAGCAGAGTCCATTATTCTCCTAGGTAACCTATCCTCCTCCATTCGCCTCACATGACCCCACCACCGAAGCCAATTTATGCGTACAGCTTCATCCATCGAGTTCATTCCTAAATTAGCCTTTATCTCCTTATTCTGGGTACCCTCCTGCCATTGTTCCCACCTGTTTGTACCAGCAATCATTCTTGCTACTTTCAGGTCTGTTACTTCTAACTTTTGAATAAGATATCCTGAGTCCACCCAGCTTTCGCTCCCGTGAAGCAAAGTTGGTCTGAAAACAGAACGATGTAAAGATAGTTTCGTCTGGAAGCTGACTTCCTTCTTACAGAATACTGCAGATCACAACTGCGAGCTCACTGCATTAGCTTTACAACAACTTGATTCAATCTCACTTACTATCTTACCATCCTGGGGGAACACACAACCTAAATACTTGAAATTATCGACCTGTTCTAGCTTTGTATCACCAATCTGACATTCAATTCTGTTGAATTTCTTACCTACTGACATCAATTTAGTCTTCGAGAGGCTAATTTTCATACCATACTCATTGCACCTATTTTCAAGTTCCAAGACATTATACTGCAGGCATTCGGCACAGTCTACCATTAAAACCAAGTCGTCAGCATAGGCCAAACTGCTTACTACATTTCCACCTAACTGAATCCCTCCCTGCCATTTTACACCTTTCAGCAGATGATCCATGTAATCTACGAACAGCAAAGGTGAAAGATTACAGCCTTGTCTAACCCCTGTAAGTACCCTGAACCAAGAACTCATTCTACCATCAATTCTCACCGAAGCCCAATTGTCAACATAAATGCCTTTGATTGATTTTAATAATCTACCTTTAATTCCATAGTCCCCCAGTATAGCGAACATCTTTTCCCTTGGTACCCTGTCATATGCTCTCTCTAGATCTACGAAACATAAACACAACTGCCTATTCTTCTCGTAGTATTTTTCAATTACCTGGCACATACTGAAAATCTGATCCTGACAGCCTCTCTGTGGTCTGAACCACACCGGTTTTCATCCAACTTCCTCTCAACGACTGATCACACCCTCCCTTCCAAGATACCAGTGAATACTTTGCCTGGTATACTAATCAATGAGATACCTCGATAGCTGTTACAATCTTTCCTGTTCCCTTGCTTATAGATAGGTGCAATTACTGCTTTTGTCCAATCTGAAGGTACCTTACCAACACTCCACGCTAATTTTACTACTCTATGAAGCCATTTCATCCCTGCCTTCCCACTATACTTCACCATTTCAGGTCTAATTTCATCTATTCCTGCTTCCATAGGACAATGGAGTTTATTTACTATCCTTTCCACTTCCTCAAGCATAATTTCACCAACATCATTTTCCTCCTCCCCATGAACCTGGCTGTTTGCAACACCACCAGGATGATTTCCTTTTAAATTGAGAAGATGTTCAAAATATTCCCTCCACCTCTCCAGTGATTCCCTGGATCTATTATGAGTTCACCTGAATTACTCAAAACACTGTTCATTTCCTTTTTCCCCTCCCTTCCTAAGATTCTTTATTACTGTCCAGAAAGGTTTCCCTGCTGCTTGACCTAGCCTTTCCAGGTTATCACCAAAATCTTCCCATGACTTCTTTTTGGATTCAACAACCATTTATTTCGCTCTGTTTCTTTCATCTACGTACAAATCCCTGTCTGCCTCGGCCCTTGTTTGGAGCCATTTCTGATAAGCCTCCTTTTTACGTTTACAGGCAGCTCTCACTTCATCATTCCACCAAGATGTTTGCCTTTTCCCATCTTTACACACAGTTGTTCCTAGGCATTCCCTTGCTGTTTCTACTACAGCATCCTTGTATGCCACCCATTCACTTTCTATATCCTGAACATGCTTACTGTCTACTGTTTGAAACTTCACACTAATCATATCCATGTACTTCTGCCTCATTTCTTCGTCCTGGAGATTTTCTACCCTTATTCGTTTGCAGACATATTTCACTTTCTCCACCCTAGGCCTAGAGATACTTAGTTCACTACAGATCAGATAGTAGTCTGTATCATCGAAAAATCCGCAAAAAACTCGTACATTCCTAACAGATTTCCTGAATTCGAAATCGGTTAAGATATAGTCTATTATGGATCTGGTACCCCTAGCTTCCCATGTGTAGCAGTGAATAGCCTTATGCTTGAAGAATGTATTTGTAACAGCTAAACCCATACTAGCACAGAAGTCCAGCAAACGCTTCCCATTCCTATTAGCTTCAATATCTTCCCCACATTTACCAATCACCCTTTCGTATCCTTCAGTTCTATTCCCAACTCTCGCATTGAAATCGCCCATTAGCACTATTCTATCCTTGCTGTTGACCCTCACCACGATGTCACTCAGTGCTTCATAAAACTTGTCAACTTCATCCTCATCTGCACCCTCACATGGTGAATACACGGACACAATTCTTGTCCTAATTCCTCCAACTGACAAATCTACCCACATCATTCGCTCATTTACGTGCCTAACAGAAACTATGTTGCATGCAATGGTATTCCTGATAAAGAGCCCTACCCAAGACTCTGCCCTTCCCTTTCTAACATCCGTCAAGTACACTTTATAATCTCCTATCTCTTCCTCATTATCTCCCCTTACCCGAATATCACTTACTCCTAGCACATCCAGATGTATCCTCTTTGCTGACTCAGCCAGTTCTATTTTCCTTCTTCCATAAGCCCCATTAATATTGATAGCTCCCCATCGAATTCCATTTTGTTCGCCAAGTTGTTTCCAACGAGTCCCTCGCCTGTCAAATGGGAATGGAATTACCATCTGTGATAAAGCTGTAGGATCTTACTTATTTGAAGAGTCTTGTTCTTTTGATGCTTCAAACTGGAAATGTGTTGTTGGATGTGGTCTTTGGTGTTTTTTATCCAATGTGATTCCTGAACTGAAAACAGTGCATTGTATAACAATTCCATCTGTTTCAATGAAATCCTGCCTAAATTCCTAAGACAGGACAGGACAATGAGGTTTGGACACCTTCGGCATGGCTAATTCTTGATTGAACTTGTCAATGTAAACAAGCGAGGGAAAAAAAATTAATAACAGTGAATTGTTCAGTGTTAATCCCTATTATTACTAAAGTTGAATCTAAATTTCAAGCTGTCTAAAACTAGATTGTCAGTGGACCATTGTTGACTTCACAAATTCTATAAATACACTAATAGTAAGAGTTATATTACCGTATTTCTCTGAAGAAGATGACTTCTTTCCTCAGAATCTCATGTGATGAATCATGGATCATCTTGCATTCCCGACCTAACAGTAATGAACACCACTAGCAGTTATCACGATAACCAAGCTGATTCCCTTCACTGCACGCGCGCGTGCGCGCAAAACTCGTTGACCATCGACGTCCACGTCATTTTACATCGTTAGCCGCGGCAACCGGTTGTACAGTGCCTCTGTCTAACGCCGCTGGTTCACAGGGAAATAGTGATGTGAGAATGACTTTCTATTAGCCCCTACAAAAACGTTTCTCAAATCCGCAGAATGACATCAAACATACAAGCCTTCAGTGGCCGAGTTATAACATGTCTACTGTACCTGATGCTCAGTAAAATTAAGAGTTTTATAGACAGAAGGAATATTTTTGTGATGGATTGCCGTATTGCAGAGACATGGGGAACAGGTATTGCTGGCAAATTTTCGATGGGTTCTCATCGATATTATGATGCCAATTATAAGTTAATGATTATTAAACATGTGGAAATGGAGAATAATTGTGCAGCCACAAGAAAATATCACATAAGTAAAGCCAATGTTCCGCATTAGTGTGAAGACAAAAATAGCTTTAAAATGTGTACTGTACAAAAAAAAAAAAATTGCATTCAGTGGCCCGCAACAAGGATGCTTTAAAGAAGTCCAAGATGAAATTGTGAGGTTTTATAAATAGCAGAAATATTTTCCTGATGGACTCTTGACGTCTATGTTTTTGCTTGTTTCATAGACTGCGAAAAAGCCTTCGATACAGTCCGCCATGACGAATTTATGAACATTCTTCGAGAATTAGGATTTGATGGGTGGAACATCCGTATTATTGGTAATCTCTACTGGAACCAGAGTGTTGGCATGAGAGTTGATGGTCGTGTCTTGGAAGAAGTCTCAATTATGAAAGAGTTTGCCAAGGCTGTATTCTTTCACCAATGCTTTTCAACATCAATTCAGAAAAGATTTTTTAAGATGCTTTTTTTTTTTTTGTGGAAAGACTGAAGGAGTTGTGGTTAATGGTTTAATCATAAATAACATCAGGTATGCCGATGATACTGTGCTACTTGCAACCAATCTCCAGGATCTACAGGAACTATTTAATGCTGTCACTGAAGCCAACAGCGCAGTGGGCTTGAAGCTTAATGCGAAGAAGACCAAGTGGATGGTTATAAGCAGGAAAGAATATGGCATTCAAGGTAATCTCACAGCAGCAAAGGACCAGATTGCAAGAGTGGCAACATTTAAATACCTGGGATGTCACATCAATGATGACTGGGACCTTGCTTGTGAGATCCGATGCAGAACGATGCAGAACTGAGCAGGCCAGAATTTCTTTTCACAGACTTAGAAAACTTTTGCCAAGCCGTGACCTTTCCATTACACTACGGACATGATTACTCCAGTGCTACGATACGGCGTTGAGGCATGGACACTGAGACCATGTGCAAGAAGTTGCAAGCATTTGAAATGTGGACGTACCGAAGGATGCTGAAGTTACCTAAGAAGCTGAAATTACCAATGTAGAAGTTTTGCACTGTATAAACAAAGAACCAGAAATTCTCACTACCATCAAGATAAGAAAGCCAGAATACTTTGGTTATATGATGCGGACCAGGAAATACCACTTTCTGCAAGTAATACTCCAAGGGAAAATTAATGGAAAACGTGGTACAGGGAGACGTAGGACATCGTGGCTCGGCAACTTGAGCCAGTGGTTTGAGGTGACAAAGACTACTCTGTTCAGAACAGCTATGAACAAACAACAGATCATGCTTACTGAATGCCAACATTCTGCAGGGACACGGCAGAAGAAGAAGAAATGTCGTACTGTAGACACACACAGAACAGGTATTGCCGGCAAATGTTCAATGGATTCTCTTTGATGTTTCGATGCCAATTTTATGTTAATGATTATTAAACTAGTGGAAATAAAAAGTAATTGTGCAGCTGGAAGAAAATAAGACATAACTAAAGACAATGTTCGGCACTGGCGTGAAGACAAGGACAGTCAAAAAATGTGTACTGTACAAGAAAGGCATTCATATGATTTTGCAAAGCACTTTCTAAGCCTGGTTACATGTTTTTGAAGGAAAAGGTGGGGGTCGTCTTGCATTCAGGGTCGTCATGGATTCGGAGAAATACGGTATTTGTCATTGCTGCACGTATGCTGTACTTCTTTAGTTTTCAGGCCCATGTTCACTGAAAACAAACAGGTTAACTACCATGTTCACTGCAAGCTGAGGAGAAATTACAATAACTGAAAACTTTTTTTTTTTTTTAGTTCTTAGGTATAACGTGCACCGTGGAAAAATATACAAAAATAGGAGGAAAGATTAGGAGGGAACGGGAGTGATTAAAGGCAGAGTAGCTTAAAAAGGACAAAGGTCAAACAAGGGTGAAAAATGTGTTGGAATATTACATCCATTCTCAATCTGAAGCAATGTGTCACACATTGATTTCTTTCAAGGAACTCTAATTTACCCCCACAAAAGAAAGGAGCAGCCTTAAAAATCCCATTAACAACATGGGTTCTGGGGTTTGGAAAGTAAGTGGTGTTCTTCACTAATTTGCACCCCTGAACATGGTTTTTTTTTTTTTTTCTTTTTTTTTTTTTTTTTTTTTTTCTCTCACAGTTAACCCTCCTCCCAACCTACTGCAGGCTATTTACCATTTACTGGTGGCTGCAAAATCTATGTTATGTATGTAATTAATATAAATGTGGCAACACTACTTGTTTGGAGGATGGTGAAGTAGAGGAAGAAAATAACCTTCAAAGCTGACATTCCATTATTGTCGCAGAAATCAACAGATGAGTGAGTGCAAGAGCTAGAAGAAGGCGTTTATGTGTGTTGTTGAGAGTGGTGTTATTTTATCGAAGCCATGTTCAAAATGTCCGGAAAGCAGTGAGTGAATAGCCCAGATATAAATTTTTATGTATGTGGAACTTATGAGACAAGTACAAGACGTCAACAAACAACAGAATTTGTTCGGAAAGCATATTTTGTTCGTTTTGGCATCAAGCTTGGAGATCAGCATAAGTCATTTGCTCCACACATTGTGTGTCATACATGCGTCAAGCAATTAATGGAAGTGTTTGAACTTCGCTATTCCCATGGTATGGCGCAAACAGAAGAATCATGTTGATGATTGTTACTTCTGTATGATGAAAGTAGCAGGATACAACAAAAGACAGATGAACAAAATCTTGTATCTGAACTTAAATTCGGTGATAAGACCTGTCCCTCATGATCCAGGGCTGCCGATCCCCTCTCCACCAATATCAATGGATACATTTGAATTCTCTGGACCAGAGGTAAGTCATGAAAGTGGTTAATCTGACTAGTCCAAGTGCGGTATCAATAGTAACCCAAAACCTCTTACTCAAGCAGAACTTAACAATTTTGTTAAAGAGTTGGGACTCTCAAAAGATACAGCACAACTTCTGGGATCAAGTCTCAGGGAAAATAATTTATTTGCTCATGGTACATCACAGTCAATGTACAGAAATCGTGATAAAGAATTTTTTGTGGAAGATGGTTTAATGGTGCTCTGCATTAGCTTGAATTAGTGATGAAAATGGGAGCTCAAAATTATGACAATAAGCAATGGAGATTGTTTATAGATTCTTCAAAGCAAAGTTTGAAAGCAGTATTACTACATATTGGAAATGAACTACCATCAATTCCAATTGCGTATTCAGTATGCTTAAAATGGACATACAGTACCATGAAACTACTCCTTCACAATGTGAAGTATGAAGAACACCATTGGCTTGTATGTGGTGACTATAAAGTTAGTGGCATCTTTTTTGGCCAGCAAACAGTGTACTCCAAGATGTCTTGCTTTATGTGTGAATGGGATAGTAGAGCTTTCACAAGCACTGGAGTAGAAGAGAGTGGCCTCGGAGGGAAAGCTTGATAGCGGGATTGAAGGACATTGTAAAAGAGCATTCAGCTATCCAGATCACATTTTATTGCCTCCACTGCACATCAAATCAGGACTGATGAAGTATGTGAAAGCATTGGACAAAACAAGAATCTATTTCCAATACCTGTGTAGCCAATTCCCAAATCTATCAAATGCAAATTAAAAGAAGGAATATTTGTTGGACCAGACATATGTAAGTTGATGTCTGATGAACACTTTGAAAGTACAATGATGGAAAGTTCAAACAATGTTTTGCCTTGTTTCCTTGGCAGAATAAGCAGCCTGATTACAAGGAAACAATGGAAGAAATGCTACAGTTGTATAAACAGTTACAACAAAAGGTCACCCTAAAACTACATTTTCTAATGTCACATGTAGACAATTTTCAGGACATTTGGCCGACACATCATAGGAACATGGTGACCGGTTCCATCAGGAACTTAACACTCTGAAACAATGTTATCAAGGTCATTGGGGAATAAACATGATGTCTGACTACTGCTGGTATATCAGATGTGAAAGAGAAGTGACACACAAAAGGAAGGACATAAAGTGTTCATTCACAGGCAAACATAAACAGAAATACCTCCACCCAGGAAGTGTCCAAACCACTATATTTGCATCTTCTAATTATTTTTTTTTTTGCTATTGGCTTTTCGTCGCACCGACACAGATATATCTATGGCGACGATGGGAAAGGAAAGGGCTAGGACTGGGAAGGAAGTGGCCATGGCCTTAATTAAGGTACAGCCCCAGCATTTGCCTGGCGTGAAAACGGGAAACCATGGAAAACCATCTTCAGGGCTGCCGACAGTGGGATTCGAACCTACTATCTCCCGAATACTGCATACTGGCCGCACTTAAGCGACTGCAGCTATCGAGCTCGGTCATCTTCTAATTCTTATGTCTCATGTTACTTTTTTAAAAATCATTTTATTGTTCCATTTTGCCTTCATCTTCCTGTAATTGTTTTCTGAACTCACTGGGTACAGATTTCGATGATGATGATGATGATGGTTCAAAAGCCTAGCATGCAGTACAGAAGCAGGCTTCAGATTCATGATCAGCGCAATCGATTTAGTCAGAAACTCTTATTTTCATGCAAACCCCAGACAAATAGTCAAAATTTGTTGACCTGTGTAATATTTGTTTTCTGTTATATTCCATCATATCATGGTTGACATAACCTCATCTTCCAACCACAATATTTTATGATAATTTTACTGCTTATTTTACCATTAAATCTAAAACTAGTGCACAGAAGGAGATCAGATCACAAAGACATGTAAACCATTACAATGTCTTTTTAACTTATTTTACGTCCACACTGGAACACTTTAATCAATCCATATCCAGTAGAGGTCCACAATAGCGAATACGGCATATAGCAAGCACTCCATTATAACAACAGCTTTTTTCTGTCCCTTGAAAATCCCTATATTAAACTGTATGTTATCCTTTGGTTACAGTGAGAACCCTGTCACTGATGCATCCATTATTACGAGCTATTAAGCGTACGTAAAATTTTCCATTATCAACATTTATGCACTCCACAGATTATATTGAATGTGATCGATCATCTTCGGTACAGATTTTCCGCTATGGGCACTAACAAACACTCTCATCGACATACGGACTTGAAGGCGATATCAAAGTCGATTAGTAATATTCGTCAACTGGTGTTCTATATTGCAAGTTATAAATCTCATTCCGTATTGACGGCTGTCACTTTACAAATAAAAGTATTTATAAAATCCTCCTTATCAATACAAATCAACTCATCTGTTAGATGAAACAAAATCTATACATGTTTCAGCCTATTCTCAAGGCCATCTTCAGTAGCAGAACAATTATTACATAACACAAACAAATTAAAAATCTTGATGAAGTGAAATGACAGTGATCATGATTAATGAATTAAAAACATATTGAGGTACAAAGTCCTCTCGTCTGATGGGTCGTTCTTGATTGTCAAATAAAACTTGCTGACTGTTAAAATGAAAACACTGTGCTAAGCAGTGTAGTGAGACCATCATTACCATGGATTAAAACGTGTGTAACATGTGTAATGAGAAAAGGAATTATGAGTGGATGAAAAACAAGTTAAAAAATAATATAAGAAAAGAAGTGTCATTTAACTTACTTGTAAATAAAAGTTGTCATCTTGAATGGAAATGACCTTGTCAGTCTCGAGTCACATTGACAACTAAGCCTGTGTGTGGCTTACCGTGTATGTGTGCCGATGCGGTTGGGTGGGGGAATGGAGAGGGAGGGGCAAGGGAGGCGAGGTGAGTCACGGGAGGAGGGTGTTGAAGAAAGGGCAGGTCTTGTTCTAGAATGTCGGTAGTGAAACTCGTTTTTCATCATCATCATCATCATCATCATCATCAGTTTTCCACTCCAGTTGCCCGGGTGTGGTATACGAGCACTCTCCACTTCTGTCTGTCCATGTACCACTCTTCTCTCAAGATGACATCCCAGCTGACTCCTCTTGTTCCTATGTCCTCTTTCACTTGGTCCAGCATCTCTTCCTAAGTCTTCCCACCGGTCGTTTTCCAGCCACTCGTTTTTATTAATAAATTGTTCATAGATAAGCGGGAAAAAGATTTCCAATAATATATTTTTCTTTTCATTGATTTCATTCAAGTTGTGCACAGGATTGTTATATTGGTCGATATCTATATAAATATTCTCTAGTATATTAAGTAAGGGACCTTTCTGTTCATAATGCAAGATCTTTAAATCTTGGTCAATTGTTGTGTATTTGTGATTTTTCACTCCACAATGTTCGCTCATGGCTGAGTAGCGGTTGTACTTTAGGGCATTGAGGTGTTTGGAGTACCTTATATTGAAGCTGCAGCCTGTTTGCCCAACATATGTTAAAAGACATGATTGGCATTTTAGTTTGTATATCCCAGAATTTGAAAAATTTTGTTGCTATTGACAGTATGAGAACTAAAAAATGTTTTTGCAATGGTGTGAACGGTCTTGAAAGCTACTTTTAACTTGTGTTTTTTAAAGATGGTTTTAAATAGGATATATGTTGTTATTATTAAAGGTAAATGTGGTGAATTTCTCTTTAGAGGGAGATTATTTTTCTAAGGTGGTCTTGGGTTTACTTTTAAATTTATCAAGAATTTTATTCACAAAAGCTTTACTGAAACCATTACCCTCGGCTATTGTATAAATGGTGTTGATTACCTTTCTAAAATTCTTACGGGGTAAAGGAACATTAAGAGCTCTGAAAATCATACTATTACAAGCTGTCTTCTTCTGCGTCCCTGGGTGTAGATAAGTCTGGTGGATTGTGTTTATTGTGTGAGTGGGCTTCCTGTAAATATTAAAAGATAGGGTTTTATTCTGATTACGAGTAATAGTTAAATCGAGATAATTAAGAGAATTGTTGTTCTCCGATTCTATCGTAAACTTTATGTGCGGATCCAGGTTATTAAGTAATTCAAGAACTGTGTTGCTATCAGTAGTATGAGAATCCAGGATAATAAAAGTATCATCAACATAGCGAGTCCAATGTTTGATGCCATTAATTTTGTCTATAATATGAGTGTATTCAAGGAAATCTACATTAAATATCAGCGAGGATTCCCAAGGCCTGTGACCCCATAGGAAGACCCTTCTGTTGGTATATGATGTTATTAAAAGTGAAGAAACTATTATTTAATGTAAACTTGAGGATCTGAACAAACTCATCTATCTACCCTACAGTCAATTTACTGAATTTGGAAAGACTTTTTTTTACTATTTCAATGGTTTTATTGATGGGTACATTCACATACATATTGACTATGTCAAACAAGTGAAGGTTGTAATGTTTTGGTAAAGTAAGATCTTTTATTCTATTACAGAATTCCAGGGAATTTTTTACTGACGTGTTAGCTTTAAAGAAAAAAAATGTGTTTTAAGAAAATTGTGAATATCTTGGGATATTTTGTACGTCGGACTACTTCTGAAGTTAATAACAGGCCTTATGGGGACATCCGCATTGTGAATCTTCGGTAACGCTTTTGCCGTAGGTAACCTGGGATTCATGATGACCAATTTTGGTTTTTCTAGGTCATTAAAGAAGTATAAAAGGTTTTTAATTAAAGCTTTCAGTTCTCTTTGTATTCTATTAGTGGGATCTTTTTTTACTACATTACAGTTATTGTTAGTAAAAAAGGATTGTGTTTTATTTATGTAGTCACTGTTCTTCATAACTACAGTGGCATTACCTTTATCTGCCTTGGTTACTATTAAATCATTATCTTTAATTTTCTTTTTGAGATTGCGTATGTTGGTGACTTGTTCTTTACTGGGTTTACCAGTATGTTATTGATCGAAAGAAGAAAGTAACTTTTGTTTGATTTCATATCTAACCACATCTTGAATGTCTGTAGGTAACCTATTAACCACTAATTAGGACTCAGCCAACATAATGATTAAATCGTCATGGCTGGAGGATGAATCCCAGTTATGTTTTGATCCTTTATTCAATATCTTGAGGTCCTTAGAATCAAGGTCAACTTGACTGAGGTTCAGTACCAGCGGGTGAAAAACATTCGATTCAGCGTTATTCTGCGTGTTTGGGATATTGTGGGAAGCTTTTATTAAGTTATTCCACTTCTTATCAAGAGTGCTTTGTTGTTGTTTTTTTTTGTTTGTTTTTTTTCTTCAGTAAAACCTTATTGAGTCTACCGGTGATGTGAGCTTGAAAAGAAGTCCATTTGAGAGGACATAATAAGGTCAAAACTTCCAAATGAGTGGCGTAAAGACTATTGTTAAGAAGAGCTTTTTCTTTTGAAGGAATTTAATTTCCTCTCTTATCCAAATTTTATCCGTTTTTCGTTGGGTCGCGCAGGTTTTAGCCGTATCTCTATGAGTTTTCTTAGCAAATTTTTAAAAATTAGGTGTGGCATTAAAAAAAAAAAAAGAAATCTTTACCTAATTTGGCAATCTATATCTTCGAATTACAATACCGGTTTGCTTTCTTACTAGCCTGGATGGCATTACCATTGCAAGTTATAAATCTCAGTCCGAATTGACGGTTGTCACTTTACAAATAAAAGTATTTATAAAATCCTCCTCATCAATACAAATCAAGTCATCAGTTGGACGAAATAAAGTCTATACATGTTTCAGCCTATTCTCAAGGCCATCTTCAGTAGCAGAACAATTATTACATAACACAAACAAATTAAAAATCTTGATGAAGTGAAATGACAGTGATCATGATAAATGAATTAAAAACATATTGAGGTACAGAGTCCTCTCGTCTGACGGGTCGTTCTTGATTGTCAAATAAAACTTGCTGACTGTTAAAATGAAAACACTGTGCTAAGCAGTGTAGTGAGACCATCAATACCATGGATTAAAACGTGTGTAACAACTGTAATGCCCTAAAGTACAACCGCTACTCAGCCATGAGTGAACATTGTAGAGGGAAAAATCACAAATATACAACAATTGACCAAGATTTAAAGATCTTACATTATGAACATAAAGGTCCCTTACTTAATATACTAGAGAATATTTATATAGATATCGACAAATATAACACACAACAATCCCGTGCACAACTTGAATGAAATCAATGAAAAGAAAAATATATTATTGGAAACCTTTGTCCTGCTTATCTGTGAACAATTTATTAATAAAAACGAGTTTCACTACCGACATTCTAGAACAAGACCTGCCCTTCCTTCAACACCCTCCTCCGGTGACTCACCTCGCCTCCCCCACCCTCGCCCCTCCCACTCCATTCCCTCACCCAACCGCATCGGCACACATACACGGTAAGCCACACACAGGCTTAGTTGTCAATGTGACTCGAGACTGACAAGGTCATTTCCATTCAAGATGACAACTTTTATTTACAAGTAAGTTAAATGACACTTCTTTTCTTATATTATTTTTTAACTTGTTTTTCATCCACTCATAATTCCTTTTCTCATTACAGATGTTACACACGTTTTAATCCATGGTAATGATGGTCTCACTACACTGCTTAGCACAGTGTTTTCATTTTAACAGCCAGCAAGTTTTATTTGACAATCAAGAACGACCCATCAGACGAGAGGACTTTGTACCTCAATATGTTTTTAATTCATTAATCATGATCACTGTCATTTCACTTCATCAAGATTTTTAATTTGTTTGTGTTATGTAATAATTGTTCTGCTACTGAAGATGGCCTTGAGAATAGGCTGAAACATGTACAGATTTTGTTTCAGCTAACAGATGAGTTGATTTGTATTGATAAGGAGGTTTTTATAAATACTTTTATTTGTAAAGTGGTGTTCTCTTGCTTGCTGTAAGCTCATCCTGGTTAAGTTCTTGATCTGGTCCATCCGTCGTAACGGCGCACGTCCTCTAGGTCTTCGGCCTTCAACTTTTCCCTCTAAGTATTTCCATTGCCTCCTGTCTTCTGGCAATATGATCAAAATATCCGAGTTGTTTTTGGTTGATAAGGGTCAACAGTCTTGTTCTGATGCCGAGCTGTTGCACGATCGATTCATTAGTACGGTGTGCTGTCCATGGTATTCGCAGTAATCTCCTATAGCACCACATTTCTAGAGCATCAATCCTGCGGCGATCCGCCGTCTTCATCGTCCAAGTTTCTGCTGCATAGGTCGCGATAGGGAAGATCAGAGTTCGCATGAGGGTGAGCTTTGTCTTGGAAGTGATGGAGGTGTCCTTCCAGATGCGAGTAAGTTTTGCTGTTGAATTTCTCGTAATTGCAATGCGCTTGCGGATCTCAGGTTCACAGTCTCCAGTATTTGTGACAATAGATCCTAGATACTCGAAGCGACTGACAACCTCATAATCCGCAATTCTTGTTATGGCAGGTCTGTTGTTATTAAAACGGTCTACAATCATCACTTTGGTATTTTTATTGTTGATTTCAAGACCATATTCTCTGCTTCGTTCGTCTAGCCTCCGCATGATAGTTTCTAATTCATGATCATCTGTTGCAATAATTACGGTGTCATCTGCATATCTGAGGTTGTTAATTTTCCTGCCACCAACTGTGATGCCGTCACTCCAGTCCTCGAGAATCTCCCTCATAATATACTCACTGCATACATTAAATAAGAGGGGGGAAAGAATGCAACCTTGTCGCACACCAGCACAAGTAGAAAAGACGTCTGAGAGGTCGCCATTAACTCTCACTGTCGCAGTGTTCGAAGAGTACAATTGTTGAATCAGGTACACTAAATGTCTTGGCGTCCCCATCTCAGTGAGTATAGCGCAGAGCTTTGACCATTTTACCTTGTCAAAGGCTTCCTTGTAGTCCACGAAGCACAGGAACATCTTGATATTATATTCCCTTGTCTTCTCTATGAGCTGCCGGATGTTTAGGATCTGCTCACGAGTTCCTTTGCCTGGAACAAACCCGGTTTGTTCCTCTGAGATTTGTGGAAGTAAGAAGGTCTTCAGCCTCTCGTTCAGCATCGTGAGCATGATTTTACTTGCATGGGAGATGAGGGCTATCGTTCGATAATTTGCACATTCAAGTGGAGAACCTTTCTTGAACAGTGGTACGAAGACGGAGTGGCACCACTAGTCCGGCCAATTTCCAGATGTCCATATCTTCTGACATAACTTGTGCAGGATGTCGACACCTAGGTCACCCATGTTCTTGAGGATTTCAGCAGTGATTCCATCTTGGCCTGGTGATTTCTGGTTCCGGAGCTTTTTTATTGCATGTTCCACTTCTTCTCTAAGGATCATTGGTTCAAAGTCTGTTGGGTTCTGGTGACCTGGCATTGGTTGTGGGTCAACAGTGAACAGCTTGATGCAGTATTCTCTCCATACTTTGGCGATGCCCGCTGCATTTGTGATGATATTCCCTTGCTCATCTTTAATAATCTGAGTCTTAGGCATAAACTCTCGTGCTAAGTATTTTACCTTGTCGTACAGTTCTGTGCTGTGATTTTTGGTCGCATGCGCAATAGTTAACTCGTTAAAAATAAAGGCTGAAATAATCGATCGCTTAATTTTACAACGATGTACTGAAATTAAGCAATGTGACACACCTCAAAATATGACGCAGAGTGCATGTCTGATTTTGGAGGTTAGTTTATTCAGTAAAACCTCATTTTTGAATACACGAATAAAAACTATCCAACACAAATATGTGAACACTTGATATGGGTTTTTTTTTTTCATGCGTCCACTTTACGTCGTGTATGCACGGGTACAGTGAAATATATTGGCAATCTACCATTTCTAAAGATGCGATGAGAGTATTAAAAGGCGTGAAAAAGACGAGAGAACAAAAACATTTTCCACTTGGGCTTATTAAATTAAAATAGTGTATTAAAAGGTGTGTAAAACATCTGATAACACACATAAAAATGCTTGCAGTGGGGCCCCATACAATTATCAGCACATTATTGCAGATAACACACTTTCTAAAACGAATGTCAGCTGAAGCCTGATATTTTGGACCAGTGGGTTAAACAATGTTTTCTGGTCACACACTTCGATCATGAATTTGGAGGTTAAACCTGGCCATGTGGGAGAAAAATTACTTTGACTGTCATCCTGAATGAGACAACACTTCGATCGACTCGAGTCGAAACTCGAAAGTGTAAGTTTCAACACGTGCGCACATATGAAAGATGCGGACGCCTGTCCACTTCCTGAATTTTATCTTCATTAGTAAGCGATTTCACGACTTTTTCAGTATCTATAACGGGGCTACCACGCTAGTCAACTTCACACAATTATGTTCTTAATCCTTACGTAGTCTATCACGCGACAAATATTCACTACCCTTCACTGTGTCACTCAACACAGAACACATCTCTAACTTCAGAATGGAATGCAAAACAGGCTTATTGGGTTATTCAGCAATATCAATGAAAACCGGAAAGCAAAACTGAACTTTCCTGAGGCTGGCTTGCTCCTTGAAGCTATAATTTACTCTCTAAATTTCCGGAATTCGAGGCCACTTCCCGTTTTTGCGTAACTTTCCCCGACCCGGCTCCTGTGACAACGGCTCTAATCTGTGTTGGGAATAATGTTCCTTTCACAAGGGATGACTTTTAGGGCTGGGAGAAATGTGATCGTAATGAGCGGTAATAATGAAAATTCGTATCATGATAAATTTGAGGTGTGTTTAAATAGATTTAATACGACGTGAATCAGGACTTCAAATTTACAACGTGTTAAGAGAGGAATAGTCTTAATGAGGAACGTACTGTGAGGTTTCACTGTGTTTTCTCGCGTCTGGTTAAATTTTGGAAGTGCTATTCTTGAGTAATTTATAGCGAAAAGGTTATCATTATTCTACTGGTGCTTGAAATATGTTTTCATGATACATATGAGGTTAAGTTAGGTTAGGTGACTGTTTGAATAAGAAAACTGAAGCATTTGCCACAGAAGCCACTGGAATGATAATACTAAAATTTTTCAGAATGAAATTGAACATACACGTTTGCGTTATCTCAGAATTAGAAAAATAAGTTATGAATAAGCTGTAGTAAGGAAATCCGCGAATATGCAAATTTTAAACAAACGGATTGCCATTCCATACCTATTTTAAAGTGTTTACAAAAATTTGATATAACGAGAATCCTCTATAGCGAGTAAATTTTTCGCTGTTATGAACTCTCGCTATAACGGACTTCTACTGTACATTTAAGTCGTAAGAGTATCAGCTACAAATTTGGCTTATGTTTCTTCTTCTGCTCCCAGAACTGCTTCTGCATATGTGAGCCAAAATAGGCCAGGATTAAGTATTAACTGACCTAAAATTATACTTTTCTGAAAAGAAAAACACTAATTTTTCGATAATTTTTAACCAATCTCATGGATGAGCTGACGATGGAACATACATACAGATGAGATACGGCCGTAAACTATTTTTTATAATAGGCTTGTTGTTTATGCTGCGACTGTGAGTTTTAACGTCATGATATCTGTGAATGTGTAGGTGTTACAAATTTCTAGAAAATATTCTGTAATTTCATAGGAAAAAGGGCTGATAGTCTTCAAGCATTCCACCCCAAAAGACTTGAGAGCAAGAGAGTTAAAACACAAGAAGTGATGATGATGCTTGCTGTTTAAAGGGACCTAACATCTAGGTCATCGGCCCCAAAACGCAAGAAGTACGGTGATGAGGAGCAAGATAGGTATGTCTTAAATCGAGTCAATTTCCTTGTTCACTGAATTTTGCAACATATTCCTGACAATGTAACTCGCATATTCCAAACCAATGCTTATCATATCTGCGAGATATAAACTCAATAGACCAAAGCTTTCAGTATTTATTGGACCTGATCTCATATGACCATTGATTTTAGTATCCACTGGTTGTGCACTACAAAAGCTTCACTGTACCCGAGTCATCCCCCCTCCCCGCTATTGACCATAGATGATGATGATGAGTTTATGTCCCACCAACTACTTTTATGGTTTCTGGAGATGGCAAGGTGCTGGAATTTTGTCCTGCAGGAGTTCTTTTACGTACCAATAAATCTACCCTCAGAATGTTCAAAGACCACTGGACTGAGCTAGGACTGAACTCACCAACGTAAGCTCAGAAGGTCAGCACTTCCACAGTCTGAGCCACTCAGCCCCCTTGACCAAAGAACCAACCAGGAGAGTTCTGCTTTTGTTAAGAGACAGCACCACCAGGGAATTGTCAAAATTGGTAGGTAGGCCAGAGAGATGATGGCACCCTTTGGAAAGGCTAGAACTTGGTAGCAGAGGCCATATTTATTCATTATTTTCTTTGTTTTTTAACATTGTCATGCCCAACTGAGGAGCATGATTGAACTTATTTAGCTGATGTGTTTGCTTTCTTTTCTTCCCAAAATCTCCCATCTTCTCACAAAAAAATTTCTTGAGTTCTTCTGTCCAGGTTTTGATGGGTCTAATTTTGGGTTTGTCAGCAAACTGTGCTCTGAAAATTTTTGTACTGCTTAATTTCATCTGTGATGCTGATTTGCAGGAGGTCTCTTTCAATTACAATTAGACTATAATTATGCTTGACTTTCAGTGAGAGGACAAGGTTGAGAATTATTTTGGTCAGTCTATCATTGTCCATTCGGAGAATAATTATGATCATTGAATTTCAGTCATCTATTCCTGAAAGTGAGATTTCTTTCAGAATGCTGATATAGATCATGATATTTCCTTTTCATACAGATTCCCTATATGCAGACTGGACTAAAGATTTTCATCAGGATTTTCTTTCCTTGCTTTTCTACGTTTATAATTAGTGATTTGCCTAAAACGATCACGGTTTCTGATGCAAGTAGTGCTTCAGGTTTTATTACTATGTTATAGTGTCTTAGTTCTGCATTCCGCAATATATGTTCCAAGCAATTCTATAGGCTTTCTATAATTTAGAGATTCTCTCTCTGTTTGCTTCATGATTTAATTCTGAAGGTTGAATGATTTCTTGCAGGTACCTAAAGTTAGTTACTTCAGATATTTTGCCAAATAGAGTTATCAGAGATTGCCCATTTGGGTACCAACATACACCCTTCATGTAGGTCTTTTCATATGAAATTTGAAGTCCATTTTTTGCTGCAGTTTTTCAAGGGTGTGAATTGCTACTAGCCTATTGTTGGAAATAATTGCTACATCTGCAAAAGCTAGATACTGCAGATGAATTTGTGCCTCTTGCAGGAAAAAATAGCTAGGTCATCTGCAAGGCCAGATAATGCAGATGAATTTGGTTTTCAGTAATCTAACAATGCTTATTCCTTTCCCAAGGTCATGATTACTATTTCCAATATAATAATGAACAATAGTAGAGTTGTCTATATATCAATATTCAGACATTTTGCCTACGAATTTAAATTCTGAAGTAGTAACAGTTAATGTTTTTTCGATCATTTCCCTCGTTTTTCTGATTACTTTGAATTTGTACATTGTACAGAACAGTATGCGTAATTCTTAAAGATGTGTGGTTAGACATAGAGCTTTACTGAAGTCTACAAAGGCAATCACCATTTGTCTACTTGTATGGATTTGTAAGATGGTTTTGAAATTGAGAGAAAGTTCTGCACAGGATCTGCCGTGAATCGTGCCCGATTTGCCAATTAGAGGGTCTGTTTGAATAATAATAATGCTATTTGTTTTACATCTCACTAACTACTTTTACGGTTTTCGGAGACGCCAAGGTGCCGGAAATTTGTCGCGCAGGAGTTCTTTTACGGGCCAGTAAATCTACTGACACGAGGCTGATGTATTTGAGCACCTTCAAATACCACTGGACTGAGCCAGGATCAAACCTGCCAAGTTGGGATCAGAAGGCCAGCGCCTCAACCGTCTGAGCCACTCAGGCCGGCGGTCTGTTTGAGTCTCAAGGCTTGTGAGCAAGGCATTGGAAAGAATTTTAATTGGTAACATGGAAGTACCTCTGTAGTTATTGATGTCAGTTTTATCCCCTTTCTTGTGTAGTAAGTGGATTAGTGTACATGGTCAGGTTTCAGGGATTTTTTCTGAAAACCACACATCTTTAAGGATTATGTGAATATTCTTGGTGAGGCTATTGCCTATACCATCTACCCCTGAGGCTTTGTTATTTTTTAGTTCACAGGTTAGTTTGTTGACTTCTTCTAATGCGAGGGGTTTCTGAATCTTGATTTGGAGTGGGTTTTTCAAAGGTGAGTTGTTCTTAAGGAATTCACAATTTTAAGAGGTCTTCAAAGTAGTTTGCTAGGCATTTATAAATTTCCCTATTATTTTGTTCCAGAGCCCCATTCAGATGTTAGAAACAGAGACCAGGTGCCTGATAATTTGATAATTCTTTCTTGAAATGTTCAATAAAAATCTTGTTCTAATCAGTTTTCATCATAATTACGATCTTCTTTTTTTTTTTGGATCTGATGAATTTTGAGGTTTGTTTCTGGATTTTGGTGAATTCGAGCCAATTTTGTAAAGTACTATGGGAATTCCAGTTTTACCAGGCTTTAACCCTGCAGTGACCACGTGGGGGTCTCACACATCCCCAGGCTTACTAACTTTTGTGTATTACTGTTCAAAAGTTGGCAGTAGAGCTGGGATTCTAGGTAGCTTCCTGAAATAGCGTGACTCAACAGTCCTTGATTTGTCATTGTCCATTGTTGACGTGTTCAAAACGCATTGGCAATAAATTCCAGCTGTGGGTCTGGTGATCCCCACATGGTTAACAGACGCAACATTTCTCACTCACCACATCATATTAGTATTAGGTAAGAAATGGCGTTACTTACTGAAGTTATATTGCCTACCAGTTCTGCTTTTTACAAGATACCCTGTCATGAGTTATTTCAATTAGACTCTGTTTATAAACACTTTTATGTCAGCTTACACTTAGCACTGAAACAGCTCGGATCGCTTCAACAAAAGAAATTGTTTCTAAATGAAGATGTACTGTTTGCCCAAGAATGAAAGATGTAAAAACCAAGACATATTGTTGCAAATGTTACAGAAAAATGTGCCTGAAGCACATGCAAACAATATGTGATGATTGTTTGAAAGCCAGCCATGAGGTGGAAAGTGATAGCGAATGAATGTGCATTTTTCTGAACTATGTTATGTTGTACTGGTATTGTGGGATGATAATTGCATTATTTTTTTAATTTTGTAGTAGGATGTAAGTGATATTAACACATGGGTGACGGGCCCCGAGAAATCTTGTAGTACGCTCGCCAGTGGTAGGTGATGGGCCCCAAGAAATCTCGGTTTTATTCGCGACATTGTTTTCAGTCTTCCTGTGACATCTATTGACCATATACTGAACTATTTCGGACTTGCACATTGAGTATAATAAATCGTAGATGTATATCTGCCACTTTTCTTTTATTCACGGCCTCTTTTATTCTTTGATTTAGTTTAGAAACGTCGACTTTCTTTCTGCCGGTTCAGTCAATGACAAGGTGGAGCACCCGCGGAATACGGTGTTAGCTGACGACAATATTTTAGAAGAATTATATGCCGATGATCGTTCAAATGGATATAGTGATAATGAATTAGTAGAAACTGAATGTTTGAGTGATAGTGGAAGTGATATTCAAGCCTCTACTAGCCGTAATTTGCCTAGTGTGCTTTTTTATTCAAGTGACTCTGACGACGACAACGATGTAAACATTAATGATGCGTTAGGAATTGACGCTGAAGATGGTTTTGTAAAGGCAGATCCACCAACTTTAAAGATAAAATCTTGACTGGTTTAACATTTATGTACATTTTTATAATCAAGTGCACCCTAGTATGCTTAGTAGAAAAATGTCCAGTCCACAGGGTATGCGACAAGCTCAAGCATCCGGTCAGCTATGTGTTAATAATATATTTGCAGAAGTCTACGTTTCATTTTAGAGTTCTTAAATGCTAGGAAAGTATGGGGGTCTGTCAACACCCCATGTGGTAAGTCACGTTCCCTATTTTGACGTGGGTACTGCAGGGTTATGCCTTATGGCCTCCTCATAGGTTTCATTCCACCATGCCCTTGAGCCGGCTGGGAGATCCTCGGCCTGACTCGCTCATCTTTTCCAGAAAATACCGAATGGGGCCACAGCAGGGTTTTCAGTCACATGAGATGTGTTTCCTTGGGTGTATGCCAATGCTTTGAGAAGCTTTCAAAAGTGTATCTGAACTCTAGCCAGTTTGGAGAATTTTGGTTGGGAATATTAGCAAGGACAGTGATGACAGTGCTGTTTTAAAAAATCTGGATCAATTCATGGGTTTCAGATTGTAACAGATTTGGGTCTGTTGGGTTGAAACATTACTTTTATTGGAAACAGGTGGTGATATAAGTCAATGATTTCTCTTTCGACTTAAACATTCATAATTTCTTTTTGATTTTTCTTGGAAATGGTCACATGGTCTATTTGAAATTTTAAATAAAAATTTTGGGATCTCATTATTGTTATTATTATTATTATTATTATTATTATTATTATTATTATTATTATTATTATTATTATTATGTGTGCAGAAATGACAGGAAACTGGTTGACAATCTTAGACTGAAAGTTTCACAGAAGCTAATTAATCTTTCTCCATTTTTATTGGTTCTTTTGTGAGCAGGGCACAGAGTTCTACCGTGGTTCTGAATTTCTCTCCTTTGCCAATTTGTGTACTGAAGTCTCTCAGCAGAATTTGATATGATGTTTAGTAATTTTTGGCTGCAGTTTCTTCTAGTATTCACTAGAATTGTTCTACATTTTGAGGTGAGGGGGGGAGGAGGAGGGGTCTTTTTGTTTCTAATTGTTTGTTTTGCAGGTGCCTGTACACTGATCAATGAATGGGCTTTGTTTACTGATTTAATTGTTAGTAGTGAAATTCTTCAGACAGAGATGTGAAGTTTAGTACCAGGTTCATGACATTTCTTCAGACTGCAAACCCAGAGCCAAATTATTATGGTGTATTAGGGAATGAAATTGCTGATTTGACTTGTAAATTCTGTAACTTCCCAATTCAAAGTGCCAGACTGAGTGGCTCAGATGGTAAGGCAGTGGCCTTCTGACCCCAACTTGGCAGGTTCAATTCTGGCTCAGTCCAGTTTTATTTGAAGGTGCTCAAATACGTCAGCCTTGTGTCGGTAGATTCACTGGTACGTAAAAGAACTCCTGCAGGACCAAATTATGGCACCTTGGCATCTCAAAAAACATTAAAGCAGATAGAAGGATGTAAAGCAAACATTATTATTATTATTATTATTATTATTATTATTATTATTATTATTATTATTATTATTATTATTATTATTATTATTATTATTATTCCAATTAAAAATAATTTTCAGCAGTGTACCTCATTTCTTGGAGTGCTAAAATCTGGAAGTTGAGTTTATCTAATGAGTCTGTTAGTTGGTTGAGCTTACCAATTTTGAGAAATGCATTGATATTTCAAGTACCAATAAAGTATTAATATTTTGGGCAAAGAGAAACAGAAAGCTCTGATATATTCCCATCTCTGTCCTCCAGAATCCAATAACTTGAGATAATCTAGTATATTTACTAGGGCCGGGGGTAGCTGCTTTGTTTGCTAACACCTCCCATTTCCACCATGCTAGTAAGTTGAAGATAATGGAGAGATCGTTCTTGTCAACCTTAGTGTTTTAACTAAGTTGTTGTTGTTGTTATATTTACATTGATACAGCCAACTGTGGACTACAGTATCTTAAGACCCAAAATCTTTCCGAGGAACTTCCTTTCCTTTTTTTCAATTGACATACGTTCCATTATTGCTAGTGTCTCTGGAGTGTAAAGGCACGCCGGTCTGACTACTATGCAGTAGTGTCTCAGTTTAGCCTCATAGGAGATGGATTTGGATCTGTAAGTATCATGACTCATTTTAAAAGCCAATTCCTCCTTCCTCGTTCTCCCTCCTAGTGCTTCCTTTTCATTATTGTTCGAGGCAATAATCTTGCCATGGTAATTAAATTTCATGGTCCTCCGGACAATCCCATAAGCTGTCTCAATGCTATCGGTGGAATCTGTCTTTTCCAAATCCATAAACTTGGTCCTTTTAAAGCAGATCTGTAAGCCTGCTTTAGAAGCCATTTCTTGAAGAATTTCCACCTGTTTCAATGTCATTTCTTGAAGAATTTCCACCTGTTTCAATGTTGTCTGAAGATTGTCTGCTAGGAGCACATCATCAGTGAAAGCCAAACAGTCAAAAGTGATGCTTGTGTTTTTGCATCCCACTCTTCCTCCATTTTGAACATCACCTTCAGTCAACTTTTTCCTCCAATCTCTGATTACCTTCTCCAAAACACAATTGAACAGGAGTGAGGAAAGATAATCATCCTGCCTCAAGCCTGTTCTTATCTCAAACGGTTCCGACAGTTCGCCAAAGAACTTTACTTTAAAAGTGTATGTCAGTGAGAGTCTGTTGTATTAGTGCTAGCGACTTATCATCGACTCCAAATTCCCTGAGAATGTTTAGAAATGTCTTACATTTCCAATGAATCACACACTTTCTTGAAATCGACAAAAGTCATAATCAGTCATTTCTATCTCAGTGCCCAAATTCTGACCAGCATTTTAAGGATGTTAACTTGTTCTGCACAAGACCGCCCTTTTCTAAACAGTGCCTGGTATTCTCCCAGCTGCTTGTCTACGTGGACCTCCACTCTAAGCTGAAGTGCTTTCAACAATAGCTCATACGCAATGGGGAGGAGAAAGATGGCTCTGTAATAATTGACATCCTTTTTATTGCCTTTCTTGTGCAAGGAATGAATGCGTGCATATTTGTAATCCTTTGGAATCTTTTCTGTTGCCCATATCACATATGTGGGTGAAGAGTCTTTCTGGCATCTTAACCAAGTTGTCACCCATTTGCCTTGTTCATTCTTGAAGCACATATTCTTTGGAGTAAACCCCTTAGTCTTGGTCTTGAAAAGCTGATGAAAATCCCTCGTGTTGTTCTTCTATCTTGTCCCTCTATCTGATCCAATTTTATATGTCATTCTCATATTTGCAGTTTCTAATTCTTTATGATTTTGGCTGTACGCTTTCTCTGGTCTCTAAATGTCTCAAAATCTTTGTTTGCTCCACGCTTTTTATCTTTCATGCAGTGTCTCCTCGCATTCATTGTTCCACCAGGGATGCTTTTTCTTCTTCTTTGTCAAGGATATGATCTGTTCAGCTGCCTGTTGTATTTTCTTAGCCATTTTGTCCCACTCATATGAGTCCAAAGATTCAAGCTCTTTCCTGTAGTTCTCTACGATCTCCTCATTCACTTTAAGTTCCTCAATTCTAAACCATTTCAGTATGAGAGGTGTTTTCTTAATGGGTTTTGGAATGAACTTGACCTTTGTTCTAGTGAGGTAGTGATCAGAATTCATGTTGGCTCCTCTCTGAACTTTAACATTCATTATTTCCTTGGGGCTGGAACTTGCCACGCGGTCAATTTGAAATTCTCCTAAATTAGGATTGGAGGTCACCATGTCGTCATCGTTTTCCTTCATAAACCACGTGGTTGAAGGAATCACAGACTTCGATCAACCCCTCTCCATTCTAGTTTGTCCTTCTGTGTCCTGGATATCTCCCAACTATTTTCTTATATTCCTTTTCCTTTGTAATCTGTGCATTGAAGTCTTCTAGAAGGATTTTCATTTGATAATAAGTTACTTGAATCATCTCTCTTTCCAGCAGGGACCAACATTCCTCTACTTTATCAGGATTTTTCCTATTGTCATCGCTGATCAGCACATGGGCATTGAAGACCGCTAAGATTTGTTTCCACTTTTTACCATTAGAATTAAAAGCCTTGGGGATGGTGATCTGAATACTATGATTGCATCCACTACTGACTTGTGAACAAAGAAGGCTGTTCCCAGGATGGTTGGGGACTTCCTCTTCTTTGTTGACTTACATTCCCTAATGGCTGGTAGCCCTCTTAATATCCTATAGTTGCCCATAGTGGATATTTCATCTGATGGAAATGTAGTTTCTTGCACTGCCATGAACTTAATTTGGTATTCTTCCAGTAATTTAAACCAGTTCCACATGATTACCAATTCTAAGGAGTGTGTTAACATTAAAAGTAATAAAGAAATACTTCTTTTTCATTCTTAGTTTGCAGGGTGAGGGATCCTCCGACTGAGCCCCAGATCCTGTGCCCTAGACCAAGGTGATGTTAGATCAACGCCTTGGCCCTGAATTTTACCGGCTAAGGTAGTCATTTCCAAATGTTTTTCATTCATCATGGTAGTTGGGTGCAGTAGCACTTGGGGGACAGAGCAATGCCCTCTCCGATTATTATTATTATTATTATTATTATTATTATTATTATTATTATTATTATTAATACGATAGAGCTGCTTAGCAGACGCAGTAAAGGCATGCCTAGTTCACCCAGAACAACAGTGGTTCAATTTTATGTCAAGACGTCAACAAATTTTGAAAACAATATTTTTACTTTTGGAGAATCAAATGGCCCTGAGGTTCACTTGCACACCAAAAATGAGTACCAGATTAATTGTCTTGTAAGGCTAACCACTCTACCTTACTTAGAACCAAGGTTACGGATAGCAGATGTCCTTACCTTCCACTCCCCCAAATGCTTTCGTGGCCTGTATGGAGATGGCTTTACTTTTACCACATTCCCAACAGTGCTTGGGGAGTATTATGTTATGCTGGTACTCCCTACAACAGCATACGATGCAAGGATGACTGGTGTACTACTCCTAAAGTACCCACCTATTTAATTCCACATACAAACCTGTCTGAGGACCACGATTGTTAAGGCATCAAGCCTACATGGTCTGACATAGTGGTTAACAGGTTCAAGTCTTGTTGGCTGAAAAAATTCACCATCAAAATGTTAGCCAGCATGATATGAGAGATGATGGTGGTATATAATTTCTAATTACTAGATTGCATGCCAAAAGCCTGGATTCAATTTCAAACCTCTCCGCACTGTTCACTGGAGCGAAAGCATATGACGCTGTTGATGGTGATTTGTCCATCGCATGGGGATGTTAAGCCTTGAGCAGACCCCTTGGTGCTATCTGACAGGAGTAAGCTATGTGCTGGCACTGAATTTCACCCTCTCTCTTCTTACTATTATATTATCACATCATCCATTTCATCTCATTAACTCCTCTGATAAGGTTGACATCAGGAAGTGTAATCAGTCCTAAAAACTCGCTATGAAGATTCATCTCACTTCACACTCGACCACGTAGAGAAACGGCACAAGGGTTGGACATACATTTACTTCCACATTCACAGGAACCCAGTCCAGCACAGATATTACAATAACATACAACATTCTAGAAGATACATACACAATGAAGATTAAATCATACACAGTAAGATGGGAATATCAACAGCAATACATAATAGTGTCCCCTTTAAAATTTGGTGATCTTGAGAATATTTCCAACAAGTTAATATTAAAAGTTTTATTGTCTGCCGGGAGCTGTAATTTGTCATTTGGGAAGTAGTCAGTGAGCTCCAAACCAGTTTTTTCTTCATTCAGAGGGGCGATGTATTGATCCAGCTTTGACAAGGCCAAGGTAAATCACGTGACAAGCCCATGTGCTGTCCTGCCACGCGCGAACGATGACAGCCAGCTTCTCGAACAGTCTGAGCCAATTACAAGAGACCCGATAACCAATTATCGTCTTCGTAGAGTACACGTCTCCCAAGCCAAGGATATAAAAAGCCTTGTTCCGAGTAAATCACTCTCTTGGATGTTCGATTCTCTGCTGGACTACTCTCTGCTGTGCGACGCTACGTTACACGACCACGTGAGAAAATAACTTTGCAGTATGAGCAGACGCCCGTTCTGCCACAATTTAGTGGAATAATTAACTCCTATGGAGTAAAATTCAACTTAAAAACCAAGTTAAGTGTGACTATCCACGAGAATATTCAGTAATTCTGCGTGTGTTTGTGCCTATATTAAAAATTTACCGTCTCAGTTACAGCTTTCACATCTGGAACGCAACAGAAGTCAACCTGAAGATCGCAGCACATCAAGATGGATAATTCTTCAAGAATCTACACCTCAACTCCATTGTGGCGTCTACTGCCGTGTCTCCATGGATTTCTAAAATGTGAGGCGAATCTGGTCAGGGGAATGTGACTGACCGGGGAAATGCAGGATAGATTGACTACAACCTGGGATTGAACCTCATCTAAAACTTGAATACCATTTAACAATTTTATTTCTGTCACATCTTTGTAAAACTAAGAGGTCTTTCTTCTTTAAATCGTAGATCTATTAGTTTTGTTGTAGTTAGAAACATTTCATTTTTCCATTTCTTGAGGTGTCGTGGTAGACGAGTGTCGTGTGTGAATAAAGTTTGGAACCTATTAGAGTAGATGTGTAGTCTGTCTTTGAATGACTTCCCATGCATATGAGTTAGGTATCTAAAAATCACTGACCACTCGATAAACCTTCTTGTTTTGTAATATTCAAAATTAATTGGACTTGAATTTACGTGTACAACTTGTGAGATAGGGTCGAACCTAGTGTCTTTTTAAGATTACTTGTATTCTTTAGGATCGAGTCATCTAATTTTACGATATTTCACGAGGATTGATAGATGTAATAATCACTTGAGTAATAATAAAATTAACTAAAGATCGGGTAAAAAGAGAATTACACGCTCGTGAGCTATAAATTATCTTAGATTCCTTATATGTGAAATTTAATGTGCTCTGTTCATGAAGTGTCTGGAATATGGCAAATCCTGCGATATGTTAATTATGTAATTGAGCAAGTGGAGAATTTATTTGTGATGATTGACTTGTTCTGGTGTCATTGGGAGCACAAGGGAACTTATTGTAAGTAGAGCACGTGTTGCGTGTGTATTTCACGGATAGGGAATAATAATAATGCGATTGAGGCTCACGGACGCGATAGTTGCGACTTGTAACCCATGTGATGGTAGTGATTATGGATTTTATTGGAATCTTCAATTATATTTCCAAAATTTAGATGAATCTCCATCGTTGTGAGAAGAATATTTCAACCCAAGTGATATCCCTAATTTCGATCACTAGTCACTATTGATGAAAGAGTAATTTCCGTGCACGAAGTTATCTTCTACTGAATGTTGACGTGACCATGCTTAAAAATTAAGAATAAACTTATAAGGACAGGATTCGATGTAAATAATGTATATAAAAATATGTGTTTCCCAGAGAGAGAGAGAGAGAGAGAGAGAGAGAGAATATGAGTATTTTCCTTGTATCTTGATTGTTCCATTTCATTTAATCTGGTCGTGTACTTGTGGCGTTGTGGCGACACAGATTATGTTCATCGTTGTATGCCACCTTGAGAAGTTATTTTTGCGCCCTTAAGGGAAAATTTAATGTTCAAGTCAAGGAAGACTAGGAAAGGATTTATTTTGTTGATTAGTGTGATTTAAAAGGAAAGATCATCACATTATTTTCGCAAAGGCAAACGATTTGTAAAGTAAATTATTATTTAATTAGCTCACACATGGATAACAAAATTTTCCTAACACATTTATATTTAAATTTTGAGACATTTTAAATTAATTTGAAATGTGAATGCCATGCAAATGTCAGAATTAAAAGTTCACAAACGGCATAGTTATCTTGAATTCTGGTGATAATGAGTCACAATAATTAATTGGAGAATAATTATTTAAAATATAAATTATAATTGCCATGCGGATAATGTAGCGAGATACATTAATTAAAAACACGATCGTGTGATGGTAAAGAACATGTTACCCAAACAAGGCTAGAGATTAATAATAATAATTAATTATGAAATTTTGAAATTAATTTTGATTTTTATTAAAGCTTATACTGGTGTAATTGACAAATGTCATATACTTTAAACGTTAAAATTTATTGGAATTCAGCTTAAACCACGTGTTGAGACTGCTGTAAATTCATGAAACCTTTAACTACTTTTGTTATGGAACCATCAGTGAGACAGCTGTCTAATTATTTTGTAAAAACCCTTTGTTAAAGTTTTTGAGTTCTTTCAGCCAAGTATTTAATTTTAAAAAGCGATAGATGCCTAATTTTTCTGATTTTCATTCCAGAACAATAAGGCTGGGTGTCGAGAAATACGTGTGATTCTCAAACACTGCAGAAGAAAAGAATATTATGAAAGTTCATTGTAAACAAAACCATCAAGGATATTTTTTTTGTGATGCTTATGTCAATAAATGTCAGAGTGTTGTTTTAAAATTTATTTTCTTCGCCTGGTCATCAACCCCCTTTCCCTTAAATGCCTCTAGAAAACGATAGCCATGAATGAACGGTCCACCTCGGGATCTCTTGCTCACTGGCTGGGCTTAGCTAGGCAATAATGGGGGCAATAGGACCAGCACTGCTATGACAGGCCAGTGTGGGAAGAAGATGAAATAGAGAGAAAACACAAAAGGACGAGGACCACATGCACATCTTCCTGTATTTATCTGGCTTTCTTCTTATCCTACACTTCCCACATCAAGATTGAAGATCTGTCAAGATGGTCCCAAAATGAGTGTTGAAGCCTACCCTCCTGATGAAGCTGGAAGCAGAAACGAGCTTGTCATGGTTGAAAATATATACACGTGGAAGAACTGGGATTGATGAGAAGAGAGCCAGTCTATTTCAAGATGGCAGTGTCTGAAGAGGTGGAGATTGTTTTTGTCCTTCTGCATTTTCTTTCTTTCTCTTTATCCCTCTTCCCACACTGACCTGTCATTGAGTTTATCCTATTGCTATAATCTATTGTGTGTTCCTATCTTTCTATATATTAGGTGATTCGCACCTCTTTTTTTCATTTCCATTACTTACACAATTGAGGTAGATAACCACAAAGTTCCTACAATTTAAACAAAACACAAATACTTTTCCACCTCACCAACAAATATTTACTGTACCTTCTTCGGAAGGTCTCAAGATGGGTCTTGAGGAGCAATAGTGCTCGTTGTATGCAGAGAAGACTGCTTTCTTCCGAAACTACTAAGTCTTTTGATGCAGCTGCTAGATGGGCCATACACTGTGATACAAACTCTGACTCATGATCCAACTGTCTTCCAACATAATAACTGTTCAGGTACTGAATGGCAGCCATACTGACATCTGGAACAAACCAAGAGATGTGCAGTGAAAGAGGCAATATCTTCCAAGATTTCTTATACTATTTTGTTGTCAAATGGTATTAGAAGGAAAAATAAAAGGAATAAAACAATTTTTTTTAAAAACAAATGTGATAAGCAAATGAAAGGAAGGTTAAGGTTTATTACCAAGAGCCTCACTCCATGGCAGCAACAAAGTTAAACTATAGAAGCACGGGAATCCAAAATAACACAGAGAAGTGTTAAAATTATTAAGACTAGAGAAGGATGAGTGTAATGAACAACTATTGTTCTAAAAGTCTGTTTATTAGTTTCTAAAATGAAATGCCTTTCTTGTATATTTACATTTAGTGACATACTGATATTCCTTGAAAAGCTATTATTGTATGTCTCAACATCTTTACCTTGATGTCATGAATCTTGGATATGTCAAGTCATTAATATTTTCATGCTGCCTATGACATTCTTGGTTAGACTGTATATATGAAATTCTTAACAAACGTTAAATAATAGACTGTATATGGCCATGGAAAGGATGCCCCTCTTCTTAAACTGAATTCTTCTGGTAACAGTTTTCAAAACCTGTAGGTCATGGTCCAATTGAGTTTATAACTACCAACTTTTCTCCAGATACTGTACCTGCCATTTTCAAGCATCCACTCTCTTCGAAGGTCAGTATTGGAATAAATGGCATCCTGTGAAAAGGTGAGGGCTATAAACCTAATTGTATCATGATCTACAGGCCTGGAATTCTTGAGGTGATGATGGCTGTGAAAGACTAAGCTGTTATGCTGAATACTTTTGATTCTGAGATTTCACTCCACAGCAATTTTCATCATCTTGCATCACATCCTCAGAGAAAGTCAGCAACCATCATGGTAAAAAATTTACCATTTTATGTTTTCTGAATTGGAGATCAGGGTTAACACAAGATGTTTTAATTTCAGAAACACACTTCTTGCAATGCCGATTATGGTTTTGATATCTATATCTGCAGCCCTTCTTGCGTTATCCATGGTACTTGAAAAGGAGTCCATCCATCGAATTGGGACGTTGAAGCCTTGAACAGACCCCACCTAGTGTTATTTGAGTGGTTAGGTTATATGCTGACACCAGGTCTCACCCTCTCCCTATTTCCTCCTCCTCCTCACCATCATCCATCCAGACATGGGCTGTCCGTGGCATCAAACAGTAAGACCTGCACCAGGCGAGCTGAACAGTGTCATTGGAGATTATTGGCACTAAAAGCCATACTTTCCTTTAACTAACTAAACTAACTAACTAACTAACAGACACCAAGGAAACTTACCCTTGGATAGATGGATGCTATATATAAAGTTTGGTTCAAATATCTTCAGTAGTTTTCAAGTTGTAAGAAATACGCTTTACACGCACCCGCCTTTGCGTTAAGTCCGCCGGGATTTGTACCGAAAAACGGTCCGTTAATGATATCTCCCTTATTAAATCCTGTTATCGAAATGATGCACATGAGAAAAAAAGGTTTAGAAATTAATTTTCATTAAGTTCGGTTGTGTATACTTTGAGGGAGTGCAAAATCACGGTTTCGGTTTCATAAAAATTCCCACTCAGTTCAGGGATTTAGAAACGATATTTGCGCTAAAACCTACCCAAGGATAGGTGGATTCTAAATATGAAGTTTGGTGGAAATATATCCAGTAGTTTTCAAGTTATAGAAAGACCGACCGACCGTCCATCCGTCCGACCGACCAACCAACCAACATGTATTTTGTTTTCCAAATGTTTATTTAAAGGCCATACTCCTTGCTTACTTTGCTGATGCTGTCCAAAAGGAACTTACAATCTTTGTTTTTTTTTGCTTTAAGTCGCACCGACACAGATAGGTCTTATGGCGACGATGGGACAGGAAAGGGCTAGGAGTGGGAAGGAAGCGGCCGTGGCCTTATTTAAGGTACAGCCCCAGCATTTGCCTGGTGTGAAAATGGGAAACCACGGAAAACCATTTTCAGAGCTGCCGACAGTGGGATTCGAACCTACTATCTCACAAATACTGGATACTGGCCGCACTTAAGCGACTGCAGCTATCGAGCTCGGTAACTTACGATCTGAACTGTCAGCAAGTATCATTGGGTCATCTGTATTGAAGGTGATGTTTGCTTGTTTCTCATTGATTTGTTTATAAACTTCATCATTCTGAGTATAAAGAATATTCTTCGAGACAAAATATCCTGTCTGGTAACTTCATTGATTTTTAAACAAAGTTAAGATGTTCCTTGTCTGGCATGCCTCACCTTGCATTTTAAGATTTTGGAATCACTGTGTTCCTAATCTGATTTGCACACTTTTGTGATTTTTTTTTTAAATACTGAAACATATATTTGTTTACACAAATCATCAATAGAAGTTCATTTTTAACAAACTCAGCAAATTAAATGAAATATACATTTGTGTGAAAAATATGCACATGAATTAATTACCGTGGGTGCTGGAAGAATTTGAACGAGGTACTACAATTTACTGAGTATGAAGGTGTTAATAACCCACACCTTTTGTATTACATTTAGATGTCGGTGGTGGTATGCATTTATCGCTGTCCACACTATGTGTAGCTGTTTGCTCCAATTCTCCGTGATCATGACTTGGAAGTTGTTGCAAAAAGTAATGCCTAGTATTTTGATCCTGTCGACGGTGGGTATCCATGTTGCTACTCGCGGCCAGGCGGCAAATGGCAACAATGCCGATTTTCGTACATTTAATTGGGCACAAGAGTGTAGTTCATAAGTATGGATGATATTTTTTTTAGTGTGTCGATCTGAGATGCAGTACTTAGTATAACGGATACGTCAGCTGCATACACTTGTGCACTGATCTTTGACTGTCCTAGCTCTATTCCAGGAAGTTGATTCACTAGCTGTTGTATGAAGGGTTCGATGCTAAGTGCAAATAAAATGGTTGACAGCGGACATCCTTGTCGTATGGATTTCTTAATTTGTATCGGTTTGGTTAAGTAACAGTGATGAAAATAATGTCTGTTTATGTGTTGCTAATATAGTGGAACATACTAACTTATAACTACCATATCTCGTGGTTTTTTTTTTTTTCCCCCTCCTAATCACACTTAAGCAGCAATATTCCAATAACCAACTCCAGTCTAAGAGCATTATAGTACAAATTCAAGCATAGCATTTCTAGATGAGATACTGTCTCACCAAACATGCATACAGTAAACTGCTTCATTTCTACACTATAGTGTAATATGGAAGATCATGTACAAAATGTCGGTACCAAATTTCAAAAACGTAACATGGTCAGTCACTCAATTCTAATGTGTACTGTATGTATATTTTCAACAGAATTTCTTTCCCGATCTGAGTCAGTATTAGAATCAACAGAAAACAAGATCTACAAACAAATGTTTATTTTTAATGTCGCACTAACAAGATTTTCTGACAACGGTAGGATAGGACAGGGTTAGAACTGGGAGGGAAATGGCTGTGACCTTAATTAAGGTACAGGCTCTGTATTTGCTTGGTGTGAAAATTGGAAACCACAGAAAAACTCACAAACATCCCGTGAATGCAAGACAAAACCTACACTGCCTGAACAACACAGCCAACTTGCTTGGTCTATGGATGATGATAATCGGATGGATTTAGCTACATTATACAAAACTGCCAAGTTTATTCATCTCCTTGTGAAAACATCAAATGTGTCACCAGAAATCTTTTACATGCCAACATAATTTGACATGAAAAGTTACATACATACATACATACATTATCATTATAGACTGTTATGCCTTTCAGCGTTCAGTCTGCAAGCCTCTGAGAATTTACTAAACGTCGCCGCAATCTTCGATTTGCAACTAGTGTTGTGGCCTCATTTAGTTCTATACCTCTTATCTTTAAATCGTTAGAAACAGAGTCTAACCATCGTCGTCTTGGTCTCCCTCTACTTCTCTTACACTCCATAACAGAGTCCATTATTCTCCTAGGTAACCTATCCTCCTCCATTCGCCTAACATGACCCCACCACCGAAGCCGGTTTATGCGTACAGCTTCATCCATCGAGTTCATTCCTAAATTAGCCTTTATCTCCTCATTCCGAGTGCCCTCCTGCCATTGTTCCCACCTGTTTGTACCAGCAATCATTCTTGCTACTTTCATGTCTGTTACTTCTAACTTATGAATAAGATATCCTGAGTCCACCCAGCTTTCGCTCCCGTAAAGCAAAGTTGGTCTGAAAACAGACCGATGTAAAGATAGTTTCGTCTGGGAGCTGACTTCCTTCTTACAGAATACTGCTGATCGCAACTGCGAGCTCACTGCATTAGCTTTACTACACCTTGATTCAATCTCGCTTACTATATTACCATCCTGGAAAAAAACACAACCTAAATACTTGAAATGATCGACCTGTTCTAGCTTTGTATCACCAATCTGACATTCAATTCTGTTGAATTTCTTACCTACTGACATCAATTTAGTCTTCGGGAGGCTAATTTTCATACCATACTCATTGCACCTATTTTCATGTTCCAAGATGTAGACTGCAGGCTTTCGGCACAGTCTGCCATTAAGACCAAGTCGTCAGCATAGGCCAAACTATTTACTACATTTCCACCTAACTGAATCCCCCCCTGCCATTTTAAACCTTTCAGCATATGATCCATGTAAACTACAAACAGCAAAGGTGAAAGATTACAGCCTTGTCTAACTCCTGTAAGTACCCTGAACCAAGAACTCATTCTACCATCAATTCTCACTGAAGCCCAATTGTCAACATAAATGCCTTTGATTGATTTTAATAATCTACCTTTAATTCCATAGTCCCCCAGTATAGCGAACATCTTTTCCCTCGGTAACCTGTCATATGCTTTCTCTAGATCTACGAAACATAAACACAACTGCCTATTCCTCTCGTAGCATTTTTCAATTACCTGGCGCATACTGAAAATCTGATCCTGACAGCCTCTCTGTGGTCTGAAACCACACTGGTTTTCATCCAACTTCCTCTCAACGACTGATCGTACCCTCCCTTCCAAGATGCCAGTGAATACTTTGCCTGGTATACTAATCAATGAGATACCTCGATAGTTATTGCAATCCTTCCTGTTCCCTTGCTTATAGATAGGTGCAATTACTGCTTTTGTCCAATCTGAAGGTACCTTACCAACACTCCACGCTAATTTGACTACTCTATGAAGCCATTTCATCCCTGCCTTCCCACTATACTTCACCATTTCAGGTCTAATTTCATCTATTCCTGCTGCCTTATGACAATGGAGTTTATTTACTATCCTTTCCACTTCCTCAAGCATAATTTCACCAACATCATTTTCCTCCTCCCCATGAGCTTGACTGTTTGCAACACCACCATGATGATTTCCTTTTACATTGAGAAGATGTTCAAAATATTCCCTCCACCTCTCCAGTGATTCCCTGGGATCTGTTATGAGTTCACCTGAATTACTCAAAACACTGAAAAGTTAAATGGAAATAATTTCCACTCTTCAGATATCGACTCCCTCTACCAGGTTTGAGCCTGCAATCTTGTGGGATCCAGAGACCAACACCCTACCCCTACTAGTCCACACAGGGAGCTTTTCAGTGACACTAGAATAGGAAAGGGCTAGCAGTGAGGAGATGGCCATAGCCTTAACTGATATAATCCTGGCAGTTGCCTGGTGTGAAAATAGGAAACCATGGAAAACTATCTTCAAAACCACCCATAGTATTGTTTGAACCCACCATCTCCTGTATCTAATATCACAGTTACATGATTCATACCGTGTAGCCAACTCACTTGGTAAGCTTGAAAATTCTGTTCTGCATTGGCATACATAAATGCACAATGCGGCACTGGACTTACGCTTGATGCACTTCAAAATGGTTTTGCAGAGATTCAAATTGTTTCCAGTTGTTAAAATTGAATGCACAGACTTGTCACATCTTGTATGGCAGTGTGAGCAATATTTATTGGTTGTTTCAACAAAGTCGATAACTTTCAAACAGAACAGTCTCCATATATTTGTGCAGTGCAGCATCAGAGAAGCTGAGACAGTTCTGAAAATTAGTTTCAGAGACAGATCACAATTGCAGGTGTTATTTTAATTAGGTATTATCTTTCACACTCCATCCACATGTATTTATACTACCAAGGTAGATCATTAAGGATGTATTACAATCATCAGCAAATGTTTTCATTATTGCTGTATAAAAACTTTGAAATTTAAGGAGTATGCCAGTCAATGGCACATTAGATTCAGGTAAATACTGTATATTCCATCATCTTTATATTCATTTTTATTCATGGGTGAGATCCACAAAAGGGGGTCCTCTGATATGGAATTTACTTGGGTTATGTTAGACTGTTCCTCTCTTATCAATGGCTTCATAAAATGTCCTCAAAAACTCTGGCGGACCCAAAAGTAGACCCCAAAAGCAAATCTTAAATTTATATCAAGTGTATCTTGGATTCTCACAATCAGCAAGCTGTCATGCCATCTTCATGTTATTTTCAAATAAAATTTTGTGGGGAGAGAAAAAAGTAGAATGGAAAAATGAAATTATGCAAAAGAGTACCTGTATTGTTGGCCTTCAGAGCAATCTTCCAAAGGTGGTCCATGCCAACTGCATCAACATCCTTGAGTGGACTATCAAGATGAGCAGTAGCAAGGCGTGCCAGGTTACATAGTTGCTGGAATAGTGCAAGTCCTGTCATACTCATACTTTCAGGCTCAAGTGATGGTAGTTTCTTCATATACAAGTGCTTCAACGTGTCAACACCCAAGGCATGTTGCTCTTTACTTTTGGCCTGACTCAACAACCAACTGAAGAGTTCATCTGCACATCGTTTGTCTGTAGCTAGGCATCCCCATAGTGTGTCGACCTGACCTAAGCTCAACCTGTAAATAAAAATGTCTACAATAGCTCAAAAATGTGAATGGAAACCTAAACTATATTTAATTAAACAACAGTAAGCCCTAACTGCAAAGATGTAATTTAAAGAATGCATAAGAAATTATTTCCCTAGTTAAAATCAATGTATCAATGTAAAACTTTTCAAATACTTCATGAAAGTGAGACACATTAAATGAAACAGCAAGCATTTGTACACAGTGTTTAAACTGTACTATGTGTTATTACAACTCATGAATTTCATTGCTGGTTCTGTATTGAGATTAACGATACTGAAAATAAACTCTAACAAAGAATTTATTTTAAGGTTCCACCTATTCAGTACTTAATATCTAAGAATTAATTTTTCAATATATTCTCTGATGTGATCAAGCTACCATTTCTTCAGAATATAACGGGGCTGATTCTCTCCTGGGTCATATTGGAGAGCCATCCTTGCTACTGGATGCTTGTCACCCCTCATAACATATCCATACCACCTGAGGTAAGTTTTCTATGTCTTCTCAGAGCAATTAGGTGTGACATAAAGCAAATTGTTCTATAATTGGTGCCTTTGCAATTCACTGTCTGGTGTCCACTTGTGATGCAGTCTAGCTTCATAAACCCATGAGACCAACACAATATTTTCAACTCCATTTTCCATGGAGGGTTTGCTGAAGCTTCATGGTAGCAGGCCAGCATTCTGGGCCATAAAATGCTACTTGCCCAATTATGGATTTGTCAATCTTACCCTTGAGATGGATGGGTTATTTCTTATCATACAGTAGTCATGTGACATGGCACTGTTTTAGCCAAACTGCAGTAATCAAGGGTTATGAATTTCATGTTGTTGGTCCGTATTGAAATGAGAATAACATATGAATTATAACACAGTAGAGATTTCCACCTATTCAATACTAAGATCTATTTACAATATTTAAATTATATGGGACCAGTTTCAACCCTCCTCGGGGTCATCATCAGCCATATTAAAGCATGCACAATTTATGGCAGAATTATTTTGTGATGGTTAAGGTACAATATACTATTTAATTATTTTATACATGTGAGAATGAGTATAATACAACTCTGCAGTAGATTATACATTAATTTATCTGCAGATAAGTGTTGTAAATGTGGTTAAGTTTAAGAGAGATCCAGGCGCACTAACTTTGCCACTTGACAGACAGACAGACAGACAGACAGACAGACAGACAGACATCACCAAATCTATGCAAAGGATGAACAGGAAAGGTGAAAGAGTGCCAATTGTGGTGGGTGTCAACGTTGATTAGAAAAGCTTGCAAGATACCTGCAGGACGATGAACCAAACCTTTTAACGTTGTAGTAGAGAAGCTGGATCCATAATACATACACTTCTGGGTTGTTCTGAGAAGGGGTTTCCACATAAGTTCATGTGGTATCCTATCAAACACTTCCTCCAAGCCCAGGAATGCCAAATGGATGGAATAATTGCTCTTCTCTGTGTTTTTCTATGAGCCTCAGTAGCATGACAACGGGATCTGGCTAGGTGGTAGATCTTGTTACCACCTTCTGGTGTATCCAACTAATCATACAGTTCTTGGTAACAAAGATTCTTTGCAGTAGCAACTATACGTTTTGTGGCAGACTTGAGCTTGTTGTATTCTCTCTTTCTCTCTCTCTCTCTCTCTCTCTCTCTCTCTCTCTCTAATATTACACAACTATCATTATCAACGAGGTCTACATATACAAGAGAAACAGTCCTTTGCTATACACACATTTAGCTGTACAGTTCTTACGGTTTCTTCTTTATTATAACTGTGTAATTAAATGCACTGTTAATTGCTTCTTCTTCCCGGCCTTTTTCTTAATTTCTTAAGGTTTACACTGTACAAATTTGGCCCGGTTTTACAGCCGATCTTGCCAAAAAATATAGAAGGGCTATGAGTGGGAAGGAAGCGGATGTGGGCCTAATTAAGATACAGCCCCAGCATTTTCCCAGTGCGAAAATGGGGAAACTGCAGAAAACCATCTTCAGGGCTGCTGACAGTGGGGTTAGAACCCACTATCTACCGAATGCAAGCTCAGAGCCGCGCACCCCCAACTGCACGGTCAACTCACTCGGTAGAGTTCAAAGTAATCATGCTTAGCTTTGGAATAAGCTGGATCTTCTGCAGGGTAAGCTTCCATCACTTTATCCTCTCTGGATCTGTCTTCTATGATCGAGTCAATCTCAAATGGTCAATCAGCATGTCAAGAATAAGCTAGTAATGTTGCTAGCTTGAGGTCGTTTCTTTGATTAACCAATAATAGATCTGGTCGAGTGTTCACTGCTGGTCTATGTGAGAAGAATGCACTGATGATGGCCACGTCATAAGCTTTAAGGCAGTCTAGGATTCGGAATCCATTTTCATTTCTAGGTTCAAATCCTTGGCCACCATGACACTGTACGTAATCATTCAGGTCACCACCAATAAACAGATGGTCTTCTAAGTTAACTGGGTGGTTACAGATACTGAGTTGTTCCCAGAATTTGTTCATCATTGGGACATCCAGCTTGCAAAGCATAAAAGGAGATGATCCTCATAGTTGATGCACTGAAGTCCATCAGGATCGATATTATGCAATCCAAAATTCTATTTACTTTTGACACAGAATCTTACAGCTTCTGGCTAACAACCACTGCAACACCATTCCAAGTTGAACTTATGCCATGGTAAATGATCTTATAACATTCATCGAAATATTTTGATTTCAAACCTTTCCACCTCGTTTCTTGGACACAGGCAATGTCAATATTTAAACTCTTCAGGGTGTCTGCTAGCTCACAGTTCCTTCCAGTGTAGGTGTCAATGCTGATGGTAGCTAGTCATAAGTTAGACTCTCTACTTTAGCCTGTTCTATCTAGGAACAGGCAGTCCTAGCCAACTTCACATGTTGCTCGGGCAAGGGTAACATGCGTCACCTACAAGAAATGTCATACCCTTTTCCAAGCACTCAATAGGCAAAGCAATTGTGTTTCATTGATGCAAGACAAAAATACTTCAACCAAAATGTTGACTGCATAACGGATGATGTTTTGAACTGCTCATTCTGGGTACACGTACACCTATCCATCACACCTTCGCCTGTTGGTCCACAGAAGGTATTTCATTTCCCTCCAGACACCCATATCTGGGAGATACCCCCTACCTACTACCTAGGGGCATGCCCTCTAAGTGGTGGCGGCGGCGGTGGCGGTGTGATATCACCGACTTCTGTTCATACCCATCGTTACCATGTAAGTTGTAATTTTTATGTCACTGGAATGCATGCTCAATGCATAAATACACAAATCCCTGGAAAAATCATTAGAGTTAGGAAGAAAATTCTTTTGAATAAAAAAATGAATTTGAAGTACACAATTGTGGGCTTCTTTATATGATGAACTAACATTTTACTCATTTTGACTTTTAATCGATAAAATAAATGAAGGTTCTGCGAATAACTACATATAAATGCCCATCATCTTGAAATGGGTCCAGATATTAAAAAATATATTCCTATATGGCAACTGAAGGAACCACCTCTAAGAATGCCAAATTTGAACTTGAATGGTCAAGTGATTTTTACAAGAAAGAAAGTCAGACACTCAAAGAGGCCAAGGTTCTGATGGATTGATGACTGACTGACTGACTGACTGACTGACTGACTGACTGACTGACTGACTGACTGACTGATCAATTTATTTACTCGGTCGGTTGTTAAAGTACACTACATTTAAAACTTACTTGCTGAGATATTTAACTCCCATTCTCACCAGGTAAATTTTTGTCATTTTGACTCCATGATGACTTGTTATATACTAATCCAAGAATAATAAAGTTGAGCAGTTATATATACAATGGGTTATCACAAGAATGAAACCATGTTACATTATGTCTTGGAACCTGGATCCTGAAAACTAATTAAAAAATCCAGGCTTCGTTGTATTGGCACGCACACAGAAAACACTTACCATTCCTTTTCGCTCACATTATGTTACCCTGTTTTTCACACAAATCATGACTACAACGACAAAACCATAAGCAAACTGAAATATATTACCTAAATGCAATATTTCTCTGCCTTCTCTCTGAAGTACAGTGATGATGAAAATAATTTACATATTCTCACTACCAATAATATTACAAACAATAGGGAGATATTCAAGATTCATACAGATTCATTTATACTACAGAGCTATCTTACTTTATTTTCAACAAACCCTCAGAATCAATGATCTAATGTAATCTTTATCACTATTTTAAATCTTACCATAAAAAAATGTATATACCTGAAGTTGTCAGGAGATCCAACAGGTGAGAAGACAGAGGTGAGGAACTGCAGACGTACTTGGATCTCTGTCTGGTGTGAGTAGAGGTTTGTGTGGGGCCCCTCTTTGGTGTAAACTTTGAGGTTGTTGAAAAAACATTCCATCATGTTATGTTCTTTCTCTGCCCACGTTGTGATCTGGTGTGTGTCCATACCACGAAATTGTTGAAATGATGCAAACAATTTGGGCAGTAACCGAAGAGACACCACCACTGACCTGCACAAGAAATGCCAGGATATTTTATTTTACACAGAATTTAATTTTGGAACTTTTCAACATCATACATAATATGCTGAAAAATTCCCAGTCTCAAAATGTGAAGAATGATATATAGCAAAACCCTGCAAAAAAGCTCTTCGAGGGATTGTATGTTAACTGTGCATTAAGCAGAAGGCAACCAAATATGTACAGCACAACAAAGTTATACGCTCTTCAGTCTGTCAAACATGAATATAACAGAACACTATAAAATAAAGTTAAGCAGTTCCAAACACAATGGGTTATCACAAAACTTTTCAGGTGTTATATTCGTGTATGACGGACTGAAAAGCTAACAAGTTTCATTAAGTGAATTGACACAGAGAAAAAATGGTTTCAATCTTATCATATACTGTATGTACAGCATAACAGATATTTTAAAAACATTCAATTTTTTTAGAATTGTTACAGAAATATTTCATACACAATACTGTAAATGCTAGGTGTACTGTATGCCATGGTATAATACTATATTATTTTATGTTTTACAACACTAGACCTATTAATGAGATACCCCTATCAGTCTAGCTTAAGCAAGCAACGGGAACGGACGTGCTGACTTGAGTGTGCTGGTATGGTGGAGTTGAGCAAGAGTGGGGAGCGGGCGGGTCAAGTGGAGAGTGATGAGGAAGATGATTGGTATAGAACAATATCTAATCGTTATCGGAAGATGGCAGGGAAGAATGAAGAAGGAAACAACCAAAGGAAAGGAACGTAAAGTGGAGATAGGATTGAAGGGTGAGATGCTGTTGATGGCAGCGGTATTCACTGTGCTGCTGGTTATCGCGGGGGCGTAGAAGTAAATCCAGGCTCGAACAATAGCGGCAACATGAGCTGGGAGGACGTAGAAGTCATAAGGAAGATAGTAAAGTGGGTAGTGGAAGAAGTCTGCCCATCTGAACAGATAAAAAATATGATACAGGAGCAAGTTAAGGAGTACAAACATATGAGGCAATGGATTTGGGAAAACATGAAAGAAACTAAGAACAAAGTGGAAAACAGTGAGAGAGAAATTGTGTTACAAATAAAAAAAATTAAATTTGGAAGAGGAGGTGTCGAATCTGAACAAAGAAATAGAAGCCAGCAGTCAAGAATATTGGAAATGCATATTTTTATATGGTGTGCATGAAAAAAAGGGAGAAGCTAAAGTGGACATAATTTACAAAGTGGTGGATGTCATCCAGAATAAGCTGAAAATTAATTTCAGCGAGTCAATATAGACGATGCTGAAAAAGTAAGGTGAGAGGGCACAGGCCTATAAAAGTGAAGCTATTATCCACATTGATGGTGGACATAGTGACAAGAAATGTCAGAAATTTGCAAAGTGAAAAAATTTGGATCAAGAAGGATTTGGAAAGAGATGGGAATAAGAATTTCAAAATTTTAAAGAAACATCTAATGAAGGCCAGACTTCAAGGCCTGAGGGCACACATTAGGGGCCAGCAATTGGTGGTGATCAATGGTAAATAGGCACGAGCCTGGACAGTGTCGGAACTTCAGGCATTGGAAGAGAGTCTTGAGTAGGAAGAATTGATGGCGTCGAGATAGGAGGAAAGGGAGGTAAGAGAACACAGTGCCAGAGTGGAAGTGCACAGTGAAAAGGAAAGGACAGTGGATAAAGGAAGAGAATATAAATGTGGAGGGAAGCAGCCAGGGATGTAAGAAAAGAGCCTGGTTTGGAGGACTGTATAATACACATGCAGAGTGAATACGAAGGTCTGAGGGAGGAAGTTAATAAAAAAGAAGCTTTGAACAAGGGAGAAGCATGAGTCTAAAGGATTTGTAGGGAAAGCTAAAAGTGATGAGGGCATTGTAACGAGAAGTAAGAAGTTAAGTAATGTTAGTAAGTAAGTTAGGGAATAGAGTGTAAATATAATTAGACTTGAAGATATAGTGTAAAAGTGTCCATGATTATAATAGTTTGTAAGTTGGAGGTAGTGGAGTATAGTTGTTTGTACATGGAGAATGAAATGTGGTAAGAGTTAAGAGTGATGAAGTGGAAGAGAAAGGTGATATAATGGGAAGTTTGATCGTAAATAAGGAAAGGTGGTTTGATTTGTTATGAGTGATGAAGTTATAGAGACAGTGGGTCATTAGTTAAGTATAGTATAGTTGAACTGTAAGTTAATATAAGTTAATGAGATGTTTAAATAAGGAAAGGTGGTTTGGTTAGTTATGTGTGACGAAGTTATAGAGACAGTGGGATTATAGGAGGGTAGAGTGTGAATGAAGTTAAGTATATTTGAATAGTAAGTTATAGTTGGTTGTAAGTAATATTAGTAAGTTAGGTAATGGTGTTCAATTAAGTTTAAATGAGACTGGAGTGAAAATAAGTAGAATGGTTGGTAAATAGTTAAGTATATTTGAATTGTAAGTGATTTGGAGATTGAAAGTGACGTAGTAGAGTATGGCTGGTAAATGTTGGAACGGTAAGACGTGGTGGTAATGTGGAGTTTGGCTTGGAAATATTTGAATGGGAAGACATGGTTGTATGAGAAAGTTTAAATAAGATTGGAGTGGTGGTTGCTAAGAGTGAGAAGATATGTAAAAGTGTCTGTGATTATATTGGAACGGTAAAACGTGGTGGTATAATTTAATGTGGAGTTTGGCTGGGAAATATTTGAATGGGAAGACATGGTAGTGAAGTTTTGAGGTGAAATGAGAGTGGAGTAGTGGATGCTAAGAGTGATTAAGTTTAAATGGGATTGGAGTGATGGTTGCTAAGAGTGGCTAAGAGATTGATTTGGAGGTATTTTATAAATATTTTTTACCAAAAATATGGATCTTATACCTATTGACCTGTTACCCAGTTCCTTAAATACAGAAGCCACCCCTCATTTGATTAAAGAATGGTGGCAATTAATGGAAAGCGATAAGGTTTAAGTTGGAAGGTTAGTGGAGTATGGCTGATGTTTAACGGTGGAACTGTAAGTTAATATAGCTTGATAACAGTGAATGGTAAGATGTGGAAGTTAGATAACGATGAGCGGTGACATGAAAGTAGAACGAGTATAAAGTTGAAACTGGAGAACAACTCAGCAGGTGATGCAATGTTATGACTGGAACAGTAAGCTTACTAGGTCAAAAGAGTGCATGATATGATATAAAGAATGTGCAAAGGCTTGCGAGTCAAGTCAGGTGAGAAGGAAGGTCATTATCCTTCCTGGGCCGTTTTGCACTTTTGCCGATCATATTATTTTAATACATTTTATTCTATTTTGTTTCTTTATTTGCTCATCCCAATTATGTTAATTTAATATCCACTAGGTTAGTACCTGGATCCACCTGGAAAAGATGGAAGGTACTAATATTATGCTAATTTATTTTGTTTGTTTTGTTTTGCTGGAAGGTAATTCTTTTCTTTATGCCGTGTTGCCAGCTACTGTTCTCCGATAGAAGCTTAATTTCTGTTTTGCCGCTGCTTAAGTGTTGCCTTACTTTATGATGTTATGTAACTGTGTTTACTAGTTATTTAAAAAATTTCTGTTATTATTTAGTTTTGTGACGTATTGCCATGGCAATCAGATCTCCAATAAGAGTTGACTAGGGGCCATTTTGCTGTGGTGATGATTATTCATTCTAATTTATCCTATTTTGTTTGTTTGATTGCTTATTTAATTTAATTTCTTGTTAGTTTAATCAATAAAAAGCTTGGGTTGGAGTTTTAATGTGTTCCTTGGAAGGCTCGATTGGTTTAATTACTGTACGATCCAAGGAAATAAATAAATAAATAAATAAATAAATAAATAAATAAATAAATAAAGATAGCCCTACTATGCTTCATTCTTACGGTGAAAGAAACTATCATAATTTGACTCATACATAAACCGAACAATGAATAACAATATATTCTACATAATTAAAATGTGAATTTACCCTCACTGATATATTAGAAGCAGTGATGTATGCAGAAGCTTCACATGATGATCCAGCAAGTTTGTAGATGATGTTATTTCATGTATTTAGCTTAGCAGCACTATTGGTTCAGTGTTTCTTACAAGATAATAATGTTCAATCATGTGAAACACCAAGATATTTAGGATTACAGTTGTGAAGTAGAGGGGTAACACTGGGTGAAACATCAAGGGTTGCATGAGCCTGCCTGTTGTTGAGATGAAATACTGACTCAATATTTAGGTTATACTCTTATGACATCTGCACAGGAGTGCTGGGAAACTATTGCAACGTTGTCAACATGGGCAAATTGGTGGGGCAGAAGGCATGACATGTTTGCAATATACAAGTTAAGCAGCAGGGGAGAAGGGGCAGATACTTGAAGGAAAACCATTGTTCAATGTTCTGGGTTTGCTAAGCTTGTCCTTCACCACCACCTGAAGTACCTTGTTTGAAAGCATTCTATCAATTCTGAAAATAGCTTTAAAAATCTGTATATGACACCTTCCCTTCAGACCATGTCATATACGTACAGCTGTTAGATCTAAAACACAGCTCCAACTTTCAAATATTCTTCTTAAACCCTGCTTCATTGTACGTTTGTCAAAGCAAGAACAGTGGAACTTCAGTTCTCTGTTTTTTGGTGGGACCAAGGAAAAGACAAGGAAAAAGAAAGGTACAACATGGAGAAACTGAAAATTCGGGAACAAATTGATGATGATGTTTGTTGTTTAAAGGGGCTTAAAAGCAAGGTCATCGGCCCCTAATAGTAAGAGGTGAACAAAACAAAAATTAAAACTTCAAAATTTATCTACTGATAGAATCTGAAATGAATGATGATGAAAAAATTATAGTGAGACAAAAAAAAATCAGTGGATCCAATTTACAAAGCTTGAATTACTGGGATGATGCATTAATTAAAATTAAGAAATCATTTTATTTATAACCACCTATTCAATACATTACAATACACTCATTGAATGATAATATAATCATGAAGTGCCTAATATTGGGACATGTTTTGTTCGACATAGTGAACATCATTAGCCATTAATGCAACAAAAACTTTTTTGCCAACAGCAATTATACGATTATTAATAAAGATCCCACCCGTAAGATCCAACGAAGTTTGAAGACCCCATTGAAGAATCTACCTTTCTTATTACAATAACACGAGTATCAGAAACTAATAATAATGAACCCAAAACTCCCAACTGCAAAAGCTTTGCCAAAAATCCACAAAAAAGACGTACCTACACGCCATATTATTACTTGCATGAATAGCCCTTGTTACGAAGTTTCTAAATTTTTGCGTAATTTTCTCAATAAACCTTATAAGTTCAATAATACAGCTTATATAAGAAATTCTGTTGAGTTTTGTGAAAAATTATTGAAATTCAATCTTGAACACAATCACATAATGGTATCCTATGACATTATTAATATGTATTCCAATATTCCGGTAAATAAAACTGTCAAGATTATCAAAACAAATCTTTTAAAACATAGTAACCTAAGCAAATGTGAAATAGATAACTTCATCAGTTTGTTAGAATTTGTACACTTAACAATAACTATTTTACTTTTAATAATAGTATATACCACCAAAAGGGCCTAGCAATGGGCGACCCGATCTCGGGCATTCTAGCCAATATTTTTATGGATATTCTGGAAAATAACAAAATCAATAATATCAATGGTCTTCAATTATCGTTAAGTTGATGACACTTTTTCCATTATAGATACACAGAAAAATGATAGTCACAGTATACTAGCATCCCACACACATGGTGTTTCTAGTAAAGTGGTTCTACTCATAGGTAGTGCAGATCTATTCTGAACTCAGGGGAACCGACATATTCCAGCACAGCGTTACGACACATGGACATTAGTTCGCACAGTCGAATGCCTACCCTCCCCGCTTCGGTGGAATACACACGATCTAGACCCTACTAAACCACAGAACCGTGGTGTTCCTCACATAAAGGCACTCACATGGTGGTACAAACTGCAAGTAACGTCCACCCATGGTATTCCTCGCGTAATGGTACTAAGCACAAGTAGTTTCATGGTTCTAATATCATCTTCCGTTAGTCACCCCCTTCAGTCGCCTCTTACCACAGGCAGGGGATAAAGTGGGTGTATTCTTTGTCTGCGTCCCCCACCCACAAGTTTAGTTTGTCTGTCATGCCAGGTATATGATCGCAGAGAATAATATGTCATTTGCCAATGCACCACAGAGCATTTACATTATATACAAGCCTTCATTCTTTTTTTTTTTTCTTTGCTAGGGGCTTTACGTCGCACCGACACAGATAGGTCTTATGGCGACGATGGGATAGGAAAGGCCTAGGAGTTGGAAGGAAGCGGCCGTGGCCTTAATTAAGGTACAGCCCCAGCATTTGCCTGGTGTGAAAATGGGAAACCACGTAAAACCATCTTCAGGGCTGCCGGTAGTGGGATTCGAACCTACTATCTCCTGGATGCAAGCTCACAGCCGCGCGCCTCTACGTGCACGGCCAACTCACCCGATAGCCTTCATTCTTGCACATCCAGAATTTACCTATGATTCACTGATGTACAGTAGTGCATGTGCCTTCTAGATATACTGTAGTAAAAGTAACCAATGACTTGACAGAAATTTATCACCTGTAAATCCTGTAAAGGTGGATTTTTAAAGGAATTATCCACTAAGATATTCCCTGAGGAAGCGTAAGCTTTTAAATACAATGCACATTAGTAAGAGGAAGGTTTCGTACAGGACAGGATATTGTTCTTTGAAGCGAAGTCCACAAAAAATTACATATAACAAAAATGAAAAACTCACCGATTATTGGCTAAATTCTGGAGACAACCTTCAATGAATTTCATTCTAATGAGCCGTTCAGTGTTGAAGCACAGCAAATTACAGAGAGCCTTCTCTGCCTCCAGTGCAAGACCCTCACCAAGCTGGGCCTAAAAATTAAAAAAAGACATACATTTTCAGTGAAAATATTATTTACTAGCATGTACCCACAGCTTCACTCGCGTTTATTAATTCAGCCATCAGATGTTTTTAAACTATTTATTTAAAAGCAAAAGAAAACATTATATTTTATTAACACACATCATTTTTACATAGGTAAACTGGATGAAATGCAGTGCTTTTATTTTTTAATAGCTGTGCCCATGCACAGGTAGGGCACTCTCTTGCCCTTGGAGTGAGAAACTGCTCCTAAAGATGGAAGAGCCACTAGATGGCCAACAGCATAGGATGGGGAAGGAAATGGGAAACCACTCCATTAAAGACCTGAATGGGTATCCCAAGCATCGGCTGCTTGAGAACCTTGGGGAGAGGGGTGCATCCTTGCTGAGTAAGTGCATATGCCAAAACTCAAGAAATATTTGGCTGACGGACCACCTGCTATACATTATAACCAGCAAATCCTATTCTATTAGAAGGGGTGAGGGCGAATACCTGGCACCTTAAAACTGGGACTACTCGGCTAAGATATGGCAACCCTGACAGAAAAGTTTCTGGTCCTCCAGGTTGGGGGGGTTGCACATAGGGTTAACGACTCTATTGTGTAAAAAAAAATGTTGTTGCGAATATCTCACATTTGCCTCGGATGAATAAAAATGTATATCACAATATGATGGCCCTGCAATGGAAATTGGCTTCATGAATAGGAACTTGGAATGTAAGAACTCTGTATAAACCTGGATCTTTCAAAATCCTCAGTCAACAGTTGGAGAAGTATAGAGTAGGAATTGCTGCAATTTAAAAGACTAGATTATTAGGTAATGGTATACAGGACATGGAGAAGAATACACTTTTTAAGAGTGGTAAAGAAACTGAACCCCACAAATTTGGTACTGCATTTTGTGTCCAAAATTCACTAGGATCGTCAGTGCTGTCCTTTAAACATGTGAATGAAAGACTATGCTATTTGAGGGTACATTCTAAATGGTTTAAAATATCACTGAACTGCCATGCTCCCACAAACAACAAGAATGATCATGTTAAAGACTCCTTTTATGAGGATTTGTTAGAACTGTGGAATAAATTACCCAAACATGTCAAAATGATTTTGGGTGATTTCAATGCAAAAGCTGGAAAGGAAGAAATTTTTGTGCCAACAATAGGAAGGGAAAGGCTGCATGATGAAAGCAATGATAATGCCATTAGACAAATCAATTTCGCTACATCACAAACGTGAAGGTGCAGAGTACCACCTTTCCACATAAACAAATACATAAAGCAACATGGTATATGTGTGATGGTAACACTGCTAATTAGATAGATCAAGCACATATTCATAACAGGCATAGAAGCTCCATAACTGATATCAGAGCTTACAGAGGAGCTGAGACAGGATCTGATTACAATATGATGATTGCTTCTGTTAAAATTAAATTGAAAACCTCTTGTAAGTCAGAGACTGAGGAAAGATGCAAAGATGCAAAGTTGACACTGAGAAACTGAAGCAGGAGGCTGAAAGATTAAAGTATAATGTGGAAATTACAAACAGATTTGAAATTCTGAGAGAAGATCCTAGAGAACACATTGATGAAACAAATGACGAAGTTTGCAAATGAATGTGGAATAACGCAAAACAAATCACGACAACAGTAGCAATGAAAGTGATACCAAAAGGTGTTAGTAAGAAAAAGAAATGGTTTGATGAGACATGTCGAGATGCAGTTAATGAAGTGGCAATATGGCGTAATAAGTGGCTGTAGTCTAATAAGAATGTTGAGGAACTATACAGAGAAAAACAGAAAGAATGTAGTAAATTAATTTGTAGAAAGAAAAGTCTACCTGAGAACTGTCAACACAATTAAAAAAGGATTTCAACCAAGATCGAGTATTATGAGAGATACATCTGGAAATTTAATTGCTGATCAGGACAAATAATTAAATTATTGTAAGCAATACTTTGATTCCTTGGTCCAGATCTTTGGAACATAATGTATGATGGCTTGTTACGTTTGGAGATGCCAGAGGACACGAAGCTTGTGGGCTACCTTGATGATGTGGCCGCCTTGATAGTAGCTCGTAATGTTGAAATGGCTCAAATCAAACTGAACCAGGTGATGCAGCGCATAAAAGAATGGATGATGAGCCACAGTCTAACATTAGCCGAACACAAAACGGAGATAGTTCTTCTGACGAGGAAAAGGATCGAAACTCTTGTACCAATGACTGTTGGAGAGTTAGTGATTGAAACATCTGCGACCACAAAATATCTAGGAGTGACACTTGACTCCAAGCTCACATTCTGGAATCATATTCAGAGAGCGACAGACAAGGCAGTAAAATACATGGCTGCACTTAGCAGACTAATGGGAAATATTAAAGGTCCGAAATCCAGTAAACGACGTCTTCTCATGTCGACGGTTCAGTCAGTGCTCCTATATGGCTCTGAAATCTGGGCTGAATCCTTGAGATTTGCTTGGTATCGGAGAAGGATAGCTGCCGTACAATGGAGAGCGGCTTTACTTATTGCATGTGCATACCGCACGGTTTCCGAACCAGCAATCCTCACAGTGGCAGCAATAACCCCAATAGACCTACTTGCATTGGAGCGACATGAAATCTGGCGTACCGAAGGAGAGCTGGGAAAGAAATGTGCAAAGAAGCGTGCCTTCAGTCAACGGATGAGGCGATGGCAAATCAGATGGGAAAGTGACCCTCGAGGCAAATGGACCAAGCGACTGATACCACGCTTGGATATCTGGGTTGAAAGGGCCCATGGTGAAGTAAATTACTACCTCACGCAGCTTCTAACAGGGCATGGATATTTCCGGAAATTCCTGCATAAAATGGACAGAGCGAGTGACGCAGCATGCATATACTGTGATGACATTGACAACGTATTTCACACCTTTTTTGTATGTAGCCATTGGACGATTCAGAGAAGATGTGTGGAAACTGAACTAGGAGAATTGACAACAGATAATATTATTTCGGTGATGCTGCAAAACCAGGAATCCTGGGATCGCGTGGCAGTGTACGTGGAGAACGTCCTTCGTCAGAAGAAGAAGGATTTGGAAGCATACGAATGTTCGTAAAGGAGAAATGAAGAAAGAAGACGTCTGAAAGACAAAGCACGATATCACCCTGAAGTAATGCGAGAGCGGTTCCGGGGTGATGACACACATCGTGGGAAAAGGGTGTGTGGTTTTTAGTGGGTAAGAATCCCACACACTTGTGGAGTGCGGACCCTTCACAAGTGTCTTTTGAAGATTTTCCACAATTATTAGTATCGTGCATTTGGTATGCATTGATCATGATGACACCATGACTCTCAATGGTAACACAGCAAATGAAATTATGTCACACAAACTGCAGTTCCTCTATAGTTATTTCTATCGGCTTTGTTCTCTAATGGCCTCTAGATATCCTTCGAATATCTAGGACATTCTCACTATTGAACCTGATAACCTCCTATTCCACAGTACTTGGTCTTAAAACAAAAATCACTACAACCACTCTTTCCATAGCAAGCAGCCTAAGATCTCGAACATTCAACACCTCAACACATTAATGAAAGGACATGACAACTGTTCTATCAACAATCTTACTATATTTCATCAATCAATCAGCCACTACTGATCTGCATTTAGGGCAGTCTCCCAGGTGGCAGATTCTCTATATGTTGTCTTCCTACCCTTTTCTGAAATGATTTCAAAGAAATTGAAAATGTATTGAACAACTCACTTGGTTATTCCAATCCCTAACTCCCCTTTCTATAAACGAATATTTGCCCCAATTTTTCCTCTTGAATTTCAACTTTATCTTCATATTGTGATTTTCCTACTTTTAAAGACACCACTCAAACTTATTCAACTACCAATGTCATTCCTCGCCATCTCTCCAATGACAGCTCGGAACATTCCACTTATTGTGGAGAATTTAAAGGCCTTTTAGAGTCCACCTACTTCAAATTCTTCAAAGGTCTTTAATTTCTTCACAATTATTGAGTCTCAATATTGATCAAATAATGAATTTTGTAATATACATACCACTTAGTCGAGCAGCTCGTCTCCTTTCTCCCAAGTCTTCCCAGCTCAAATTTTGCAACATTTTTGTAACGCTACTCTTTTATCGGAAATCACCTAGAACAAATCGAGCTGTTTTTCTTTGGATTTTTGCCGTTTCTTGAATCAAGTAATTCTGGTGAGGGTCCCATACACTGGAACCATACTGTAGTTCGGGTTTTACCACAGACTTTTATGCCCTCTCCTTTATATCCTTACAACCCCTAAACACCCTAATAACCATGTGCGGAGATCTGTACCCTTTATTTACAATCCCATTTATGTGATTACCCCAATGCAGATCTTTCCTTATATTAACACCTAGGTACTTACAGTGATCCCCATAAGAAACTTTCACCCCATCAACGTCATGTAAGTTTTGATGACAAATATCACAAAGTTAAAGAAATCAGTCTCGACACATCCCTTTGCACAGAATGCATTTCTGAGTCACTTACAAGAAAATGTGCAGGTGTTAAGACTTCTAAATCATTTGGATCATTTGGCAATGGAGTAAGGGGAAGTACAGCCTCAATATCACACAGAATAGTGTAAGTTTCCTTAAAGGTTGGCGTGTATCCCTGTGTTTCAGTTAGCAAACGTCTCTTCATCATCCTTAAAGCTGCTTTCCACATTCCGCCAAAGTGGGGTGATCGGAGATCGAGGAATGAAACTCCACTCTATCTGCTGCTGAGTGAGTGCAAAGGGAAAGTTCGTCGACCCTTTTTCCAAAAAGGACTGGATATCTTGTAACATTATTACATTACAAACATAATTATTGGAAGTTAAACTTTCCACTATAAACTGCTGCTGTATTCAAAATTATGTCTACATTATCTTCCGCTCATTTTAAATATGACTCTACGTCTCTTCATCATGTACTTAGTGTGAATGATTCATAGTGCCAATGTTAAAAAGAGAGTTAAGAGGTTCCACCTATTCAATACACTGATATAAAGTTGCCCAAACTTACGTTATAACATTTTTAATTCAAGACCGGTTTCAACACATATTTGGTGCCATTATCAGCCGATTGAAAGAGCAGGGCAAAAAGGTATACAATCATCGACACAGATAACATAAAATATATGACAATGTTCACACTCTAAAGCAGGGCCTCTCAAATGCCCAAAATATCACGCGTGCAAATCGAGGCGCAAGAGCTCCGTGCACTGTGCATCGCTCCCGCTCGGCACGGCTTGGACCAACGCTTCGTCTTGGGGCTACTCGGCTAAGCTCGGCTCGGATTTGCAGCGCTACGCAGCAAGTGAGGAAGAGGGAGACAGGGGGAGCGAGCGAGACAGGCGTGGAGAAAGGGAGAGACCGCACTATTGCTCCAAATCGAGGAGTGGGGGTCTGCACTCTGGTCAACCAAGCGAAGTCGTCTTTTGCACCATGCACAGTGCATGCACCCTGAAAGGTCCTGCTCTAAAGGATGTATGTAAAAACGTAACACTTTCATGAAGATGAAATATTCAACTGAAGTACATAAGCAACATGACAGTCTTGTACACTCTCGCTGTGAGTGTTGAAATCACATATAATGATGTTGAATTAATGGATAAGAAGGAGTTAACGGCACCTTGGTAATTCTAGATGATAGAATTGTTAATGCGTCCTCCACTCTGAAAATTATCTCAACAAGATTGATCCCCATATTCAATTCACCCTCGAAACTGAATCCTACAGATCAATTAACTTTCTAGATATAACAATAAGCAGACTATCTTATTCATTATCTCGTATGATTTACAGAAAACCCACACAAACAGCTACTACCACAAAACAAGATTCTTTGCACCCACAAACACAGAAGTGTGCCTCTCACAACAGTACGGAACTTAATAGCATCAGCTCCATCGCTAAATTAAATGATTACAACAGATTTTTTTTATTGAACGAATAATCAATAAATTTAAACACCAACTAAATACAACTCTATTAAATGACAATCCTAAACCAGCAGCTTACTCCACCTTTACCTTCAATGAAGACGTCTACAGCATTACCAATATCTTCAAAAAACATAATTCCAAGATTTCATTTCGAACTAACAATAGATACATGGAAGTGGTACATAACTCCAATTCATTAAGCAGAACTAACGTCTTTTCAAGGTCAGGTGTATACCGGTTTAAACGCAATAACTGCAATTCTTCTTACGTAGGACAAACCGGACGTAAAATCAAAATTAGATACTCAGAACATGTTAATACAATAAAATACCATAGGTTTTCAGCAGTAAGGCAACATATGCAGGATGTAAAACATAATTTCACTACATTAGACCAAGATATTGAAATTCTCTGTGTCCTAAACAAAGGCCCTCTTCTTGATATCACTAAAATCTGTTTTATACAACATGATAATTTTTTTTTTTTTTTTTTTTTTTTTTTTTTTTTTTTTTTTTTTTTTTTTTTTGCTAGGGGCTTTACGTCGCACCAACACAGATAGGTCTTATGGCGATGATGGGATGGGAAAGGCCTAGGAGTTGGAAGGAAGCGACCGTGGCCTTAATTAAGGTACAGCCCCAGCATTTGCCTGGTGTGAAAATGGGAAACCACGGAAAACCATCTTCAGGGCTGCCGATAGTGGGATTCGAACCTACTATCTCCCGGATGCAAGCTCACAGCGATCAATTTTTTAATCCTAACCTGAACCTTAATGACTTATCTGAGAAACCGAACATCCTTTTTGACTTCTTTATTTTGGTTTATAAAAGCTTCAAGTTGACAAGTAGGCGGTCAATCTTTCACGTTATACACAGCACCTTCTCACGCTAATTGCCCTTACCACAACACCCCCCCGATCCAACTTAGACAACTCCCCTTACCTGCACATCCCTTAATCCCTCCCCCTTCTCCTACCTCTGCTCATTATCTGTCCTTACTTCCACTTCATTTATTAGCTCCTCTAAACACGTCTAGCCACCACGGCAAGATGAACAAGGTGAGCCTCATAATATTACTCGTTTTTTAACCAAATTCCTCCCATTTTTATTTTTTATTTCTAACTAATTTTCCTTTTTTCTATAGACTTCATATATCCACATCGAACTGAGGAACTTAGGTACTACAATATATCTTAGCTCATATATGTCGCTATACACCTTTGGACGTGCCGATAAAACAAAAGCATGTTATTCCTTGCCTAGCAACAACTGTGCACAAGCTGCATCCTTAAAGATCCTTTTTATCACAATATAACAAGGCAACCCTCAAGCTTTAATGTGTTGAATCAAGTCCTTAACTCGTCCTTATCCATTAATTCAACATCATTATATGTGATTTCAACGCTTACAGCAGGAGTGTACAAGACTGTCACGTTGCTTGTGAACTTCAATTTAAATTTTATCTTCGTGAAAAGTGTTACATTTTTACATGTATCCTTTAGTTCTTATCCATTAATTCAACATCATTATACGAGGGTTGGCACAAAAGTCATGGCAACTACTTTTTTCCCTTGAAGGTACCAGTCCGGTTGGAATATGTGACATATACAGACGAAAGGACAAGGTGTTAACTACATGTATGGACAATGAATAGCACTGAAATACTGTAACACACAAATTTATTAAAGTAGTATACAGAGCAATATGGCCTTCCCGGTGCAAAAGAATGACAACACAGTACACATAAAGTTGACATGACAAACCTGGACCTAAAAACCCTCAAAGTAGTCCCTTGCTACTGACATCACACGGTGCCAAAGATGTGGGAGGCGGTGAATACCATCTGCCTCAGCATCTGCCGCACCATGTGTGAATCGGATCACCTGTTGGTGCACAGCATTAGCAATGTCCTCTCATGTTGCAAACCGCCTACCACGTAGTGGTTCCTTAATCTTTTGAATGAGATCAAAGTCACAGGATGAAATGTCGGGAGAGTACGGTGGAAACACCAATTCTTCCCATCCCCCCTACACACTCTGCTTTATGTGGTTTTGCATGGTCGTGCAGGATTATTGCACTGTTCACAAGATCAAGACATTTCTCCCGAACGCCACGTCATACCTGTTGCACCAGGAAGTCCCTGTAGTACTGTGCGGTCACTGTTCTGCCATGTGGAACAAAGTGGCAAACAATGACACCCCTGACATCATACGCGACGATCACCATCAATTTGACTGGGGAAGGATTCTGACGGACCTTCTGCCTCCTTGCTGATCCAGCATGTCGCCACTCCGCGGACTGACGTTTCAGTTCTGGTTCGTATGCCAAAAATTCATCTATGGCGATTATTCGTGACAAGAACTGATGGCCGTCCTGTTGCCAGCGTGCAAGGTGGTCGGAGCATATTGCATAGCGCACCCACCTTTTTGCATGCAGTACCCACCGCAATGTGATTTTGTGCAGTTGCAGTTCATTTTGCAATATCCTGTGGACGGTGCGTTTCTCGATGCCACTTGCCCTCCAGTAGCGTCCATCGTCTGTCTTCATCCAGGAGCTGCTCGATGACGGCACATGCCACGTCGGTTCGCACACTGATAGGTTGTCCCGAGTGTTTCTCATCACTGGTTGACACATAAGAAGGAGAAGAAGAAGAAGAAAGAAAGAAAGAAAGAAAGAAAGAAAGAAAGAAGTGTGTTGCGGCAATGCCCAAAAAAAAATCATCGGAGTCCTACTGGCTGAAGCAGTGAATCACAGGGGATCCCAATTTCACTACAGATGGAAGGGTAGTCTGTCAAGCTTACTGTAAGGAGGTAAGTTTATTTGTTCCTTTTACCTTTTTCGTGATTGAGAACTATGATCGCATTTCATTGTAGCATATATAGGCCTATTAATTTGTGTATTGTGGCAAGTTGTTTTGTTGCAATGCTGTATTAGTCGTGAACTTTCAATCATTTATATTGTTAAAATGTATATAATCATTAAATTACTGAAGGAGGAGTTCTCTTGTCACAGAATGGATGAAAATTAAATCGCTATTTTGAACTGAGATTCATTTCCTGTGAAAATAGAGATTTACAACTGAACTACAATTTTTAAAACTCCCTTTATAAAATTGTGAATTCTATTACACTTCCACTGAACCTTTGTGAAACATAGGTTGCAGATCAATGTAGCCTGGCTAGGAAGATGCCACAGCATGTTTTACAAGGTTGCCAAGACTATCTTTACACGACCAGGCCAGCGAAAAGACCGTTGGTCTGGATTAGTGAGATCCGGTTAGTAACCGTTGTGTTTCGGAGGGGGGAAGCAAAGAGAGTCTGAGGGGCGTAAGCTCCCAGGTTAACAAACCTCTAGCATTTCTTCTAGACCTTGCTAAATTGTGACAAAAATAAGATTATGGACTCATGTCACGACAATTTCAAATTACGTGGTTTTTAATTTTCAACAAGGATGGCAGCCTTGTGGACACACATGATGCAGGATCTATTGCAGGCAACAGAAAATAGTCTTCATGACAGCTGACCCAGCTTACCAAAGGCGGTGAATGGAAACAAATACAATGTTCACAAATCTGAGATTTATAGTGCTTCCGTTTCGATCCTTCTATATAAGTAAGACTACTGGTGGGTCCTTGGCAAGCATAAAGGCCGGATCTCTCATCTACGCTACTCCGGTATCGTTTCACGTCTTTTTTAATTATATTTTTCACCCGGTGAACTCGACACGATACTGCCAAATTATAACTGAAAATCCTTGAGGACATATATCCATGTAAATTACTAATTCCCTTGTTCCTACTTTAAAGTTTTGTACTTCTAAAAACACCATCTCTAATAGTCCTTTTTTATGATGCATGATATATTACTAAGCATTATTGCCAATTAGCATAACTGTAGAAATTTAAGGTATACTGTAGGGACAATGTAATTTATGTCAATGTTATTGTTTTTCAGATCAAATGTGAGAAAAATACCACATAGATCAACTTAAAAATATTGCAATGCATCTGATACGAGTGCAGAAATCTGTATCAATGCATCCTTTCTACTAGTCCACTTTGAGCAGTGACCAACAACCATTTTCTTCAGACCTATGCACTGTAATGTTGGGAGCTAATATGCCCCTGCATAAACCGAGCATCTTCAAATTTCAACATGCTGCCGGGAGCAATCATAAAGTTGGAGAAGAGTGGCATGCCCCTGGTGGAGTCATTTAGGATTGTGGAAGAAATCAGGGGAAGTTCTGACCGAACCTCTGGGAAGGCAGCTGCTGTCAGCAAAATAAAACCAGATGAAGCGACTTCATTGAAGTTTTGTCCAATCACTTCATGTGATGTTCAGAGATCTTTCTCTCAGTACATAAACATTATGCATGAGAGGAGAACAAGATTGTTACCGGAAAACATTGAAACGTTGCCTGTAAATTCCTTTTATAGTAATTGAGTGTAGTTAAATTATAAGTAATTTTTCATGCCTATTTTGTTGGCTACCTATAAGTGATTGTGTGAATTTTTTCCAGGTTTCTGTACTTAATGGAAATACGCATTTGTTCGTGAATACAAGCATTATTTATTCCATCAAATAGTCTACAATCAGTTCTTAAATTATGAAGCTAGACTTCATCAATGAATTTCAAATGAGTCGTATGCACAAACAAACATCTATGTTACATTTTTGTGGCATTTGAGATATTCACGAAACAAACATCTATGATGTGTCCTGGATATATATTTGCAGGTAGTTTGAGCATATCTCAACAGATGGCTATAGTATTCCGGATAATGTGAAGAGAAATGCACTTGAAAAATAATGGAACAAAAGTCTATGTTACATCGTTTCCCGCGCGAGCGCTCGACAATGTCACGAATTGAATGCAATGTAATGAACACATTCTAGTCTGGAGATTGTTCTGGTTTGTTCAGTCTTATATTACTGAGTTTATTTAGTTACTCATCGACAGGATAATCATGCAATCAGAGGATAGTAGTGATCGTAATGTACTGTTGTCCCCAAGCAGTGTTCACAAGTTGACGAAAATAGATGCAGGAAAAGGAAAAGTGACCCTAGTGAGTAGAAATATGTACACACCAAATCATTATAATTAGGCTAAAACTTTAAAATAATACTATTCTCCTCTGCATGCATACATTATGTGCGAATGAGTGAGCGCGTGCACTTATATCCTGTTGGTTTACGGAACAAAAGTCTATGTTACATTCTCTCGCGTAGTCATGTCCCGCAATCAACAATCATCCTTATTGCCGTTTTTTTCAATATACAGGGAATGTAACATAGACGTTTGTTCGCGAATATGACTCAAATGTGGAAATCTAGGCATATTCTTGATGGATATAGAACATTCATGCCCCCATATGGGATATGATGAAAGTTGCCTTTGTCAAACTGAACTTCAGTTTTAGAACTTCCTCCATGGAAGATTTCATGGTATTTTAGGACTTTATAATCAATATTCCCTGTGAATCAGCAAATAATTATAATTATTTGAGCATACCCCTGCTGATCCCCCTCAGGTCCTTGCTACTTAAGTTTGTCCTTATACACTGGCAGAAGAAAATATCCAAACACCACGAAGGGGTTGTGCTAGATTAGCGAACGTTGGTAGGCATGTCTGAAAGATGACGTTGATTCCAATTTCCCGCAAACTGCATTAGCATGGCGCTAGTAGTGGCCCCAGGACGTTGCACAATTGGTTTTCTTTAAATATGGGCTGTACTGTGCGAGAGCATTGGTTACCAGTGAGATTGGACAGAGTTACTGTGAGTGGGTTGAGAATGCCTTTACAACAACGAAGAGGCCAGTATCAACAGCTCACTGTGGTTGAACGAGCTGTATAATAGGACTACGTGAAGGTGGATTTTCCTTCCGTGCTATTGCAGAACGACTTGGCAGGAATGTTTCCACTGTGCATGCGTGTTGGCAGCAGCGGTCACAAGAAGGCACGCTCACAGCAAGACCAGGCTCTGGACGTCCCCGTGTCACCACCGAGAGGGAGGGCCGCAGTATTCGGCATATGGCTGTGGCACAGTGGACTGCATCTGTAGCAGCTCGAGTGGCAGTTGGCACCACAGTGACGCAACGAAGTGTTTGAAATTGGTTACCTGAAGGACAGCTTCGAGCTAGACACCCTGCGGCATGCATTCCTCTTCCCCCAAACCACCGCCATCTGCAACTTCAGTGGTGTCAAGCGAGAGCTCACTGGAGGATGGAGTGGAGGTCCCTTGGGTTTTCCGATGAAAGCCGGTTCTGCCTTGGTGCCAGTGATAGCCGTGTGTTGGTTAGAAGGAGGCCAGGTGAGCAACTGCATTCCACCTGTCTGCGGCGTCGACACAATGGACCTACACCAGGAGTTCTGGTCTGGGGAGAAAAGTTCCTATGTCAGCAGGAGCACTCTCGTGGTTATCCCACGCACCTTGACTACAGACATGTACTGTCTGGTGATTCGACCTGTTGTGCTGCCATTCATGAACAGCATTCCCGGGGGTGTTTTCCAAAGAGGATAATGCACTCCCCCATGCCGCTGTTGTAACCCAACGTGCTCTACAGAATGGCGACATGTTGCCTTGGCCTGCTCGATCCCCCAATCTGTCTCCAATCGAGCATGTATGGGACATTATTGGACGACAACTCCAGCGTCGTCCACAACCGCCATTAACCGTCCCTGTATTGACTGACCAAGTGCAACAGGCATGGAACGCCATCCCACAAGCTGACATCTACCACCTGTATGACAATGCATGTTTGCATGCCTGCATTCAAGAGTCAGGCGATTACTCCGGTTATTAATGGACCAGCATGGCACATTTGCGATGGCTTTTCTTGTACCTTTAATCAATTAAATATGTTACCTAGACAAATATATTGTCAACATTTCCATGTTCTAAATTCCTTATTTCATAGTGTTTGGATATTTTATTTCCAGCAGTGTATTAGTCATTATGTACTTTCAAACTATCGGAATGGTTAATCTCATGTAGTCATGATTGGTATGCTTACATATCCCCCAATTCTCCTTTTAAATTCAGGGCTGTAATCTCTCTCTCTCCAATTTCTTATGGGTGTTTACGCCATGCTTGTTCTCTTACACTCAACTCTTAATAACTCGGACTAAAGTGTACAGAGATCTGTCCGAATGAAAAGTCTGAGTTATCAAAGAGAAATAAGTAGTGCCTAAGAAATGAAAACTAACACCATACATAACTTATACAGTAGTAATATTACAATGAACTTTAATGAAACAAGGTCAGTGGTCAGTGATATATACCAGGTAATGAAAAACGGAAACACATAACACAGCTAAGTATACTGAAACTATAAAAACTGATACAGTACAGTACTAGCTTTCTGCACTGAGTACATTAATCAGAGTCTGATTCAATAGGCCAATTGGGAACATGCATCAATTTCAAAAATAGTTTTTTTGAAAAGTACACTAATGAAATAGTACGTAAACGTATTACATTGTGGTATGTTGCCTTGTTTTATACCATTAAAAAAATATTTAATAGTGCCTTTCCGCTAGGCGAGTGAAACGGCCTCTGACGTAAGCGGCGCGCTGTGACGTCACGATCCAGTACCGCATGGAGCTCTACCAGCCGTTGTGCATCAGCCGTTGCTAAAAGCCGATTGTTTATTATTCATGATCGCGAATAACTTCGAAATGTCAGAAGAAAGGTTCAAAACAGCACAGTCAGACAATCTAACATGTGTAGATGTCATCATTCTTGAAAAATGTGACTTTTGTGGCCGCAGAAATTAGCGGATAACAAGCAAGTTTGTAAGTGGCGTCTTTTATATACGTGCAATGTACTGTAACCCATAGTATTAGGATAACAACGAATCTGGATAGATATCACATCACTTTCAACATTTCCTTCTAGACTGATTCCCCTATTAAAGAATAACATTACATTTTCGGGCTTTCAGCATTAGTAAAGTAAGAAATCGGATTTCAGCACTAACATAAACATATAGGTAGCATTATAGTACTAGTCCTCCGCTTCTGTGATGTAGTGGTTAATGTGTGCCACTCCCGGAGGCCCGGTTTCGCTTCCCGGCTCTGCCATGAAAGTTGAAAACAAATAGTACGAGGGTTGGAACGGGGTCTACTCAGCCTCGGGAGGTCAACTTAGTAGAAGGGTTTCGAATCGCACCTCAGCCATCCTCGAAGTGGTTTTTCGTATTTTCCTACTTCTCCTCCAGGCACCTAAGGCCACGGCCGTTTCCTTCCCTCTTCCTTGTCTATCCCTTCCGATCCTCCCATCCTCCAACAAGACCCCTGTTGAGCATAACAGGTGAGGCCGCCTGGGCGAGGTAATGGCCCTCCTCACCAGTTTCATCACCATACTCAAAGTCTCACGTTCCAGGACACTGCCCTTGAAGTGGTAGAGGTGAAATCCCTCGCTGAGTCCGAGAGAAAACCAACCCTGAAGGATAAACTGATTAAGAAAGAAAGAAAGAAGGAAAGAAAGAAAGATCATAGTACTGTAGGTCTATAACCTATCATTTCTGAAAAAAATATATATATATTTATGGTTGGGGCAACTGGCCTACCCACTTCCGGGGCCCATGAAAGAGAATTAAATATCTTTGTGGAGGGAAAAAGTTAAACATGATAAAGATAAATATGACTTCATCTAGTTTTCACAAGTTGGGCTGAGTGGTTCAGACGGTTGAGGTGCTGGCCTTCTGACCCCAACTTGGCAGGTTCGATCCTGGTTCAGTCCGGTGGTAGTTGAAGGTGCTCAAATACGTCAGCCTCGTGTCGGTAGATTTACTGGCACGTAAAAGAACTCCTGCCGGACTAAATTCCTGCACATCGGCGTCTCCGAAAATCGTAGAAGTAGTTAGCGGGGCGTGAAGCCAATAACATTAATTGCATTTGGCTTTTAACAAGCTGAGCATATCAGGAAAGAAAAGTGTCCTGGTGACATTTTAGTCGCTCAATACAGGAATGTCTTTGGGTGCTGTGACTTTTACTTTTTTTTTTTTTTTTTGTTTTTGCTGTTTGCTTTACGTCACACCGTCACATATAGGTCTTATGGCGACGATGGGACAGGAAAGGCCTAGGAATGGGAACAAAGCGGCCGTGGCCTTAGGTACAGCCTCAGCATTTGTCTGGTGTGAAAATGGGAAACCACGGAAAACCATCTTCAGGGCTGCCAGAAGTGGGGTTCAAAACCTTCTATCTCCCTGATGCGAGCTCACAGCTGCGCGCTCCTAACCGCACGGCCAACTCGCGCGGTATTTTTACCCTTCGGTTTATTGACTTGGCTTGTATAACCTAAAACTTAGGCTAAGTTGGATAATATTTTAAACACCTACATCACTATTTTCACCTGTGTGCAATTATGTTATTTATTTCATTAATATTATGATAATTATTATAATTGAGCATTGTTAACTTATAAGACCCCAACAAACAAGCATTGGTCTTGTGTAGAGTTATACATTTGTTAAATTCACGTTGTTTCCTTTCATGATGTACACGCCTATTCTTTGTTGCTTTATAAAGACATACATAACTGTCCCATGCCAAGATATATTGGTAGAATTAGAGCTGTCAAAATGGTTCATAACCCCTTTGATTTATTATCTTGACATGGATCACCCAAAACATAGGTTAGGTTTGGAGAATACTTTAATAATCAGCATTATTTAATGCACTGTTTATTACTTTCATATTCCAAGATGTAATTGAAGCATTTAAATAAAGCATCATACATTAAAATTTAAAGTTTTACCACTAGAACAGCGGACATGGAAAAGTGATTTGAAAATTCAAACAAATTCATCTTACGTTAAAATCGTCAAAAAAATAAACTGTAGACTTTCCCGATATATCACCAGCATTTCTCCGGCTCGCCAAATCCATTTCTCCCTAGTTTTAGCGTCTTTGGAACATGTATAAACAATTTGTTTGGTATGGTATGCGATGTGCTATTGCACATCGGAACTCTACACCATTTATAAGTTTTCTGCCTCACTGTCTGCGCAGGATTCATTTTAAGTCTAAAATATACCACGCAGATTATTATCCGATGTATAGACCTCGAATTTAATAAAACTAGACACTAACGTAAAGTAGAAATACGCGAAGTGTATCCTGCTTCTCACAGCGCACTACGTGTTATTTCGTCTGCTAATTCAGTCAACCTGTACGATGACGTCAGACCAATGAGATCGCGTACTTGCGTGACGTGACATTTTCGTAGATTTTTATCATGTTTGGAGTTATTATTTGTACATTCTGATCACATTTTTGAATTCTGCATGAAATTTTGAATCAGATTAGCATATTTTTAATTAAAACCCCAGATCATGCATGTTCCCTATTATAGGAATGATAGTGATTGGTCTGCCACCATGTTGATAGGTTTGAAAAAGCTGTTGGGATTCTTTTGTGAAAAGTTTTTATGTTGCCTGCAAACAATTACCTCACATACAGTCCTAAAGTGTCTATAGAATGGCTGCAGTTCAGGGTCTGAAGTCAATTCTATAACACCAATAAGTACGATCAGAGCTTCATGAGCACTTGACAGCTTCAGCTTAGACAAGGGTTGTTGTTCTTCCTCCTCATCCATATTTTCGTGCTTGGTGGTATGAGACAGGAATTCATGAGCGATCTCTTCTTCTGTCTGGATCTGGAAGCCTGGGTCTCCAACTTCTCTGTCTAACCACTTTTAGAATGGGCCTATTTCACCAGCCACTAACAATGACTGAAGATAATCAGTGGCCTCAGAACCCTCCAAATTATACTCTACATCTGTATCAAAAAGAAGTTTATTCCAGCAGTTGGCAAGCATGGAATTGTTACTTATTCCAAGCAGAAGACCATTAAAAAATTGTTGACTTGATGTTGTAGGTGTGAATGTTTTGCAGTGTTCTTTACCCCCTGCATCTCGTCTTCGTCCTGAGGTGCCTCCAGTACCACTATCACTTCATCAAGAAACTTCCTTTTTTACAATCTTTTGCATGCCAGAATAACACTTTGGTCCATTGATTGGATAAGCCAGGTGGTATTTGGAGGCAATGCCAAACACTTAATTTTTCCATCACTGCTGCATATCTTCACAGCTGGACGTGCTGAAGCATTGTCTACAAACAAACGGCCTTGGTGTTATTAGGGGTAATCCTTACATCTTTGATTTGGAATCGTCGTACTTCAGCAACAAACTGTTTTTGAGACCAATCCATTGTGATTTCTTGGGTGAACCATGCATTTTTGAAATTTGAATAATGCACAGGTAGAGTACCTGTATTTATGATGTTTTTGAGCGCACAAGGCCAGCGAGATTTGCTGATTGTAACTGATTTAAGGCCATGACTTCCATCTGCATTTGCACACAACAAGCCCAAAAGTTTTGCTTTGCTAAGCTTTTGACTTTATGCTTATAAGGTTACATGTTTTCAGGTAGCGAACAGCAAAATAGCCTGGTCTTGTTGGCAGTGGATAGTTGAGAACATGTTAATCCTTCTTCCTTGATTAGTGTGTTGAGTCGCATTCTAAATAGCTCAACACTAGCTTTATCGTCACATAGTGCTTCACCCAACACTTGCTCGTTTACAATACCATGCTGGTTGTGGAAATAATAAAGCCAGCCATCGCAAGCTTCAAATTTAATATTCATATGTTTAGCAAGTCTATCAGCTGCCGCCTGAAGCTCCATACCAAGAACTGCAACACCAATAGGCTGCTGCTGCACATAACATTTATGTACAGCATTTTCTAGATTTGTGTCATTGGGTAACTTCAATCGTTTTCAAACGAAAACTCTTGTTTCAACATTACATTGCACAGCAGACATCTTTAGTTTTTCCTTGTTCTTTCTTAGGTCCGAAACAGTATGTTTTGCTATGCCATACTTGCCAAAGAAGCACTGGACTCTACGAGCTTCGCCTGACTGGCTGAAACCATTGGCCAAGACACATTGGCACTGGTATGGTATGGTATGGTATGGTATGGTATGGTATGGTATGGTACTAGGTTTAGCATGGGCGGTAGGGTGAGAGGGGTAGTAGTGCTAAGTTGCAAGATCCCCACCAACCCCTTATGTTACCTCTAACATTTTAGTCTGCAAGAATTCCCTTTTTTATTTCGAAAAAACATTGTCCGAGTTATCTAAAGTCTGAAACATCAGGGACCAAATTATCAAGTGTTAGCTGTATTTCTGTACAACTGTAGGATTTTTTTTTTATGTACCAATATTCTTGTACCAGAGATACACCTGCTCCGTGCATTTGAATTAAGCGCCTTTTAGTAGGCCATCTGTAACTTGTACAATCAATCAATCAATCAATCAATCAATCAATCAATCAATCAATCAATCAATCAATCAATCAATCAATCAATACTGCTGTGCATTTAGGGCAGGCACCCAGGTGGCAGATTCCCTATCTGTTGTTTTCCTAGCCTTTTCTTAAATGACTTCAATGATATTGGAAATTTATTGAACATCTCCCTTGGTAAGTTATTCCAATCCCTAATACCGCTTCCTTAAATGAATATTTGCCCCAATTTCTCCTCTTGTATTCCAACTTTATCTTCATACTAGCTGATGTACCCGTGCTTCGCTACGGGATTCTCAGAAAGACAGTCTTTGTGGTTTTCCTAACTTCAGTTAACTTAGGCCATTACAAAAACGTCAGTAGGAATGTAGGGATTAAATCAATGTTATCATATCATATACTCGCTCAAATGAAAAACCACACATTTTCTTACTTTTAACGAACAGTACTACGATGCCGATCTAACAGTCCAAAGTTCCAGTGCTGGAATGACCAGGCTGCAGACAGCCGTGAACACTCCTCTGCCATTGTTCCGTTAAATATACACACTGCTCATTCCAATCAGTGCCTCAGTGTAGGGATTGAATACTTCGAATGCTATGATGAACCATTTTGTTACGTACCAGTAGTATCAGAAAAATTATGAACCAGAGGAATGGCATGCTTAATAAGAAAGTTATCTAACTCCCCAACTACTTGTCGCCAATATTCAGGCAGGCTGTTATACTCTGTACGACCGGGCGAGTTGGCCGTGCGTTTAGGGGCGCGCAGCTGTGAGTTTGCATCCGGAAGGTACTGGGTTCGAAAACCACTGTCGACAGCCCTGAAGATGGTTTTCTGCGGTCTCCCATTTTCACACTAGGCAAATGCTGGCGCTGTACCGTAATTAACGCCAGGGCCGCCCACTCCTAGCCCTATCCTATCCCACTGTCGCCATAATACCTATCTGTGTCGGTGCGATGTAAAGCAAATTTAAAAGAAAATACTCGGTAGGCCAATACTGCAGTAATACCATCAATCGGACATGACTGGCAACAGAAGACACAAAGCATATCACAACAAACATTTAGTTTTCTTTCGATTCTATGATATTAGGGTGTCTTATGAAATTATTTATAGCGTAGACTCTAGTTCCTTATTCCCCGACTTTACATAACAGTTTTCATTAAATTCTGTTTATGCATTGTCTCGTGACTTGGCACTAATATGGACTTAGAAACAAAAATCCAAATTCATGAATATCTCTGTTATCATAGCAGGTTCGGTAAAAATGTATAAGACATAAATGATCGGAAATTTAATATTATATAACTTTAGTTATGTAGTATTTGTCGATAGGACCACTATGAACACAAATATTTGAGAATTAAATTTTAGGCCTTCCCCTAAAATACCATTTCTCTCAGCGTGAATATAATTATTTATGGCCTAGATTGTAGCGACTTATTCTCCGACTTTGCATACCGATTTTCATTAGATTCTCTGTAGCCGTTTTCTAGTGATGCGTGTACATACATACATACATACATACATACATACATACATACAGACAGAAATTACGGAAAGGAAAAAAGCGCATTTAATTGTTACTGTGGACATGACCGATACAGAAATACCCTTCTTTTCAAATTCTGAGCAATGTACAGACAAAACTCTTATTTTATATATATAGATTGTGATCTTTCCTACTTTTAAAGACGCCACTCAAGATCTGTACTCTTTATTTACAATCCCACTTACGTGATTACCCCAATGAAGATCTTTCCTTATATTAACACCTAGATACTTACAATGATCCCCAAAAGGAACTTTCACCCCATCAACGCAGTAATTAAAACTGAGAGGATTTTCCTATTTGTGAAACTCACAACCTGACTTTTAACCCCGTTTATCAACATACCATTGCCTGCTGTCCATCTCACAACATTTTTGAGGTCACGTTGCAGCTGCTCACAACCTTGTAACTTGTTTATCACTCTATAGAGAATAACATCATCCGCAAGAAGCCTTACCTCCGATTCCACTCCTTTAATCATATCATTTATATACATAAGAAAACATAAAGGTCCGATAACACTGCCTTGAGGAATTCCCCTCTTAGTTATTACAGGGTCAAATAAAGCTTCACCTACTCTAATTCTCCGAGATCTATTTTCTAGAAATATAGCAACCCATTCAGTCACTCTTTTGTCTAGTCCAATTGCACTCATTTTTGTCAGTAGTCTCCCATGATCCACCCTATCAAATGCTTTAGACAGGTCAATCGCGATACAGTCCATTTTACCTCCAGAATCCAAGATATCTGCTATATCTTACTGGAATCCTACAAGTTGAGCTTCAGTGGAATAACCTTTCCTAAGCCCAAACTGCCTTCTATCGAACCAGTTATTAATTTTGCAAACATGTCTAATATAATCAGAAAGAATGCCTTCCCAAAGCTTACATACAATGCATGTCAAACTTACTGGCCTGTAATTTTCAGCTTTATATCTATCAGCCTTTCCTTTATACACAGGGGTTACTATAGCAACTCTCCATTCATCTGGTATAGCTCCTCCAACCAAGCAATAATCAAATAAGTACTTCAGATATGGTACTATATCCCAACCCATTGTCTTTAGTATATCCCCACAAATCTGATCAATTCCTGCCGCTTTTCTAGTTTTCAACTTTTGTATCTTATTGTAAATGTCATTGTTATCATATGTAAATTTTATTACTTCTTTGACCTTAGTCTCCTCCTCTATCTCGACATTATCCTTGTAACCAACAATTTTTACATACTGCTGACTGAATACTTCTGCCTTTTGAAGATCCTCACATACACACTTCCCTTGTTCATTAATTATTCCTGGAATGTCCTTCTTGGAACCTGTTTCTGCCTTAAAATACCTATACATACCCTTCCATTTTTCACTAAAATTTGTATGACTGCCAATTATGCTTGCCATCATGTTATCCTTAGCTGCCTTCTTTGCTAGATTCAATTTTCTAACAAGTTCCTTCAATTTCTCCTTACTTCCACAGCCATTTCTAACAATATTTCTTTCCAGCCTGCACCTCCTTCTTAGTCTCTTTATTTCTCTATTATAATAAGGTGGGTCTTTACCATTCCTTACCACCGTTAATGGCACAAACCTGTTTTCGCATTCCTCAACAATTTCTTTAAACCCATCCCCGAGTCTGTTTACATTTTTATTTAGTTTTCCACCGATCATAGTTACTTTTTAGAAACTGCCTCATGCCTGCTTTATCAGCCATATGGTAGTGCCTAACAGTCCTACTTTTAAAACCTTCCTTTCTATCACATTTATTTTTAACTACCACAAAAACAGCTTCATGATCACTAATACCATCTATTACTTCAGTTTCCCTATAGAGCTCATCTGGTTTTATCAGCAGGACATCCAGGATATTTTTCCCTCTGGTTGGTTCCATCACTTTCTGAATCAGCTGTCCTTCCCGTATTAACTTATTTGCCATTTGTTGGTCATGCTTCCTGTCGTTCGCATTTCCTTCCCAATTTACATCTGGCAAATTCAGATCTCCCGCTACAATCACATTTTTTTCCATGTCGTTTCCCACATAGCTGACTATCCTATCAAATAATTCTGAATCCGCGTCAGTGCTACCCTTTCCCGATCTGTACACTCCAAATATATCAAGTTGCCTATTATCTTTAGAAATGAGCCTTACACCTAGAATTTCATGTGTCTCATCTTTAACTTTTTTGTAGCTTACAAATTCTTCTTTCACCAGAATGAACACTCCCCCTACCACCCTTCCTATCCTACCTCTACGATACACACTCCAGTGCCGTGAGAAAATTTCTGCATCCATTATATCATTTCTCAGCCATGATTCAACTCCTATTACAATATCTGGTAACTATATATCTATTAAATTACTTAATTCTATTCCTTTCCTTACAATACTTCTACAGTTCAACACTAACAATTTTATGTCATCCCTACTTGATATCCAGTTCCCTGTTCCCTTATCACTGCTCCCTAGGCCATCCCGTTTCCCTGAATGTACCTCCCTATTACCCTTCCAAACAAATTTCCTAACTTATACGCACCACTGCGGTTTGTTCTTTGTTCTATTGATACTACGCAATGTCTTCTTGCTTAGCACTTGAGTTATAAATGCATTTACGTATTTTGTTTTTGTTTTCTAATGGGCCCAGTCAGTGTGTGTAAACCTCCTGTAAGGATAATAGTAGTGTCTGGTATACAGCAACTCTTTATTATTGATGCTGGCAGACTCGTTGGCCTGCTTCTACTTTCCTCATTTACACATTCAACACCATGATTAGGATAAGACGCAGTACAGTTCATAACGTAAGATATATAACAATTACTTTACGGAATAATGTTATATACAATTAACTATGTTTCAAGGTATTTCATCAAAGACTGAATTCATTAACAATTATAATGAGTACTAATTCAGTTAAAAGGCATGAGGTACTTACAATCTTATCATCCTGAAGCAGGTCCCATAGAAGAGTACTGCCAGGTTTGCATACATTCTCCATTTTAAACTGTGAACAAACTCTAGTTACTTCCTGTAGTCCAGAGCGGCTTGGAAGCTTAGGAGTGTGGAATCGAGAATGAAATGCCATATTACTTAGATGCTGGGGAATGGAATGTGGTGAGAGATGTGCCTGTAACAAGGAGAAAAATAAAAATCAAGATTTTTCAATCCTATTCTCTTTGTCTACAAAACTGCATAAAAATACTGTTTATTTACAGTTTGTTTAAATGCAAGAAATATTAGTAATAATAGGTTTAGACTTTTCTCAGGAAATTCAAACAATTTTCCATTCCTTAATCTAAATAATATTTCTTACTGAAGATTTTACACACAAAGCAAACATGAGTTTCCACCTGCTTCACCCAGTAGAGATGGAAGGAAAGACGGACGGACAGATTCTCCTACAGTAGAACCTAACATCAAGCCCTACTTGTACAGTGCACCCTGTATGCTTTCTTCTATTTACTTCTCTCAAATTTTACATCTATGAAAATCTGATAATAAAGAGCATCATGTCCATCAATCCACATGAAACCAGGTCACAGAAAATATGATTCCTCTCCAATTTACTCTATTGTCTCCATTAAATCTCATCCATCACCAAACTCCAGTTCAGATGTGATTGCTTACAAATCTGTTAAGTCCATCCGGATATACATTGAGCGGCCAAAAGTCAAGGGAAGACTTAGAATACGATGCAAAATAACGAATTGTTGCTCTGTGAGCCCTCAAAACAGCAGCAATATAGCAAGGCATCGACCACAACCTGTTGGAATCGTTCTGAAGGGATCTGGACCTATGCATCTTGCACTGCTATCCACAATTAGTCTTGTGTAGTTGGTGCGGGGTTTATGGAGTGTTCACCAGCATCGACAGAATTCCATAAGCGTTCCAACTGGATTAAGATTAGCGGATCTAGAGGGCAAATCTATGGTCGTTAACTTCAATGGAGTGCTCTTCCACCCACCTGCGTGTCTGGCATGGCACATTGTTTTGCTGAAACATGGCATCTCCATCAGGGTACTGTAAGGCCAAAAAGGGATACAGAAGGTCCAAAAGAATGTTCACATAACGTGCATCTGTCAGCGCTCCCTGCAGCTGGAAAATGCGGCTTAATTGTGACCATGAGAATGCCATGCAGACCAGAACTGAGCCAACTGCCGCCTCGACACAATCTTATTGACACACAGGATCCTTAGCTTCATGGGGCATATGCCACACACTCACACACCCATCGGCTTGATACAACTGGAACTGGAATTCATCGCACCATACCACACGCTGCCACTGTTCCAAGGTCAACTGCCGATGTTCGTGGACCCATGCACGTCACTGGGCTCTGTATCGAAGTGGCAGTAAAGGGACACGAGTTGGTCGTCGGCTGGTGAAGCCTGTGCAGTGCAGTTGCCTCCTTACAGTCCTGGTAGAAATGGGTTTCTGACTCCCAACATTCAACTGGGCGGTGACCTAAGTCACAGTAGCCCGTCGAGCGCCCAGTATGGTTCTGCGGAGACAACGTGATGTCCGTTCGTTAAACACCTGTGCTCTTCCCGTGCGGCGGTTTACACGGGTGGTAACATTTTCCCCGCGATATTAAAAAATCCACCCTCGACACTGTTGAACTCTGAAACCCACGCACCGATGATCATCCCACGTTCAAAGTCATGTTAACTCACGACGTGTTTCCATCTTTAATGGTTATGAATTTCATGTTTTTGGTCCGTATTGAACTGAGAATAATATATAAGTAATAATAATAACAACGTAAATGTTTCCACCTATTCAATACTAAAATATATTCACAAAATTATAAATTACACGGTACTAGTTTCGACCCATCTAGGGGTCATCATCAGCCGTATTGAAGCAAAGATCACTTTTGGCGAAATCCTAAGAAAATGCTATTTTAAAGAATAACAAGTGAATGTGGTAGATGAAATGAGATGTTATTATGGTAATAGTTAATAATACAAGGAATATACATACTAAGAGGTTTTTAACAAAGAATAAAGTATAAATGGGGTGTTGTAAAAATTAGGAAGAGGGCTTAAGGTGGGGCTGAAGGGTGCGGGAGAAAGTGTAATTGCCTCGGAAAAGTACCTTTGATTAAATTTAGGATTGAGTTTAGGTTGGCTGCATTATTGTTTCTGAGGAAAGTGATAAATAGTTCGAAGAGTATGTTGGGTTTCTCTGAGATTTCATTGAGATTGTGACTGGTGTTAAAGTATTGGTCTAGGTGTATGTAGTAATTTTCCATTATGTTGAGTAAAGGGCCCTTGTTTGCTAATACGAGGATGTCCATGTCTTGTTCAATATTGGTGAAATTATGGTTATAATCTTGCATGTGTTGGCCGATGGCCGAAAACCTGTTTTATTTTATTGCGTTAGTGTGCTCGTGGTATCTGATAATGGAGTTTCCTCCGGTTTGCCTGGTGTAGGTTTTTTTACAGGTGGTACATTTGATCCTATAAACTCCTGATTTTAAAAAACTGCTGGTCTTGTTGATGTGTGAAGTATTGTATAAAACGTTCATGTTCTTATTGTTGGTTATGAAGGCTATTTTAACGCCTTGTTTCTTAAAGATGTTGGTTAACTTGTAGATATCATTGTTGAACGTGAAGGTGGAAAATGTTAGAGGTTTGGTTATTTCTTTCTTGAGGGTAGTTTTTGGGCGATGTTTGTGTTTATCGATTATCCTTTCTATAAAATAATTGCTGAAGCCGTTAAATTTTGCGATTCCGCGGATTGTGTTGAGTTCGTTTTTTAGATCTTTATTGGACATAGGTATGCTGAAGGCTCGGTGAACTAGGCTGTTGTATGTGGCTCGTTTGTGGGACTGGGGGTGCACTGAAACTTGGCGAATGGTGGAGGCTGTTTGAGTGGGTTTTCTGAAAATTTTATAACTGAAAGAATCTGAGTTTCTAGTGATGGTTAAATCTAGAAAGTTGATTATTTGATTTGATTCGGATTCTAGTGTGAATTTGATATGAGGATCAATATTGTTGAGTCTTAAGAGGGTGCTGGGTGCGTTAATTGATTTCTCATTCGTGATTACAAAGATATCGTCAACATATCTGGCCCAAAAGAGAATGTTTCCAAATTCATTGTCAATTTTGGTGTATTCGAGGAAGTCCAGGTATATTTCTGCTAAGATACCTGAGGCCAGTGACCCCATTGCCAAACCGTTTTGTTGATATATGACATTGTCAAAAGTGAAGAAGTTATTGTCAATGATAAGTTTTAATATTGTGATAAAGTCTTGTATCTCTAGTTTGCTTAAGTGGCTGTTTTTGTTTAAATTGTTTATAATTATCGGAATTAATTTTGATACTTGTATGCTTGGGTACATGTTTACAATATCGAAAGAGTGGATGGAGTGATCCGGTTGCAAATTGAACTTGTTTAGTTTTTCTACTAGCTCAGATGTGTTTTTAATAGACTTTTTGGATAAAAATTGATAATTTTTTCTTAAGAAACATTGGATGAATTGTGATATTTTGTATAAGGGGCTCGGTCTACAGTTGATAATTGGGCGGATGGGAATTCCGGTTTTGTGAATTTTGGGAAGAGCTTTAGCAGTGGGGAGTCCTGGGGTCATATGTATGAGTTTGGATTTTTCCTGTTCGGTAAATAAAAATGAAGTGTTTTTAAGAGTTTGTTTAAGTAGTTTTTGAATTTTTTGGGTGGGGTCTTTTTTGATTATGGAAAATGAGCTGTCTGTGAAAAAGTTTTTTGTTTTTTCAATATATACTTTTTTATCCATGATAACCGTTGCATTGCCTTTGTCAGCTTTGGTTACGATGAGTTCGTTGTCTTTAATTTTCTTCTTGAGGGCGTATATGTGCTTTTGTTCAGCAATTTTTTCTCTATTATTGAGGTTATTTGCGGGGTTGGTTAAATTGGAGAGGATATCAGTCAGTTTCCTTTTAACATCGGTTCTAACCTCATTTTGCGTGTCTTCCGGCATTTTGCTGATGACTAGCTCTGATTCTGTGATCATAGTAGCGGCTATGTTGAGGCTGTTCAAGTTTGGCCAGTTGTGTTTATCCAACAAGACCAGCAGTTTTTTTAAATCAGGAATTTATAGGATCAAATGTACCACCTGTAAAAAAACCTACACCGGGCAAACCGGAAGAAACTTCATTATCAGATACCACGAGCACACTAACGCAATAAAATACAACAGGTTTTCAGCCATCGGCCAACACATGCAAGATTATAACCATAATTTCACCAATATTGAACAAGACATGGACATCCCCGTATTAGCAAACAAGGGCCCTTTACTCAACATAATGGAAAATTACTACATACACCTAGACCAATACTTTAACACCAGTCACAATCTCAATGAAATCTCAGAGAAACCCAACATACTCTTCGATCTATTTATCACTTTCCTCAGAAACAATAATGCAGCCAACCTAAACTCAATCCTAAATTTAATCAAAGGTACTTTTCCGAGGCAATTACACTTTCTCCCGCACCCTTCAGCCCCACCTTAAGCCCTCTTCCTAAGCCATATATAATTTTATATATGTCATTTCAATACAAGAACTTACTGATTTCCATGATTATAATTTTTACAACACCCCATTTATACTTTATTCTCTGTTAAAAACCTCTTAGTATGTATATTCCTTGTATTATTAACTATTACCATAATAACATCTCATTTCATCTACCACATTCACTTGTTATTCTTTAAAATAACATTTTCTTAGGATTTCGCCAAAAGTGATCTTTGCTTCAATACGGCTGATGATGACCCCTAGATGGGTCGAAACTAGTACCGTGTAATTTATAATTTTGTGAATATATTTTAGTATTGAAAAGGTGGAAACGTTTACGTTGTTATTATTATTACTTATATATTGTGTTTCCATCTTCACGATACTGGTGTCTGTGGCAGACTGCTCAGCTACGCCGCAGCTAGCCGCAACGCTCAAGGGTAATATATGGCACATTTTCTAATGGACACCCGTTTCTGTGACTTTTGGCCACTCAGTGTAGTTGCTTAGAACATTTTTAAAGAAGTTTATCCTTGTAATATTTGTATTCCCAGCCTCTCTTTCATTTCATTATAAAGTCCATTTTTCTGTTTTAAAAGTCTTCCTTCATCCATTTCGTGTAACAAAATCACCTCAGTTAAGTTTTGACACCTTTATTTCTGTATATCCATTCCTCACTCCATCTATTCTTATCCTTTGTAATGTACTACAAAGAAACTATGCTACTTCAGAATCCGAATGTCCCTCAAACTTCTTTACAGCAGTCAGGACCACGAAATATAGCATTAACACCAGGGTGAAAATACATATGTATTATTGTCATCTTATCCAAATGAAAAAATCTGCAGTGGTGAATCATGATGTGAAATTTGAGGTAACCAAGGTTCTGGTTACCTCCTGTCAATATCATCCTTGTCTCTATTGAGAAGCTGTAGAGATAATGAAGCAAGACAACTGTTTCAACAAGAAAGAAGAGGCCCTAAAGATTAGTGAAGTATGACAAAGTGATACACACTGTGCAGGTCTTAGGAACACTAATTCAAGGGAGAGGAAAGTCGACAGTGGCACTACTACCACCTAGCCTTCAGTTGCTATAAAAATGTCAGTGCCCACCAGCCTGCGTAATTTTGTCTTCAAAATAGCTACCCTAGTGTAGTTGAAACTTCAACACTTTTAAGGTGTTAATGGAGACTAATATCTTGGAAAAATACCAAAGCTTGTCAAAGAAATTTATGCCATTAAAACAAAATCCAAAGGTAAAATATATGTTAGGACACAAACTCCAGGAAATACAGTTTAATGTTGTGCCCCACGTCATTATCCACTCGCCTAATCTGCCCAGTGACAAATGTGAGAATTTTTATGGCAGTTTAGATACAAATAAAACTCACACAACATAACTTGCAGTCATAAGAGTAAGAGAGATATCATACTTACCACATATTAGACCCCATTTTCTTCCATTATTATAGCCACAAAAAGTGTGTGAGGGGGAGAGAATCTCACAATGAACACATGACTTTTAGACCTATTTAACAGAAAATGGTGAACACAAGACTTTTATGCCTACAAATTGTCATTCAGAAGGACGCCAATGCATAATGGATGCACCCCAATTTTTCCCTTTAAAAAAAACTCCTCACTTTGTGGACATATTTCGTTTTCAACAAAAATTGTCTAAGTAAAATTGGATGGATTTCTATATGCAATAAAACCAGTAAATGGAGAGCAAATGCTGCAGACTACATAACATCATACACTTTACGTGAAGGATAGAAATTATTTCCATAGCGTATGAGAAAAAGGAATAGCGTTGTGCAATATTTTTAGAGTATGTCTATAATTTTTGGCAATGATGAGAAATGAACGGCGTAGTCATGTTCAAATCCAAGTTTTTAAACAACAATGTGTGCAAAATTCTAATCGTGACAGAGTCATTTTAAGGAGTACAAAATACACTCAACTACCAATACTGTAACCTACTATAGTTAGAATACCTGCAGTAGTTGGCTGTGTTGATGAACAGTGGTTTTGCAAAGTGCAAGTCAAAATATTCAACTTACAAAGCGAATTAGTAATGTTTGGTTTTACCTATAATTACTGCTGTATTATATTTCCAATTTTTAAGTTACGGTGTTACAGTACACTGTATGCCATCTGCAATTCAGTACATAAGTTACACAACAGCCAACTTAATGCATCACTCTAGTTAGTGAGCACAGTGTAGAACTAGTTGGCCATGGATACACAGACGAAAGGTAATAACTGATCAATCGTAGACTCGTCTGCAACAAGACCGTCAATAGACAGTTTGTAGTTACTACTAATTTGCTACATCCCTATTCATATAATTCTTTAAAATTCGAGACAGTGCATGTACTGATGCATCTAATTTTTCTGTTACACACTTTTCCTCGCATAAAAGACACCCCCAAGGATTTTATCATAAAAATGAGAAAGAAAGAAAGAATCTGTTACCAACAAATATTGAACGTTTTTGCCACTTCCAATGCTTTTAGTTGAATCAATATCATAAGTTATGGAAAAACCATCATTTCTGGTTATAACATACCAGTTATCTAGCATTTCAGTATCAATCTCAGGACATTTACCTTTTTGGCACCAAGTCCACTTTTATTTGCCGCTTTCAGTTTTACTTTTTTGACTCCGCCAATATATGATCAGGTAAGGTTGCATGTTAAATTCTCTAGCCACTGACTTCATACCTATACTCTGAACATTTTAGTTTCTAAATTGATGTTTCGGCCAATTTCGGCTATGTCTGGCGGTTGTGCTAGGAAACAAGACATCCAGCCAATCCCAAGCTACCATTCATATCCACTTTTATCAGTTGAGCGCAATCTCAAAACCAGTTGCCAATTGTAATGTATACATTCTACCACGTGGTTAAGCTACCTCGCACGGTGTGTATGGTATTTGGTACAGTTCACAAACTTTTGTATTTTCTTCACCATCACTCCACTTTAGTCCAGTATGGCATAGTTTAAAGTTTAGCACAGCATAAATGAGTATAATAGCCTAATAGCTTTTTATAGGTTTAATAGTTCTGTGTAGCTGTGGTTTTATTCATATCCATGTGTTGGTTAGTGTTCAGTTCATCTGTGTATACCATATCTCAGTGTAGTTTGGGGAAAAGCAAGCAGCAAAAATGTGACTCTGAGATTAGCAGTGCGTTCCCTTTATGGGCCATAACCTCTTTGCTGTATCAGCCACTAGCTGAGAGTAATTTTTTATTTCTTTTATTCTTATAATGCATTAATGAACTTCACCATTTTTCATTTCTGTTAGATCCATATTGACTACCAATGATTTAACAACCAGTGAGAAAACGGCTAATAAGGGTCCATCTGTCAGTACAATTGATTTACACAATTAGTATATGGTGTTTACTAATTTAATTTGTTTCATCATTTGTCATTGTACATATTTCAAGAAAACTATTCTTTCTCTTCTTCAGTGTAACAGAACTAACTAGTCAAAATCTCCAAGGAGATACTTAAAATTTCAATACATAAGACCCCACCGTAAAATATCTTTAAAAAAATTTTAAAATCACACATTAGAATTTTTTTTTTTTTTGCTAGGGGCTTTACGTCGCACCGACACAGATAGGTCTTATGGCGATGACGGGATAGGAAGGGCCTAGGAGTTGGAAGGAAGCGGCCGTGGCCTTAATTAAGGTACAGCCCCAGCATTTGCCTGGTGTGAAAATGGGAAACCACGGAAAACCATTTTCAGGGCTGCCGACAGTGGGATTCGAACCCACGATCTCCCGGATGCAAGCTCACAGCCGCGCGCCTCTACGCGCACGGCTAACTCGCCCGGTACATTAGAATCTACAACAATTTTGTTCCATGTCAATGTCTAAAACTTCTTATATTCCCTCTTGAGGTAAAAAGATAGAATAATTCTAAATTTTCTCCCATTTCTTCCCACTGCGTTGGGCTATTAACTTAAACATTTTCATTCAGATTGAGTTCACTATTATTCCTTTGTGCCAAATACATTTCAATACCTTCCAGGACATCCATAAATCTACCTTTCTGGGCCAAATGAATGAATTTCATACTGCGAAAAGCAAGAAGTGTAATTTCTCGACAGCTTTCAAATTAAAAGATCTCTCTTTTGCTGGAGAACTATGCTCTGCACAGCTTTACTTCTAAATTGACACAGTTCGCAAAACATGTGAGCACCGTCTTACCTATGTTGCCATCGCTCTGCTGCTGCGAGAACAGCTGATACAGTACGGCCACGGCACACGGCTCTCATAAAATGTAAATGAATCACAAGTGAAAAACAAATTCATGAAAACTTTAAATATGCTGTATGCACTTACTAACAACATCCGACATAAAAACGAGCATAGTTCTTTTGCTTTTTGCGTTGTTCAACTCCCTCAATTTAAAAAATATGTAAACTCATTTAGCAGATTTGAAACACGATACTGCACTGTTATTGTAGTTTTATGAAAGGCTCTGCTAAGAAGCGGAATCTTTGTTTTCCTTTGACAAATTATGTTGGGGGGGACAGGAAGACAGAAGTCTTATAAGCGAACTTTACTTTTTCAACTTTCTTTGTCTCGAAGGTATCTCTTATGCAAGAGGGTCCAATACGAGAGTATATATGGTATATGTGAAAGTTATCTACCATGCAGCAAAATTACTCTAGTTCTCATTCAATGTAACTCAGAAGGTAGCTCAAACTTCATACCTTGTCATCAGTTGAGTAACAAGTTCCTAATGTTGTGTTTGTGGGTGCTGGGGTTTTCAGTCCTCTGAAGTCTTAAGATCTCGATACATGCCTTGTTACAGGTGTTACATTAAACTTAATCCCTATAGTAAACGTTATCTGTGTAAGTTGGTAACTGTATATAAGTGCATTATTGTAATACAAGATGTCAGAAAGTTTAGCTCATATTTATTTCATGGTCCTCACAGACCAGTTAAATTTGCATTAAACTCCTACAAAACAGCTTCCCATGTAAGATAATTAATGTGCCTATTGGATTACAGTCACTTAAGTATAAAATTTCATGATTATGATCAAATTCAAATGAATATCAGATGAATGACCAAATTTAACCTAGCACTTAACAAGTAGCACTACCTCTTGCCCTAAGTCACAACTTCCTTCTCAACCAGCTCACAGCTAGGTTATGGTATAACTAGCGCTACCTCTCGCCCAAAGTCATAACTTCTCAACCAGCTCACAACTACCCTGGCTAGTGACATCCATTGACAAATTCACAAACTTTTACAAAATCTTGCAATTAGTTCATAATTCTTCCTTCGTTCTTCCAGAAAGTTATGTGATACCACAAGAATAATAATTATTCACTATACTGCATGTATTTTATAACACCATGATAGTATATAAATATGGAAGAGTCCAACAAATGAGCATTAAATAAAAAGTGAGCAAACTTGAAGGCTAGTGTAACTTGCATCCAACACTTTGTTGAATCGGAAATAAATTCTGCCAGACTTTTTCTTTTCCCTACCGCTTTTCCCACACCTGTGGGGTCACGGGTACAAACTACATTGCACATGTGGATTTGGCCCCGTTTTACGGCCGGGTGCCCTTCCTGACGCCAACCTCATATGGAGGGATGTAATCACTATTGCATGTTTCTGTGGTATTTAGTAATGTGGTATGTTGTCTGAATATGATGAGAAGAGTGTTGGGACGGGCACATACAACCAGTCCCGGAGGCAGAAGAATTCATCAGAAGCAATTTAAATTCCCGACCCAGCCGGGAATCAAACCCACGACCCTCTGAACCGAAGGCCAGTCCGCTGACCATTCAGCCAACGAGTCGGACAAATAAATTTTTCCAGTATCAACCTCATTTTCGTTAAAGTGAACAGATTGCTCTCCGCTAACGAGGAATTCAAGCAAATTCAAAGCAAACTAAAATTACATGAAGAAAATGGAGAATCCAACATCACCTACCGAGAAGAATTCAAAGACACAATCGACCTTCTGGAGGCCAAATTAAGGAAGGCCACCATCTACACATCATGTCCGGGAATAATGAAGTGCTTACTCAGTCACCGCAGGGCATGCCTAGAAATATCAAACTATTGAAAATAAATCTCCCTACCTTTAGTAGAATTCTAATTACCTGGCTGCATTTCAAGGGCATATTTGAAGGCGTGGTGGTCATCAATAATGACCTATTAAACATGGAGAAATGTCATTGTTTGCTCTCCTCTCTGAAGGGCAAAGCCAAGGACAGCATAAGAAACATCAGCATTTCCCATGACAACTATCAAGTAACCTACAACATTCTGGTCAATCGTTATCATTCACCCAAATTAATTGCAGCTGAACACATTAGGAAAATTATGGAAACTTCAAATCAAGGATCTTAGCGGAGATTTACTTAGATTATTTGGAACGCACTGTCATCGATAACAATGATGATTTTGAACACATATTACTTTGGGCCAGGTATGTAGAGGACACCTTAGTGATCCTAGATGATAGAATTGTAAATGCAACCTCCACTCTGAATATCCTCAACAAGATCGATCCACATATTAAATTCAACCTTGAAACTGAGTCTAACAAATCAATCAACTTTTTTTAATATAACGATAAACAGACTACCATCCTCATTATCATATATAATTTACAGAAAAAACACACAAACAGTTAATACCATAAGACAAGATTCTTCACACACACAAGCCCATAAATGCGCCTCTTACAACAGTATGGTTTCAAAATACCGCTGTCCAATGATCACTTACATAAAGAACTGAATATCATCTGCTCCATTGCCAAACTCAATGGTTATAACAGATTTTTTATTGAACGAATATTTAACAAACTTAAACACCGTCCAAAAACAACACTCTTAGAAGATAATACTAAACCTTCAATGAAAACGTCTACAGTATTGCTATTATCTTCAAAAAATACAATACCAAAATTTCATTTTGAACTAACAATAGAAGCTTGGAAGTATTACATAACTTCAATTCAATAACCAAAACTACTGTCTTTTCGAAGTCAGGCATATACCAGTTTAAATGCAATAACTGCAACTCTTCCTACATAGAACAAACTGGTCGCAAATTCAAAATTAGATACCCTGAACACCTTAATGAAATAAAATACAACAGGTTTTCGGCAGTAGGGCAACATATGCATAACGTAAAACATAGTTTCACTACGACAGACCAAGATATTGAAATTCTCAGCACCCTAAACAAAGGCTCCCTCCTTGATGTCACTGAAAACTGTTTTATACACCTTGATTAGTTTTTCAATCCCAACCTTAACCTGAATGATATTTCTGAGAAGCCAAACACCCTTTTTGACTTCCTCATCCCAATTTTGAATAACCTCAAGTTGACAAGTAAATGATCGATCTTTCACGTCCACATAACACTTTTTCATTCTACTTGCCCCTTCCGAAAAGCCCCTCCTGATCCACCTTAAACAATTCCCCTTTCCCCCTCCCTGCCTCCCCACTCAAAACTCTCCTTTATCCCTCCCCTACCTCTACTTATTCCTTACTTATTTGCTTCACATTTTGCCTCCCCTACACGTCAATTATCACGGCATGCTGATAAAAGTGAGCCGCATCATTTAGCTTATTCTAAATTCCTTACCCATTGTTTCATTTCTATTTAAATCTCCTTTTCTTTAGGCTTCATATATCCACATCAAACTGAGGAACTTAAGTCTCCACTGTATCCTAGGACTTCATGTATGCCGCTTTCCACTCTTCACCGTGCCAATAAAACAAATGCCTTTAAGACCTTGCTTAGCAACAACTATACACAAGCTGCATCTCTCACAATCAATCTTTTAACGAGTCATCCCTCAAGATTTTATGTTGGATCAAGCCTTTTAGCTCATTATTTACCATCAATTCAATGTCTTTTTATGTGATTACAGCACAGCAGGAATATACAAGACTGTCACGTTACAAATGAACTTCAACTGAATTTACTTCTTCATAAAAATTGATATTTCTATGTACACCCTTTTTCACTATGACGTCTTATATTTGTTATGTGTGTTTATAATTGTTTATGATTTAGTCCTTTTGCCCTGTTCTTTTAAGCAGCTGATGATGACACTTTAAATGTGTCTACTTAATATTGGTACAACTTAATAACAGTGTATTGAAAAGGTGGAACCTCTATACTTTCTTCTTAGTATTGTGATTCTCCGTTCAATACGGAACAATTATGAAGTTTTTAACTTTAAAAGCATAGTACTGTTCGTTAAAAATGAGAAAATGTGTGGTTTTTCATTAGATTGAGTATAGCTGGGGAGTTAGACAACTTTGTTCTTTAGCATGCCATTCCTCTGGTTCATACATTTTCTGATAGTGCTGGTAAGTAACACACTGCTTTCACTTTACAAAGGAAAAAAAAAAGTATCCTCCTAATTCAATACAAAACATAATTCCATCATTAGATGGGGCAATAAAATTCAAACATGTTTTGACCCGTTTGAACCATCATTGGTGAAATGGGGGGGAGGGGTAATGTAATCTACATAATACAAGCTAAAAATGTGCTAAAAACATAATGAAGGAACAAACGAAAAACAAAAGAGATATGACAGTAATAAAAACAATAACAATATACAATATTTACATCACTAGAAGGAGCAATAAATAACTCGCTGAGACAAATTCAGTGAAAAAGGTGGTTAATATAAAACATAATTGAATCCAAAAAGTGTGCTAAACCTGAGAGAAAAAAAAAAATGATACAGACGGAAATGAAACAATAAGTGCTAATAGTGAAGTTACGGACCTCTTAGCCTAAAATCTTTTTAGTTTGATAACAACTCAAAAATAGGAAAAAATCACTGTGATGAAAATTCAGGCTGACGGTCTGTCTTTTTAGTAACACCATCACCACAAATGGCTAGGAGGGGAGCGAAAAAGCTTGAGAAACCAATTTTGAGAGGAGACAATGTGCCAGGTGAAATGTATGTGACAAGTAGACCTGGGATTTTAAGGCAAATGCGTATTTCGTTCCTTACGAAATAACATTAATTTTTTTAAATATGTTGACGTTTCATGATAAATCCCTTACACTGATAGAGTTTTATAGTGCCCTAAAATGCCTATTTGGACCTTTAGAGCCTATTTTACTATTTTATTGCCTAAAACTGCCTATTTTCTACATTTAAAATAAAATTCGACTTCTGTAATTTTTGCAATCACACAATGGACATCCCTGGAACGAGCAGAACAGCAGAGGGTGGGTTTTTCACAGAAATGTGCTCTTCGCAGACAACTGTCACCAAAGGAATGCTGAGTGAAGGGTGGAGGTGGAGGATTAGCTCAGAAGAACAACGAGCAGGTAGTAAAGGACGTACTGTGTCGAGTGACGGGGTGAGGGGGAGGATTATCTAGGAAGAACAAGGAGCAGGTAGTAAGAAGGGACATACTGTGTCAAGTCGCCAGTGAAAGAACATCTGTTGAAGTGAATTTAGTTAATCATGCCTAAAATGAAATCATCTAAGAGTGCGCTTATACAACAATGGCTTGTACAATTTCCAGGGATGACTTTTGATGTCAGGATTATTTTCTGCCAGTACTGCAATAAACAGGTATGTGCATATATCTTAAAATCCATATTAATCTAAAGTTAAGGTTTTGATATTGGCTCCTCTAATTAATTTTAGAGACCTAGTCCAGGCGACCTGGGTTCGATTTCCAGTACCGGCAGTAATTTAGAAATCTATGAGGTCTGGAACGGTGTTGACCCAGCATCATGAGAACAATTGGGAAGCTACAGTGGGCAGGGGTCACGGAGGCATGGCAATACGGCTGAGGGATGTATCGTGCTGACCACACGCCACCCAATATCTGCAGGCCATGAGCTGGGCAGCAACCGTTATTGAAATCCAAGGCCTTTCGGGGACTGTAGTGTTCTTGTTCTTAATTAACTTTAGAGTAATGACGGCTTAATTTAAATAGTTCAAAATTACAAATTTTATTCAATAGATCACCTTTTCTATTCCTCATCTTAGTCTCTAATTGACATCACTTTATTGTCTTTTGGATTACACATGAGAAAAAATGCCACCTTCAGCAGCATGCAGATACTGCCAGTCACAAATCGAAAGCAGCCATGAAAAGTAACATTAGACAGACTCTGCTCACACAAACTATATGTCCTACAAGCCATAATGGTTTCTATGCTGATATGTGTAGAGCCCTAGTTGCAGCAAATATCCCCTGGAATGCTGTGCATAATCCGGTTTTCAGAGATTTTTACAGAAATACACCAAGCAGCACATCCCATCAGCATCTACATTAAAGAAAAACTACAGGTATTTGTTACAATGAGGTAATTTTGTCAATACGGGAGGATATTGGGGAGTCTTGCATATGGTTGTGTGTGGACAAAACCACCGACTCTGTGGGCAGGTACATTGCTAACTTTATAGTAGGAAAACTGGAACCCAATCAGACATCTACTGCTCACCTTCTGTGCTCTAAACAACTTGAAAAAGTCAATAGTTAAAGCATTGCATACTTCATCAACAAGGGGTTGTAGTTGTTGCTGTATCCTGGGAGTGTTGATGACTCTAAAGTCCTTCTCCTTGTCTCCGATGCTGCTTCCTACATGATTGCCACTGCACCTCTCCTGAAAACTTTCTATCCTTCTTTAATTCATGTTACTTGAATGGCCCATGCCTTGCAATGACTCGCAGAAACAGTTAGGGCCGAGTTTCCTGCAGTAAATACTCTCATTTCAACAATGAAGAAAGTGTTCTTTAAGGCTCCATCAAGAATAGCCATATTTCGAGAGAAACTCTCCTCTATTCCCCTTCCACCATAGCCAATCATCACCCGTTGGGGTTCCTGGATGGAAAATGCCCTGTAGTATGCAGAACATCTTGAGGAAATCATGACTGTGATAGACAATTTGCCTTTAATGGACAACTCTGCATGTGTGTCGTCTGTCAAAGAGCTGTTAAATGATTGTTCCAGTGTTCAGAGAGACATTGCGTATATTCAGGCAAATTTTCATTTCTTCCAGTCACCATTACAAAAATGGAGGAAAAAGGAAACAGTCTCAAACAGCAATTTTCTGTAATTGAGGAAGCTGAGAATAACATACAAAGTGCTAGGGACAAGGTAGGGGATAAAATAAGAGACAAGTGGTCTAGTGTACTGCAGAGAACCCAGGTTATTCAGTGCTGAAAAGGGTACATCAGGTAATGGATGGGGAAAAGGTAGACGTACCAAGTGAAATTGAATTGAAAAATGTAGATAAATGTTCCTATGCCCCTCTAACATCTGTGAGTGTGGAGCGCTCCTTTTCTGCTTCCGAAATGATTTTAATAGACAAAAGACACAGCCTGACTGTGGAAAATTTGGAGAAGATTATTGTTATGTACTGTAGAGCAAACTACGAATGAAAGTACTGTAGGAATGTTCCTCACAAATAATAAACACATACTCCATTCGTGTTTACACCGTTATTGGATGCCTACAGTGCTGTAATTGTGTACAGTGATTTTAGTATTAAGGTTTTAGATCAGTACTGATAATGATATATCATATAATCCATAACTTTTTTGACACATGACTTTTTTATATTGTTTTTGATAAATATCATTTTTATTCTGTCTTAATTTTGCAGTTATTTCGGTTAAGAATAGGGATACCACGTTTGTTAAAGTAAAAAAGTATCACGTTACAGTTTAGGTGTATATTGTAATATTTTAAAGTCTATTTCCTGCCTATTCACACATTTCTAAAGCATATTTTAAGTGCCTATTTTCCCTTTTAAAAGCCTATTTACTTGTTTTAAAAGCCTATTTTAGGTGCCTAAAACTAATTTTTTTAGAGCCTAAAATCCCAGGTCTAGTGATAAGTGATGGAAAAAAGCCAATGAATTAAAAATTTTAGAATAGCAGCATTCTAAATTTCTTCTCAATTTAGCGGTCCCGTTCTCGAAGATTGTTTCCAATGTTGGCTAGGTGTGTTTGCCTTATTTTAAATGGTTGTGAGGGCAGTGACAAAACTGAGAAGCTGTGTTAGAGAAGTAACAGGTGCATGGTAAACTGTAAGTGACCATAGTGGAAACTGTCAATGAAGTTCCAATCTGTAATGGAAAATACGAGATTGTGTGAGAAACTTGGGCTGATGAGTAAAAAATGTAAAATGGGTGTGAAGATATCTTTAAACTTACGGTACTTAAAGGTGGTTGTCCTCTCAAACCGGCCTGGCCTTCTCAAAGTTAATGGTAACTGTTCGTACGATTGAGTCTACTGTTGGCTCAGCTGTGTCTGCGAGGATGGGAGGAGCGGAGGGGGAAGTGGGGTGTGCAGGGCTGCTGGAGAGGGGGAGGGGGGAGGGGGGAGTGGTGGCGAGTTGGAGAGATGGAGGCGGGGTTTGTTTTTATTATAGAAGTTCTGACAAATATATAGAATGAATGTTTCAAACAGAATGTTCTTTTTTTTCCGTTGATTTCATTTAAATTGTAAGAGGGGTTCATAAACTGATCTAAATTGATGTGGATGCTCTCGAGAACGTAGAGTAAGGTGCCTTTTTGCTCATAATGTAAGATCTTCATCAACTGATATATTGTGCCATTTCACTGTTACATAAAGTTACGGATGGAACAAAAATGGAGTCTGAACCTCCGAGAACAACAAATATTTAAACGTCAGACAATACCATGAACTAAGATGGCAATATCTTCATCAGGCGCTTGTGAAAGGACCGAGGCGTAGAAGGCAGTGAAAAGGAACGAAGTGAGAAGATTGTTACGAGCAATTATTGAAAAAAAAAAAAAATTCGAAGAGAACTATATTTTTTCAATCACATATGAGAAACAACATTAGATTTCTCTACTGAAAACAAGAAGAAGACTTTGTTGACGTCTACATTTTAGATTATTGGCAGGAGATTTTATTTCGCTCCGTGAAATTTAAATACACCAAAACCCAAATATAGAAGTTGTAACAGGGATATGTCACAACAGTCCTTTGCCGACGTATTACCCGATACTGACAGTCTTAAATAACCGAAGAAGTAGAACTTCGACCATAATATTTAGAAGGGATATATAAACACAATTTGTTCACTTCGAGCATTACAATCAATTTTGTTTATCCCAGATTGCCAGTTGTCTATAACATCAACTCTTCCAAGAAGGACGACCTTTCTACATAAGCACAAAAATAAAACATAGTCCTAAGATGACGATGCTAATTAAAACCGCATATTATTTTGTTCCAACTACTCAAGCTATGCTTAAGATGTTCTAAGAAGATGGGAGGCGAAACTACCCAGATGAGCGCCGTAGGATGACGTTGCCAGCCATAAGATGACTAAAGCCCAGATGAGACATGCCCGAGCCTTCCCAAATACATAGGGAAATGAGAGGAGGCGTGTCTGCATGTCCAGTCACCCGGACATAAGCCAACTACAGAAGCTGCCGAATGAGATAAGTCCGTTTTTAAATTAATGTTTAAATAAGTAATATTTATTTTTCCTTGTTATTAAAGTACGGAGTTATTCTGTATGAAGGTAATGAAAAGATGCAACTAGTGGATTACGAGTTAGGTTAAAGGTGGTCAAGTAATCTTCACATCCTAAACGTCAGATCCATACGTAGGAAGTCAGTCAGTGATAGAAAGCCTACGTTCGAAATACTGTCAATATAGTGTGAGAAAAGGTTGGTGTCTTTAAGGTGTTGGTGAATTGTACACAACGTCAGAATTGAACTTAGGTATGTGTGTGATGGTTATGATCAAAGAATGGTAAGATAGAGACCATCCGTACGAAGTGCTTGCCAGATAAATACATGTGATCATGTTAATTTGGGAGTTATGACAGAATCAAAGCTGTAATGCAATGAATAAGTCCACAAGCCATGATAAAGGTGAGAGATACGTCGAGTGAGAATAGGATGAGATTTATAAGGTAATTGAAATGTGATATTCATTTAAAGTGTGAAATGATGGTTATTTAAAGAAACCGATGATATGAGATTGGTAATTAACGATGATAGTGGTTGTTGTTTCTTCGTGAGTATGATCACGGACATGTTGTTGTGGACGTAATTTTTCAAGTTGAGCTTTACGGAGTGTTTAGTGAATTTATTGTGTTTCCTTTAATTATTCCCCTACGAGTAAGCACAGATTAGGTTGGAATATGATCGAAATGACACCCATTTGTTGACAATTATGCCTGAAATCACCAATGGATTCCTAACTAGGAGGATAAGTTGGAATGTGCTCACACCTTCATAGATATTTTCCAATTATAAGATCATTCTCATGTGAAATGGACCTTAGGGTTACTTCTTAGGTGATATCTAATATCACTGATGGCTGACTGCAGGCATGTGAGTTACGATTTTGCGGTAGAATCTTCGTATAAGGTAGACCACGCAGGCCAAGTATATTTTTGATGAAATTATGATAGTATCCACTGGGTAATATAATGTAATCGCACGAGTACGCACTTAGAGTCATGAATAAGCTCAAGTTAAGAGTAATATACTTAAGATGATGAATACAATGTTGAACCATTTGTTTAAAAGCATGCATTAATTTAAAAGGGACTTATCGATATTCATGCAGGGAAATGTCAAGAAGCATAAACATTACGTGCCATATAATGTCTATCACCTGTTATAACACCACGAAGACATTTTTCCAAGTTAATTTAATTGTGTATTTTTAACACAGTGAACTAGAAGGAAAGAGAATTATCTCATTTCTGCAGGCCAACACAAGTATGAGCAGAGAAACATAACAGTCGATTTAAAGGTTTCGCAATGTCATATAGGAAAACTTTGATTCCAGTTCACAAGATTTAATTCCCAATACCAGAAATACGTCCTGCATATTTTCGAAACTACCCTCAATCAACAACTTTGTATATACTGTAAACATTGTTTTTCTTTGTTAGATGTATCTAATAATTCTAATTTAATGATCCGAATTTAATAACCTCCATTTAACTTTTTTTTTTCTTTTTACTTACTCTACGAATCCTTTACTCAATTTAATTTTTACCTAGTCAATTTTTCAATCATTGAATGTTTGATTATTTAATGCCCTACCTGTTCAATATTCTCATTAACGTGTATTTTAATTTGAGCAACAATTTTATAGTTGGACATTTCCAATGTCGGACATACTAATCATTTAAGCACTTGTGATGATCATTACCTAACATTTTTGCCTGATACCGACATTATTAAATTTCTTCCCTACGAGAAGAAAAGACATTATACACCAGTTACTTGTGATAGGGAGTTATTAAAATGGCAAATAGGTAATTCATCAGGTATTCTGACAGGACATGTGGTATTTTGAGAATTTAAGCCGAATTCTGTCAAGAATGAATCTTGTACCTAGGCAGAGCCTACAAGTTTTCTATTATCATTCAAAAGGAGAAAGATATATCTATTTTATGGAATACGTTGAATACATAATAAAATGTTGTACGTTTAAGCATCAATTCTTCTTTTAATATATATATATTTTTTTAGAATAGCGACTTAGTCTTAAGTACTTGTTTCATAACAACTTGGTAAACCATAGGGGACTCTAGTCAGTAGCGTGTAGGAGACGTCCTTCGACGTAGATTAAAGACTCCCTAAACATAATTTGACTTTTCTTTCTTTTCATTCGGAACTCATAGCCCATATATATATATATATATATGTATAGCAATCTTTATGATCACGAGTTAAGCTAGCCTGGATCTTGTGTGTCCTCTCCTGGATGCAGGGACGGCGCAATATATTCATGGCTGGATGCTTTATGATGTTCACTCATACCTGAAAAACGATTATATTTGAGAGTATTGCGATGTTCAACATATATTATGACGAAATTGCGGCCAGTTTGACCTACATAGCTGGAATTACAGCATTGGCATTCCAATCTGTAAACTCCAGAGTTCAAATATCTCTTATTAACACATGGGTGACGGGCCCCAAGAAATCCCGTAGTACGCTCGCCAGCGGTAGGTGACGGGCCCCGAGAAATCTCGGTTTTATTCACGACGTTGTTTTCGGTCTTCCTGTGACATCTCTTGACCATATATTGAATTATTTCGAACTTGCACATTGAGTAGAATAAATCGTAGATGTATATCTGCCACTTTTCTCTTATTCACGGCCTCTTTTATTCTTTGATTTAGTTTCGAAACGTCGACTTTCTTTCTGCCGGTTCAGTCAATGACAAGATGAAGCGCCCGCGGAATACGGTGTTAGCTGACGACGATAGGAATTATATGCCTATGATCATTCAAATGGATATAGTGATAATGAATTCGTGGAAACTGAATGTGAGAGTGATAGTGGAAGTGATATTCAAGCCTCTACACGCCGTAATTTACCTAGTGTGCTTATTTATTCAAGTGACTCTGACGACGACAACGATGTAAACATTAAAGATGTGTTGAATTAGCATGCACTTGCTTGCTTAGCTTATATACGTTCAAGTACTACTAGGGGCATTGGTTGAGTACTCATACCAACTTTAAAGATAAAATCTTGACTGGTTTAATACACTGACTGACAGAGCAAATGCAACACCAAGAAGGAGTGGTCAGAACTTTATGCCAATTGCAGGGTAGACTGACGTCACTGAGGTATGCTCATGATGTGAAATGCGCCGCTGTGCTGCGCACGTAGCGAACGATAAATGGGACACGGCGTCGGCGAATGGCCCACTTCGTACCGTGATTTCTCAGCCGACAGTCATTGTAGAACGTGTTGTCGTGTGCCACAGGACACGTGTATAGCTAAGAATGCCAGGCCGCCGTCAACGGAGGCATTTCCAGCAGACAGACGACTTTACGAGGGGTATGGTGATCGGGCTGAGAAGGGCAGGTTGGTCGCTTCGTCAAATCGCAGCCGATACACATAGGGATGTGTCCACGGTGCAGCGCCTGTGGCAAAGATGGTTGGCGCAGGGACATGTGGCACGTGCGAGGGGTCCAGGCGCAGCCCGAGTGACGTCAGCAAGCGAGGATCGGCGCATCCGCCGCCAAGCGGTGGCAGCCCCGCACGCCACGTCAACCGCCATTCTTCAGCATGCGCAAGACACCCTGGCTGTTCCAATATCGACCAGAACAATTTCCCGTCGATTGGTTGAAGGAGGCCTGCACTCAGGGCGTCCGCACAGAAGACTACCATTGACTCCACAGCATAGACGTGCACGCCTGGCATGGTGCCGGGCTAGAGCGACTTGGATGAGGGAATGGCGGAACGTCGTGTTCTCCGATGAGTCACGCTTCTGTTCTGTCAGTGATAGTCACCGCAGACGAGTGTGGCGTCGGCGTGGAGAAAGGTCAAATCCGGCAGTAACTGTGGAGTGCCCTACCGCTAGACAACGCGGCATCATGGTTTGGGGCGCTATTGCGTATGATTCCACGTCACCTCTAGTGCGTATTCAAGGCACGTTAAATGCCCACCGCTACGTGCAGCATGTGCTGCGGCCGGTGGCACTCCCGTACCTTCAGGGGCTGCCCAATGCTCTGTTTCAGCAGGATAATGCCCGCCCACACACTGCTCGCATCTCCCAACAGGCTCTACGAGGTGTACAGATGCTTCCGTGGCCAGCGTACTCTCCGGATCTTTCACCAATCGAACACGAGTGGGATCTCATTGGACGCCGTTTGCAAACTCTGCCCCAGCCTCGTACGGATGACCAACTGTGGCAAATGGTTGACAGAGAATGGAGAACCATCCCTCAGGACACCATCCGCACTCTTATTGACTCTGTACCTCGACGTGTTTCTGCGTGCATTGCCGCTCGCGGTGGTCCTACATCCTACTGAGTCGATGCCGTGCGCATTGTGTAACCTGCATATCGGTTTGAAATAAACATCAATTATTCGTCCGTGCCGTCTCTGTTTTTTCCCCAACTTTCATCACTTTCGAACCACTCCTTCTTGGTGTTGCATTTGCTCTGTCAGTCAGTGTATTTACGTACATTTTTATAATCAAGTGCACCCTAGTATGCTTAGAAGAAAGATGTCCGGTCCACAGGGGATGTGACAAGCTCAAGCATCCAGTCAGCAATGTGTTAATGTTATTATTGGCCAGGCCGGTTCGAGAGGGCAACCACCTTTTGAGTTTAAAGATAACTTCACACCCATTTTACATTTTTTACTCATCAGCCGAAGTTTCTCATACAACCTCGTTTTTTCCATTACAGATTGGAACTTCATTGACGGTTTCCACTATGGTCACTAACAGTTTACCATGCACCTGTTACTTCTCTAACATAGCTTCTCAATTTTGTCGCTGCCCTCCCGACCATTTAAAGTAAGGCAAACACACCTGGCCAACATTGGAAACAATCTTCGAGAATGGGACCGCTAAATTGAGAAGAGATTTAGAATGCTGCTATTCTAAAATTTTTGATGCATTGGCATTTTTCCATCACTTATCACATACATTTCACCTGGCATGTTGTCTCCTCTCAAAATTGCTTTCTCAAGCTTTTTCGCTCCCCTCCAAGCCATTCGTGGTGATTGTATTTCTACAAAGACAGACTGTCAGCCTGAATTTTCAAAACAGTGATTTTGTCTTGTTTTTTGTTATCAAACTAAAAATTGTTTAGACTAAGAGGTCCGCCAACTTCACTATTAGCACTTATTGTTTTGTTTCCATCTGTATAATTTATTTTCTTTTCTCTTAGGTTTAGCACATTTTTTGGATTCAATTGTTTTATATTAACCCCTTTTTTCACTGAATTTGTCTCAGCGAGTTATTTACTGCTCCATCTAGTGATCTAAATATTGTATATTGTTATTGCTTTTATTTCCGCCATGTCTCTTTTGTTTTTCTTTTGTTCCTTCATTACGTTTTTTATGATGATGATGATGCTTGTTGTTTAAAGGGGCCTAACATCAAGGTCATCGGCCCCTAATGGTACGAAATGAAATGACAACAAAAAGTTCAAAAAATCCACTGACCAAAATAAATTAAAAATGTCATGAAAAATGAATGGATGGACATGAACCCAAAAAAACAAAAACAAACAAGAAACAAACAAAAAAAAACAGTGGATCCGACTCAAAAACGGTCATAAATAATAGTGTTATTAACCAAGGGACTAATTATAAAGCACAGTCCTGAATCGATTATGCTTGATGTCTAAAGGGGTCTAAAAACCAGGTCTAAGGCCCCTCAATATGGTACATGTCGCAAGTAAAGTAGAACCATGATATTTCACAAGCTGCAGTAATAATCAAAGGTAGCGTAAACTCACGGTGTTCCAAACATTAAGGTACTACTCACAAATATTGTACGTCGTAAAGGTAACGCAGACCTATGGTGTTTCTCACAAAATGGCGCCACTCATAGCCAATGTAAACCGATGAGGTTCCTCACCTAAATGTACTAAGCACGGGCACCGGCATTCCTGTGGTGTTCCTCACATAGTGGGTACTGATCACTGGCAATGCAGACCCACGTTGTCGCTCATATAGTGGTACAACTCACAGGCAACGCCCAGACCGTGGTGTTGCTCACATGGGTATGACTCACGGGTACTGGAAAACCATACTGAACCCCGCTTGAGTGCTACGAATCACAAAACTATTCAGTACCTTACAGAGTGGTACTACTCGCAAGTAAAAGCGACCCATGGTGTTCCCCGCATGATGGTACAAATCAAGAGTAGTTTCATGGTTCTAATTCAATCATTCCTTGGTCACCCCTTGTAGTCGCTTCTTACGACAGGCAGGGGATACCGTGGGTGTATTCTACATGTGCGTCCCCCACCCGCAGGGGGTAGTGTGTTTGGTCTGCGAGAGGTATTTTATTTCCCTCAAGTCCGCCGGCAAGCCGGTTAGAACGCCCCTATCCGCCACCTGGGACGCGCTACTTGGGAGTATCACCTCTCCCCCTGCTACGCCAGCGTAGCAGGTTCGTGGCATTACATTTTTAGCACATTTTTAGCCTGTATTATGTAGATTACTTTACCACCCCCCTTATTTCCTGATGATGTCTTAAACGAGTCAAAACATGTTTGAATTTTATTGCTCCATCTAATGATGGAATTATGTTTTGTATTGAATTGAATGTTAATGAAGATTATGACAAGTGTTGGTCTAGATTTTAGAGAGAGACGAATAGTATATGAACTCTATAAAAACCAAAGAGGTGTCATAAACATAAATGGTGAAGTATGGGAGGCTTATATAAAGAAAGGAGTACGACAGGGATGTAATTTGTCACCAGTGCTGTTCAACCTGTATACTGAGAAAGGCATTGAGGAATGTAAAGAGTATATGGAAGGGATAAAGATACATGGAGTAGAAATCAAAATGATAAGATTTGCTGATGACATAGCTGTCATAGAGGAGAACAAAGAGAAACTACAAAGTGCATTAATAAGAATGAATAAGATATTGAGAGATAAGTATAACATGAAAATTAATACAAAAAAGACCAAAATTATGGTATGCAACCGCCAGCATATTGCAGTCGACATCAGAATTAATGATATACCACTGAGGCAAGTAAATGTCTTTACCTACTTAGGAAGTAAAATCACTCCAGATGGCAAAAGTTCAGTCGACATAAAGAGCAGAATTTCCCAAGCAAAGATTGCTTTTTACAAGAAAAGGATGCTACTTACATCAAGGAATTTAAATGTGGAGACCAAGTGCTATGTCTGGAGTGGGGCCTTGTATGGTTCAGATATGTGGACTATTAGTGCATGTGATAAGAAACATTTGGAAGCATTTGAGATGTGGTGCTGGAGGAGGATGGAAAAGATCTCATGGACAGAAAAACTCACCAATGAAGAAGTTCTTCGACGAATAGGTGAAAAAAGATCCTTTTTAGCAACAATAAGAAAAAGAAGAGAGCAATTAATTGGCCATCTCTATAGGCACAATGGTTTCATAGTTAATGTCATGGAAGGAATGATTCAAGGTAAAAGAGGAAGAGAAAGACCTAGACTGCAATATTCAAGACAGATCAGAGATGACGTAGGAACAGGCTCATATGTGGAAATGAACAGATGAGCGGATTACAGAGAAGAGTGGAGAAGACGAATTGCTGCCAACCAATCTTAGGATTGAGAATTAAAAAGAGAAGAGAAGAGATTGAATTAGGATGATACATTTAATTTTCCCTTTGTAAAGTGAAAACCGTCAATACAGAATGATTCTAATATCTTGTAACACTGCTTTTAATCGCAAAATTCCTACTGGTGTCAATGTACTTATCTATGTTGATTTCAGCTGGGAAAACTACTAAGACAGCCTTTCTGAGGATGAAAAAAAGCAGGTAGAGTGTGAGCATCTGCCATTATAATGAAAACTCCCCAACTTGATTGTAACTGATCGTAGGCAAGAGCGCCTACCATTACAGTTAAAATTCCCTAACCAAGTATTCACATAAGAAGTTTGGTGACTTCTCCATTGCGTTTCTAGGGTAATGTTTTTTTTGCTATGGGCTTTACGTCGCACCGACACAGATAGGTCTTATGGCGACGATGGGATAGGAAAGACCTAGGAGTTGGAAGGAAGCGGCCGTGGCCTTAATTAAGGTACAGCCCCAGCATTTGCCTGGTGTGAAAATGGGAAACCACGGAAAACCATTTTCAGGGCTGCCGATAGTGGGATTCGAACCTACTATCTCCCGGATGCAAGCTCACAGCCGCGCGCCTCTACGCACACGGCCAACTCGTCCGGTAGGGTAATGTTAAGAGCTATGCAATTTAATACAATCTTACTCACAATGTGTGTACTACCTAACCTAGAATTCTGTATACAGTGTAGAACTCCATAGCAAAACACAGGTACATCAGCTAGTTTACAGATATAAAACCAAGACCTTTGAATTCTCCACTAAGTAACAAAGGCAATCTATTGAATATAGTAGAAGTCCGTTATAGCGAAAATTCGGAATGGTGAAAAATTTACTCGCTAGAATGCATTGTCGTTATTTTCGATTTTTCATAAAAGTCGGAGAAAACCCCATATACATTAAATTGGTATGAAACGGCAATAAGTTTGTTCAAAACTTGCGTTTTCGCGGATGTCATCCATACTACGGCTTGCTAGTTTGTTATTTTTCGAAATCCGATACAACGTGAAAATGTATGTTTAATTTCATTCTGAAAAAATTATAGTATCACTCCAGAGGCTCCTGTGGCAAACTTTCCAGTTTTCTTCTTCAAACAGCATCACCTAATCTAACCATATGTATCATGAAAACTTATCTCAAGCGCATGTAGAGAAACGATAACCTCCTTGTTACAAAATTACATGGGAACAGCCTTCCCGAAATTTAACTAGATGCAAGAAAATATAAACTATCTTCTGAAACAGTGATGTACTCTGCCATATCTTGAGGTGTATCACATTCTTACTTAATTTAAGTATATAACATTGAAAATTAAGCAATCACTTACTTCAGCCTTTATTTCTAACAAGTTAACAACTTCTATCGTCCACGTTATTTATGCATTTATTATGAAAACGTATTTTCTTCTTTCATTTTGAATGTTCTATTAGAGAGCAGCAGTCAACAGGCATCACCTTCAAATGACGAGAGAGCTCACGAGTGTACATAAGCGAGAAAACTATACGGTTGCAAGTGATAAATATCATAAATAATAATAAATATCATTGTTGCCATTCACAATACACTGAGTACTCAACGACCTTTCGTTTCGACTACACTGAAATTATGCCTAAACATTACGACACCCAACAGTTTCCTTCTACGCCAGCCAAATTCACCATTGCTTATGGAGCCATATTCACAAACCCGGGACTTCAACCAGACAGCTTCCAGTATGAATGTTGCCTAATAGAACATCATTTGGCAATTTTAAAAAACGTTGGAATATTTTTCCTAGCATTCCAATATTTGTGAACTGAGGTCAGACCACACTGCATATTACTATGTAGTTGCCTTGTTAATACTGCAATCAACCAACAGCAGAAATAATGTGATGCACTTTGGTGCCAGACATTTTGTATCCTTTCTCCCCAAACTGCTCCCTTGTAAATGTGTATTATAAGCTTGTGATTTCCCAACTGTTCAACAGAATAACGTAAATATTACTGTGTAGTTGCCCTGTCAAACTGTGATCGTCAACCAACGGCAGTAGTTATTGTTATGAACATTGGTGCCAGACACTTTGTACCCTTTCTCCCCAAACTGCTTTCATGTAAATATATGTAAACTTTATATTTTCCTAAGATTTTCTAATAGAGTAGCGTCAATGATTCTTCAGACCACGACTGCTGGATACTGCTAAAATACCCTGTGGTTTTACGCATTGGTGCCAACTACTGTGTATATAAATAAGTTAAAATAACCCCTTTAAACTCCATTTATTAATCAACATTGTTTTCTCAATGAACACTGTTTCCTAATGAGATTTTAGTAATAGTTACCAACATTTCTGGTAATATAACATCAATACTTCATGTGGACCACTGCTGCTGGACATTGTCAAATACCCTGTGGTCTTACCTATTAGAGCAAGTCACTTATCTTTCCCTTAAACTGCCCCATGTTAATATGTTAAGTCATCCTTTGTAGGACATACCCTAACATTTTGATGCTGTTATCCTTCACAACCGATAATTTACAGCCAACAGCTGATATATTGTCATCTATATCATCATTGAACATTGTTTTTATCTTGACTTTCCCACTGTAATATGTCAATGTTATATCTTATTATTTACAATTTAATTACAAATCAGGTACCTGATTTATGCCTTGAGGTAGTACTATGACTGATGATGACCTCAAGGAAGGGCAAAACATGTCTCATATGGAAATAATGATAAATTCCTAAATGTTCAAAATTTCTAATGTATTGAATAGGTGACATAATAAACTATTTAGCATCCTACAAAAACTATATGGTACCGAAGATAACCGATTGCATTTTGTGGCAAATGTTACAGTTTTCTTATTCAAACAGTTTCACCTAACTTAACCGTACTATATGTATCATGAAAACATATTCCAACGCCAGTAGAGAAATAACATTTTCGCTATAAATTTATATGGGAATAACCTCTCTGAAATTTAACCACACGCAAGAAAATATAAACAAACCTCTGAAATCAGTGATGTGCCCTGCCATATCTTGAGGTGTATCACATTCTTACTTAATTAAAGTGTAGAGTATTAAAATTAAGCGATCGTTATTTCTAACAAGTCAACAACTGCTATCGACCACATTATTTACATATTTGTTACGAAAACACGTTCTCTTCTTTCGTTTCTAATTTTCTTTAAGGAACAGCAGATGATGGGTATTACTAATTGAATCTGATTGACTCCGACATCGCCTTCAAATGTCGACGACAGAGCTTGCAAGTTCACATAGTAACAGAACAATACCAAAGTTCAATTTGTGGCAAACGCTTCAGCTTTTTTATTCAACCAGTTTTCTTATTCAAACAGCATAATTTTTTTTGTCCTTGCTCCTAAGTGCTTCAAGAAGTTTGTCGTATTATCTTTTCATATAAAATTAACAACTTACTACCACTAAGAGTGACTTTTATCCTAAATATTAAGCTATTATAAGCTCCTTACACTATCTCCAGAATAAAGCACCATATTTAGCAAATTTTAATTCAACGCAGCAATTTACGTATTCTTTTTTAACTTTTAACTAACTAACCACTTGTTACCACATTTGAAAAACAATACATTCGTAAAGATCTACAATAAGGATTGATTATAAGATTTTGTCATAAGAGTACTTATAACTACTATATTCTACTTGCTAGTCATTTTATACACATCTGTACCTAAAATAGTATTCTCTTATTTAGGTATAAACAATCAGGATCCTGATCTATCTTTCTTTCAGGTATGAGATTTTTAGGCTGATGATGCCCTCAATATGGGTAAAATATGTCCCTATATCTAATATGTTAAGAACTATTTCTTAAATTTAAATTAAAAACTCTTATGTACTGATCAGGTGGAATTTATAATCTAGTATTATTATTTGACTAAGTACATTTCAATACGGAACATAACATGAGATTTGTAACATGTAATTACAAAATCCTCGCGAGTGAAGCCGTGGGTAACAGCTAGTATGTGTGTATATATATATAAATGATATGAGTAAAGAAGTGGAATCACAGATAAGAATTGGATGTACTGTCAGTTCGTCTATAAATGCCTTAGTCCTGTTTCTTGATAATGGGCTTGGGGATGAGGTGAGATGAATTTATATTCCATGAAAGCAGAAATATTCAGTCAGCAGTATGTAAAGATAGCTGGATATAAGGAAAATGTCCTAAGAGAGGAAGCAACTAATAGTGATGAATTACTCGGTATCATAGTACCATATTTCCTTACACATTCAACTATATACAATGCAACTAAATGTACTATTTATTTGTCTACCCATTAGTCCCGTTTCTTGATATGGGGTTGGGGACGAGGTGAGATGAATTTATATGGTATGTTTTTAGGGCCGGATGGCCTTCATGATGGCAAACTCACAGAGGAGCTAATGAAGATGAAATGAGTGATGGTGAATGAAATTGGGTAAGGAGATGGAAGGAATCAGCTGTAGCCTATGAATTGGAACTTCCCTGGCATTTGCCTAGAAATGAAAATGGGACACCACAGAAAACCATTCCCATGACAGCCGATGGTGGGGTTCGAAACTAAACCTCTCCCAAATGCAGAGCTTAGCTCTATACCCGTAGCGCGATAACACACACAGCCACGCCACTCGGTGCAATTAGAGGTAGTGGATTTTGTAAAACCCATAGTAACTGAAATTATTATAACTGACGATGATGATGATGATGATGCTTGTTTTTTAAAGGGGCCTAATATCTAGGTCATCAGCCCCTAATGGTAAGAAATGTAATGACAATTTAAAAGTTCAAAATCATCCACTGACCAGAATAAAAAATGTGATGAAGTATGAATGGATGGATACGAATTTAAAACAATCAGTGGATCCGACCCAGAAACTATCATAAACAATAGTATTACTGACCAAGGGACTGCTTCTACAGCACAATCCTGAATCGAGGATGCTTGCTGTCTAAAGCGGTTCAAAATCCAGGTCAACAGCCCGTCATAATGGTACTTATCGCTAGTAAAGTAGAACCATGGTATTTGTCATGTTGCGGTACTAATCAAAAGTAGCGTAGACTCAAAGTGTTCTACACATTATGGTACTATCACAAGTATTGTACGTCGCACAGGTAACACAGACCTATGGTGTTTCTCACATAATGGCGCCATTCAAAGGCAATGCAAACCCATGGTGTTCCTCACCAAGGTGTACTAACCACAAACGCCGGTATTCCTGTGGTGCTTCTCATATAGTGGGTACTAATCACAGGCAACGCAGACCCACAGCATCGCTCATATAGTGGTACTAATCATAGGCAACGCCCAGACCCGTGGCGTTTCTCACAATGGTACTAATCACGAGTACTGGAAACCCACAGTGAACCACTCTCTGTTGCTACTAATCACAAACCTATTGTGTACCGAACATAGTGGTACTACTCGCAAGTAAAGGTGACCCATGATGTTCCACATGTGATGGTACTAATCACAATTAGTTTCATGGTTCTAATACAATCATCCCTTGGTCGCCCCTTGTAGTCGCCTTTTACAACAGGCAGGGGATACCATGCGTGCATTCTTCATCTGCGCCCCCCCCCCACACACACACACACACACACAGGGGGTATTATTGTTGCTGTTGTTCGCACGGTAGCTTTTGTGACAACAATAAATCCACAGCTCGTAGCATTATATAGCGACAATCAACCAACGTAGATTGCATTATGGGAACATGTTTCACAAGCCTGCTTCTACACCTATCTTATAAAGCAAGTGAAGCACTTTGGTTAATGAGACTATTGGATGAATTTATGTCAAAGAGCAAGGCATGCAGTGGTTTTCTGCAAATAACCTGACAGAAGCAGAATAGAAAAGCGAATTTCTTGCCTGTGTACTGTGGTTCACATTCACTACACTATGCAACAAAGTATTTTAATACTGCTCAAATTTTGTCCAAAACTATACAGTACTTAGTGAGTATGAAATTTGTTTGATAACCTATGTGGCTCTTGGTGTCTGTTCCTGGTGTAAGTATTTGTAATAAAATGAGATTATGAACGCAAAGGAACCGACCATGACCATTCCGTGAGGTAGCATTCTGGTATTCACTTCTCTAGAAGAGCAGAGAAAACCCCTGAGAAATCATTGGGTTGGGATCAGAATATTACTAGGCCTTTCCTATCTCATTGTCTCCAGAAGATCTGTGTCGGTGCGACGTAAAGCAAATGGCAAAGAAATATATATATATTACCATGAATTTGGAATATGGTCCCCAGCACTTTGTTACAGGCGGTGACAGGCAAAACAGTAACAGTATAGGAGCCGAAACTTATTATGGTACAGAATGGCTGCAATGGTATACAAATCACAATATGAAATGCTACAGTAACTTTGTTTTTTTAAATTTGTTTTACGTCACAATGACACAGATAGCTCTTATGGCAATGATGGGATAAGAACTAAGAGTTGGAAGGAAGCAGCCGTGGCCTTAATTAAGAAACAGCCCCAGGATTTGCCTGGTGTAAAAAAGGGGAAAGCATGAAAAACCATCTTCACGGCTGCTACATTAAAAAACATCAGCTATATAAAATTAATTACACCTACTACTTTCATCCAGTACAAGAACACACCAGAAAACTAAAGCATATACTGTACCTGTACCTGGGCAGCTAACTGTGCAAGTTCATCCTCACAGCCAGACTCCTCTCCATCAAAATCTGCCATGTTCTTTTCAGACTTGTTACTCATTCGAGAAGAGTAGCTGCCCTCCTCTCCACTAAGCATCTCTTCCATAAGCTCCCTATAACAAATAAAAGATCATGTGTCAAGTAAATGGCCAAATCTTACTTGAAGTTCATGTATAAAAACAATGGAACAAATAAAAATAGTAATACATAGTCAACACAGAACTTCACAAAAACTATGAAAATGCAGTAAACTGAAAGGAAATTGCATTTTAAAGTTCTCCACAACCAAAGAAGTTTTCTATGTAAAAAATTGTCTATAGTGAAATGAAGAGCAGACTCACACATGGATAACTGCAGATTGCCTTTCTTGCAAGTTTATCGAAGATGAAATGTTTTTTTTTTTGTTTTTTTTTTTTTTGCTAAGGGCTTTACGTCGCACCGACACAGATAGGTCTTATGGCGACGATGGGATAGGAAAGGCCTAGGAGTTGGAAGGAAGCGGCCGTGGCCTTAATTAAGGTACAGCCCCAGCATTTGCCTGGTGTGAAAATGGGAAACCACGGAAAACCATCTTCAGGGCTGCCGATAGTGGGATTCGAACCTACTATCTCCCGGTTGCAAGCTCACAAATACAAAGTATGTTACAAGTGTTTATTTATATATCCACCTATTCAATACAAAGAGATCTTTTTAGAAATTAAATATTATTATAAAATGTTAAGGGACATGTTTCGCCCATATTAAGGGCATCATCAGCCTCAAATTCAAACCTGTATGGTGAAAAATCAGGATCCTGATTGCTCTTACAAGCCATAAAAAGAGGATATCATTATAGGTGTCAGTCTAAACATACAAAATATTAGAATGTCCTTGGCTAAAATTGCAGTATCAAGCTGCATGTCATAAGTTCACATGAATATACTTTCCGGAGCGTTGAAAAACTTGTTGGGGTAGGGCAGTAAACAGCTCAGTCTTTATAATGAAACAGAAATGTGCCTCCTTGAAGATGATAAGAAAAAGCAAAGCTGATACACTGTTACAGATGTCAATATCGTATGTTGTGATAAGACAACAGATCTCTTAAATGGCTGTTCAGCTGCCTATAGTCTATTTAACTGGCTGAAGGAGTGAAAGTCGAATGTGTTATGATAAGATAACAGTCTTCCTTACATAATTGTGGGAGCAAGGAAAAAGCATTCGGTTGTCTATCGATGTATTTATCTTATTTGAAGGACGAAAATCGAAGGTTTATCGACGTTGATAGAGCTCTTTGGTGTGAAGTCCTTTCGTCTGTGAAGATGTAAATCAGTTATGGAAAGGTTAGTTGAAGAAAAATAATGTTATTTTTCTTCAACAGCATTAACAGTCAAAGAAATAAATGAACCTACACATAACGTTATTTTTCTTCAACTAACCTTTCCATAACTGATTTACATCTTCACAGACGAAAGGACTTCACACCAAAGAGCTCTATCAACGTCAATAAACCTTCGACTTTCGTCCTTCAAATAAGATAAATACATCGATAGACAACCGAATGCTTTTTCCTTGCTCCCACAATTATGTAAGGAAGACTGTTATCTTATCATAACACATTCGACTTTCACTCCTTCAGCCAGTTAAATAGACTATAGGCAGCTGAACAGCCATTTAAGAGATCTGTTGTCTTATCACAACATACGATATTGACATCTGTAACAGTGTATCAGCTTTGCTTTTTCTTATCATCTTCAAGGAGGCACATTTCTGTTTCATTATAAAGACTGAGCTGTTTACTGCCCTACCCCAACAAGTTTTTCAACGCTCCGGAAAGTATATTCATGTGAACTTATGACATGCAGCTTGATACTGCAATTTTAGCCAAGGACATTCTAATATTTTGTATGTTTAGACTGACACCTATAATGATATCCTCTTTTTATGGCTTGTAAGAGCAATCAGGATCCTGATTTTTCACCATACAGGTTTGAATTTGAGGCTGATGATGCCCTTAATATGGGCGAAACATGTCCCTTAACATTTTATAATAATATTTAATTTCTAAAAAGATCTCTTTGTATTGAATAGGTGGATATATAAATAAACACTTGTAACATACTTTGTATTTACGTACATTTCAATACGGACCTAACATGAGAATTATAACATGTAATGCAAGCTCACAGCCGCGCGCCTGAAGATGAAATTTAAGGATTATTATTTTGATATTTCTCTTAGGGATCCTTTTATAGAAAATTAACTAGAATAATATAGAATGATAATCATAGGATATAAACTTCATGGTTTTGATCTGTACTGAATTGTGATCACAATAATAATTATTAAATTAATGTTGTATGGTCCACCTTTTTCAATACTATATTATGCAATATTATTGAATTAAATTACTAAACTAGGAACTAGTTTCGACCTTGGCTGGCCATCTTCAGCCTTAATGTAATACATCTAATAACTAAACAAAAAAACACACAATTGACATGAAAACTAATGTACAAACACACAATTAACATTAAAATCTGGGATGAACAAGTGTAAAATCTGAAAAATAAATTAGGCTCTAAATTCTTAGCATCTGGAGTATGCGCATCATCCAGACACTTTCTTGTATTGATATTCATAGAATTGTTAGTTCCATCATTACAATTTCAATTGCAAAATGGGAACTGATAAATGTTGATTCTGTAGTCAGATCATCAATCACCAAATCTACTTGAGTGGTGTTAGCAGTATGCAAGCCACTGTAAATAACCACCAGCTGACTCAAAACTACTAGATGGTGTTTCCACACTGACATAAATAAAATTAAATGTTCCTGTAGTGCTTGTTAAAATTATGCTGAAATGCTGTTGGACATTGTCAAGATGGCACATGAAGATATGGTTAAAACTAACACATTCTTAATTTGTCGCTGGTGGCCACTGGTGGTCCTTAACTCGTTACAGGAGAGATCCTCACTTGGAATATGTGTAAGTAGAGTAGCATCCTGCTTCATGAATTTACCGAGCTCAGAACATTTTAAGCAAGCCTCGGACCTATGGGAGTAATGGAGTCCCACTCACATTTGACAGGCGAGGGACTCCTTGGAAAAAACTTGGTGAACGAAATGGAACTCGATGGGGAGCTATCAATATTAATGGGGCTTGGAGAAGAAGGAAAGTAGAACTGGCTGAGTCAGCAAACAGGATGCATCTGGATGTGCTAGGAGTAAGTGATATTCTTGCTTGCTAGTTGCTTTATGTCGCACCGACACACATAGGTCTTATGGCGACGATGGGACAGGGAAGGGCTAGGAGTGGGAAGGAAGTGACCATGGCCTTAATTTAGGTATAGTCCCAGCATTTGCCTGGTGTGAAAATGGGAAACCACGGAAAACCATTTTCAGGGCTGCCGATAGTGGGATTCAAACCTATCTCCCGAATACTGGATACTGGTCGCACTTAAGCGAGTGCAGCTATCAAGCTCTGTTAAGTGATATTCGGGTATGGGGAGATAATGAGGAAGAGATAGATTATAAAGTGTATCTGATGGGTTGTAAAAAAGGAAGGGCAGAGTGTGGGGTAGGGCTGTTTATCAGCAATACTATTGCATGCATCATAGTTTCTGTTAGGCATGTAAATGAGCGAATGATGTGCGTAGATTTGGCAGTTGGAGGAATTTTTCTTCTTCCTTTATTCATGAGGGTCTCTTTAAAAAGTTCCTTTTAGCATCAACCTCGAAGATCTTTTGCTACCATGTGTTTTCCTTCATCCCCACCTAGTTATACAAGTACCTGCTCCCTTCATAAAGTTGCGGGTCCTAGTTATTGGGTCTTCTCGGATTTTTCTTCTCTCTTCACCAGGTAGTCCCGGTGGGAAGATTCTGATTCTTCCCAGCGCCTCACATTCAAAGAGTATGTGTTTAGCCGATTCTTCCACATAGTTACATTTCCTACTTACATTATCTCTTATTACTCCAATTCTATCTAGGTGCTTTTTAAGATGGCAGTGTCCAGTCAGCAGTCCTACTACGCATCTTATATTTTCTCTGCTGAGTTCCAGCAGTTCCTTAGTATGCTTCTTGTTTGGGCTCTTTATTAGTTCTTTCGCAAGCCTGCGTCCTGGAGCATTTTTTCAGCTTTCCATTTGTTTCTTTTGTACCCATTTACCTATGTAAAGTCGGGCTTGTCTATAAGAGATCCCACATACTGGTTCTGGGTCCGCAAAAGGTGTTTCTGACCCTTTTCTTGCCAGTTTATCTGCTTTTTCATTACCTTCTATGCCTGCATGCCCAGGTACCCATATTATTTTAACAACATTGTACTCTTGAGAGTCTGCAAATAACCTCACTCCTTGTGGTTGGGGTTAACTTCCAATAAGTAACCAGGAGAACCTGACCTCTACAGAGTGTGTCCCCAGGTGGCGGATAGGGGTCCCCTACAGTATGTAGGGCGAGTTGAAATAACCAATACAACCCGCGGACCAACAGGTAGCCCAATTCCTGGGGGTTTTAAAATACTGGGACACCCTCTCTCCAGGGTTAAGGGTGAAGACCTCAACGGCATTTACGGCAGAGAAGATGGACTTTGGTACGGTGGAGATGGCAGAAAAGGCAACCCATCCTTCTGGGGTGTACAGACGGAACCTACTGCCTTATAGGATGAGGAAGGCATCCTCAAAGGCTAAGGGAGTAAACCCTGAAAGAAAATCCTCTTATGCGTTAGGCCTAGCAAGTCAGCAGGAAAGTATTGAGTACAGTCGCTTTCAATAAGAAAAAGAGCCTCGGAAAGAAGATTATAGACCGGACTGACACGTCCTCTCAGACAATTGTAAAGTATGATGACCATAAGTCTGATGATATACAATGTTCTGAAAGGAAACCCCAAATAAAAAAGAGACCCAAATACCGAATTGGAACTATGAACATTCTATCGTTAACTGAAAAGGTAGAAGAACTCCTAGGCATGATGGATAGAAGAAAAATATCAATATTGGGATTAAGTGAGATCAAATGGAAAGGGACTGGAAGTAAGACACTTCACGGAGGATATAAATTATACTGGAGTGGACAGGAGAAGGTAGCAAAAAATGGTGTTGGATTCTTAATTAACAAAGGGACTGATGCTACAGCTGAAGTTATCTGCAAAAGTGATAGAATCATTAAAATGTTCATGAAACTGGAGAACACTGAGTACACCATCATACAAGTGTATGCCCCACAGACAGGCTGCAGTGAGGAAGACAAAGAGAAATTTTGGCAAGACCTGGAAGATACAGTTAATGAGGAAAATGATATTATTATTGGAGCTCTAAATGCGGAAGTTGAGGTGGACAGACTTGGGTATAAGAACATCATTGGTCCACATGGATTTGGACAAAGGAGCCCAGAAGGACAACAACTATTAGATATGTGCAGAAGAAATTATCTTATAATAAAAAATACATTCTTCAAAAAAAGAGACAGTCACAGAGTAACAAGGTACAGTTGGAACGGCCAGTATAGAACACTTATTGACTACGTAATCACAAATAAAGATGGTGGCAGATACATCACAGATGTAAAGGTCTCCTTAGTGAAAGCATGGACAGTGACCACAGATTGTTGGTAGTAGACTTCAAACATAAGACTAATGAAACACAGAAAATTATTATGAAAAACCAAGGGTTAAAACTTGAAAGTTGCAAGTCCATATAAAGGAAGAATACAAACTAAGGATTCAACCGAGTTTGCCAAAGGCTGAAGTAACCAAACGTTAATGAAGAGTGGAAGGCCTTCAAAGACACCTTTGTGGGAGAAGCTAAAAACCTATGTGGAGTTACAAGTTCTATTAAAAGAGAAAAGGAGACATCAGGGTGGAAAGATAGAGTGAAAACAGCGGTGAAAGAAAGAAAGCAAATAAAGAAGGCACTGGACGAGGAAAAACAAAAACACAGACAAGAACGAAATGAACAAGAAATACAAAGACTTCAAGGAGTATACAGGAACAAGAAACTTGCCGTAAAGAACATTGTAAGAGAAGAAAAAAAGAAATGGAATGAGTTTGCAAACAAACTGGAAGAGGACAGTAGAAAAAATATGAAATTACTATACAGAGTAGTGAAAAACAAGCGAAGGGATCAAGAGACCATAAAAGCAATAGAACATGATGGTGGAACTCTGGCACAAGAAGAGGAAGAAATTAAACAAGAACTCAAGATCTATTTCGAAAAGCTGCGGAATGGAGATACAGAAAACATAACAACGGACAGAGGAGAACCAAGTCTAGGAACCACAAATGAACCACCAATTAATGGCTTGAGGTTGAAAATGCGCTCAAGAGCATGAAGAAAGGAAAGGCAGTGGGCATAGATAAACTAAGTGCAGATATGCTGAAAGCTGTGGGAATCCCAGGAATCCAATGGCTCTACAGACTGCTTAACAAGATATGGGAGGAAAATACTATTCCTGAGGACTGGAAGATGGCATCATTGACCTCTGTTCAAGAAAGGAACCCGACGAAAATGTACTAATTATCGTGGTATCACACTACTGTCTCATGTCCTGAAAATATTGGAAAAAATAATAGAGACCACAATCAGAGATTGAACCAATTTTGAAAGAAGAGCAGTATGTTTTCAGACCAGGAAGGTCAACTACAGACCTTTTATTTGCAATTAGGATGCTAATGGAAAAATACTGGGAGAAGAACAAGCCTTTATTTCCTAATATTTTTGGACATTGAGAAAGCATACGGCAGTGTACCAAGGGAAAGAATTTGGCAATGCATGAAAGAACTTCAAGTGCGAGACAGCCTCATAGACAAAGTGAAAATGTTGTATAGTGGGAAAAGAAGTTTTATTCAAGTAGGATGTGGTTTGTCTGACTGGTTGAAACAAAGAGAGGAGTGCAGCAGGGCAGCTCATTGTCACTACTTCTATTTATTATTGTGATGGATGTAGTAATGAAATCTATTAAAAGGAAAGAACATGGAGATATCAAAGCCTTAACATTTGCAGATGATGCTGCGATCTGGAGTGACTCAGAAGAGGAATTGGGAGAGAGAATGCAAAGCTGGAATGAGGAGTTTAAGAAATATGGTGTAAACATCAGCAAGACCAAGACGGTGGTGATGAAAGTGTATGGGGAAGGAGCAGAAGTAACAGTCATATTAAATGAAGCCCAACTGGACAGCATTCCAGTTATCAAATATGTGGGTAGCATTCTATCAAATGACAACCTAGCAAAACATGAGATGAACAATCGAATCAATAAGGCAACACAATTTTACCAGAAGGTAAGACACCTGCTGTGGAATGAGCAAATACCCATGAATGACATTGTACAAGTCCTATTATACACCAACTCTTACATACAGTCTCAAAACCACAACACTGACTAATAGAGATAATTCCCAACTTCAGGCAGATGAAATGAAATTCCTACGCACTATGATCCAGAAAACCAGGAAAAACAAGATTAGGAATGAGAAAATTAGAGAAGAAGTAGGAATAGATGATTCTCTCCTCAATAAGATTCAGATATCAAGAGTGAAGTGGTTTGGTCACATGAATAGGATGCCAGTAAACAGAACTGCAAGGAAGGAATTTGACAGAAAAGTAGAAGGAAGACGACCCGTGGGAAGGCCACGAAGAAAATGGATAGATTTCATTAAGAACGATGCACTGCTGAGAGGTCATAATGGGATATAGTACCATATCTGAAGTACTTATTTGATTATTGTTTGGTCGGAGGAGCTATACCAGATGAATGGAGAGTTGCTATAGTAGCCCCTTTGTATAAAGGAGAGGCTGATAGACATAAAGCTGAAAATTACAGGCCAGTAAGTTGGACATGCATTGTATGTAAACTTTGGGAAGGCATTCTTTCTGATTATATTAGACATGTTTGTGAAATTAATAACTGGTTCGATAGAAGGCAATTCGGTTTTAGGAAAGGTTATTCCACTGAAGCAAAACTTGTAGGATTCCAGCAAGATATAGCAGATATCTTGGATTCTGGAGGTCAAATGGACTGTATCGCGATTGACCTGTCTAAAGCATTTGATAGGGTGGATCATGGGAGACTACTGGCAAAAATGAGTGCAATTGGACTAGACAAAAGAGTGACTGAATGGGTTGCTATATTTCTAGAAAATAGATCTCAGAGAATTAGAGTAGGTGAAGCTTTATCTGACCCTGTAATAATTAAGAGGGGAATTCCTCAAGGCAGTATTATCGGACCTTTATGTTTTCTTATATACACTGACTGACAGAGCAAATGCAACACCAAGAAGGAGTGGTTCGAAAGGGATGAAAGTTGGGGAAAAAAACAGAGACGGCACGGACGAATAATTGATGTTTATTTCAAACCGATATGCAGGTTACACAATGCACACGGCATCGACTCAGTAGGATGTAGGACCACCGCGAGCGGCGATGCACGCAGAAACACGTCGAGGTACAGAGTCAATAAGAGTGCGGATGGTGTCCTGAGGGATGGTTCTCCATTCTCTGTCAACCATTTGCCACAGTTGGTCGTCCGTACGAGGCTGGGGCAGAGTTCGCAAACGGCGTCCAATGAGATCCCACACGTGTTCGATTGGTGGGAAAGATTTCCAATCCAATTGAAATGAAACATACTCAAAAGGTCATTTTAGCTTTGCTGGAAAGAACACACTTATTAGACAAAGGGTACCATTTATTCAAGGATATACCGGGCGAGTAGTTCTTGCAGATTTTTCTTGTTTCTTAGGCATCCTAATTGAATTCTATACAAATGACTTGGGGACAAAATAAGAGAGTATTTATAAAATGCTGAGTTCATCATTTTATACCAACTACTGTGATGTTTGGGACATCACTGAATGTTTTTAATTATTGAACTATATATTTAATTGATAATATGTATATATTTAATCACTGATAGGTCATTTTAAATTAATATGTATATATATATAGGGCTTTTATCATCCATTTCAATCATCATTTCATTTCTTTGTATCGCGGCTATAACGTATTCTGAACGAACAAATTATTGGGTAAAGTATTTCAACATCACGCATATTTATAACTTGCAGTAAATTTTCCAATAGCCGTTGTGAGGTGACCAGAGTCAGCAGGCTAATTTCAGCCCAGTTCCAGGAAAGTACGTCATCGAGGTTACGAGAGATATTACCCTCTCCACCTCATGAAAAGACAGTTGATACATTATTAACACCCACTTTTCAAACTCAGCTTCGAGACGCTTTATTTCAGCGGGAAAGTTCAGCCTATGTGAATGAACGTAATGAAGCAACGTGATGGATGCACAGCTATACAAGGGAGAAGGGATGAGACCTCGAATCTTACTGGACCATGTGATATGGTCAAAAAAAAGAGTAGTAAGGAGAATTTTAAGACCCTCCTGTATCTTTTCTCTTCTTCTTCAATCTTCCTTAAAAAGAAGATAATGAAGAAGAAGAATAAGATGAAGAAAAGAAGAGAATTGACAGTTTTATGAACCCCCCCCCCCCCTGTATCTTTTCTCTTCTTATTCTTCAATCATCAAGGAAGAAGAAGATGAGGAGAAAGGACAATTTTAAGAATCTTCTTGATGATGATGATGATGATGATGATTGTTGTTTAAAGGGGCCTAACATCTAAGGTCATCAGCCCAGGAGGAGAAGAAGAAAGAGAGGAGTAAGGACAATTTTAAGACCTTCCTGTATCTTTTTCTCTTGTACTTCAATATCCCTTAAGAAGAAGAAGAAGAAGAAAAGAAGGAGGGACAATTTTAAGACCCCCCTGTATCCTTTTCTTCTTGTTCTTCAGTTTGTCTGAAGAAGAAGAAGAAGAAGAGCAGGTAGAAAACGATGAAAATCATACTGTAAGACTTTAAAAGTCTTTACAAAAATGCAAATTGTATTGTAAAGGAATACTTGATAAGGATTGCTAAAGTAATACGACAATACGGGCTTAGCACAATGAAATTTATTTTATGTAATTCTGAAGCCAACCAGGCAAAAAAATATAAGACTTACTTGAATAATAAGACCAAAATTGCTAAATTGGGCAAGGATATTGGTTTTTTTAAAGAACTGCCTTAAAAAGGCCTTATTCCCAATTTTTTTAGATCCATAAGAATAATTTATCATACTGGCATAAAAAGACTCAGATAAAATCAAACACATTATGGATCAGGAATGAAATTAGATTTTTATACAGGAAAATGATTTTACTCAATTCTAGGTTATATGAAGCACATCTGACTGCTTCTTTGTCACTGACCCCGTTATAATGGGAATCATTCCAAAAAATCGTAAACAAAATAAGTGAGTTACCTGCCAAAAAAATAGATTATTCTGAATTTTAAAAACCCAAGCTCTTAAATCTAAAAACGTAAAATCTAAAGAAGTTTCTTCCCAATCTGAAGAGAATAATAGTCAAACTTGAGTGAAGAAATTTGAATTTCACGCTCCTGTAATTAATCTATTGGAAAAACAATTTGATGAATTAGAAATGAATATCTTGGAAAGAGGTCCCAAATGTAACTGTCCCAATCTAGTTTAAATTTAAAGATGCAGCCAAGATCACAGCAGAAGCAGAAAAGGCTATAAGTAGCCGTTGAAAACCAAGATGAAATAAGATTCAATATTACGAAAAAGTTGTCCAATTTGCTAACAAAAAATGCATCAACTACTCCCCCAATCCAGAATAAAGAAGTCAGATCACTAAAACAAAAAATTAAAGATAAAGACCTTATCATAACAAAAGCCAATACTAGTAATGCAACAATCATTATCAGTAGAGAATCTTATATTCAAAAGATGGAAAAGTTTTTTGCAGACAACATTTAAAATAGTCAAAACTGATCCAACTAGTAACATACAAAAAACCTAAAACAACTATTAAAACAGTCCACATGTATTTTTTGTGAAAGAGGTGATTAAAAACTGATTAACATGAATCTGGGCATTCATAAAGCTAGGGCACTACTGAAAGTGCACAAACAAGACACACCTATTAGACCCCTTGTAAACTTTAAAAATAGCCCTACCTATAAAACTTCCAGGTTCATTAATCAATTTTTAACCCTCCAAGTGGCAAATGCCTGATATCAGGTGTTTTATGCGTTTGCCCAGTAGCAACACCTGATATCAGGCGTTTTGACATGCTCTTTTTTTTTATTTTGATAATCAAATTATAATTTATTGAAATGTGCTAATTACGAACCAGTCGAAGGAGAAATGTTTGGTCATAATCATGAAATAGTTTGTATAACAGCATGTTGCACTAATCTAGTGCCAAAGTAGCGTCATGATCCCGCTGTCTTGTGCTAGCTACTTACATACTCAGTGGCCGGCCACACGTATGTCTCAGCTGAGCCAGCTATATTTAGTCACCAGTTTTTCTTCTGATATCAATCTGAAGTGTTGATATGCACTCATGTCAGCAATAATGAATCATTTCCTTGTTCTTCTGGTGAAATGAATTTCTGGCTAGTGAGATAAATTTCTTGTTAGTCGTTAGAGTGATATCTTGTTGATGTTGTCAGGAGTAATGTTCCATGTTGTGTTTGTGCCTCTAAATATTGTTGTAATTGATCTATGTAGAGTTCCCGCATCATGAATGTGTAAATACCCTTATTATGGCAGATAATTTTCTGCATCATTCAAGTGATATTCGAGAAATTCTCGAGGCTGATTTCAGTGATGGTGAGGGATCAGATTTTGAAATTGACGAGGCCAGTGAAGTCCAGTTGAAAGATTTTTCATCAGGAAGTAGTGAAGAATATGCGCCATCAAACTGTAACATGTCTGATAGTAAAGATGAAGAAAATGTGGAATATGTTATTCCAACAGTAGGCCTAGGTCATATAAGTTCAGCAAGTGCAAGTAGAAGTTTTTCTCCTGCTCCTTCTAATGTGTCTCATGTTTGGGTCAGAGTTTATCCCCCTGAACCTCCAAAGAACCCTGAATTCAAGGTGAGAGAAGCAAATGCAGGTATAAAGAACTGTCCACAAAGAAATTCACACCCTATAGATTACTTTTATTTATTTTTTACTCCAGCCGTGTGGAACTTCATTGTAAGACAGACAAATATTTATGCTAGTGAAAAAATTGCCACAAAACGTTGCTCTGGTGAAGTACCGAGGCAGAACAGAATACGCGATTGGGTAGATGTCGCTATAGCTGAAATAAAGACATTTATAGCAATAATTATCAATATGGGCTTGACGTTTCGCAACATTACACATTATTGGGACACGGATCCACTTGAAAGAATACCCTTTTAAGCAAAGACTATGTCACTAAGGAGATTTCAGTTGATATCAATGATACATTTGAACTCAGGATATCATATTCCTAAGGGGCAACCTGGTCACGATCCCTAGTTTAAAGTACATCGTTTTCTAGATGCCATCAATGCATCATTCAAGAAGCATTTCATAGATGCCGTCAATGCATCCTTCAAGAGGTATTTCATATGTACTCAGGAAATATGCATCGAAGAATCAATGCTAGGCATGAAGAACTGATGCGTGTTTGTACAATACATGCCAAATAAAAGACATGCTTGAATCAACATTAAAAAATTTGAAGTATGTGACAGTAGGGCCTCGTATGTTTTGCATGTGGAACTTTACAGTGGGAAAGATTTCCAATCCAATTGAAATGAAACATACTCAAAAGGTCATTTTAGCTTTGCTAGAAAGAACACACTTATTAGACAAAGGGTACCATTTATTCAAGGATATACCGGGCGAGTTGGCCGTGCGCGTAGAGGCGCGCGGCTGTGAGCTTGCATCCGGGAGATAGTAGGTTCGAATCCCACTATCGGCAGCCCTGAAAATGGTTTTCCGTGGTTTCCCATTTTCACACCAGGCAAATGCTGGGGCTGTACCTTAATTAAGGCCACGGCCGCTTCCTTCCAACTCCTAGGCCTTTCCCATCCCATCGTCGCCATAAGACCTATCTGTGTCGGTGCGACGTAAAGCCCCTAGCAAAAAAAAAATATATATTCAAGGATAACTGGTATACAAAAATCCCCTTGGCAAACAAACTACTTGAAAGGGATACTTACCTCATAGGAACAGTGAATAAATCATCAAAGGGACTGTCTCAGATTGTTTTAGGTACAAAACTTGAACCTAGGCAAACCGTTTACTTCAGGCAAGGTGAAATTCTACTGGTTGCTTATAAAGAGAAGAAAACACGGAAACCAGTTTAATGTCTCGCAACTAGATGACACAGTGAGGACAATGTTGTAAGGAGTCGAAAGGGAAATGAAGGGTTGAAACCACTATTAACTCATAAGTATAATATCTTCACGGGAGGTGTAGATAATATGAAGGGTTGAAACCACTATTAACTCATAAGTATAATATCTTCACGGGAGGTGTAGATAATAAAGATAAGTACATTTACCATGCCACTTGTTCCAGACTGACCAGAAGGTAATGGAAGCAATTTTTTTTTCAAATCTTCTAGATATGGCATTATTTGCCATTGATGCTTTCATGGCCCGTACTTATAGACATTATACTGTATAGGCTTTTGGGCTTATGCCGTGTCAAGAAAATAAGGTGAAACACTTCACGTTTCGCAGAGAACTGTGCTCTGCGTCATCAGAAGAAAATTTTGAATGTCCACAAGAAAGGCTTCTTAAACAATGACTTTTGAAATTTAGACGTTATTATAGAAGTGGAAATGGTACATTCATTCATCACCAGATGGCTCCCCGGACGTTACACAGCGCTAGCGTTCGAAGCGGAAGGTGACCGAACCATCAGAATCAGTCTAAGAGGCTCACACAACCTGTGTACGTAACATACGACATTGACAGGTGTATGACATTGACACAAGCCTGGAATGAAACATCTGGCACTGAGGAACGTATGAATTTGGAAAACACCGAAACGAAATAACAATAGTCAAGGGATAGGGAAGGAAACTACCTACGTAAATCCTTAATGGCGAGCAACCAGGTATTACTTAATTGATAGCCAGTGTCCCTGTTGAAACTGTTAGAATTTCTACGTATTTCCACAGCTTCCCATATAATCCTGGACCTGTAGTGTCTAGTGTGGGTAAGAGCTCAATCATCTTGGAACATGACATCATGACCCGACGATAGAGCGTGCTCAGCTATTGTCGATTTGTCTGGCTGGTTGAGACGAATATTACGTTCATGTTCCTTGATACGGGTACCAATGGACCGGCATGTTTGGCTAGTGTATACCTTACCGCAAGTACAGGTAATTTCGTATACCCCAGGATGTAAAAGTAGGGACAATTTGTCCTTGGTTTTACTCAGACTGTGGGCAATTTTAGTGGCGGTGCCAAACACAGTTTTTATATTGTGTTTGCAAAGGATGTTGGCAATTCGATCCGTGGTGTTGTGAATGTAAAGCAAGTAAGCAGCTCCCTTCACCTCTTCCTTCTGTGAGCTTTTCTTGGTCGCTTCTCTGCAATGCAGGGCTCTACGAATCTGCAAATCGCTGTAACCATTACCCTTAAACGTGACTTTGAGCATGTCCATCTCCACCTGGATATTTGATGGCCCACAAATTCGTCTCGCCCTCTTGGAGAGTTGCAAGACACTATCCTCATTTATATTTAAGAGTTTTTTTTTAAGTTTATTATGGATAAGTTTGTTAATGGCAAACCATAAGTGTAAGTTTTAGAACAATGTTATCAATTTAACCTTGTAAGAAGATTTATAGCAGAAGATGTTCAAAATATGAACGAAACATGTCCTATGTTTTAACAACTAAGCAATAAAATAATGATGAGATCCTAATTTTATAATTGCTTTTAATGTACTGAATAGGTGGAAATCAAAGCTTTATTGTTCTCTTGGCGAGTGTCGTGAGAATGCCTTGTTTTTGTGCTGGATGGTGGTGAGAATCTGCATGAAGATAGCGATTTGTGTGGGTAGGCTTATGACAGACGGTATGTCCTAAGGAGCCGTCCGGTTTCCTTCTTACTAGAACATCCAAGAAAGGAAGGCATCTGTCCAACTCCATCTCTATAGTGAATTTAATTGAAGGATGTTGCTGATTTAGGTGGTTTAGAAATAGATGAAGTTTCTCAGCACCTTCTGTCCAGACCACAAATGAATCATCAACATACATCCAGGTTTGACGGGCGCCGAAGCAATAGCCTCCTCTTCAGAATGCTTCATAAAGAAATTAGCCATTACGGGTGAAAGTGGACTTCCCATAGCCACTCTGTCTGCCTGCTCGTAAAAATTTTCACCCCACAAGAAATAGCTGGAAGTCATGCAGTGGTAAAATAGCTTAGTAATGTCCTCAGAGAAAAGGTCCTCAATGAGAGACATGATCCAGTCAATCGGCACTTTAGTGAATAAAGACTCCACATCAAAACTCTCTAGAAGTGTATTAAGTTGAAGGGTTATAGTTGACAGCTTGTTAACGAAATACCGGGAGTCCCTGATATATGATTCAGTACATCCTATTTGTGGCTGAAGCAATTTGCTTGGGTAATTAGCCAGAGCATACATAGGAGAACCTATTGCACTAACAATATGTCTGAGGGGAACATCTTTTTTATGGATCTTAGGCAGTCCATTTAATCTAGGTGGCACTGCATCTCCCGGGGACAGATGTTTAGCCTCCTCTTTTGGAACTGAAGATTGCCTTAAGAGCTTCACGGTGGCATTGGACACACGAGTGGTGGGGTCACGTGAGCGCAGTCTGTAAACAGGCTCTGATAATATAGCCGAGATCTTATTCTTATAATTGTCAGTGTCCATAACAACTGTTGCATTACCCTTATCAGCTGAGAGAATGGTCAGTTCAGAATCATCTTTAAGTTCCTTCAGAGCTCTCCTTTCGTATCTTGTTAAATTGGGCGCGGGTACAACAATGGACCTTATGATTCTCACACATTTCTCTCTTAACTCCTCAGCCTCATCCGTAGGTAGTTTGTGGATGGCTGCCTCAACGGAAGTAATTGATTCCTCAGTGGGAATTTTAGAGGGAGCAACAGTGGTGCCGTTTGGTTCTCGTCCAAGGATTTCTTGGAAAGATTGACGACAGTTTTAGTAGTATCCGGGTTCATGTGAGAGATCGCCTGTTTCTGAGCTAGTCGGAGGAACTTTGATTTCTGTCTGAATGACACCTGGTTGAATTTTCGTTCAGCCTGTATAGCAGTAATGCAATCGAAAGTCAACCACAATTCCTGCGAGAGTGTGTTGCTTAACAACAGGTGTAAACGAAACAACTCTCGGGAGACTAAGTCCAGTTCCCTACGAGTGTAATGCACTCTCTCGATAACAAGAGCTTTGCTAGAGCGTTGATATATTCTGCTGGCCTTCGGTGTATTTTTACATGTGCTTCAGCTTCACACAGTTGGGAATGATGTTATGGTCCATGCATCTCAGTAGAAAGCACAAAGAAGAAAGAAGAATAGACTTCTTTCTCCTTAATTTGCTGAGTTTTGAAGCCTCCTTAAAAGTATCCTCTCCATAGAGGTTTTTAATGTTGCCATTGATGCTTTCACGGCCTGTACTTATAGACATGATACTGTATAAGCTTTTGGGCTTATGCCGTGTCAAGTAAATAAGGTGAAATTCTTTACGTTTCGCAGAGAACTGTGCTCTGCGTCATCAGAAGAAAATCTCGACTGTCCACGAGAAAGGCTTCTTAAACTATGACTTTTGAAATTTACATGTTATAATAGAAGTGGAAATCGTACGTTCATTCATCACCAGATGGCTCCCCGGACGTGGCACAGAGCTAGCGTTCGAAGCAGAAGCTGACCGAACCATCCGAATCAGTCTAAGAGGGTCACACAACATGTGTACGTAACATACGACATTGACAGGTGTATGGCATTGACACAAGTCTGGAATGAAACATCTGGCGATGAGGAACGTACGAATTTGGAAAGAAAACACCGAGACGAAATAACAACAGTGAAGGGATAGGGAAGGGAACTACCTACGTAAATGCTTAATGATGGGCAATCAGATACCTTAATTAATAGCCAGTGTCCCTGTTGAAATTGTTAGGATTTCTACGTATTTCCACAGCTTGCCGTATAATCCTGGACCTGTAGTGTCTAGCATGGGTAAGAGCTCGAGCATCTTGGAACATGACATCATGGCCCAACGATAGAGCGTGCTCAGCTATTGCCGATTTGTCTGGCTGGTTGAGACGAATATTACGTTCATGTTCCTTGATACGGGTACCAATGGACCAGCATGTTTGACTAGTGTATACCTTACCCCAGGATGTAAAAGTGGGGACAATTTGTCCTTGGTTTTACTCAGACTGTGGGCAATTTTAGTGGCGGTGCCAAACACAGTTTTTATATTGTGTTTGCAGAGGATGTTGGCAATTCGATCTGTGGTGGTGTGAATGTAAAGCAAGTAAGCAGTTCCCTTCACTTCTTCCTTCTGTGAGCTCTGCTTGGTCATTTCTCTGGGATGCAGGGCTCTAAGAATCTGAAAATCTCTATAACCATTACCCTTAAACGTGACTTTGAGCATGTCCATCTCCACCTGGATATTTGATGGCTCACAAATTCATCTCTCCCTCTTGGCGAATATTACAAGTTGTCCATTTCATGACCGTATCGATGTTTAATCAAGAAGTAAGTATTAATAACCACCTAATCGATACTTTATTAATGCCTCAGGCAAAATTGAATAAAATTAAAACTTACAGGACATATTTCGACCACTTAGTGGTCCTCTTCAGCTGTATAAATAAAGAACTGAAAAGAAAAACATTATGACAATAAGCACAAATAAAAGTTCTTTGGAGACTCCTTTGATAAAAATGGAGGTCATCAGAATAGGTCATCTTGCCTCTCGTTCTTGTTTGGAAAAGATGTTTATTCTGCGCTGTCTAGAGGGTCTGTTTTTGAGCGCGACCTGGTGAAGTAACGATGTGATACAGTTAGACAGTTCATGGAAAGCTCTGGAGAGAAGGGAAGTAGAGTTTTATCGTCATCTAAAATAACATGTGAGGGAGGAGGGAGATTGGGCTGTGCTTCTGCGATGTCGTGTTTGATTATATCTCTTGTTCGCCTGAGGCATTAATAAAGTATCGATTAGGTGGTTATTAATACTTACTTCTCTTGGCGAGTGTCGTGAGAATATGCCTTGTTTTTGTGCTGGATGATGGTGAGAATTTGCATGAAGATGGCAATTTGTGTGGGTAGGCTTACGATAGACTGTATGTCCTAAGGAGCCGTCCAGTTTCTTTCTTACTAGAACATCCAAGAAAGGAAGGCATCCGTCCAACTCCATCTCCATAGTGAATTTAATTGAAGGATGTTGCTGATTTAGGTGATTTAGAAATAGCCAAAGTTTCTCAGGACCTTCTGTCCAGACCACAAATGCATCATCAACATACCTCCACCATATCACAGATTTGACGAGTACCAAAGCAATAGCCTCCTCCTCAAAATGCTCCATGAAGAGCATGTTCCATTTACAAAAATTCCTTTCAAGCAAAGTGAGGGTTAGACCGCTTTTTGCAAGCATGTCCTCAATTATGTTCAACCTACAGACAGATTCCTCCAGATTTTCACCACAAAATTTGCACTCACATCTGATTTATTAAGGACATGATGTCATACGTCATTTTTATCTATAACTGAACTTGTTTCTCATTGTGCATGCACTGATGTACTAATATCCATGTGACAAATTTTACACGGTGTTTTTTATTCTAGTGTTGACTGATGATGTCCCGCTAGGTATGAAACATGTATCGATACTAATGTAGTCTATTTATAAAGACACAAATTGTATTGTATACATGGAACATGTGGATTGCTAAAGTGATAAGACAATACGGGCTTAGCACAATTAAATTTATTTTATGTAATAATGAAAATCAGTTGAAATGGAAGGAAATTTCGTTATCATAACCTAACATAGCCTTGTTTTGTCTTGACTCTGTTCAGTTTGCAGACTTAGCCTCTATATATTCTTAATGACTTATGGCATGTGACTTATGTATTTTGTTGTGTGTATTATTACAGCATGATTTCACTTCAGTCTGACAAGTAATAGCAAATTTCAAGAAGGGAGCTAAATTATTTACACCTGGCAAACACCAGAAGAATACAGTTATGGTAATGTGTATATCTAAACAACTGCAGAAATATATAGCACTAAATTGAGTGAGGTTGAGGGAGTTTATTTCTTTAATTCCTCATTGAACTTGAAAACAGACTTAATTGTACTTGGGTAGGGGAACCTTCATTATTCATGCTCACATTGAGGTTATACTCTAGTTTGTTATGCTTATGTCTGGTAATTACAATATCTAACTAGTCAAGTTGGCAGCAGTGAAGAGCCACTGAAAAGATGAGAACAGGGTGACAACATTTGTTTTTTAGGGTATAGCCTTACATGCCAAGTACTATACACAACAGAAGACCCCACAATAACCAGTTAGCAGAAATTCCTGTATTCATACATGTACATGAGCCTGATGTCCAGAGATATTCCATGTCCCTAACATTTAATAACATAAAGATTGGTAATTCAAAAAGTGCTTTATGATTTAAGTCACCACTCTGCAGACATCAACCCAAGTCAGGAATGCACAATGCAGTGACCATGCAATTTGCTCAATCACCATATTTACCAGATTGTAAGCCGGCCTTTCTAAAAACATTTCTTTGTTCAAATAATACCCCTCGACTTAGAATCAGTATCATTAACACAGCCAACAAAGTCGACATCGCCCTTTATCGAAGCAGTAGTGCACCGTTCCTGCATCCAGAGCGGGTTGCGAAGAAATCAAGACTAGCTCGTTTATGTCCAATTTCCAATCAAACTTTGTCTTGTTGTCGCGGATTCGGAGAAATTACAAATGATATTATGCTTGATGGCTATTTCCTCTATCGATAAGGCCGATGGACGTCTCTACCGTATCAACTAACCTTTCTTGTCAAAATAGTTCTGCAAATCTTAAACTAAAGATGATTATGTGACTATAATGCTTACACTAACATATGAACATAAATACTAATAACGTTTCATCACATCCATTTATTAAAGAAATCTAGAAAATTCAAGAAATGAATGAAATATACATGAAAAATATGACTATCTTCATTTAAAATCGATTAATTATCTTCTATCATTTCATCAAAGATCTTTGGTTATGTTAAAATATTAATAATTATGTACAATAGAAAATTGGAATCATTCTGAAAAATTCTGCCCATGTAAATTAAAATCACATCATCATTTTATTTTTCATTTGTGTAAAAGTTAATATTCCTACTTTAGTTAAAGTTATTAAAATATTTACAGATCTCCCTGGGAAATCATTCATTTCAGCATCAATCCACTTTCCTTCCTAAATTTATATGCTCTTTTAATTATTTAGCTATTAAAGTATTCAGGTCTTAGGTATTTAAATATTTATAATATCTAGGATGACGATAAATTTATTACTTAGGAAATGGTTTTCATGGATGCATCAGGAAAAAGATAAGTAGTAAGTCAATCACATCGTGTGCTCTCTTCTAGATTAATATCTACAATATCATTATATAGCTCAACTGGATATCATTCCTATCATAAATCTTACAAGTTAGATTGACTGTATAAATGTGTCTCACGAAATCTGTCATCAAGTAATTAAATAAATTCCAACACCTCACACACTGTTATTTATAAAAACACGTATAGAGTATTATTTATTAAGACTCTAACAATCATTACCTTCTGCAATTACATGTGAAAAACTTGTTATACTTGTGCATATGATTAAAATAAGTGCCATGTACTTGTTCAGCAAATAATCATCATTCTGGTAGAGATCTGGGTTAATTTTGTTTTTTAATTTCCTACTCAACTTTCCTTACAGTGAGTCATCTTGATTATTTACAGGTGCCTAAACTCAATATATAACCTATATAACGTATTTTCAATATGTTGGATATGGAATATCTAAGAACTATCACTTATCATGTAATCAAGTATAGTACTAACCCTGAATTGCGTCAACCCTCTTCACAATAAATCGTTTTCTTCTTTACCGACAAAACAATAAATATCACTTTCATTATTCTTCATATTCATTCAATATTCATATACCATTTCCATCATATCTCATTATCATATTTCTTCTTTCATTTGCCAATAACCTTCATATACACATTGACTTGATGCATAGAATTCTGTAACCATCATCTATCTACTTGATTATTCCATTTCTTCTTAATCAATTTCTGTTTCACTTCATATCATTCTCATATCCTCATATCCAACTATGAACTATATATGGCACTGTACTATCTCCATCTCACAAGATATTAACCCTTATTCACTCACAATATTAACCATTATGTCGTTACAGATCTTATAATTCACGTATGATAATTTTTTTTTTTTTTTTTTTTTTTTTTGCTAGGGGCTTTACCTAGGAGTTGGAAGGAAGCGGTCGTGGCCTTAATTAAGGTACAGCCCCAGCATTTGCCTGGTGTGAAAATGGAAAACCATCTTCAGGGCTGCCGATAGTGGGATTCGAACCTACTATCTCCCGGATGCAAGCTCACAGCCACAGTGTTTAAGAACTTAAAACGTTTTGAATGAATTATGATTTCTTCTAAGAAGAAAACCGAGGAGAGTAAAGGAACTGACCCAGGACGTATTTTAACACATTGTGTACAGGCCCCTGTAATTCTCGTAGTAGCAAGTATAACCATGGATGACAGGCCATGAGAATTCTCATGTTTGAGCACAACATTGTTATTTCATTTCTTATGATTACTTCCATTGTCAGATGGGAAAGTTTAATCTTGCAGTATTGAGTAGAAATATTGTAGATGCAAAGAGGAGACTTTTATAATATTTTCAGTTCATAATTTTGTCACTAACCTCCGTGGCTTAGGCGGCAGCGCGCCGGCCTCTCACCACTGGATTCCGTGGTTCAAATCCAGGTAACTTCATGTGAGATTTGTGCTGGACAAAGCGGAGGCGGGACAGGTTTTTCTCCGGATACTCTGGTTTTCCCTGTCATAATTCATTCCAGCAACACTCTTCAGTATCATTTCATTTCATTTGTCATTCATTAATCATTGCCCCAGAGGAGTGCGACAGGCTATCCTCGCCGCTAGATATGGGCTTCATTCATTCCATTCCTGACCCGGTTGAATGACTGGAAACAGGCTGTGGATTTTCATTTCAATTTTGTCACTGTGATGAATATAACACCGGGTTTACTTTATGTTCTCATATCTTTGCCAACATGGCGAGCTATGTTGACATTAGTTTGAATGAAGAGGAAATAATTAATGAATTAGGCTCCCTATTAGTGATGCAAAAGTAAATTTTGATATTTCACATGAATGAAGAAAGTGATTTGCAACCTTTAACATTGATAACTGCAGATAAAAATTATTGTGTTTTACATGCTGGTTCAAGTTATTCCAGTGATTCAGAAATTTTGGATATAAATATTGGAAATGTACATGGTGATGACTGCGAGGATAGTTTTCTGAAACACAATTTTCTCAGAAATCTGGAACCGTTTCAAGATAATCACGGTCTTACATATAACCCCATTTATCCTCATAGTGTTGGAGAAGTAACTGATAGATAATGCGGTCACGAACTGTTCAATCTTTTTGTTGAATAATCTAATCTTTATTGCCAACAAAATACGAATGGTTCACCAGACGCATGCGCTGTGAAGTAGGGCGCGGAAAACTAGCGCTGGATACGGTGCGACCGACGGAGGGTTAAATTATCTGAGGCCTGGATTAAATAGGATATGGCCACAGTTTAAGAAAGGCACCACATCAGCACTTGCATGCAGTTAAAATGAGCAGCAGAAAAAACATTTCAAGGCTGGCCAATGGTGTGATTTAAACCACTCCATTTTTGTTTTTGTTTCATTTCATGCTAGCTGTTTGATGATTATGATGACAATTGTTGTTGTCATTTCATGGGGCCTAACATCTAGGTCATCAGCTCTGCTAATTGTTTAATGTTACATTTACACAAGTATGGTTTCAGCAAAACTGGGATTTAAAAAGGCAAAACTGAAAAGATAACAGTTTTGGCCTTCTTTAAGACTCAGAATTTGCCTGGTGTGAAAATGAGAAACTACAGGAAACCATCTTTAGGGCTGTGGACAAAAGTGTTTGAACCCACCTCTTACTGAATGCAAGCTCACAGTTACACAACCTGTAACAAGTAACAAACTCACTAGTTAGATCAGAATCTGTCCCTTGCTAGTCCTAGTCAGTACTTCAATGTATCTGAGTACTTCTCTTGGTACAACCCTTGAGTCATCCACCCATCTGTTCATCTATCCGCATCACTGTTTCTCTACACATAAATCTAGTTATTTGCATTAATCTACCAATTATTTAACATTTGCATCTTTATTCCTTCATTGCAGGTATATTCCTTGTACAGTTCCCACTGAGCAGTGCTAATAATTAGATCATTATGAAATGAGGGGAAACATACATGGTGAAATGGGAATAGTGAAGTCCAGGTTGTGCAGGACCTTACCTTTATGCTGCTACGGCCAACTTCAATAAAGGAAAGCATTTTTAGACTAGGATAGGGATGAATAGTAGCTGTGGGATCTTCAGTAAGGAACTATCTCAGCACATGCCTGGAATGAAAGAATAAAACTCACTGAGTCAAACCTAATTTGAGTGGCTGACCCAAGGATTGCAAATGCTCTTGTAAGAACCTAATATCAGGTACACATCAGCCTCAAAAATCAGGCTAATGGCACAAGTTTTGTTGAGGATAAACTGTTGAAGAATGAAAAAAGAATAAATAGTTATTTAACAGAGAATTCAGAAATCAAATTAAAAAATCAAGATAATGGTCACTACAAAATGCTGAAAATTCTTTTCCTACTGTTGCTTCATCTTACAGACTTGGCATACAGTGTTCAACACAGCTCTGAGTGAAGTTAGTTTGACACATTGTGTTGCATGTATGTTTTGGAAAGAGCAATATTTCTGATTATATTAGGCATGTTTGAGAAATTAATAACTGATTCGACAGAAGGCAGTTCGTGTTTAGGAAAGGTTATTCCACTGAAGCTCAACTTGTAGTATTCCAGCAAGATAAAGCAGATACTGGTATCGTAGATTCCAGAGATCAAATGTACTGTATCGCAAATTACCTGTCTAAGGCACATGATAGGGTAGATCATGAGACTACTAGGAAAAATGAATGCAACTGAACTAGACAAAAGAATGACTGAATGGGTGGCTATATTTCTAGAAAATAAAACTCAGAGAATTAGAGTAGATGAAGCTTTATCTGATCTTGTAATCATAAAGAAAAGAATTCCTCAACACAGTATCATGGAACCTGATCTATGAGCTTTTTCTCAACATTGAAAAGTCAAGTAGTATTTTCAGAACCTCGCTGAGACCGTAAACTGTCCTATCCAGGGTGGTTGGAAACAACGTGAACCAAGCATATAAGCGTTAGAGCGTTGGTAATACCAATGAGTAATTTGAAAAAGTTACGTCAATATCTCGCATCGTTGTCATTTTATCAGCTGCTGAAGTTAGCCAATAAAATTGCTCTGCGGGCGAATTCAAATGGGTTTTATGAGGCAGTGTTGCTAAATCTGCACGTGGCTTGGTTAGGCTCGAGAGCCATGCCAAGAAATGAGCATCAGCCAATACTATCATAGCGTGCTTGCTACAGGGGCAAGCCCATCACCAGGGAGGTCCTTTTTCAAGTCCTTACCCCCGGAGAACTTTATTTCTTATATTGGCACTCTGAAGCTAGTCATAAGCCATGTCAGATTTAGCAACACCACCTCGCAAAGCCCATCTGAAGTCACAGCCGAAACAATCTGATTGGCCAACTTCAGAAGGTGATAAAATGACAAGGGTGCGAGATATCTAATTACTTTTTTTCCAATTATTTATCTGTATGGCCAACCCTCTAATGCTCACATATCCAGTTCACGTTGTTTCCGACCACCCTGTATAAATTATATGAGTAAAGAACTGGGATCAGAGATAAGACTTTTGCAGATGATGTTATTCTGTGTAGAGTAATAAATAAGTTACAAGTTTGTAAGCAAATGCAAAAAGACCTCGACAATGGAGTGAGATGGACAGCTTGCAATGGTATGATGACAAACAGGGTTAAAAGTCAGTTGTGAGTTTTACTAATAGGAAAAGTCCTCTTAGTTTTAATTACTGCGTTAATGGGGTGAAAGTTCCTCATGGGGATCATTCTAAGTACCTAGGTGTTAATATAAGGAAAGATCTTCATTGGGGTAATCACATAAGTGCATGGTAAAGAGGGTATACAGGGGTTGTAGTAAGGATGTAAAGAAGAGGGCATATAATCTCTGGTAAGCCCCAGCTAGAGCATGGTTCCATTGTATGGGACCCTTCCCAGGATTACTTGATTCGAAAACTAGAAAAAATTCAAAGAAAAGCACTCGATTTGTTCTGGGAGATTTCTGGGAGATTTTTGACGAAAGAGTAGCATTACAAAAATGTTGCAAAGTTTTGGGCTGGGAAGACTTAGGAGAAGGGAGATGAGCTGCTCAATTACGTGATATGTTCCAAACTGTCAGTGGAGAGAGGGCATGGAATGACATTAATCGACGAATATGTTTGAATGATGTTTTTAAAAGTAGGAATGATCACTTTATGAAGTAAAAGTTGGAATTCAAGAGGGCAAACTGGGACAAATATTCATTTGTAAGAAGAGAAGTTAGAGATTGGAATAATTTACCAAAGGAGATGTTAAATAAATTTCTCAATTCTTTGCAATTACATTATTTAAGAAAAAACTAGGTAAACAACAGGTACGGAATCTGCTGCCTGGGCGACTGCCCTAAATACAGATCAGTGGAGACTGACTGACTGATTGATTGATTGATTGATTGATTGATTGATTGATTGACTGACTGACTGATTGATTGAAGCTTATGTGAAGCTCCATCATCTGAGTGGCTGTGGTGTGAATAATTGTAACTCACCCAATCGTGTCACTTGACGAGCTAAACTCGCACCAAGTTGTTTTGGCATAAGAATCATTTGGCGAGTTCAGCTTGCAGCGCTACATTGCTCAATATAAACTGACGCAGTTCACATTCTAACCCAAGGATGTCTTCTGAATGCATTCTGAAGTGAACTGTAGACTTTGGAAATTTTCCAACCTAGCTTACACCCCACGAGTCTTATTCATATTCTTTCATGGCCTCAGTTGCTATCATACACTGAAAAGGTAGAGCTGTACAAAAGAAGAAAAAGAAGAAGAAGATGATGATAATAATAATAATAATAATAATAATAATAATAATAATAATAATAATAATAATAATAATAACAACAACAACAATAATAATAATAATAATCATCATCATCAAAATCGACTTTCAACCTATTAGGTCATGCTACGTACATGTACAGGGTGGGCGAGAAGTTCCTGTACCCCTGTAACTGGTTAGTATCAAATGTTATTTAGGTTATGTTACTTATGCAGGTTGGTAGCTATATTACAGTATTTCTTAATTGTTGGAATCAAGTGTTGGAATGTACGGCATATTGTCGCAGTCAAGTGTTAGTGTGAAGCTATGACAGATGTGAGTGGTAAGAGTTATGCCATTCAGGAGCAGTCAGTGGCAAGTGTGTGGATGCACGAATGACAACACACGGGGCACACAATGAGACGGATGAGAGCATTCCAGGAAAGGTTTACTAAGGCTGCACCGCAAAAAACAACACTTATCGATTGGAACAGACATGCTTTTGCCTCTGGTATTGTTAAAGGCAGGCCGCGGAGTGGAAAAAAGGAGATATGAGAAGAAACATGTGCTTCGAGTGAACAATCTCCTATGAAGTCGATGCACAAACATGCTTCGGAACTCGCTTTACTGAGAAAAACAATGCAAGATTACATTAAAACAGACCTTAAGTTCAGACCTTTTCAACCAAAGTTCGTAAACGAGTTTCGGATAGAGGCCAGAATGAGCGTGTTCTAGCATGCCGTGCTTTGTTAACTACAAACGAAGAACTGTGCATTGCTGTTGAGGATGCATTTCGCACTATAGGCCTAACACCGGACATGCTCAGAAATATGTCAAGAACATGGAGATGTATAGAACTGTGTTTACAGCATGATGGGGAACATACAGATATATTAGACACTTAATACGTAAATAACATAACCTAAATAACATTTGATACTAAACAGTTGGTTATGGGGACTTCCCACCCACCCTGTAGTGCATAACACAACCTAATAAGTTGAAAGTCGATTTTGATTACAATGCAGTCGTGAAAATTCAATATTCAATAATTATTATTGTTCTCGTATCAGAAACATACATGTTGTACACAGTTATAATTACTATATTACATTTGCCCAAAACTTGGCCATTTCCAATACACTTTTTGATGCTTGATATAGTTCATCTTCTGTGCAAGAGGCTGGACATAGTCGACAATGGAGCATATGTTGGACGGTCTGGTCTTCTCCGCAGTCACATTGGATTTTTTTCTTGATCTATGTAGTCCCATCTTGCCAAATTAACCTTGGATCTGCCAACTCCAGATCTCAGTCTATTCAGGGACTTCCAGGTCATCCATTCTTCGTCGTAGCCAGGAGGTAGAGTTTCAGAAAATCTTATCCAGCCAGGAGGAATGTAGGATGTAGCCCTCCATTTGCAACCTGGCTTTTTCAGTAGTGGTTCTAAATTCCTTCGAGGTTCTGAGAAAACTCTTCCTTGACTTTAAATGTTTCAGATGCGGTTCCTGCCCATATAGAGGATGGGTCCTTTCCTGTTCCACTGTCTTTCTTTCCTTGTTCACAGCTATTTCTCTTCGAACAGAAGGAGGTGCTATTCCTGCAAGGTGGTAGAGCCATTCAACTGGAGTGAATTTCAAACAATCTGTTATAATTCTGCAAGTTTCATTGAGAGCTATATCCACCTGTTTGGCATATGTTGAATTATACCAAACAGGACACGCATACTCTGCCGCAGAATAGCATAGTGCCATTGCAGAAGTTCGGATGGTTTCAGGTTGGCTACCCCACTGTGATAGTGGTGGTCATTTCTGCTGTTTTAGGAAAATGCCAACGAACTGTTTGTTTGTTAAAAACAACTGTTTTCCCAAACAGTTTGAATACAACAGGTCATTCGTTCATAACGAGACTGTGAAAGACGAGTGAGTCACATGCACAAGGGGGCTGCGAGATAGGAAATAAGATCTTTCACCACCTTTCAATCTAACTTGTTTCGTAATGTCTAGGCAGACAGCACAAGCTGAAGGCTGATGAAATACCTGTATGAATAGGCTATCAACTGACATTAGCGTTTTGTGATCGCGGCGGTCTGCTCATCGATACGGTTCCACACACCCGGAGTTTTTGTTAACCCGTTTGTTATTTTATTAGTGAAGTATCTATAGCAGTATTATTACACAGTATCTATGTTCATCATATACCATTATAAGATTATTGTTCAACGAGAACTACTGTAAAAAAATAGAAGTTACAGAATGTTGTACATAAGAGAGATAAATACACACACACAAAAACGAGAGTATTAATAAGATGCACAATATTAGGAAAACACTTAAAAATTATTCATATTTACATTTAAGGAACATTAATGTTTCGACCTCTTTTTGTGAGAGCTTTGCATTAATTACCAATCCAATTTGGGAAAGTAGGTCTTCAATATGGCACTGATGTGATCACTATGCTACACTTTGTCATTCTGTTCACATGATACCCGTTATGAAAAATACTCAAGCACTAACTCTTCGTATTTACATTGAGGAACTTTAACATTTCTACCTTTCTTGATGACAGCCTTGTTCTCCTTTCATTAACGATCAGTCCAGTTCGGGAAAAAATGTCTTTCACAGGGCACTGAAGTGGCCACTATGTTACACTTTGTTATGAATATTTGTGCTAAATTGGGATACACATGTTGGTGATTTTTCCACCAATCTAAGAGGCAATTAGGTTCCCCTGCTTCATTTACACGAGGTAAAATGTCATCTTTCAAATACAAATCCAGCTCCTTGTTGGCTCGTGACACAGGGCTGGTTTGAGGACGCTTATCTCCAATAATGTCGTTGAAAATGCTCCAAGCGCTTAATGGACAAGAGGGCTGAAATGCACCAGTTGTAGATGGAAGTGAGGAGGACGGAATGTCAATATTCTGCTTTTCGCTGGTCTGGGCGTTTCTCTCTATTAGGTCCACTACTAAATTACGCACCTCTTTTTGACGTTATCTAGTGCCGCTGGGTCGTGAAAAACATGGTCTTTATAGCGTGGATCTAACAAAGTGCATAAGGCGAAGGTGCTGTTGTGTTCAACGTTCTTGAACCTTTCTCCTAACCCTTTAATAAGGCTTGCAATTACGGCCCTCACTCCTTCTGTGAACTCGGCTGATTGCCCGAGTTTTTCGCAAATACCTTTTAGGCACCTGACGACCACAATCACAGAACTTCCAGTCATATATGCTTCTCCACTCAGAGAATTAGTCCTTTCTTCAAACGGAGCTACCACATTGCAAAGTTGACGACAAGCTTGCCACTCTTCGCCAGTTATTACGGGCAGATGTTTATCTAGCAGAGCAATAGTGGCCCTGATAGCTTCTTCGAGTTCTACAAATCGACGCAACATATAAAAAGTTGAATTCTAGCGTGTAGTGACGTCCTGGGAAAGGCGTTTAGGCACTGTACGTCCACTTGATATCTGGTACTTCAGTAGTTTTTCGCTTGATAGTGAACTTCTCCTGAAGTAGCTGACAACCTTTTTGATTTTCTCAACGGTGACTTGCATTTCCTGAAGAGAACCCTAGCCAATCAAATTTAATTTATGAGCAAAACAGCCATAGTGTTCCCACTTCAGAATTTCCTCAAGCGCGTTTGTTATATTACTAGCGTTATCAGAAATTGAAAAATTCACTTTGCCATGCAGCTTCCGATCGGATAGTATGCACTTAATTTCGTTTGCCAACGCAACAGACGTATGGCTTCCAGAAAAACTAGAACAATTCAGTAAAACCGTCTTGAAGGAAAACTCATTTGTAACGTAATGCGCTGTTACAGCAATGTAACTCTCTGAAACTAACGATGTCCACGAATCGGTTGTTATGCACACACTCACTGCTTCATTTGTCACTGCCCCTCTTATTAAAGAAAACTGTTGATAGAGTGCTTGAATCATTACATTTGAAATAGTCTTTCTACCAGGTAATTCATAGCCAGGGATCCACTTCATAAGTTTAGAAAACCCTCTATCATCAACAATACCAAAGGGCTGATAATCTAAAATCAAGTAAGTCACGAACAATTAATTTCTTTTGGGCAGATGAAACATTTTTAGTGGTGTAAGACCTAATTAATCTTTGTCTTTTAGGCGCAACACATGAATCAGCAATCGAGGCTTCGCTATCAGGCTTGCTATTGCTAATATTAGGTTCCTCTCTATCCTCTGTAGGTCTACTTGGTCGTTTTTTCACTGAAGGTATTTCCTTAACACTATGACACGTTAGGTCAGTATATATTGCTACATGTTTTCTTTGCAAATGTCCTTTCAAATTTGTAATAGTTGACTTGTAAGAAATACGTTGCTTGCAGATAGTGCGAAGTGCCTTATCATTGTCACTTTTCGTTAAATAATTCCACACCGTTCTGTTTTAAAACTGGTATGAGAACACCGGTACATCACCCGGCAACAGCCCGCAACCAGCAATAAGCAAAAACATTGAAGAACTGTTCGGCTAAAAACTGCATTTCCAAACAGCTCTTGGCTCGCTGCCAACTAAATATGAGAGACATAGTCTATTTGACAGCGAGGGAATGGGAGTGGTTAAGTACTGAAACGGGAACGCCCTACGAGCATTCACGTTTCATTCTTTTATTAAGAGAAGCTCGCTAACACCCGGCCGTAAGCATTTAAAACTTGCGCCGAGCGCACAGGCATAGTGGGAACTGCAAGCAAGCTCGCAATGTTCTAGAACACCGGCCAAGGACAAGCGACGTCACGCAGAAGGTTCTTTCGTGTTCCATAGCATTGCTGCATGAACGAAATGTAATATCAATATTTCAATAACGTCACCTTGCAGGCAGGAATAATGAACGCTGCTAGCCGAAATTTCGTGTCAATCGGTGTAAGGATGGCCAAGATATAAAATTTTCTTGGGGCCCACATGTGTAGCCACGCCCACCGGCCTTCGGCAATATAAGCGAGTCGCCAGCCTGGGGTAAAGCAGAGAGTGTGCGGTATGCAGCTGCAGTGTGCCGTAGGCAGAGAGTGAGGGGAGTCGGCAATAAGCCGTGAGTTCAGTGTGTGTGTGCAAGTAAGCACGTCGCGACATAATTCGTCACTCGGTCCGGCTGTATACTTGAGTTCAGAAACGTTAGTGTTAAAAGCTTTCTCCGTAGCCTTGATTTCATTTAAAGACTGTGTGAAAACAGCGATGGTGTTTCTAGCATAAACTGTGCCAGCCTTGATTTCATTTAAAGACTGTGTTTCTCGCATAAACTGTGGCAGCCTTGGTTTCATTTAAAGACTGTGTTTCTCGCATAAACTGTGCCAGCCTTGATTTCATTTAAAGACTGTGTTTCTCGCATAAACTGTGCCAGCCTTGGTTTCATTTAAAGACTGTATTTCTCGCATAAACTGTGCCAGCCTTGATTTCATTTAAAGACTGTGTTTCTAGCATAAACTGTGCCAGCCTTGATTTCATTTAAAGACTGTGTTTCTAGCATGAACTGTGCCAGCCTTGATTTCATTTAAAGACTGTGTTTCTAGCATGAACTGTGCCAGCCTTGACTTCATTTAAAGACTGTGTTTCTAGCATAAACTGTGCCAGCCTTGATTTCATTTAAAGACTGTGTGAAAACGGCGATAGTGTTTCTAGCCAACCCTGATTTCATTTAAAGACAGTGTGAAAACAGCGATAGTGTTTCTAGCCAACCTTGATTTCATTTAAAGACTGTGTGAAAACAACGATAGTGTTTCTAGCCAACCTTGATTTCATTTAAAGACTGTGTGAAAACAGCGATAGTGTTTCTAGAATAGACTGTGCCAGCCTGCATTTCATTTAAAGACTGTGTTTATCCATTTTCGGAACTGTGTTCGTAATAAAACTGTGCCGACCTTCATTTCATTTAAAGACTGTGTCTATCCGTTGAACTGTGTTCGTAATAAACTGTGCCAACATTCCCTCTTAAAGACAGTGGAATGCAGTATCGTGATTTCTTTCCGAGGAACCATGCCAATTCCCATCGTAACCTGTTCAGAATCACGTATGATCTTAAGTGCCAGTGATAATCTTCTGAACATTACGACGTGACAGAACTTGGACTGTCGTTTATTTCAACAAGTGTGTGAATATTATGCTCATGGAGTACAGTGCAGAGACTGTACCCGGTGAATTTAATTTTCTTTATGAAGTGCTTAATCACTGCACCTCGGAAGGTCCTAGATTGTTTTCGTTTGTTTATTATTCCAAATACGATAATTCCTTCCATCTTATCCTCGTGGAACTGTGACTCTAACTTTATCCTTGCTGCTAAAGTGCGTTCAACATCATTGACTGTGGGAACTATTTCGGCGTGCTTCGCCTTAGAGAGGTGTCACACCAGTGTCCCATGACGTCCGATGTGGAAGCTCCACATTTCCTTGTTCCTGCCTCAGGTTCGAGTCATCAACACTAATACAGAGAAAACACCAACGACGGAAGACAACGCCGACGCCGACCGCAAGACGACGCAGCCGCTGCAGGAAGACGTCCCCTCCACGCCTTCAGGGACAACTCCACGATTCAGCTGTAAAAGGTGACATAATTCTTTGCATATCTATTGAATAAACTGAAGGATCCACTTAATCATGAAAATTTTTTTTTCACTACCCTTCTCTCTCTCACTCTCTTAGCATGGGCCGTACACGCCTTGTCGTTCCTCATGCTCTCCGATAAACTGAAGTACGGGCGTTCCTGTTTCAGTACCGAACAATGCCGATTTCAGGGCGAATAGCTCCGAACGCGTGGGTAGGTTCAAGGTTACATTACTGCAGTGCCTACTCACTAGCGAACAGCGAAAGACAAACTGTGGACTGTATTGAAGGAAAAACTGTTTGGTGGAACTTTTAAAAACAGTTCGTTCATTTTCCACCCGAAAACTGTTTTCTCCAAACAGTTGGGGATTTTTCTGTCCATCACTACACTGTGATCCAGCCAGTTTCCGTAAAAGATTGTTCCTGGTGGAGACTTTCGATTTGCAGTTCATGCAGTGCTTCTTGAAAGTAAGAGATCTATCAAGTGTCACTCCTAAATATTTTGGAGACTCGCAATGTTCCAGTTCGACCCCTGACCATACTATCTTTAATTTTCAACAATAATAATAATGATGATAATAATAATAATAATAATAATAATAATAATAATAATAATAATAATAATAGTAATAATAATAATTTTACGTTCCCCTAGCTACTTTTACAGTTTTCGGATATGTCCAGGTGCCAGAAGTTTGTTCCGCGGGAGTTCTTTTACGTCCCAGTAAATCTCCTGAAATGGGGCTGATATATTTCAGAACCTTCAAATACCACCGGACTTAGCCAGGATCGAACCTGCCAACTTAGGCTCAAAAAGCCAGCGCCTTTACAGTCTAAGCTACTCAGCCTGGCTTACACAACAGAAATCTCCTTTTTTAAAAAAGGTGCTTTGGATTGATTCTGAAGACAATGATTTTAGTGATTACAAAAATAAGTGTGTGAAGACAATTCCGGTGATACTGATAGTAAGATTACGGGAGAGAAAAGTGATGTGAACAATTACGATTTGTCTGGCCCTTCAAAGGAAGTTAGGGTGCAAAGGAAATGCAGTGACTGGAACTGGACAAAAACTGACAGAGACCCCATTATTTACACATTAACTGAGTACAGAGGAGTTAGTTGAGACTTACTGGACAAGTCTGAGATGCAACCACCAACGGAACTTTCAATTTATCTGAAATATACCGAACACTCATTTGACAAAATTTGTGACAAAACTAATACAACATAATGACAAAATAACAGAACAATCATGATAGAAAGAAGTTAAACACTAGTGTATTCACGCCAAGAGAAAATAAAAAGACTCACGAAGATGTGTGTTTGTTTGCCAGAGTAGAGGCGAAAGAAGTGAAAGTTCTCAGAAGTATAAAATGTGTGGTGTTGCTCTTCATTTAAGTGTGGTGTTGCTCTTCAATTACAAGAATGTTTTGAAGTCTACCATACCAAGCATTCATATCGAGGCAACGTAACAGACCAGTTCATGTTCTTGTTATTTTACTTACAAAATTTCAGGGTGAAAGAGAAATTGGTCAATTTTTAATTTCTTTATATGTTAACATGCTTCCAACCTCTTTGCTACGCCATGTAATTATTTCTAAGTTAGCTCACAAGATACTTAAATCTGGATTATTTGAGATAAATGAGAAAGGCAAACTATTAGGACAACCAAGTGGAATTCAAACTCACTTTTCTTCTGTTATCCAGCCATGTCATGTTCCCTATTATGGGACATTTATACGGGGTGGGTCCACTCTTTGCCTTTATGATGTCTTTAACTCATCTGGGGACACTTTCAAGACGTGTGTGAATATCTGTGAAGGAATGGCAGCCCATTCTTCCACAAGAGCCGAAACCAGAGAAGATGATGTTGGATGCAGGGGTCTGGAGTAAAGTCTATGTTCTAACTCATCCCAAAGGTGTTTCATTGGGTACAGATTGAGACTCTCAGCAGGCCAGCCCATTTCAGGAATGTTATTGTCTACAAACCATTGCCTCACAGATGCAGCTTTATGACAGGGTGATTGTCATGCTTATACAATCAATCATTGTCCCCAAATTAGTCCTCTACTGTTCGCAGTACACAATAGTTTAAAATGTGTTCACATCCTTCTGCATTTAGAGTTTTCTTAAGTGCAATAAGGGGACCACACCCTAACCACAAAAAAACACTGCTATACAATAACTCCACCTCCTCCATACTTCACTGTTAGCACCACACATGATTGTAGGTAATGTTCTCCAGGCATTCGTCAAACCGAAACCCTTCCAATCAGATTGCCACAGGGTATAGCAAGGTTCGTCACTCCAAATCACTAGTTTCCAGTCATCCACCGTCCAGTGATGTCACTCTTTACACCATCCCAAGCGTCACTTAGCAGTGACTACAGAAATGTTTGGCTTATGAGCAGCAGCTCAACGATTGTACCCCATTCATTTTAAATCCCGACACATGGTCATTGTGCTGGTTAGACTGCTGGTAGCACTTTGGAACTCACGAGTGATTCCTTCCACTGATTTCTTGCAATTTTTTACACCACCCTCCGCAATGCTAGACAGTCCCTGTTTGTCATTAAATACGGTCTGCCTCGTTTTGGTTTAGCTGCGGTTGTTCCTTCACATTTTCACTTCACAATCACATCACCAACAGTCAAGTAAGGCAGCTTTACAAGGGTTGAAATGTCCACGTTCGAAGTCACCAAGCTCTCCAACCGATCAATTCTGCTGCTACCGCTTCTCTACTGTCAACACAATACTCTCCGCCTCCTTTTATACTGGCGGGTCCACCTGTCGTAACGTCTAGGGTTCAATTCCGCATTACATAGGGGTGCCTGGATACTTTTGGTCAGGTAGTGTACATACATTACATACATACATACATACATACATACATACATACACACCAGTACATCAATATAGACTTATGACTTTCAGCATTCAGTCTGACAGCCTGCGTGAATTAACTAAGCAACTCCACAATCTTCTATTTCCAACTAGCTCTGTAGCCTCATTCAGTTCCACACCTCTTACCACTATATCATTAACACACGAGAGGTCGCACCCGTTTTAGAACAAGACAGGTCGCGCGAAGGCAAATTGCTCATGCTTCATATTTTAATGAGCTGCTATTTTCCTTTGGCGGTGAATGCTCTGATAAAAATATTAATATGTACCCTGTGTAACTGCCTTTCGACTAGTACTAACATAATTACCCAATAATAATATTTTCTCAATGTAAAAAAATTAATTTTGTCGCAAAATCTGGTAAGGTTACGAGAGTTTTTAAAGAGCGCGAGAGGTCACGCGTGAGCAAATTGCCGCAACGTTTCCATTTGTACATTTCAATGAATGATTTGGTCACAATTCAAGATAAAACTACAGCACCACACTTCACTGAAAACCACCATAAACCTCATTAACTTTACTTAAGAAACTTTCTTGGAAATGCAGTCATGTATGCACTACGCGAGGGGTCGCATGAAGGCAATATGCCGCGGCAGATGCGAGAGTGAAAGAAAACTCAAACTACTCTGGAACGCAGCAGGCAATTCACTGACGATAATCAACGTCAGGCAAGAGAGAGAGAGGGGAGGGATGAAACGAGAGCCCTAAGCCCTACAGTGGCTAGCAACGAAATTATTATATATTTAAAAGTGCGGCAAATTGCCGCGGGTGCGACCACTCGCGTGTTAAACACTGAGTAAACTTATCGTCTTGGTTTCCTTCTATTTCACTTAGCCTCCATTGTTCTCTTACATAACCCATCCTCTTCGATTTGTGTCACATTACCCCCACCACAGCTGCAGATTTATGCAATCAACTTCATCCATCAAGTTTATTCCTGTCTTAGCCTTTACCTCCTAATACCAAGTACCTACCCTCCTGCCATTATTCCCACCTTTTTCTTCCAGCAAACATTCACACTGCTTTCATGTGCATTAGTTCTAACTTATAATTATGAACCGGCTATCCTGAGTCAATCCAGCTTTCACAACAGTATAGTCGGTCAGAAACTAGACCGATGTCAAGAGTCTTGTCCGAGGAATCACATCCTTCGAACAAAATAGAGTTGAACGCAACTGCGAGCTCTCTCCATTAGTTTTGCTGCATCTTGATTCAATTTCCCTTAGTATATATACTACTACACTGCGAGAATACACATCCTACATACTAATCAATCAATCAATCAATCAATCAATCTGATCTGCATTTAGGGCAGTCACCCAGGTGGCAGATTCCCTATCTGCTGTTTTCCTAGCCTTTCAAAGAAATTGGAAATTTATTGAGCATCTCCCTTGGTAATTTATTCCAATCCCTAACTCCCCTTCCTATAAATGAATATTTGCCCCAATTTGTCCTCTTGAATTCCAACTTTATCTTCATATTGTGATCTTTCCTACTTTTAAAGACACCACTCACAAACTTGTGTGTCTTCTAATGTCATTCCACGCCATCTCTCCGCTGACAGTTCAGAACATTCCACTTACATTATATGTAATAAATCTCACTGTAGACCGTATCAGATTTTAAACATTAAAATAAGAACAATAATATACACCCCCTTTCCAATACTTATCAGTCCTTATATTTAGGATACAAACATTACAACTGGTGTTATAAGTTGGGACATGTTTCGCTTAACTGCCGTAAGCATCCTCAGCCAAAATAAACCTTAGACTAAAGTTTGGTCAGGACCCTGAACCTAGTGACCTTAAAGTATATGGTTCCCTAGGATCTGACGTTTACATTAGAGACAATCAATAGCCTTAAAACTAGTGTGAAAACTTCTAACAATGTTCAACATAACTAAGAGTAAAAACACTACAATCGTATTGACGGAGGTTAAAACATAAAACACAACATAGAGTTGATAGTGAAGTAAATGAAATCATACACGATATCATATTGCTATCAGTCAATCAATAAAAATGTTTATACATAAACACTGATATTATTATTATTATTATTATTATTATTATTATTATTATTATTCAAATGCCATATCCGGTCCTCCAGAACTTATGACTAGTGCCTGACAATGTGCAGCCACTCGGAGCAACTCGGCTGAGTTTGGTCCGTTGCCTACAAAATACAATATGGCCGTCAGATAAGCAGCAAGATTAATACTGTAGTTAAATAAATTTTATCAGTTCCACCTTTTCAATACAAAGTTTTGCAATGTGTTTACACTACAAGTTAATTTAATTCGGTACTAGTTTCGACCTAAGGTCAAAGTCATCATCAGCCATAACACAAATTATACAACATATCAAATGGTCCAAAAACATTGTACAAATACAATAACAATAAAATGAACATGTGAGAGTTAAAATTAGACAGATTTTGAATACTGTACTGTAGCATTACAAAGTTAAAACTGAAGATCAAAGGGTGTTCACAATGATATTAAAAATTAAATTCCACACACAATACAATAAAATAAGGCACTTGGATGCCGCTAATGAATGTTTCTAGTTAACTGTTCTTGTTGCTGAAGAAGATTCTTAAAATCTGTCGCATACCATTACAAAGTTCTCGTAGATGACGTTGTGTGGTAGCGATGACATTTCATAATGTTCTTGATGATAAAACAAGGTACATTGATGCCGTTAAAAAGCTTGCAGTTGATGTTCTTAATGCTTAGGGTGAATGTTGCGCATGTAGGTTAAATTAATTCTAAGATGTAGGTGGTAACGATTTGCAGTTCAATGCAGAATGAGAAGTTGACCTAATAAACAATAATACATACATACATTATCATTATAGACTGTTATGCCTTTCAGCGTTCAGTCTGGAAGCCTCTGAGAATTTACTAAATGTCGCCACAATCCTCGATTTACAACTAGTGTTGTGGCCTCATTTAGTTCTATACCTCTTATCTTTAAATCGTTAGAAACAGAGTCTAACCATCGTCGTCTTGGTCTCCCTCTACTTCTCTTACCCTCCATAACAGAGTCCATTATTCTCCTAGGTAACCTATCCTCCTCCATTCGCCTCACATGACCCCACCACCGAAGCCGGTTTATGCGTACAGCTTCATCCATTGAGTTCATTCCTAAATTAGCCTTTATCTCCTCATTCCGAGTTCCCTCTTGCCATTGTTCCCACCTGCTCGTACCAACAATCATTCTTGCTACTTTCATGTCTGTTACTTCTAACTTATGAATAAGATATCCCGAGTCCACCCAGCTTTCGCTCCCGTAAAGCAAAGTTGGTCTGAAAACAGCCCGATGTAAAGGTATTTTTGTCTGGGAGCTTACTTCCTTCTTACAGAATACTGCTGATCGTAACTGCGAGCTCACTGCATTAGCTTTACTACACCTTGATTCAATCTCACTCACTATATTACCATCCTGGGAAAACACACAACCTAAATACTTGAAATTATCGACCTGTTCTAGCTTTGTATCACCAATCTGACATTCAATTCTGTTGGATTTCTTACCTACTGACATCAATTTAGTCTTCGAGAGGCTAATTTTCATACCATACTCATTGCACCTATTTTCAAGTTCCAAGATGTTAGACTGCAGGCTTTCGGCACAGTCTGCCATTAAGATCAAGTCGTCAGCATAGGCCAGGCTGTTTACTACATTTCCACCTAACTGAATCCCTCCCTGCCATTTTATACCTTTCAGCATATGATCCATGTAAACTACAAACAGCAAAGGTGAAAGATTACAGCCTTGTCTAACTCCTGTAAGTACCCTGAACCAAGAACTCATTCTACCATCAATTCTCACTGAAGCCCAATTGTCAACATAAATGCCTTTGATTGATTTTAATAATCTACCTTTAATTCCATAGTCCCCCAGTATAGCGAACATCTTTTCCCTCGGTACCCTGTCATATGCTTTCTCTAGATCTACGAAACATAAACACAACTGCCTATTCCTCTCGTAGCATTTTTCAATTACCTGGCGCATACTGAAAATCTGATCCTGACAGCCTCTCTGTGGTCTGAAACCACACTGGTTTTCATCCAACTTTCTTTCAACGACTGATCGCACCCTCCCTTCCAAGATGCCTGTGAATACTTTGCCTGGTATACTAATCAATGAGATACCTCGATAGTTGTTACAATCCTTCCTGTTCCCTTGCTTATAGATAGGTGCAATTACTGCTTTTGTCCAATCTGAAGGTACCTTACCAATACTCCACGCTAATTTGACTACTCTATGAAGCCATTTCATCCCTGCCTTCCCACTATAAACAATAATAAAAGACAAAATTAGTACGAGGACTACTGAAGAAGAAAAAAAACCCATGGCTGAAGAGCCCCGAAGGGCCATGGCCTACCAAGTGACCGCTGCTCAACCCGAAGGTCCGCAGATTACGAGGTGTCGTGTGGTCAGCACAAAAAATCCTCTCGGCCATTATTCTTGGCTTTCTAGACCGGGGCCACCATCTCACCATCAGACAGCTCCTCAACTGTAATCATGTAGACTCAGTGGACCTCGAACCTGCCCTCAGGTACAGGTAAAAATCCCTGACCTGGCCGGGAATCGAACCTGGGGCCTCCGGGTAAGAGGCAGGCACGCTACCCCTACACCGCGGGGCCGGCACCTTAGGTCGATAAAATTTATTTAACTATTAATGTAATCACAGTTCAATATGGACCAATTAACATGAAGTTTATATCCCATAAAGATAAGAAGCTGACACTACTCGGCAAGCCAATTCTTTGACAATCACTCATGAGGTTCACACTTAAGCTCCCTATTTCCTCAAATTTCAAATGCACACATTTCATAGAAATTTAGTATTTTAATCTTAAATCCCCTCATAGCTCACACCGATGTTTATAAATCTTAATTTCTACACTACCTTTTAAATTAAACATGCAACTCCAGTATGCCAAGGTTTTTGAAAGAAGGTAAATAAATAGTTGCCACATTAAGGTGGCATATGTTTCTTAAATAGAAATTAAGTCGCTTTTTTGTCCGGCCCCGCGGTGTAGGTTGCAACGCGTCCGCCTGTCAACTGGCAGCCCCAGGTTCGATTCCCGGCCAGGTCAGGGGTTTTTAATTGTAATGATTAATTCCCCTGGCCTGGGGACTGGGTATTTGTGTCGTCCTTAACATTCCCTTCCTCACATTCAACACATTACACTTCCGCCATTACATATTACACGCAGTTTCCTCACATATGGTGCCAGTAGGGGCAAAAGATCTACATAGGTTGACGACTCAACAAATAGCATTTTATTATTTTTTTTAAGTCTCAGCCGCTTGCTTACCACTTCTAGCCCTTTCTTTTCCCATTGTCGCCATAAGAATTGTGTCGGTGTGACGTAAAAAGTCTTGTGAAAACTTGAAAACCATATTCTTCAACTGCTTCAAAGTAGTTTGTTAGCCAGCTTGACTTCAATGCCCAGTGCATCTCTGTCGACATCTGTCAGGCGGCGATAAATAACCTGTTCCTCTAAGGTGACTAATGGCTTCAGACGGGTGAGTTTCCTTAGGTGGGGTGACAGTCCCCTCAGTGTAGGAAATGACGATGGAACCTGTCGAATAGCATCTGACCCCAGATTAGGGACGGCTACGAAAGGTATATGTACTCCATTTTTGGAACAGCCTGATCCCTTGCTGGCAGTAGCTCTAAATTGCCTTTGGTAGTTGCGACACCATCATAATAAAAGCCTAACATAAATTTTAAAAATGTTGTATGGCTTTTCGTGCCGGGATATCCCAGGACGGGTTCGGCTCGCCAGATGCAGGTCTTTCTATTTGACACCCGTAGGCGACCTGCGCGTCGTGATGAGGATGAAATGATGATGAAGACAACACATACACCCAGCCCCCTTGCCATTGGAATTAACCAATTAAGGTTAAAATCCCCGACCCGGCTGGGAATCGAACCCGGGACCCTATGAACCGAAGGCCAGTAAGCTGACCGTTCAGCCAACGAGTCGGACACATAAATAAAAACGGTAGTTTTAAATCAGCCTTGGAAAAAGGCTAGGGCATTACCTGGAAGCTAGTTGTTTTACGTCGCACTGACACAGATAGGTCTTATGGCGACGATGGGATAGGAAAGGGCTAGGAGTGGGAAGGAAGCGGCCGTGGCCTTAATTAAGGTACAGCCCCAGCATTTGCCTGGTGTGAAAATGGGAAACGACGGAAAACCATCTTCAGGGCTGCCAACAGTGGGGTTCGAACCTACTATCTCCCGAATACTGGATACTGGCCGCACCTAAGCGACTGCAGCTATCGAGCTCGGTTTACCTGGAAGCAACACACAGTTCTTATGCTGGGGGAACTGCGAGAAGTGGGCAATCAATACAAAAAATTATGAAGCCAACAATAATCAACATCATGTGTCACTGAATGGAAGGTCTTATGGCGATGACTGGATAGGAAAGAGCTACAAGTGGGAAGGAATTGACCATGGCCTTGATTAAGACACAGCCCCTGCATTTGCTAGCGTGAAAATGGGAAATCATGGAAAACCATCTTCAGTGCTGCCGACAGTGAGGTTCGAACTCATTACTTCCCGAATGCAAGCTGATAGCTACGTGACCAGAACCGCACAGACACAGGTGCAGATGAAGTGAATGCAGACATGATAAAGGCAGCAGGCATCCAGGGTATACAATAGCTGCACAGAGTACTAAATGCCATATGGACAGACAATAAAATACTGCAGATTGGAGCAAGGGCATTATAATTCCCCTGTTTAAGAAAGGCAGCAGATGGAAACCCACCAAATATAGAAGAATAAGACTGCTGTCTAATAGGCTAAAAATTCTACAGAAGATCATAGAAGGGAGATTGAGAACCATCATTGAACCACAGTTAGAGAAGGAGCAATAGGGATTCAGAAGTAACAGATCAACAATAGATCTCATTTTTAGCACCCGCATGCTGATGGAAAAGTAGTGGGAGAAAGGCAAGGACCTGGTCATTGTATTCCTGGATATAGAAAAGGCCTATGATAGTGTTATAAGAGATAAGATCTGGGAGTGCCTGAGGAAAAGAAATGTGTCTGAAGGATTGGTAGGGAAAATTCAGGTGTTGTACAAAGACTGTACTAGCTGTGTACAAATTGGGGAAGGTCGATTATTATAGTTTGAGACCAAGAGTGGAGTTCAACAAGGAAGTGCACTGTCCCCACTACTGATCATCACTGTTACGGACAATACAATGAAGAACGTCAAGGAAAAGTTAGGTGAACTGAATACAGTGGCCTTTGCTGATGATATCATGATTTGGGATGAAACAGAAGAGGAAGTACAGACCAGACTCAATGTATGGAAATCCCAGTTCCAGAAATATAACCTCAACATCAGCGAGACCAAGACAGTGGTGATGGCCGTCGACAGAAAAGGTCATCCAGCAAGTGTAAAACTAGGAGACAACCAGCTAGAATGTGTGGATAGTTTTCCTTACCTTGGAAGTGTAATCTCCAGTGATAATTTGGTCCGAAAGGAAATTACAAACAGAGTGCAAAAAGGATCAGAATTCTACCAACAAGTAAGAACACTTTTATGGGATGACATGATTCCAAAACCAGCTAAACTGATGATGTTTTACAGCTTTTTCATACCAACATTGACCTATGGTATTGAAGCGTGCACCCTCACACAAAGAGATACATCAAAACTGCAAACATGAGAGATGAAATTTCTTAGATCCACCATCCAGAACACCAAGATGGACAAGAAATGAGGAGGTGAGGAAAGAATCCGAAATAAAGACATCCCTATTAGACCGAATCGGCACATCCAGACTACACTGGTACGGGCATGTGATGAGGATGGAGCCTACAAGAACAGCCAGAATAAGTTTGGAAAGACAGGTGGAGGGGAACAGACCTGCAGGAAGACCTAAAACCCTATGGATGGACATGATCAAAGTAGATCTAGTTACCAGGGGATGGACAGTTGTATATGGGCAGGAAGAAGTGGAAGAGCCTCATAAACTATACCCGGGAAACTGGAAGTGTACAATGATGATGATTCCTTGATAGCCAAAAGGGCCAACGTTACATTTTGCTAATTCTTCAGAAGCAAAAAACGTTCCAGGAAAAGTTGCTTTATCTTCAGATTAAAAGAGATGGCTCATGTAAAGCGTACAACTCTTCTGTTTATGTTGATACTCATTTTTTCAGTGATTACTGATTGTAACCAAAACAATTCTATATAATACATATTAAAACTGTGACGTTTGCCCTTCTGCCAATGCTCCATATTGCAATTAATACATTTGACCTTTATGGGGGAACTTTATGTGACATTGGCCCTTTTGGCAGTAACTATTTGGATGTCAATTTTGATGTACTATACCTCAATCTCAAGTGATTATTACTGAAATAAATAAAATTGCACGTGAATCACATGGATATCACATCAATGTTTAATATTTAATACTTAAGAATAATCCTACCAAGAAGCAGAAATGTACAAACAATAGTATTTCAAAACATAAGAACAATGACCTCCATTTACCTTTGTGAATAGCACATTTATATTTTTGTACATAAAAGAAACAAAGATACTCAAGTATTAGTTAAATAAAATTGAATTTCCATTCAGACATCCTCTTCATCTGCTTCTCACAGTGAGTCTGGTACATTAGGCATAGGTTTCAGACTGAGGTATTCACCATGGTAAGATGGAATAACATCAAACGTGCACAAGTTATGCAAATCCTTAAACTTTTTTGAAGATATTGGAAGTTTCTTAGTAAGGTTTTACTAGGGCAGCTCGGGGTTCTTAAGATTTTTGTTTGGTTTTAGTCTCCATGCTATCATTCAACTGCAATGAGTATTTTATTAATACCTTACTTGAGAAAATGAAACCCGTTTTACATCCCTCAACACCTTCATTCCATCTGGTCTTACCATGTTCAATTGTCCGGCCCCACCGCTAACTGGTTAGTTTTCTTGCCTTTGTTCCACAAGGTCCCAGATTTGATTCCTGGCTGGATTGGGGATTTTAACCTTAAATGATTATTACTATTTTAGGAAGGCTCAGCTTGTGCCGGTAACATAATGGGTTGACTCGGCCTAAGCAAGGAGTCATCCTCTTGATTATGAAACTATAGGTACATATCTACAAATATTTACAACAGAAATAATTACAATATATACATTTATATAATAAATATGCACAGATGCTGTCACTAAACAACTTCTTATCTCCCCGTTTTTGGAATTTGTTCTTCAGTATTACTGGGTCTGCCTCCGTAGCGTAACGGTTAGTGTTGTTAGCTGCCGTCCTCAGGGGCCTGGGTTTGATTTCCGTTACTGCCAGAAATTTAAGAATGGCAGGAGGGCTGGTATGTGGTTGAAATGGTACAGGCAGCTCACCTCCATAGGAGACGTGCCTGAAAAGATCTGCAACACCTCGGGATGAGGACACAAGTTCATTTCAGTATTACTGGAACTGTGGCCTGGAACTTCATGCTGTTTGGCGTAAGTCAGAGGAAAAGTCGTTCCTAGAAACTTTCTCACAATGTGGCAGGTGCACAGGAGCGTGGCTTTCTGTAGTTTAACGTATGTGTGATGACGCAGGTTTAATGCGGCCAGAGAGCTGTGCAAGCTTTTTGGAATAACACTGGTACATGATATTACTATTATTATTCATTATGTATATTTTGGGTTTATGCCATGTACTGAACTATATAAACACTCGCGATGCCTTTCAAAAGGAACCTTGCCTTTCTTCATCAGGAGACAACAGAGAAATTAAATATGACGCATCAAAGGTTGCTAGGAGAAAGCGACAAGGAACTTAAAATGGTGTCCTGAGATGTAAAAGGGACGCCATTTTAGCCCTATCCTAAAGACAATGAATGGCAACAGCAAAGCATCATTCTCTAAAGCCATGAACAGACGAAGACCAGATGGCGCCACGCGATGGTACAACATTTTGCTCCACTGCCTTGTATGCAATCTTGTACGGGAGCTTTTACACACGCTTACCATTCCCATGGCAAGTTATTGCTAGAAAATGGCTGATGCCGAAGATACGGGGACAATAGCCACTGGAGCTGCAGTATTATTGCCGTGATTTCTCGACGTCGCAGGAGAGCAAGTTACGAAGGTACAATAGAAGGCGGTGGACTCGACCATAGATTCAGAGGCGTGATGAAGATGGTAGAGAACTGCACAGCTTATTGAATAACGAGCTACGACTTGAAGACTCAGAATCCTACAAAAATTTCTTGAGAATGAAGTACAGTTCACAAAGCTTTTAAATTTGGTAGAACCCAGAATCATAAAGATGAACACCAACATGAGAGAAAGCATTTCAGCATCAAGGAGGTATGCATATGAATGTTACATGGTTCCTATTTAAAACACACTACATCATAGAGGCCTACATAACCTAAAACCGAAATATTAACACTATTTTCCCTTTCAACAGATTAGTGCTGACCTTGAGGTTCCTGGCAACTAGAGAAAGCTACAAAAGTTTGATGTATTCTTTTAGGATTTCTGCGAGTGCTATCTCGACAATAATTCCAGAAACACGTAAAGCTATATATGAAAGCCTGAAGGTTGAATACTTGAAGGTAGGCCTACAGATTTAATTATTCTCATGTTATGTTGGTAAAGTTTAGCATGCTTAGTAGGTACCAGGGGTATATGTTATAGTATCCATATTTTTCATCAGTTTATGTCAACTATAGCCTACTGTACAGTAGGCCTAATTTTTGCAACATGTAAACCAACATTTTTCAAAACAAATTCTATTTTATTTAAACTGTGATATAAATAAATGTTTCATGCTACAGGTTGGTAGCATTATTTGTTGAGTTTGTAGGCTCCATTATTATATTTATACTCTGCAATGGAACTTTCACATGGCACATTTTGTTTTTCAGATGCCATCAACAGAAAATGAGTGGCTTGAAATATCCAAGCAATATGAAGAAATATGAAACTTTCCCAATTGCCTTGGTGCTCTTGATGGAAAACATGTTGAATTTAGGCCACCAAGGTGCATAGGTTCATACTATTTTAATTACAAAGGAGGACATAGCATAGTGTTACTTGCTCTAGTTGATGCAGGATATAAATTTCTGTATGCAGATGTAGGATGCAATGGACAAGTAAGTGATGGAGGTGTATTGAGAAATAGTACATTACATACAATAATGGACAAAAATTTAGCCAACTTCCCTTTGACAAAACAATTACCAGGGAGAACTGTCAAAGTTCCCTATGTGATACTTGCAGATGATGCTTTCCCTCTACAAGAAAACATCATGAAGCCTTATAAAGGGAATCTCAGTCAGCAGCAGAAAATATTTCATTATCGCTTGGGCAGGGCTGGCGCACATCAGAAAATGCATTTGGCATATTGTGCAACAGATTTAGAACTTTATTGAAGAAATTGAGCTCCCTTTGGAGACAGTGGAAATAACATTATCTGCCTGTGCACTGCACAATATTTTATTAGCTACAGGTAATAAAAGGCATGTGGGGCATCTAGAAGAGAGGGAAGATACAGAATAGTGTATAGTTGTTCCTGGTGGATGGAGGAAGGAGAGTCTTATAGGATTACAGAGGGTAGGGAGGCAGAGGTCTACAGAGGATGCTAGGAAAAAAAGAGATACTTATCAGGAATATTTTAATACTACTGGTTTTGTGCCATGGCAGTGGGAGTCGATAAAGAATTGTAATTATTAACATTTCAGAAGTATATTTTGAAATATAACTAACTTACAATATATGTGAATAAAATAAATTAAATTTAAACTATGTGGAATGTGGTGTTCCTAGAAATTTCAGTTCATAATGTTTAATTTCTTGCATTAAGCTGGAAATGTAAAATGTATCATAATTCTTATTTTAATCTAAGTTATGCTTCTGTCATTCCATATGTAAGTGCTAGTATATATTTTTTTTTTAATTAGCTTTTACTATGTTATGCTGTATCTGAAAAAAATACCAGTGTGAATTACAAAAAGGTGAAAAATGTACTATAAGTCAATCTATGCTTCTGTAATTCCACATGTATGTGATAGTATTTTAATTTGACTGTGTGGTATCTGAAAAATCATATTGATGTGAAATTAAAAGAAAGTAACATAATAAAGAAAAAAACCTGCAGTATTAAATTTAAAATATCTAAACCAGTCTTCCTTCATTACTCACTCAGCCTGTGGTCTTCTTCTTGCAGATTCAGTACAATATCAAATATTTTTCTCTTCCCTTGAAAGACAAGAGCTTTGTTCTTTAGTTGTTTTAATGAACTAGAAACAAACACACCAAATGCATCCAGATCAGTCAGCTCCTTGTTTTTCCCTTGTAATAGAGTCCAGAACTGAAGTGGCTTGTTGAAGGAGTTTGTCTTCCTCTTGCACAATCAGTTTCCTTTTCTGGCCTCTTGATATGCTCCTTTCATGTGGTGATGGTTGATTTGGTGATAATGGTGACAGTGAAGCAATTAACTGTGGTGGTACATCATTAGATATTGATGGAACTGGCGTCATCACTTCCCAGTCTCCAACTACAGGGACTTCATTGAGGGTTGGAACAGCTTTGCAAGTAAATTCAACCTGAAATGAAGAATAACTGTTAAATATTGGATTCATATTTCAATTTCCATAATCTATCATAATATAATACTAGGACATAGGCAATAGAATATTAGTATTAATTTTATGAAAATTATAATGGTTTCCAGTTCAACTGAAATGTTACTAGGCCTACTGTATTGTAAAATGTTAGCACAGATACTGGTATGCTCTTACATCAGATAATAATAATAATAATAATAATAATAATAATAATAATAATAATAATAATAATAATAATAATAATAACATCATCCTATTCTTACGTAATTCTTACAAATTACCGTACTTACCGAACTGGCTGTTCCTTGGGAAGCATTGTGTATTCTGGAGAGAGCTGCACTGCTGGTCCCTTTTCCGGGCTGAACATAGTCCTTCAAAAACATAAATTTTTCGAAGTACCAAATTGAAGGCTTGTATACTTCGTCCATCCCAGCACCACTTTTTTTCGAATTATTAACTTTATTTAGTTCTGCCACGAACGCAGTACGTGAACACTTCATTTTATTAATTGTCACCATTTGTTGTCGATGGTCTAATTTCTTTTAAAGTTTCGCGCATATTTTCCATAGCCACGTGTCTCGCATGTATATTGTGGTACGAGGGTGACTTGTTGTTGTAGAGGCACGATTCTCTGCTGTAGGCCTCAATCAGGACATCTATCGCGACATTAAATCACTCCATAACAATTTAAAATGAATAAAAATAAAAACAACTATAATATATAGTTAATTTAATAGTTAATACAGTTAATACAGCAAGAGTTACATGGTAATGTAACACACACTTCACACTTCTCATGTCAGCTCTTGCTCGAAATAGCTACCAGATGGTAAGGAATATAGCATGCTCCAATGGCATGCCATTTACAAGCAATTCCCTGGTATGCCAGTACATGGCATGCAAGGTGAACGTACACACGGAGAAATCTCGACGTAGCGCCATCTATTGTACAATAAATGTCCTCGTCTGTTCATGGCTTAATGGTTCTGATAATAGGTAGCCATGATTCACTGAGGTTGTAGCCTGTATCGCGGTTGAAATTATCTGGGTGTTTACGTATTTCAACTGCCTCCCTGATGATTCTTGGGCAATATTGTTTTATATGGGCAAGAACATACACTTCTGGGAACATTACATCATGACCAGGTGTTAAGGCATGATCAGCAACAGCTGATTTATCAGGTTGGTTGAGTCTGATACACCAGGTATGTTCTTTGATGTGAGTAGAGAAAATATCTATTCATCTAGATGTATATATTAGATATATTTATTTATTAAAATTCTAAAAATTTAGAAAAGAAAATGTATTTGATGGAAAATTATCATTTGATATTAAATTCATTAATTCTGCTTCATCATAGTAACTAGGATTGTTGATCAAAAATATAATAATTATGTACAATAATTTTTTTTTTAATTTGAAATTTTGAAATGAACTCACATATCACCTTCACATCATCAATAACAATATTAAAATGTTCATAAATCAAAATCAAAATATCTACAAATTATTTACAAATCATCTTGGAAAGTATCATATTACGGCATCATACTCTTCTTCTTGTAATTACTTAGGATGAGCATTAGATTTAGTTTGTTGTAGGATTATTAATTCATTTAAATGCATCAGGAAAAAGATAAGTATCAAGTTAGCAATAACATGTGCTAATATTTACATTAATATCTACTGTCACTTGCCAACACAAATGTATCATCCATCTGATTAATCCTCAATTCAATTTAACCATAAAAATGTAACTAATGAGATATATTCTCACATGAATACCTGAATTCTAACATTACCTAGAGTCATTTACTAACATAGGTAAAGGATATCATTCATGAAGATTTTATGAATTATGTAACTTCCTGGAATTATTTATAAAGAAATAATAATGCCTATGCATATGATTCAGTGTATGCCATGCTTATCTTCAATGAATATTCAACATTACAGTAGAGATTTAGGTTAAAAATCAATCAACTTACTACTCATCACTTCCTAAAATGATTCATTTAAATGATCTACTTATGCCATAACTTATTATAAACACCAGAATATGTTTTTACTATCGTAGGATATGGATTACTTGTCAACGAATGATCATCACGGTATCATGAATATTAATGATCCTGGATTGCGTCAATATCCCCCTCTTTTTCTTCATAATTAATCATTTTCTTCTTTACCAACGAAGCAACACATATTCCAATTCTCTATCCTTCCTATATTCATCTAATCAATATCACTTTCTTCTCATATATCTTATCATATTTCTTCCTTTCTTTCCAAATAATTCTCATATGTACCTCAACTTGACGCTTGGAATCATTTAACTCTTAATTATTCACTTGATTAATCCAACCTCTTCTTAATTATTCTCATCACCACATCAAATTATTCTCATATCCATATATTATCCTACTCTAACTTCCTGTGGCACTGTTCAACCTTCATACTCCATGATATTAATCATAATTCACATATAACCTTAAATATTCTACCGATATACATCTCACAATTCATATAGAATAACCTTTCAATATGCTTAAATGTCATAGCAATGCCACTAATGTATAATTCACTTCACACTCCCTAACCAGGATTAGTTATGTCTTTCAGATGACTACCTATATCCATGTATTTTGACACATATGTAACATTATTCCACGAGAATCTAGCCGTTTTGAGATATTTTGAAGACTACAATGATCAACCATCTATTCACAAATAATTATGAATGATTATATTGGAATTTATAACATTTATTTACTTTACTGAAAAGACTTATCTTTTTCCTTCAGCTCCTCCGGGATTGGATTAGTTTCTCCACGACATCTGTGGCTCGGGCTTAGCAATCACATCCTGCCGCTAGTCAGTGGGATGCTCTGGTGAATGTAGACCTTTGTTGTCATCATATCAGCTCAGCCTCCTCCGGAGGATCTCACCATAGTCTTCTTAGAAATGCATAGCAACCAGATCTTGCGCAAATGGGATACAAATATACATATAAGAAGTGAGTTGTGTCATAATGTTGAATCCAAAGCCTTCTAACATTATAGTTTCAATGATAATTCTTTCGTCTTGAATTTAATCTTAATAACGTTTGCAGATTATCAATACATCTGCCCTTTTCTCAGTTTTATACATCGTAATAATTATTTTATAAGCTGAGTTAGCTATTTCTGTGTAGTATCGAATTTTCTTCCTTGTAAATGAGTCAAGGCCTAGTTTTCGCCATGATGAGAATTCAACATATGAATTCCTTTATAATTCTCTTCTTATTTGGCGGTTTCAATGACTGTTTCTGTATTTATGCATCCTCTAATAAAGGTAGACCTCACAAATCTTCTTCTTCTTCTAATGATTTTCTTCCAACTCTTGAGGTTATATATGTGTTTTCAGTCTCTTCAGATCGACACATCTGTTCATTAAGCATGCTCGTTCAATTAACATTCTGCAATAGAAGTGTCTTAAGAAATCTGAGTCTTTCCTTCTTTTTTTTTTTTTTTTTGTCTCACCTACTGCCATATTGGTCTTTACAATTCCAATCTCGTTATATTTCGTATCTCCTTGATATGACCGACTGAGTTTATGCATTGTGTTTAACTTAAATATTGGCACTTGCAACTGTTTTAGTTCCATTGAATTACCATCTTAGGACAGTGAAATGGCACAACGGCTACTGTAAAACCCACACTGATTCACCCTCTGTTGCTACTAATCACATACCTATTGTGTACCTAACATAGAGGTACTACTTGCAAGTAAAGGCAACCCATGGTGTTCCCCGCATGATACCAATCACAAGTAGTTTCATGGTTCTAATACAATCATCCCTTGGTCACCCCTTTTAGTCACCTCTTACAACAGTCAGGGATACCGTGGGTGTATTCTTCGTCCGCATCTCCCACCCGCACGGGGTAGAGAGGGAGAGAAAAGAAGGGATCCGTCACTATGAAAAATGAAGTAACGGACAAAGAAAAGCAAGGGCCACGAAGGGCGTGAAAATGAAAGACTCCCTAGGCCTCAAATGCTCTAATACCCCCAGGGTCAGAAAAGAAGAAGTGTTGACCAAGGTAGGTCAGACAGGATAGATGAAAGTTAGGAGCCTGGCACAAGAAAGTGGAAGCAATGCCAGGACTCAGCTAAGGGCCCAGTGGTCGCCAATCCACGCTCTCGCTCTCGCGCGCGCGCGCGCGCGCGCGCGCTCTCTCTCTCTCTCTCTCTCTCTCTCTCTCTCTCTCTCTCTCTCCCCAACTTGAGAGCCCCTGGGGCCCCTTTTAGTCACCTCTTACGACAGGCAGGGGATACCATGGGTGTATTCTTCATCTACGTCCCCCACCCACAGGGGGTAAATATGGATCTCACAATAACTCAATTTTGCAAAACAAAAAGTAACGTAGGCCCTTTAGGCTGTCAAGGGATGACATGATACACGGCAGTAGAAAGGGAGAGAGTGAAACCCAATGCCGGCACAAAGTATACTCCTGTCGTATAGCACTAAGGATTCTTCTTCTTAGAACACCGTCTCCCTACGAAGGTTGGTATTCCAATTGAACTGCAGCTCGAAAAATGTCAATGGATGTTCGTTAATACCAGCAATGCAAGTCTTCAAGCCAGGAATTTCTCCATCTCCCCACAGATCGTTTTCATTCAATTTTTCTCTCGATGATGAGTTGGAGAAGTTCATACCGTTCACCTCTCTTGATGTCCCCAATGTACCTGAGCTTTTGCTCTCTGATGTTTGTTAAAAGATCATTTTTTCTTCCTTTTTAACAACTTGACGACTTCCTTATTGGTCTTCTCTCTACCCAGAACATTCAAAACCTTCCCCTGTACCTTTCAAAAGCTCCCACCCGCCTCTCCAGCAAAGGGCTGAGTGTCCAACCTTTGAAAATATACAGAAGAGCAAGGAAAACATAGCATTGCAACATCCGAAATCGGAGCTGAAGGTTGAGATCTCTACTGGTGAATAGGGCCCTCGTACTGTCGAACAAAGATTTGGCTTGACCAATCCTGGATAAGATTTCATTCTCGGGATTGCAATGTTCAGTCACTACAGTCCCAACATAATTGAGGGACAACACTTGCTGAACAATTGTGTTGCTGATGCACAGGGAGGCCTGCTTAGATGTCTTTGAAAATACAGTCAGCTTGATCTTCCCAGTATTCAGGAACAGACCAAATGCTGCACTGATCCTTACAATGTTACTAATAATAATTTTGGCTAACAAAACTGTATCATATGCAAAGCAGATGTTATTAATGACAATGCCATTTATCCTGATACCATAGGGAGCCTGAAATATTTGTCCCAAATGAGTACATTTATAATACCAATATAAATGGTCCGTTATTGGACACTATAAATTTTCCAGCTAACTCATTCCTGGTTGCCAGCATTTCACCCCTGTGTGCTAATGGTAATGAGACAAAGTCTCTCATAGTGCATTGGAACTGCCAGTGGCTCCAAGTAGCCTACACAGTGGCCTCCACGGTATGCATTAGCCATGTGTCTTGGTGGGTGTGCTATTTACCAACTGATGAGCCCAACTTAGCACACTGGGGCAAAACGCTGGCAACCAGGAATGAGTTAGCTGGGAAATTTATAATGTCCAATAACGGACAATTTATATTGATATTATAAATGTACACATTCGAGACAAATATTTCAGGTTCCCTATGGGAACCAACATCTATATCCTCTCAGGGATTGCCGTTTCCTGGCAAACTGTGTACCGGAAGCTCAGAACAGCAGGGCTGTTTGCCCGACGTCAAGTGGTCTGCGTCCTGCTCAGTCCAGCACAGAGACAGGCCCGTTTACTGCGGAGCCATCAACATCGAAACTGGACCACGAATAAATGGAGGCATGTGCTGTCCACAGATGAATCCCGCTTCAGTTTGCAGAACGATTCCCGTCACACATTAATTTGGAGAGAACCGGGTAGCCGATACGAGCACAGGAACATCGTGGAATGGGACCAGTATGGTGGTGGTGGCGTCATGGTGTGGGGCGACATCGTGTTGAATGTCTGTACGGAGCTGCACATCTTCATGGGTGGTCCGAGGAACACTGTTAACGCTCGGAGATGCAGGGATGAGGTACTGAGACCACTGACTCTTCAGAGGTGCAGTTGGTCCAGATTTCCTCTTAATGGACGATAATGCCCGACCGTACTGCTCTGCTCTGGTGGATGAATTTCTGGCTGGGGAAGACATTCATCACATGGACTGGCCAGCAAGGTCTCTGGATCTGAATCCTATAGAACATGCCTGGAATGCATTGGGGAGGCGAATTGCATCCCGTCAGCTTCCACCAAGGACCCTCCAAGACCTTCACATTGCCCTTTTGGAGGAATGGGATCGACTGCCACAAGAGCTCTTGGACCATCTGATAGAGAGCATGCCACATTGCTGCGAAGCATGTGTGACCGTTAGAGGTAACCATACACCCTATTAACAGCATATTTTGTGTGGATGACACTGCCAAGTTTTGTTAGTTGTTGTCAAAAGTGTACCTTAGCTATCAGAACATTTCTGACACTGGTTTTTTGGACAAGTTGTGTGACATATGGTGTGCGAGTCAGCTTCCGTTTGTTCAGCAATCCGTCTGACATTCCTATCAGGCAGTATGGCCTCGTTTAGTGATTATGCTTAACTTGTGGACACTCGTGTAGATATGAGTGTGAATGATACGTAGGAATACCTTTAAGACATGGGACATCAGGCTGATCATGCAATAATCATCACAATGTGAAGCATTTACTTTCTTAGCATACCTGCCAACTTTTGAAAAGGGCTATCAGTAAAACTCACGCGCGACAAAAAATCTAACGATTTTCGACGTACCCCGGCTTAACAAATATAATAATACTCTGGGCTATAAAATACAAGAACTCATGCTTTAAACAGGATACTTCAAAGAAATCATATCTACTTATATCAAAGGCCAATGATTTGTAGATGAATATAACAAATAAGAAGAAATCCATGTTAAACAGCAGCAGCCGTGGAGAATATTAGCTTGGAGCATACATAACAAGACTTCCTTGATAAATTAAGCACATATGCGATAACTGAAAAAGGCTTTACACAATAAAACTTGTTTAACGTAACACAGGCAAGGATTAATATAATACACACTGCAAATCAAACGCTAGTTTGACTTGAAAGTCATAGTTGTGGCCTTTCTAGCTTCCTGCAAAAAGTCTTGAGAAAATGTTTTGTCATAACAAGGACCAGAACTCCTGGTCTTCAAAATAGAAATAGACTCCAGAGATTCATTGGACATGGATGATCTGAACTCTGTTCTATTTTTCTTCACAAGGCTGAAATCAGGTTCACATTCTGCATTGCTATGGGGTATGGTGAGAATAAACAGCATTACTCTAGAAATTCGGTTATACTTAAGAAGTCCATCGGCTCCACAAATTCTTGATATTTGTGCCCAACTGGAATCGCTTGCAGCATCGTCATTTGCAACCAAAGTGTCATCAACCTGAACTCATTCACCACTTCATCTGTAGTTTCATTCTCTTCCTTGCATAACAAGATAGGAAACCTTTCGAAGAATAAAACAAATGGAAGAAAACTGTGCATCCTAAATTTTGTCTAACCTAGCAACTTGAGCATGCTTTAACACATCAACCTTGAGTGGAAACTTGCTGATGTAGTCACAGGCAGTACAAACGTAGTTTCTCACTTATGAAAAGAAAAGGGATTTATCCGTATCCTGGAGATCATTCACTGTGTTGGAAGTCTGAATGCCAATAATTCAGTTTGAATGCCAGTAACTAACTCTCCATCACCTAAACTGTTGCGTCCACCATGTGCAATATTAATATCACACCCACATACCATTCAAAAGGCAAATTTTCTCCCTTTCTTAATTTTTGTATGCACGTAAAATCAACAGAATATGATTCTTTAAATGTCTGGAAGTACTGTTTATCGTGAATAAATCTAGCAAGAATCTACAATAAGAATATAGCGTATGAAAATGTCCGAGAACAAAATGAAACATCGAAAGGAACCTGGACCACTGGACATCACATAAAATTATAACATAAACACTCAAGGCAGTAAAACACTTCATTAAAACATGTCAAAGCACACAAAGTCTTAAGCAATTAAATGATCACGACGCCAATCTCGTGAACAAGGAATATGCACATGGTACAAAACGTACACAAACACGTGGAACAAATGTAATTCTGCTTCTTCTTCTTCTTTACAGTATAACTTAATGGGCTTCGCTAACAGCGGTATACCCAGTCAGTGGAACGAATGTAATTAGTCCAACAAATACAGGAAACTACGAAGAACGAAGTTGTAACACAAAAACTTGAACACTTCAAAAAATATATAACCTTAAAAGGCCAAAACATTCTTGAAAAATATCATAATATTAAAAGGCCAAAACATTCTTGATTTTAGTATGCACAGAAAATCAACAGAATAGGATTCTTTAAATATCTGGAAGTACTGTTCGTAAACAAAGAACAACACTCACGTGGTCAAAGAATATAGGTTAGATCACAAGCGAATCGAGCGGAACAAAGAATTTGCGGAGCAGAGCCTGTCGACACCTAAGATTCACACGGAAGAACTGTTATCCCGGCTTTAAATTCGATTCCAATAACGACACAAACATCACATGGTTAAAAATACCAAATCACATCAAAAAAAAGAGTTATCGACTACTGTGGACTTGCTCTCGACCAAGACCGAGCGTGCTTCGACCCATGCAAACAATTGATTATATGAAAGTGGAGCGATTATCAAATGCTGTTTCAAATTTTTGTCCGCGAAGTCCTAAAATGACACCATCCATCCGTAAAACCGTAAAATCCAGCAATTTCCATAAATTTTACGGATAAACCATAAAAGTTGGCAATTATGTCTTAGGTAAGGTAACAAAAGTTGACTTAAACAGTCAGATGGAATTCTGCCAGCCTTACATACCGTGTTGAATAGTGCAGTTAGCAGGTATAGGCCTCTACCATCTCCTTGAGCAATGAGTTTGAGAGTTTCCACATGTATTTTGTTTGGACCCACAGCTTTACTTTATTTTATGAAGCTTGATTGCATACAATACAAGGGGGTTTGTCTGGGCCCCACATCATTAAATATATTCTCAACATACCCCTTCCAGTACTTCAGCTTTTCTTCAACTCCCACCAAGATAATACTATTGGCATCCCTCAGTATAGCTTTATACAGCTTGCAATATTTCACCGTAAGTTCTTTGATTTTCTTATGGAGATTGAAGTGGTTATGTTTCTCCTAGAGATTTTCTATTTCTCTGCACCTTTACACCATCGAAAGTTAATTTGCCTACCCCTATTTTCTCCGCATTGCCCTGTTCAACCCTTCATACTGATCTTTATCTCTGTGGTTCATTTTCTGTCATTTTACCATAAGCTGTAATATTTCATCCATCATCCATAGCTGCTTCTTTGGGCTGCTTGAATACCCAATGTCTGCTTCTTGAGTATCAATGAGTATGTTCTTTAGGACACTCCTATGATTCAATATAGATTGTTCCCAAGTTGTTTGAGACCTGTGTAGAATTTCTATGATGTGGAAAGTTGTGGAGTGTTTTTTTTGTAAATCCTTTTTAAAGTAATACTTACTGTATGATGTGGAGTGTTGAGGTAAAATATTTTATTCATATTCCATTTAGCTACCTAACCTGTATGATGTAAAATATTTTTGTAGTATGTTTTATGTATTTTATTCACTTTATCCACTTTGTAACTACTAGATTTGTAAATGATTTTTCTGTAATAGCTGGAACAGTCCAGAAAGGTTGTGATGCAAACTTATAGAACAGGGTGTGTTGGCCTTTGTCAGTTGTGGATTCTAGAAATATGTCCTTACATATTCTGGAAAATGGAAGGTTCGCGATTTGTGTCTGTATATGATCGAGAAGATTGTATTAACATCGCGACCGGATAAAGAGTTGTGATTGGTGAATCTCGGTGGCGATAGGCAAACTCCTGTGCTCTGATTGGCCACTCCAAGGCCAGATTTCCCTTTTTAAAGGGAGCGAGGCAGATTTCGTGGTCTGTCTTTGATCTGTCTGTCTTTGATCTGTCTGTCTTTAGTCTGTCTGTCGTTCTCTCGCCTGCCCGAAGTTGACGTCATCGGCGACTCCTAGCTACCAGGATGGGCCACCTTGCGGTAAGCACTCGTTATTTCAGTTCCCCCGTAAGTTATATTTAAAGTTTGCTTGCATTTTCATATAGGAGTTTGCCCTAACCTCACCCAGACACTCGCCACTCAATTATGTTTCTCAGATGTTTTAGAAAGCACATTTTCCTTTCATTCTAATTTGTAATTGTATTCAGTGTGCCTTGTTACCTTCTGTATAATAATGCAGAACTTAGGTTAGGCTAAAATGTCTTTGGTTAACTTCTTAGCTTAATAGCAAAGCTCTAGTCAAACAACATCTAATCTTGTTTTCGTAAAATAAGTCACTGGATTGTTAGATAGATGGATTTTGTGCAGAACTCACGTTGTAAATTGTCATTTTTGAAAATAATATTTGAAAACAAGACATCACCATTGATTTTTCTCAAAACCCGCAACCTTCGCTTTCCTACAACCTTTGGTAGGTTCCCTGTCCCCGTTCCATGTTCCTTGTTTATAGTTGTCAAGTTGCCCAACCTGATCTTGTTCGTGTTGTATTAGGTGAAGTTCATTTGATGTTTATTGTGTGTCTAGGGTTTAACGTACCATGCATTTTGATTTATTTTCCTCCCTTTTAACTGTGTACCATGTAACCACTGAAGAAACTTGGTTATATTGTTTACTACAGTCATCCATTCTTCAAGCTTGAATGTTGTTTATGCCTGTGCTTCGAAATCATCAAATTTCTTTATATCGATGTGCCTAGGTTTTTCAGAGTGTCTGATCATGACAAGGGGTCTGCTCAAGGCTTAACGTCTCTTGACAAATCACCATCATGAGTATCATATGGTCTCACTTCATACGAACACTGCAGAGAGGTTTGGAAATGAATCTAGGATTTTAGCATGCAATACAGTGATTAGATATTGTATACCATCACCTCTCCTACTCTGCCAGTCAACATTCTGATGGTGAAATATTTTTTGACCAACGGGATTTGAACCAGCTAGTCACAATGTCAGACCACATAGAGTCTTACCTTAACGGTCATGGTACCTGGTGGGCTAATGGAGACTATAGAGTAGTGACAGGAAAAATGAAAGTAGAAAAAATAGTGAAAATGAAAGAAAGAGAGAAGAAAATGAAAGTATGGAAATTAAAAGATATGCAAGTACTGTAGAAGAAGAAAAATTCCAATATAAACCAAAACAACACATACTGACAATTGAGATGGATAGTATGGAAATAGAATATGGGACATGCTCAAGAAGGCATTTGTAAGCTGTGCAGAAGAGTGCATGTGGTAGAAAAGCTGAAAAAGTCAAAGATAGAGAGACCCTATAGTGGAATGAGAGGGTAAAGGAAACAATGAAAAATAAGAAAGCATGGCAATTACAGAGTATGTGGACAAAACTGAAGAAAGTACCAGGAAATTGAAGAAGGAGAAGTAAAAGGATTATATATGCACTTGTAAGAAGAGAAGAGAAAGAGTCTACACAAAGCAGGTGAAAGGGTAAGAAGGAGAGAAAACATTACAATAGGAGATGCAGAAAAGATGGAAGGATTACTTCAAAGAACTTCTGAATGTGAGAAGCAGTAAAGATGAGATAATAAAGGCAGTGTATGGAGACAGAATCTGAGAATGAAATCACAATGGAAGAAGTAGAAAAAGCTGCCAAACGAATGAAACTGGGATAATCAGCAGGAGTGGTTGAATTGTGTGTGGAAATGATAAAAGCAGCATGACCTGTTGGTCTAAAATTGCTGTATGGGCTATTTAGATCTACTTCAAAAGAAAAATTGGTGCCAAACGACTGGAGTAAAGGAGGGACAAGAAGATATGTGATAATTACTGAGGAATCACATATCAGGTGACAAAAATATTTGAACGGGTACTACGAAAAAAAAGCGAATAAGAAAAGTGGAAGGACAATTACAAGAAGAGCAATATTGCTTTCAAATTGTAAGATCAACACTAGACCCCATCTACAGTTTTGAGGCAGTTAATCAAAAAACATTGGGAATACATAAGAGATATGGTGATGACATTTCTTCATTTAGAAAAAGCTTACGATAGTGTTACCCAGAGCAAAGGTATGGAAAGTAATGCAACAGAAAGGATTTGGAAAACAAATGATAGAATATGTGCAAGCAATATACAAAAATTGTTGCAACAGTACCCAGATGCATGTGGGGAGAACAGGGTAATTTTGGCATGAAAATGAAAGTGTGTTGCCACCACTGTTATTCATAATGATTATGGATGAAATTGTGACGGAGACAAAGGTAAACTATGGGGACCGTCTGTAGATAATATGGTGGTGGATGCAAAAGAGAGGAAGTAGAAGGTCAACACAACATATTGAGGGAGATTATTGAAAACTATTGAAGGAAATTCAGTGTGGAAAAGAGTAAAACAATGGTGCTGACTAGAGGTGAAAGGGAAGGGGATTATAAAGCGAAAAAACCTTGAAATTGGGAAAAGCTTCAAGTATTTGGGAAGCAAACTGATGCAGGATGCAGGGCTGGGCATGGAGATCAGTAAAAGGATTCAACAGGGAAATGCATTATACCAGAGTGAGAAACCTGATGTGAAGGGAAGATGTATCAATGAAGTGTGAAGAGGTGATGTATAGGTTCTACTACTGCCTAATACAGACAGATGCAGCAGAGACCTGAACACTGACAAAAAAAAAAAAAAACAGGAGACTAAAAGCCAGGCCAGTAAAATGAAATTTTTGAGAAAATGACAGGAAAGGACAGAGTAAGAAATGAGAACGTCAGGAAGAAAATCAGAGTGGAAAAGCATTTTGACAGAATGAAGAGGGATGAACTTAGATGGTTCGGACATATTAAGAGAATAGAAGAGGAAAGGATGCCAAAGCAGATGTAGAAAACCCTGACTGGGAAGAGGGAGACAAGAGGGAGACCCAGACTAAAGTAGCGAAAAACGGTCAAGAAAATAATTCAAAGAAACAACCTGGATTGGAATACAGTTAAGGAGGAACAATGGTGGTTGGATAGAGGAAGATGGAAAGGTGCCATAAACATTCCAACTTGGCAGGAGCTGCTTAAGGGAAGTTTTTGTTGTTGTTGTTTTATTATTACTATTATTATTATTATTATTATTATTATTATTATTATTATTATTATTATTATTATTATTATTATTATTATTATTATTATTATTCAATTCAACTACGCTAATCGGCCAACTAGGGACCACGATAAGCCTCACTTTACATTCTGGCATTTGTTCATTTTTCGCTTGATGCACATCGCCTTCATTAGCTCACTGTGTTTAGCACAACGTTCTTCTGTCCATTTAGCACCAGTTGCCCCTTTTTTGTCGCAGAAAGTCCCAGAAGTCTTGATGGCTGCTCTGAAAAAATTTCGGTCTTGTGCATTTTCTGCTTGTAGGCCCAGTTCTTTAAGATCTTTCTCGACATTAACGTACCATGGCATTGCCGTTTTTGGTTTTGAGTCAAATACACTGAAGATACGTTTCGTACATCAAGAGTCGATCATTCGTCGTATAAAACCGTAGAAGCGAACTCTGCCTTTACGCATTGTCTCCGTGATCTTCTCTATCTTAGAGTATACTTCTTGCCTGGATTTTCTAATGTAGATGACATTTTTGTAGTTTGGACCAAGTATGGTGTGTAGGATCTTTCTTTCCTCTCTAAATCCGCAAGCAAACATTGCTCGGACAGGATAAGGCATTCAGATGCATACAGCGATACTGGTTTGATGACAGTGTTGTAGTGACGAATTTTTGTGTTCAGGAAAAAGCACTTTTGTTGTATATATTGCAGGTGGTTTGGAAAGTGACCTCCATTTTCTTGATTCTTGCTGCTATGGCCTCTTTGTCAAGTCCATTTTGCTGAATCCATTCCCTAAGGTATTTAAATTTACTAACACAGTTTATTGTTCAATATTTGGTGTTTAGTTGTGCCGTATCATCTTTGATATTTGACATTACTTCTGTCTTTTGAAAGGAAATTTGTAAACCTGTTTGTTCTGCTACTTCCTTCAACACATTGATCTGTTCTGTTGCACTTTCAAAATTTTCTGTCATAAGGGCTATATCATCAGCAAACGCTAAGCAATCTATTTTCACTGCCTTTTTTTCCGTCACAATCCTTACGGGTTTGCAAAGGTTTCTTTCTTTGATCGTCTTTTGCCACTCCTGTATTACCTTCTCAAGTACGCAGTTGAACAAAAGAGGTAACAGCCCATCTCCCTGTCGAACGCCTGTCTTGATCTCAAAGGGTTCAGAGAGACATCCTTGGAATTTTACTTTGGATTTGGTATTAGTGTTGCCCTTATTATCACCAGCAGTTTCTCATCGACTCCTACTTCTGCAAGGATGTTAAGCAACACATCACGGTCGATGGAGTCGTATGCTTTCCTGAAGCCGACAAATGTAGATACATAGGTTCGACCTCTCAGCATATGGTATCTTATTATGGTTTTTAGGTTAAGTATTTGTTCTGCACTTGATCAGCATTTCTGAAAACCTACTTGGTATTCCCCGAGTTTGTGTTCAACTTGCTGTTCAGTCCTTCAAGGATGGATAGTGACAGGATCTTGTAGGCTACTGACAGAAGAGAAATTCCACGGTAATTGTTCACATCTCTTATATTTCCTTTCTTGTGTAAAGGATGGATCAAGGCTAGCTTCCAGTCCTCTGGTAGTTGTTCTTCTTTCCCAAATATCTGCAATGGTTTGGTGGAGGATGTCAATTGCTTCTTCTGGGGGGCATGTTTCCACAGTTCCCCAATCATGGAGTCTTCACCAGGAGCCTTGTTATTTTTCAGTCTCTTTATGTGGCGTTTGATTTCATTGCAATTTGGTGGAGAAGATGGCAGGTTTTGGCTCACTGGTTTGTTTGTTTTGATGGGATTGGCTGGTTTTTCACAGTTTAGAAGGTCGTAAAAATACTTAGCTAAGATTTTGCAGTTTTCTTCATTTGACGTTGCAAGAGTTCCATCTTTCCTAAGAAAGCAAAGGGAATGTGCCTTGTATCCTTGCATCCTCTTTTTAAATAATAATAATAATAATAATAATAATAATAATAATAATAATAATAATAATAATAATAATAATAATAATAATAATAATTGTACCGGCTGGTACACCTCTACGCCGCACATTTGAATTTCCCGCTTTCAAGTACTCCTCTACAGGAGAAACTCTGAACTTTAACAACTGTATCAACTCATAAGTTTTCTCAGAAAATGTCTCTACCGTAAATTTTGTGATTACGAAGTTGTCAGTACTGTGCGGAGTTCAACTTGTTTTGTTTTCTATTGATCAAGAAGTGTGGACATTCTCTGATAGATGTCTCTACAAAAAACTATGACCATGCACCCTGGTGCGAAGGGGAAGAACTTTATTTGAAGAAATTTTGTATTCATAAGTTTGTTCTTTACTAAATTTCGTTCTTTCATTTGTGGGTTGGCAATATAAATCTTTTCTTTCCGCCGGTTTTGAACTTAGCCAATCCAGAATTTCTCTAATTAATTTTTGACCAATCGTGTCTTTCTTCTTCGATTTTGATGTGTAACTGTAAGCTACCCAATAAACGCCTGTGGGTGTGTCTTAATTATTCATGAAAGGTCTCTAATCTTCCCCAAGAGTATAAAAACTGCTGATTTTCCTATCTCTCTGCCACTCGAACAACATCTAGCCTAGTGTATGGAAGTGTAGCAGGGGGCGGGTAGCGCCTCTTCCTTCGGGCAGCAGCTCTTCACAAAGGTAATGGCCGTTTAACAGCTTTATTTTCTTGTTAGCTCAGCAGTTTAACCCTTGGGAAGGTCCGAAACCTTTTTGATGTAACCTATCTGTCCAAAAATGTAACTTTTGCCATTTTGATGTAAAATTTTCATATAACTTTAACTGAAAATCGGGGATAGAGAGTGCTTTACCCTCTCAAGCTCTCCTTCATTTTGAATTCGAGGTGACTACGTTTTCGTAACCGTTTGTCTACTCTTCCGTAATGTATTAAATTTATTCTTTATACGAGTCACCTCCATAGTTTGGGAAAAGCCCCTGCTTCATCGGCCTAGTGCCTCTTAGGTTTTAAGAAGTTTCATGTAGGAGTGCATATTCACGCCTCCATTCAGTTTTGCATTTTGGGCCATTAACTTAACCTATTATTTTCCTACTAACTCCCATTAGGTTGGGTACAAGATACCCCTGTTTCTTTGTAAGTGTGCCTTGAGGGCAGTTAATAGTAAAGTCCGTGGTGGCCTTTGATAGGCTCAGAAAATTGAGAGCGGATCAGCTCTTTTATTTGTGGTAAAAGCGCCTCAGAGAGGCTTGATATTTGAAGGTGGGAGCAAGTGCTCCATGTTATTAGGGGTTTTCTGCCCTTTGGTAAATATGTGTTTGGGAGCTGAGAGCTCAGAAAATGTAAAGTGAAGGCTTGAAGCCAAAGTTCTGTTATACCATCAATCTTGTCGTTCCTAGACTTAAATTTTGTTACTGGTATTGTACCTGATTTGACTTGTTGTTACTTGTTAAAATCTGAAATTTAATGTGAAAATTGTTTTGCTATTTTTGAAAATATAACCTTTAATGTAATTTTAATCAATAACTCAGCTTTGTAGTTTGACCCATTCCAGCCCGCACCTTCTTTCACCTCTGCATTCCACGGGTAACCCCGTAACAATAATAATAATAATAATAGTGGTGACTGATGGTCAGCCCAATGTCAACATAACTCCTGTTACCATCTTTTACCTCAGTACCCTGTCATATACCTTCTTTGATCTACAAAATATTCAGTATGTACTAATGAAAGGAATGTAACTATGTTGATAATATTTCCTCCATGGAGATGAAGATATCTGGTCCTTACCCAAACTAACAGTGATAGTGGTCTATCAAGCAACACAAAGATATTTTTTATCATAATAAGCACAATTTCTCAAATGCAACAATTATACATAAACATCATAAACTGTACATAATTATTATAACTGCTTCAAAAGCCATTGTCATAATATACTTGCTGTCCAAAACATGTAAATCTTTGAAAAGCTGGTCTCAAATAATTCAATATAGTGGGAAAAAGATGAAAAATCATAATTTACAATAAATCAGTATCAATGAGTACACAAACCTGTGAGTCTGAAAGTTTCTGATGTAAGGTTGACAATCATGGATCTCAGAGCCTTGCACAAAACTTGCCAGTTCGGTCATGACACCTCCCCGTGTTGAATCGTGTGAGCTGTCATGAGAATGGTCTTCCATAATCTGCACAAAGTCTGAGCCAGGATCCCTGTATGTGTAACCAACAAGATCGTTCGAGATTTCAATAAAACAAAACTAAAATTTCCAATGAACAATACTTAACACGTCTCATTATTACCCACTTAAAAACCCAAGATAATTCTGACACTAGCTGATATATACAGCAAATGGACATTTTTGAATTCATGTTACTGTTAACCAAAACACAAAGTATAATTAGGAACATAACATTTAAAATTAAAAGCAGTAATCCAGTATCAGATGTACACATAATACAGGAAACTGTATTTTCATATTTACTTTTCTTATAAGGTAAATAAGGTATGTGACAAAGTTCATCAACCCTTTGTGCATCAAAATAAAATTTAAAAACTGTAAATAAACAAAACGGAAATGAAAATGTCTTGAAAAAGAAAAAGCTTTTTATAGTATAAGTGAAGTACGAATATGGCAATCAATCTCTTTCTGACTTGTAGAATTGTGAAATTAATGATTCATTCTCTTACAGAAATCCACTTACAAGGACACACTGTTGCCTCATGCTCCAATCATGAAATCTATCATTTCTACATGCTGAAGGTTATATTTTGCTATATTTTGTTGGTTGGTGTATAGCTTGCTTCTACTGCTTTACATCTTGAAGCTGGATTATGTAGGATTCAATCCTTCCAGATGGGTCAAAGATGTCGACAGTAGTAGAGTTCGGTTTGTAGATGATGTCAATACGCTGTATGCTTCCTTGCTTTGTATATCTTCATTGACCAAACGACAACTTCTCAGATGGGCTGAGTAAATTTGACTGAGTAGCATCTTGCATAATGCATCAGCATGTATGGCTTTCACCACAAGCTATGTATGTATGGACAAAACATTTCATGACCCAGGAGATACTGTTTAGAGCTATAAGTAAAGTACCATATTATGAACTGTGTAGCAAGGAAGTGTTCGATTTGTGATCTAGCTAAGAATCAATAGTGTAATATACATTGTGCACATTTCCACTAATAATAATGCATCATCTCACCATGAAGACAGGAAACGAAGGACATGTGCTAATGTTCCAAAGTTGTGAAAAAGCTGACAATGGTTTCTGTTCTGACTCATGCCTGGGACGACCCAGCTGTAGTCCATCGAAGCCTTGAACATACCCTTTTTACCTTTAATCATGTCCCCAATTTGAGATTTCCCCACATAGAACTTGACTACTAGGTCAAGAACACTTATCATACACTTTTATTACCTCCACTTTATCCTGAAGTATCAGGCACTTGAGTTTTTGAGACATCTTTCGCAATTTACTGTAGCACGAAACACGGTAATGGCCGCCAATAACAATGCACCCACAGCAGGTACTCGCATGCTAACACAGTAACAATAAAAAATCTATTACTGCCAGCCAGACAACTGGCATACACCTGGCAGCCTGAGGAAGGGTGGGCAGCCATGCGTTTGCTTACAGTGCACTCTGAGGGCTGTCCAGTAGATTACAGTGCAGTCCTCTGTCAGCCAGGGCTTTACAACTTATTTGCCTTGCTGTTTGAAGCTTCTGAGCATTGTTTGCAATATTTTAGAACTATCATTTTCATAGATCGTATCTGTTAACAAGTGCGTCCAATGTGAGTCCGGGTTATTCTGCTGGGGATTTGAATACAATTGCTATTAAGAAGGATCTGTTACTTAAAAGTGTCCTTAATGAAGTTTTATTGCATATAATAAATATAATTTTGTAACAAAGGTAGGATGCAATGACATTTAATTCATATTAATATTGTATATCATGAACATATTTAAAACTCCAAGTACTATTAAATCATCTGCAATATCATATGAACTCCAGAATTGAGGGGCTTATTTCCAAACTGCCCCACTTTGGGGGTGACTTCAAGATGAAAGCGCAAAACTATTCCCACAGTAGTACGTTATCATGTGGGAATGTATTTATTTCCAAAGTGGAGCATATCATGGTTAAAAAGACATACAAAAGTTGTATGTATTTATTTATGTGATGTAACTCCTCACTGCTTTTATTTCCGAAGTGCTGCAACTCCACATGACCAATAGCCCAGTTCACACATATCACATGACCGCTTACCAGTTGTGGTGGGACTCTGGTCTTTTGCTTGTGGTTTTTCTGTGTGCAAACACACCCTGCTGAAAAGAAGTAGGAAACGGTCATTCCTTGAATAAGTACTATTGGAAAATGTACTGAAAGTTGTTAAGAACCTCCTCAATAAAATGAGTGTACGTGAAGGACATCCTGCCATGCGTTCTTCTACTTCAACTGCTGAATATTGAAACCAACGAACAAGAACATTACATACTTCAACTCAAATGTAATAACGAATTTTTAAAATTTGGTTTTGTAAGTTGAACAAAATGTCCTTTTAAACATTCTCCTCCAAAAAACTGTGTGTTCAAAAATACAAAATACAAAATATACCTCGAGACAATCAACTTTGTATCCAGTCATATGTTAGGTTTTGCTAAATTAAATTAATGTTCTTTTGGATTTTAAGCATTTCAATTTTCTATTCATATTATATACATTCTGGAATTCTTAAATTTTAAATAAATACAGCATTTGTGGAGTATTTAATGAAATACATCATTAAACATTATATGTGAAAGTTTGACCGCATACAAAGTAATCTTGCCTACACTGTTTTGTATCCTTAGCATTTCGAGCCCCTCTTTAGTTCCAAAGTGCATAAATCCAACAACCCACTCTCAATTTGATTGTATCCTTTGCACTAGGATTTTAGCCACCAAGACAAGCATATTTTGTTTGAAGTGATGAGAAAAAATAAAATATTAAGAAACTGATTTATTAAAAAATGGCATTTCCTAAAAAAATGTATTTCTTGGAGATGCATCACTTTGGAAATAAGCCCTTCAATTTATCTGGAGAAAACTTGGGAGTTAGAGATGTATTTACTGAGGCCATTTAGTAAATAACTTATCATTTCAAAAGATAATGCAATAAAACAAGAAATAATAAGACTCAAAAAGCTTCTTTATTTTCACGTGAAAAATCTACAGTGGGAAGATAAAATACCCTAGAAGGCAACACTGATCATGCTTAATTCTTACTTCATTCCAATTCTCATCTACAGACTCAAAACATGTACCCTATACTACAAGGCTAACAGTAAAATATAGTCAACCGAAATGACTTTCATTAGAACAATTAACCAAAAGACCAGGGAAGACAAGACTAGAAAAGAAGCAGACAGGCAGGAGGCTGGCATCAAAATACCTGTCACCGAGCTTTCAGGAAGACTCAGGCTACAATGGTTTGAAAATATAATGCGGGTGGACAGAAGAACAACATCAAGGAATTACGTAGACAGAGAAGTGAGAGGGAAGAGACCAAAAGGGAGGCCAAGGATTCAATGGATAGACACAGTGAAAGTGGAGGACATAGAGGAACAGAAATTATATTCTGACAGGAAAAAGTGGCGAGCACTTGTACACCACACTCGGAAAACTGGAGTTGGAAATTATGATGATGAGTAAATAACTACAGTTATAAATTAATGATAATCTAAGTGCATATATACACAACAGACTAAATGCATAGATATTCAAAACGTATACAGAGAGCAAAACTTCCCAGCATGCAAGTAACTTTTATTTTTGCATTTAAGCTCTCCCAATATGCCTGTTTCACCAGAATAACAGTTATGTCCTGTTGATTGTGAGAACCTGTGGTCAAATGTGTCACTGAAGATGTTTCAGTGTACTATTCTGATGATTTTTTATAAAAACAAGTGCAAATAGGTGCAATAAAATTAATGTGATAACACAAAAACTAAAAACATTGAGGCAATAGACAACTGTTGGTTGGCTGAAGTCTGCAATATTTTTATACCAAATTGGTCATTGGAGCTATGAGCTAACATGAGCTAATTAGCCAACCATGATTCCATTGAATTACTACCTGATAAAGAAAAATTATGGTAACAGAATTATAACTGAAAAAGAAACAACTTAATTAAAATAGGACAAGTTTCATTCTTGAAAGAAATAAATGAACCATGAATTGGTAGCACCATGACAGTTAAATGTAACAAATTAACTTGATTTCTGAAATAAACGAAGAACTCAGTCCAATGTAATTAACTCGCACAGTACCTTCATTCTCAACAAAAATTGGTTGTAATTAATTCTGGAAGTCAATTAGTCTGTTAATTTTATAACTATCAGGTTCCTTGGTTTGCCAAAACTAAACTACCTGATAATGAAAAATTATGGTAACAGAATTATAACTGAAAAAGAAGCAACTTAATTAAAATAGGACAAGTTTCATTCTTGAAAGAACATCAGACAAATTACACTCAAAAATATTTAGAAAAGTATAAACATTTATGTTTAAATTCTGAATTCTTTTAAACTTGAAATTTGGAACTTATCTTAATGAAGACCTTAATTCACTCCACTCTAGCATAAAATGCAAGTTTGTGTAATACCGGTACTCTGTCACTGTCTTGAGTCCTGATGGCTAGTTAGTCTGTTAGCCCTCCGCCACAGCACGCCACGCCACGCCCCTCTGCCCTGGCTACGCCTATGATACGCTGAATCGTACTTTTAGAAGTATTTTTATTCTTAGTGCTCCTCTTATTATTATTATTATTATTATTATTATTATTATTATTATTATTATTATTATTATTATTATTAATTTAGGGTTCTTAATGAGCATTTAATGGGATACTTATTATACCGGTAATTTTATGTTATGCCATTTTCTGCTGACGTCAACTATTTTGGAACTTCACTTGCAGTTTTATTATTATCATAAATGTTTATAATCATCTTTTTCCAACATCTTCTTAACCCGTTCGGTGGGCGATGCGGCGAGATCCACAGCTGCAAGTCGCTTGCTTGGCAAGGAACGCGGGTATATCCGCCGATTCAAATTACTTTTTTTTTTCTCAGTAGCCTGCCTGCAGAGGTTTATTTCCTTTTCAGCAGCGTATTCGGGATGAGTCTGCCCTCTGATGTGAATTTTTTCAGCTATGTTCTCCCAATTCCAATGTGCCATCCACGAGTTGCAACATACAGATCGCAGCTTACGTCCGGGCAAGAACAACTTAAGGCATAATAGCTTCGCGCTGAAGCTTTAGCTCATCGCCTAATCGTCCCTTGGATGTAATAATATTGCTGTAGAAGGGATTTTTAGAGATTATGATACTGAGCAGACCTCTCTGATGACATTTTAGAACTGTGACCTGGTTTATTATCCCCAGTCTTGAGTTCTTCCTTCATGACTGGAGTATGTGTTTACCACGAGTTACACAATATTTATTATCGTACGCAACCGTAATACAGGCTCATTTCATGATTTCCGTCCTATCTCCAGAGACCAGGCTTCTATTCGATCCTTTTTCTTACATTTTTCCGCTAAAATGTCTAAAAGGAATTACCGGCCCCCACCGTTAGAGGAAGACGATTTACGGGTCATGATAAACGAAATGTTGGAATTTAGTAGGGAGAATAGTGATATTAGTGAAGTAAGTTCTGCCGAAGGGGAATTCTTAAGTGACAGGAACATACCTGGAATGAGTACTGCAGGCTCGAATGTACAGGGTTCGGGCCCAGCTGATGCGAATGTTCAGCAGTCGCAAAAGAGACAGCACGTGTTTGATTCCAGTTCAAGTAATGATTATGACAAGAACAGTGGTCACGATAATACTGATTACAATTCAACCAGTGCAAGTTCTTTGTCAACTTATACTGAAAATGTACAAATAAGGTCCCACTTTGATCCAAAATTCCATCGTGATGTAAAGGGAGAGTTTTTACGGAGAACAAAACTGAGCGAAATAATGTAATTACATTTTTATGACGATATATGCCAGAACATAGCTGAACAGACAAAAGATGCCCAGCAGAAAATCGCACATAAAACCGAGTTTAGTAAGATGAAACGAAGGAGTCGAGATCAAGACCGGGTCCAAACAAATAAGGATGAAATAAAGCATCTTATCGCCATACTGTTGCTGCAGGGGTTTGTACAGAAACCTAAATTAGGACATTATATTTCTCACATTCGCTTATTCACTACGCCTATTTTCTATGAGCTGATGGCACAGAACAGACTTTTTCTCACTGGACTGAGTGGCCTAGACGGTTGAGGCGCTGGCTGGCCTTCTGACCCCAACTTGGCAGGTTCGATTCTGGCTCAGAACCAGTGGTATTTGAAGGTCCTCAAATATGTCGGCCTCTTGTCAGTAGATTTACTGGCATGCAAAAGAACTCCTGCGGGACTAAATTCCGGCACCTCACCATCTCCGAAAACCCTAAAAGCAGTTAGTGGGACATAAAGCCAATATTATTATTATTATTATTATTATTATTATTATTATTATTATTATTATTGGGGGCGTAATGGGAGTGTGATGCGTCGTTGTAATCCATCTTGCAACAATAACATAAGGACTTGGCAAGTTTGAGTCCTCTAGCCTCTCACACTCCAACTCCAAGCACGTAACCTACAAGAGGTGTCCCCGTTAAGCCGAGCAACCCAGCGGAAGGTTCGGGTAACCAATCCCAGCGGGAAGCTGGGTCGGCGAGCCGATCAGTGCGGGAGGATCACCAATCCGTCAATGAAGCAGGCGTGGTGATTATGCTTCACATCCTTTAAGTCAAAAGACAATGAGTGACATTAAGGTGAAATTCCTACATTCCGGAGGTAAAATAGCCCCACAATCGGATCTCCGGGTGGGTGCTACTTTGATGTCCCGTGAAAGAGAAACAACCACAGGAAAAATCCAAACCTACCAGCTCTGCACGTACAACTGTCGTTCTCTATTAAGCAATGACAGATTAGAAGAGCTCGAAGATGAACTTGGAAAGATCAACTGGAGCGTAATCGGTCTATCTGAAGTACGCCGTAAAGGAGAAGGGTGTTACCTTTTGAATTCTGGTAATTTGTTCTATTACTGTGGTGAACCAGAAGGAGGGCTTAATGGAGTAGGATTCCTAATGAACCGACATCTCGTGAACAAGGTCTCTGTATTAGAAGGTACTTCAAGTAGAATTGCGCGATTAGTTCTAAAACTCTCTAAGAGATACGAAATGCACATTGTGCAAGCATATGCACCCACATCAAGCCACTCAGACGAGGAGTTAGAATTCTTTTATGAGAGTCTACATGAAACCTGTGAGAAGGGGAGTGACTGTCACTTTCAAATAGTAATGGGTGACTTCAATGCGAAGGTTGGAACCTGTAAGACTGGTGAAACTGTTATTGGAAACTATGGGATAGACGAGAGAAATGAGAGAGGGGAGAGATTGGTCCAGTTTGCCGAGTACACCAACATGCGTATAATGAACACATTCTTTAAGAAACACCCAGGGCGTAAATGGACATGGAGAAGTCCCAATTTTGAATTCACCAATGAGATCGATTTTGTTCTCTGTAACATCCCTCAAATTATTAATGTATCAGTCCTCAACAGATTCAATACTGGTAGTGACCACCAACTAGTAAGGGCTAGAGCCGAGTTAAACATTAGGGAACATCGACTTAAACTAGTGCAGGAGAAAAAGAAACAAATAAATCTTAAACATCTAGAAGAAAATAAAGAGAAATTCCATCAAGCCCTTCAACAAAGCCTACATGACACAACTGGTGAAAATCTGGCAAAAATGCTAATGGATACGGCTGAAGTAATTGAAGGGTTGAAAAAGAATAACACTCGTGATAAGAAACTCAGTGACGATACCAGGAACCTGCTAAAGAGGAGGAGAGAAATGAAAATTCAGTCTGACTGTGACAAAATACAGTACTCTGAGCTGTGCAAAACCATAAGAAAGAGAATTAAAGCCGACTTAAAGAAATTCAACAAAGATACTCTGAGAACTTGCTTATCTGGAAAAACAAGTTTGAAGTCTGCTAAAAGGAAGCTACAGATCGGGAAGAAGCAATTAATTGCATTAGATGGGGACAACGGACGAATTACTGATAGGGAAGAACTTCTTGAGTTCATCAGGAACTTTTATAGCAAGTTGTACGAGAAGGCTGATGATAACCTGTCCTTGCCTGACTTATCCAACATTTCCCAAGTCCCGGAAGTTCTCCCATCTGAGATCAGACATGCTATAAACAGTATGAAAAAAGAATCAGTCGCAGGTAGCGATAACCTTTCAGTTAGCGTTCTCAAACTTGCTGGTGATGAAACTTTAAGCCACTTGGCAAAAATATTCACGTCTTGCCTACACAATGCATTCATCCCTCCATCTTGGAACAGAGCAATGATAATTCTCCTGCACAAAAAAGGGAATATACATGACATCAGAAACTATCGTCCTATTAGCTTGCTTTCTGTCCTTTACAAGGTTTTCACCAAGGTACTGACAAATAGAATCAGTTCAACGCTTGATTTTGCCCAACCAATTGCACAAGCAGGTTTCCACCGAGGTTTTGGAACAATCGACCATATACTCACCCTTCGTGAAGTTATCAGCAGAAGTAATAAATATCAAATGCCGCTCTGTCTAGCCTTTGTGGACTTTGAAAAGGCTTTTGACTCGGTGAGCCACGCTGCTGTTATGCAAGCCTTAGCTGAACACGGCGTCGATGCTGCCTACATAAGAGTTCTCCAGCATATCTACGAAACCTCTTCAGCCTTCGTGAACATCAATGTGCCAACCACGGATTTTCCCATTCAAAGAGGTGTTAAGCAAGGCGACCCCATATCTCCCAAGCTGTTCTCAGCCGTATTAGAAATGGCCATGTCAAAAATTAACTGGCAAAGCACAGGAATCAAAATCAATGGGAAAAGGCTGAACAATTTAAGGTTTGCAGACGACATTACACTTTTGGCCAACGACATCGATGAACTACAAACTCTAATAAATGATCTTGTCTCAGCCTGTCAAAAAGTGGGACTATCCATGAACCTTTTTAAAACCAAAGTAATGCTTAACAAATGGGCCCCAGCAGGAAAGCTGCATGTGGGAAACACCACATTACAACAGGTCAATGAATTTGTCTATCTTGGGCAACTTGTAAACATGAAAGGGGACTTAAGACCGGAAATCTTCCGACGTATCAAACTAGGATGGCAAGCCTACGGAAGAAATTCTTCAGTCTTCAAATCCAACATGCCACCCCACCTAAAGAAGATAGTCTTTGACCAGAGTGTTCTCCCCGTACTGACTTGCGGTTGTGAAACCTGGACATTGAGCGAGTTTGTTAAGCAAAAACTCAGAACAACCCAAAGAGCTATGGAACGGTTCATGCTAGGCTTGACGAAGAAAGACAGGAAGAGAGCAGATTACATCAGGTCAGTCACAAAGGTCAGTGACATTTTAGAAAGGGTATTTACCCTAAAATGGCAGTGGGCAGGCCATGTTGCTCGGAGAACTGATGGTAGGTGGACAAAGCTTGTGCTTGAGTGGTGTCCGAAAGATCATCTCAGACCAAGGGGAAGACCACCGGACAGATGGGATAAAGACATCCGGAAGATTACTGGGATCAATTGGCAGAACATCGCTCAAGACCGTCCCAGATGGAGAGACCTCATGAAAACCTACCTTGCTTTGGACTTAAAGAGGCCACATCGTAAAAACGATTGAATATGGCTGATAGTGATAGTGATTATTATTATTATTATTATTATTATTATTATTATTATTATTATTATTATTATTATTATTATTATTATTATTATTATTATTATTATTATTATTATTATATTTTCCTCCACAGCTTTTTACATATCTCAGACAATGAGGTGAATAATGGACAAATTCCTCCCAAAACATACAAGAATAATCCAGTATTTAGCGACCTGTTAGCAAAATTTTCAGAGGCTTATACCCCTGATGGCAAAGTGTCAATTGATGAGAACCTGTTGCTATGGAAAGGGTGGCTAGGGTGGAAGTTTACATATCAAGAAAACAATCGCGTTTCGTAATGGAACCATATAAATTATGCGATGCCGAGACAGGTTATATAACATGATCTACTTCCGTGTGTATCATAATGAACAGCTGTAAAAGACATAACACTGTGAAGACTGCAAATTCTGTAAATATTACCTGTATTGCAGTGTAATATAGTCCGTGTGAGTCACTTATGAATTGTAGGTAGGCTATATAAACTTGATCCCTCGAAAGCGCTAACCAACATAACAGAAAATTTTGTATTATAATTTATTCCATTGTAAATCTTTGAAGTACAGTACATGTGAACTTTGTAAATTTGCAATTTACATATACAGAAACACTTATTTCCAGACAGAGATTGTTAGTAAACTGCCTAAAATATTCAGGTAATTTTTAAACGAAAACGAGACCTTTGCTATTAGGAAGAAGTAACCTCGATATCACACTGTGAAACAACTTAGTACGTTCTTGCACAAAGTATTGAAAAAGTGAAATAATAGAATTTTCCAACAATTAAATACATTATATTGAAGTAAATATTTCTTTAATAGTTCATTATAGTCTAAGATTGTTTTAAATCAAGTAATTAAATATTTTCTTCAATCAGGGAAATCGTTCCCCACCTGGGAGTGAGCCAGATGCAAATGTTAGTGATAGTACCTTATTCATTGCACATAGAAAAGACAGACTTGGTATTACGTTAATGGGTCGTACACGGAAGAACAGGGAAAAATTGCCCGAGCTGAAGATACGCGAAAAGGGTCTATTATGGACTGGCACATTCGATTGGGACATCCAAACATAACGGATCTACATGAGGCAGTGAATAAAAAGATAATGGGACTGAAAGTCGACACTGAAGAGGATTTTGAATGTGAGGTCTGTCTCCAAAGAAAGATGACATGTACCCCTTTTCTGAAGAAGTCCAATAGGAGAACGGAACAAAAGGAATTGATTCATTCCATTATTTATGGCTCTATGAGGGTTTTCTCGAATGGAAACATGCATTACTTCGTCACATTCGTTAAAGTTGCAACTGGATGGTGCGAAGTGAAGTTTCTTTGTCAGAAAAATGAAGTCGTTAATGAGTTTCAGAACTTCAGAAAATGTTTGGAAACAGAAAAACATGAAGATAAAGATTTTACAATCTGATAATGGTATGGTGTACGTGAATTCCCTATTCGATGCACTGTTGAAGAACTCCAGGATTCTGCGACGCCTGACGATTCTGCCTAACTAGTGAAAAATAGTACACATTTTTACACATGTGTGATGTACACCCGCTGCCAAGGCACCACACTGCGTCGCGGTCCATCACAAACTTGCATGAGTTCAGTTCTGATGTAATATATAGTGAAGTGCTTCTTTCGACCTCGTAAGCATAGGCATGATCATTTTTACTCGAGATGCACTCATTCACCATATGACCTATCTTAACAATAGCAAAGAGGAGATGTGGATCCTCCTTTATTGCCTTTATCAATTTTGCTTGTGTGCTTTCTACAATTCTTGTTCTTGTATTTTCGTTCAACAGTCACATAGTTTTGCATCATGTTGTTTCTGGCACTGTTCCTCGCGTCACTTTCTTTGACAATTTTTATGCGTAATACCTTGAGGCTTTGGAAGTTCATCACGAGATCCTATCGCGCACCGAAAGTATTTGAAACTGACTGGCAAGCTATACAGAAGTAATGTGGGTAAGAAATTATCAATGACTGCCATGTCCATACCACTGAGCTTGTCCACGGCATCAAAAAATCTCCACAAATGATCACGTACATCCCCATCTTCACTCACTCTTTCTTCGCAGAAGACAATTGGCTAAACGTTTAACTCAACCTCGCCAAACATGCATGAAATGGTATTTTCATGCTCTATTTTTCAGTGTATTTTATCACTACGCATTTAATCACTTTCCAAATGCACATCCCGGGCCAGTAATCTGTTGAAAAGGTGCGATGTTTTGGAAAGTAATAAGGTCAGCACAGTTTATATTAGAATGACACTATTTATTACACATGTAAATCACAGATGGATACAGTGAAAACAATAGACATGGAGATTATAATCGTGACATGTCAGAATGGAAAAAGAAACCGTAGTGTGTAGGTGGCGCTACTTGATGGTGGCTCAGCCAGTGTCATATGAATATATATAAATATTCTCAACAAATAATAATATATGTGTCTTCCAAAGGCTGAGTGCTGATTGTATCTAATTGCATTTTTGTGTTCTTTGTATTTATTAAGTGTGGAAATATATGTTTGTTTGGCATATATCTGTAGTGTTGCAGTTTGTTTCTTGACATTTGAGTTCATTCAAATTATGCTACCATTTTCATTGTAGTACATGGATATGATTAGTGAGAAGTTTCGAACAGTAGACAGTAAGCAGGTTCAGGATATAGAAAGTGAATGGGTGGCATACAGGGATGCTGTAGTAGAAACAGCAAGGGAATGCCTAGGAACAACTGTGTGTAAAGATGGGAAAAGGCGAACATCTTGGTGGAATGATGAAGTGAGAGCAGCCTGTAAACGTAAAAAGAAGGCTTATCAGAAATGGCACCAAACAAGGGCCGAGGCAGACTGGGATTTGTACGTAGATGAAAGAAACAGAGCGAAACAAATAGTTGTTGAATCCAAAAAGAAGTCATGGGAAGATTTTGGTAATAACCTGGAAAGGCTAGGTCAAGCAGCAGGGAAACCTTTCTGGACAGTAATAAAGAATCTTAGGAAGGGAGGGAAAAAGGAAATGAACAGTGTTTTGAGTAATTCAGGTGAACTCATAATAGATCCCAGGGAATCACTGGAGAGGTGGAGGGAATATTTTGAACATCTTCTCAATGTAAAAGGAAATCATCATGGTGGTGTTGCAAACAGCCAAGCTCATGGGGAGGAGAAAAATGATGTTGGTGAAATTACGCTTGAGGAAGTGGAAAGGATAGTAAATAAACTCCATTGTCATAAGGCAGCGGGAATAGATGAAATTAGACCTGAAATGGTGAAGTATAGTGGGAAGGCAGGGATGAAATGGCTTCATAGAGTAGTCAAATTAGCGTGGAGTATTGGTAAGGTACCTTCAGATTGGACAAAAGCAGTAATTGCACCTATCTATAAGCAAGGGAACAGGAAGGATTGCAACAACTATTGAGGTATCTCATTGATTAGTATACCAGGCAAAATATTCACTGGCATCTTGGAAGGGAGGGTGCGATCAGTCGTTGAGAGGAAGTTGGATGAAAACCAGTGTGGTTTCAGACCACAGAGAGGCTGTCAGGATCAGATTTTCAGTATGCGCCAGGTAATTGAAAAATGCTACGAGAGGAATAGGCAGTTGTGTTTATGTTTCGTAGATCTAGAGAAAGCATATGACAGGGTACCGAGGGAAAAGATGTTCGCTATACTGGGGGACTATGGAATTAAAGGTAGATTATTAAAATCAATCAAAGGCATTTATGTTGACAATTGGGCTTCAGTGAGAATTGATGGTAGAATGAGTTCTTGGTTCAGGGTACTTACAGGAGTTAGACAAGGCTGTAATCTTTCACCTTTGCTGTTTGTAGTTTACATGGATCATATGCTGAAAGGTATAAAATGGCAGGGAGGGATTCAGTTAGGTGGAAATGTAGTAAGCAGTTTGGCCTATGCTGACGACTTGGTTTTAATGGCAGATTGTGCCGAAAGCCTGCAGTCTAATATCTTGGAACTTGAAAATAGGTGCAATGAGTATGGTATGAAAATTAGACTCTCGAAGACTAAATTGATGTCAGTAGGTAAGAAATTCAACCGAATTGAATGTCAGATTGGTGATACAAAGCTAGAACAGGTCGATAATTTCAAGTATTTAGGTTATGTGTTCTCCCAGGATGGTAATACAGTAAGTGAGATTGAATCAAGGTGTAGTAAAGCTAATGCAGTGAGCTCGCAGTTACGATCAGCAGTATTCTGTAAGAAGGAAGTAAGCTCCCAGACAAAAATACCTTTACATCGGGCTGTTTTCAGACCAACTTTGCTTTACGGGAGCGAAAGCTGGGTGGACTCGGGATATCTTATTCATAAGTTAGAAGTAACAGACATGAAAGTAGCAAGAATGATTGTTGGTACGAGCAGGTGGGAACAATGGCAGGAGGGTACTCGGAATGAGGAGATAAAGGCTAATTTAGGAATGAACTTGATGGATGAAGCTGTACGCATAAACCGGCTTCAGTGGTGGGGTCATGTGAGGCGAATGGAGGAGGATAGGTTACCTAGGAGAATAATGGACTCTGTTATGGAGGGTAAGAGAAGTAGAGGGAGACCAAGACGACGATGGTTAGACTCGGTTTCTAACGATTTAAAGATAAGAGGTATAGAACTAAATGAGGCCACAACACTAGTTGCAAATCGAGGATTGTGGTGACGTTTAGTAAATTCTCAGAGGCTTGCAGACTGAACGCTGAAAGGCATAACAGTCTATAATGATAATGTATGTATGTATGTATGTATGTATGTATGTATGTTTCATTGTTGTGATTATTATTGTAATTTAAATAGTTTCAAAAATTATTTAGGGGTTGTCTAGTGAGCTTTCAATGGGCTGGTTAGTTTTTCCTATAATTCTCCGTTCTGTTATTTTTGGTTAGATGAATGCCCATTGTGAAACTATATTCATAGAACACTTCATAATTTACAACTAATTTGCTGTAGATATGGTATAATACCACACTTGCGCTTGAATAAGTAAAGGAATAGCACAACACTTGTAAACATGTCAAGTTTATGTGTTTGTTTTCATCTAGATGCAATATTACCCCAAAAGAATGTTGTGTACATAAATTTAACAATAGATACATGAACTGGTATGTTTGTTTACCCAGTTGACAACTGAAGGCCCATTCAGTGCACCTCTGCTGTTCCCTGTTGTATTGTGACATCTGCAGTGTACTTCAAGCATTGCTAAGATACATGCTATTTGGTTCCTGCATTTAAGTACCTTAGTGACAGTTGACAGTGTACACATCGTTATTATGGCTCCAAGGTTGGAGATATCTATAGGAAAATGTGCTGCAATTGTAGCACCCAGACAAGCAGGTTTATCAATTCACCAAATTGCAAAACAATGTAGCGTGTCTATAGGGGGAGTGCAATACACCCTTCGCTGCCAGACGACAACAAGTAGCAATTAAGGACAGACCACGATCAGGACAACCTCAAAAAAGAACCTAAAGTGATGATAAATTCATCAGAATTACTAGTAAGAGAAATAGGTTCCAAACACCACCACAAATTTGCATAGCATTGGTAGAAACGAACAAGAAACAAATATTTGTTGCAACAGTAAAAAGGAGACTGACTGAAGCCAGTTTGAAGAGATGTGTGGCAGCAAGGAAACCCCTTCTGAAGCCCATTCTGGAGCCCATAAATAAGAATAAGAGACTCACGCGGGCTAGAAAACATCGTAATTGGACACATGAAGAGTGGAAGAAAGTGTGATTCACAGATGAATCGAAATTCAAGATTTTTAGAACCAGAAGGATAATTGTTTGCCGATGTGAAAGAGAAAGGGTAGCTCTGCAGTGCGTTCTACCTACTGTTAAACACGGAGGGGGCTTCTATTATGGTTTGGGGATGTATTGCAGGAGATGGAAAATAGAAAGGATGTACGGATCAGAAGCACTACCAGCACATAATCAGTATCATACAATACCATGTGAATTATGCTTAACAGGGAACGGGTTTATCTTAAAACAGGATAATGATTATTTATTTATTCATTTATTTATGTATTTATTTATTTATTTATTTATTTATTTATTTATTTATTTATTTATTCATTCATTGGATTGATTGATTGATTGATTGATTGATTGATTGATTGATTGATTGATTGATTGATTGATTGATTGATTGATTGATTGATTGAAACTCAAAATTCAACTTTCTAACTTTTGTTCTTCTCTTTTCAAACTTTTCACATGAATTGACTATCATACGAATGTCACTGGACTTTTCCTGGTCAAGAATCTCAAGATTCCCAAAATTCCATTTGACATCCACTATAGTTATGAGAGAGTTCCCCACCACCGAAAAACTCACATTGTCTCACTCAAGTCTGTTCGACTTTGAATTTCAATGAGTTTTTTTTATACGATCTGTGTGAACATTTTTACTCTGAACAGCAATAGAGTTCAAGATACAGTGTCACATTAATGTGTTTGCAGAACTTTTATCGAGACACTAACATAACATTCATCTTATGGGCTTTTTAATATTAAATTCCTCACATTTATGTACCTAATGCCGTAAATTTTTATGTTTGCTTGGATATTTTAATCTATCTTTTTTTTACAAGTTGTTTTACAAGTTGTTGTACATCGCACTGACACGGATTAATCTAATGGCGACAATGGGACAGTAAAGTGCTAGGAGTGGGAAGGAAGCAGCCATGGCCTTAATTAAGGTACAATAATGTTAGAGTCAAGGCCAAATTATGGATTACAAGTACATTTTGTTAATTTTGGTTTCAAAGTTAATCTAATAAAAATGCTGAATGATTTCTTCAAATTTATTGTTAGAAAATGAATGCTTAAAACTTAAGGGTGTAGTCAATGTATGCTTTACATCCCACTAACTACTTTTTACAGTTTTCGGAGACGCGAGGTGCCGAAATGTAGTCCCGCAGGAGTTCTTTTACGTGCCAGTAAATCTAATGAGGCTGACGTATTTGAGCACCTTCAAATACCACTGGACTGAGTCAGGATCGAACCTACCAAGTTGGGGTCAGAAGGCCAGCGCCTCAACCACCTGAGCCACTCAGCCCAGCTAATTAAGGTACAACCCCAGCATCTGCCTGGTGTGAAAATGGGAAACCATGAAAAACCATCTTCAGGGCTGCCAATGGTGGGGTTCGAACCCACTATCTCGCACATACTGGATACTTGCCGCACCTTTAATCTATCAGAGAATATTGTGCATTATATTTTTCACTCAGCAATATTTACTCAATATGTCATTCTGTGTGTTAAATAACATACAGGGGTAAAATTTTCCCTCTTTGAATTGATATTTTGGATTAATTAAATTATGTATTAATCTTTATACAAGTAGCTGAAGATGTCCCATATATAGGATGAAACATGTACTAATAGTTTATATCCTAGTGATTTATTTTACTATATATATATATTGAAAAGGTAGACTATTGCACTGATTCATTTGATAGGCAACTGTTTGGAAATTATCGAAGGTGATTCACAATGGTTTCTGATTTGTAACCTAACACAGTATTTACAAGGCAGTGAATAAATCAAATATGATAGCAATTATAAAGAGATTTACAGAAGCGATTTTATCACTAGGCATTGGAATTTTTTTTCCATGCATATATTTAAAGGCTGGTAACAGATGTGTCTGAATTATGATGAAGTGGTGAAGGTGGTAAATTTTGTTTTAAGAGGAAATACAACTAGGAAATCATCCCCTCTGAATAAATGAAATGGGAAACAAAAAATAAAATACAATACTTTATTCAACAGAGGAATTTGAAAGTGAATTAAAAAATAAAGTTATTTTATTAAGCTGAAAAGGTCATTAATGCACCTAAAGGTAATGTAAGTTCCTTGAGTAACACAATACTTGGAATTTATATGCACCTAATTAATCCACTCTCACACAAAGCAAATGACGAGATCAGCAGTATTTGCGTTATCGGCTAGTATGAGTTCGAGCGTCTTCTGCAGGCCGAGGTTCCATCTTAGCCAGAGAGATCAGCGCAGCAATAATAATAATAATGATGATAATAATAATAATAATAATAATAATAATAATAATTATTATTATTATTATTATTATTATTATTATTATTATTTTTAAAAAATGCTTAGAACCAGGCTAACTTGCCATTCCCAAGGCAATAAAATGGCAGACACTCACTCTGTAAGTACGGTGTTTAAATTGTGACAACCCTGCCTTCTTCAAAGCTACAGGCCTTTGATTCACAGCTGGTCAACAAATTCAGTAGATTCGAGCTGAGGTGATGTCCAAGCATGCTTGTCAGTGTACCACACTTCTATGCACTGTGCACTAAAATGCTTTGTCATATGCTGTCCATGGCAGATTGCATCAAAATCATCACTTTGATGCAACAGAACATGAGACAAGTTGATACTGCCAACATTGTTCATGTGAATCGAAGTGTTGTCTCCAGGTTGTGGAAAAACTTCCAAGGAACCCATTCAGTAGAAGGTTGACATCACACAGGTCATCTATACAAAGTAGCAGCAGCAGCAGCAGCTCAAGACTGGTGTATATGCACATCTGCACACAGACACCCTATACACACAGCTACTACTCTGCACCAAGAGATGCCACAGGAGATACTGTAAGTACCCAAACTGTGCAAAATATACCGTATTTCACGGCATAATCGTCGCACTTTTTATACCAAAATTTTCGAAAAAAATTGTAGGGTGCGACCATTATATGATGAATATTTAATACCAGTATTTGTATTACTCAAAAAATGTATTTATAACTAAATTGTATTTGATACAAATTTAAGATGCACGTAATACTCGCGTTTATACATCAAAATAATTAAAATAGTCTAAAACAAAATTCATAATTTTTCGCAACAATTCGGCGAACGTTTTTCAAACCTGAAAATAAAAATGAACGTATTAAGTTAATTTGTCATTAATTTGAGTATTAAAGTTAAAATATTACACTTGCAAAAAATTATCGCTTTGTTGTGAAATGCGGACTTACCGGTACGCAATTTATTCCAAATCTTCGGTGTCGCTATCGCAGGTTTCGCTATCTGATGCGCCGTCCTCGCCTCTGTTAATACCAGTATCAGATTCTTCGTCTCCCTGCCACACTGCGTCATCTTCGGAACCGTCTAGTGCATTCGAAATCCCAGTCCTTTTGAAGCTCTTGGAGACTAGTTCAGGTGGTATAAGATCCCAACTCTTCTTCACCCACGAGCATAACAAGTCCAAGGGTGGACGCCTGATATTTCCGGCGGGCGTCAATTGCTGATCGCCGCTCATCATCCACTCGTTGTAAAATCGACGTAAGTGGTCTTTAAAGGGTTTATTAACACATACGTCTAGTGGCTGCAAAGCAAATGTTAGGCCACCAGGAATGACTATCTGTCGTGTCTTACTTGTAGTGAGAATTTGCTTCACTTCATTCACGAGGTGACCTCGGAAACTATCTAAAACAAGCAGAGCTGGTTGTTTTAGTAGTGCACCAGGTCTTCTATTCCACACAGTTTTAACCCAGTCCAGCATGAGTTCTACGTCCATCCAACCCTTTGGTTGCACTCGTACAAGAATTCCACGGGGAAACTGTATATTCTCAGGCATCGTTTTCCTCTTGAAAATGATGTAAGGCGGCAACTTTCTCCCGTCAGCTGTAATGGCTAGCATTGCCGTGCATCGCAACTTCTCACTACCGCTGGTTTTCATTAATACACTCCGTGATCCTTTTAGCGCAATAGTGCTGTTGCGAGGCATATCAAAAAAGATTGGAGTCTGATCGGCATTACCGATTTGAGAAAGCAAGTACGAAGTTTCCTTGCGCAAACGTATGACAAATCGGTGAAAATTTACAATCTTGTCCGTGTAATCAGCAGGCAAATTTTGGCTTAGTGTTGTTCTCCTTCGCATTGACAGATTCTGTCGTCGCATTAACCCCTTAATCCACCCACGAGTCGCCTTAAACTGAGTTACCGGTATGTTGTGTTTGCGCACTACCTCCTGTCCCTTAATTTGTAACATTTCATATGATACACTGCAGCCATTGTTACGTATTTCACTGACGTACCTAAACACTTCTTCGTCAATTATAGGAAACTTCCCTCTTTTAGGACCTCTAAACGCGCGTCTAGAAGGGTTTGTGCTTTTTAGCTTGTTTTTTACTTTCCGCCAGTCACGCACCAACTTTTCACTCACAGAAAATTTTCTTTCTGCAGCTCTGTTCCCGTGCTGTTCAGAGAAGGCAATTACGCTTAGCCTGAAGCCCGCAGAATAGTTTCTATATTTACCCATAATCGCTTATAAATGCTTCACACGTTAATGTTTTGCGATATAAATGACTTTCCGTAATTGTTCACTATTAAAACAAATTATTTCTGCAAACACCCAAAACACAAATTAAAAACTTAAATTCTCACGCACACGTGTCTACAGTAATCACGTAAATCTGAAACAAATAAATGCATCTGTGATCTGTCCATTCCAGAGCAGCCAATACTGTTAGGCAGCAAGGAAGCATGCAACAATTTATCAGTTTAGCTCGTTGGTTGCGACACACTACTGCGCTTGCGCAAAGCTCGCAAACCGGAGCTCTAGCTAGCGCGGTGTAGATCTACTGTATAGTTGACTGTATTCCGAGACGTCAGTAACAAACATTCATTTTTTTCAATTTCTTTTAAACATACGGTAATTAGGTTAATATTTCTTCCCAGTTATTGATGATTTTACATTACATTACTGACGAGTTTATAAAATAAAACTTTAATAGCATTGGATAATAATTATCTTGACTGCTTGGATAAAAGTTTTCATCCCATGCCCGGACACTTATGACGTAGTAGTAAGATAAGAGTCTAGCGATGACAACTGAGACATCGTAAATAATTCGGCTGAATAATTCCGTGGAAATCTGCGTTATCGTCTTGGATTTCACTTCGTGCGCAATAACACAGGAGCCGGCCCCATGGTGTAGGGGTAGCGTGCTTGCCTCTTACACGGAGGCCTCGGGTTCAATTCACGGCCGGGTCAGGGAATTTTACCTGTATCTGAGGGCTGGTTCGAGGTCCATTCAACCTACCTAGCCGGTATTTCCTGGCGACGTTGCCGATAAGCGATAACTTACAGCCTTACGTATTTCAAATGGGAACTCATAATATGTAGGTGGTGAATAAATAGTACACTGTCTCGCGACCACGTTGTCAAACTGCCGATAGCCTACCGGTAAGCATAATATGTAGGTGGTGAATAAATTGTACACTGTCTCGCGACCACGTTGTCAAACTGCCGATAGTCTACCGGTAAGCCATGCGTCGTACATATACCGGTATTATTTATTTATACGTTGTGCAACATGTCGCAAACGTGACTGTGTTGCCAAATTGCCCATAAACCATACACGTATTTAAATTGCGCATTCATGTGCAACTTACGTTGCAGTTCCATTTACCTTTTAACCAGATTAGTGAACAAAATTTGGACGTGCGACGATTATGTAATTAAAGGTTTAAAGTCCGATTTTTGTATTGAAAATAAAGGATGCGACGATTACGCGGTGGCGACGATTATGCTGTGAAATACGGTACTCCTAGATGAGTGACAGCATTCAGGAAGACACCTCAGGGCTCATCTGCTTCAGCATCACAGGGTGGTTCACGTTCGATGGGCTACAGCACTTCAGACTTGGACACGAGATCAATGGTCCAGAATATGATGATTGATGATGCTTGTTGTTTAACGGGGGCCTAACATCTCATTATCATAGGCATTTATTCATCAACGAATATGTAGTATATAAATACAATGTCATTTGGACATATTAATTGTGTCGTCTCAGATGGCTGAACAGTCCGATTCTGGATGCACAGATTTTATTGCAGTGACAGCACACACTAGTAGTTGCAGCAGATGGTTGTGCAAGAATGCCATCCCTTGCATTCGCTCGTTCTTTCCTGCGGTTCCTCCTCTCAGCTTCTAATCTTCTCCTATCTTTTTCTAGATGTTCAACTCCATTGTATACAATGCTACGCCATTTGGGCCTATCCTCGGCTGTAGTTTCCCAGTTGATCGCATCAATATGACATCTTTTAAGATTATACTTTAGAACATCCTTATATCGTTTAAGCTGCCCTCCATGGTTACGCTGGCCATTCTTTAGTTAGGTGTACGAGATTTTCTTTGGGAGGCGTGTATCTGGCATGCGGACGATATGACCAGGCCAGCGTAGCTGATGCCTGACTATATTTGCCTCTCTGCTTGTAGTGTTGGCTTCCTCGAGGATGCTAATGTTTGTTCGACGATCTTGCCATTTAACTTTCAGTATTCTCTACAAGCATCGTTGATGGTAATTTTCCAGGCATTTTAGGTTTCTCCTGTAGGTTGTCCAGGTCTCGCAACCATAGATAAGAGTAGGAATTACAACAGCATTGTAAATGTACAGTTTGGTTCTCACACTGATATCATGATTGTCAAACACTCTTCTTAGGAGACGACCGAAAGCCGCACTAGCACATCTTAAACGATATTGGATTTCTGCATCAATGTTTGCACATGTCGAGAGATGGCTTCCAAGGTAAGGAAAATGATTTATGTTTTGCAGAGACTGGCCATTAATTGTAATAGTCGGAGTTCTCTTATAGAATTAGGCGCCGGCTGGTAAAGGATCTTAGTCTTATCAATATTAATTTCCAGTCTGATACTTTCATATGCTTGATTAAAAGCATTGAGGATTGATTGCAGATCTTCCTCTGTGTTGGCTAAGATAACATTGTCATCTGTGTACTGAAGCTCTATAACTGACACTGAGGACACCTTGGTCTTAGCTCGCAGTCTGTTAATATTAAACAGATTTCCATCAGTTCTATACAGAAGTTCTACTCCTAATGGCAGTTTATCATCCACAAGGTGTAGTATAGTTCCAACAAATAGTGAGAACAATGTTGGAGCAATTACACAACCTTGCTTGACTCCAGTAGAAATACGGAAAGGGTCTCCTGGTATTGTATTAGAAAGAACAGTAGCAAACATGCCGTCGTGTAGCAGTCTGAGTATCTGTATGTATTTGTTTGGACATCCGATCAGAGCTAGAATTCTCCATAGAGCTTCTCGATTAACAGAATCAAACACCTTGACAAGATCGATAAAAGCCATGTACAAGGGTTGGTTTTGCTCTCTAGACTTTTCCTGCACTTGCCTTGCACTGAAAATCATATCAATTGTACTTCTGTTTGGCCTGAAACCACACTGAGTTTCTGGTAGGCACATTTCAGTCAATGGTAGTAAACGATTAGACAATACTCTGCAGAGTCTTATCCCCTTTCTTGAAGATAGTGATGATGGAAGCATCCCGTAGATCAGCAGGGATTGTTCCCATGTTCCATATTTTCACAATCAACATGTGTGTATGCTGAATTAGCAAAGGACCACCCTCCTTGAAGAGCTCGGCTGGAATTCCATATTGTCCGGGTGCCTTTTTATTCTTCAGCTGATGAATGGCCTTCTCAATTTCTTGAATAGAAGGGACTTCACCTAAGTGATCTTGAATTGGCTGTTGTGGAATATCAGCAAACACATCTTCCGTGACATGTGAGTTTCTGTTCAGGAGGTATTGAAAATGTTATTTCCAACGGGAAGCTATCGAGTCAGGGTCTTTAAGAACTTCAGTACCATCTTTGGATTTTAGACAATTAAGACCTTTGGTAGAGGGACCATAAATTGCTTTGGTAGCACTGAAGAAGGCACTAGTGTTGTTAGAGGCGATTAAATTCTCCATTTCCTTTGATTTACCTATCCACCATTCATTCTTGATCATCCTGCATCTCTTCTGCACTTCCGTTTTGAGTTGTTGATATCTATGTTTCTTGGGAAATGAATTTGGATCATTTTGCCACGCGTTGTAGGCTTTCCGCTTTTCATCAATTAGGTCACATATTTCTTTATCGTTCTCATCAAACCAATCCTGATGTTTCCTCTTATTAACACCAACTGCTTCTTTGCCAGCTGCTATAATAGCTGATTTTAATAATGACCAGTGCTGCTCAATATCTTCTGGGTATTCATTTGGAAGTTTATCAGCCAATAGTTCTTGATAGGCAGATTTGATACTGTTGTTCCTAAGTTGTTCAGTATTTAGTTTGTGTTTTATCGCCTTCCCCTGAATCCGCCATTTTGGAGGAACCTGTATAGCCATCACAGATCGAACTAAGCGGTGGTCGGTCCAGCAATCATCAGCACCGGTCATAACTTTGGTTATATGAACATCGCGCTTATCTCTGGCGCGGACAATAATGTAGTCGATTAAGTGCCAGTACTTTGATCTGGGATGTTGCCATGTTTTTTTTTAAATCTATCCTTCTGGCGGAAGAGTGTATTTGTAATGACAAGATCATATTCAGAACACTTTGTGAGTAGAAGGGTTCCATTGGCGTTGATTTTGCCTACACCCTCTTTACCAATAATTCCAGGCCAAAGTGATGATTCTCTGCCAACCCAAGCATTAAAGTCTCCCAGCAGAATAAGCTTATCTGACTTGGGCACATTCGACAGGAGTTCATCAAGTTGGTTATAGAATGCTTCTTTCTGATCATCTTCTGACTTCAGTTTTTTTTTTTTGTAGAGGCGCGCGGCTGTGAGCTTGCATCCGGGAGATAGTAGGTTCGAATCCCACTATCGGCAGCCCTGAAGATGGTTTTCCGTGGTTTCCCATTTTCACACCAGGCAAATGCTGGGGCTGTACCTTAATTAAGGCCACGGCCGCTTCCTTCCAACTCCTAGGCCTTTCCTATCCCATCGTCGCCATAAGACCTATCTGTGTCGGTGCGACGTAAAGCCCCTAGCAAAAAACTTCAGTTTTGGGGCGTATGCAATAATTATCGTAGCTCTTTGGTTGTTCTTGAGTTTCAGACGGAGTGTCATGAGTCTTTCACTAATTCCAGATGGGAACTCATCAAGATTGTGAATGAGCTCATTCTTTATTGCAAAACCTACTCCATGAATTTTTAATTCGTTTTCATCTTTTCCTTTCCAGAAAAATGTACAGCCAACGCCATGTTCCTTGAGTTGTCCTTCTCCAGCGTGCCTAGTTTCTCTAAGAATAGCGATATCAATGTTGATTTCTTCAACTCACGACTTATTATTGCTGTACGTCGCTCTGGACGGTTATCTACATCAGTGTCCATCAGAGTACGAATATTCCAGATAGCTATATTCATGTTGCAAATCTTTCTTTTCTTTCTACCGCGAATTGGTGTACCCAATGAACGCGGTAATCCAGTCAGGTGAGAAGTTAGACTGCCTATGTTTAGGGCATCTTTTATAGCCCCCTCCCCATTCAGGGTGAGCAGAGGGGATCCTAAATAGGACGGCTCAGTCACGGGTATAGCACACGAGTTGCTCTACAGTCTGTCCTTCAGCAAAACGGCGATCACACACTCGCCGCCTACGTGCCGACTCATCACTAGGAGCTCCCAGATAACACTATCCTGCCCCCATCGCAAATTGCCGATCGCCGCAGGACTTTAATACTGAACAGATGATGTTGCTTTACAAATGACGCCTGTGCGTGAAATCTTTTTACGTGGGAATGCTGGTGCACATCAATTATTTCATTTTTAACATCAACAGTCACACGGCCCTTAACAGTTTCGGGACGCTGGCCCAGTGGCATAGAGTCTACGACGACTGGAAATCCAAAAACTGCTGAGGTTGTTAGACCTCATGGACATAATCTAGGTCATCGGCAACTAATGGTACGAAATGAGACGAAATGGAATGACAAAAGTCCAAAATCCTCCACTGATCAGAATTCAAAATCTGAGGATGAAGAATGAATGAATGGATGGATATGAATTTAAAACAATCAGTGGATCCAACCCGCAATGCCTCACATTCACAGAAACTGATGTGAAACAATAGGCAAGCCAGAACTATGGCGTCGCTCCTAAAGTGGTACTAGTCACAGGTGCTGTAGAAGCTGGCAACGCACTCTGTTGCTACTAATCACAAACCTATTTGGTACCTAACAGTGGTACTTGTGGCCAGTATCCAGTATTCAGGAGGTAGTAGGTTCGAACCCCACTGTCGGCGGCCCTGAAAATGGTTTTCCGTGGTTTCCCATTTTCACACCAGGCAAATGCTAGGGATGTACCTTAATTAAGGCCACAGCCGCTTCCTTCCCACTCCTAGCCCTTCCCTGTCCCATCGTCACCATAAGACCTATCTGTGTCAGTGCGACGTAAAGCAACTAGCAAAAAAAAAAAAGAAAAAAAAAGAAAAACATAGTGGTGCTAAGCGCAAGTAAAAGCGACCCATGGTGTTCCCCACGTGGTGGTACTAATCACAAGTAGTTTCATGGTTCTAATACAATCATCCCTTGGTTGCCCCTTTTAGTCGCCCCTTCCGACAGGCAGGGAATACTGTAGGTGTATTCTTCATCTGTGTCCTTCACCCCAATGGTCCAGAATATTCCCTGATGAAGTGAAAACTGGTTTATTTCCAGATGACCAATCTCTGCACACATGGAGAGCAAGAGGAGAATGTTACAATGAATCATTCTCAGTAAGATGTCACCAAAAACTTGGAAGTTCAGTACATTCAGGGGAGGTCTAAAGTTCGGCTGCTGTACACCGCAGGTTCACATTCAAGGAAACATGACGGCTGCAGTGTACGAACACGTTCTCCAACCCATAGCAAGTGGTTTTCTAGAGACTGTACAACATGAGTTGACTCTGTTGGATGATAATGCTCATCCACATCGTGTAGCAGCTGTGAACTGATACTTGGAGGGACGTGGGATCCGCAGAATGGACTGGCCAGCGTCTCCCCCAGACATGAACTGCACAGCACACATGTGGACCTTCCTTAAACCAGCAATTTCCAAGTGTCAACATCCACCACTAACAATTCAGGCCCTAAAAGACGCTGCCATTGAGGAGTTTGGCTCATGAAATGCTCAATGATTCAGTACTGAACATGCCTCATGGCAATCAAGAGTGCTTCCGGTTCATGGAGGATCAATGTGTTGTTGATTCATGAGAGTTTCACATTAAATAATATAATCAGTTTCACCTCAACGCAACAAAATCTGGTATATGCATAACTTTTGCTGATGAGTGTAAATATTAACAGGAGATCACTGGCTAAACAAAATTTCCAAAACCAAGAAAGACATTTTAACTAACAAGCATATGAGCATTGATACAAGAAAGACTTTTGCAAAGCCCTTTATTTGAACTGTATTATTGAAAGGATGTGAAAGCTGGACAGCAGTGAAAAAGGGGAGAGCTTGGCTAAATACAGTGGAAATGTGGAAAAGAAAGAGGATCACCAAAATGAGCTGGACTGATAAGAAATAAAGTCTGCAAGTGTTACAGGTCAATAAAAACCGAGCACTCACTGAAGAGATGTAAAATGAGGTAAATAAGACATGTAGGCCATCTGCTGAGACATAAGTTCCTTACATACAATTTTAAACGGAAAGTACTCGGAAAGAGAGGCAAAGGAAGACTCAGAAAATCATCCTTCGTAGACCTGAAGAATAGGATGAGGTGCAGGGACAACAAGCAAATGAAGAGTGTACCAGAGGAGAAAGTTTGCGTCAACAAGGCTTTGCCTTTAGTACATGATGATGATGATGATGATGATGATGATGATGATGATGATGATGATGATGATGATGATGGTGATGATGATGATGATGATAAGAGCAAAATGAATAAATTATAGAGTAAACAGGTTTGTATATCAATAAATAATGCTGTTTTTAAGAAAAAGATTTACAATTATACTACATGTCCAAACTTAAATACTAGAAAGTCAATTTTGAGCATCTTCATCTGGCTAATGAACTGGAAGAGAAAAGTGACCTAATTTTTTCCAAAAGAGAAAACAGAAAGCTGAAATATGGTCAAAAAAATTGGGGGGAAAAAGAGAGAGAAGGACTGACAAAGGGAAAAGAGCCAAAGCATTTTAAGACATGCAGTATCAATAATAGAGGTAGGAATTTTAAAAAAGAATTATATTTGAAGATCAAAATAGGGAAGTGTTGGCCACATTGTCCCTGACAAAAAGTACAGTGGATATACAAAGGAAAAGAAAGGCATAAAACAAAGCAAAATAGAGAATAACAAATAATAAGTCAATGGAATAAATAACCAAATGATTTGCAAGATTGGTCATGCATATGCTGCAACTACTTCTGAAGTTCATGAAAAGGATCATGAAGACTAACCTGACAAGAACATTAGGAACTTCTTGGTCGGGTTCAAAGCCGTCTATGTACTCCTCTGTGACAACAATTGCTTCACTTGAAGGTCGAACATCTTCATCGGAGTTGCTATCGCCCTCTTCATCCGAACAATCCACATGCTTTACATGTTCACATAGCACCAATTTATCTAAAATAAAGTCAACAGCAGGTAACAATTACTGGGGAGAAAAAAAGTAGAGGTTTAACAAAAAAGGATTTGATTTAAAAAGACATTCTTTGCACTTAAGGAACTGAACATTAGGTATGTATATTAATTTTTTTTCCTTAAATACATCATAATTGTAAAATGTAAAGCTAAAAGCTAGAAGTAAATGTTCCCAACTCTACATAGACATTATATATAGCATATAAATGCATATGTAGGTCATTTTCCTTGCTCTGGTCATGTTTTGGTTATTCTTTAGAGACAAGAACACTAAAGTACAGTCTGTTGTAGTCTAAGTAAATGCATTAGCATTACCAGCATTTCATGCTTGGTCCTCTGAGCAGTGCAGTGCATTGCTAGTAAGTGAGTAAAATCAGTACCAAAGAGGAAAGAATAGAATAGAGATGAAACTCAATGATAAATTTCTGTACCAAGCCACTCGGCGCTAGTAGTTTCAGTCTCCCATCAGAGATAGTGCCACAGTGCAAATTTTGTGCACTATCTTACTGCTATTATCAACAGAGAGCACAGAGAAGCGACATCCGCGCAGTGACGCACAACCGGGTATGCTTACAGCTCTTACCCCCTCCTTTCCCCAGCCCCTCGCCCCTCCACCATGCCGTCAATCGATAATAATGCAGTTCTACTACTTCCATGCCCAATACATTGTAATTCATATATTTTTATTTCCAAGTACTTACTATGTTGTAAATAATGATCTGATACCCCTAGTTACTGAGAACATAACCACACACCTCAAAGCAGCTTTAACTTCAAATGAATGATTGACACATTAACACACAGTTGATATTATAACAAATAAGAAATCCCTTCGAAAGCAAGACAGCAGAACACACCATATGCAAGATAATGGGGTATCACATCAATATCCTAGTACCACATGAAAATAAAAATAACAGAATTAAATGCACTGAGACAGGAAATATATAGAACTACATTAATAGAACCATTCAGCTTTCAGCCCCTGATGTGTACTCAAACAGGAAATACAGGATTTCAGGAGGACTGGCAAAGATATATTTCAAATAAACAAGCACAAGGAACAAAGATTTACAGGACAAGCACATGAGCACTTGGAATTCAAACAATACAAATACTGTAGCATCATGGGAACTATCGCTTAAAATCGATATAAGTTCGAACAAGATTAATCGATTAATCGATTAATCGAATTCGATGCAATCCAGCAATATTATCTCCACAATGCTTGACGTTATATGACTAATTAATTTGTTAGAAGGGCCCACTGATTGAGGTTAGACTTGAAATACTTGAAATACTTCACTTCGAGACAAACTGCCTTTAATTATTAATATCGCTCATTTCATGCTTACTTGCGTGCCATCTACAGAACCTGTATATAATTATCTACACGTTATGAATGACCTCCAGCGCCATCTAAAATGGGAGACTAAAACTACCTGAAGCTAGCTACAGATTGGAACCATAAGCCCCCATTAGACTTTCACCCGGGTGATCAGTACACTACTTACATAAAGGCAATTAATAAGCAAAATAAATCAGAAATGCAACTGCAGAATATGAAACTTCCCTGCGTATTTCCTGGATACCAACCCACAGATTTCGCAGGCTTGCTAATAATACACAGGTAATATACAGTTCTTAAGTTTAAACCCTGTAAATTAACCACTCCTTCTGACACAGGCAGCTTTTTAAGTCTAGCATCATACCGCTAGCTCCCTTCCACTATACAGAGGGTAATAAATACCAAGGTCACACGGTACTCAAAGCTTCACTCTCCTTACGCGTAATAAGGGCTCCTGCTCTGAACTCGCGCAGTGTCGTTCGTGTCCCAGACAGGGAATAAAATGATATTAACACTCAAATATTTCATAAATTGATGCAGAAAACTGCCCATATATATAACTAGGCTTCCCAACTCCAAGCACCGTATGGCCATGGGCACAGCCAAAAACGATTGCCCCATTTTGCCATTCTGTCAAATCCATACATCTACCCAAGTTGACATACACTGTCCACTTAAAACATCAGTCTTACTGATCACTACTGCCTTATGCTCACATAGAGGCAGTGCACATGCGATTGAGCATGGGACTTTTTTACTGTGTACTTGTTTACTGTGCCATCTGTAAAGGCTTTAATGATCCATCTGTGTGCACGCACTAGGGTGACTATTTTTTTGTCTGATGAGCTTATCTGGGTAATTAACCCTTTAACTGGGGAATAGTTTCATAACATCAACCAGCCAGTGGATAATTACTGTATTCAGTGCAACGTGCACTTTTGGAATGGGTACAGTAGCGTGCGGCAGATGTCAATACTCAACAGAAAAATATATTTTACTTGATTTATTTAAATTATTAGTGATATAGTAGAAATTCTATAGCATTATATTATTACAATTTTTCTTGTAAACCCGTAAATATATACATATATACACAATGCGTTCATACAAAAGTGAATATAAAAAGTGTTCCTTTCATTATTATGATGACATTGTTCAAGTTTTCTGATATGCTCTCTCTCTCTCTCCCTCAAGTCGTTCCACTCATGACTGAGAATCGTGACCAAAGGACTTTAGTTGTTTCTTTTATAAGCTGATACCATTCTGTACGAACCTGTGTTTTCCGGATAGTAACTCTCCATGGTAAGTCCATGATCTCTCTTACTTGATCAACCCATCTTTTTCTGACCCGTCCTCGTGTCCTTGTGCCAGAAACTTTTCCTTGGACAATTAATTTTTCCAGGTTGTCATCCTCTCTTCTCATAATGTGACGAAAGAATTGCAGGATTCTCTGGTACACAACTTGGCATAAACTTTCTTATATTCCAATTTTCCGGATGACAGAATCATTTGTTCGCCTGGCTGTCCACGGTATTCACAACATCCTTCTCCAACAACACATTTCAAAGGCGTTGGTTCGGTTCCTGTCTTTAGCTTTTATGGTCCAAGTTTCGCATACATACAGGAAGATCGAGAACATAAGCAAATGGACCAATCTTTTCTTCGTATTCATAGATATTGCTCTATCTTGCCAGATCATCTTTAATTTTGCCATAGCTGTACGTCCTAGAATGATGCGACGTTTGATTTCTTTTTCGCAGCTACTTTTATCCTCGATTTTTTAACCAAGATAAGGAAACTGACAGACTCTTTGGAGATTGTTCAGGTGCTGTGGCAGCTGAATCTCTGCACCTTTGTTGACAATCATTAGTTTTGTCTTGGTCCAATTAATTTCCATGCCAAGTTTGTGACTTTCCTGTTTTACACAATCCATTATCTCGACAAGCTCCTGTACACTGCTGGCTACAAGTGTGGTGTCGTCTGCAAAATGGAGGTTATTAATTCTCTTCCCACCAATCAAAAATCCTCCTTCCCAACTGTCGAGGTCATGCCTCATGATATATTCACCATAGATGTTAAACAATTGAGGTGATAAGATGCATCCCTGTCTCACACCTTTGGAGACTTTGAAACTTGATGATAGATTACCATCAACTCTGCCTTTGGCCAAGTTGTTATCGTATAAGCCTTTTATAGTGAAATGAGATGAGATGGAATTCCCATTTCCAACAAAGGAATGTTGAATTCATGTGCCTTTTCAACCAACTGACGTATATTCAGAATCTGTTCTCTAGTTTCTCTTCCCTTGACAAAGCCTGCCTGTTCTGACGGGAGCTGACATCTAATGTAAGGTTTCAAACGTTCATTTATGATATGCAATAATATTTTACTAGCATGTGATATTAGCGAGATGGTTCGATAATTCCTGCAGTTCCTTGCTGATCCTTTTTTGTGAAGTGGAATGAAGATGGAAATGAGCCAGTCTTGTGGCCATACACCATTGCTCCATATCTTGTTACAGATGAAGTGCATTAAATGTGCCCCCTTCTTCTCCCATTTCCTTAATCATTTCCCCAGTGATGCCATCACTTCCTGGTGTTTTATGATTCTTCAGGTGTTTAATTGCATCTTCTACTTCTCTCCTCAATATTGAAGGCTCTGATGCAGAGTTAGATTGATTAGGGTTGTACTTTTTGCAAACATTCCTGGTAGTCGCAACTGCATATGGATTTTCACAGTATCTTTTCCACCTTTCAATGGCCAGTTGTTTCTCTCCAATGAGGGTATCATCTTCATCTTTCACAACCCATGAACAGGGCTTGAAGTTGCGGGTAATTTTCTTTACCTTCATAAAGAGATCACGAGGTTGAAAGTGCTGCTTATGCAGTTCAATTTCCTCACAGATTTCATGAATCTGGTTTGCCTTATCAAGTCTGCACTGCTTTTGAATTTTCCGAGCTAGTGATGCATGCATTTTTAAATATTCATCAGTTTCATAATTGTTTCTTTTCAGCTGTTTCCTTTCCTCTATTAGGCTTAAAGTTTTGGCGCTTAACCATGGCTTCCTAGGAAATGAATTCTGCCCATGTATTTCCTTGCTTGCACTACTCTCAGCAGTCTTCAAGTTGTTCCATACCGAATCTGCAGTGTCAGTGGGATTTATTCCTAATGACTGTAGTTTGGGACGAGTAGCCTCGCCAAAGCTACAAAGAGCTCTATCATCAAATTTCATTTCTCGTACCTTTGTTGTGGTTTTGAGTTTTAGTCGCATTCTCATGATGACGAGGATATGGTGTGAACCACATTCAGCACCAGGGTAACTTCTGCTGTTTAAAACAGATAACTTCCAACAACTTCTGATCAGGATAAAATCAATTTGATTTCGTACCCTGTCTCCAGGGAATATCCACGTATATCGGCGGCGAGGGTGATGTTGAAAGAGGGTATTGGTAACAACCATTTCCTTATCTATACAGAATTGCAGAAGACGCTCTCCTCCATCATTTCTAGTCCCAAGCCCATATGGACCAACATGTACACTAAGGTGGTTATCGGATGACGTGCCACCAATCTTAGCATTGAAGTCACCTTGAATGATGAGAACTTCTCTCTGAGGAATGTTATCAATAGTGTTACCATTGGTAGTGGTGAAATGCCCAGCACCTTTCCAGTGTGTCTCACAGAGTCCCAAGATCTTCACCCCATGTAGTGTCATTTCTCTCTCAACAATTGATAGTTTGCCAGTCTGCAGTAAACCCCTCACATTCCAGGTTCCACATAATATCTCTCTGTGAAGCGAACATCTTTGATTCGAGGCTTCTCTCAACCCTGTCCCCCCCGGAGATCCAATTGGGGGACTTGAAACTCCGGAATCATATTTAATAGTAGGTATGAACATTTAGAATTGAGCAAAGCCATAGGGTTGTCTTGGGAAAGGTAATGAGGTGGGTTCCCGTGTCCTTACTCATATCAAGTAGGCCGCTCCTAACATGGAGAACAGATGCCCCTGCAGCAGCTCCTAACATGGAGTACAGACACTGCCTGAAGACAACTCATCCGGCCTATCTGCCATTGTGGTATTAACCTTCATCTGCCATCTAGGTCATTGGTTCTCTTTAACTATTGCCTCATCTGTCTGCTGCACCGTTCCAAATGTCACCTTCTCCTCTGAAGCAGCCATTAAGGACTTCACCGTAACCCTGGCAAGGGACCCTTACATGGAACTACCAGCCGGGTCAGCTGGACCAAGGTTTTTTTAAAGGTTATACATACTTTCTGCTTCATAGGTCATTCAGAAACTGCGCACAGTGTGGTAAATACGGAAGCACGGGCAAGCACACAAAGTGTCACATCACATTCCTCACATCAGTAGACAGTTTCCTGTCGCCTCTGATTTGACAGGCACACAACAAGTTTTCTTGAGTGATACCTACTTCCAGTCGGCGGGTTTTCAGATATGAAGTGACATGCGGTTAGTCGTTGAACTGGATCTCCAGAAGTTCTCTCTGAATGTTTTGGTTTCACTGTCGAATCACAATACTTTTCTGTAAGTTTTGATACCAAACTGAGATGAAAACTCAGCTAAGAATCAGTCCCACCTTTCTTTTGGAAGAGAACAAATGAATTGAAAACAGCAATGTCCAATAAGTGCCGGAACATTTTCAGGTAGTACTTCTTTAGTCTCCTCCGTGCCACAGAGTAACTGGTGACGCACTGGTCAGACAAATCGACTCCTCCCATTTCTTTGCTGTACTCTATACTCAGAGTAGGCTTGAACTTATTATTTCACTCTTATCCCGTAAAAGTTGAACACTGTTTTCATGGATGGTATTGAACATATGAACATCATTCTTGTCTGCCCACTTCATTATCATCAGTTTGTTCTTGTACTAGACTGTAAACTCTCCCTTTTGTAACTTTTGAGTCTTCAGATCTTTGGGTACATCCTTTCTGTTTACATGTAAAATGCCTGCGGCGTCAGTTTTCTTTTCAGCCAACAATTCAAACAGTCATGAAGAACAATAGTAATTCTTCATGTATCATATACATCCTTTGCCTAGTAGTACATCACCCATTAGTGACAGTACGACTTGGGAAGGCTTCTCAAGAGTCTTTAGTTCAATACCGTCAACTTCAGCTTGAACCTGTGTAGATTTTCCAGTGTACACTAGAATGTTCCAAACGAACCCAGAATCAGATTCGCACAAGTTGAAGGACTCCATCCCAAACCGTGCTCTTTTCTTCGGAATAAACATTTTCCAGCCAAGGCAACCTTTCCACAACAACAGACTCTCATCAGCGGCAAGGTCACATTCAGGGGTGTAGGCTGCTTGAAATCGCTCAACAATATGTTTCAACACACACCAAATTTTGTAAAGCTTTGAATTAGGGGCACTTGCAAGTGACTAATCTCATGTTTTAATCCGTATTGAAAACTGTTGATATACAATAATAAAGTTTTATTATGAATCCACCTGTTCAATACATTTTAATTTCATTTTAATGTATTGAACAGGTGGATTCATAATAAAACTTTATTATTGTATATTAGGGGCACTTTCCGGATCAAAACTTGCACTGTCGCTGAAGTGCAGGAATTTCACTAACAAATGAAATCATGATTCAGTCATGATATCGGTAAAGAATGGAGTATAAACCTGTTTGTTTTTACTGAAAAACATCCTCATTGTTGGCTTCTGAACTATGCTTTGTAGTAAAACTAGGCCTAACAACAGTTTTATTTCTGAGCTATTAATATGTTCCCACTTTTTGTCACTTCTAATTCTTCATTTTCCCAGCTTGAGTTTTTTTCAGTTGATTGTGTGGCATATAAATTTGTTTGATCAGCAATTAGAGCACATAGTTTGTCAGTAAAAAAGAATTCAAAAATGTTTAGCAGATCACATTCCAGTACAATGTGTATACCTGCATCTCCAATGAAAGGAAATCTAGATCTAGGCTTACTTGGAATGTCAGTCCATACAGTGCCGTCTACTACTACTACTACTACTACTACTACTACTACTACTACTACTACAGGATCATCATTTTCTGTGTCACTTTGCCCATCAGTGGACGCGTCAGTGTAAGTATCATGTAATAAATGTTCCACTATGTCATCGTCCAATTTTGATGTAAATATACACAAATAAATTCTTTAGGAATAATTTGGCGCGGACCGCACGAGGCAACACGAGATAGCTGTTGGACTGCTGCCTAGGCGCGAACTACCCGACTAGCGAGAGACCAGATAAAAATGAATAGGACAGCAATAATCACATCTAATATGAATGGAATTAGTTTTAAATTACAATAGTAGATGGCAGAAGTGATTAAGAATAGCCAGACGCCTATAGGCAGCTAACCCAACATAAGAACACATTTAGAATTACAAGAATGCCTAAAAGCGTCAAACCCAATACTAATGCGACAGCTGTTGATGCCTTTAGACGTCAAACCCAGTTAAGGGGTTAATATAGTAAAAAAACAGAAAGAAAGAATTCCATACAAGTGTAAAATTATTAAATATAGAGTGGATTGCACTGGGAAGAACAGCAAAATGTTTCTGCATTCAAAAAAATATGTGGCAAAACAAAATTACAGAAAACAAAACCAGCACTAAGGTAATCTATGAAGGGTCGGATACATGCTTGCCCAAGAATATCTAACATTGTTTGACATCTAGGACAAAAGGAAAACAAGTAATAATTAGTAGTAGAGACAATAAACACGACAGTAAAACCTTGATGCATCACTTTTCAAGGGGGAGCGGGAAACCAAGGATGGATGCAGGAAAACAATAAATGCGGGTAACATAAAATTGGGGGAAAGCAAAAGGATAAAATATGGGTACTGTATTTGGACATTTTTTCCTTATGTAAATCTCACAATAATAATAATAATAATAATAATAATAATAATAATAATAATAATAATAATAATAATAATAATAATAATAATAATAATAATAATAATAATAATTGGTTCATGCGCCCATGAACGTATGATTTATTGGCAATTCTCACTATTTTCGGTACTTTTCTACTTGTTTGAATTTAAGTATGATGTTGCGCTTACCTTTAATTATGTTACGTTTAGTTATTTTTCGTTGATTTATAACAAGTTTCCCTTGGCGTGCACTCATGTTACAGGTCATACGAACACTGTTTGCTTATTTCTTCCTTTCGCTTCGCTAACCTACGTCATTTTTTACGTCGCCTGTTGACTGGTCACATTACCTTCACATGACTGCTTGCGTCACCGGTAACATGTCTCCTTCTGGTACCGAGAATGTGTTCTTCCGCGTCTTTCTATTTTTTCATTGGTTATTTCTGCTTTTTCCCTTGCCTTTATTACATTATTAATTGTATGGAAATTATGAATATTCTTTCTGGACTTCTCTTTTTTCATTATTTTGTATTTTTTGGTAAGGTTTCTCATGTACTTTTTAGTAATTATTATGGTTAGTCTTGCAGCACTACTCTTTGTTGAATCTGGAATATTCTGCAGTGCTTCTTAAGGACTGCTACTCAACATGCTCCACTCCACTCTGCTCTGCACTCTGCACTCGACTCCGAACCTGGACTCTGTTCCAAGGCTCGACTTGAGGACTCGGCGTGAGGACTTGGCTCCTCACTTTGCTTCGGGCAGCCCGCTAGAACTGTCAATTCGCAGCAACGTCCATGGGGACTACACACCCAGCCTGCAAGCCTCGCCGCGTGTTTGGAAGCGGCATTTCTCATGACATGTAATCACTTCGCCCTGCTTGGGGCCGTTGACACGGGCTTGCCCTCCTGTATAAACAAAACTATGTCAAGCCGAGTACCTTCTACTTCGCACCAGCTGGCCTGTTCAGCAATTCAACTTTATTAAATTTCATGCGAGCCTGGAGTTAGCATTCTGCTTTACTTTTATGGGCACTTTTAATCTACGTTTGTCGGCATGTCTGATTTAGAAGATGACATTTCCTACTGAGCGGGTTTACCTAAAAGGATTTGTATTTTACACTGCAGTGTTGGACTATTAATCTGACAGCTCAATGTTTTCATTATTGTTAATGTTATCTTCCCGGTGGAGAATTTAATGTTGCAAGTCTGCCTCAAGTTCGTTATTAAATTTCGTGTCTTTTTCAATCTATTGTTAAAGCAACCCATGTTTTTTCTATTTAGCTTCGTCATTTGATGTTTTTGAATATTCATTTACTACTATGTAAAGTTTCAATACTGGTTTGGCTTGCGCCAGCCTTTCACATTTAATGCAATATTCAGATAGTTCTGAATTTTCTCAGTTTCAATTTATAATCACTATCATGTGCACGGCCGGTGGTCAGTTCGGCTCAAGGTTAGGTGTACGTCACTTGAATTTCGTATTTAATCATGGATCAAATTATTCAAATAATTTATTGTTTTTTTCTGAAAGATTATAATAAATGTTGTTGTTGACTGCTGATCCTTTATCTTTCATTCCCGTAAAACTGGGAATTACTCCTTGTTCTTTCCTGGTTTTACCAATAATAATAATAATAATAATAATAATAATAATAATAATAATAAATGGTGTGTGGCCTCTGGAGAGGCCTGGTGCAGATCTTTCGAGTTGACACCTGACTGGCGACTTGCACATCTATGAAAACGCAGCCCTACCTATGATAAATTTTAATGCTGAAGACGCTCTGAAGTGGCATAAAGCAATTGAAAGGGATGGAGATTATTCAAAGAAATAACAATGTGTGCTTATAGGATGTAACAATGTACTGTAAAAGTAACAGGGGTGCATGATAAAAGTTGGCTTTGTGAAAAAAAATAATAATAAATGTGAATTCATTCAGGGCTGACCCTCTTAAACCTTTCCTTTCGTCCTTCCATCACTGTATTCACTCACCACCACCATCATCATCATCATTTTACAGTTCCAGTTACCTGGGTACTGTTGGCAAGCCTCATCCATTCTGTCTTACTGATGATGATGCTTGTTGTTTAAAGGGGCCTAACATCTAAGGTCATCAGCCCCTTCTCTCTTATTGAGATACGTTCTGTTGTTAATGACGTCCTCCAGTGTCCTTCCCCAATCTGCAATGTCCATCTTTACGATGTCCATCCAGTGGGTTCTTGGTCTTCCCACCATCCGTTTCCCTGACATATGTCTCTCCAAGTTAACACATGCTGTCCTTGTTGGCTCCATTCTCATTACATGCCCAAACCACCTCAGTCTGGACATGCTGACCCGATCTAACAATGATGTGTAATAATCCCAGCTTCCTTCCTAACCACATCACTCCTTAACTTGTCCAGTTTGGTTTTTTGAATTGTGGACCTAAGGAACTTCATCTCGGATGCCTGCAACCTTAATGAGTCTTTCTTAGTGAGGGTGCAGGTTTCAATACCATGGTTAAGATTGGTATGAAGTACTGATTGAACATCACCAGCTTTGATTTTGTTGGCACTTTGGGATCCCAGAGGAGTGTTCCTACTTGATAGTAAAAGTGAGAGCTCTTTCGCACTCTATTTGCCAACTCCTTTGTGGCTAGTGTATCTCAAGATATTACACTGCCGAGGTATGTAAAGCTTTCCACACTTTCTAGTGGATGGTTTCCTAGCATGATGTTCGTTGGTCATCCCTCTCTGTTTATTGTCATCACTACTGTTTCGAATTCACTTACCTTGAGATTGAACTCCTGGAACTTAACTGTATTCATTAGTTTCCATAATTCCATGTTTCTAATTAGTGGAAGAGTTGTTTTCTCCGTAACTGTATGATTTTAAAATTGTTTACAGGTGAAAAACACAAAGTGTACAATAAATGAAATGAAATGCAATGAATGCTACTAAATTCAACCACTTATCTATGGATTTCCAGGTTCTACAAATCTTCTCTGCCATTACAACTTGCATCTCAAATGTAAGACAATCTTGAGTTTTTGAAATAGCATTTATGGAAAAGTTGTCTTGTACTCAGGGACCAACAAATATATAGAATTCACATACAGGTAGGATACATTAAGGTAGGACACATTAACTATCATACAAACCAAATTATGCACTGTAACTAATACATGTAACAAAAAAGTACCATATTTACGAAAATAATATCCGCATATTTTATTTTTAAACTGAGACATGAAATTGGGGTGCGGGTTCTATTTGCGTCAAGGCTGGCAACTTTTCGATGTTGGATGTATAGTTATGCTTTGTGTAACCGCAGATGGAAGAAAACTGCCCCCCCCCCCCCCACGTAATTTTTAAACGGAAAACAATTCAGACTTTTAAATCTGCATTTACATTTTTTTTTAAATAGTATTTTACAGAGTAATTTAAATTAAAAATTTCTCCGTATCACAATAGAATAAGTCTTCCGGAACGTGCAGGGGTAGCTTTTTTAGAAATAGGAAAGGACTTCCACCTTATCAATACTTATTTATTGTACATATTATGCTACAGTGCTGGTTTTGACCACCTACATAGGATCATCTTCAGCTGAACAATACATTCACATATAGATCATGAAGCTATGTTTGAGATTACATTGTCTGGAGAATGCCACATAACAAATATTTGGTCATGTCCAAATGGGACATGTTAAAACGGGAACTGGCGTGTATGTCACTATGCGTGACAATGAAATTATATGTCTATAATGATATGCTTTAGGTCTTAAAATTAGTTTATAAAACATTATCTCCACTTAAAACTAACTTATAAGTACATAAGACAAAAACAATATATGTGGAAACATACTAGCTGCCAAGATGAACACGCAGCAGTACACAACAAGCTCACATATCAAACGCAACTCATCCACACCAATAACAATAATCATAACACCACTGCACAGCTATAGATGGGAAAGGAGCTACCGCTTTGAATCCAATGCCACTCAAATATTACAAATGTCACAGAACAACATGATTCAATTTTAACATAAAAGAACTAGATTCAACACACAGCAGAGCTGAATATACATATTTTATCCTAACTGTATCCATACGCCTGGCACTCTTTTTAAACTTGGAAAGTGTTTTATTCTATGCATATATATGAAGACAAAATCTTTTATACATATAATGTCATAATTTTACAAGCAAATTATATCATTCAAGCTCCAAAAACAGCAAGCAAGTGTATAACTATGAAAATAAGACTTGAACACAGAAGTCAACCGATGAACTGAATAACACGCAAGACACGAACGTTCACCTGCATGAAGTGTTCCCACATATATTGTTTTTGTCTTATATACTTATAAGTTAGTTTTAAGTGGAGATAGTGTTTTAAAAACTAATTTTAAGACCTAAAACATAACATTATAGATATATAATTGCAATGTCACACAAAGTGACATACACGCCAGTTCACGTTTTGACATGCCCCATTTGGATGTGACCAAATATTTGTTATCATATGGCATTCCCCAGACAATGTAATCTCAATCATAGCTTCATGACCTATGTGTGAATGTACTGTTCAGCTGAAGATGACCCTATGTAGGGGATCGAAACTGGTACTGTAGCATAATAAGTGCAATAAATAAGTTTTGATAAGGTGGAAGTCCTTTCCTATTTCTCAATGTGTACTTCGTCAATACGGATATGAAGATCATAGATTATGACAGGGGTAGCTTTCTACACTTTCTTTCACCTCGGTTTGTCGACAGTATGTTTCATAGTTGCTAAGTTCAAGTGAAATTGTAATTCTTTTGTATTCGGCGTTTTAAGGAGTGCCTCAATATCAGGTAACAGGCAGTGTGCAGAGAAGTAGAATCCGCAAACACTGGCGATGTCAACATTTGGAAAAAAAGTGTGGCTCATAATTATAATCAATTTGTACGCACCAAACAATACTGTCAATGCCAATGAAACTGCACTGTTTTTTTACGCCTAACCCAAACGGACGTTTTTAAAGGAGATGCAGTCACTGTACTGTGTTGCAATGCAGACGAAAGCGAAAAACTTCCTCCCCTCACCATAAGAAAACTCAATAAGCCACGATGTTTCAAGGGCATCGGGTACTTTCCGTGCAAGTTCAAGGCATCTCAAAATGCAAACAGTACAGTAATCCAACAAAGAAAGCACTTGCATAGGGGAGCCAGCACAATTTGTCCTTGTCTTTGAATCGTGTTTCTTTTTTTCTTTCGTTGTGTGAGGTTATGCTTACCACCAAGTTATCCATTTTTATTTTTATTTTGCTAGTGGTTTTACATCGCATCGACACAGATAGGTCTTATGGCGACGATGGGATACGAAAGGCCTAGGAGTTGGAAGGAAGCGGCCGTGGCCTTAATTAAGGTATAGCCCCAGCATTTGCCTGGTGTGAAAATGGGAAACCATGGAAAACCATCTTCAGGGCTACCGACAGTGGGATTCGAACCCACTATCCTGAGTTATCCAAGTGCATTATTTGAATACTGTAAATGCACCTTGTTGGATACATTTTGGTTTGGTTTCCTTTTTTCCATTGCATTTGAAAGGTTTAAACTGTGATTCAGTGTCAGTTGCATGCAGTAACATGTCTTGAATATTTTGTGACACGGCAAGGGTTGGCATTTCTGAAGGATAAGTTGGCTGTTAATTCGAAATCACGTAATTCGAAGTCAGATTTTTGCGTCCCAAACAGTTCGAATTAACAAGGTTTTACTATATCGCAAAACTAACATCAGTGTTCGCCAGTGGGTCTTTTTCAAGCGTTTACATTTCACGAAAAGAATTATCTACTATCGGTCGTGTTAATATCCGAGTAAAGAGAGACCGCATGTGGAAAGTTTTTTAGACGTGCAGTGTGATGAATTTGTAAGTAGTTTAGGAGAGGATTCTAGTGATGCAAGGGAATGAATCTTCCGATCTACAGGGAATCGAGCCTATTGAAAGTTCAGATTAATGAAATACCTAGCCCTACTTGTTAATTTTCTTGGCAAAGTATAGCAGTGATTATGTATTTGTATAATCTCGATTATGTTCAGGCAAAGCAGCTATATCGGTAAATTTACACGTTCATATTTGCGTAAAGACCACGTGGACATCGCGGAGTGATATGAAATGTTTGTTTACGCCTACATTACTCTTTCGATGGAAGGAATTTTAGTTCATTTCATTTTTTTTCAAAATGATCCTTCCTAAAACTAGGACGCAGGGATTATTCGCATAAATACAGTAGTTGATATACAGAAACAAGTTAATTACTGAGACAGCTTTAATAATTACTACTGCATGTTAATAAATGAATACTATTTCAAGACAGCACTATCGTTTGGATTGAGAATAGTGGACTACAAACAAAGTTATTCAGAAACTAATAGAAGAATGTGAATGCAGATAGGATTTTAATGATGAAATAGGCACTGCCTCACAAAATAAAGGCATTGATTGCAATACTATTCCACAAATTCGTATCTTACCCTTCTTTGGCATTTTTCTCCTCCGTAACATTTTTCTCCGTTTTTTCTTGATTTTATTAGGAATCTCTTCAGTACCAGATTTCTCTGCATCAGCCTCCACTTCATTGTCACTATTTATTTGAACTTTGTTGGTCCCATCACATAATTTAGCTGCTGAAACCCTGTAAAAGACAAGAATATCATCCACAACAACAAGGCAAAGTAAGAGAGGAAGTTGAATATAGACACTTGAAAGGTGAAAATGAGCATCTACTTAAGCACAGATTGGGACAGTTAAGCCTAATTCTGCTCAACTATGTCACTGTGTTTTTCTTTCAATGTTCCTATCTTTCTACATATGACTTCATTTGCACTCATTTGTTCCTATCCACTACTTATATTGACCTGTTGGGTTCCTTTTCTTTTGTGTTTGTCCAGTGCTCCTGATCTTTTCCCATTGGTATTCATCTTTTTACATTTTTGTTTCTTCCCTCTTCCTTTGTTTATCTGGCTTTCTTCTATCCTACTGTAATATCAAAAACACAATGAGCATGGACAAGGATCCTTTAAAGTCACCCCTCTCAGTGAAGAGATGGAAGAAATTCAAAATTATGCTGGTATGAGTACGTTCAAAGGCGAGGCAAAGAACATCCTGAATGAGTTCTGTGTAAAAGTCTACCTAAGAAACATTCATTAAAAATTTCTTAATGACTATTTATTATTAGTGATTTAAGCCCACTAGGGAGCGCTTATGACTAGTTCTCTTTGGATGCTCGCTTTCGTTCCCAATACAAGTGGGGTTGGATCAGTTCACCAATGTGTGATTGTAACCTGGAAGAGCAGACGATTGAGCACCTGGACCAACACTGTCCTCTTCATTCGTACCCTGGCACTCCAGATGATCTGTTCACTCTCACACCTGGTTTAACTGAATGGCTGAGAAGGATGAACTTTAAAGTTTGATTTTGCCTTGTATATATATATATATATATATATATATATATATATATATAGTATAAAATCACCATACGATTCAATAAATAAGTTTTTCCTTTCTTTCCTGTGAAAGAGGTTTGAAATATTTAACAACCTTTGGTAGAGGAGACCAAAGTTTACCATTTGACAAAATTTGGGGCAGTCTAAGACATCAGTATCGGAAATCCCAGCAGAAGCTTTCTGCATTTCATTGAGCCACATGCTACAGTTCAGAGTTCGCTTTCACTTGGTAGGTTCCAACTGGGAACACACATGGCCCAAAAATTTTCCAGAGGATAAGTCTTTCAACTTTTTCCACATCGTCCATGTTACCTTTCCTGTTCATCAGTAAGGTCTCCGCAGCATATAGAAATTGGGGTCTGACAACAATTTTATAATGATTGCTGATGAAGTCTCTCAGCCTCTTTTCTAAGAAATCTATCTTCACGATAACGTACATATCGCCATAAGTGTGCCCTTGAGTGATAATGGATGGTTAGAACTCTCTCTTGTTCTTCATACCATGACAAGTAGCTACGACACAAATCATAGTAATACACTCCCATCTTCCGGGCATATTCAGCACCTATGGTTTCAGTTTTGGGTTTGATTTCCTTCTCTTCTTCTCCCCCAGCTTTCTTTTCAGCTTTTTCATCTCCTCCGCTTTCTCCTTCCTCACCATCAACAGAACGTACTGAATCAAGAATCTTAAAGTTGACAAGGTTGAGCTCCTTTTCATCATCCTTTCCACCACTCTCTTCATCGTCACTCTTGGATTTGTCAGCCAAGAGAGCCTTGAACTTGATGTGATTCAAGGAACACAGATGATGTTCATAAGACATTAATGTATTGAATCTTTGTTTACACACCTGGCAATATGGATTCAAGAATTTCACCATATTCTCATGATCCTCAGAAGTCATGTGTGTTGATTTGGGCTGCTTGTAATTGAGCTTACAAATGGCACAGAACTTTGTTCTATCAGACAGTGTATGCCGGAACTCTTCAGTTTCCTCTAGCATGCGTTGCTTTTGACGTTGATTTTTACGCATTCGCTGCAAGGTCTGCTTATGTAATAATGATTGTTTCCTCATGGCATTTTTGTGTTTAGGTGAATAGAGGTGCATTTTGTACTCCTGTACTGTGTCACATTGTATTAAGCAATGAGGACAGGACAGATCATACGCAGGTTTCTTTCGTTGACCTCCTTCAGTTGTAGAATGAGCATCAAAATCTTGATCTTTTGCTTTGTTAGCTTCTGAAATGGTTTTCTCTTCACCATTCTTCTTCTTGACTTCGTTTTCCAAGGTGTTCATATCACTTACTACTTTATCTACCGGTACATCTAATTCTACGCTGTTGCTTTTGTCATAAATTTTTGAAATATCCTCTTTCAGATCTCTTACCAAGGAATCAATTCGGCCTTTTATCTCTTGAGCCTGGGCCTCGATTTTCCCTTCGAGTTTTTCAGATTGTGTCCCAATCAAAGTAGTTAGTTGCATAAGCATAATGCCTACCCGGTCGTTGGCTTCCTCCTCCGAGACAACTTCAAAATCAAAACTGCCTGGGTCTTCCTCATTTTCTATCAGATCCTGGCTTAGTCTCTCTTGTAGTTCCGACTTGCTCCTAGCCGTCGGTAACCCTCGGGATATCAGCGCCTTTCGTAAAATCACTACGGTCATTTGATCAATTTTCATCGTTAAGTTTCGGAAGTCCTGTCGCGGTCGCCAATTTATCGTTCTCTATATGCGATTTTCTATTTTACAACAATAAAAATATCACAAGAGAACACTTTTACATATTTCTAAAACAACTTTATTATCACTACGAAACTTATCCTGTCAGAAGAAGAAAAAAACAATCCCTCGAGAGCAAACAATCACTCTCTAAAACAATCTACATAGAATATATATGTTTCACATCAGAGACGTAATGGTGCTGTTTCTTGACGCCATATTGAAAGTCTGTGTGTCCGTACCTCCGTTGCTATTTTAACCAGGATAAGCATATGTACGTTATACGTCCATGGACACGAAACTTAAATATATTAACGTTATACTTTCGGCTCATCGTAAAACTTCAAAATACGATTATTGAAGGTTTTATCATAATTAGGATATCTGTCCTACGACAGATGATGATGATGATGATTGATGAATTGCTTCAGGTGTTATCAGCTTGCAACAGGAAGAATATGTTTCTGGCATCCAAAGGCTATTTCAAACCTTTGTGTTCAACTTGCCAGATGTAAACTTACACTGTTTAACATTCAGAAGAAAACTGATGCGATAACTTTATGCCAAATGACAATGAATTTGTGGTTTTGAATGGTTGAGTCTATATTTAACATATCTTCCTTTCTCCGTAAATACATTTTTTGTATGTCAGAATTATGCAAATAACTTACAAACCGGCAGATAGGGAATCTGCCACCTGGGCGACTGCCCTAAATGCAGATCAGTATTGATTGATTGATTGATTGATTTTATTTTTAGTCAAAAAGTGAGTAAATCTAGTAGATGTTTGACAGAAAATCGTTTAGATAACAGACTGTAAATCCTTTCTACACTTTTATTGATAATTCCACATAAATCACATACTTCCCTCTGATCTTTTATCATCAGTTAACCGTCTCCAGATTCCCAGGTGCGGTGTATGAGCACGCGCCACTTCAGTCGACTCAGGTACCATTCTTCTTCCAGCACTTGGTTCCAATCCACTCCTCTGTGTTCTAGATCTTGTTTGACTTGTTCGATCCATCTCCTTCGAGGTCTGCCTCTAGGTATTTTGCCGTCTAAGGTTTTCTCTAACCATTCCTTAGCTACTGAGCAAAAATCCACTCTCATTACATGGCAATACCATTTCAATCTTGATCTAATTATAGTATCACATAGCAATTCTCTTATCTGAATCTCTTGGCGAATCCTCTCGTTGCAGACCTTATCTCTTCTGGTTTTTTGTAGCACTGTGCAGAGAAATTTCATTTCTGCAGCTTGTAGTCTACTTTCATCTCTGCCTGTGATTATACAAGTTTCAAGGCCATAGGTTATTATGGGCAAGAAGTAAGCTTGATAAAGTGTTCGTTTGTTAACTATTATAAATAAACATCAGGCATATCTTTGCTCTCATGTTCATGGAATTGCTTGATTATTTCTATAAATTTATCTTCAAACTTAAAAAAAAAATTTTAAAAAAAACACTGATAATTTCAATTGTAGTCATCTTCAGTGTTTCTTGCAGGTAAAACCTTACTATTCTGGCTTCCATACTTTCTACCCTTTTGCTTTTGTAATTTCTTCAACTCCTGATAGCTTCACCCACATCAGAAGACATCCCTAACAACCAGCTGTAAGAAATTAACCATACACATTCACAGATACAACAGTGAACACAATGAATGCTCTAAAGTGTGGCAAAGGAACTCCCGGAAACACTAAATGACAGTGATAACACAAAACTGTTCAATAAGAAAAAATATGCTGTACTTGCCACCCTTTTAACACAACTTGCACCGCGTCTGTCACTCACAAGAAACTGCAGTACGTGTTTCTCTTTTCCACAGAGTATTTATACACCCTACATTAGTAGATTTCTGAATATCATGTTTTGAAAATTTGTAACATATTTTGCATATGCCACTTCAATTATAAATCCATGTTACCACATTTACAGGGCAAGTTAGCAACTGACCAACAGCACATGGAGGCCACAGTGAGATCACACTAAAGAAAACAACGAAATACATCCTTATGTGTACTTATATGACTGTTAACAAAAAAATCCAATACTCACAAGGAAAGGTCACAGCAGTTGTTTGGAGAATAGGACAGAACTATTTTCATTCTTTTAATGATCAGAAACACAAAACTCCTTCCAAAGTTTTAGATTCTGTGGTGCGATGGCATGGACTGGAGAGGAAGGAACGGATGTGGTTCAGTAGGTTTCCCCTATCTACATGCAAATAGCGCAGTGGCCACAACTCACAAGACAGGTTATTCGCTAGAGTAGATCACATTATCTGTGTGGTGTGGAAGTATGTTTACAGAGCGAGTAAGTTTGTACACTATGGTTGCCCTCAACCATCACATATGCGGTTAATGTGAAACAGATGGTGGATTACTTTGGTATTTCGGAAGATGCACGTACAGGTGAAGATCATGTTATATGTGAACAAATAAAGAAACAGTTGTCAGAAGAAGAAGAACAACAACAACGACCTGTAATGGCAGAGTTGAGTAAACTTGTAACTGATGAGAAGTGATCAGGTGAAGAAAGTGATAATGCCACAATGGTGAGTAATGAAGCAGTGTCACCAGTGGCAGATGTCTAGGAAAGCAGTAGTTCATCTTATCAGCCATCATTTCTATTTTTTTATTTTTTTTAGCTTTTATTTTTTTAAGTTTCCAGAAGGATATCTGGCTGATGCATACAAGATTTGAACAAAACAACCTAGGAAAAAAGATAAAAATCTTGATCCTACCCAGTTGCATCAATTTGGATTAACAAATGACACAACACTTTACCTAAAACTTACAGCAGTTTTGGCACAGAAAAGAAGAGTAAGACTGTGTTACTGTTAAGGAACTCTGAAAAGATGCTCAAACAGCAGTGATCATCAGACTCAAACAGCCTGCAGGATATGATACACCATAAAGTGCGTGATATTTTATAACAAAGACAGAGGAAAATTTCATAATACATGACTACATTATGTCACAGATGTTTTTCATTTGTTATTTTAAAAAACTGTATAACAAGAAACTTTGAATTATTCTCATAAGACTCAAAAGACTCTTACAGACACTTGAAGTGCACCTGCGCTATGATCTGAGTGTATCTTATTGGTATGTGATTTTCTGTTTCAACATTGGTCATTTCCCCTCCTGTTCCTTCCCCTTCCCTTCTCAAGTGTAGTTTACGTGGCTGGTTGTGTCCAGCAGTTGAGTATCATTATTATTTGTCACTCTATCTGAGCATCTACTTTGGGGTTCCTTCTTGAACCCGAGGCTGCTGAGCTGTGAGCATTGGAGTGGAAGTCGTGAGTGTATGTTGTAGCAGCGAATGGGCGTGTAATTGGGTCCAAGTTGTACTTCTGCGTGTGCTGAGCTGTGGGCATGTGCCGGGCTTATAGCCTAGGGGCCTGTTGAAGGCCGTTCCATTTTCGTAATTTGTAATACTTTTATATTACTTTTGGTAATAGAAGTTCTGTTCTCTCGTAATGAATGTACGAGGCCAATAGAGGTTTATTGGTTTACTGTTGTAAGGTGCTTCAGTTATGTTTTTGTAAATATTTTGCCACCTTAGAATAAAGGACAGATGAATTTATGGATGGAAAACTCCCAACCCCAGTTCACTTCACTTCTTCTCTGGATACATTCCTTTTTCCTCGGTCCTAATGCTAGTACCTTCTGAATTGTGATTGGGCTATAAAATTTTAAAAAGAGAATTGATTCTCAAACTCCGCCGCTCTCAAACCTTCCAACTTGTGGGTAAAAAGGTTTAAAAGAAATAATAAGATAGTTTGCTGGAAAATAACTCACAAAGTTAGCAAGCAATTGGTTGAAGGAGCTGCTGATATTGAACAAGAAGCTCATGAATTCATTAGAGAAATCAGGTTTCTCACGAGGAAAAAACATCTCTCATGAGATAGAGTACTTAATGTCGACCGATCAATATTTGATAGAGAGTTACAACCTGGTTGAACCCTCACAGTGAAGGGAAGTAAACACATCTTTTGTGCAGTTGGATCCATAGCAGCAACTACACACTCTTACCTAATAATGCCAGCGATTGTGATGGATGGTATGCTGTTACCCCATCTGTAATGCCAACTGGCCATTTTGGAACAAGCAATGTGGCCAGATATACAGGCATGTACTAAACTACTTCTTTTGGTTGACTTCTCAGCATCTATACAAGCTACAACTCTACAGTTCCTGAAGGCACTGAATTCATCAAGCTAATTCCAGCAAAATGTACAATGTTTTCTTGTTCCATCTATTTAAAAAAAAAACTGTGAAATTTATCACAGACACAATCATGGCATCTTCTGACAATAACATTAACATCTGGCACAGAGACCACCGCTTACACCCTCAATTGTTTATGTACTTCCAGTTCTCGGCAGCAGGATTTTCTAACTTAATCAATTTTTTTATTTTTATTTTTGCAGCTACACTGAAGACTTTTCCATTGTATTTCCAACAATCCTGCTTTGAAGAAGGATTAACTAAGAGTGTTTGTGTGAGGAATGTGCCCAACCTTCCATCAAATGTGCATACTGTGAGAAATGTGTATGCTTAGATCAGCTTTTGTTGTTGACTTGCATATTTTCTGTTTCTGACATCTAGTTAGGTCAGAAAAAACACTGTTATAAGGGTTTGATGTCATATTATTGACTATTCATCGTAAATAATCAATTTGTTTCATAATAATTCATATGTTGTCTCCAACTCAACTTCAATACATTTTTTATACAACTCTGACATAAGAACAATAACTACACTAAAATTGCAAGCCTTCCTTATGAAATACTTCCTCCACCTAAAGTTGTGAATTATTTACTATAAAGAACAACTTACGTTGCCTTACAGCGGTGTGAATGCTTTACTATCACATCTGAAGTCTGCTCTCTCTTCATATCTGCATCCCCAATACTATACACCTCTTTATGTACTTCATCTAATTCTTCCTCCTCCTCCTCTTCTTCTTCATCCTCCTCATCATCTTCATCTTCTTCCAGTTCTTCTATTTTAGCACTACCTAAAAGATAATAACAAAATGACATATTTAACAATATTTACTGATCCATAAATGTCAGGAATATTTAAGAGATAATGTTTCCTAAATTACTGTTATACAGCAATGCAGATATAAAAATAAGGCTAAAAATTCAGAAAACAAAACGGAACTACATAGAATTATAGAATTTGTATGGGATTCGAGGAAGATACCCTTCAACTAAACAAAGGGCAAAGTGTTCACAATTGCTATTACTGTATGAAGAGAACACTGTGAACACTCTGAGAAAAAAGGTTGATTAAATCACTGACATTTTAGGCATCTAAGGTTACTGACAGGTGTATAAGTATGTGACAAATACCTGAGAAGCTCTACAAAAGAAAATTTCAAGTAAACTCAAAGTTTCCCAAGTTCTTTGTTCAATTTTATTAAACCAAAGAAAGTTCGGTACACTGTTGATGTTTTATAGCTTCACAGAATGTATAAGAATGAGCTCCAAAGGGAAAGAGGTCAGCTATTCAAGTATGTAACTGCATTGGAAAGAAAGGTAAAAAAATCTAAAGGAACTTAATGATTTTTCTTTTGTGATTACAGGTAAAAAGAAGCAAAAATTGAATAAATGAGCCAAAATGCCTATCCAGACAGAAAATTTGAAGTAAACTCAAGAGGTCTGACAAAGTTTACCAAGTTCATAGCTCAATTTGTTGTTGTTGTTGTTGTTGTTGTCTGAGTCATCAGTCCATAGACTGGTTTGAGGCAACTCTCCATAACATCCTATACTGTACTAACCTTCTCATGTCTACATAACTACTACATCCTACATCTGCTCTAATTTGCTTGTAATATTTGTACGTTGGTCTACCCCTACTGTTCTTACCACCTACACTTCACAAACCCAAGAAAGTTTAGTACATTTATTAAATAAATATATTATTATTTCTGGATTAAAGCCACTTATATATATTGTATATTAACAAGTCTTCAAAAAAATAAGTTGAGCTTGAAGCCAAGTTTCATTGGCTTTCATCAGGGCAAAGCATATGAAGGTCTGCTGCTGACAGTAAGCATAGAAATGCTTCAAAGAACATGGAAGTCAGCTGAGCAAATCACGACCACATTATTCATGGCCCCCTACTGACTGAACTGAGGAATCATCGCACTGTGCTGTGGTAGTTGGGAGGGAATTTACTGACTCATCGCCCTCTGCCGACAGTTATTGGAATACGTTGCAACTCCCATACCACCAGGTAGTGTCATAAACCTTTTCCAGGTCAAAGAACATAGCAATCAAGTGCTCCTTCTGAAGTAAGACGACCTGAATGGCATTCTCCCTCTGACCAGGTGATCAATGGGAAAACAATGAGAGTGAAAACCACACTGGTACAGTAGGCGGGAGACCTCTCTCTTCCATGGACCACACAAGTCGTCAGTTCACCATCCTTTCAAATAGCGATGCCATTTGTAAGACATATTGGCCTATAGCTGTCCAGACACTTTGGATCTTTACCTGGTTTGGGAATTGGAATTACAACTCCCCCATGCCAAAGAGTTGGAAACTCTTCCCTCACTCCATATTCTGTCAAATAGGGTGAGGATATTACTGAGACATCGGTTATTCAAATGCTTGATCATTTATTATGGATTTTGTCTGGCCTAGGAGCGATGTCGCTCTACAGTGTGAGTGCACTTCGCAATTCCCACTCGGTGAAAGACACGTTATAGGTAGAGCCCTGCACGGATGCGGATATCCACGGATTTATTTGCGGATATCCGCGAAGTTAGTGTCATGGCGGATACAAACTGTATGGCAGTATGGATAAATTTTAATGATAATTACCAAATAATGACATTTATTGATTTTCACTCATTTATACTCGTTTTTGTTCGCGGTTAGATGACCCTTGACATTAGTATGAGAGAATAGTGATATATAAAGAGCCTAGAAACCATAAAGCAGTAAATCTGACCTACGCCTAACTGGCTCCTGCCCACAGTTAATGGAAGAAAGGAACAAAGGTCAATAAGTCGGTAGTTTTTACAAGAGAAAATCCCTCATAAACCTGAGACTAGGGGTTCTGGTGCCAGGTGTCAGGCCTATTGTATTATGTTAACAGATCTATCCGTTTCAATACCTTGGGTGTAATATACTGCTGTCAAATATTTAAATTATTCGTGGATAACCATTTTGCGGATGCGGATAACCATTCACGGATGTGGATATTATTTTGTATATCCGCGCAGGGCTCTAGTTATAGGCATAAGACGCACTAAAGGTGAAAGAATGGTGGTGAGTCTCTGTCATGCGCTTTATAAGCAGAAATGTAGAGTCATAATTCCCAGATCTTGAAGTTCCTGCTAAATGTGATGCGATGTGATCTGCAATGACTGAAGGAATCATAACTATGTCTCCATTAGTGGGGATACTGCTGGTGAGTTACATACTCCAACGATACAGCAGGGTTTTGTCCACACTTATACCAATGCAGTATGTGCTGCGAACTGTGATGTCACTGGTATTCCCCAGTCCAAATATATTGATGCAGTCCACACCAGTAAAAACATCAGACTTAAGGATTTAGAGTCTTTACACAATCTCTGCAACTTGCTTCTGTGTCTGCCACCATTTATATTTGCATTGCAAAGATTCATTTGAACATCATTCTTTCTGAAGAAATATCTAATGAATAAAAGCCATAACAACTGCTACAAGCTCTCCTAGTTATAAAAACTACTACTACTACTACAATAATAATAATAATAATTGGAACTTAAATTTAAGTATTTAGGAGAAATCATAACTTATGAGAAACCAGCTTGGCATGACAGAATAAATAAACAAAGCAAATTATATCACCAAGACTACATACAACTAAAAAAAACTTATCGATAGCAGCAAAATTAAGACATTATAGAACAGTCACAAAGCCAGAAATAATTTATGCTACTGAAACCATTTTTAAAACTACTAATACACCTGAAACAGACAAAATACTTAAGACAGAAAGAAGAATGATTAGAACATGCTTAAATAAACAGTATTAAGTTAATGGACAATGGAGAACAGCATCAAATAAAACAGTTTATAAGGAAATTGAGCCAGTATTGAGCACGATTAGGAAAAAGCATTTATCATTCTTTGGACATCTTACAAGAACACCGGACACCAGAATTAGCAAAGGAGTAATTGAAAAATTATGGAATAGCAAGACCAAGATCAAATGGATCATGAAAATTAAGGAGGATATTAAAGAACTACAAATAACAATAGCCTATCTGAAAAAAAAAAACTGAAAAAATTTACTTTAAGACACACACACACCAGGCTACAGACCAAGATCAAAAAAAGGTCTAATGGGAGGGTATTCTCAACAGAACAAAGGAAGGCAGTATCTCTCAGAATGAAAAAAATATTGGGCTGATAGGAAATCATGAAATTGTTTGTATAATTGACTAGAGTGGTCTAATGTAGGCCATAAAATGTAAAATAAAAAATAAATAAAATTGGGACTTACCATCTGAACTTTCAATTTCAGGATTCACTCTCTGAATCTGTTTCTTACGTTTACATGGTTGTTTGCAAGGTGTAGGACCTTCACTTGTTTCACTATGTGTTTTGTGGATATCACTTTGCTGTGAACTGTCCACCTGAAAATATTAAAATACATGTCATTAGCACATCAACCTCATCAAGTTATGTTAGATGAGTAATGGTGCAGATTCCTATTAATTTAAAGAGTCTAGAGTACATAATCTCGTAATTTTCCCCATTCACACCTGTTCACTCCTGGCTACACTTTCATTGTACACAACATATGCAAGGGTAACTCAACACTGGCATAGTCCACAAAGGGAAAAACACCAAAAGCCAAACCCCACGATGCTAAAACCTTAATGGGCCTTGGCTTACCAGGTAATCAATGTTCCCCAAAGGCCCATAAATTACAAGGTGATGCATGGTCGGCGTAACAAATCGTCTCAGTCATTATACTTTGCTTTCTAGACCAGAAATGCTATCTCACCATCAAATAACTCCTTTATTGTACATATACGTAGGCTGAGTTGACCTCAAACCAGCCCTCAGATGCAGGAAATCCCTAAACTGGTCAAGAATCAAACCCGGGGCTTCCAGGTAAGAGACCGTGATGCTACCCCTAGACCATTGGGCCGGCTTCAAAAAAGGTAGGATTACATAATACCTAGATCTGCAAGATAACCTGAATGACTTGGTGTTATGGAAGAAACTTACTAGGGCTACCAGCTTCTCCTTTTTCTTATCACTGACAAATTTGATATCTTTCTATTCCTTAAAGCTACTTTTTTCTTTTTTTACTGCAATGTACCATGCATTCTAATGAACAGTATCAAAGTCATCTGAACAAGAATGTCACTTTACTGTGTTGAAAGCTTTTAAGAAATATTCCTTAATATACAAAAGTCAGCCACTGCAGTTTGCAAAGACTTGAGCACACTGTACAACAATCGACATCAAAGTCTTTATCGAATTGTATACACTCAACTCTCGATTAACCGGGATAATGTAAGGTTAGGGCTTCCCAGATAAGTAAAATCGTGGTTAACCCGCAAAAATTTAGAAACAGAACAGTACAGTTAAAATGATAATAAATTATACTACTGTATTGTTTTTATTAACTTAGCCAATACATTGCAGTGAAAGTAGTACTTAGCACAATTAATAAATGAATCGGTACATGCTAAAAGGGCCTAAGTCACAAAAAATGGCAAAGTGAGTTAAGCATGAAAATCTCATGTTATAGGATAGCTTCAACTATCTATGCTAAAAGGGATTGAGTCACACGCACGGATTAGCTAGGGAAATTCCTAACATATGCTAAAAGGTTCTCAGTCTGTGACTGAGGCCCTTCTAGCATACGCTAGCTGCAACACTGCCTGACTGTTTCGTGTGCTTGATCAGCTGTCATACTTGTTTGGTGGTGTTGTTTCTAACCTAACTTTATTTAGCAAGCCTGTGCACTGTGTCATAAACAGAATTAAAAGTTTGTTTTACTGTAGTTTTATAAAACATTTAAGTTTGTTGTACTTAATAATATCAATGGAAGATTTAGTAGAGAATAGTGAAGAGTCTGTTGGTAAAAAGCGTAAAGGCAACAAAGACTTGTGGAAGAGGAATAGAATTAAAAGAGCTAGGGTTAACAATGAAGAATTTGCCAACTCAGAAGGAAATATTATTGTGCCTAAGAAAACTACTGGAAATGCCTGCAGGTAAGATATATCAGTGCAATAACATTGCAACCAATCTTTGAAACTACTTAGTTTCGATAAAAACTAAACTACACATACAAACGTGTAATTTGGAACTTAAAATCAAAATCTTTTTAACAAAAAACATAGGCCTAAATACTTTGAGACTTACACCTTTTATATTGTAAAGAATATAGCCTAACTCAACATACACAAAGTGTTTTTGTTTGCATTTCTAGTCTCTGTTAATAATTTGTATGTTCTCTTTCAGTTGCAAGAGAATGACTCGTTTTGAAATCATAACCAAAGATGAACAAGTTGACATTTTGGCAAAGTTTTATGATTTGTCCTCCAAAGATGTACAAGATTTGCATCTGCAACATTTGATTGATGTTTGATCAGTACAACGAAGACGTCCTCGAAAAGGAGATGCTGCCAGAGAAAATAGCAACACTTTTCGTTATCATGTGATGGTAGGATCAAACAAACAACAAGTATGTTTTAAAGCTTTCTTAGCTCTCCATTCAGTGTCAGTAAAAAGAGTTAAAGAGACTGAGGTCCTTGAAACTATTGGGTAAAAGTCCTGTTGACCAACATGGAAAACACGTTAAAAAAGCCCACTTGCCAGATACAAAACAGCTTTTGCAGGAACATATTGAAAGTTTCCCTCAAAACCAAACCCGTTATGCATCAAAGACTTATACCTACTCAGATGCAAGGTTGAACAAAAAACTTTTGTGCATCCTTTACAATGAAAAGAATTCAAACAACAAAGTTAGCCATTCATTTTTTTCAAGATTTTTTGATGAAAATTATAACTTGCATTTTGGAGTACCACAGAGTGATTGTTGTTGCACTTGTGAAGAACTGAAACTCAAGTTAAAAAGCCCCCACCTAAATGAAGCAGCTCAGAGTGTGGCATCTGCGGAGCTTTTAGTTCATAACAGAAAAGCTTCAAAGTTTTATGCTCGTTTGAAAAGGGAAGAGGAAACCAAAGACGAACCACATGTGCTCGCCATCTGCTTTGATTTCATGCACAATGTCCAACTACTACAAATACCTGTTCAAGAAACCTTCTACCTACGTCAGCTGAAACCAGCGTGTTTTGTATACACGACATTAAAAAAAATAAGGCCGTAATTCATCTGTATCATGAAGGTGTAGGGAAAAAAGGGTCGAATGAAGTATGCTCACTTGTTTATGACTTTCTGAATAGTGTCCCCCCACAATACACAGAGCTGCATGTGTATTCAGACAACTGTGGGGGGCTCCTGTCCGAGGACATTCGTTTCTACCATGTGATAGGGATTTCGCCATAATAAAGAAAGCACTGAAAAAACACGACAGAATTTATGGCATTCATGAACTGACAAACATTATCATCCAGTCAAGTAAAACTCACAAGTTCATAGTAAAAGAAGTTCAATGTGAAGAAATTGTCGAGTTCAAACAATGGTGGCCACGCTGCTATAAAAGGAACTGTATCTCAGAAGAAACTAAAGCCAAGACTGTTCCTAGAGACCACAAAGTTAATTTTATGATAAGTACATGCATGCACTTTACTTACAACTCCAAGTTTAAATTCCAGATTGTTGCAAGACACTTCATTGAATCTGTGATAACCCACACATTTCACTTTAAACAAACCAGAGTTCAAGAAGTTAAGCTTCCAGATGCAGTAGCTTACCCATTCAACAAAGTCCCTACAAAACCTGCCAAAGTTAATAACATTAAAAAGTTAAGGTCATACATTCCTCATGAGTTTCTGGAGTTCTATACTGAAATTCTAGCCTGGCCTACCTCTGAACGCAGCAATGATGATGGAAATGATGACTAGGTTCAACTAAAATGACATTTTGTACTGACACAGAGGGTTTCTTATCTTTATATAAATACGGTACTTCTATTGTTAGTAAACAGATTGACAAAAACCGAAGATGTTCTGTTTCTATTTTGTGAAAAGCTTGCAGTATGCTAAAAGGGCCTCAGTCCACAGCATTTACACCTAGTTTGCAAAGTAACTAAACATAAAAGATTGTTAAAATAGTAAAAACGGGTACCGTTGAGGTATGTACTACCTTCCAGTAAAGTTAATTAGTTTTTTAAAAATTAGGGTCGCTGAGAGACAGGTTTTTTTTTTTTTTTTTTTCCAAAACTGGGTTGCTTGGACTGAGGCCCTTTTAGCATGTGCCGATTCAAATGGAAAAATAAACAACACATTTCGTTGAAACTAATAAGTCAAAGAAAAATATACAGACTACTTAACTTTACCGTTTCTGAAAATGGTTTTCTGCTTTTGTGCCAAGAAATGCTTTTTTCTTAATTTTGTTTCTCAAGTTTCTCAAAACAAGTTTTTTGGTGATGAAAGCATCATCCTGGCCCTTGATGTACTCCAGCTATGACTCAACATTTGCCAAGGCAACCCTATGCGTAACTGTTTGTTGTGCTTGTATTACTGTAACTCCTAACATTCGTGTCCGGCTCCATCGCTAAATGGTTAGAATGCTGGCCTTTGGTCACAGGAGTCCCGATTTCGATTCCCGGCAGGGTCGGGAATTTTAACAATCATTGGTTAATTTTGCTAGCACGGGGCCTGGGTGTATGTGTCATCTTCTTCATAATTTAATCCTTATCACGATGCGCAGGTCGCCTATGGGTGTCACATTAAGAGACCTGTACCTGGCGAGCCGAACATGTCCGCGGACACTCCCGGTAGTAAAAGCCATACACCATTCATTCAGTTGCAATATTAGTACTTTTGATATCGCGGTTAAAATGCAACTCTGTTGATCTGATTACGGTAAATCGAGAGTTGAGAGTACCAACGTACAGTATTTGCTCTATTACCCCTTCTAAATTCAACTCCTTACACTAGTTTAAGCATTCAAGAAGATAAGAGCTTTCAAGATTTCTTTTTTGAAGCATCAATGCTTTACGCAGTATATAAACAATGTTTTCAATTATCCGAACTAACAAACGCTAAACATGCTATAAGTGGAACATCATTATATTCACTTGACAGTTACATGTAACATTCACAAAGGCAACATACCTCTACGAACCATCGTGAGTGCTATTGGATCACTGAACTATAACACTGCCAAACATTTGACCACCTTACTACAACCTTACATCAGTGGCACATATTCGTACGTCAGAGATTCAGGCCACTTCATAGAAAAGCTGAAGAGCATCCAGTTAGAAGCCGAAGACCTGCTTGTCAGCTTCAACATAGTCTCACTCTTCACTAAAATACCAGTAAAGGAGGCCCTGGACTACATCGTTCAGATTTTTCCCAAGGACATTACCAGCTTCTTCAACCATTGCCTCAACCACAAGCTATTTCCTGTGGAATGACAATTTCTATGAACATATCAACAGTGTCGCTATGGGCAGTCCTCCGAGTGTGATAATCGTAAATTTCTTTATGGAAAAGTTCAAACAAACAGCACTCGAGACCGCACCACTGAAACCTTAGGTGTGGCTGCGCTTTGTAGATGATACTTTTGTAATCTGGAGCAACGGACAGGAACCACTACAGCTGTTTCTACAGAAGCGTAATATTATTTTCTTTTTTTTTTTTGCTAGTTGCTTTATGTCGCACCGACACAGATAGGTCTTATGGCGACGATGGGACAGGAGAGGGCTAGGAGTGGGAAGGAAGAGTCCGTGACCTTAATTAAGGTACAGCCCCAGCATTTGCCTGGTGTGAAAATGGGAAACCACGGAAAACCATCTTCAGGGTTGCTGACAGTGGGGTTCGAACCCACTGTCTCCCGAATACTGAATACTGCCGCACTTAAGCGACTGCAGCTATCGAGCTTGGTAGAATATTATTTACACAAATATTCAGTTCACTATGGAGACAGAAAACGAATGAAAACTCCCTTTCCTCGACGTTCTGCTAATGAAGGTGGCCGATTTAAACTTGGGACACACAGTGAACCGCAAGCTGACCCACAGAGACCTCCATCCTCAGAAGACGTCCAACCACCACCCACAACAAAAATACGAAGTGATTAAGACGCTAGCTGACCGTGCAAGGAGAATTCGTCAACCTTAACACTTAAAGAAGGAGCTCAACCACCTCAATATGGCACTACTTGCTAAGGGGTACAGCCATAAAGATATCCAGCGAGCACTCCATCATTCAAAGTGTTCAATGTCTTTGCTATGTTTTAAAGTGTCTTGTATATTTTCGACTGAGAATGTCCTAAAAGTGGACGAAACATGAAGTTTATTTCATATAATACTTATTTCCTGATCGAAGTAACATGCACAAGGTGTTTTGTAAACTATGGACAGTTAGCAGCATAGTACTGTTTGTTAAAAGTGAAAAAATGTGCGGTTTTTAATTTGATTAAGTATTTCATATCATAGCATTGCTTTTAATCATGACATTCTTACTGATGTCATTGTAATGACCCAAGATGACTTCAGTTAGGAAAACCACAAAGACAGTCTTTCTGAGAATTCTGTAGTGAAGCACAGATACATCAACTAGTTAATTCCTATTTTTAGGCCCTCGACATGTATTGTGGCACAACCCTTCAAGCAACTTGTGCAGTTTGAATCAGAGATTCCACCTGCTCATCACTTCACTCAAGACGTAACTAAGATTTACATCAAGCCTGTACATTCTACCGATAGTTTTACAGCAGTTAACAACGTGTGGATAACTTTTTCATCACTTTGATGGTCACACCAAAGATCACAATTTGTGTTATTTTAAAGATGCTCATATTTCTAACAGTTGTCATGACATGGTGTCAAATATGTCACATTGTAATTGGAAACATGTGATTTTGAACTTTCAGTCAACATCCCAGATGTCCAACAATCAGGGAGGAAGTAACTGCCTTTACTACTTAAACGAAGGATTCGATAAGTTTGCTGTGTTGGTTTACCACTTTACATTATATGCACATACTCGTTTATTTTTCCCTTTTGCCTTTTCGGATTTAAAAGATGGCTTTCTTTTCTGTGACAATGAAGTACAGTCATCACTATCCAACGGCAAATCCATTTCAAAAATCACAAAAACTCCAGTTAATACATGTCTATGTTGATGCGCTTCATGTTACAGAATGGCCATGAACTAACGGTAAATCGGAAGTTGGAAGGTACATCCGGAACAGTTCTCCAAAGATAATAGAACCTGTTTCTTTGCACATTCAAAGCGCATATTGTTCGCAATGGTTATGCTATGTTTAGTTGAAGCTAGATAGCAGGACACTTACATATTATGAAAATTCGTATCAATGACAATAACACGAAAATTCATTCAGATAGAGAACCAATTACGTGTGGTGCAAAACATTTACAAATACCTTAAAATGCGGGACGGTTGGTCACATTAACGGTAACCTACTTCTAACATAGCTTTTCCCTATTCTCTTTTAGAGTAACTAATCGAGACCACACAACGCAAACATTTTCATGTAAAACAAAATGAAGAAGCATCCATTATAAAAATAAGATCTTCATTGAAATAACCTTTCATTAGATTATATCACCAAGACTTGGAAGCAGCAGACTTCAATCACATGATGCAGATCCCACTTAAGTATGGCTTGGTATGTCTGATCCTACAGGGCACAATACCCAGAAGTTGAAGATTCAACAGAAAAGGGGTCTCTGGGCTGAGAAACTAATGTCAGTATTTCGACCTGTCTCCAATAGCTCTCCTCAACAGTGTGATGTGGCCAACACGATAGCCAACATCTGGTCACAGGGATGGCACTTCAAGAAGAAAACTGTCCCAACACATAGAAGGATGTCCGCCTACTTCAAATTCTTTTTCTTAACTAGTATGACTTCTACGAACTCATGCTACCCATGACACACCTTGATTTGATTTGATTTGATTTAATTTGATTTGTTTATTTATCATCAACAGAGTTATTAATTTTCCAATTACAGATGATATAATACATCCAAATAATAACAATATTAACAGCACTTACTACTGCTACTAATGCTAATTATAACTAAGCAATATATAATATATACATATTTACAAAACACATACGGAAGAAAAGAAGCTATGAAAACAGGAAAGTGTTTAACATATGAAATGATCGAAGGAAGTAAGTATAACTTTCAGTTACCAAACGCACAGAACAAGTTACAAGGAACAACACACTGTCTATGAAGCGTCCATAAGATGTCTGCGAATTTCACTAGCTGACGAGTGAAATATATCCACCATCCCGCTAATTTCGTTCAGGGATCTTAGGGCCTGCTTAAACCAAGAGTTCCTGTGTGATTCTGTTCCGCACCTGGGTAAGTGAAAGGTGACAGCCTGTCGGGTGTTGCGGAAAGGAACATGAATTGGGAGCAACTGGAGTAAATTGGGACAGTCAAGGATATTACCGATACATTTATGTATGAAACGTGCATTGACATACCTGCGCCTAGTTCTAAGACTCAATACACATGTTTGTACAAAACAAATTATAATCTATCGATGACAGCTTGATACCCAAACACTTTTTACTGATCCATTTTGAGAATCTGATCTGTACTCGCTCTAAGGCATTAAATGAGTATTGCTGTGAGGGGATCCACAATTCAGAGCAGTACTCTAGCCTAGATCGTATAAGCGAGAAAGACAGGATTTTCAAAGGGACAACAGATTTTAAACTCTTGCAATTTCTTTTGAGGAAGCCTAACGTTTTAAATGCCTTGTTATGTTAATGATATTTAACACGTGCTCACTGAAAGACAGACCGTTCTGATTACTAAAAATAACACCAAGGTTGTTCATTTTATTAACACGCTTTACTTCTTGATCCTTTATATGATAATTGAATACACTGACTTGTGATTTTCTCGTGAAGGATATTGCACTGCACTTTGAAATATTTAGGGTTAAATGCCACTTTTTGCACCAATCACTAATATTATTTATATCAGACTGTAACAATTCACAGTCACTCATCTTTTCAAATAACCTGTTAAGTTTAAGGTCATTAGCATAGAGCAGGTAGTTACTCGAATGGATTTGTGATAGCAGATCATTAACAAATAGAAGGAAACACAAAGGTCCCAGTAGTGAACCTTGTGGAACGCCAGACATAGGGTGGTAAGAACGAGAAATAATACCCTCGTATTTTACTGAATATCTCCTGTCCTGTCGTAAAGATAGCATTTAAACCATTCAAGCAAGCTTCCATAAATGCCATATGCTGACAACTTAGTGAGAAAAGCATTATGCTGCACAGAGTCAAAAGCCTTGGGAAAGTCTGTGTACACGGCATCAACCTGCTTGCAATTGTCCAGAGCGTTAGATATGAAGTGGGAGTGCACAGCAAGATCGGTGGTAGTTGAGCGTTTCTGGACAAAACAATGCTGATTAATATTAATTAAACCACTGACTGCACTGTACAAGGCTTTGTACACGACTCTTTCCACTACTTTGGAAATGAGTGAAAGAAGAACTACTGGTCTGTAACTGACAAACTGACTAGAGATGATGAGTCTGCACTCATACCTGACGCCTTTGAGGCAGTGAAACACTTAGCAAGTAGGCAGACTTGTATTATGTTTCTGGACTGTGGTAATAGAATACCCTGTGAGACATACTGTATATCATAACGCGTGGAAGAGAAAGTGTGAGCTCTTAAACTGTTCCCTGTTGGCTAGTATTTTTTTTAATTGAAATTAAACACAATATGTACATATATGTTAAAGGTTACAATTTGTAATTATGTTTTCTTTTGTTACATCACTTCATTTTTAGTCCTTAGCAAGTGTGCTGATGCGTTGTGTTTGTTTAGTACAGTTCATCAGGTGGTACCTAGGACAGGTCATGCTGCAGAGATGGCAGATACATTCTTCGTCTGGGGCGTGGAATCTGGTGGTTAGGCATATTTTGCCATGGAATCCAAGATACCAAAGTGTGCGTATACATGGCGTAGTTTGTAGATTGGGCCCTTCTTCATTACTTCTGTTTTGTAGAAACCTTCAGGTGTCTGCTGGGCTTTCTGTCTAATGTCTTCAAGGACGGCAGTTGATGTGGCAGTGTCTGGTAGTCTGAATGTTTGTTTGATGTCTTTCAGAAAGAATGTTTCGTCTGCCATTTATGCCATCCAATTCTCTGTAAACTTTGAGATCTGTAGGATCCGTTTCAAGTATCCGGCTTTATATTTTCTATTCCTGAAAATATCGAGTGTCATCCATGCAGATTTGTTATGATAATAATCTAATGGGAAATATTTCATCACTGTTCCTTTGAAAGAACGCAGATTTTTTTGCTTTACCAACAACAGCTAATTTTAATTTATGGTCGCCACTAGCGTTTACACAGCACAAGATGGTAACACGCTCTTTACTAGATTTGCGACCAGGAGCTGATTTCTCTTCAGCAGCTGCTAGTGTTTTACTGGGTAAGCACTTCCAATAAAGTCCAGTTTCATCGGCATTGTACACTTGACTTGGAACGAAAATGTATCTCTCAATTATGCGCTTAAACTCGTATCTAAAGTTTTCTGCTGCACTGCTGTCACCACAGTTTTTCTCCTTCAATATTTAATTCTCGAATGCCATGCCTGTCCTTAAATCTCTGTAGCCAACCACTGGACACTAGTGAGGATGCTGAGAGCCCATCTTTTCGTGAAAAATTTGTACCTGCCTTGTTATCATAGGACCACTAATAGGTACACCTTCGCCTCTCTTTTGCTGAAACCACGTGAATAATGCAGCATCCAGTTCTTTTAAAGATGATGCTTTCATTGTTTTTCTTTTAGCGAGTCCATGCGGACTGTCAGAACTAGCTGCAAAATGCAACACTTTGTCTTTATTCTTCATTAGGTCCTGCACTGTTGTCACACCCACATCGAACACTGATGCTAAATTTGAAACTAGTTCACCTTTCTTTAACCGTTCGATTATATTAACTTTATTTTGTATGGCTAAAACTAAAACTTTTCTTTTTACTGCAAATTTTTATTTCAACATTTCTCGGCTGTTAGAACGGAAAGTAAATGTTCAACTTTATCAGTCACTCTCTCCTTAATTTACACTACAGTACAGAATGTAGCCTACCTGTCTACTAATAGCAGAGGTTGACTATGACGGACCGCTAGGCTGGTTTCCGATTCCTGTGCATTGTGAAGTATTTACGATACAGTAGCCTGTGGTGAAAATATTTAACCTTGACAGAGAACGATATGAAAGATCTACATATGGTACTCGGAGATGTTATACACTACCAAATAAGTTGTAGGTACCATTCTGAAGTAGAAATTACCAGCAAACCGTACGACGCTCCATGGGCTGGGAGAGGGCACATTACAGTAAATTATTTGTAAACAATGGAATGGATAATAAAGTTTGTGACTGTTGAATTTGAATAGCATCTCTTCTTTCGTAACAGTTAAAAGTTAAATAATTTTACACAGCATAAAATTACGTAGTAAAAAAATGTATGAAGTCATGTCTACAATGCCGATTGCCGGTCTATGCGCGTGTACGTACATTAGTTACTGTACGTTATGATCGTGGACTCAGGAGTCGGACAGTCAATGTACAGTCGCTCCAAAACAGAATACTGTATCAAGATACCTTGACGTCAAGAGCCGGGCTGAGTGGCTCCGACGGTTGAGGCGATGGCCTTGTGACCCCAACTTGGCAGGTTCTATCCTAGCTCAGTCCGGTGGTATATGAAGGTGCTCAAATACATCAGCCTCATGTCGGTAAATTTACTGGCACGTAAAAGAACTCCAGCAAGACAAAATTTCAGCACCTCGGCATCTCCAAAAACCGTCAAAGTGGTTAGTGGGACGTAAAACCAAAAACATTATTATTGTTACTATTGTTACTATTATTATTATTATTATTATTATTATTGACATCAAGAGTACGCTCATTCAGTTTTGGAGCGACTGTACATTGCTTTTAACAAATCGAGATTTTCTTTTTGGCAATAGATAATCCGCAGAACGGTTAATCGAGGGACGGATAATCGAGGTTTTACTGTAACACTAAATCGAAGAAAACTTTGTTTCTTGAGTTATTTATATGGTGGCCGAAGTTACCCCAAAACATGGGGTAACTCCGACCACTCTTTTGATAATCATAATTCATTACTGAATAACAATTAGAATTATGTTCATATTTAAAAATGTAGAACAAACATGGCGGAACTTATATTAAATTTTTCAGAAAATTACAGGGAATATTTCATGTTTAAAATATTTTTAAAAAAGTGGCCGATCATACCCCATTTGGTATTTAAAACACTAGGCCGACTCTCATTACATCGATTTTGAGAGAACGGATGAACCGATGGACATCATAAAGTATTCTGACAAAAGCTCTTGGCCTGTAAATCTGCAATGTGTCTTTAAAAGCATAAACATTTCTTACTGCATATTTTTAAATAATTAAAGATAAACGTGCTCGCCTATTGGTGAGCCCAAGCCCACCTAAACCGTAAGAGGGCTGAGCAGCAGGCATGATAGGGGAGGTAGAAGGGGAGCAGGCACACATGGCAGTCAGTGTCTTACTGGTCAGTTGGTACTTCATGTACAGGGAAAACTGCTGTTTTGCTGCCCATCGATTGAGCAGTGCATATTACATTCAACATTCCTGTAAATTTAAATGAGAATTCAGTGTCTGGTTTAAAATTAAATTCCAAAGCAGCTGATAATATTCTATTAGCATGGCTCAATGTGGGATAAAGCCCCAATGGCAAATAGCCATTCATTAATGTGTGTGAATCGGCTTCTAAAATATATCATAGGAAACGACACTCCATTTTTCTTGGTGGGTAAATTATTTTTCCTGGGAGAGATTTCATAAAGATTTTCCCTGTTTTGGCACATGCTTATCACCAGACAATTATTTATTTATAAAACCAAACCCCATGCTGTAACAGCCCCTAAGGGCCATGGCCTACCAAGCGACCGCTGCTCAGCCTGAGGTAAGGTAAGGGTTGTTCTGCCCGAAGGCAGGTCCGAACCTCCGCAGAGGTGTTGTGTGGTCAGCACGACTAATCCTCTCGGCCGTTATTCTTGGTTTTCTAGACCATATTTATTTATAACTATATTAAATAATCTCCTCTTTGAACTTTTTTACAAAATACACCACTTAACTACCATAAAAATATGCAGGCAAAACCACACAAGAAACGGAATTCGCCGATTCGGACAGGATACTGGAAAGTAGTATAAGACTGAGGGTTGAAAATCAGATACAGGAAAATCAGTTTGGTTTCAGAAGTGGAAGGTGAACAACAGAACCCATTTTCATTATGAAACAACTAATGGAAAAGCAATGGGAGTATGGGAATGATATGGTGATGACATTCACTGACATTGAAAAGGCATATGACAGTATCCCCAGGACTAAAGTTTGGGGCAGTCTGGTGAAAAAAGGAATTAGACAGGGATTAATAAAAATGATCATGGTACAAAGAATTTTCTAGTTGTGTGCAAACAAGTTGGTTCAAAATCACTAGTGGGCTGTGACAGGGAAGTGTTCTATCAGCAATCCTGTTTACAATAGTAAAGGATGACATCATGAAAACAGCAAAAGCGGCATATGGAGGAAAAGAAATGAACATGTTATTTGCAGATGATACTGTATTGTGATTTGGGGAGAAGACGACATGAAGGTTCAAGAACAGTTGGATGTGGTGAATGGGAAGGTTGAAGAATGTAGATTGAAAATAACCCAGCTACAGCTGGATAATGGGAAATGATGATGATGATGGATAAAGCTGTTCTCGTGGAATCCTCCACACTCCGCTAATTCCCTGGTGCTGCTCCTGCTATTTTCGTCTATATGGTTTAGAACTCGTTCCTCTGTGTCAGGTGTTCCTGTGCTCCTAGGTCGTCCATTATCAGCAACATGCCTGTTAAACGAGCCTGTTTATCAAAGACGCACATGTACTCTTTGGAACGTCTTGTTGTTCGGTAAACGTCTATTAGGAAAGTGTTCCGCGCACAAATGTCATGCTTCATTTGCGTTACACTGAGCCCATCCATACAGAAGGTGCATGTCTGCCATTTCCTGATTCCAGTACCCCATTGTATAAGTTGTACTGTATGTGCACTCAATAACAACTGACAACACGTATTACTCCACTTGTATTGTACATGCACTCAATAACAACTGACAACACATATCACTCCACTTGTACCGTACATGCACTCAATAATAACTGACAACACGTATCACTCCACTCTAGCTTATGACCTGTGTAGAAGTGTTTACTTTGCTAAGCAACTGACATCATGTGACTATGAATGAAAAACAAATGTACACAGACTTGAATAGGGACGAAATGTACAAGTGGCCTGTGTGCCCTACACAAATGACCAACCTGCATAGTGAAGTGGTCTGTGTTACGTACACCACAAACAACGCCTGTAACACGGAAACGAAAGCAAATAAACTTATACTTACAGGACATGTTCTGCTTGTTGTCAGGTCCTCTATCGAACTCCTGGAGCTTTCCCACATATTTAGTATATGAAGAAGTGTGGAATTGTCCATCAATTGGAATACTGTATTTCCTCATCTATTAGACACACACGCACGCACGCACGCACGCACGCACACACACACACACACACACCCTAGCTTTTTGAGACAAAGAAAATTTAAAAAATGATTCTTGCATGTAAGACCCTCCAGCATAATTCCTCAGAGAACAACAACGATTCCGCTTCGAAGCGGGTACACACCTTACTACAGCTCTGATGACATCACACAAATTTGTGAATAGTTTCATCCGTCCGACCCGTGCAATGAAAACTTGCATCAAAGTCATGCAGTAAGTCTGTGTTTTGTTGTTAAGAAATGTCCGCCTCCATAGCACACTGCAGCTCCGACAACGTCGTACAAATACCTGCATAGTTTTGCACGTCCACGGGAACATGTTTTTGAATGTATGCCATGCTCCACAATACAATACCTCACACCCAGGTATATTACCAACTAAACCTTTATTCTTTACCATTGAAGCACACAAAAGAACATCGATGGATTCGCGTTCATTTTCAGAACATAAACGGAAATGTCCAAATAGGGGCAAAAACAAAGTGAGAACAGTCCTCCAGGGTGGACTTTTATCACAGTTGGAGAGCTTCAATATGGTGTATGTCCTCCACGAGCATTTATCACAGCTTGGCACCTAAGTAGCATGCTCCGTATAAGTCAACGGAGGTCACATTGCGGTATCAAGTCCCATTCTTCAATAAGAGCATTTCCTGGGTCTTGGAGAGTCTGTGGTGGAACAGGACGCCCAAGAACACTTCTGTCAAGCCTATCTCACACATACTCGACGGGATTAACGTCGGGACTCACTGCTACCCATTCCATCTCTTGAATGTCCAGTTCTCGCAAGACAGCTCTGGTGATGAGCGCTACATGAGCCCTGGCACAAATTTTATATTAAATGCCTCACTTGATGGCATACTGCTACCTTACAACCTAAACCCGAAGCACCTCAGAGTTATTCTTGACTACACACATTCAAGAAACACCTGAATAATAGAGTTGTTGAAGTACTGATAAGGATCATCATCCTGCATAAACTTGCTGGTTCGACATGGAGAGTTTCTGCATGCACTCTATGAACATAGGCAGTGGGGCTAGTATCTTCTGCAGCAGAGAACTGCTGTTCAGTGCAAATGAACAGTTCACATGTTATGATCAATTTAGTCTTGAATTAAACCACTGTTGATAAACTTAACCTTAATAGGTATTTGATTTGATCCTGTGCTGACTTGTCTAAAGCTATTTAAAATAGTATGTGCATAGTGTATTGAAAGAGGAAGCGAGTGCTGTCTCGTAGTTAATAGGTGGTGGCGGCAGACTGCGCTACTGTTAACAGAATAAGTGGGTGCGGCACTATACAAAACGTACACAAAATAAATTCTCTAAGACTTCCAGTTGCCAGAATGACCTTTGAATTATTCCCTTTCATGTGCCATGTGTGTACAGTCCAGGAATATCTGAATAGAGGAAGCTGGTAAACACATTAATTTAATGGCTTAATGTTATCCTCTGAAAAGATTTGAATATCAGTAATTCTGAAATGACTTACAAAGTATATACTGAAAAATCTGTGTAAATATTTTGATTTCCTTTTGACTTCAATTGCCAACCCAGTATCAACATTATGAGTGTTAATATTATTTTATATTATCTCCATTAGATGGGAACACAAATATGATATCCCATTAGATCTTTAAAACAGGATTAACCAATTCAATCTAAATAGACCATAATGTTCTTATACATCAATGTAAATTATTGTAAACAGTTCATTTTTAAGAATAGTTTTAATATAACATCCACTTCAAAGCTCTGACTTATAGAGTATAGAATTTATAGCTGATGACGCCTGTGATGACAGGTGAAACATGTACCATTACAACCGTAATAGAATGACTTTATCAGTCTTAAAGACTTTAAAGTATTGAATAGGTGGTTTTCAATAAATTAATATTTTAAAATGTTAATATATTGAATTTCAATACGGTCTAATAATGAGATTAATCACTTGTAATTTACCCAGCCTGTCAGAAGTAACAAAAATGTATCTAATTGTGAATCAATTTTTTTATGGTCCTCACCCTGTTGACAAGAGCTTTCTCACCATTACTGTGTTAGAGTTATTCTTTCGTAATGACCTATTTCGCCACATCGTAAAACAAAGCGTAATATATGCTGTTCAAAAAGGAAAAGTGAATGCTGAATTTTCTTCTTAGGAACTAAAAGCATTCATTGCATACTGCTTCAATGCCTTATCATAGTTCCTTTGCCTTGGTTTCCCATTTAGTGTAATTTTGTGTACAAAATTATTTAATTTCTTTGATGATAATGATAATAATATAATGTTATTTGCTTTACATCTCACTAACTACTTTTACAGTTTTCGGAGATGTCGAGGTACCGGAATGTTGTCCCGCAGGAGTTCTTTCATGTTCCAGTAAATCTACCAACACAAGGCTGATATATTTGAGCACTTTCAAATATCACTAGACTGAGCCAGGATCGAACTTGCCCATTTCTGTGATAACATGTAGTTGGCTTTATTAAAACAGTAACAAAATAGATAAAGCATGATACTGGATTTACCCACTGTTGCATTTGTGCAACAGGCATTATTTACTGCCCAAGGAACCTAAATCATGGAATTGTAACATTCCAGTCTCTATTACGTCTAAATGATGTCATCAAAAATGTTTCACTGATTTTGCAGGTTAAACACAGTGGTGGTAGTGGCTGGGAATATAGGTAATTTTTTTATTGGTTTAATTTATAGCATGCACACACATGTAGAGAGAGAGAGAGAGACATGCTGGTTGAGTAGAAAAGAGTAAAATAATAGCCCTCTTCAAAAGAATTATGACAGTATTCACTCTACAGAATGCTGGAAGTCCATTCTGAAGTACAAGTATAATGAAAGGGAAACAAGAAAGAAAAACAAAGTCTTAAGGACACAAATACTTGATATTAAAAATCATGGAAACAATTTTACCTGCTCGTCTTCAGAATTGCTGGCCTCCATGCTAACACTGTTCTCACTGCTAGTGACATCACGATGGTGCCCTTTAAGACCAGCAATAGCTGCCTTGCCAAGACCCAGAAATGGAGCATCAGTTGTCATCTGACTATAAGTGCCTCCACTAGTCCAGATGAATTTGATTAGAGCAGATGCAAGATATAGACTCTGTTCAGTATGGTCACGTGGTTCCAATTTGCATAGCAGTCCATACAGGTGCAAAACTGGGCCAGCCTCTAAGTGTTTGATAAGGGGTGGTAACAAATCATGCACCTGTTTGCTGCAATGCTTCAACTGTGCTGCTTGCCAAATCACGTCTACATGTTCATCCGTAATCTTGCATTCCATCGCCAAGAAACTCAGAATAACATGGCTCTGCTTGATCACCTGAACATATCCAAAAGAGATCACTTGAAACTTTATTTATCAAAAAATGAATGGCACATGCCTTATGTATAAGGTAGCCAAGGAATTCCAGAAAGACAGTACAAGGTATGAGTAGAATAAAAGAAAATTCCAAATCAAAAGCATGATAGAGGTAACGAATTCATGCATTGTTACATAAATAATTATGTAGGGTATGGACAGAATTCTTCATATTTCTCCACACAGTTCTGTACCATTGCTGGTGACAATTCAGTATTTAAACCTGTTTCTTAATCTAATAACTGACAACATACATATTCAAATTCCTTTTTGAATATGATATGAACAATAATTAAATTGTCTTCTTCATTTGATTAATAAATACTGTCAAATCATCTTATTCCAGAGGTACATAGTATGAAATAAAGTGAAGATGATTTCAAAACTGACTCATATATTAACATATTTACTTTGGTTTCCAAAATAAAAAATAGTACATTTTTCAGCAATTTCCTAAATAATGTACTTAAGTCTTATAAACAAGCATATACAGAACAATTTATTTTATAATACAGCATCAAGGGTTTCATTTCAAGTTCAGGTACAGTTAAGAAAGTATGTTTTGTAAACTTCCTGTCACAAGGTGGGGCAATAACAAGAAAATTGGATTAAAGCTACAGCCAGGGCTTAAAAAAAAAACAGGCACCAGGTCACTATGGTGGCTGTAGTCTGACACCTAGGTTCTTCAGCCATTGGTATTTGCAAATTTTCCTTGCCAGAAGATCTGAATTTTATGTGGATGGATTAAAAGCAAATTATAATAAATCTGTTACCAGATCAAGTTAGAAGTTTTAAAAGTTTAGTGATAATGAGTTAGCCTGAAAATTGATAATGTCCAATGATGGACCCATTATTATACTGGTATTATAAAATGTATTCATTCAGGACAAATAATTCCCTTAGGGAATGTTAAAAGACTAAGAATTTTCTAATGAGCAATAATTCTGATTTGGTACAAAAAAAAAAAAAAAAAAAAAAAAAAAAAGACCCCACGTCATCTATGCATGAAAAACTAAAACGAATTCTCAACAAAATAACTTTTTTTATTAGACTTCAAGGATACTAACTGTCTAGTTAACACGAGCCCAGAGATACCTACTTTAACCTGTCAGCATGGAGTGCCGACCAATGCTCGTCATGCAGTGAACATAACGCGGTGGAGTGACAAGCACTGCTCACACGGTACATGCGTCTACTCTACTGCAATCTAGCAGATTACGATCAAAGCTGTTTGTGTTTTAACTAATTTCTCCTTGAAGCGGAAGGTTTGAGCTTTATAACAATATATCTTGATTCCTATTTTGAGTGTTTAGTCACTAAAATTCGAGAGATATTTCAAGGAATGTTTATCTCTGCCACCAGGGGCAAGTACTGATTGTCTGCTATCTGGCGGCTACTATGCACACTTCTTGCATAACGCCTTCATTTCCCATCCAGGAAGAACCTGACTGTCAACAGAATCATAAATTTTATCAATTCAGGACTCTCTTTAGACTGTTTTTCCCATCCTTTAACCTTATCACACACTGATTTGCATTCCGTCAGTCATGAGTGGAGATGGCTTCTACAAGCAAGTGTGAGTTATCGAGTGTGGAAATAGAGGATGTTTTAGAACAGCTGAGTGGTTCTGACGAAAGTTTCTTAGATTCAGATGGTGATTTGAGTGATATGGATGACATCGGTGTACGTGAAGTCCTTGGTTCGGAATCACGATACGAGTGACAGTGCGCAGAATGGCAATGTACATGTCACGGCTAATACATTTTGATGGGAAAACATGTCTAACTACGTGCCTGGGTCAAATAGGACAGTTTATAGGGAACCCAGGATTTCAGAATGAAGCAGTTGGGGAATGTTATGATGTGAAAGTTATTAAGATGTTCTTTACAGACGAGTTAGTGGAAATAATAATTCATGAAACAAATTTATACAATGAGCAAAGAATACAATCTATCGGGCTTATTACCACTTCGTTCCAGAATGCGGGATTGGAAACCAGTCATGAAGGATGAGATATATGTTGTGATTGCTCTTTATATGCTAAAGGGTATAATACAAAAGCCTACGCTATGAAGCTATTTTTCTAAAAACTCTATTCTGTCTACGCCAATTTTTGGGTCTCATATCAATGGATATTTTATCATTTAGCATATGGCTTAAACAGTCCGACTCGTTGGCTGAACGGTCAGCGTAATGGCCTTCGGTCCAGAAGGTCCCGGGTTCAATTCCTGGCCGGGTCGGGGATTTTAGCCTTCATTGGTTAATTCCAATGGCCCGGGGGCTGGATGTTTGTGCTGTCCCCAACATTCCTGCAACTCACACACACCACACCTAACACTATCCTCCACCACAATAACACGCAGCTACCTACACATGGCAGATGCCGCCCACCCTCATCGGAGGGTCTGCCTTACAAGGGCTGCACTCGGCTAGAAATAGCCATACGAAATTAAATTAATAGCTTAAACAGACAATATCAGTTATATGTATATAGTATATACAGGATGAACAGAAATTCGCGCACTTGGGCGTCACAGTGTGACTCCTCACATGCCAGCAATAAAAAAATGTCTCTCACATAAGTTGGTCCTGCACGTATATCCGGCAGAAAAAGGACGCTGAAGAGTGGCAATCTGGCAACACTGTAACCACATGTAGGTTAACTACCTCTGTCAGCACATATTAGTTGTGCTGTACAGTTGGTGCAGTGGATAGAGTTTTAGGTTAGCATGCAGGAGGTCGATGGGTCGATCCTGGGTTGAGGCGTATGTTTTTTATTTCATAAATGTAGTCCAGGTGGTATGGTATCTGGCATCTTAATTGTCAACAGCAAATAAATTCGCACTACGACATGGAAAGGGCACCTTTCAAAGCTGACCAATGAAAATGATTGTTCGTCCATTTCTAGGATCGTAGTATGTAAGCGGAAATGGTTTCTAGAGGATCCACTGCAATCACTGTTGACGATAAAGATGACAGATATCATACCACCTGGACTACATTTCAAAACAAAAAACATACGCCTCAACCCAGGATTGATCCCTCGACCTCCTCCATGCTAACCCAAAACTCTATCCAATGCACCAACTGTACAGCACAACTAACATGTGCTGACAGAGGTAGTTAACCTACATGTGGCTACAGTGTTGCTAGATTGCCACTCTTCAATGTCCTTTCTCTGCCGGATATACTCGCAGGACAAACTTTTGTGAGATACTTTTTTTATTGCTGGCATGTGAGGAATTGCGTTGCGACACCTGAGTGAGCGAATTTCAGTTTGCCCTGTATATACAAATATTTACAGATGAGAAACAAAGTAATATGTGCTTCACAATTGAATATCTAGTTCTTCAATCCAGCGTACAGCATCTGGAATTACCAGCAGGAGGTAGAGTTGCTCACGTCCTTAGGTTTGACCTCCAATTGCCCTACACGTGCCTCCTGGGTGCTGCTAACTGAACAACAGCGAAAACAGACAGCCAGACTATCCACTATCCTAGCAATGACATATTGATGAAATAATAGAAACAGTTCAATGGATAGATTTGAGTCAATTAGTAATTTTATTCATTTCAACAACAATGAGGCAGTTGATTCATATCAGGGACCATCCAAACTTTTCAAAATTTATCCGATTAAGTCCTACCTAAAAAATAAGTTCCAGACTCTGTACTTACCAGAACAGAACATCGCAATTAACGAGTACTAATCCTATGGTGGGGTAGGTTGTCTTTCAGGCAATGTATACTTCTAAAATCCGCAAAATTTGGCATAAAATCTTATAAATTATGTGAGTCAAGTTCAGGCTATCTTTGGTCATTTATAATAAACACAGGAAAAATACCGTATTTGAAACAATACATACATTAACGGACACAACAAAAACTTATGCTATTGTTTTATCACTTGTAGAGCCACTTCTCAACAAAGGATACACGTTGTGGATGGATAAATTTTATTATTCACTTGCTCTGGTTCATAAGTTAAAATTATTGAAAACTGACTGTGTGGGAACTTTGCGCCTCAACAGAAAGGACATTCCAAAAGATGTGATCAACACAAAACTAAAGAAGAGGGAAATTATAGCTTAGCATTCTGACCAGATTTCCAACCTAAAATGGCGTGATATGAAAGATGTCGCAATGATTTCTACATTCCATGGGGCAGAAACCATCACAAAGAAAGCAAAGCATGGCCAGGAAAAAGAAAATCCTGTTTCTGTTGCCGATTATAATCGTCACATGGGTAGAGTCAATCTGAAAGATCAGCTACTTCATGCCTATCTTTTAGAGAGAAAAAAGATGATGAAGTGGTACATCCAGTTATTCAGGAGGTTAATAAATGTTGCAATTCTAAACACAATGATCATTTCCCAGAGAAATTCATCCAAAACTAGAATAGATCATTTGAAATTTAGGGTGTATGGCATCCAAGCACTGTTTGTGGAACATCCAGGTTCATTTGCAAGGGTAGTGCTGGGACGTCATTCTTCGGACAAAAATGTGCCCCGCCTCATTGAAAGGCATTTCCCTGAGAGAATCCCACCAACTGAGGAAGAGAGTAGGCCAACCAAATGATGTTTCGTGTGCTACAAACAGAAAATTCTGAAAGAGACAGTGGTTTGGTGTCCAGACTCTGAAGCGGGTCTCTGCATTGAGGGATACTCAAGAGGTTCTACACCAAACTCAACTATTAGGTAAGATAGCATCATATTTTCCCAAAAAAAATGAAGTTTTCTAAACATACTATATATGTGAAAATGTTATTGAAATCCATAAAATAGTGCCAAAGTTGTGTTGTTTGGAATAAAGCTTTACATGAATCTGAGAACCACACTCAGAACTCCTTCCGCAGCACAGAGACGACCGGACATTTAAATCCACAGCACTGAGGGGTTAAGGATGCTACCAAAAATTTATAAGCATGAAATTCCTATTAGACCAATAGTTAATTTTAGGAACAGTCCAGTCTAGAAGACGGCAAAATTTTTTAAAGAACACTACAAGTTTAATAGCCAGATGCACATAATTAATACTATTGACTTTTAAAACAGAATCAAAAACATTGAGCTAACAGACAACTACACAATACATAGTTTGAATATCAATGATATATACTCCAACATTCCTATCCATAGTGTCCACAGAAATGTTCTCTCAAGTTTCCCTGACTTTCCCTGACCTACTAAAAACAATTTCCCTGACTCACGAAAACTGGGCGGCAAGTTGATTCGCCGAACAGCATGTTTTACAAGAAACAAAAGAAGGAAATTCCAGCCTCCACCATTCCCATAGCTGGCGTAATTCTTTCTCCACTTCCCTTTTTTCAATTATTTATGGAAAAACAATTACATAGATGGGCACTATACATATATTGTTTAAAGGTAACATGTAGGCCTAACATATATACCTTATCATATCATTTCCAAGGAACAAAGTACAACTAACTTATTAATAGAGTAATTCAAACATAAAAATACAAGTATTTTACCACATCAATCTGATACTATTTCATGTGGATTTAAAGAACTCTTGACATCAAATGTAATTAACTTGTGTTTCTAATGTAGGCGAATATAATGAATTCCAATTAGTCTAGGTCTATATTCAAAACAGTTTTCAAATTTGAAGACAAATCAGTCATAGCCACCACAGGTTTCTGATTTTGAAATCTTCTGAGGAAAGGTTCAACATCTGGCAAAATACTTCTAAAAGCACTTAATTTTGCCTTAAGTAGTGGATTCTTCATGGCTTCTCAAAGGTATTGAAAGTTTTTTTCTTCCCCCTTTTTCTTCAGTGAACTCTTTCACAGATTTGTCAATGTGATCATTATTTTAACCCTGGAATGGTATGATACTTAAAACTTACATAATTGGTATGATGTCGTATTTTTTACGATCTTGAGAAAAAAACTCATTTTTGGTAAAATGGAAATGAAAAATCAAAACTTATAGATAATTTAATTTTACATACGTTTAAAAGCTGAAAATACATTTAATATAAAAGAAAAGTTTATTGAGGAACAATGTCAAGCATTGTCTAGTCGTCGACGTCACCTAGCAGTTAGATCTGTCAGAAAAAATGAAAAAAAAAATTGAAATTACTATATTTCCTTCCCGCACGAGGTCAGCGAAAGCCGCGCCGAAGCCGGCGGCATCGTCGACCAGGGCTGGGAAATCACCTCCCAGCCCGTCTAAACAAGAATCGACGGTAGGGAAGAAGAACGCTCTCAACAGGCGTTCTTCTACATCTACAAATGGGGCCTCACGCCCTTTACCTGGAGGGCCTGATTCTGCGCCAGCGGGTCTTCCTCCTAGAAAACCTGCGCACTCCCCTCGTAGGAAGAAACCCCGCCACCGGACTATGTCGAAGAAATTCACCAGACGAGATGATGCACATGGAGCATTTCTCTCCATCTTCGGATGGGGATGTGAGTGTAAGTTAGGTTGGGTAGAATTACGCTGCTCCCAACCTAAACCTCAGAAGTCCACACCCGCAATATGACACTGTTACAATGGAATTGTAACGGTTATGATAGGCATCTTGCTGAGCTGCTCCAGCTCATTAGCGAATATTCAGTGAGCATAGTCTGTATTCAGGAAACAAATTTCAGACCAGGTCATCATACGGTCTTGAGAAATTTTGGCAACTATACTCGACAGAACGACATTATGCTCACCGGGCTTCCGGTGGCGTTGGCATTTTTGTTCGCTCTGATACCTACAGCGAAGAGGTTCCATTAAGAACCCCACTGGAAGCTGTAGCTGTTCGCGTTCCGCTGCCTGTCATAGCAACAGTGTGTAATGTTTATTTTCCACCAGGCCAGCCTCTTAACATAAATGATGTCACTGATCTTATAGATCAGCTTCCACCTCCCTTCCTCTTATTGGGAGATTTTAACGCCCATCACCCCATATGGGGCTCTGAGACACATTGCCCCCAGGGAAGAGAACTGGAAACATTAGTAACAGAGATGGATTTATGTATTTTAAACACAGGGGAACCAACTCACTTTAGTGTTCGTTACAGCACATTCTCGCATAGACATAAGTTTATGCAGCCGAACATTGCTTCCGCTGTTTTGGTGGAATGCACACTACGATCTTTGTGACAGTGACCATTTTCCCATCATTCTTACTTTGATGAAACAAAAATCTGTCGAGGCTCCCCCCTTGTTGGATTCTTAAACATGCTGAATGGCCAAAGTTCACATCCCTAGCTGTCTTAAACGCCGATACCATGCGGACCGTAGACAGCGAGAGACAAGTTATCCTTGCTGCTGCTGAGGAGTCCATTCCTTCCTTCTCAGGGCCTCCACACCGAAAACTCGATCCTTGGTGGAATGAAGAAATTGCAACAGCTAACAAAGATCGCCGTCGTGCCCATAAACGTTATCGTAGGCAGCCTACTGTGGCCAACTTGGTATAACTTAAGAAACTTCACGCTAAGGTGCGAGTTCTTATTCGCCAAAGTAAGAAAGCTTAGTGGGAGAGATATGTGTTGTCAATGATTTCACATACTCCATTATCTCAAGTGTGGACTAAACTTCGACGTATTTCAGGTATCAAAGCATCATCTTCTATACCGGGAATTTCCATTGCAGACAGTGTCGTCATTGAAACCCCTCTTGATTGCTAACCATCTAGCTGGTCATTTCGCGGATGTATCTGGCTCCGGGAATTACCATTGTGATTTCCTCGCTCTGAAGCGGGAGGCAGGACGTCATCACCTTAGTTTTGCCACTCAAGCTTCAGAGGACTATAATGTGCCCTTTACGGAGTGGGAACTTCGCAGCGTCTTAACGCTTTGCAAGGACACGTCTCCTGGACCAGACAACATCCATAACCAGATGTTGAAACACCTTACTGATGATAGTCTACGATATCTCCTTCGTGTGTTCAACTAAATCTGGATAGAGAGTGAGTGTCCGTCACAGTGGCGAAAGGGCATAGTCATTCCTGTCCTCAAGCCTGACAAAGTTCCTAGTTATGCAGGAAGTTACAGAATGATTTGTCTTACAAACTGCCTGTGTAAGCTATTTGAGAGGATGATAAATCGCTGACTTGTCTGGTGTCTGGAGAAACAAGGACTCTTGTGCGAGTACCAGTGTAGTTTTTGAGCCGCTCGATCGACCACTGACCCCTTGGTACGCCTGGAGAGCTCTATCCAGGATGCGTTTCTCCGTAAACAGCATTTGGTAGCTGTTTTCTTTGACTTAGAGAAGTCCTACAACACCACATGGCGATATGGTATCCTTTCAGTCCTGCATCAATGGAGATTCCAAGGTAACTTGCCGGTATTTATTGCGAATTGTTTGTCCCTCTGTCTATTCCGTGTCCGAGTACGGAGGACATATTCGCAATTCCACATTCAGGAAAAAGGAGTTCCACAGGGGTTGGTTCTTAGTGTCATTCTGTTCGGAATTGCCATAAACGGTATTGTCGCTGCTGCTGGTTCAGCAGTAATACCGTCGCTATATGTTGACGATTTTGCTCTGTACTATAGTTCGCGTAATATGACAGTCACAGAGCGACAATTACAGCAAGCTGTTAGGAAAGTGGAGCAGTGGACCTTAGAACATGGCTTTCGGTTTTCCACTGCAAAGACCTCTGTTGTCCACTTTTGTCGTCAACGTACTCTTCACCCTTCTCCTGAGCTTTATCTAGGAAATGTCGTTCTTCCTGTAGTTGACACCGATTTCTTGGGCTCCTTTTTGATAGTAAATTATTGTGGGAGCCACATGTGCAGCAGTTAAAAGTGCAATGCAGTAAGAAGCTGAATATCATGAAGTTTCTTAGCAGCACTAATTGGGGGCTGACCGCACGGTGCTCCTCCAATTCTATAGGGCACATATTTTATCACGGCTAGACTACAGCAGTGCAGCATATGGCTCAGCAAGACCATGCGTCCTTGCGATGCTGAACAGCATTGACCACAGCAGGGTTAGGTTGGTGACGGGAGCTTTTCGTACAAGTCCCATTACTAGCCTGCGTGCTGAGTCCCACCTGAGGCGACAGCAAATGCTTTCGTATGCTGCAAATTTGCAACAGATGCCACTTCAATTTGCATACAAATTTGTATTTTTTATTTTTCTATTCCACCTTTTCAATACAATTGATTTTGTGTTGTTAGAAGTTCACATTGCTACAACACTACATTAAAAGGACATGAATCGTTTGGTTTCACGCATCCTCAACCTTTGTAATTTATCTCAAGGTTAAGACCTGTCATTGTTAATTTGCTTACAACTAATTTGTACTTAATTATGATTCTAAACTAAGTGGTAAAATACATATACATAGGCATTTGTAAACACAATGGACAGTTTAACAATTTAAATGACAGTCCTAAAATTGGGATATTCGTTGATTCTAATAACATTAACGTCCAAAACACAGTAATATCTTCACAATACGAGATTTGGCTAAAATTCTCAAGTTCTTTGTGTTTTAAAAACAATTGTTAGTTGACTTATTGTATTAAAATTTGAGTCGTAAATTCTGTTAAAATTCAATAGTGTCTAAAGCTTAAAATCTTAAATGGTTTGGAAATATTCTGCTTCATGTGTTGATTTGAGGCTTGCTTCTGTAATCTATTAGTTATAGATGGTGAAATGCAACTATTGGTCATTTCCTCGAACTAGTCTTGATTTGACGAGCAGATTTTACATTGGAAGTAGTTCGTTTTTTTTGAGAGCTTAGTCAAAAGGGACGTCAATCCGAGAATCTTGAGGTGTTGATATGTTTTCTTTTTACAATATTTAAATGATGGTTCATCTGTAACAAAGGAAATTACGTGATAATGTTGTGTGTTATTGTACTTTCAATGTGATTGTATTGGCATCTATCACTTACCCCTTTGACTGCTAGTCACCGTAATGTAACAAGTACCACGAGGTATTGTAGTAGCTCTCCCGGAAACCTGTAGTGTGTACACAGCAGAGCTCTATGCTATCTGTGAAGCTCTGCGGTACGCACTGTCTGATGAGCGCCGACACTTTCTTCTGTGTACTGACTCCTTGAGTTCGTTACAGTCTATTGATACCTGTTTCCCTCAGCACCCTCTGGTGCAGCGGATCCAGGACCTGCTGGCGGGGTGTTCGGATGCTGGCACCAGAATCATGTTTCTGTGGTTCCCAAGCCACATGGGTGTAGAAGGAAACAAGTTAGCAGGTAAGGCTGGCAAGGAGGCAGTAACACTGCCCCTGTTGCCTTTCAAGGTTCCAGCAAGTGATATTTGCTCTCAGCTCAGACATCTGGTTATGTCCCATTGGGAGATGGAGTGGCAGGCCATTCCTCTTCCAAATAAGCTGAGAGCGGTTAAAGGTACTAGGAAGGTATGGAGGACTTCGCTTCGGACCTCTCGGTGTGTTTTATCATATGTAATGATGTCCTTTGTCCTAGTGTTTTTGTGTCAATTGCGCTTTTATCCCATTCACTTCATTTTAGTTTGCATTGCGTATTTTAATGTGTTATTTTAACACCTAACGTAAATTATGTATATATATATATATATATATATATATATATATATATCTGTATTATCAGGCAATGGCTTATTCCTTTGTTTCCTGTATTTTATTTTATTAGAAAATAAGGCATTGCGAATTAGATGCACTGACTGTTTTAATCTCATACTCGTTTTTCTTCATCACTATTTTTTTTTAACTTAGTCAGTGGATACATTTTAAAATTTTAACTATCATATATCATGTCGTCCATCTCGTTCTATTAGGGGCCGCTGGGCCGAGTGGCTCAGACGGTTGAGGCGCTGGCCTTCTGACCCCAACTTGGCAGGTTCGATCCTGGCTAAGTCCGGTGGTATTTGAAGGTGCTCAAATACGTCAGCCTCGTGTCAGTAGATTTACTGGCACGTTAAAGAATTCCTACGGGACTAAATTCCGGCACCTCGGTGTCTCCGAAAACCGTAAAAGTAGTTAGTGGGACGTAAAGCAAATAACATTATTATTATTTATTAGGGGCCGATGACATTCGATGTTAGGCCCCTTAAAACGACAAGCATCATCATCATGCATTGTGGAAATAAGGCAAACTACCTTGTTTTTCTTAGCCTTGTGCAATAGAAGTGTTGTGTTGCTGAAAAGGTATTTTGCATCACCAGTGTCCCTGTTCTTTGTTGATCTCATACTCAAACGTATCTCTGGTGTGTTTAGGCGGATTGTTCCTAAAAGTGTCAGCTTGTAAAGAGCCTTGAGCAATTCATCAGCCAATAGAACGGTTGTGAACCAGTTATCCATTGTTATGTTGCAGTTCGATCCAAGAAATGGAGCCGTTAACTTTTTCATATAGTAGAGGGAAAGAGGGCCTTCGACAGTTGTGTTTTGTTTCCCTAAGTATGGCTCAGTAACTAACATATACTTAGAACCAGCATCACAAACCATAACAATTTTTAGCTCACATTTGCTGCTTCTGATGATGCTTGTTGTTTTAAGGGGCCTAACATCGAAGGTCATCGGCCCCAAAGCCCCTAGCTCATATTTAGCTGCCTATTTAGGCATATACATTTTGAATGGACATCAGCCTCTAAATGCAAGCAGCTGTTCATCAATGGTGAGATACTGGCCAGCCTCGTTGTTGTCTATGCATGATTTCCTGAAAGCTTCCCAAAGGTCCCTCATACAGTAGGTGCGAAGCGATCCGTCGCTACTCTCTCAGCTCGGGTAGTTTTGTCATCAAATCTGAGACAATCTAATAAAAAATGGAATTGCTTTTCACTAAAGCAAACTCTGTAAACATTACCACTTACAGAACGATCAAACATTATTGCTGTATTTAGGCTATTGTCCTTGTGGAGAGCAGAGAATATTAGAATTCCCAAGAGTGCCTTTATCTCTGTGGGAGAGGTCTGACTGTTTGAAAACTGAATTGTTTTGTAGTTGGCTTGTTTTCTCACTATTTCTTCATTTGTATGAGTAACAATTGAGTTTACTATATTGTCAGTAAAGAACAACTGAAACGCATCCAAAGGGGTTAGAACATCTTTACCGCTACCTTTAGGCCGTTGTCGGATATTCACAATATTTCTAGGGGTATTTCTATTACTTACAGTTGGAGGATTTTCTGTTCAGGAATAACCAATTTTTGCTTTGATTATTTTTGTTGTTCGTTGCGGAGTCGAGCTTGCAGATCCTGAAGAACCAGTAACAGTAGTATTAATACTATCAGGTCTTGATTCATCAGATAGAGTTGTAACAGATTTTGTCCCACAATTACCAGAGGGACCAAGAGTGTCAGGAACTTATGTAGTAGTGCTGTGTGGGCCAACCACTCCTGATGTGTACACTGAATTCTTTTTATTTGTTGAATGAAGACCACGTTTTCTCTTCAATTTTTCACAAAATTCATCATCTGAGGATGAAGGTATATAGTCATCACTCCCAGAGTATGCTAAAATGTTATTTTCTGACTCACTTCCGCTATCTCCTTCATCTTCATCGGTATCAAAACTATCATCATTTAAAAGTTTGTCAATCTACGATGGTGACAAAGCAACTTTTTTTAAACTAGTAGTCTAAAAAACAGTGTAAAACTCGACAAAAACAAATAAAAAGATGTACTTAATATAGCCTATGGCACTAATTTTCAACACACTAAGTCAACAACAATGCCGATGAATATTTGATATAACAATTAAACTTAAATTGAAACACAACACTACGTAAAATAGTTACACCATCAGTATGATATCGTAACATTCACGAACTGACGTCAAGAGCTCTAAAACAAGAGCTTCCAGCACGACGGTTGCACGTGCACTGACCTTGTGAGTTGAGTGGGGGAAGATATTGGGAGGGCCGGAACCGACCACGAAGAAACCTGTTATCATCATCATCATTCACCTGTTCTATCCAATCAAATGTGTTACGTTTCGTAAAAATTACAACATCATACCATTCCAGGGTTAAGAGCTTGATCAACACAGCATCCATTTTCCAACCATCTTATTGCAGTGAACTTGTACAGAAATGCGGTGCTTGTTGTTATGTCTATATATATAGCACGTCGAGCAGAGCTATCTTTAAAAATATTGTACAGAGATCTGAAAAAATTTAAAAGGTCTCATTCAATTTTGGAGATCCCAGGTTTCATGGCACAATTCAATGTATACAAACTGCATATGCCTATATCAAGAAGAGATTTGGCCTCAGGGTTTAGAACTTACAAATGATTTTCAAGTTTTTTAATAAAACTGAGGTTAAAAGCCCATCCACTGAAACTTACAAAATATTGCCTAAAGGTACGGACAGTCCATGTATAAACCCATCTATTAAGTGATCTGCAATTGCTCTGTCTAAATACACACTATTCCAATACCTTGTTGCAACTTTTGAAGATTTACATCCCTAAACTTTATACACAAGTCCATTTGTCCTCTTTGGACTAATTTGTCTAATGATTCATCAAAACAAACAACGTAGTCCGAGCACTGTTTTAAGTCATTTTGCAAACTTTATTTAAAATATGGGGCTAATCCATTATTTATAACATAGGAAGACTTAGTCTTGCCCATAGTAAAGTTTTGAGGAATTTTACTGTCTGGGAACATCATTCTGAATGCTGCAGAGGTTTCATCACAAGAGTTGAGAAACATCTTTCCAGTGACAATGTGGAGAGCCCATATGGCTTCAGCCGATATAACATCATCTTTGTTTACACTGCAAGTCTTTAAACTCCTTTGACTTGTTACTGGCACTGCAAATTCCTTTGCAGCTGTGGATGTAGTGGTAACTATTGGCTGTGTATCTTCAAGCGAAGATGGAGTAGAGGTATTCTTTGCAAAGAAAGACATTGTTGGCTGGAAAGAATTACCTTTTGTGTATTTTATATGAGTAGGTCCTTTAGCATGAGAAGTGACTGCTTGTTTGCCCATATTACTAAGTTTGAATGATTTACAACACATTTTACAATATGCTGAAGTTGCAACATTTACCAATATGTCCAACCGACCATTCAGTTTGGGAACATTTGACTGTCTAGCCAAAGTTTATTAAATGTACACTGCTTGTTAGCCATTGTCATGAGTTTCAAGAAAGCATCCTAGAACTGAAATAAAAAAGAATAATATAAAAATGGTTGAAAGAAATGACACAAGGGACAACAAAAATTGCAAAACTCTTATGCATTTATTGTGAATAAGTATCTAAAAAAGAAATGCTGCAACAGCCTGGGTTACAACAGACTAGAGCCTAAAAATATCCCCTCAAATCCATCACTGGGAAAGATTTCTCTGACTTTCCAGAACGTGGACGCTATGCTATCATAGATACTACAACAATAATAAAAAAGAATTTAATGTAACACTCCAAATTATGTACGGTGAAAAACGAAGAATTTTTAACATTACAAGAATTTACTTTGGAAAATAACTATTTCATTTTTGACAACAAAATTTACGAACAATCTAAAGGCAAGGGGTTTGCCAGCTTCAGGTATTTTAGCGAACATATTTATGGATTTCATGGATTATAATAAAATAGTGGATAAATTAGATTGAATGATTATATGGTTAAGATACGTCGATGATATATTTGTTATTATCAATGAACAAAACCTGATGGACTATTAGAGCATTTAAATAATTGGATAAACAAGTGCACTTTACGATGGAATCTGAGAATGATGGAACTTTGAGTTATTTAAATTTAACAATTACTAGAAATTCTGGTCATTCGGATTTTCAAATTTTCAGAAAGGCTACTCAAACAGATATTATTATCTGAAACGACTCCAATCATCCAGGCCAACATAAAAAGACAACATTTTACAGCTTAATAGAGCTTTGAACATACCTATGTCAAGGAAAAATTATAATAAATGAAGGGCTCGGTGGAATATAGTCATAAGCCACCATTTTGTTGTTTTTGAGATGTTCATGTCATCGTATTCTTTAAATTCCCCTCTTTAATATCACACTAAGAAGTTTCTTGTATTTATAAAAGATGGCAGCATATGCTAGGTGGAAGTTCTTTACTTTGCCATCTAGCGATGATTTCAGAACTAACACAGTCATAAGCCACACCAAAATGGCGTCGAAATCAAGAGTGAATGGAGATTTATCTCCTGTTCAGAGGACTTTTGAGAATAATGAAGCTGAAAGTGAAGAGTCAGATCCATTTGATACAGATGGTGATGATTTTTGGCACCCATCAAGCAACAGTTCCAGCTCTAATGACAACTTGGTAAGAGTATAGACACATTTTATCATGGATAACCTCTAGTTTGTGGCTTGTGACTGTATTTTACTCGTTTTACTTACTTTACAAATAACTCGTATCTTATGAAAATGCATGAACAATAGTGTTAGATTTGATAACCATAGAATAATAATTTAGTAGAACTATCAATATTAACAATAATATTTACATAGAATATCATGTGAAAGCAATTAACAGTTCAATATCTGTTGATGTGGCTTATAACTATGTTCATCTGAAATTGTCTGAATTTGTTACTCCTAATTTTATAGCTTGAAGTTAGTAGAATGCCTGAGGAATCACCAATAGTATATACCCCAGATGAAGGGGTGGATGTTGTGAAGTGAGCAAGTCTAAAAAACTTCATTGTGACAAAAATGAAAAGAGATGACTTCAAAAGTTTAGATGATCTCAAGTCACTGCTATCAATACCCACTAAATTCACAACTAGAGATTCAGTTCACTTCAGTGAAACTACACAATTTCAATTGAATTTCAAAGACCCTTTTCAGCTAGGTAGGGGCTGCCTGGCCGAGGCGGTAAAGGCGTGCTCGGTTCGCGCGGAAGGACGTGGTTTCGAATCACCGTCAGGAAGTCGTAAAGTTTAATAAACGAGATTTCCACTTCCGGAGGTGCATATGGCCTGAGGTTCACTCAGCCTACACCAAAAATGAGTACCAGGTTAATTCCTGGGGGCAAAGGTCGGCGGGCATAGAGCCAACCATTCTACCCCATCACGTGCCGAGGTTAACAATGGTGGAAGCCTTCACCTTCCACTCCTCCAAGGGCCTTAATGGCCTGTACGGAGGTGACTTTTGCTTTGCTTTTAAGCTAGGTGTTAAGCACTGTTATACTACACTGGGTCAGTTCAGTATGCAAACATTCGCACCAAGAAGAAAGGAAGATTTGTTGAACATGATCTATTTCAGCTCAGAGTAAAAAACAGAAATCAACTCCCTGTCAACCAGAAGAAATTTACTGATGTCATGTCATTCATTCCTGTAGCCAATCAGATTATCTTCATGTCCCTTAAAGGATATAATGTTGAAGATGATGATGTGGAAGAATTCCCTTGAGATACATATTGTTTTTCTTTAAAGTATGTGTATCCATTCTCAAATATTGTGTCTTTATAATTAAGTGTAGGCTTATTAATTCTCTAATATTGTGCTATTCTTGATAAATAAAAATTTATTCGCCCTCAAGTACTTAAATTTCTTTCCGGGAAATAAAGTCATAAGCCCATGTTAGTTACCTCATTCATCAAAAATGGTCTTAAATCATATACTAGGGCAAAGCGTTGTTTCACTGTCTCCCATATGTTTTATAACACATACAAGTGTTCATTTATACAAGGAAAGTTATTACAAATTTAGTGGATGATTTACAGATTTGCGCTGAACTTTAATTTGTCATTTACTCAGAACTATGTTATTGTGGCTTCTGACTATATTCCACCGAGCCCTTCAAATATAATCCACCAAATAACTTCGCCATTGTCCGGTCCCAAGTCTGGAATGAGAAAGGAAGAGGGTTTGCTGGTCTGGCACCCAGCTCTAAAAATGACAGCGCCGAATGATGGGCGAAGGGAAATAACCTGACTCCCTAAGGGAGCCAACGGCTTCGGGCGAATGAGCCCCTTTAGGTGGGGTGATGGTCCCCACAGTGGAGGAAACGCCACTGGAATCCATTATGCAGTGTCTGTTCTCCAGGTTAGGGGCAGCTGCACAAGGAGCCTACACTCCAGAGGAGCGCCCTCATTATCACCTCACTAGATCACATCCAGAGTTGTATGCTGAAGTTGCAACATTTACCAATATGTCCAACCGACCATTCAGTTTGGGAACATTTGACTGTCTAGCCAAAGTTTATTAAATGTAAACTGCTTGTTAGCCATTGTCATGAGTTTCAAGAAAGCATCCTAGAACTGAAATAAAAAAGAATAATATAAAATTGGTTGAAAGAAATGACACAAGGGACAACAAAAATTGCAGAACTTATTGTGAAAAAGTCCCACACAGGTGACACCTTGACAGTCAACCATGGAAGGCCTTTTAAGGAATACTCCACAAGCTGAACCAAGAGTTCAGAGAAGGTAGCATTCGGATACGGTGGGCTGCCACTTAAAAGATACTGTGAAGTCGGAGGCACAGAAATACCCCAGTACCACATACACGAACGAGACAAAATCAAGAATCAAACCAAAGCAGATGACATACTTCTCTACACACAATATACACTCACTCATGCAAACTGGTAAACTAAAAGTGATCACCGACATAAAGGACCAACACAAAATTCTTATTCTTATCAAGGGATTACAGGAAATTAGAAATTAGATGCCTCGGAATCTCAAGGGTACAGACTTTATAAAGGCATACCCGGGACGAGATTGATGAAGAATGTCCCACAATTTGGAGCAGGATTTTTGGTCAGCCTTAAAATAATAAACTCAGTTCAAGAATTCAAATCACAGTCTCCGCGACTCTCAACGCTCACCTTAAAGGCATCTAATAAAATCTACATACATACCTTATCATTATAGACTGTTACGCTTTTCAGCGTTCAGTCTGCAAGCCTCTGAGAATTTACTAAACGTCGCCACAATCCTCGATTCGCAACTAATGTTGTGGCCTCATTTAGTTCTATACCCCTTATCTTTAAATCATGAGAAACCTAGTCTAACCATCGTCGTCATGGTCTCCCTCTACTTCTCTTACCCTCCATAGCAGAGTCCATTATTCTCCTAGGTAACCTATCCTCCTCCATTCGCCTCACATGACCCCACCACCGAAGCCGGTTTATGCGTACAGCTTCATCCATCGAGTTCATTCCTAAATTAGCCTTTATCTCCTCATTCAGAGTACCCTCCTACCATTGTTCCCACCTGTTTGTACCAGCAATCATTCTTGCTACTTTCATGTCTCTTACTTCTAACTAATGAATAAGATATCCTGAGTCCACCCAACTTTTGCTCCCGTAAAGCAAAGTTGGTCTGAAAACAGACCGATGTAAAATAGTTTCGTCTGGGAACTGACTTCCTTCCTACAGAATACTGCTGATCGCAACTGCAAGCCCACTGCATTAGCTTTAATACACCTTGATTCAATCTCACTTACTATATTACCATCCTGAGAGAACACACAACCTAAATACTTGAAATTATCGACCTGTTCTAGCTTTGTATCACCAATCCGACATTCAATTCGGTTGAATTTCTTACCTACTGACATCAATTTAGTCTTTGAGAAGCTAATTTTCATACCATACTCATTGCACCTATTTTCAAGTTCCAAGATATTAGACTGCAGGCTTTCGGCACAGTGTGCCATTAAGACCCAGTCGTCAGCATAGGCCAAACTGCTTACTACATTTCCACCTAACTGAATCCCTCCCTGCCAATTTATACCTTTCAGCAGATGATCCATGTAAACTACGAAGAGCAAAGGTGAAAGATTACAGCCTTGTCTAACCCCTGTAAGTACCCTGAACCAAGAACTCATTCTACCATCAATTCGCACTGAAGCCCAATCATCAACATAAATGCCTTTGACTGATTTTAATAATCTACTTTTAATTCCATAGTCCCCCAGGATAGTGAACATATTTTCCCTCGATACCCTGTCATAAGCTTTCTCTAGATCTACGAAACAAACACAATTACCAATTCCTCCTGTAGCAGTTTTGAATTACCTGGCGCATACTGAAACTCTGATCCTGACAGCCTCTCTGTGGTCTGAAACCACACTGGTTTATATCCAACTTCCTCTCAATGACTGATTGCCCTCTCCCTTCCAAGATGCCAGTGAATACTTTGCCTGGTATACTAATCAATGAGATACCTCAATAGTTGTTGCAATCCTTCCTGTTCCCTTGCTTATAGATAGGTGCAATTACTGCTTTTGTCCAATCTGAAGGTACCTTACCAACACTCCATGCTAATCTTACTACTCTATGAAGCCATTTCATCCCTGCCTTCCCACTATACTTCACCATTTCAGGTCTAATTTCATCTATTCCTGCTGCTTTATGGCAATGGAGTTTATTTACCATCCTTTCCACTTCCTCAAGTGTAATTTCACCAACATCATTTTCCTCCTCCCCATGAGCTTGGGTGTTCGCAACACCACCAGGATGATTTCCCTTTACATTGAGAAGATGTTCAAAATATTCCCTCCACCTCTCCAGTGATTCCCTGGGATCTATTGTGAGTTCACCTGAATTACTCAAAACACTGTTCATTTCCTTTTTCCCTCCCTTCCTAAGATTCTTTATTACTGTCCAGAAAGGTTTTCCTGCTGCTTTACCTAGCATTTCCAGGTTATTACCAAAATCTTCCCACGACTTCTTTTTGGATTCAACAACTATTTGATTCGCTCTGTTTCTTTCATCTACGTACAAATCCCAGTCTGCCTCGGCCCTTGTTTGGAGCCATTTCTGATAAGCCTTCTCTTTACGTTTACAAGCTGCTCTCACATCATCATTCCACCAAGATGTTTGACTTTTCCCATCTTTACACACAGTCGTTTGTAGGCATTCCCTTGCTGTATCTACTACAGCATCCCTGTATGCCACCCATTCTCTTTCTATATCCTGAGCCTGCTTACTGTCCACTGTTCGAAACCTCTCACTAATCATATCCATGTACTTCTGTCTAATTTTCTCGTCCTGGAGATTTTCTACCCTTATTCTTTTGCAGACAGATTTCACTTTCTCTACCCTAGGCCTAGAGATACGTAGTTCACTACAGATCAGATAGTGGTCTGTATCATCGAAAAATCCCCGGAAAACTCGTACATTCCTAACAGATTTCCTGAATTCGAAGTCAGTTAAGATATAGTCTATTATGGATCTGGTACCCCTAGCCTCCTGTGTGTAGTGGTGAATAGCCTTATGCTTGAAGAATGTATTCGTAACAGCTAAACCCATACTAGCACAGAAGTCCAGCAAATGCTTCCCCTTCACATTAGCTTCCATATCTTCCCCACATTTACCAATCACCCTTTCGTATCCTACAGTTCTATTCCCAACTCTCACATTGAAATCGCCCATTAGCACTATTCTATCCTTGCTGTTGACCCTGACCACGATGTCACTCAATGCTTCATAAAACTTGTCAACTTCATCCTCATCTGCACCCTCACATGGTGATTACAGACACAATTCTTGTCCTAATTCCTCCAACTGACAAATCTACCCACATCATTCGCTCATTTACGTGCCTAACAGAAACTATGTTGCGTGCAATGGTATTCCTGATAAAGAGCCCTACCCCAGACTCTGCCCTTCCTTTTCTGATACCCGTCAAGTACACTTTATAATCTCCTATCTCTTCCTCATTATCTCCCCTTACCCGAATATCAGTTACTCCTAGCACATCCAGATGCATCCTCTTTGCTGACTCAGCCAGTTCTACCTTCTTTCTTCCATAAGCCCCATTAATATTGATAGCTCCCCATTGAATTCCATTTCGTTCGCCTGTCAAATGGGGGTGGGACTCCATTACTCCCACAGGTCTGAGGCTTGCTTAAAATGTTCTGAGCTCGGCAAATTCATGAAGCAGGATGCTAAGGCTATTGCCCAGGAGGCAGATTCCCTATCTATAGTTTACCTAGTATTTTCTAAATTAATTTCAAAGAAGTTGGAAATTTACTGAACATCTGCAATGGTAAATAATTATTCCAATCCCTAATTCCTCTTCCTATGAATGAACAGTTACCTTTCGAATTCCAACTTTATCTTGATATTATGATCTTTCCTACTTTTAAAACCTCTACTCAAGCATATTCGTATACCCATGTATTTCCACACCATATCTCCAATGAGAGCCCAGTTCCCAGCCCAAAGATTGTAATATTTTTGTGACACTACTTATTCATCTGAAATCACCTAGAACAAATTGTGCTTTGATCTTTTCCAGTTCTCATATCAAATAATCCTGGTGAGGACACAATACACTGGAACCATACCCTAATAATGGTCTTATCAGAGACTTACATGCTTTCTCCTTACTACAACGTTCAAATACCCTCATAACCATATGAAGAGATCTGTGACCTTTATTTAAAATCTCGTTAATGAGATTACCTCAATCTTTCCTCTTAGTAGTTACAGCAGTATCGTTTCTGTGACTCTGCACGACACTTATCAAACGGCAGCAACTCAGGTACTTCGGTCATATTGTCAGAAGACCCAGTTGGCTGGAGATGACAATAACAAAGGCCCAGAGGACATGCTCTATTCAGATGGCTGGATCAACTCAAGAGCCTAACTGGAGTAAACCTCCAACAAGCAATTCACCACGCCCAGGACAGAGAATCATGGTCATAGGTCGTTAAGAGGCTAGCTATATGATGCCACTATACCCCTATGAAAGGTTAGAATAGGACCACCATTTACAGCAGACCCCGTTATACTTTCACTCCAACTCAATCATTAAAAATGAAGGGACCTTTCCTCTTCGTAAAACTTACAAACTGACTTTTCACCCCATTTATGAGAATACCATGCCATTTCTGCAGTTGCTCACAATCCTGTAACTTATTTATTACTCTATACCACAGATGGCGGACCTACGCGATTTTGGTGGCACGCCACATGAACATATTAATGTTTTTATATACTTCTGGTATTATAGACTATATGTCGTGCATCGTATAGTCATAGCGCTCACGTGTAAGAAATTAATATGGAAAATCCAAATTCTAGTTCCATTCCGAAATGTAACATTGCAACACTGATAGGTCCGGAAGTCTAGCGAGCCCTCCACTCACCCACGTCAGTCACGTGTGTGTGGTAGCCAGTAGGGCATAATTAGTAACTGTTTACTGAATATTGTTTTCTGGTGAGTTTGTATGCAGACCTCGCAAACATGTCTTCGGTGCTAAAAAAAACACAAACTTAACAAAGGGAGTGACCGGAATTTTCAAGAACAGTGGACAAGGGAATTCAGAGTGATAGAAAGGAACAATAAAGCTTTGTGTTGTCTGTGTTCGGAAACAGTTGTATCCCACACATTTAACGTAAAGCACCATTTTGAGATGAATCATTCAAATGTTTGTTCCATGCCAAGTGAGGAAAGAAGAGAGTTTGCTTTACAAAAAGTTGAACAATACACAAAACAAACTAGTTCTTTTGTATCATCTTTCAGGCCAAGGAATAATATCAGTGCGGCTAGTTACGACCTGTCTCACCGCATAGTACAGCATGGGAAGCCGTTTTCTGATGGTAAGTTATTGAACAAGGCTTTCTTATTGACACATTTGAAGATTCTCCTAACAAACAACAAATGGTTAACAGAATTAAAGAAATGCTGGCCAGCAGAAATAATTTCAGGGATAGAATAATAAGAATGAGTGAAGATGTTTCGGAGCAATTGAAAGCTAGTTTGGATAACTCACACAAATGTATTCAATATGTCTTGATGAAATGAAATGTCGTATGGCTTTTAGTGCCGGGATATCCCAGGACGGGTTCGGCTCACCAGGAGCAGGTCTTTCTATTTGACTCCCGTAGGCGACCTGCGTGTCATGATGAGGATGAAATGATGATGAAGACAACACATACACCCAGCCCCCGTGCCATTGGAATTAACCAATTAAGGTTAAAATCCCCGACCCGGCCGGGAATTGAACCCGGGACCCTCTGAACCGAAGGCCAGTACGCTGACCGTTCAGCCAACGAGTCGGACAATGTGTCTTGATGAAAGCACGGTTGTGACCTTACAAGCAAGGTTAGCTGTTTTTGTCCGATTTCCTTGTAGAAATGTGATAAGGGAGGAATTACTTATATTGCTGAGCTCACGAACTACAACAGGGAAAGATATACTGAACGAAGTGAAGCAACGCTTGTATTAAAATGGGGTCTGACGTACAGAAAACTGTGTCTGTGACAACTGATACTGCATCAAGTATGGCGGGTATTCATGATGGGTTTGTAGTATTTCTTAAAGAAGCAGATAAACAGCCTATTTTACAGTTTCACTGTATATTGCACCTGCAAGCCGTTTGTATGAAAGAAGGCATGAAGTCATTTGAAAGGTTTTTTTTTTTTTGCTATTTTGCTTTACGTCGCACAGACACAGATAGGTCTTATGTCTTATGGTGACGATGGGACAGGAAAGGCCCAGGAATTGGAAGGAAGCAGTCGTGGCCTTAATTAAGGTACAGCCCCAGCATTTGCCTGGTGTGAAAATGGGAAACCACGGAATCCATATTCAGGGCTGCCGACAGTGGGGTTCGAACCCACTATCTCCCACATGTGAGCTCACAGCTGCGCGCCCCTAACCGCACGGCTAACTCGCCTGGTTCTTGAAAGTTTACTCTCAGTGGTAACTGTAAGGGCAATTCAAAAAGAAACGAGCCGGAGGCTATAAAATGAAAACCTGTACCGTTATTTCAAAAGTAATGCCCAGCATTGTTGAGCCACTTGTCCCACTGCGACACAAGGCTATGAATGGCCGTCTGGTTCCTGGGGCTGCGTTGTGAACCAGATGCGAACGTACTGCTTGACGTCGTCCGAGGTGAATCGTTTGCCTCTCAGAGCCTTCCTTACCTCAACATGGATTTTTTGAGTCGCAGCAACCCTGCATGCTTCCAGCGGAGACTTTGTCGTTTTGATTCGGATTCAAAGTGAAGACACAATGTCTTGTATCCAGCGACCGCTCATGATAGGAACTCATCCCCTTAATTGGCATAGTGCAGCAGATGTTCAAGAGAGAGGTCAATTCGACATGCTTCCTGTGCTGGTTGAACCCTGTGAGACACCTATTGGGCGCACTTTTAGCGAAATATCAATCTGTCCTTAATGATGATGTTAACACTTCCGACGCTCACTCCGACCTCTGCGGCAATGGTTGCTACAATAACTCGTCCGTCTTGCATAATGAGGGCATCCACCTGCTGGACAAACGCATCGGTAATGCGATGTGGCGTTTCAGACCGTGCATCATCGGTCGAAGACATCCGTCCTTCCCTGAATCGCTTGTGCCACGCCTTGACACTTGCAAAGGACATGCAGTGTTCACTATACACTTGTAACATTCTTTGAAGAATTTTGATTCCCCTCACTCCTACTGTCAGGAAACGCTCTACACCCCTTTACTCCTCTTTCGTAGACTCCGTTTCACTGTTGTCAGCACAACTGGGTGCAGGGGACAATCAACGGCTGTGCGTGCTCGCTCTGTCGTCACGTGGTGTGCACCATGTCCCTCCAGTGGCGAGTATAGGACCTGAGCGCTCTTACTGGGACCACACCTTCTTCCGAAGGCAATTGCATTACGATTCTTTTGGCGGTTTTCATTTTATAGTCTTCAGCTCGTCTCTTTTCGAATGGCCCTCATCAAATTGTGAACTTCATATCTGCACATGCTCTAAATGATCGCCAGTTCTCGAAGACGTTTCACAAAGTGGAATCTCAATATGGTGGACTTGTAATTTACAATAATGTTCGCTGGCCGAGTTGTGGGCAAGTACGGCAGAGGTTTGTTGAGCTCTTGGACAAAATTCCCTTCATGATAGAAAAGCAGGAACCCTATTTGGCTGTGAGATTTAATGTTTCTTCGTGACTTTACAGCAGTACAGAACGATGTGAATAAGGAACTGCAAGGAAAGGGACATACTACAGATAGATTATCTGAGATCATAATAGCATTTCAAAGAAACTTCAAGTATTCACCAGGAATGTTTAAACAAAGACATTTAAGTACTTTCCTTCACTTAAAGTGAAACTTGAATGGATGTCAAATTGTACAGATCAGTTAAGTTTTGAAGACACAAGAAGCAATCTATTTGCGATAAGTATGTGGGCGCCCTACAAAATTGAAAACAAATAGTTTCCAAGAGATTTTCCCAATTTGGAGATTTGGAAAAACACATTGCACTTTATTTCAAAACATATTGCACAAATGAGTGATATTAAGGTCATATTTTTTACTGAATATATACTGACCATTTAGAAGTGGAGTTGATTGAATTTCAACAAAGCAGTACATGGATGAACAAATTCACACAACTTGGTGAAGCATTGAAGAAAATGAGGTGTGCTGTTGATGGTGAATACTCTTCCCAAAAGGCAGAGAACTTAATACTTGAACAGTGGAACAGCCTTCCACAAAAGTTTTCGGTCATAAAGAAACTTGCTACAGCGCTACTACTTTGTTTGGTTCATCATACGCCTGCGAGCAGCTATTTTCTACAATGAACTATGTGAAGTCAACTGTTAGAAACCGTTTTGGTTCAAACCTAAGTGCGTCGTGGGTGTTATTGAAAACAAGAAGCAACTTTCAAAAGTAAAAAAATCAGGAGAAATTTGACAGCGAATCGCGACGAATTACGACATCACTGATGGCAGAACGTACTAATTCATAACAATTCAATACACTAACAACTCCATTTGGCCTACATATGTATTTCATTATTTATATGTGAATACTAAATATTGGACATACCTGAACTTTAGGAACATGTGACATCTCATCCTTCATCATGCTAAACACATTACAACAAATTGTTGTTCAACACACCCGTAGCTGACTTAACCCTCTTCAGAAACTCAAAGGCCAAGATTAAAACCAAGTAAAACATAACATAAAATAAATTTACATTGAACTAAATTTTTGCTCAAAGCACTTGCCTTGCTGAACTGATTTTAAGGTTAAAAGTTTCTCCAAAGTTTGTTCAGACAGCAAGGATCTGAACTGTGTTTTTGTCTTCGTGACTCTGCTAAAAACCCTATCACATTCTGCATTGCTATATGGACTTGATAAAATAGCAAGCATCACCTTAGAAAATCAGTCATATTTAACTACACCATCAGCTGATTTCATCTGACCTACCAATGCCCACAAAACATCAATTCTTCATTTTGCCATTTTTCATTTTTCTTTGAGCTGAAAGTTACAGAACTGGGAGTGCAGAATATCAGTTTCTTTATCTAAATGTTCCGTTTCACTAGTCAGAATGTTCAGAAACTTGTTAATGAAAAATCTAAGGCTAGAAAATGATGCCTTACTTATAGCAGAAATATTTGCAACTTTGAACTTTGAACGGAAATCTGTGTAAGTCACATGATGAAGAGAAACACTTTCTAACAGACTTAAAGAACATGCATTTTTTCTCAGACTTCAAAGTGTTCACTAAAACGAACGCAAAGTTCCCTATCATCAGATCACAAGCATACTTTTAATTTGCTGGAGTATGATAATCTACATCAAGGAGAGAGGAGGAGCTTTTACAAAAGTGTGGTTTCACAAATTTTGCCATCACATTCTTCAATAGTTCCTCCGAAACTGACCTCAGTAAGTGGATGTGCGGCATACTTGACTGAAGAGCTACGTTTGGATTCTCAAAGAAATCCATAAAAATTGAGGTAAAAAGGAAAAAGATTTATATAAATTTGATGAAAGGAACATGAACAGTCGTTCTTCATGTGACAATGCATGGCTCTTGGCGTCATCAATAGTTTCATTTTTTAACTGAGGAGTGTGGTGAAATGTTATGACAATCCTTCACCTTTTCAGCCAAACAAGATACATCTGCACTTAAACTGGGTGTAGGAATTTTGTAAGTCTTCAAAGTTCCCATCCGAGAATCCTTACTCACAATTTTGCTCCTGAATAAAGTAAGCAAAGGGTCTCACTGCAGCAAAATCCTATCTAAACACTTTCTTAGTGATAACGTGATAACCATCGAGTCGGCACATGCTTCAGAATTTTCCTGATCTCTGTGTTATGTAACGTCTGAAATTCTCTGAACTTTTCCTTTCCTCTTTTCACTCCTTTCCAGATAATAAAATACTTATATCAATTATACTTTCATCTACATTTACAGGCAAACACGCCACACCCTTCTCTGCAGCAAGATTAATTAGGTGACAAGAGCAGCCTATAATGATTATGTTACTATGTTCCTGCTTCAAACATCCTGCCACACCATTCTTTAATCCTACCATTACTAAAGCATTATCGGCACCAAGAGCTAGGCAGTATTTTTAATGCAATGTGGAATTCCCAAAAAGTTGAGAGCAGAAGATTGGCAATGTTAGCTCCAGTAGCATTCCCGTCTAAATTAGGCACAGAGAGTAGAAGACTCTGAATTTCATCGAGTTCAGGCCTAAAAAATGTTACAACAATGGGATTCATTTTCAAGTCGCTTTTATTGCTACCATCAGTAGCAACAGAAAATGCATTCAGCTACAAATGTGATACAATTTTCGCCCTTTCTTCCATGCACATTTCTGCAATGATAGCCGCTGTTTTCGTTCTAGCACACCCATATCGCGTAGTGATTTCCGAATCAGGAAACATTTTGCAAAACAAAGGTCCCGGGTGATCAGTACAATTTACAGGCAGGTTATGTTCTACAATAAATGATGTAAATAACGCTGCGGCATTCGTCACAGGATTTACATCTTGGTTTTTACATGAAAAGTTCAGTTTCTGGTTTCTTTCTACACACTGGACACTCTCCTTATGTTTTCTCATTTGCATATGCTTGCGTATATCGCACTTCCTGCCATGTGCAAGTGAAAAGTCACACCTACATATAGTACAGAATGTGAAGTTGGTCCCTTCCTGGATTGACTCAAACACGGAAACTCTGCATCATATTTCTTTTTGACATTTTGGCCAACACAAATATTAAGACAACATAAGCACTTCTGCAGGTCCTGGCCCACGTAGACGACTATGGCGTGCTACTTCTGAGGTTAGGTTACTCGCCTGACTCACTTGCAAAGGGAATGACTGTATTATAGACCAAAGAGGAGCACATGACTGGCCACTGTGCCCCGTACTGCCATCTGGTATCATTATTAGAACTACTATCGACCAGCCATACTCAGCCATATATCGACAGAATGAGGAAATCCACGGGAGTTTAAAATAATAAGAAAATCACTAATACTGCTCTGAAAATCGGGAGATTGGACCCGGCGATCGGGAGATCGGGAGGAACGATGAAAAATCGGGAGTCTCCCGCTTAAATCGGGAGACTTGGCACGTCTGAAGAAGTTAGGAACCTAACATAAATGACATGGCTTCTAAGATTCAGCAACATATTTCACACTAAATGTGAGAACCATATTTCATTTGAAGTCCATTGGCAATATTAGTATTTTTATATCTAATAATGAGGAAGTGTGCAACAATGAACGCTTATTACTGTATATAATTTCCTTATAAATAATGTTAGGTGTTCTTAAAACATACAAAAATTATGTTTGCAATATTTGCAAAATATGACCATGGAACATGCAATATAATAATTATTAATTAATTTATTAAAGCCATTCCTTAAAGGAAAATAACAGGTGGCACAGTAGACAGTTGAGAATAATAAACCAGACTTGAAATTGCACACTAGCTGGAAAAGGGTCGCCATCCTTGCTCTATACAGTATAACATCATCTGCAAAAAGCCTTATCTGTGATTTGAGTTCTTTAAATTATTTATATGCACAGTATAATAAAACATGAAGGTCCAATAATAATAGATATGATTTGTCTCTCTCTTCTTCCTCTCCTAAAATTCCAAACAGGAAGTTAATTACAGATCTCTGATCCACGTCAGCTGTTTTGTCTAGTGAGACAAATATATTTTCCATCGGCCTTTTCCCTTAGTTTACCTAACGTCACTTTGTATAGCTCAGAAACATACATCTTCCTACTCGTTTATTCATCTGGGATAGGTTGTTTTGTATAATGAATTAAATTCTTAGGGCCAATTGCAGAAACGGTGTTCAGACGATGTCTACGGTTAAACAACGCTTAAGTATAACTGCTGCATTGCAGAGACGTTATTTATCATTTAGACACTGTCTAGAACCGATGTTCAACCAGTCATGTTTAAACACTGCCAAGAGCACTGTTTAACCTCAAATGAGAGGAGTGAATCACAATCAGAGGTTATGTACCATGAAACGCGTAATTTATATTAACATGTTGAGACGATTCCAGGAAGAAAGGTTAGTCCGACGGCCTCTCTGTGGGTCTCTGCAATTCATTTGACATGCACGGGGAGATAGATCTTAAAATAAGGTTTTGCTTTTCAAGAGACTTGCTTCTTGAGACTGACAAAGGGACAGTCCGGTAACTGTCAACATGAATACAATTCTTGGCAACAGATATATTTTATTATATACATGGGGTGATTTCCATGGATTTATAGGTCACTTTGACTACATACATATCACAATTACGTGTTCCAATCATTAGAGGGCTGTCACATACATCAACCGGGAAGGATTCACTTATATTTACTGCCAGGTAAACACAAATAATAGGCTAGTGAAAACTAAAAAAGTAGGTTGTAAGTGGTTTTTATATACAGTATATAATCTTATAAGTTCGGCAACTATCAGATAGGAAAAGGCAAGCGGTGGTGGTGGTGGTGATTATTGTTTAAAAAGAACTGGGGAAGAAGAGCCATGGCCATAATAATAACCTTAGTATGGTATTTGCCTGGTGTAAAAAATGAAACTACGGAAAAAAATCTTCAGGGCTGCCGATGATGCGTTTCGAACCTACGATCTCCAGAATGCAAGCTACGTCTATATGGCCCGTACAACACACTCAGTTACACATTACTACCACTTCATCTTCCCTTCGTCAAAGCTACCGCATTTATGAGTAGATTTCACTCACGGTAACAATGCTATAATCAAATCTACACTTCCCCGTATGGTGGCATATCGCTTTAGTGTCAATAATATTATGAGATTTAATTTCCACCGAAAGCAATACTCATCTGTGGGCAAGTCATGCTCATGTTTGGCCATGTTTGAGTAGTATGTAGGAAGAGAAACAGCTGACTGGTGTTCGGCGCGCGCACCGACGAATTTCATTGGTTGCGACGAGCAAAGAGTTGCATGAAAAATACTTCTATCTCCATTTTCAAACCAATACTGAAACTTTAAATGATGTCTAGTTAAGCATCGGCTAAACATTGTTTATGCAATGGCAGATCGTGCTTGATTTAGACGTTGTCTAAGGCTTAAAGCTAGTCATTGTTTCTGCAATCGGCCCTTATTGTTTAGCCTAGTCAATGGTATGTTTGCCAAGAGAAATGCTCTGCACAAGTCTTTTTTGAATTTACTTCATATTGGTCCAGGTTTAACTAAATCTATGATTACAAGAACTCCATGTATTTGATAGTGTTTTTGTTCCAAGTTTACCACGTTCAATTTATTATGTTTCATCATAAGATGATGTTGAACTTGATACTTTCAAGTTATGACCGTGCTGCAATATTTTCTAAACAAAATACTTCTGTCAGTTGAAGAGTCTTCAAATTCGCATACATACTTTCAAAACATCACTAACAGTTCTCTTCTCCTTAGACCAAAAACATGTTGGAGTTGTTCATTTTGTTAAACATCTCGCCATGCACCTCTCCTCACCTCAACACAAAGTACTGAAGCATTTCTCCTGGCCATACTTCAAGCCATCTAATGTAGTGAGTAATAATATTTAGTCAGTAAGCGAGTTGCTTTTAAACGACACTAAAGGAGACTGCAATGCCGTAATACTGAGATGCTTACAGACTCTGACAGTAGTAGTGATAGTTATTTATCTGCTGGTAGTGCAGTAGAATTGTGGTTATTTTCCAGTACAAAAAGAAAATAAGGCAAACATCCAGTCAGAGAGGAATGAACCGAACAGGGAGAATGAATCAGGAGCTTAAAATGTACCCAGATAGATTTTATAGTTTATTTAAACATAGGAATTTCATTTTGTCCGTATTGAACTGAGAAAGGATGTTAGGAAAAACTTAAAACGGTCCACCTTTTCAATACAAAAATGTTACATTTATTTATAACATGTATTTGCACTTGGAACTAGTTTCGACGCTGTGTTTGCGTCATCATCAGCCAAAATTTCCCTATTTCCCACATTTTGGCTGATGATGACGCAAACACAGCGTCGAAACTAGTTCCAAGTGCAAATACATGTTATAAACAAATATAACATTTTTGTATTGAAAAGGTGGACCGTTTTAAGTTTTTCCTAACAGATTTTATAGTGTCGGGCAGTGAGAAATAAGTCGACCCTCTAAGAGGGACCAACAGCTTCAGGTGGATGAGTTCTCTTAGGTCCTCTCATTGTAAGACATGACAATGGAACCTATCCAGCAGTGTCTGTCTCCAGGTTAGGAGCGGCTGCAGAAGGCGTCTGTACTCCATGTTAGGAGCGGCCTCATCACCTGTGGGCAGCAGCTCTAGCCTTTGAGAGTGGTGAACCCATCATAATAACTGCCTAAAAGTTAGTTCAAATATTGCAAGAAATCATCGGAAGGAATCACTCATGAGTTCCCAACTGCTACCAACAATCCAGCCAGCACAATGACTGTGCGTTGGGAGTTAAAAAGAATGTGAAACAATGGTCGAGCTTTTGCTCATATGCCAAGCACTTCTGCAGACAATGGTAAGCAACACTTTAGGTGCCGGTTGACTGGAATGAGTGATTTAGAGTATACTCTGTGGCAATCCAATGGAAGGGTTTGGGTTTGGCAAATGCCTGGAGAACGCTACCTACAATTGTGTGTACTACCAACAGTGAAATACGAAGGAGGTGCTGGTGTTATGACATGGGAGTGTTTTTTGTGGTTAGGGTGCGGTCCTCTTGTTGCACTTCAGAAAACTCTGACAGTCTTACTAATAAAAAGTCGTTATACAGTTGTTTAACACTTTTATAGCTATACACTGAATAGACCCTGTATAAGTGATACAGATTTTTCTTACTAATATACGTTGTATAAGCACTGTATTACTATACCACACGTATACACTCGTTGCAAGCCGTAGGAATCTCTTCCTGTAGTTCACTGACGTATTTCGTCACGTACACTGCCTTTGTGATCGCTCTTTCTGCTTATCTGGGAGCAAAACCTTTTGAATAGTCATGTCGTAGGACGATTAAACTCTGTGGCAACACGAGGTGGTGAACAGCTGGCAATCGACAAATATTCGTCATGTCGGGTGTGAAACAGGTGACAACCAACGTGATGTTAATAGCAAATTTCCGTGGGATTATTGAGAAAATTGTGAATAATGGAGACAGTTACAAAAAGGTCAAGGGCCCCTAACTAGGAAATTGAAATTATTACATTATTAGTTGTTCCATCGGCACCATTGTATTGTAACCATCTAACTAATAAATATAAATTAAGATGAATTTGTAAAGAACACTGTCTGTAGTCACATAATATCTGCTCTTCATTTTTCGTCACCTCAAAAGTAATTATTGATGAAAGGAGTTCTGGCAGCTTGACCAAGGAAACTGGGAGGTTGGACTACAATTACGATTTCTCCTTCTTCGGGAGGCAAAGACTGATCCGCTATATTATCTTCACCCATATTGACGGCTATGTTATGTAAGATGGCTAGGCCAACAATTAATTAAAATTCACTGATAGACACCCAAGAGAGAGATTCACAGACTATTGTGCATAACCTAAACAGGCGATATCTAAAATATCATGTGCTAAATCGTCACAATTGTTCATTATTTCAATCCACTTCAGTCACTGAACTCGTAATTAATATAATTCGTCAAATTACACCACCAATGATATTCTTATGATTGCACGGAAATACTGTTAAATGCAACACTACTGCTTATAACAATCTTATACATGATAGAACCTATATGCAGTTTATTAGTAACGTTTTGTGCTGAAGAGGTGTATAAGCTTGGTATAAAGAGTTTATTGGTAGGATTGTTTATAGTTATGTACGCATACACAGGAGGCTTACACACGGTTTATTAGTAACAAATTGTACATAAACAGTGATAAACTTTGTATAAAAGTTATACGCCGTTTATTAGTAAGACTGTAAATGCGGATGGATATGAACACATTTTAAACCATTGTATACTGTTTGCAGTAGAGGACCAGGCTGGAGATGATGATTGTTTGTATCAGCATGACAATGACCTGTCATAACGCTGCTCTGTGAGGCAATGGTCTGTGGACAATAACATTCCTCAAATGAACTGACCTGCCCAGAGTCCCAATCTGAACCCAATGGAACACCTTTGGGGCGAGTTAGAATTTTGACTTCACTCCAGACCCCAGCGTTCAACATCACTACCTTCTCTGATTTCGGCTCTTGAGGAATAGTGGGCTGACATTCCTCCAGACATTAAGACACCTCACTGAAAGGGTTCCCAGAAGAGTTAAAGCAGTCATAAAGGCGAAGGGTGGACCCAGCCCATATTGATATCCAATAATAAGGAACATGACACGGGTCAAGTCTAAGTACAATATTCAAGATAGGTATCCAGATACTTTTGATTAGGTAGCTTATTTACTATGATTCTGTAAAAGTCTCTGGATCTCGCCTAGATCAGTCGGTCGTTTGTTTCCTCGCATTATCTTGGTCATCAGCTTCCTCTGTTCAACAAATTTCTCCTAATTTTCCTTGGTCTTCTGGGAGTTCATCTTTGGACTATTTTGTAGTCATAGTCTTCAGTTCACAACACCTTTCCTTTTTCTTGTTAGGGAAGCAAGTCAACCTTTGCCTTATTGATTGTTCTTAAGTCGTTCTATGTCGAATCTCATCTAACGAGTGAGTGGGAGCCTTATTGGCTGCTGTTGAGATGAGCCTACCAAACTTGACCAATCACTCACGAAAGTTTTAAAAAGTCAATCGCAAGGTTGCAACTCATTAACTATTGTCAACTAAGCTTCAGTTCTCACTTTGAGCATAAATGTTACCAGTGATCCAATGTCATCCAAATAAGTCAAAATGCTAACTGATAGACATTGAAACAAAAATTAGACTAACTAAAAGACTTGAAAACAGAAAAATGGTGGCTAATTTAGCAAATGCATATGATATCAGAATCACAACAATATGGACTTCAGAACAGGACAACCATGAACCAATCTAGTTTTAAGTCTCTGGATGATACACGGTTTCAATGGTTTTAGCAGGAACGAAGAGAAGACCCATACTTATGAAACAAGCACAAGTGATTTATAACCAACATAACTTTATTCCTACAACTTTTTCTGCATGTACCAGATAGTCACAGTGATTTAAATCCCATTCACGAATTCATGAATTAAAGACTGAAGTTGAAAGTAACTGAGAAATCAGCCCCTCGGCACAAATGCAGCAAGGAATGATGAACTGTTCTGTGCTATGCAAACGCTCCAGGAGAGCATTAACTGAAACTTGATGTAAGGTAAAGAATTCATGTTTGTTCAAAGGAACAGAACAGAAATATTTACTTGTTGATTACAACAACAATAAATCATTATGGACGACTGGGGATATTTTCAAATCTTTGTTTCTCAGAGAGAGGAATTCCTCTCATCTGAAGGTCTGCCTCATAAAGTGATGTTATTTCTAGATAATCTCACCATCTCACTCTCTTCAAAATTATTTGAAACACCAGATGAAGAAATTTTTATTTCATATCTAACCACTAAATGTGACATTAATTCAACTTATGGATCAAGACGCTGCCGTAACAGTGAAAAGGCATTAGAGAAGGGAACTGTTTAGCCTCTTATAGAATGTTCCAATACTGCCATTTTGGAAGAAAAATACTTACAAAAGAGGCTGTCTTCCAGATACAGTGCATGGAAACATGATAAAATGTGAGACATCTGACAAACCTGGTGAAGAAGTATTTCAACACTGAGGCGCTAGTATACAAATTTGAAGGTTTTGAAGGGAATTATGACAAAGTGGAACTTTCTGGGCATGAAATAAAAAGTGATGATGACATTATTGCTGACCCTGTATGCAAAGCAACTATATGACACTGATGACAGTGGTAAGGAAGGACAATGTAGCTCGATCCTGTATTCCTCTACCAACTGCATTTGAATCAGCAGATATCCTCGTGCAGTTCATGGAGCAAAAAGATGACACTTCATTCTTGAGCTTCATTTTAGGCTACTCCAGAGGTATACAAATTGCTGGTATTAAAGCTCAGAAAAAGTTGCTGACTTCTTTGAAAGAACATAAAAATTCTGATTATCCATCTTTTCCAATTATCCATTCCTCCCGTCCCTTTCATTATGATGGATAAGCAAGGTTCTGATGTAACTGATGACACCGCATATTACAAGCACACACATGTAAAGACAAGTAATATGTAGAGTGTCTGTGGCAAAACTTTGCTTTGGCATTCTACTACCATAATCTCGCTGTGGACTTTAAAACATATAAATCTTACAATACAAATTATGAATAACTTACTGCTTAAAAATTTTTAGATAGTGTACACCTACCTCAACATGTAAGTTTGGGCCAAAGATGTGTGATATTATCTGATTGTCAATAAGCCAATTGGCCAGGCTTTGGCCTACACTTTCCACCTCAACAATGCTCTCACTATTGCACAGTTCATTGAACATATTTATATGACTATTAATCTGGGCTATGCCAGCCAATCTCATTGTTAACGTAGAACTTGTAAAATACTTGAAGGCTAGATCCAATCCATCACGGTCAAATGTAAGCGGGGAATCCAAGGGGTCTTTTACAGCACTCCACATGAAATCTAAAAAAGATGATAAAAAAACTGACTCAGCATTACCATCACAAACATTTGTGTTAATCAATCAACTAACAAATAAAAAATTGATAAAACTCACAATGAAGGTAAAATGACGATTTACTGAAAATGAATGTCACATTTCTTTGCACCCATTAATCTTAAGATTATCCCCTTACTCTAAGCTTCCACTATACTTTCTGCCAGACAGCACATCCAACCAATTTCTTTGACATTTTTCATATAGATGACAATTAAAACATGACACTTGGCGATACAAAAGGATACCCAATGGAACGTCCAGCAGAGATTGTTGAAATCAAAGCAATCTTAGGATAATTTTATCAGCAAACTCTCTTTATTCTTAAATAATGCTGTAAATTGCAAAAGCAAACTAACTACATGAGCTTTGCTACATGCTGATTCTATTTTCCTTACTATACTACCCCAAGAGAATTGATGTTCTAGGTTCTTAAATTGGTCCACATGTTCCAATTTCATATTCTCCACCTGACATGCAGTCTTCTTAGGTTTCACTTAATGCCTTCCATTAAATAATGCTAGTAGATGATTAAAAACAATAAGGGTGAAAGATTATATTCTCGTCTGACACCTGCAACTTATTGTTATCAAGAAATGATTCCAGCATCAACTCCAACAGGAGTCTAGTTATATACAGAAGAAGAATACTGAAAGGAACTCAGAATAAATCAAACACAATGACAGGTCAGTGTGGGAAGCAGGAGAAATAGAAAGAATTCACAGAAGGAGGACAAGGACAATCTCCACATCTTTATACACTGCTGTCTTCAAGTAGATTGGCAACTCTCTCCATGTAAGTCCTAATAATTCTACAATCATTTCTTCTGTCCATAAAGCTCATTTCTGCTTCTGTTTCATCCAGAGAGCAGGCTTCAGCATTCATTAAGGGGCCATGTAGACAGATCTTCAGTCTGTCTTCATATGGGATGAAGGCTGGTTTGAAAGCCTTTTGATTAGTCTAAAGGCAGTCTGAAAATTAACATTAATGCCTTTGCCTCCACGTTATGCACTAGCCATGTGTATTGGTGGTGGTGCTATTTGCCAACTGATGAGCCCAACTTAGCACACTGGAGCGAAACGCCGGCAACCAGGAATGAGTTTGCTGGAAAATTTATAATGTCCAATAACAGACCAAATTACAATGGTATTTTAAATTTACTCATTCGGTACAAATATTTCAGGTTCCCTATGGGAATCAACATCAATCATGGCATAAAGAACAGTTAATAAATCATGCATTGAGCAGTTCTGTATGACTAGCATAAATATATTATTTTTTAATAAACGTGAGAGTATTAAGCCCAACACTTGTGAAAATATCAAGCAAAATCTCAACCCTTCATTCCAATAATGTTCACCAATGAAGTAGTGCAAGGTGCGTCTGCTTTGCAGTGGTGGAAATCTCAAAAAAATGTCATTGGGAAGTTGGTAATAGACAAAGATATACAACTCTTAACAGCTAAGAACATTACCCGCAAGTGTAGAATGTGTGTGTTCTACGTTTGGTGTTGTTCATTCAAAGTTAAGAAACAGAAACAGACCTGGTATAGACAAAGCTCCCAAGCTTGTGTTTTTGTATTAGCACTTAAATAAGGAAGCAATAAATGTGACTGAAGATGAACTAGTTTAAAAACAGGCTTGGTATAAAGAATACTTTCTAGTTTATGTTTTTGATTTAAAAGAATAAGTCATGAGACAGAAAACTAGTTTTAAAAGATATTATATCATACCCCCAATTAAGATATTGTTAAAACACAGAATTTACATTCATCCCTGATTATTCACCTTAGGTACATACACAATGATGCATGCATGAATCTGAATATAATATCAAATGATTAGTAAAAACGTAAAATATATTGAAAAAACCTGATTTAAATCAAATAAATCCAATTTAAATGAAAAGGTAGTCATCGACTTGAATTTTTTAAATTTTTTTTTTTTTTTTTTTTTTTTTTTTTTTTTTTTTTTTTTTTTACACCCTGACTGTAACTTCACAGTGTTAATATGTCTTGCCCTGTCTTTCCACATATCACAGATAACATGCCTAGTAATTATATTCAGCATGAGCATTGGAACTTGCCCACTGACTTGAAGCTCACTGACCACAAGTTCTTCCAGTCAGGGGACAATGAACCGTTAATAGGCACACAACATTTCTTCTCGTTACTGAAACCTGGTCGCAGAACTCGATTATCAGATTATCCTATCCTTCCAAGACACTGAACCAGGATGGAATATTGCTGGACATTATCATCATAGGGATGAGAAATATCTTATTCTAACCACTTGTTTCTTGAAGTCAGAGGACAGGTTAGACACCCAGCTACAGCAGTCTGGGATATATAAGAGCTTATGTCACCAGTCATGACAAAAGGAAAGAGAGTCAATGAAAGGCACTTTACAGAGGATACAACTAGGGATGCTACAGGTGGAATTATAGTTCGCTTACCCCTCAAGTAGAAACCTGAGGTTCTGGGAAACTCCTTCAATCATGTCATTTCAAGATTAACTTAACTAGAACAGCATTTCTGTAGGTAGCCCTCACTTAAGCACGAGTACTGTACCTTTCATCACGAGTAAGAGGCCATGGAGCATATGGTTAAGATAGATATATCTGCTCAGTTCTGCTCAGTTGGAGAATGAAGATGGACACTACTATCTATCCCTTCTTCCAGTTTTTGAGCTTAGGGGTTCAACAACCAAAACAAGGGTTGTATTTGAGGCACCTGCTAAATCTTCTAACGATATTTCGTTGAATGCTATATTAATGGTTGAAACGACAATACAAGAGGTTCTTTATTATTCCAAGATTTAGAATGCATACCTTTGCCTTCACTGCAGATACTGTTCAAATATATCAGAAAGTCATGGTTCATGCAGACTATAGGAAACTTCAGTGGATTATCTGGAAGGAATCTCCTGGGTACCTACGCAGTCACTATGAACTGACTACTGTAACATATGGTACAGCAGCAGCACCCTTCCTGGCTACCACATGCCTGAAGCAACTCGCTGAATATGAAGAATCGAGGTTCCCCAGAACAGCAGTTGGTCACAGAGATTTTTCTCTTGATTAGCAAGCAGCTGTGATGATCTCCAGGATGCTCTTCAATTGCAGTCTGAAATTATTAATTTGCAAGAGAGTGGGGGATTTCACCTCAGGAAATGGTGTGCAAACTACCCAGCATTACTGGAAGCAGTTTCAGAAGAGGACATGGAAACCCAGCTCCCTACTACTAGTGTGAAATCTTTAGGTCTATTATGGCATCCAGTAACGGATAATTTTCTCGTTTGTGGCAACATGTATTCAGACAGTTCCTATCCTGCTGATACTCATTTAACTAAACGAAAAATCTTATTTGTCACTGCATCAATATTTTATCCACTTGAGTTCGTCAGTCCACTGGTAATTTCTTAAAAGATTTTTACGCAGACACTTTGGCTAGTCAGTCTGAACTGGGATGATAAAAACTCCCATCTCAAGTAGTCAAAGAATGGGAAGAACTTCACTTTCAGCTGCAGGCAGTAAGAAAATTGTATATTGAGCAGTTGGTCACATGTAAGGGACCCCCTCTTGTTGTACAAATTCATGGTTTTTCTGATGCATAAGAATGAGCTTATGGGGCTTCTCTTTATGAACAGTCTGTTGACAAAAAAGGACAGACCTGTGTCAGATTATTATGTTCTAAATCCAGTGAAGCACCAGCAAAGAAACTGCCACTACCATGACTTGAACTGTGTGGAGCTCTACTACTTGCCTGTCTACTCCACAAGACCCTCCCAGTTTTGTCTCTTCCAGTCAGCAAGCTGTACCTGTGGACAGACTTCACCATCATCTTAGCTTGGATCGCATCTCCTACTACACGCTGGAAAACATTCATGGCCAACAGAGCCTCTTCAATTATAGAATACCCTCACAAGATAGAATGGAGACACATTCCTACCAGTTGCAATCCAGCAGACTTAATATACAGATGTGTTGCTCCACGACAACTAAGAGGTATGAACCTGTAGTGGCACGGACCATCTTAGATAACTGAGCCCGCTGAATTATGGCCAGATACAATCTCGTCCCATGCAGAAGAGGAACTACCCGAGTCATGAAGTACATTTTCAACAGCCATGTTGATAAGTACTGATTTGGAGGAGTTTATGCTGAAGTATTCGTCACTGTCCCGACTGACTCGAGTTACTGCATATTGTTAGCAATTCGTTCACAACAGTGCCAATCCTCAAGACAAGAGGTTGGGGATATTAACAGCACAAGAGCTGCAGATGGCTTTGCACTCCTGTATCAAGATTGCACAACAAGTATGTTATGCTCAAGAGACAGCTGATCTCAATGCTAAATGCTGTATCTCAAGAAAAGAGTAAAATGGCAAATTTACATCCTAACTTTTTTTTTTTTTTTTTTTGCTAGTTTCTTTACGTCGCACCAACACAGATAGGTCTTATGGCAACGATGGGACAGAGAAGGGCTAGGAGTGGGAAGGAAGCGGCCGTGGCCTTAATTAAGATACAGCCTGGTGTGAAAATTGGAAACCACGGAAAACCATTTTCAGGGCTACCGACAGTGGGGTTCGAACCTACTATCTCCCGAATACTGGATACTGGCCGCACTTAAGCAACTGCAGGTATCGAGCTCGGTACATCCTTTCTTAAATGACAAGAAAATGATAAGGATAGGAGGAAGAAGTGTAAATTTGAATCTACCTTATGAAACTACACACCAGCTAATTTCTCCTACCCAGCATGCTTTTACAAACCTTGTTGTGATGGTAGAACACATCAGGCTTTTGCATGCAGGTGCACAACTAGTAATTGTATCTTTACAAGAAAGATTTTGGATTCCCACGGCCAAGGCAGCTGTGCGAAGAGTCATCCTCAAATGTCTAAACTGTTTTAGATTCAACAGCAGAACAGCTGATGGGACAACTCCCAGTGACTAAAGTGCAAGAGAGTCACCCATTTCTTAACATAGGAGCTGATTATGCTGGTTCCTTCCTCGTCAAAGGGTAAATATAAGAAGCAAATAGACAACGAAGAGTTGCATCGCATTGTTCACCTGTTTGGCTACCAAGGCTCTTCACTTGGGGGTGGTGAGTGATCTCTCTACTGATGCCTTCATGGCAGCCTTGAGGAGATTCACAGCTCAATGTGGAAAATGCTCCACGATCTATAGTGATAATGGCACTAACTTAATTGGAGCTAATAGAATGATGCAGGATTTGCAAAAGCTGTTCCTTTCAACCAGGTTTTGTTAAGAGATACGGAGTTCATTAGCATTGGAAGACATCACGTGGCACTTTATACCTCCTAGCTCTCCACACTTTGGCGGCCTATTGAAAGCAGCTGTCAAGTGCATGAAATGCCACTGAAAAGAGTTGCACTACTGACATTTGAAGAGCTGTGTACCCTTACTGCGCAGATTCCAGCCTTATCCAAAGACCCTAATGACGTTAATTGTTTACCACCTGCTAATTTCCTAAATGGTGCCCCCACTACAACCATTCCTGAACCTGACATTACGCTGATCTGCCCATCAACAGATTGCCTCAGTGGCAGCGTATTCAATCAATGCAGCAGCAACAGCAGTTTGGAAGAGGTGATTTGCCGACTACCTAAATTCACCGACTATCTAAATTCACTGCAGCAGAGGAAGAAACAGATCTGTTCCAAAGAGAACCTAGTTGCTGGAACAGTTGTTCTGCTGAAGGAGGACAATCTTCCTCCTCTGTTGGAAGTTGGCTGTGGTGGAAAATGTTCACCCTGGAAGGATGGACTCGCATGAGTGGCTACCATCAAAACAAACAGTGGTCTTTTTACATGACCCATTCAGGAGTTAATAAAATTCTGTTACCTATTGAACACTAAACAGAATAGTTGTGGCTAACATTGAAAATACTACATGTTCCATGCAAATATTTCTTTTTGTTCATTTTCAGATTGTATGTATAATTATGGTGTTGTGTTTGTGACCTGCACTGGGAACTCTGATATGTGTGTGTGAACAGTTCATTTCTTTAATTTCATACTGCATATAATAATGGATGAGGACACAGTCAAAGCTATTTAGTACCTCCTGTTATCAATGTTCATAAATATTTTTGTTGCTTGTGTTGCTTATGTTTGTGTGCTTTTGTTGAAATGATCAACTCATTGTGGTTACAGAACCTGAACTCTGTGGATCAGTGGCCGAGTGGTGCTTCAAGTGAACCCAACTACCATGAGGGCAAATCAGACTATTTAATCACCATGATTCAACAGAATTAAATAGTGGGGAGCATGTTCTGGCCTAGCCTTCGCTAATCCTTCTCTAGTTGCTTACTATTCACTTAGGGCTCAGATGGCAGCACCTTTCAGTGTAGTCATTTGAAGGTCACACACCCAGAAGCTAGGTGGACGGGAGGAGATAAGAAACTGTATGCTTGGGTGCCCCTGGGCGACATGAGATGAGATGAGATGAGGGACAATATGACTTATCTAGCGCATCTGCCCAAAGTGGCCCATAATGTGTATTTAATGTGTAATTAATAAGTGTCGTAAGGTATAATAAATTATTTATTTAAACAAGTTAATGAATTACAGTTATAACAATTTGGCTTTCATGCAATTATATTTTTTCTGTTGATATCATGTAATTTATGTTTTAATTTAATTTTGCTGTTCATGGTGTGGGTTACTGTAGTCACGTCCTAGTTTGTGAACCATGAGCAACGGCTGACTGACCTAGCAAGTGGTCCTGAGAGTCGGGATACCAGTTGCTATGGAATGGGAGTGGACATCTCGGACATATTCTGAGTCATGGCCCTCCTTGTGCTCAGGTGGCTAGGACTATACAATTCACTGGTGGTCCATAACCCGTTGGAGGAGAGATTCTCACTTGGACTATGTGCAAGTAGGGTAGCATCCTGCTTCATGAATTTACTGAGCTCAGAACATTTTAAGCAAGCCTCGGACCTATGGGAGTAACGGAGTCCCACTCCCATCTGACAGGCGAGGGACTCCTTGGAAACAACTTGGCGAACGAAATGGAATTCGATAGGAAGCTATCAATATTAATGGGGCTTATGGAAGAAAGAAGGTAGAACTGGCTGAGTCAGCAAAGAGGATGCATCTGGATGTGCTAGGAGTAACTGATATTCGGGTAAGGGGAGATAATGAGGAAGAGATAGGAGATTATAAAGTGTACTTGACGGGTATCAGAAAAGGAAGGGCAGAGTCTGGGGTAGGGCTCTTTATCAGGAATACCATTGCACGCAACATAGTTTCTGTTAGGCACGTAAATGAGCGAATGATGTGGGTAGATTTGTCAGTTGGAGGAATTAGGACAAGAATTGTGTCTGTAATCACCATGTGAGGGTGCAGATGAGGATGAAGTTGACAAGTTTTATGAAGCATTGAGTGACATCATGGTCAGGGTCAACAGCAAGGATAGAATAGTGCTAATGGGTGATTTCAATGTGAGAGTTGGGAATAGAACTGTAGGATACGAAAGGGTGATTGGTAAATGTGGGGAAGATCTGGAAGCTAATGTGAAGGGGAAGCATTTGCTGGACTTCTGTGCTAGTATGGGTTTAGCTGTTACGAATACATTCTTCAAGCATAAGGCTATTCACCACTACACATGGGAGGCTAGGGGTACCAGATCCATAATAGACTATATCTTAACTGACTTCGAATTCAGGAAATCTGTTAGGAATGTACGAGTTTTCCGGGGATTTTTCGATGATACAGACCACTATCTGATCTGTAGTGAACTACGTATCTCTAGGCCTAGGGTAGAGAAAGTGAAATCTGTCTGCAAAAGAATAAGGGTAGAAAATCTCCAGGACGAGAAAATTAGACAGAAGTACATGGATATGATTAGTGAGAAGTTTCGAACAGTGGACAGTAAGCAGGCTCAGGATATAGAAAGAGAATGGGTGGCATACAGGGATGCTGTAGTAGATACAGCAAGGGAATGCCTACGAACGACTGTGTGTAAAGATGGGAAAAGTCAAACATCTTGGTGGAATGATGATGTGAGAGCAGCTTGTAAACGTAAAGAGAAGGCTTATCAGAAATGGCTCCAAACAAGGGCCGAGGCAGACTGGGATTTGTACGTAGATGAAAGAAACAGAGCGAAACAAATAGTTGTTGAATCCAAAAAGAAGTCGTGGGAAGATTTTGGTAATAACCTGGAAATGCTAGGTAAAGCAGCAGGAAAACCTTTCTGGACAGTAATAAAGAATCTTAGGAAGGGAGGGAAAAAGGAAATGAACAGTGTTTTGAGTAATTCAGGTGAACTCACAATAGATCCCAGGGAATCACTGGAGAGGTGGAGGGAATATTTTGAACATCTTCTCAATGTAAAGGGAAATCATCCTGGTGGTGTTGCGAACACCCAAGCTCATGGGGAGGAGGAAAATGATGTTGGTGAAATTACGCTTGAGGAAGTGGAAAGGATGGTAAATAAACTCCATTGCCATAAAGCAGCAGGAATAGATGAAATTAGACCTGAAATGGTGAAGTATAGTGGGAAGGCAGGGATGAAATGGCTTCATAGAGTAGTAAGATTAGCATGGAGTGTTGGTAAGGTACCTTCAGATTGGACAAAAGCAGTAATTGCACCTATCTATAAGAAAGGGAACAGGAAGGATTGCAACAACTATTGAGGTATCTCATTGATTAGTATACCAGGCAAAGTATTCACTGGCATCTTGGAAGGGAGGGGGCAATCAGTCATTGAGAGGAAGTTGGATATAAACCAGTGTGGTTTCAGACCACAGAGAGGCTGTCAGGATCAGAGTTTCAGTATGCGCCAGGTAATTCAAAACTGCTACAGGAAGAATAGGTAATTGTGTTTATGAACTACTTTAAAGAATAAGTTAACATTAATTTACAATGAATTAAGAATCGGTTTCTAGCTTTAAGGCAGTCTAAGATTACTTAGTCACTGTCATCACACATCTCACTATCTGTCGAGTCGTCATTTACACTGATGGTGAATGGCTCCATTCTTTTGTCCTTTACTATTTCCTTGGCCCAATCGTCTGTTTGAAGATTTTCCGCGCGATTGAAGCACTTTTCCCAATCTGCAGCAGTCACACAGCCGATGGCTTCTGACGTGAGTTTTTCTACGTCCTTTATTTTTAATTTCTTGGTCCTCTCTGCCACTTCTCTCTTGAGCCCAAATTAATTCACATTCACTAGCCATTTTAACTGCACTTACAGTGCGAGCTCAACAGCTGCATGACAGGGAATGACTCGGGTAAGGTGGCCTGGAGCGGACGGGCTTCAACTAGACAGCACTGCACGATCAGCATTGCCAATCCGTGCTCGGAGGTAAGCGACTCTCGACCATCTGTCGCTTTGCCGTTCCCATGTCTGACGACAGCGCAGTTTTCCTCACCCGCCTAATTTGTTGGCCGCGACAACAGTTGCAAATCGAGGATTGTGGCGACGTTTAGTAAGTTCGCAGAGGCTTGCAGACTAAACGCTGAAAGGCATACCAGTCTATAATGATAATGTCTGTATGTATGTTATATTACTGTAAGCATTTTCACCAGGATACTTATTTGTTTATATCAATTATCTACATTAAAATGCATACAATAATTAATATATGTAGAACTTCACAAAACATTTCCTAATCACAACAGCTGCCAGCTCCTGCACCTTCTGCTGCACGATGGTCTTTTGTGACTAGGAACTTACTTCATACCACTGGTTTTTTTTTTTTTTTTTTAAGAGAGTGCGTAAGGGTTGCTGTGTTCACATTCTAGTTCATGAACCATGGACAACGGCTGACTGGCCTGAGAGTCGGCATACCAGTTGCTATGGAATATGAGTGGACATCTCGGACATATTCTGAGTTATGGTCTTCCTTCTGCTCAGGCGGTCTGGCCTTATAAAATCCACCGTGGTCCTGCTTCACAGAATTTACCGAGCTCAGGAGATTTTAAGCAAGCCTCAGACCTATGAGAGTAACAGAGTCCCACTTCCATCTGACAAGCAATGGACTCCTTGGAAACAATTTGGCAAACAAAATAGAATTCGATGGGAGCTATCAATATTAACACATTCACTCCCACATACGACCATGGACGGATTAGGTTTCACATATGTAAAATTCTGTATCCGACCTTAGTCGGATTTGAATTCGCACCAACATTTTACTTCAAATACACATTAGATGACACAGCTTATCAATTTGCTGGTAGATAGCATGCAGATGAACCACACTTTACCACAGCTTGTGGTAAATTTCCCGCATCATGGAATTTGTGATCTAAATATACACGTGCCAATCCTGAGGTCTCTGAAGTGCAAGTTTGGAATTCTAGTGTTGGTGAGTGATCAAATGAATAGTAGTGGCAAGTAAAAAATCATACTAGAACATCTTGTGAAGGTGTGTACAAATTTTCACATATTTAGGTTATAGTATAGGCATGTTACCTAACGAGTTAAGGTGGCATCTAAAATTTGCTGCGCTGCATGATGAAATTCCCGTGGACGGAGCTTATGAAAGCAATGCTAATAATAATGATAATGATGATAATAATAATAATAATAATAATAATAATAATAATAATAATAATAATAATAATAATAATAATAATAATCGTATGGCCTCAGCTACCGTGTGCAGACATTTCGATTTGACGCCATCTGGCTGGCTGCTCGTCAATTTCGACGTTCCGTTTTACTCTAGGTCCGCTAGATGGCAGACAGAGTAAACCGGATCTCTCTTGGGCGTCTATGGCTGAGATTTAATGAATTTTGTCGGGTAAACACCAAATGTGTCACCAGAGATCTTTTACATGCCGACATCGTACGACATGGAGTGTCGAATGGACTTTTTTTCCGCCCTTCAAAAATCCGACTACCTCTGCCAGGTTTGAACCCGCTATCTTGGGATCCGGAGGCCGACACTCTACCACGGATCCACAGAGGCAACTAATAATGCAATATTTTCGCCAGCTGGGTGGCAGGAATGAGTAGCCAGATGGAGAATATTACATAAAAAATTATGATAAAAAGTCAATTTATTCCCCTCAGTACCTTAAGAAGAAGAAGAACAGTATGACCTTAGCTGCCATGTGCAAGCATTTTAATTTTATGCCGCCTGGCTGCTTACTCATCAATTTCGACGTTCCGTATTACTCTAAGTGCCAACTAGATGGCAGAGTAAACTGAATCTCTCTTGGGCGTCTATAGCTGAGATTTAGTGAATTTTGATGGGTGAACACCACAGGTGTTGCATGCCGACATAGTACAACATAGCGAGTCGAATGGACTTTCTTCCACCCTTCAAAAATACAACTACCTCTGCCGGATTTCAACCCGGTATCTGTGGATCTGGAGGCCAACACTCTACCTGTATGTTTTTGTTTTCTATTTGCTCTACATCGCACCGACACAGATAGGTCTTATGGTAACAATAGGAAAGGAAAAGCCTAGGAATGGGAATTAAGGTACAGCCCCAGCATTTGCCTGGTGTGAAAATGGGAAACCACGGAAAACCATCTTCAGGGTTGCCAACAGTGGGATTCAAACCCAAAATCTCCCGGATGCAAGCTAACAGCTGCGTGCCCCTAACCGCACGACCAACCTGACAGGTAAGACTCTACCACTGATCCACAGAGGGCATTAACAATAATATTAGACAGGTAAACATTAATTGCCAAACTGAGCTATTTTATTGTTATTATCACGAACAAGACACAACAGAGTATTTTGAACTTCTAGTGTTCTACTGCTCGTTCACAATCACGTATTACCAGGACCTACCACTCTGTTGCTGTGGAGTGCCATATGGGGTTGTGACGTCATGCAGAATCGAGTGCTTGCATGCAATTCCACGCTAATCCAGACACCGCTTACACATGACACTAACATGATAGTCAATCTAAATATTTAATCTGCGATGTAATTGATGCAATTATGCTGACAATTATGAAGAGTTAATGGTTCATGATGTGGGTTACTGTAGTCACGTCCTAGTTCGTGAACCATGGGCAGCAGCTGAGTGGCCTAGTAAATGGTCCCGAGAGTCGAGATACTAGTTGCTACGGAATGGGAGTGGGCATCTTGGACATAATCTGAGTCATGGCCCTCCTTGTGCAAGGCGGCTAGGACTATACAATCCACCGTGGTCCCTAACCTGTTAGAAGAGAGATCCTCACTTGGACTTAGTGTAAGTAAGGGTAGCATCCTGCTTCACAGAATTTACCAAACTCAGAACATTTTAAGTAAATTCGAACATACGGGAGTAACGGAGTCCCACTCCCATTTAACAAACGAGGGACTCCTCGAAAACAACTTGGCAAACAAAATAGGGAGTTATGGGGAGTTATCAATATTAATGGGACTTACAAGAGAAAGAAAGTAAAACTGGTCTGAGTCGGCAAAGAGGATGCATTTGGATGTGCTAGGAGTAAATGATATTCGGATAAGGGGAGATAAAAAGAGATAGGAAATTATACTGTGTATCTGACGGGTGTTAAAAAGCGAAGGGTAGATGTAGGGTACAGCTGTTCATCAGGAATAATGTTGCATGCAACATAGTTTCTGTTAGGCATGTAAATAAGCGAATGATGTGGGTGGATTTGGCAGTTGGAAGAATTAGGACGAGAATTATCTCAGTGTATTCACCATGTGAGGGTGCAGATGATGAAGTTGAGAAGTTTTATGAAGCATTCAGGGACATTGTAGTCAGGGTCAACAGCAAGGACAGGATCGTATTAATGGGTGATTTCAAAGCAAGAGTTGGAAACAGAAGAGAAGGATATGAAAGGCGTGATTGGTAAATGTGGGGATGATATGGAAGCTAATAGGAATGCAGACATGCCAATTTTCAAAAGTACAAAAAATCAGGAGAAATATGGCAGCAAATCGCGACAAATTACGACACATCACTGATGGCAGAACATACTAATTCATTACAATTCAATACATTAACAACTCCATTTGGCCTACATATGTATTTTCTTATTTATATGTGAATACTAAATATTGGACATACCTGAACTTTAGGAATATGTGACATCTCATCCTTCATCATGCTAAACACATTACAACAAATTGTTGTTCAACACACCCGTAGCTGACTTAACCCTCTTCAGAAACTCGGAACTAAATTTTTGCTCAAAGCACTTGCCTTGCTGAACTGATTTTAAGCTTAAAATTTTCTCCAAAGTTTGTTCAGACAGCAACGATCTGAACTTTGTCTTCAAGACTCTGCTAAAAACCCTATCACATGCTACATTGCTAGGTGGACTTGATAAAATAGCAAGCATCACCTTAGAGAATCTGTCATATTTAACTACACCATCAGCTGATTTCATCAGACCTACCAATGCCCACAAAACATCAATTCTTCATTTTGCCCGGTCTGTTTCTTTGAGCTGAAAGTTACAGAACTGGGAGTGCAGAATATCAGTTTCTTTATCTAAATGTTCTGTTTCACTAGTCAGAATGTTCAGAAACTTGTTAATGAAAAATCTAAGGCTAGAAAATGATGCCTTACTTATAGCAGAAATATTTGCAACTTCTGCTTAATTATGGAAATTTGTGTACCATGTAGTCACATGAAGAAAAAACATGTAGGTAGTCACATGATGAAGAAGAACACTTTTAACAGACTTAAACAATATGCACTTTTCCTCAGACTTGAAAGTGTTCATCAAAACAAACGCAGAGTTCCCCATCATGAGATCACAATCATCCTTTTGATTTGCTGGAGTATGATAATCTACATCAAGGAGGGACGAGGAGCTTTTAATGTGTGGTTTCACTTTGCAAGCCTTGCCATCACATTCTTCAATAGTTCCTCCAAAATTGACTTCAATAAGTGGATGAGCAGCATACTTGACTGAAGAGCTATGTCTGGATTCTCAAAGATATCCATAAAACTTGAGAGAAAAAGGCAAAAAGATTTATGTACATTTGATGAAAGGAATATGAACAGTCATTCTTCATGTGAAAAAGCATGGCCCTTAGTGTCATCAGTAGTTTCATTCTTTGGGGAATGAAACTGATGACTGTGTTTTCCTTTCAACTGAGGAGTGTGGTGAAATGTTATGACAATGCTTCACCTTTTCAGACAAACAATACACATCTGCACTCAGACTGTGCTTAGGAATTGTGTAAGTCTTGAAAGTTTCCATCTGAGAATCCTTACTCACAATTTTGTTCCTGAATAAAGTAAGCAAAGGCTGCCACTGCAGCAAAATCCTATCTAAACACCTTCTTAGTGATAACCATGAGTAGGTACATGCTTCAGAATTTTCCTGATCTCTGTGTTGTGTAAAGCCTGAAATTCTCTGAACTTTTCTTTCCTCTTTGCACTTTTTTCCAGATAATAAAATATATCAATTATACTTCCATCTACATTACACAAAAGCACACCACACCCTTCTCTGCAGCAAGATCAACTAGCTGACAAGAGCAGCCTACAATGATTATGTTACCATTTTCCTGCTTCAAATATCCTGCCACACCATTCTTTGGTCCTACCATTACTGGAGCATTATCAGCACCAAGAGCTAGGCAGTTTTTTAATGGAAAGAGGAATTCCTGAAAAGTTGAGAGCAAAAGACTGGCAATGTTAGCTCCAGTAGCATTACCTTCTAAATTAGGCACAGAGAGTAGACAACTCTGTATTTCATTGAGTTCAGGCCTAAAAAATGTTACAATAGGATATGTTTTCAAGTCTCTCTTATTGCTACCATCAGTAGCAACAGAAAATGTATTCACCTGCAAATGTGATATAATTTTCGCCCTTTCTTCCATGCACATTTCTGTATTGATAGCCGCTGTTTTCGTTCTAGCACACCCATATAGTTTAGCGATTTCTGAATCAGAAAACATTTTGCGAAACAAAGGCCCCATGTGGTCGGCACAATTTACAGGGAGGTTATGTTCTACAATAAATGACAATAATAAAGCCTTGGCATTTGTCACAGGATTACATCTTTGTTTTTACATGAAATATTCAATTTCTAGTTTCTTTCTACACACTGGACACTCTCCTTATGTTTTTTCATTTGGATATGCTTGAGTATATCACACTTCCTGCCATGCGCAAGTGAAAAGTCACACCTACATATAGTACAGAATGTGAATGTTGGTCCCTTCCTGCATTCACTGAAACATGGAAACTCTTCCTTATAAGCGCTTTTAAATACTGCATCATATTCCTTTTATGACATTTTAGCCAAAACAAATATTAAGACATACAACCAAGAAGCACTACTACATGACGAAACACGAGCACTTATGCATGTCCTGCCCTGGGTAGACGTCTATGGAGTGCTAATTCTGAGGTTAGGTTACTCGCTTGAGACTTTCAGTTCCTATTATTAAGCTATTTGAGTATTTGACTATATTATAGACAAAAGAGGAGTACGTGGCTGGCCACCGTACCCCGTACTGCCATCCGATATGATTATCAGAACTACTATCCCAGCCATACTCAGCCATATATCGATAGAACGAGGAAACGTGAGAGAGATTAAAATAATTATTTTATTTACAACCACCTATTCAATACATTACAATACACTCACTGAATTATGGTATAATCATGAAGTGTCTTAAATAATGGGACATGTTTCATTTGCCACAGCGAACACCATCAGCCGTTAATGCACAAAGACTAGATAAGAGCCCTGAGCTTAAAAATGATAAAAATAGTATCCTCACAACAAAAGAGTAACAATGTCGTAATAAAAAAGTGATAATCAACAATTAACACAATATAATATATTAGATTGTAACAAAATATGTGCAAGTTAAAAACGAGTATTTGTTGTAGAATGTATTGAAGATGGCAATCCTCTTTCAATTTTTCTTTTCCTTTTCATCTTCCGTTGTCAACATAACTTCATTTCCCATTTTTTTCTTTCATTTCAGATTTCAAACTCCATTTTGTGCTACAATCTGCTCTCTTTCACCCAAGGACAGCTAGAACTCTCCCCATATTCAAGATCGTCGTTACTCTTTAACGAGTCCATTATTTGGTGTTCTACATTACATACAATTCTAGTTTTATTGCTAGCACATGAATATTCACTAGTTTAACTTGTACTTTCTTTCTGGCATCAAGATTCTCTCTCCTATGGAATTCGCAACTATTGGAGTTCACGTCATATATCAACCTTAGTTTGTTCGTTGTTATGTGCCTTTTGACTGGTTCAACTTGGACTCGTGACAATTCAATGGACTCTATTTTAACTCTTGTTTTCACGCAATTCTAAGGAACTCCATCCTCACAATAATTAATCTACACTTCAAGCATTGATGTATATTTTAATATCCACAATGTCTATTGTCATACTTTAACAACCCCATGATTGTTTTTAATTTCACAGATTGCCATCGTTAATGCATTCCACGACAAATACTCGTTTTTAACTTGCACATATTTTGTTACAGTCGAAGTCTAATGTTATATTGTGCTGATCGTTGATTATCACTTTTTAATTACAACATGGTTACTCTTTTGATATGAAGATACTATTTTGATCATTTTTTAAGCTCAGAGCCCTGACCTAGTCTTTGTGCATTAACGGGTGATGATATTCGCTATGCCGAACGAAATATGTCCCATTATTTACTTCATGATTATACCATAATTCAATGAGTGTATTGTAATGTATTGAATAGGGGGTTGTAAATAAAAGAATTTTATAATTTTAATATATCATCTTCAATACAGTTCCATTATGAGATTAATTACATGTAGATTAAAATAATACGAAAATTACAGAAACTGCTCTGAAAATTGGGGGATCGGTCCCGACGATCGGGAGATCGGGAAGAACAATGAAAAATCAGGAGTCTCCCGCTTAAAACGGGAGAGTTGGCACGTTTGGACTTCTGTGCTATACAGGTTTAGTAGTTACGAATACATTGTTCAAGCATAAGGCTATTCACCGCTACACATGGGAGGGTAGTAGTACCAGATCCATAACGGACTATATCTTAAACTTCGAATTCAGGAAATCTGTTAGGAATGTACAGGTTTTCCGGGTATTTTTCAATGATACAGACCACTATCTCATCTGTAGTAAACTACGTATCCCTAACCCTGGGATAGAGAAAGTGAAATCTGTCTGCAAACAAATAAGGGTAGAAAATCTCCAGGACGAGGAAATTAGACTGAAGTACATGGGTATGATAGTGAGAAGTTCTAAACAGTAGATAGTAAGTAGGTTTAGGATATAGAAAAAGAATGGGTAGCAAACAGTGATGCTGTAGTAGAAATAGCAAGGGAATACCTAGGAACAACTGTTTGTAAAGATGGGAAAAAACGAACATCTTGGTGGAATGATGAAGTGACAGCACCTTGTAAACATAAAGAGAAGGCATATCAGAAATGGCTCCAAACAAGCGCTGATGCAGACAGGGAATTGTATGAAGATGAAAGGAACAGAACAAAACAAATAGGCTAGTTGTTGAATCCAAAAAGAAGTCTTGGAAAGATTTTGGTGATAACCCGATAAGGCTACGTCAAGCAGCAGGAAAAACTTTCTGGACAATAATAAAGAAAGGGAGGGAAAAAGGAAATGAATAGTGTTTTGCGTAATTCAAATGAACTCATAACAGATCCTAGGGAATCGCTCGACAGGTGAAAGAAATATTTTTAAAATCTCAACGTAAAAGGAAATCTTCCTCATGATGTCGCGAACAACCGAGCTCATGGGGAGGAGGAAAATGATGTTGGTGAAATTACGCTTGAGGAAGTGGAAAGAAAGGTAAATAAACTCCAATGTCATAAAGCAGCAGGAATACATGAAATTAGACCTGAATGGGAAGGCAGGGATGAAATGGCCTCACAGAGTAATAAGATTAGCATAAAGTGTTGGTACTGTAGCTTCAGATTGGACAAAAGCAGTAACTGCACCGATCTATAAGCAAGGGAACAGAAAGATTGCAACAACTATCGAGGTATCTCATTGATTAGTATACCAGGCAAAGTATTCACTGGCATCATGGAAGGTAGGGTGTAATTAGTGGTTGAGAGGAAGTTAGATGAAAACCATTGTGGTTCCAGACCACAAAGGGGCTGTCAGGATCAGACTTTTAGTATGCGTCAGGTAACTGAAAAATGCTACGAGAGGAATAGAATGTTTATGTTTCACAGATCTAGAGAAAGCATATGACAGGGTACCAAGGGAAAAGATGTTTGCCATACTGGGAGACTATGGGATTAAGGGTAGATTATTAAAATCAATCAAAGGCATTTATGTTGACAATTTGGCTGCAGTGAGAATTGATGACAGAATGAGTTCTTAGTTCAGGGTACTTACAGGGGTTAGACAAGGCTGTAATCTTTCACCTTTGTTGTTCGTAGTTTACATGGATTATCTGCTGAAAGGGAGAAAGTGGCAGGGAGGGATTCAGTTAGGTGGAAATGTAGTAAGCAGTCTGGCATATGTTAACAACTTGGTCTTAATGGCAGATTCTGCTGAAAGCCTGCAGTCTAATATCTTGGAACTACTGGACGAGTTGGTCGTGCAGTTAGGGATGAGCAGCTGTAAGCTCCTATCCGGGAGATAGGCAGACCTGAAGATGGTTTTCCGTGGTTTTCCATTTTCACACCAGGCAAATGCTGAGGCTGTACCTTAAATCTAACAATTTAGTGATAAGAGTTAGGCCTATAAAACTATATGAGGCCACAGCACTAGTTGCAAATAGTGGATTCTGCCAACGTTTTGTAAATTTACAAAGGCTTGCAGACTGAACACTGAAAGCCATAACAGTCTATAATGATGTATGTATGATGTAATGAAAATTTATCATTTAAATAAGCAGGATTTTTTTTTTCTATTGGCTTTACGTTGCATCGACATAGATACGTCTTACGGCGACGATGGGACAGGAAAGGGCTAGGACTGGGAAAGAAGTGGCCTTGGCCTTAATTTGCCTGTTGTGAAAATGGGAAACCACAGAAAACCATTTTCAGGGCTGCCGACAGTGGGGGTTTGAACCCACTATCTTTTGAATACTGGATACTGGCCGCACTTAAGCGACTGCAGCTATCGAGCATGGTAAATAAGCAGTTTTACAGTATTTACATTCTAATTTGGAGTGCACAATGACTCAAATATGTAGGCCTATTAATGTTATGTAACTAAGTTAGCATATATCTAGGTTGTCAGCCGGGCGGTTGTAAAAATGGGGAAGAGGCACGTCCATTAAAAAGGTCGTAGGGAAAACACTGGGATCAATATCTCACGTTCCAGAAACCAGCCATTAATGCTGAGGTAATGGTTAATGGAAGCCTTTTTCCTTCTCCTCCAAAGGTTCTCATGGTTAGTATGAAGATGGCTATGCTTTAACAAATGTACGTCTAACAGGGCACAGGACATATAACAAAAGTTCTGCAATTACTATAGTTCTGCCAAAAACAGTCTACATACATTTACCAGAAGTATAACCCTATTGATTTTCTAGGACTTTACTATGACAACATCTTTTACTAAACCTCATATATGTATTAGTACGTAATTAAGCAAATTACCTGCCATAGTCTTGATGCCAGGTGAGCGAAGATCTTTATCTGCAAGGTTGCACATGTAGCGAAGAACTTTGGAACGAAGAGGCACAAACAACTGCATTATAGAGCGGAAATTCAGCCACAACTTTAGATTACAAACGATAGCAATCATAGCATGGGCTAATGATACTGGCAATGTGTCAGGACTCTGATGCTCAAAGCAAAAGGTCATGGCATGAACACCACCACTCCTACAAAAGAGGCACACATTACGCAAAAGATATACTGGTATTTCGGGATCATGAAGATCACAGAAGACATTTAGGCTACCAGCCTCTTGTTGGGTAATCTCCTCTAATTTTGACTGCATTGTGTGTTTATAGGCCACATACAGTGGAAAATTTAACAGGAACACTTTTGAAAGAAAATGAAGGAGTTTCTCCTTATCCTGTAAACTCCATTCCTCCTCTTCCCCAGTAGCTTCACCAACTTGTTCATCATCACAGTCATTCTTGTTTTTCACCTCTTTGTCCTTACACTCACAGTCACGCTTGGAACAATCGGCTTCCGCTGTCTGATCACTTTCCCCAGCAGAACTTTTTGATCCATCTGGACCTTCACAGGTTGTGTCCACTGGAAGCGAATCAGTTTCATCCTGCTTGCTCCCATCTTCTTTGCTATCACCATTTTCACAAACAGTCTTCTTATCTGGAGGTTTCGCTTTCACCAAATCTTCTCGTAGTTCTTTCAGCTGGCATACTGCTAGACATATTATACTCTGAGTTATCAGGTTAAATCTTTCATAGTTCTTGGAATCTCGAAAGCAACACATACACTGTCTGTTAAAAAGGAGAACAGAAGATAAATTAGGCAACTGTTATGATATTTCAGCAGTTATTTCTCAATAAAGACACACAAGAAAATATAGGCTATATTTTATGACTTAAAATATTTGCACTTACCGTTGAGACCAAGACTGAATATATAGCATGACTGTTTCCACCTCATCCTTTTGAAGTACTGGATGCTCATCAGATTCTTTTGAAATTCTTTCTTCATCTATGAAAACATTGAGAATACTTCAGCACTACATAAAGATTCCACAAAGAAATAAGGGATTCCAGGACAAAAATATATTTCTAAAATGCACAATACAAACCTAACCAACATCATCTACATGAAAATGTGCACGTATGTTAACAGATTTGAGTGGTAGGCTCTACTATACAGAATAACAACAGAGCAAAATAAAAAAATCGAGTCTCACTGACAGATGTGCACACTATTTATTTACTGAATCACAAAACAAAGATAGTGATCACAGATTGGGTTCAAGTAACCAAAACTAAGGTCTTCTTACTATGTATTAATTTGCAATGTGAATTTACAATAGTGAAGGTATACATTTTGCAAAAAACCAATGAAACCCCCATACACTCACTCAAATTCATAACGACAACTGGGTATATCATTTACTGAAGCATTTAAAACTTGGGACATAACATTATTCCTTTGATAGGGAAGGCATTTAACATATTAGAGCATAAACGATAATACGAAAAGTAGAAAGATCATGAACTTTAACAGGTCATATTATACATCCAAAATAAAAAGTCACTAACACACCTACATGACAACTGTCAAAGAGAATTTCTAATGTTTATCTTTAAAAAACAAAATGATAATTGTCAAAATTTCGTAACAAAAGTTGGCTTGCTTCGCGGCAATGCATATATTTATCCTATAATCATATTTATTTGCACGATGGTCTTTCAGATGCAGGGCCCAAACTATAAAGTTCTTGTTATGATAGAATGATTCATCCCATCGTCGTATCAACAGAATAAATTCAGGAAAACTTAATGGAAGGATTTGCGGTTAGTTTTCGCTTACATGACTGAAGCAGATCCAAGAATTCTGCGCATACATCGCACATTTTATAAAATAAATTAAAAATAGTGATCCATAACCTCAGGTACACCCTAGCTAACCAAAACTGTCTATATTATGCATGGCGGCATTGTGATTACTACTTGAACGACACAACAACACGCCATATTGTATTGTGGCTTTGATTTTTGAAGGCCATCTGTCTGATAATAGTAGAACTAAAGCAGGTAAATTTCCCATGTTCACCAACATACAGTGTATAATATTCTCTAGATACTACCTAAAGAGAAAGTTTTGTCTACATAACGAACATGCACAATAATAATCTTCCTTCGAAATCATTTATTAAATATATGAATACAAGGCTAATATATAAATATAATATTAAGTGAAATATACGTTTAAAAAATTGTGGCGACATGAATATAAATATTAGATGAAATTAAAACAAACCCGGAGGCTACATTTACATCATTGAGAAACATAGGAAAAAAATGAGATGCTCAGCATTACATCATTGAAGAGTATAGGCAATTATAAAATGTTGCACAGCATTACAGAACAGAAACAACACGGCCACCTACGATTCAACTTAAACCTCATAAACGAAGGGATGCTGTATTATTATTATTATTATTATTATTATTATTATTATTATTATTATTATTATTATTATTATTATTATTATTATTATTATTATTATTATTATTATTATTATTATTATTATTTTGATTCGTTGTGCCCAGCTGTGGAGCGCGTTTGAACTTATTTTGCACAATGTTTCTTCTTCTTTTCTTCCCAATATCTCTTCATTTTTTCACTGTGTTCCTTTCTGCGTGTTTCTGTCCAGCCTGTATTTTTTCTTGTTGGTTTCTCTGCAAATGTATGTTTGTCTACTAAGCTTCTAAATTTCATTCTATCTTGAATGGTTTCGTCCTCAATACCCATTTCTTGTAGATCTTCATGAATTTCTGCTAACCAATTGTTGCGGATTTTCAGGGTTAGAGCTAGATTTAGAATTTTCTTTGTCAGCCTGTTGTTATCCATTCTGTGTAGGTGTCCGTAGAATTTTAGTCGTCTCTTTCTGATGGTATCTGTCATTTTTTCTGTGAATTGAAAAATTTCGTGTGGTTTCTTTTTCATCCAAATTCCATTTTCGAACTTTGGTCCTAGGATTTTTCTGAGAATTTTCCTCTCTTGTTTCTCAATGCTTTTCATTTGTGACCTGCCACCAATGATCAGTGTTTCAGATGCATAAAGTGCCTCTGGTTTGATGACTGTATTGTAGTGTCGTAATTTTGCATTTTTTGATATACATCTTTTGTTGTATCTGTTCCATGTGATTTTGTAAGCCCTTTGCAGTTTAGCAGTTCTTTCTTTGTTAGCTTCCTGATTTAACCCTGCTGGCTGAATAATTTCACCTAGATATTTGAATTTGTCTACTTGCGAAATTATTCCACAATTGGTGATTAATGGTTGATTGTCGAATCTTGATTTAGTTCCTTCCATAAACTGCGTCTTTTCAAATGAAATTTGAAGTCCGGTTTTTGCGGCTATTTCATTCAATTTTTCTATGGATTGGATTGCTTCTTGTCTGTTGTTCGAAAGGATCGCAAGGTCATCTGCGAAAGCTAAGCAGTCAAGGTGAATTTTGTCTTTAAGAAGTCTGCCAATGTTTATACCTTTAGTTTCTTTTCTCCATTCACGAATCACTTTTTCCAAAACTAAATTGAATAGTAGTGGGGATAGTCCATCTCCCTATCGGACGCCAGTTCTGATTTCGAACGGTTCAGAAATTTCTCCCAAGAATTTATTATTATTATTATTATTATTATTATTATTATTATTATTATTATTATTATTATTATTATTATTATTATTCAACTTCACTAATCGGCCAACTATGGACCACGATAAGCCTCACTATACATTCTGCCATTTGTTCATTTTTCGCTTGACCAATATCGTCTTCATTAGCTCACTGTGCTTAGCATGACGTTCTTCTGTCCATTTTGCACCAGTTTCCCGTTTTTCGTCCCGAAAAGTCCCAAAAATCTCGATGGGTGCTCTGAAAAGAGTTCGGTCTTGTGCATCTTCTGCTTGTAGGCCCAGTTCTTTAAGATCTTTCCTGACATTATCGTACCATGGCATTGCCGTTTGGATTTTGAGTCAAATATACTGAAGATACGTTTCGTCCATCGAGAGTCGATCATCCGTCGTTTATGACCGTAGAAGCGAACTCTGCCTTTACGTATTGTGTCCGTGAACTTCTCTATCGTAGAGTATACTTCTTGACTGGATTTTCTAATGTAGATGCTATTTTTGTAGTTTGGGCCAAGTATGATGTGTTGTACATGTTGCGGGTTGTTTGGAAATTGACATCCATTTTCTTGATTCTTGCTGCTATGGCCTCTTTGTCAAGCCCATTTTGCTAAATCCATTCCCCCAAGGTATTTATTATTATTATTATTATTATTATTATTATTATTATTATTATTATTATTATTATTATTATTATTATTATTATTATTATTATTATTATTATTATTATTATTATTATTATTATTATTATTATTATTATTATTATTATTATTATTATTATTATTCACTCACCGTGGCGGTTAACTGGACAGCATAAAGACTGTTGCCAAATTCTTCCGACCTCTGATGCTGTGATTGGAAGGATCTTGTCACGCAGCATGTGTACAAAATGACAGACCTCAGTGTTGAACATGTGATGACCAGTTCCCGTGGATGCTATTGAAGCTTATTGTGTAAAAATCCAGTGACAGAGATGACTACAGACCTCACTGTTGATAGGTCTGTTTCCCATAACGGTAGTTTTCGAACATCTGCTGCAGGGTCAATACACTTCTCAATCTTCAGGACATAGGACTGTCGGACATGGTGATATGAAGGTACCATTACATTCAGCAGATAAGTCTTCTCGAGGCGATTGACAATAAGGATAATACCAAACATTGAGTTCCAGCTGGAAATAATTCTAATTTCATCAACTGCAAATGTTAAAAACATATAAGCTCTTTAGGCTTTTTCAATCGTGAAATAACCAGCATTTCGCCACAGTGGGCCCATCAGTTGGATTGTAAGGCTACACGATTCCAAGACGCTGGTGGCTAGTGTGTCACTGAGACAACAATACAAACATATTATGAAGGACAATGCAGTGACAGTGCATTAGGTGAATCATGTGCCTCCACTTACAAAAATTACGTGTGTTGGATTTTTATCGCCCTGCTTGCAGATATCGATTGCAGTACAGCTTGAACGTTTCATTTTCAAGCACATCAGGAATGTATTCATAATCTGGTAATTCCCCACACAAAGTCCCGACACCGAAAAAAATAATAAACCCAAGATGTCGCCAACATTCGATTACTGATATGGCACTAGAACCAGCACAAGAATAGAAAGAACTAGAAGAAGAAGAAGGAATCCCGACTCGATTCCAAGGTGATGGTATACAATTTTCGCTCCGCCATCATGCCTAAAATAGCCTTACATCTACAGACAATACATTCCACAGTCTCAGCTAGTTTTCCCCATTTCCAGCATCTGCCATTAGCTTCTTCCTTTAAAGGCCGGTCTCCACTGATTAACATTTAACACCAACATGTTAAATTTAACATGTAACAATTGATATGTATATTGTGATTGTGTCTTCCAAATGACTTTGCATGTTAACTCAGAATGTTGAGGTTAACACTTTTAACATGTTGGCGTGTTTTCCGCTCCAAGTGGAAAACATGTCAAGTCAATTCGTTGTTCGTGAGATGTTCGCACAGCTTCGACAACTTCCTTTCCGGTTCCATGTCAACAGATAGCCAAACGATGCAAACGACGTGCTTCTCGTAAAGTAAGATTACAGTTACAACACTCCGCAACACTCATTCTCTTTGTTATAAGCTGCAAATACAGTACTGGTACCGATACGCGCACGTGTGTCGTTCTCTGTGCACTATACTAAAATTTATAGTAGTCAGAAATGGAGTGGAGCAAGATTACTTTGGACTTAATTAATGATATAATAGAAAGGCCTTGTTTATGAGATGTCTCATAAAAGGAATCCAGGGATAAAGCGAAGAAAGCCGACATTTTACAGGAATTCTAAATTATCCTTCATTGTTCCCGCGAATGCATTGATAAAAAACCTAGCGTCCCTCCACTCCCAGTACAGTCGAGTACTGGAAAAAAAACCATAAATTGGGTGCGGGAGCGGACGAAGTTTATACTTCAAACTGGTTTGCTTTTGAAGCAATGAGAAGGATGAGGGGAGGAAATGTGTCTAATAAAACTGCATTTCTAAGTCATAACAAGAAGCAACAGTGGCAATAACTAAGGGCGAAATCCTCTTTATCTGAGTCCATTGTCCTTATTTGAAAATACTAGACACCACCTAAATGTATAACCACAGATTGTTATGATGAACTATTTAGGGCCTATATATAAACAAAGAAAGTCAAGTTTAACATGTTTATTAAGTGTGGACACAATGTTAAATGAAACAGTATTCAACATTTAACATTCAACATGTTGATGGTGGCACCAGTTAACATTTAACACTCTTAACATTAAACATGTTGTTGTTAAATGTTAATCAGTGGAGATCGGCCTTAAGATATACTAGCGGTGGATACGGGTGCTTATGACTTATCAAGTACCCTCCTGTTTCCCCGCAGAGGTAAACGTACTGTAGCCAGAGCGTGGATTTCAGTCTGCCAACATATGATTGACACAGATGGTGATGATTTGAACCATGGAGCCTTTTCTGATTCCAGGCGTGTTGTAGTTGATCTATTCTGGCGAATTTTAAAGGAGTTGATATTATTTCAGACTGAGTAAAGTAAACACACCATCAGCATAACAGAAAACAAATAGAGTTTGATTTCGCTTTGAATGGAACTACTGTATATCCGTAAACTTTCTGTCTGTTCGTGGCATATCTCCCTAAAGTTAAGGAATCATCTTTAATCAATCAATCTATCAGTCAGTCATCATTGTTCTGCATTGAGTGATTTAGGGTCGTCACCCTACAAATCGTTTACATAGTGCTTACACAATGATTTCAAACAACTTCAAACAATGTATTGCGCATTTCATGGATAAATAACTCCAATCTCTAGTTCCTATATCTATAACGAATATTTCCTCCAATCTCTGCTCTTGAATTACAATTGTATCTTCATATCGTGATACATCCTACATTTAAAAGTTCTAATAAACTTATACTCCACCTGTCCACTTACAGCCAGGAACATACTGCATAGTCGAACAGCTCGCCTAATTATTCTCAGGTCTTCCCATGTAACATCTTCGTAACGGTACTCTTTTGCCAATGTACCCCAAAATAAATCGTTTTGCTTTCCTTTTGATATTTTCCAGCTCTCGCATCAAGTCCTACACTAACCGGGGTCTTCCCAAAGACATATACGCTCCCTCCTTTACATCCTTACCAAAATCAAAATGTCCCCTCATATCCATGTGAAGAGATCTATAACGTTTATTTACAATCTCTTTAACGGGATTACCCAAAAAATTATGGCGACTGTCAACGATCCAAAATTCAACCCCGCACCAGAGGGGACAGACAGGGGATTACGACGATTTTAATTTATTTACAGTTCAGTAGACGGATAAGTTCCACGTCAAAGCCGACACCCTGCTTCTGATTGTTGTAGACGCCTTCAGCAAGTGGCTCGAGGTCAAGCCGACGACCTCCACGACAGAAGCAGAAACAATCGCCTTGATGGAGGACTTGTTTACAGAGCATGGCACTCCGGTCGCCGTCGTCTCGGACAAAGGTAGCCAGTTCATCGCAGAAAATTTCAAGGACTTCCTGCAGAACAGTGGTGTGAAGTACCAACCACAAGCTTACACGGCCATACCATCCACCAAATAATGGCCAAGCAGAACGGTATGTCCGAACAGAGAAGGACGCGCTCTACGCTATGAAGACCACCAAGGGAAATCTGCAGACCAACCTGAACGAGTTCCTTCGGCAATTCCGAAAAGCGTCTAACTCTACCACGGGACAATCTCCATCTCACCTATTTCTGGGACGAGAAATTCGGACACGTTCTCAACCTGGCGATACCCGAAGATGTTCGCATTAGAGTCTGCGAAAAACAGAAAGCTGAAATGGACTCGACGTTCCGCATACTCGAAGTGGGCCAGTCTGTTTACTTCGTATCTAGCAACCCAAACCTGGACATGTAGCTTCCCGGTACCATTGCAGCCCGCATCGGAGATGTACATTATGAGATCAACCACCAGGGAAAGCAAATAAAGCGCCATATCGACAAATTAAGCATTTTCCAGGAACACAGGCGAACAGAGAGAACCCGGAACCAACCTCTGACGGAACTGTCGAAATTCCACCTAGGCCACGATGTATTCGGTTCTTCCAAGCACCAGTTACTGCAGCACCAGTCGAGAGGATGCCACAATTGATCCGTGAAAACCAAACACCAACACCAGCTACACCGGCTACCCGAGCCATACCGCGCAGATCTACACGCACACGTCGCAGACCAGTAAGATTCTCACCATAGACATAGCTAGTACAATTTAAAGAAGGGAGGAAATGTTGAGTATTCAAACTCTGTGTAAGTAATGCGATTTCACACCCAAAAGTTGGCAGTATGGTAGACATAAAGAGACTTGCAACTACTATACGCGCACTTTTTCTTGAGCCCGAAGCTCCCTAGTGATGAATCGGTAGACATCGGTTATCTTCGACATCCATATCGCAACCTTTGAAACACAAACTATGAATCGCTTATTCATCGCTGTACGACATCTGGCGTACACTTTGCAAACTAGTACTGTTGTTGTTTACACAGCAAAGCCAAACTATATAATTCATGCTAGTAACAAGATTCGCATTGAGAAATGTTATATAATGTTAAATAATGTATGTGTGACACAGTTGTTGACGTAAGATAATAAATGTTTAGAAAATTCATATCGATCGATCATATTATCGATTCAATTCAGATTTCATTTCCATACAGTTGGCAGTATAACCGGAACTAGCAGCACTCCCTCCTTGCTCCTCACCCCGTAAAAATCGGGTTCAAGAAAAAGTGCGCGTATAGTCTTAACCATGTATTTTGTTCTTCTCCGTACTTGTCTGTAGTTGTATCCTCTAAATACATGGATTCTCTAATCCGTTTGTGTTATTCATCAAACCACAAATACAAAATTTATATTAAAGCCTAGGTGAACTGAACGTGTGTTAATGTTATCTTGTGAGTATATCATGGTTTAATAGTGATTTTAAAAGCGAATACTCTATCACTGTTGTGTCATAAGTGGCAGGCATTTAATTTTAGCCTAAACTTGATCCATACATAATACTCCGAAAAAGGGCACTTGATATAATGTTTATAATCTTTGCCTTAAGTGTCAGCCATATTGATCTATTTGCCGTGACTATCATGGAAACAATAAAGAAGACATGCACTACGTATGTTCTTCACGGCGTTAGCTATGACACAGAGTTTTCATAATTTACTTTTGTTATTATACCTCTGAGACTAACAGCCTCAGTTGTACGAACGAAGATTGTCTCGTAACATCTTCTTAAAGCAAATTTCAGCTTACGCATGATGCAAACAACTCGTGAAAGTAACCCAGGAGGTAACCAATCATACGTACACGACGTTAGCACTGACGGGACGTACTCTGGCTGCGCGGCCGAAACATTCCGGAGCACGCCGAAGATTTTCGAACGGCGTACTCTGGTTTTGAGTTGAGAATACAAAAGAACGAACTATTGGAGATCTGCAGAACGAACAAACGTACGAACGAACTGAACTAGAAGCGCTTATGAGGTACACTACGAATACAAACGAAGAGAACTGGGCAGTGACGACTTCGTGTTGAGGGCCGGAAAGTGTATTTACAAGTGGTTATCTTGAGAAGAAATTTGCGAGCCGGATCCATTTCAGTCGTGTGTGTGTGGCTTGTGCAAAGCTACCATAAAAAAAGAAGCTGACTATATAATATGTGACGGAAAGTGTCGTAGAAGGCAACATGGAGTGTGTATAAAAATCAATAAGAAAAATTTCAGGAAACTTATTGATGATAAGTATGTGTGACAGTACGGCATGTCTTAGTAACGAGACTGAGTGTGTGTGTTTAACGTTAATGTAATAGATCACGTGATTAGAGATATTCATAAAAGACTTTCAAAACTTGAGGCAATACAAACGGTGCAGGGCGAGATTCAAAAGGCTGTGTCATTTTGTGCGGACTCGTTCAACGAGGTAAAAGATTTTCTTTGAAAAATTACAGAAGACTTCAAGATGGCGATGTCTGAAATCGCAATGTTAAAATGCCAAGGTAAATGATCTTGTGAAAGAACACAAGCAGAGGTGGTGAAACTAAAGAGAGAAAACCAAGGATTGCAACAATATGTTCGAAGAAATAATTTGGAAATCCACGGTCTGCCACAAGTTCAGAACGAAACACCACGTACAATAGTGAAATGCCTTGGTAAAGCACTGGATGTCGAAGTGGCCGAGTGTGATATCGATGCGTGTCATACACTACCCTCCAGAAAGCCAGAATTCCCACCACCTCTCCTTGTGAAATTTTGTAGCCGCCTCAAGAAAGAAGAACTATTTCGGCCAAGAATATGAAAAAGATCAAGTCGAGTGAGGTAGGTATATTCAGGCTGCCCCTAGAACTGTTTACATAAACGAACACCTGACACCGACCAATAAATACCTACATAAAGTGGCGAGGGACCTGAAAGGACATGGTTATAAATTTGTGTGGACTAAAGATTGCAAAATACTGTATTGTATTGTATTGTATCTTATTTCGTCCAACTGATCATACAGTGATATGGGACACGTCAATAATAATATTTACAGTAACAAAGGATAAAACAGTAATATACATGCCATGATAAATAAAGAGAAATATACAATGTGGTAAAGAGGCACAGATTTAAAAAAAAGTGATACATAAGTTAATTTTCAAGAGCTAAGTATTCTTCAATAGAATAAAAACAATGGTCAGAAACAAATTTGAATAATTCTTTCTTAAATTTTGAACATGGTTTTATCTGCTTAATGCAGTCTGGTAATTTATTAAATAAATGTACTCCTGCATAACTCAAACTTGTTTCATATAGCTTAGTTTTGTGTGGTTCTATGTGCAGACTGTGTTTATTTCTAGTATTATACCTATGTACATCAGAGTTTATGGTGTAGCTGTTTACATTCTCCTTCATATATACAAGTGTATGGAAGATATAAAGGCTAGGCAATGGTAAAATAAAATAAAGTTTAAAGTATTTCTTGCAGATTGTCCTCCTGCCGACACCGGCCATTCCTCTAATTATTTTCTTTTGTAACTTAAAGATGACTTCGCAATATCGTGAATTCCCCCAGTAAATGATTCCATAGGTTAGTATGGGATGGACATATGCAAAATACATAATTTGGCAAGCCTTTAAATTAAAACTATTTTTCAAAGACATTATCATGAAATAAATTCTACTAAGCTTTTTCCCTATAAACTCTGTATGTTTTTCCCAGGTTAATGATTCATCCATCCACAAGCCAAGAAACTGTGTTGATGATGAGTACTCAATTATGGTCTCTCCAAATGATATTGGACTAACTTCCATATTTAAATTAATCTTATGGTGAAATCTAATCACAGAAGTTTTCTGTTTACTTAAAATTAATTTATTATCTTCAAGCCAGCTCAGGCTATTACTCACTATATTGCCTGCCTTCAATTCTAACCCTTCAGAACTTTCATCAGCTACAAAAACAGTAATATCATCTGCAAACAAAGTTAATTGCACTCCTTGAATATCATCGACAATTTGGACGATATCATTAATAAATACTAAAAATAATAATGGTCCTAAAACTGACCCTTGTGGAACACCAAGATCTACGTTTCTCGCACAGGAATACACATTCTTAATTACATTTTTGCTCAAATCAGTACTGGTTCATGATATTTCAACAATCTGTCTTCTATCCCCTAAAAATGATTTGAACCAGTCATAGGCCATTCCCCGAACTCCATACATGTATAACTTTTCTAAAAGCAAGCTGTGGTCAATTATATCAAAAGCTTTTGTTAAGTCCAAGAAAATACCTAAACATGCATCCTTCCAATCTAGTGTGTCCTATATCCGTTCAATAAAGTTAATGAATGCTGTGGCAGTTGATCTATTTTTACGAAAGCCATTCTGGCAACCAGCTAATATATTATGCTTCTCTAAGAATGATAACAGTCTATCGTACATAATTCTTTCCAGTATTTTGGAGAATACAGAGGGGAGGCAGACAGGCCTATAGTTACCAGCATCTTCTTCACTACCCTTTTTATGTATCGGCACAACTTTGGTTACCTTGAATTTGTCTGGAAATTTACCAGTGGTTAGTGACAAATTTATCAAGTAACAGAGAGGCTTGATTATGTATTGGTAACAGCGTTTAATAAGGTAGTTTGAATAACCATATAAACCAGAAGACTTCTTTTTACCCATCAGTTTTATTATGTTATCTATCTCTTGCTCAGTCACAGGAGTAAGAAACATGGATGATACATTCCTGTGAACTGTATTCAAGCCTGTTCTTGTCACTGATGTTTGAAAATTTTCCGATAACCTCAAAACTGCTTCTATAAAATAGTTACTAAATATTTCTGCAACTTCTTCTGGATCACTGATTTCTTCCCCTGCATTTGTAAGAGTAATATTATTTTTTAATGGAACTAGAGTACCTTTCTCCCTTTTTATAATGTTCCACATACATTTAGACCTGTTTTTAGAATTTTTTAGCTCATTCTCATTATGCAATCTTTTGGCAGCCTTCAAAACTTGATATATGTTCTTATATTTCTTATAATAATCCTTCAATTCAGATGAGGTGTTACTCCCTTTCACACATTTGCTTAAAAACCATAATCGTCTACTTGAATTTCTAATTCCTGTTGTAATCCACCCATTCCTATAATTCTTTACAATTACCCTTTTGACTGGTATTGCCACTTGATAATAATAATCGAACAAACCCAAAACTCACTGAAGGCCTCATTAGTTGAGTTATTTCTATATACACTCTCCCAAGTTTCCTTGGCAAATAACTGGTTAAAATATGAAATATTTTCCTTGTTGCACATTCTACTTTCCCTGTAAATTACATTGTTATTTTTTAAATTATGGTTTCCTATTACCCTAAAATTTAGATGCACAATTTGAGCAAAATGATCTGAAAAACCTGTATCATAAACTTCTATTTCATAGTTCCACATTTCCTCATTCAATACAACTGGATCTACTGCTGACTTTCTATCCCCAGATATTCTAGTTGGTTGATTTACAACTGCCTTTAGACCGTACAAGGAAAACAACATTTCTAGCCTTTGCTTATCTCGCCCACCATTATTCCCTAAAAAATCTACATTGAAGTCACCCATGATTATTACATTTTTGTTATGATTCTGTAGGTCATCTAAAATAATTTCAATATTATTATAAAAAGTTTCAACATTACTAGAAGGATTTCTATATATGCATATAAGTATTAACTTATAATCCACTAGTTCAACAAAGCTAGTCTCGAAATGCTCCTCTACATTCAGATATTCAAATTTATCCAACTGCCTACATTTGATATTATTATTCAAATATATACATGAACCTCCACACTTCATTTTCTTTCTACAAAACTTACTTGCAACCTTCTAATACAAAATTTGAAATCTCATCCTCTATCAACCAATGTTCAGTTAAGCATAAAACATCATACCCTTGTAGGTTATCTGCCAACAGAACCTCCATACTTAGAATTTTATTTCTTAAAGATTGAACATTCTGGTGGAACAAATTTAGCTCTCCCTTTAGATTATAACTATTGCTACCTTTTACCGTAAAAAATCCTGCTCTAGTAATACTGGTCGTTTCCTTGTCCTACTTGACGTTCTTATTTCTGGTTGTTTAGCTTGCCCTCCTTCAGTTCGTCCTGATGGTGCTCCAACATCCAACTTCTCCAGTAACTCCTCTCCTCGTTCATCCAACTGACTGCTACTGACGATCTCAATGGTTTCCTCACAAGTTTTCCCTCCGTACTCGGTGCTTTCTGGGATTGCTGTCTCTGATGATTGTGGTAGAATCACATTAATCCCTTTCAGCTGATGTTCTTCTCCTAGGCATCCTTCTTTAGTGGTAGCTCTCACCTCAACTACTTCCTCAACTCTTCTTACTTTCATTACCTGCAAATGTTCTGTAACTTCCTCATCTTTATCGAACAGCAGTGGTATGGCATTAGTTGTGATAGTTGTTCCTGGAGTCTGTTGTATTTTCTTTCTTATCATATTACATAGCTGCTTTTTCCCTCCTCTGCTAAGATGCATGCCATGATTTGTGAAATATCCTCGATCTATATTGCTCATATTAATTATTTCTGTATCTTGAAAGCATTTGACAATTTTCTGTATCATTTTTTGTATCATCAACCAACTTATTTACACAAGACCATTCAATTAAATCATGTCGATGTGGAATATTACATAATATTACATTGGTGGTCTTTAATTTGCAAAGTGCTTTCTTCACCCCATAAATCACATTTGATGTTTCATTTCTGGCAATATCATTCGTTCCTGTCATAATAACCACGTAGTCATTCTCATTAAGTGTTCCCATCTCTTCCATATCTGACTGAAGAACCTCTTTGAACAGAGCACCTGGCTTGACAAAACCTACAAATTCAGCCTCCGGTAGCATATCACCAAGTTCGACAGCAATACGCCGACCATGGCTATCCCCGTACACAACTACCTTACATTCTTTCTTCTTCAACCCCAGTGCAGGCTTCCTTGTAATGGCTGGAATGTTATTAATCTTTACACATTCTTCTTCACTAGAGGTAATTGATTCAAGGACCTGGAACTTATTCCTTAATTCAATACAATGGCCTACGCCCCGGTCATGATTTTTTCAGGCCTACTGTTACAACACCTCGTACTTACTTCCGACCATGTCTCAGTTTGCACTTCAGTCACATCATTTAAACCAAGTCTATTACGTTTAATACTTTCAGTGTCTTCCCTTAATATTCGAATAATTTCATCCCTTGAGGCCAATTCGGATAATAAAGTAACACAGTCAACACACTTTCCCGCTTCCGCATGCACGATGCATGCGTCACATACACAAACACTTCGCGAATTATTTTTCCTTTGGCCTATGACCTGATCCACACTTCCACTGGTATTTGACACCTTCTTCTTCCCGTCGTTAAATTCTATGCACTCACTACTTTCCATTAAACTATTACATTTCTGAAAATTCTCAACAGCTTGAGGAGCAACACGACCGGCAGGCGCCATTTCAATCCGCATTCAGAACACCGAGGACATTAAACGTCTTCAAGGGGAAGATATTACCAAGTCTATGCCACCCAGGCACATTATTCAACCTCGAAATGATTAGTGATAGGACTACTTTAAATAATCTTATAACAGGATACCCATAACTTCCTCTAGGTTGCTATGAAGTCAAATTCAACTGTTTGGACGATTTCATTCAACAGAAACCCTTGGATATGACCGTGAACTCGTGTCATAGTTCAATTTCAATTAATTTACTTAGTGAGATAAGGATTTTGTACCTTAACACCAGAAGTATCAGAAATAAGCTAGACGATATTGAGTTGTTGTTATTCCTCATTGATGAAGTGGATATTGTGGTTGTGTCTGAAGTTTGGATAACTAGCAATGAAGCTAAATTCTATAATCTAAGGAATTATGATTGTGTACTTGCTCACAGAGATGGTAGAGGAGGAGGTAGATTGGGTATTTATGTATCGCATAGTTGGTAAGTTAACTCGATATCAAAATGTGAGTTGGATCACAGCTTGTTGGGGATTGGGATTTACAGATAACAGTTCAAAAGGAAGGGTTGCAATCACATTAACATTATTGCCGGATACAATCCTAACCGGAATAGTGCCACTCCATTCCTGAGTTCTCTTGAACAATTTCTCAGTCAGCCTAATAGTCCTAACAAGCTGTGTTTGTTCCTAGGTGATGTCAATATTGATGTTCTATCCAGTGACCAATAAAAAAAGTATTATCGGCACACTTTATCTTGGTGCATTTAAACCCTAGTGCTGAATCGGTCAACCTCGACAATCTTCGAGATTCGTACTGGCAACCTTTGAAACACACACTATGAATCGCTTAAGCATCGTTTTGCGACATCTGGCGTACACTTTACGTACTAGTACTGTTGTTGTTTACACAGCAAAGCCAAACTATAGAATTCATGCTAGGAACAAGATTCGCATCGAGAAATGTTACATAATGTGTATGTGACATAGTTGTTGGCTTAAGGTAATAACGGTTTAGAACTTCATATCGATCGATCATATTCTAGATTCAATTCAGATTTCATTTTCATTAAGTTGGCAGCACTATCTGAACCGGGACAGCTCCCTCCTTACCCCTCACCCACGTGCACAAATGCACCAAGTTAAAGTGTGCCGATAATATCTCAATCTTCTAACATGTTATGGTTTTGCTCAGTGCAATAGAACATATCCAACCCGAGTAAGTGACTCTGCTAGTAACTTATTTGACCATATATCAGTGAATAATTCTGAATTATGCTATAAAGTATCAAATATTAATAATGATTACGTGACCATAATATTTTGGTTTTTGACATGCTATGGCCAAACCAAACCACTCACCTAACATCTCGTCACTCTAATATTTCTGCAATACCTAGGTGTAAGGAGAATGAATCGAGCAATACCTACATGAACATGTGCACAATTCAGATACATATCATGCGAACAGTTGCCAAATAGATATGTTGTATGATTCATTCATTAACCAAATACAACAAAAGGACAATTATACAAGATATCCTAATAAACACAATACAGCATCACAGGGCATAAACAAACTTAGGAAAATTCCTTGGGTTACTAATGATCTTTTTACCCTTATAAAGAGACGAGACTGCTTGCATGCAAAACTCAAACATCCTACTCACAAGGATAACATGCTTCTGAGACAAGAATACTGCAGGTGTAGAAATACAGTAACTAAATTAAAAAGAAGACTCAAACATGACTACTACTCAAACCTTTTCAAATCTCATAGTAACAATCCAAACTAGACATGGAGATTAATGAACGAAATCATTCATAATAAAAAAGTACCTAACAAAAGTCTTGTGTACCACGCTTGAAATTGAAGGCAAAGTAATAACTGATAAACAAGTTCTGTGTGACTCATACAACTCCATTTTTATAAACATTGGCAAAAACCTAGCTCTAAGTATTCCTGAACATAATACTGTGTCTTTCAGTGAATTTACTAGTCTTGAATTCCTTTACCTGTGCCCGACGGATGTAACAGAAGTAAAGTCAGTCATATCTAACCTTAAAAGTATGAATAGCTGCGGAATAGATGACATTACTACCTCACTATTTAAAAAAGCAAAGGATCCTATAATAGGATTACTCGTAGAGATCATTAATGAGTCCCTTACTACCGGTATAATAACCAATAAGCTAAAGATAGAAAAAGTGATCCCTGTGTTTAAGGGAGGGAATAGACTAAATCCGAGTGATTATAGGCCAATCTCGATTTTATCAATTGTTTCCAAAATTATGGAAACAGTTGTGAAGAAAAGACTTTTGGCTTTTCTAAACAAAAATAATTTCTTCTATAAGGGTCAATATGGGTTCAGGAAGCGGTCTAGTACCGAAGTAGCTACTGTTGATCTCATTACAATGTTACAATCCACCGTAGACAACAACAACATTGCAGCAAGCTTATTCATTGATCTTACCAACGCTTTTGATACTGTTTATCATAGTATTCTTTTAAGAAAATTATGAAAGGCTTGATTTCGTGGCGTTGCTCTAAATTGGTTTCAAAATTACTTAACAGGACGAAAGCAACTTGTTACCGTGAATAATTACCCGAGCTCTGACAAGTATGTAACCCATGGTGTCCCACAAGGTTCCATACCGTACTATGTTCTATTTTATTTCTCATTTAGATAAATGATATTTCGTCATGTAATCTAAATGGCTATATCACATTATACGCTGATGACACCAATATCTTCTATACAGGAAAAAGTAAGGACACAGTTTGAGAAAACAGGCAGCATGATATACTCACTCTCTTTCACTGGTACCAGTGTAACAAATTGACAATGAATCTGCCGAAAACTAAATACATACTTACTTCAAAGCAGAAAATACCTCACTCAAATAGTGACAAATTACACATAAATGATACGGAAATAGAAAAAGTAAATAAAGTGAAATATCTTCGATTAATTATTTATGAGAACCTGGCCTGGAATGATCATGTTGAATACATAACTAAGAAAATTGCCCCAGTTGCTGGGTTACTAAAAGGACTTTGATATTTAATCCCTAAACACCCCCCCCCCCCTACAAATTTATTATTCACTAGTACATAGCCACTTGCAGTGCTTATGTGTAATTTGGTCACATTGTAAAAAGTCTTCCCTGAATGAACTAATGGTGATACAAAACAGGGCAATAAGGAACATATTTAACTTACCATTATACACCCCAGTAAAAGACCTGTAAACTCAGACCAAAATTCTACCTCTCAGCATAATTGCAGAGCTTAATTCTGTCACACTAATGTATAAAATAAAAAGAAACGTAATGTTTCGCAACACTAATAACCAATTCAGACAACCACGGGTATCAAACTAGACATGCAGATGATTTGGCCTTGTATCACATCCACTGTTCAAAATATGGGAAGAACAGTTGTAAATTCTCAGCAATTCAAGCATACAACAAACTTCCTGCTGACGTAAAAATTGTCCCTACTTTAATAACTTTCAAACGAAAGGCAAAGTAAAATCTATGGAATAGGTGCTTCGAAGGTAAATCCTATTGCATTGTTACTCACTTGTAGTACTAAATAGTTTAAGTGCCTTAGTATAATTAAGGAACTATAGAACGGTAATTTATTTTTTACACTTTCTGTATTGATGCCTCTAATTTTACTGTTTAAGTCACCTGATTACATCATTGTATCAGAGTTTGTAGATCCGCCATTGAATTTATTATTCACTGTGCGATTCCTCTGTATGAGACTTTGGCTCGTTTGAATTAATTATTGAAATAAATATCTATCATCTAAATATCTATGTGTTTCCTAATATCTACTTGTGGATAGTGTTCGTGCGTACTGTACCTGTGAAATTTGTGTATTGTACGTATTTTCTAATATCTACTTGAGGACAGTGTTCGTGCATACTGCAGTGAAATTTGTGTGTTTCGTTTGTTGTGCCCAACTACAGTATAGTGTGTATTTAGTTACGTGCTGCGTTTTTTATAGTTTTCATCAGTGCAGACAGGCCTACTTACATAGCGTTATAACGAGCAACATCAAGCAATGTTCGTGTTTTGAATGTGGTAAAAGCTATGACTATGATAAACACCTTAGGAAACATGTTTCTAAAGTCCATCCAGAGAAACTAGATGAAATTGCGCCTTGTTTAAAGGAATAAATATCTCTTCCGCACCAGTGTATATTTTATGATAAACAATTCACACACAGTTATAATTTAAAATGGTTCGAGCGTCAGTGCCACACAAACTTAAATGGACAGAGGATAAATCATTTCCTTTTTCTCAAGCTTCCTAGAGTGAAAATGGCACATTGAAAGCGAAACATGTTTACACTATGTAAAGGAAAGGGGTTCTTACACTGCAACAGATAACATGAAGAGACACTACTAAACGTGTCATCGATGAGGCTTTTTTGTGTCCAAAAGTGAAGGCATCAGGCACTTGAAGCTTCAGGGAAGCAGGAAAGTTCATGAGATGCGTCCAGCAATTATTCCACTAATTGAACACGAAAATGGAACGTGTGAATTAAAATACATTCCCACTCACAGAGGTCATCAAAATGATCTAAGCCATCTTGCCCTCACAGTTGCAGAAAGAAAAACGTTCCCTTTCAAGCTATTCTGGACCATTGGAAGGCACAATATCTGTAGGAGAAACGACAGTGCCAAAGGACCCGTCAAACTATACACCAATGGACTGTGGCACCATTTCTCCTCAAAAGAATTACCAGAAGGTGACATGGGTTACCCAGACATGGGGAATCAAATCATGCCACAGCCAGTAAAACCAAAAATAGCTATATTCGATGGAAGAAACAAGAGAGGAGCAGATGTGGGGAGCACCCATCACCTGGTGACAGCTACTATCCAACTAAAGACTGCTGGAACCTGGCCCCCTTACCAGCAAAGAAGGAGAAACTACAACTCTCCAAACTCCATGATGAGGTGGTCCAGCAGGATTTCTCGACATTAGCAGGACCATCGAACACATTTAAAATGGTAAAACTCTACGGTTAGATAACAATACTACTGATCTAGTGAAGACCAATGTGGAACTTCTGCAGATATCCTGCTTCCAATATTCAGTGGAACAACAAAAAAGCTACCTATGGACTGGAAGAAAGTTCTGCTCATTAAGCTGCCAAAGAAAGTAAATCCCACCAACTGAAACAAGTGGCAAGACAACAGTCGCTTTCCCATCCCAATTAAGGTCCTTGACAAGTTGTCCTAAAACACACCAAGCAGCATGTGTTACAAAAGCTGACAAAGGAACAAGGAAGATTAAGAGAAGACCACTTATGTATGGACCAGATAAATACTTTAGCAAATTGTCATACAACAATCCACAGAACTCTACTCATCACGTAGTATTCATTCATTTTAAGAAGGGCTTTGACAGCACTGTGAAAACAAAGATGTTGAAAAGTATGTACACGTTCAGAAACCCGCAGGAAATTAGTAACATTTGTGCCGAACCAAGCCTGCCTTGGGGATGTACTTCCTTTATTCCTACTTCTCCTTGACTGTCGTTGTCGCCATTAGCGATAACATTACCTGAATGTGATGTGAAACTTATAGTTTCTCACTGAAGGTGGCGCTCTAGACATCTGTGTTTATACACAGCCTCTTTGACACAGTCTGTCTCTCACTCTCCGAGTGTTGAGTTGGTCTGCTCAAGGATTGGAGTCGGTCTTGGTCTGCTCGTGACACCAACAATGGAGGGATCGGATGTGACAAACAAACTGGGATTTAAAATGTGCTTCTTGATCTACGAATTGCTATTATCGTGGATTTACTTGTTTAAATGCTCGGTTCTCCGCTGGGATTATTATTTTGATTGAGGTAAATATTTCGAGACTCCTGATTGCTGCTCCCAGGTATTCATTAATTTTATTTCATTTTACATGCCAGTTACAAGAACGGTTCTATGTTATTGTATTTCGGTAGTCTTTGATCACCCGTCTTTGCAGGCTCTTAATTAATTAATTAAGTGTGTGTTTTAAATTTTTCTCTCTTTGTGTGCACACGCGCGAGAACGGAGAGTGGTATTTACCTATCTGTTTGCTTGGGCCTGTGTGTTTGTGGGTTTTGAAACCATGCACTTCTGTTTACTCATCGTTTGGAATCATGGCTGAGCATTGGGATATTGTGTAGTTTGACGCTACGGGGTTTAATCCATGTTTGTCTACGTGAGGCAATTTGAATGCCTCGTGTAACGGGTCGACGAATGTTGTGATTGCTACGATTATATTTGGATCAGCCTTGCCTATTTTTGCGGCGGTCCAGCATTGTATCTGTGGTGTTCGAACCAAGCTCGTGAGCCCATGATATCCGTCGCTATCCTGCGTGAAGGTATACGTCGCGTGCCTTTACACTCCGGCCCGATCTGGGTCGATATTATATTGGGTCTGTGTGTGCCTGAGCTGTCTGCCTGTGTATGGTTTATAGTACAATCCGTATCTCGTAATTTTTATTTTCCTTCCTTTTTCTTTTATTTTTTGTTTTAGTTGGCCGGTTTGGGCCATGTGTAGTGTGCTATTTTATATTTCTAAGCCGTTATTTGCTACATTGTCGGCGATTAGTTTTTGTTTTTCCAAGTGTGTTAACACATTCTTTTTCTTTTGCTTCTCCTCCTTTGGGAGGCTGTGCTTTGGCATTGTTGTTGTGACGCGCTAGCATCGAGTAGACGCTCGATTGGAGCACGGATGCTAACTGCTGCGGTCCGTATTAGCGCGAGTGTATGATCCCTTTTGTGGTTCCATTTTGTGATTCCTTCGATAACGTGTTTCACATCACATTATTTTTTCACATTTTTTTCTGAAACGAATTTGAAATTTTATGTGGTCATACGGAATTGAGTAGTGCGATCTGTGTACTGTCGCCGTGTTACACGAACGTGTTACATTGAACGGGATACTACTTGCTGTTCCATTTTTCTGCAGTTATGTAAGTAACTTTTAATGCAGCCTCATATTTTTGTTTACATTGTAATATTATGTGTGTTTATAATAAGCCCCAGTTTCTTTGATCCATTCTTTTATTCATGAGGGTTACGGGTTCTTGCCTTTCTGCCCTTCGCTCCCCTTTTGTCTACGCACGGGTCCAGCTCCGAACAGTTTTAGTTCGTTCCACTCCATCCACGGCAATTTATGAAGAGAGGCAAGTGAGGTAAGTATCTGCGCGTATATGTCGTGTACTGTGTTGATGTGTTATGGTAGCAGGGAAGCGAGTGGTAGACTTTTAAGAAACATGTATGCCACTGCACTTGTCAGGTCCAGAATCAAGGATCGCTGTCTGAACGCTTCTCAGTCACCTGATGTAAAATAAGTATGTTTGTTGTAACAGATTCTGCACCTACTGGAGCTTGATCTTGTGATGAAATGACACTGAAGGAAAACAGAGTTACACAGTGTGAACCAACAGATCAGTTAGAGGATTTAGACTACAGGTAATGTTAAGAATAGAATCAGTAACGCAAAAGGTATTTTGCAATGATGCAACCTGTATGGAAATCAAGGAAGCTCCCTATTAATACAGAGTTTTGAACATTCAAACTCAAGTCATCCGACTGTATGGTTGTGAAACAGGGGGACTAACTCGGGGCAGCTTCACGACTTTTTTAAACAGATGTCTGAGTAACATCCTGACGATATGGTAGGTGCATGTTATTTCAAACGCAGATTTGTGGAGAAGGACAAAGCAAACACCTATCAACGCCGAAGTCCGACGCAGAAATGAAAGTGGATCAGGCACACACTAAGGAGCAATACAAATCTCTTTGACAAAATAGGGTTAGAATTGAATCTCCACGGCACCAGATGCAGAGGCAGACCGAAGATGATATGGATGAAAGGCTGTATTAAAGAAGTGAATAAGGAGCCAATGGGAACTTGGCTACAGATCAAGGCTACAATACAGATCAGAGTCTGATGGCAAAATTATGTCGTTGCTTTATGCTGCATATAAAAGCTACAGAATTTGTTGGTGATAATGTTCTTTGCAATGTACTTCATAATTTTTGTTATTATTATTTATTATTTATTGTGACAAAAGGTCCCATGAGCCTCTGGCTCGTGATAGGGACAGTACAGTACAGTACAGTACAGTACAGTACAGTACATACTTTTCTTAAGGCGACACAATAATTACATTTTATATACAACAGCTTTTTCAGTAAAGTGACAAGTACATTTTTGGATAACCAAGACAGGTTTTTATTGTTTTCATAGTTTTCCAGAAGTATATTCAGATACTGCATGGCTGTAATATATTTAATATGGACAATATACTATTGTATTATTAAAGTAAATTATATAGAGATTATATTAAATTTTAATTTAATTTTAAACATTTTAATTCACAATCAATATCTTACATATATATACAGAGGTTGTGCAAGATACAGTGTGAATCCCACATATGGTAAACTTACGTGTGGGCTTCAAAAAATACATTAGCTAGATTATGTACATCATGGCATCTAGTGAATATCATTTACTCCATTGTCATTTTGGTGATATTGTACTACAGTAATTTTATGAACTGTTTCTCTGCATATGGTGTAATAAACAAGAAGCTGGAAAGGAGGTACATGGGTTGAGGAGAATGTTGGTTTCTTAGTAGATAGGAATAGTGTGCTAGTTTATTTACATATTATAATGGAAGTTTATAAGTTGAACAATTTTGTAATAATTGTTAATGAACCATGTGAATAGCATTTTCTTCAGGGTATTCTGATTGTCACTGATCACGTCCACAGGTAATGCATTGCATATCCGTGGACCTAGACAACTTAGATTTCTTTGTCCAAGTAAAAGGTTCCGGTGTAGTATACTTATTCCAGGTCTGTCTTCAGCCTAGTGCACATTTTTGACTGGTGTTCTTTGCAGAAGAGCTTTAAATTTTTATGCATATATAGGGTCACTGACTGCACAAATAGCTGCCGCATGTTAAGTACCATGATTTGCTGGAACAGTTCATATCTTGGAAACTTCAGTGGCATTTTATAATAATAAATTTTATTGCGCACAATGTGCAAAATTTACATATTACATCAAGTAAATTACAATTCACTCAAGGAGCACTTTGTTCAGAGCAAAATTGATTCAGAGAGACTGTTCTCGTCTTGCACTTCATTACGTGATATGTATCACACTGTTCATTGCACAATACACATACACACTCTTGGCTGGCCCGGTGGTAGGATTTCTTGGCACTTTGTACATGACTTTCTGTATGTAGTTCTGGCATGTTCTTTGTTGATATATCTTCATTTCTGCTTGTTACTCCGGTTTAGGTAATCAAGTTATACCATAGAATAGCACACATCCATTTATTACGAGCTGTTGCCTACAACTGACTTTCACACACACCAAGCAATTCAAACGTTCAAAGAACAAAGCAAGCGAAGATAAACCACTCGACTAAATTTATATGAGTTACAAACATATAACCTCAATGTTGTTTTCCTTAAGATATATACTTGACATTCTATTTTTATGAGAAAACGACAACATTCCAGCATTCCCCCCTTTTCTCAAAAGAAGAAAATACTACACGTCAATCAGTTATCATCTCATTGCAAACCTATAAGCTTATACAAACTCTTAAGCTTGTTGCCAGATAAATTCTTTGTGAACAAGTCTGCAGCGTTTCTCTCTGATGCTACATATACAGACTCAATGAACCCCTTTTCTACTAGCTCTCTACATACATGATACATGATGTCAATATGTTTTGAACTTTCACTCACAATATCGTTTTTACTCCATTTAATTTTTGCTGCATTGTCAGCAAAACTTCACAAGGTATATCCATAAAACTTTCCAGCCCTAGCTCTGATAGTAAAACTTTCATCCAAGTTACATGTCGAGATGTAATAGGAGTTGAATCATGACTGAGAAATGATATAATGGATGCAGAAATTTTCTCACGGCACTGGAGTGTGTATCGTAGAGATAGGATAGGAAAAGTGGGAGGGGGAGTTTTCATTCTGGTGAAAGAAGAATTTGTAAGCTACGAAAAAGTTAAAGATGAGACACATGAAATTCTAAGTGTAAGGCTCATTTCTAAAGATAATAGGCAACTTGATATATTTGGAGTGTACAGATCGGGAAAGGGTAGCACTGATGCGGATTCGGAATTATTTGATAGGATAGTCAGCTATGTGGGAAACGACATGGAAAGAAATGTGATTGTAGCGGGAGATCTGAATTTGCCAGATGTCAATTGGGAAGGAAATGCGAACGACAGGAAGCATGACCAACAAATGGCAAATAAGTTAATATGTGAAGGACAGCTGATTCAGAAAGTGATGGAACAAATCAGAGGGAAAAATATTTTGGATGTGGTGCTGATAAAACCAGATGAGCTCTATAGGGAAACTGAAGTAATAGATGGTATTATTGATCATGAAGCTGTTTTTGTGGTAGTTAAAAATAAATGTGATAGAAAGGAAGGTCTTAAAAGTAGGACTGTTAGGCAGTACCATATGGCTGATAAAGCAGGCATGAGGCAGTTTCTAAAAAGTAACTATGATCGGTGGAAAATGGTAAATAAAAATGTAAACAGACTCTGGGATGGGTTTAAAGGAATTGTTGAGGAATGCGAAAACAGGTTTGTACCTTTAAGGGTGGTAAGAAATGGTAAAGACCCACCTTATTATAATAGAGAAATAAAGAGACTAAGAAGGAGGTGCAGACTAGAAAGAAATAGAGTTAGAAATGGCTGTGGAAGTAAGGAGAAATTGAAGGAACTTACTAGAAAATTGAATCTAGCAAAGAAGGCAGCTAAGGATAACATGATGGCAAGCATAATTGGCAGTCATACAAATTTTAGTGAAAAATGGAAGGGTATGTATAGGTATTTTAAGGCAGAAACAGAATCCAAGAAGGACATTCCAGGAATAATTAATGAACAAGGGGAGTGTGTATGTGAGGATTTTCAAAAGGCAGAAGTATTCAGTCAGCAGTATGTAAAGATTGTTGGTTACAAGGATAATGTCGAGATAGAGGAAGAGACTATGGCCAAAGAAGTAATAAAATTTACATATGATAACAATGACATTTACAATAAGATACAAAAGATGAAAACTAGAAAAGCGGCTGGAATTGATCAGATTTCTGGGGATATACTAAAGACAATGGGTTGGGATATATTACCATATCTGAAGTACTTATTTGATTATTGTTTGGCCGAAGGAGCTATACCAGATGAATGGAGAGTTGCTATAGTAGCCCGTATGTATAAAGGAAAGGGTGATAGACATAAAGCTGAAAATTACAGGCCAGTAAGTTTGACATGCATTGTATGTAAGCTTTGGGAAGGCATTCTTTCTGATTATATTAGACATGTTTGTGAAATTAATAACTGGTTCGATAGAAGGCAATTCGGTTTTAGGAAAGGTTATTCTACTGAAGCTCAACTTGTAGGATTCCACCGAGATATAGCAGATATCTTGGATTCTGGAGGTAAATGGACTGTATCGCGATTGACATGTCTAAAGCATTTGATAGGGTGGATCATGGGAGACTACTGGCAAAAATGAGTGAAATTGGACTAGACAAAAGAGTGACTGAATGGGTTGCTATATTTCTAGAAAACAGATCTCAGAGAGTTAGAGTAGGTGAAGCTTTGTCTGACCCTGTAATAGTTGAGAGGGGAGTTCCTCAGGGCAGTGTTATCGGACCTTTATGTTTTCTTATATATATAAATGATATGAGTAAAGGAGTGGAATCGCAGGTAAGGCTTTTTGCGGATGATGTTATTATCTATAGAGTGATAAATAAGTTACAAGATTGTGAGCAACTGCAACGTGACCTCGAAAATATTGTGAGATGGACAGCAAGCAATGGTATGTTGATAAACGGGGCTAAACGTAAGGTTGTGAGTTTCACAAATAGGAAAAGTCCTCTCAGTTTTAACTACTGCGTTGATGGCGTGAAAGTTCCTTTTGGGGATCATTGTAAGTATCTAGTTGTTAATATAAGGAAAGATCTTCACTGGGGTAATCACATAAATGGGATTGTAAATAAAGGGTACCGATCTCTGCACATGGTTATGAGGGTGTTTAGGGGTTGTAGTAAGGATGTAAAGGAGAGAGCATATACACTGACTGACAGAGCAAATGCAACACCAAGGAGGAGTGGTTCGAAAGGGATGAAAGTTGGGGAAAAAACAGAGACGGCACGGACGAATAATTGATGTTTATTTCAAACCGATATGCAGGTTACACAATGCGCACAGCATCGACTCAGTAGGATGTAGGACCACCGCGAGCGGCGATGCACGCAGAAACACGTCGAGGTACAGAGTCAATAAGAGTGCGGGTGGTGTCTTGAGGGATGGTTCTCCATTCTCTGTCAACCATTTGCCACAGTTGGTCGTCCGTACGAGGCTGGGGTAGAGTTTGCAAACGGCGTCCAATGAGATCCCACACGTGTTCGATTGGTGAGAGATCCGGAGATTACGCTGGCCACGGAAGCATCTGTACACCTCGTAGAGCCTGTTGGGAGATGCGAGCAGTGTGTGGGCGGGAATTATCCTGCTGAAACAGAGCATTGGGCAGGCCCTGAAGGTACGAGAGTGCCACCGGCCGCAGCACATGCTGCACGTAGCGGTGGGCATTTAACGTGCCTTGAATACGCACTAGAGGTGACGTGAAATCATATATGCAATAGCGCCCCAAACCATGATGCCGCGTTGTCTAGCGGTAGGGCGCTCCACAGTTACTGCCGGATTTGACCTTTCTCCACGCCGACGCCACACTCGTCTGCGGTGACTATCACTGACAGAACAGAAGCGTGACTCATCGGAGAACACGACGTTCCGCCATTCCCTCATCCAAGTCGCTCTAGCCCGGCACCATGCCAGGCGTGCACGTCTATGCTGTGGAGTCAATGGTAGTCTTCTGAGCTGACGCCGGGAGTGCAGGCCTCCTTCAACCAATCGACGGGAAATTGTTCTGGTCGATATTGGAACAGCCAGGGTGTCTTGCACATGCTGAAGAATGGCGGTTACGAGGCGTGCGGGGCTGCCACCGCTTGGCGGCGGATGCGCCGATCCTCGCGTGCTGACGTCACTCGGGCTGCGCCTGGACCCCTCGCACGTGCCACATGCCCCTGCGCCAACCATCTTCGCCACAGGCGCTGCACCGTGGACACATCCCTATGGGTATCGGCTGCGATTTGACGAAGCGACCAACCTGCCCTTCTCAGCCCGATCACCATACCCCTCGTAAAGTCGTCTGTCTGCTGGAAATGCCTCCGTTGACGGCGGCCTGGCATTCTTAGCTATACACGTGTCCTGTGGCACACGACAACACGTTCTACAATGACTGTCGGCTGAGAAATCACGGTACGAAGTGGGCCATTCGCCAACGCCGTGTCCCATTTATCGTTCGCTACGTGCGCAGAACAGCGGCGCATTTCACATCATGAGAATACCTCAGTGACGTCAGTCTACCCTGCAATTGGCATAAAGTTCTGACCAGTCCTTCTTGGTGTTGCATTTGCTCTGTCAGTCAGTGTAAGTCTCTGGTAAGACCCCAACTAGAGTATGGTTCCAGTGTATGGGACCCTCACCAGGATTACCTGATTCAAGAAGTGGAAAAAATCCAAAGAAAAGCAGCTCGATTTGTTCTGGGTGATTTCCGACAAAAGAGTAGCGTTACAAAAATGTTGCAATGTTTGGGTTGGGAGGAATTGAGAGAAAGAGGAAGAGCTGCTCGACTAAGTGGTATGTTCCGAGCTGTCAGCGGAGAGATGGCGTGGAATGACATTAGTAGACGAATAGGTTTGAATGGCGTCTATAAATGTTGGAAAGATCACAATATGAAGATAAAGTTGGAATTCAAGAGGACAAACTGGGGCAAATATTCATTTATAGGAAGGGGAGTTAGGGATTTCAATAACTTACCAAGGGAGATGTTCAATAAATTTCCAATTTCTTTGAAATCATTTCGGAAAAGGCTAGGAAAGCAAAGGATAGGGTTTCTGCCACCTGGGCGACTGCCCTAAATGCAGATCAGTATTGATTGTTTGATTGAACCATAGTTAGCTCTGCCATTGCCATGTATTCAGCATCCATGGTAGATGTAGCAATGCAACTCTGTTTCTTACTATACCATGATACTGCTACCCCTGCCACTGTAGTTACATATCCACTCACTGATTTTCTGGACTTAGTATCTCCTCCCCAATCTGCATCACAGAACACTTGTACTGACTGCTCATAATTTTTGAAACACAACTTTAAATCTCTAGTACCAAATAGAATTCTCATGATATGCTTCACTTTTTTCCAGTCTTTAATCTTAGCTTTTTGACAATTTTGACTAAGTTTACTTACCGCAAATGCAATGCCAGGTCTAGTATTATTTGATAAATATAGCGAACTTGCTACTGCACTGCGATAGATGGTACAATCAAATTCCTGGTAGTCATTTTCAGCTGCTGAATACCCGTTTGGTAAAATAGTCTTACTCGGTTTACAGTCGCTCATGGAAAAATCAGCAAGTAATTTGTCAATGTACAAACTTTGACTCAACATAACCACTTCTTATGTCTGTTCTGTTTTTATTTACAGTAAGTTTGTTGCTTTCCCTAGATCTTTAAACTCTAACTCATCTGCCAACCTTATTTTGATGATGATGATGATGATGATGCTTGTTGTTTAAAGGGGCCTAACATCGAGGTCATGGGCCCCAACCTTATTTTAACCAACCTCTTTGTCACCTATTACAAATATGTCGTCGACATACAAGTCAATAATACAACACTCCTTTACATACACACATGGTCCTTTGACACATTTCTTAGAATCTAGTCTTCTAATTATAACATCAACACAAGCATTCCAGTCTTTACTCGAATTCTGTATTCCATAGATGCGTTTCTTCTATTTACATACAGTACATACTTTTGGACATCTTTTTCTACGAACAATTCCGGTTGTTCCATGTATACAGTACAACTGAGTTCACTATTTAAGTATGCACTAGTCACATCTATATGTTCTACCGTCCAAACTTTACGTACTGCAATACCTATTAACATTATCATTGTTTTCTTCTTTATTACAGGACTAAATGTTTCATCATAACTAAAGTTCATCTGTCCCTTAAAACGTTGAGCAACCAACCTGGCCTTATATTTCTGAATGTTACCCTCACTGTCATATTTCAATGAATACACCCATTTAGAACTAATTATCTTGACGTCTTTTTACAATTTCCCAAACATACTTCTTTGTCATCTCATTGATCTCCACCTTCATGGCTTCCATCCAGTTAGCAGACTCTTGGCTTGACATAGCCTCCTCAACTGTTCTAGATTCCACTACACTCACATATCTAACTTCCACCACTGCCTTACATTCTGCAAAATTCTTTCCTTTCCTCTGTCTTATTGGCCTTCTCGGATTATTCCCTGGCTCTTGTATTGTTACAGATTCAACCTCTAGTTCATCTCCGGTCGTTGATCCAACAGTCAGTGTTTCCTCTCCGTCCTCCCCTCTGTCTAACTCAATCCCCAATGTTATCTCTGGATCTTCAGTGCACAGTATGTCAAAGTATGTTTCACTACCCTCTGCCTTTGGTACATTTATCTTTTCTATGATATCAATTCCAGGACTTTTCACCTTAAAGGGAAATATCTGCTCCTCAAATACCATACTTCTCCTCACTATTACTTTTTTCTTTCAAGACTCCATAATCCATATCCATCTTTAGTACTTGCCTCGTACCCTATCATAACGCATGACTCTGCTCTGGGATCTAACTTCCTGCTGTCTGCTCTTACAGCCCACGCCTGACATCCAAATACTTTCAATCTACCTATTTCTTCCTTATCTAACTTCCTACTGAGCCACAGTTCATAAGGTGTCTGAAAATTTATTGCAGAGGATGGGCACCTATTTCTTAAATACACTACAGCCATTACCGCTTCTCCCCAGAATTCTTTTGGTAACCCTGACTGGATCAATATACATCTTACAGTATCAAACATCAAGAAATAAGTGAACTGGATTAAAGCCACTATATATATTTATTTAATAATAAAGCCAAGCTTTAAGCCAAATTGCATTGGCCTTCATCAGGGCATGTGAAGTTTTGCCTCCGACAGTGAGCAAAGGAATTCTCCGAAGGAACGTGGAAGTCATGCCCATACTATCCACGGCCTACCCCACTAACTGGACTCAAGGATCGTGGCGCTGTGCTGTGGTGGTTGGGAGGGAAGTTACTGATTCACCGCCCTCTGTTGACAGTTTGAGTGCGTCCCGCTGTGCCAGCTTCAACTTAACAAATGCATGGAGACCTGTACTGCAGAAATACATTCATAATAACACCATGGCACAGCGGGACGCAGTCGAACTGTTGACAGAGGGGGGTGAATCTGAATCAATAACTTCCCTCCCAATCACCACAGCACAGCGCCACGATCCTTGAGTCCAGTTAGTGGGGTAGGCCGTGGATAGTATGGGCATGAGTTCCACGTTCCTTCGGAGAATTCCTTTGCTCACTGTCGGAGGCAAAACTTCACATGCCCTGATGAAAGCCAATGCAATTTGGCTGAAAGCTTGGCTCTATTGTTAAATATATATATATAATCTTTAATCCAGTACATTTCATTTTTTATGTTAATACAATGAGCCATGAAAACCTACGTTCATTAACCCCTTAACTGGGTTTGACGCCTAAAGGCGTCAACAGCTGTCGCACGAGTATTGGGTTTGACGCCTTTAGGCGTTCTTGTACTTCTAAATGTGTTCTTATGTAGGGTTACCTTCCTATAGGCGTCTGACTAATCTTAATCACTTCTGCAATCTACTATCGTAATTTAAAACAAATTCCATTCATATTAGATGTGATTATTGCTGTCCAATTTATTTTTATCCGCTCTCACGCCAGGCGGGTAGTTCGCGCCTAGGCGGCAGTCCAACAGCTCTCTCGTGTTGCCTCGTACGGGCCGCGCCAATTTCTTCGTAAAGAATTTATTTGTGTATATGTACATTGAAATAACTAAATTTGCGAGTTGTTGTCGTTGTTGTTGTTGTTGTTACTACGATACAGTTGTTCTGCGAACTCCATTGTCCATGTCCTGATAACATTTTGTAAATTGGTCTGTATATGATGGTAAACTGTTCCGTGTGACGTGATAATGGCTTGGTTAGGAAAGACATTGAATTATCTGAGAATCCGCCGACAGGATGTAGGAATCACTCAAAAAAAACGTTGTGTTGTGTGCCTGTCAAACCAGAGGCGAAGGGAAACTGTTTACTACTGTGAGGAATGTGACGTGGCACTTTGTGCTTGCCCTTGCTTCCGTATTTACCACACTGTGCGCAATTTCTGAATGATCTATGAACCAGAAAGTATGTAGAACCTATTGATGAATATGTGAAAACTTGAAAAATGTCATCATAATAACGAAAGGAACACTTTTTAAACTCACTTTTGTATGAACACACTGTGTATATATGTATATATTTACGAGTTTACAAGAAAAACGGTAATAACACAATGCTATTGAATTTCTACTATATCACTCATAATTTAAATAAATCAAGTAAAATACATTTTCCTGTTGAGTATTTACATCTACGCCGGCCCGTGGGGTAAGGGTAGCGTGCCTGCCTCTCAGCAGGAGGCCCCGGGTCGATTCTCGGCCAGGTCAGTGATTTTAACCTGGGCCTAAGGGATGGTTCGAGGTCCACTCAGACTACATGATTGGAATTGAGGAGCTATCTGACGGTGAGATAGCGGCCCCGGTCTCGAAAGCCAAGAATAACGGCCGAGAGGAATCGTTGTGCTGGCCACGCGACACCTCGTAATCTGCAGGCCTTCTGCTGAGCAGCGGTCGCTTGGTATGTCAAGGCCCTTCGAGGGCTGTAGTGCCATGTGGTTTGTTTTTGTTTTTTGTATTTACATCAGCCACACGCTACTGTACCCATTCCAAAAGTGCGCGTTGCGGTGAAAAATTACCCACTGGCCGGTTGATGTTATGAATATATTCCCCAGTTAAGGGGTTAAGTTAAATAGTATCAAACATCGTTCTATTCTGCCTTTCTGCTAATCCATTTTGTTGTGGAGTGTACGGTACAGACCTCCTAGGAGTAATACCACACTTTTGCAATTGTGCTTGAAACCAGGTACATGTATACTCTGTACCATTATCTGATTGCACTATCTTAATTCCTACACCATGCAAGTTTTCTGCCTTTGCCTGATACCTATTAAACACCTCCAACACTTCATCCATATTTTTCACACATACAGCCACATTCAATCTGGAGTATTCATAAATCATTGCTACAACATATTGAGCTTTCCCAAGTGATGGTGGATTAAGTTTTCCAATTGCATCAGCTTGCACAACATCGTGTGTTTTTTCTGCCTTACGCTCACAAGACTTAGGTACTCCCTTGTTACTTAGTTTCCCCTGAATGCATAGAGAACAAGTATTAACTTGATATCATTACTTCTTTTCAAATCTAACATTGGCAATTTAAACAAAGCTTCAGAATGTACATGTCCACATCTCTCATGCCACAACCTAACCTGCCCAACACTTTTGAATGCTACATTGTTATTACATTCTTGATCTATTATTTGGTCACAGTCACTCACAGCTAAAATATCATTTCTTCCCTCTGTCTGTACTATATATACATCATTCCTCCTGTTAGCAACAAACAATGTTTCATCTCCATTCTAATCTACAACCACTGCTTTCTCACCTGTAAATAATACTTTGAAACCTTAGCTGGTTAACTTAACAACTGATATTAAATTTTCACCTAAGTTTGATTCAGACAACACGTCTGTAAATATAATTGTCCATCCTGTTAACATTTTTCCTTTCACCTTACCTGTACCTTTACCGTCTTAGTAATAAACGGTGTATAACATTTATACAAGGTTTATACGAAATCGTTACTAATAAACCGCGTATAAGCCTCCTGTGTATACATCTGTTATAGTTATTGAATTGCTTATACAGACCAGGACCCTTGTATAAGCGCTGTATAGCAGCGAGCAGCGGAAAAAGAAACGAGTGAGCAGTGTATTTTCGTGGTATTTATTGTCTACAGTAATATAATCGTGGTGAAATATTAGATTTATCCATAGAACATTGAACACCCATTGAAAGAATGGACAATAACGTTGGTGATCTTCACGGTATTTATAGGAGACATCCACCATTCAGAGGTTATGGAGGCTAGACATCTTCGTAAAGTAAAACAGTTTAAAGAGACGGAATGACAATGAATGACTATAAAAGAAATGATGGATTTTTGGGCAATAATGTGTTACTGCTTAATAGACTTTTGAAATTGCGAGTTTATTATACATTATCTGCCTCTACAAAGATCTTTATCAAATTTGAGTACCCTAAAAAGGGACATATTCCACGACATAAAAAATGGTACCGTATAACTTGAAAACCGTACGTAATATGATTTCCATACTTTGTACTTGAATACGCAGAAATATCATGTATAAATGCCTAATAGAAACGTTTTTGATCAAACCTTTCTTTTAGCTACAAAACAGGTTTTCCTTTCTCCTGAAAAGTAAGGATTTTGGAATGTGTACACTTTTCAACTCGCCGATTCAATTACAATTGCCTATGTTTTCCGTACTATCCCAGTTAGGGGCTATTTGATCTTTTCTTAAGCTTTGGCGTTCATTACACAAGCAAGCTGACGAAATGTTGATATCATTATAAGCCAATTTCCAGCTGACTCACTTAGTGTTGCCACTGCCTTTTCGATATGCCGTGCTAATGCGTGACTTTCCGGAAAGTTTTGCCCGTAGATAACGAGCAGAAGCGACCATAAAGGCGGCGAACGTGCGAAAAATGCCAGTAAACTGCAGGAAGAGATTCCTACGCCTTGGAACGAGTGTATACGAGCTGTATAGTATTACAATGCATATACCACGTTCATTAGTAAGAAAAATATAAAACGCTTATACAGTGTTTATTCACTGTATAACAATACAATACGGAATATCCAGTTTACTGTTATCTCCTATTTCTATATTTCAAGTTATATTCGTTGAGATGTCTATAAACATATCCTCTCTTGGACACATATCATGGTATGCACCTGAACCAAACAGCCAATCTCTAATTTTCTCAGTTCCTACAGAAACTACCATGTTCATTGTTTTATCTACTACATGTATAATTTCTGAGCTTACCACTTTTCCACTCGCATTCACTGATTTACTCTCCTGTGGTGATTCGTCACTCTTCATTATTGGACATACTCTTGAATAATGTCCTGACTTACCACAATTGAAGCACTTTTCGGTTCTGCGACAATATATAGATACATGTTCCTGTTTATCGCAATTGTAGCAACTATACTGTTTTCCTCGTCCCGCGTCATCTTTCTTGATATCTCGCTTCTGTTGAACAACCATGGCTTGAGCTTCACACTCCTCACGTTTTCCAGTGTCGTAAGCCTTTCGTCCATTTTGCTGAAGTTTCCTTTTGCTTTCCTCAGTGAGTAATCTCACCTTCACCTTCGAGATGGTCAGTTTCCCCTAATCAGCTTCCAAGGAAGGTGTACAAACTGCATATTCCTCTGCAAGATTTCCGATGATCATTCCTGCAACTTGTTGATATGTGAAATCATATCCAGCTTTGCTCGTTCTTCTTCACAGTTCATTTATTTTTATGAAGTATTCGTGAACACATGTCCTTGTGCTTCACGAAATGAGTTAACTGTTTCTGGGTCATAGCACCATTCACTAGCCCTCCGTCATTGTACAACTCGTCCGGTTTTCCCATGCCTTTTTCGCTGATTCAATATCTGCAATGTCAATTTAAAAATCTTCTCCGACGTATTTGAAAATAATTGCTAACGCGATCACATTGTTTCGCGCTCGTCGTCTTGTTTCTGTCTGAGACACCTGACAACCTGGCGTATCCTCATACCCTATTACTGATTCCCATATATCTTTCAAGAACAGCTCTTTTTTCACCTTTAATGCTCACGAAAAATAGTTCTCCACTGTAAGCTTGGCCACATTCCTTTCCAGTGTTTCTTCACCGGTCCACGAGGTCGCCATTTTTCCCGTCAATAATGCCACAACGTGCTTCGTCCGTTAATTCTCGTTACTAAATTTTAACTTATATTGTCCGAAATATACTGCGGCGTTTTGGCGCTCTGGAGCTCTGGACCCATAACCTGTCGATATATCTTCATTTCTGCTCGTTACACCGGTTTAGGTAATCAAATTATACCACAGAAACACCAGCTTCCTCACACACATCCATCCATTACGAGCTGTTGACTACAACTGACTTTCACACACACCAAGCAATTCAAACGTTCAAAGAACAAAGCAAGCGAAGATAAACCACTCGATTAAATTTATATGAGTTACCAACATATAACCTCAATGTTGTTTTCCTTAAGATATATACAAGATATGATACATGACATTTTATTTTTATGAGAAAACCACAACATTCCAACATATCTACCTGAGCTAAGTGTGAATCAAGTATTCCACCCCAACTGTTAATTCCATATTGCAGTTGCGATTGAACTAAGGCATAGTATACAGACTTACAATATTAATTCAAGTGAGTTATATAGAGATTATATTATAGTCAGCAGTATTCTGGAGTTCATTATTTCAAAGACTTAAAATATTTAGATTTTTTGAATTAAATAGGGCAGGTCTTGCCCACCTAGTAGTATAGTGTATAGTATCATGCAACATTTCATTTAAAGTGACTATGAACATTCTGCTTTGAGTGTTTAAGATCAAAAGCAGTTGTTATTTCAGTTAACAATGAGTAGTTTGGAATGTTGTGATATGATGATGATTGTTGTTAAAAGGGCCCTAACATCTCGGTCATCAGCCCCAAATGTTGTGATATCAGTGGTAGTGTGTTAGATGAGGTATGTGTTTGTGGCCTGTTGTAAAGAAAACGATTTACAATGTTTTGAAATATATAGTAAATATGTAGGTAAATAATTACACAGTCTTAAGCAACCACTGTTTTAAGGATTTTAATGCAAAGAGTAGGAAGTTATGAGAATCACTGTAAAACTGTTGTTTTTTAACATTGATAAGTGATCTTATATGGACCACACACACACACACACAGAGGAACATGTGCTACAGATTTGAGGTCGTTTATTTAATCATGACTAAACACATTTAGGCATATACAAACTACTATTTATTTTTTCCTGTATTAAAATCCTTTGAAGAATTGTTCTGAAGAATCACTAGACATTATGATGGAGGTGGTGCATAACTTGGTGAATATAACTATTTTTTAAATTACTTGCTTTATAGTTGACCTTTCATAGGGCAAAACGTTGCGAGATGAAAAACAGGTAAAGCTTTTCTGCGATATCTACTTTAGAGAGGGCATGCATAAAATGTTACATTTGAAAATTTAGTGTGATTGGACCTTTTAAAATAGACTCGTGGGATGTACCAATGTCTGTTTAGAGCAAGAGACTATCTTCAGGGTGCAGTATTACAGTACTGAACCACCTTCTTCTACCAAAGTCTTTCTCATCAAAATCAACTGCAATATGTCATATTGTGAATACCTAAGTATTTTAGAATAGGTACTGCTAGTTAAGAAAACTGTAAGTGATGTTTACATTTCTTGAAAGAATCATACAAGGAACAGCATCAAAGTCATAATGGAGGAAATTCAGGAAACAGAACACTTCAAGTCACTTAATAAATAACAGCAGTCATACTTCGCAGAGGAAGGGAAACCTTATCAGCAGCTCACTGTTGGCCCTGTCTCTGGAAGTGGGTGAATAGTCTGTACAGTACTCAAGGCTGCCACTCAGTATTAATACTCTAAGTAAATCATTCCTAAAATAATACAAAAAGTAACACACTGCATTATCTTCTTCACAAAACAATCTTTACATCACATCTTACAGCAATCTGCCATTTGCCATTAATTTCTAATATTTATCAGAATACTAACATAATACAATAACAAAGAGAATGAATATTAGATCAATAACAGAAAAGTAATACTATGAATCATTAAATTGCTATGTTTTCTGGAAAATATTTGCTATAAGACAAGACACCTGTAGGTCTTCAACGAGATAGCCTACATGCAACGTAATAACCAAAATACATTTTTTATTTTAACTGAAATGCAGCATCAGTTTAATACAAGCACTATCAATTGTACACTCAAAACCATCACAGACTTCATGGCGAATAATAACGGAAGGTTTCTAGGAAACTATATCGAGTCAAAGAATAGTATGGTTCCCTACACCACAACCCCCTCAGTTTATAGCGTCTAAGAATCTAGCTGGAAAACGAACCATTCTTCCAATGCGAGTCCGAGTTTCACTCCGTTGCTGCTGTTGCTGTGAAGTTCGATCAGGTCTGTCAGAATCATTAATACCAGAATGGTGATCTTGATGATCTGGACGAAGTCTTGGGTGATCAGCCTTTTGATCAAGGTCAGCCAGGAGGTAGGCATGTGAGGTGAAATATTCACCTCCTTTCCTTTGATGCTCAAAGTAAAATATATCTCAGTACGGTAAATAACTGAATACGGACCATCATACGGCCTTTCGAGTGATGACTTAACTCGATCAACTCGAACAAAGGCGTGAGTGGTTTCGTGGAGGTCCTTGTGGATGAATACCGTTGTCTTATTCTTTTGAAGCCGTTTCACCGATTTTAAATTGTTCATTCTGTGGCGAAGATGGTTAACAACAGCTGACATGTCCATGCGTGGCTTAGAATATGGTTCAATAAAGAAATCACCAGGGATTCTGAGAGGTGTGCCATAGACTGTTTCAGCTGCAGTTGGTGTCTTCTCAGACTGTACATCGGAGTCCTAAGAGAATGGTTGGTAATAACAAATACAGTAGAGACAATACGCGACACTTCCGGATTTACCCTTGTTAAAATGGGAGACAATTTGCAAGTGGCGCTCCTAGTGGCCTGACCTGAAAATTCGCGCTAAATTCAAATATCAATGGATATATATATGGAAATGGATCAATAAATTACGTCTAGAAAGAAAGTGTTGCTAAAATATTAACTTCAAAGTTCCTAAAGCAATTCTGGATACATGAATGAAGAAGTATTTAACAGGTTATTATTTAAAGACTGAAATTAGACATATAATGAAGATGTGAAATGGACTGCTGTGAATGAGCTTGACCTTTCATTTATGCATTACTTTTTTAACTTTAGCATACCTGCCTGAACTTTCACGGCTAGATGTTTTTTTTTCATTTAAAAGCATTGTACATCACATTAGCACAATTGTCAATAAAAATATTGGCACATTCCTTACACACATGATTCAATGAATTTACATTTAAGACCTGGACAAATTTCCTTTTAACTTGAAGCCTACTAACAGAAAGAAAATCTATAAATTTAGCCGCAAAATCATTCAAAATTTTCCTATAAGCAATACTTGGCATTACCTTAAAGTAAAGCAAATCTGCAACATCATCCTCATCACATTTCCTGAGTCACATATATTTTCTTCAGTGCTTGATAACGCATTACGGCATTCCAAATGGGGCAACTTAGACCACAGCCAGCCACACACACATGCATTTTACTGAATTAAATCAAAACCCACGTTTCACACCTACAAAAACACATCGGTATTGAAGGTTAACTGCTGCACTAATACAATAAAATAAGCTTATTATATTTTAACCCAGTTAAAATATGGGTCGCACAAGTCAGAAGTTTAAGAAGATAAAAATATCTTTGTAACTGGAGGAATATATATGCAAACACAGTATTTACTTACATGTTCTTGTCACGAGGGAAACGGAAGAAAGACCGCGAATCCTTCTACACTTCATAGTTATTGCAGCCAAACGCCGCACATATCTTTCCACTCATATTTACAGGAGATATAAAGGAATGACACATGCTACTGTTTACTTATGTCAACTTAATGCAAACTCATAAATAACTCCCAAAACTTCACAAATACACGTGCTCTTATGACAGAATTAGTAACTCTCAGGTCACTCCGCTAGTCAGAGCTCTAATCGCTGTCCCTCGATATCTCGAAGAGTGTCGCGTATTGTCTACTGTATTTGGTAATACTTCGTTCCATTCGTCAGTTGCGTGTGCTCTTTTTGCTGTTTTAAGGGTGCGGTCAAATCTCGATTTTACCGTTGCTCTGCGGATGGTAACTGGTGGTTCTTGACCGTTTGAATCCACATACTTAGGCTAGTGCACAGAAGAGTTATGAATGAAACTGTCTTTCTTGATCTGTAATTATTTGATTAGGTGATCCAAATCGAGTTATCCAGTTGGTGTAGAAATCTTGTGCCACTGTCTCCGCTGTATTGTTTTGGAGAAGAATAGCTTCGACCCAGTTTGAGAATCTATCCACACATGTTAGGCAGTAACTAAGGCCATCGTACGGTGGTAGTGGACCTACAACGTCTATGTGCACTACACTGAATCGTTGATCGACTATTGGAAATTCTGAAATGGGAGACTTTTTGTGCCTCTATATCTTGCTTTTCTGACAGGACAGGTAACACCTTATCAAAAATGCTACTTCTTCATGTTTTTCCAGATGAATCTGGAACATTGGACGGATATTGCCTGTAGATACATCACACCATAGTATGTTTTCAGCTGAGGTAGGCTGTGTGTTAGAAATTCTTTATCTGAGTCCATGTTTATATTAAAACATGCTTTACTTTCTCTCGTGAAAACTATATTGAAATTCGCCTTCTGCTATGTTTATTATAAAACAAAACAAGAAAAACAACCACATTATTAGCATATTGCCCATTCAAGTTACTAACGCCTAGGAACTCTCAATCAACAATCATAGAGATAACAAATTCAAATAGTATAAACGAAGTACATTTATAACATCCTCCCATCTTGTAATTGTGGAAATAATTTCACCACTCTACTCTTCTTTGCGGTCCTCATTACTTCTCTTAAAGGCTCAAAGCCCCCTCTGGAGCTCTTCAATTTTCAAGCTTCATCCAACATTGCCTTCGCCTTCTTTCCACTCACTCTTCCTGAATGCCAACTCTGCCGTCTTTGATGCGAGAAGTTCTGTGGTTCGGACCAGCGTCGAGTGGGTCTTCTGGTCCCTGCTAATGGTCGGCGTCGTTTCCGTGGTGGTGGCTGTAGAACCAGTATGCACCTCTCGGCAGATGTTTGTGAGGGTAGCGGACTCCGCTGGGAGCGGGGGAGACTGCCCGGAGGCCGAGTGTTGGTCGCCGCGTCTATTGTGGAACGGCTGCTGGTGCTGCTGCAGCGGCCGCTCCTCTTCCTCTTCCGGCCCGACTGCCGCGACCCCTCCCGCTAATAGGTGGGGTGCGGCTAACCGGTGCACGCGGAATGGGTTGGAATTGGAATCCATGCAGAAGCTCTGCAATCTCGTCGCCTGTGGCCTGGTCGAGCTGGATAGCGGCGTTCCAGCCTCGAGATGGGGCAATATAAAGAAGATTGGGCCTGTTGAACGCGTACTTGCGTTGAGCGTGGTCCAAGCTGTACCAGGCCGACAGGAGCCACAAGGTGGTGGTGGTGGTGGTGATGTCGTGATAATCCCTTCCTGCCGGGATCGATGGCAGCAGGGCTTCGAGGGCTGTTGCAATCTGGTATAGTCGGTAGTCCACCGGAACTTCCAATCCCTTGGGGTAGTTGTAGAGTCGGAGCGAGTGAAAGGGCAGGTCTCCTGCTTCGGTGTTGTTGCCGCCCCCCTCGTCCGACTCTCGGCCATCCTCTAAAAAAATGCTGCGTGAGTGTCTGCATAGTGAGTGCCAGTTGGTTGACTATAGCAGAGAGTAGATCGAGAGTCTGTGGCGGTGGCTGCTGCTGGTTGCTCTGGCTCAGGTTGTTCCTGTGGCATGGTTGTAGTTCTCGTTATAACTAACGGCGTTACTGTAAGTTGTTGTCGACGTGGTGATCCTCGGGAAGGCTCGCCAGTACTTCTGGCGCGTTTCTTTGCTTATGTGAGCACGCTTGACCACGCGATAGGATAATGTCGTCTGTCGAGACTGCCGACCTGTGGACATTCTCCGATGATCCAGGCTGGGAATGGTGCGTTGGGTTGCCCTAGATACGCACCGACTTTCGTTGGTTGACTCGGCCTCCCGTCCCAGCTCTGCACGAACGGATGAAATGTCTCCCCCCCCCCCGCTAGCACTACCTGGTCCGTTCTGATGCCCAAGAAAAAACTGAGCTCTTCTTTCAAAAGATTAAGGGCAGTATTATTTTCAATGAGCTGTTTCCTACAACAATCTAATTCATCCCTCAGACCCTCCTCACATCTCAGTCCACCATTTGCAAACACGCCTGTAACAGTCTCCACCTCTTCCTGAATGGTTGTCAGTTCCTCGCCTTGTTTCTGCCTGACAGCGCTATTAACGTTGGAAATTTATCTTTATCCTTACCTTTCAGATCATTCTGCTCTCTCGACTGAAGCATTTTAATTTCTTCCCTGAGCTTCATGTTTTCAGTCTGTTGTTTTCACGGTTCGAAATTACAACGTTTAAACATTCCAACTGAGTATAATCTGGCCACCTCTTCTTTCCCACGAAATTCTAAGGTCCCTTCAATCTCCTCCGGTGGCGGAAGTAATTCCGCGACTGTCTCAGGAGTGCGATCCAGACCATCCTTTCCTTGACTATCACTGGAAGACTCAGTCACGCTTACTGAATTTTTAGTTTCCTTTAGAGAGAGATATGATTTTCTCCAAGTTCTCACCCAGAACTGTAATTGCTGCAGACATGGAATAAGAAGTTGACGAATCATCTTTCGTATCCTGCAGCACGGTGGACCCAATCGGTTGTAAAGCAAATGCAGTCTGTTGTACTATACTCTGCAAACGTCGTTCAGCATCTCTGATTTCTGAACGCAGAGCACTAGTTTCAATTCTAACAGCTTGCAAGTCCTGATGCAATTTCTCCTTTTCATCCTTTAAACACACATTTTCACTGAAATTGACATTCTTCTCGGTATTAATTAATTCTATTACACTAGCAAGTTCCTCCTTCTCCTCATTTAAGGCATTTTTCTCAGTAACTACAGCCTATTCATTTTACTTCTGTTTCTCAGATTTCAAGAAATTGTTTTCTTCAGCAAGGATACCGGTATGTTTCTCTTTGCTGATAAATTCTAAACATACGTCAATTTACGATTCTCCTACTTCGGGATGTTATGTTCGTGTATAATGATATCCTTCCTTCGCGAAACCGATTCCAAACGTTCATTAAGCTTATTTCGGTCAGACTTGTATTTACTGTTCTCAATGACGAGAGCATTTCGCTCTTTACAAACTCCAGAAAAAATTCACTAAATTTATGTTTCTCTCCCTCAAGTCTGGTATTGTCCTTCAATAATGCTTCATTTGATGTTTCAATATTCTGAATCAGCTGCTTCAGTTAATTGTTATTCTTCTTAATACTCTCAATATCCTTCAAGATATACTCATTTTCTTTGGACAGCGATTTCAATTGTTCGTTTAGAATATTTTGATGTTTTAGTTTTCTTTCTCTTGGAAGTAAATGTCTTTTTCAGCGTGTAAGATATTCATGACATCTTTGAAGTTCTCTGCATTAGCTGAACAGTCTTTCAACTCTTCTTCTCCTCAGCCAACTGTGCCAGACGTTCAGTTAACGTCTGTTTGTCACACTCAGCCATCTCTGTTACGGCTCGCAAGCGTTTCGTCAGTTCCTTGTTCTCATTAGTAACGGTCTCCACGGTTTCCTTCACAGTCTTCAATTGTATCTCAAGCTCTTCCTTTTCCTTCTTAGCAACCACAGAAGCTGTCTCTAAACGCTCGATGGCCTCGCCAAGTTCGTGGGCTGCATTATCCATGGCTTCGTTCGTAATGCGCAGGTCTTCACGGTACTTTCCTTCCATCTTAGCCATCTCATGGAGGAACTGTTCTTTGAGCAACTTAATCTCTTCTTGTTTTAATCCGAGATACCATGCAGCTCTTCCTGGAAGACAGAAAGCTCATTCTCCAGAGACGTCATCCCCGATCGGTCATCTGTAAGTCCAGAGCGAGTGCGGAGCAGCCTGACTTCCGTCTCCACTTCATCGAGATGCTGTAGTAAGTCGTCGTTCTGCTGGACAAGCCTCTTGCACTGTCGCCTACTGCTCTCGGCAGATGTCTCCATTTCATCAAAGCGAGCCTGCAGCTGAGTTAACTGCTGACGAGCCCGCTTCTCATATTGTCCTTTAGCTGATTTTATTTCTACTGGATCCTGATTACAAATCGTTTCAAGATTCCACAAGTGATTGAACCATCTCTGTTAGCCATCGTGATTGTTGTATTTGCCATATTCAGGAGAGTTGTCAGTTACTTCTCCACCCAAAGTCCATCCTAGCTTTGTTTCAATGGCTGTAAGACCATTCTTAAGCCGAACAATATTTCCAGTAAGAATTTTAACATAGACATCCATTCCAATAAGAAGCTGAATTTCTGGACAGTTATCACCCACATCGCTGATCCATATTTTCTTCATTCTAAGTTCTTGAAACAACGTAGAGCACGCTGACACTCGCGGGATTGACTGGAAAATACATGGCTGGTCCCTGACTTCGACCTCACAATCAACGTTACCGCTGTTTTTGGAGCTTGATTGTGTACTGCTTATGATTTATTTCCGAGGTCTTGCTTCCACCGAACAGAACATGGGAAACCAATTCCTCAGCGTGTGATTTCAATCCGAGTTCTTCAAGACGTAGGATCGTTGTATTTAGGCAAGTCTCATACTATCACATTCACTATATTCGATCTGCTGTATATTATGTACTTATATGGTATGATTTCATATGCAAGCTATTAACAGCGCTTTTCAAATTTGCAAGTGATCCACGAGGTAAACTGTCAAGTGAAATAGAATGTACTCTCTCACTAGTGTCTAGAGAATGACGAGACTAACATAGGAATAACTGAAATATAAATTACACTAGAGATTCTATGGCTATTAAACTGATTACCGGTAACTAATTCTAAAAAGTAACAGCTGTTTGCATTCATGCTACTGGCCATTGTGAGTGCTGCTGGCTGCACCTCTCGGAAATGCTTAGTGGGATGGGCTAAATGCCTAGATAATAACAATTTCGTGTGGCTATTTCTAGCCGAATGCAGCCCTTGTATGGCAGACCCTCCGATGAGGGTGGGCGGCATCTGCCATGTGTAGGGAACTGCGTGTTATTGTGGTGAAGGATAGTGTTGTGTGTGAGTTGCAGGGATGTTGGGGACAGCACAAACACCCAGCCTCGGGCCTTTGGAATTAACCAGTAAAGGTTAAAATCCCCGACCCGGCCGGGAATCGAACGCGGGACCCTCTGAACCGAAAGCCAGTACGCTGACCATTCAGCCAACGAGTCGGAGAGTGCCGAGATTACCCGAGCAGTTCCGAGTACAGCCCATTATGGCTGTGCCTCCGTCATTCCCTAGACACAAGTTACATTCTACTTCTTTATATATATAAGCTTTCACTTGTTTTAAAGTTATCATGCCATGATGAAGCATTCATTCTCTGAGCAACCATTGTATTTCCAATACCATTTATTTCATAGCTTTCTTTAATTTCATATGTTAATTTCGCTGGCAGGGGGGCTGTGTCGTCTTCATTTCATCCTCATTTACGAAGCGCAGGTTGCCTACGGGTGTCAAATCGAAGGACCTGCATCTGGCGAGCCGAACTTGCCCTCGGACACTCCGGCACTAAAAGCCATACACCATTTCATTTCCTTTTTTTTTCTCCCCCCCCCCCTCATGTCTTGACATTTGTCAACACACGGTTACATTCCCAATACTGAGGCTTCTACAGGGAAATATTCCCGCGCATCACAATCCTAAGTGTTTTCCTTTCATTCAAGCAGTACAAATATGGAGAATTTTGATTAGACCTATTGAGCCTTGCCAGTAGATTCTTCGTCGCTACGTTAGTTTAACATTTCGGCGTAAGTTTTTAAGTTGTTCGTACCGTACGAAAAACAACGGCTGATCGTCGCTCTAGTTTCAGGAAATATTTTTGGGGGGGTCCCGGCCCCACTACCCCCCCCTTGGCTACGTCAGTGAGCCCAAGTAATTTCATTGTCTCAATATCCATTAATTTATTTCACTATATCAAATCATGATAAATTATGACCCATCCTATCACATTAATTTTTTCCCTCCGAGTATTCAATGTTGCACCGACATAAATAAGGAAAAAATCCAAAGAAAAGCATGTTGAATTGTTCTGGGTGATTTCCGACAAAAGAGTAATGTTACAATCATTTTGCAAAGTTTGGGCTGGGAAGACTTAGGAGAAAGACGACGAGCTGCTTGACTAAGCGGTGTGTACAATGAATCAATAACACATCATTACTTCACAAGACGGAAGGCTGCATCAGCAGTCGGTCCTCCAAGGACACAGTAATTTTGTTAACAACAAGATTTCAGGGAAGCTCTCTTAGTATGACAGCAATCAGCTTCAGGGAACCTGAATTAACAGAATTCAAGAGAAACATTTATAAAAAATAAAATAAACAACATTCGTCTTAGGAGCAAATGAAGAGAGCATCCTAGTTAAATATGGAACAGTGACAAAGGAAAATTATTTTTCGAAAACTTTTTATTAGTAGACCAGTAGAACATCATATATCATAGTGAAAATATTGCTGGATACAAAAACATTTTTTATGTCTGTTCAAGTGATTAGATATTGTTTTTAAAATAGGCTAAATAAGTAAATCAATTTTCCCTCCCATTCAACCATCCACATTGATTTTAATTTATATTAATTTTTTAAATTCATGTAGATTTTAAATAAAACAAGGTACTTATTAACATGTTCTTAAGAAGATAAAAAACTTTGTAATTTCACCTAAGCATTGTAATACAGCTGAAGGTGTTCCAAATGGAATGATACCGGTACTGTGTATGTTTAATTGTTTGCTTAATGCAAATAAGGTATCAAAAAGGTGGAAATCGACTGTTATTGATTCATTGTAAATAGGATTTGATACAGGAAATGAAGCTGATTTCTTCAAAAATAAGTGGTATGTTCCGAGCTGTTAGTGGAGATGGCGTGGAACAACATTAGTATACGAATAAGTTTGAGTGGTGTCTTTAAAAGTAGGAAAGATCACAATATGAAAATAAAGTTGCAATTCAAGAGAACAAATTGGGGCAAATATTTGTTTATAGGAAGGGGAGTTGGGGATTGGAATAACTTACCAAGGTTTCCAATTTCTTTGAAATCATTTAAGAAAAGGCTAGGAAAACAACAGATAAGGAATCTGCCACCTGGGCAACTGCCCTAAATGCAGATCAGTAGTGACTAATTGAAGTCTTATGACAATGATGGGATCAGGAAGGAAGCAACTGTGGCTTTAAAAGTACAGCCCCAGTATTAGACTGGTGTGAAAATGAAAAACCATCTGCAGGGCTGCCAATGGAGGGGTTTCAAACACACAATCTCCCAAATTCAAGCTCACAGCCATGTTACCCAAACCACATGGCCAACTTGCTCAGTCATCATATTCCAGAATCCATTCTTTCATCTTCTATTATGGCTAAACAGTTTAGCATAGACCTGCCAACAAATCTGCTGTCTGGGTTACTACAATTATACTAAGCTCTTGCTTATTCATGTTGATAACTCAGTTGATGCAAGTAAAGGGAAATTAAATGATTGAAATAGTTTCACACTTCTCATGGTAGATAATACCACAATCTAATAAAGAATTTGACAAATTAGCCTTGTCAACAACTGAAGAACAATTCTTCATATTATTTATGAAAATGTTTAATATTGAATGCTTAGTGCAATACTGATAGTCATAACTATGAGAACTCTGAAATCTTTAATATTCATGAAAATGTATTGATGTTTTAAAGTTTGATTTGTTGAGGGGGTTTATGCAGCTTGTTGGGACGGTTCTTTCTTCTTGCTTTTCGTGGTATAGTGGTTATAGAGTTTGGCTGTCAAACAGAAAGCCCTTGTTCAATTACACCGTGAGCATGTATTTACATTTTATACCTATGCTACCGTTCACGAGTAGATATACAAACCATATAGCTGCCATTCTTCTTTACGTTGTTACTGTTTTCAAAACAATAAATGTATAGATTTTCTACAAGCAGCCCTGTTACTGCCAATAAAATGTAACAGTGAATGGTAATAAGTCTTCAAATTTCAGGAGGTCCTTGAAGAATATCATACTTACTTAAGATTGAATGCTTAGTGCAATACTGATAGTCATAACTATGAGAACTCTGAAATCTTTAATATTCATGAAAATGTATTGATGTTTTAAAGTGCTATTGGGATGACATTGCATAAATTTACAACATTAAATTTCTTGACAAACATGGAAAACTCCAGCTTTTCGTTACGTGAAAATTTGGAGGGCAAGCAAACACTCAAATTCAGGAGCGAATGGTTGGACAAATTTAAGTGGATCGACTACAGTGAAGATGGTGCAACTGTTTCTGAAAATACTGTGTACAGCTTGCTTCCTCAGGGACTGTAGTGGACATAAAAAACTGCATTGTCAATGACTTACACAAACTTGGACAAAACTTTCAAGATTTTTGGGCTCAGAGCATTGACGTCAGATTAAATACGTCAAGTAAATTTATTGGAACTCAAGCACTGATTTTGTATGGCATTTTACACACACTGCTTCAGCCATCATCTGAACTTGCGCATTACAAAAAACTGTGATATTAGGCAAATTAAGAATAGGGTAGGGATTATCTCATCAGTGACGTTTGACTCTGCCTAAGCGAAAATAATGTCTTTTTTTTTCAAAGAGACATTGGAGAACCCGACATCAGCAAGTAAAAAAAAAAAAGACCAATTTAAAAGCATTTTGTCCTACTCTTTGGGCAGAAAGACATGATAGCTTCATTGAATTTAAGGAACTAATGTTAAGTTACATGTTGTAAGGCTTCTTGAACAAATAGAAGATCCACATAGTGAGACATTAGGGTGGCGTGCACCATCTTGGAGTAAATTACTACGGAAGTAGCGTTTACTAAAGAAGTCCATACTACAGAAGTAAATTACTACGGGAGTTATTTACTCCGGAAGTAACGTCGGAGAGTTGAAGTACAATTTACTCTTTTAGTTACTACTACAGAAGTAGCGTTCGTTACTCGCGGAGTAGTGCTGTGTTCGTGTATCTTCTTTAAAGAAATCCAAATAGATAAGGTTATGTGCGTTAGGAAACGGGGGAAAAACGTAAGCGAAAAAGATAAATGCTTGTTAATAGAGATAATGACGATCTATGCAAAGGATATAAGGTGTAAGAAACACAACATAAAGATGCTGGATAAGAAAGGAAATTCATAGAAAGTCGTGACGAAAGAATTCAATGCTTCGAGTGACGGAAAACGCAGTGAAAAGCAAGTTAAAATTCTGTAGAAGGACTTAAAAGCAAAGCAGAAAGTCATGGACACGCGGGAAAAATTAAAACTGATGGCGGTTTCTTCATACAGATGGCCTACATCCACAGCGAAATTTTCCCATTTTCACACCAGGCAAATGCTGGGTCTGTAGGCCCTACCTTAAGGCCACGGTCGCTTCCCAATCCCTAGGCCTTTCCTGCCCTATCTCTGCCAGTGCGACATTAAGCAAATTAAAAAAAAAAAAAACCTCTTCCGATTTCTGAAAAGTTCACCGTTGTCACCGAGAGGGCAATAAATGGGAATATGCGCGCAGTCACAGTCAATTGCACCCACGACGTGTGGAAACCTGCCAACGTGAACAATATCCTTTTATTTTCCGAACGATCATCATTTGCAGGCGTACCTCCCTCTTAGCCTCAACTACTGCTTTAACTACGCGATGAAAGATAGGGCTAGCAGTTGTGCGGTAAACGTTAATTAGATCACCGGCAACTGTACCGTACTGAAATGTTCCGGTACGAAACACTCGTAGGGCACACAGCAACTGTAATTTTAGAGATACAACAAAATTAAGAGAAGAATTCAGCTGTAAGTGATCTCCAAGTAGATTTAGAAGGAAAGTAAAGGATTCCTTCCTAAGACCAAGAACGTTCCTGAAACTCGCCATGTTCACATTACACGGCTATCGCCTTTCACGCACTGTAGGCCTACGCACTATTACATTTCCCATCGTTTACTGCGTCGAGATCGTCAATATAATATAAAGTAATCCATAAACACGTTTGAAACGTCTTTCTTCTCATATACGGCACGATATTATCATTAGTCAACAAGTCTAAACTTAGCTTACTCCATGCACGACGTGAGAGTACATTCTAACCTAAGCTATTGCCTTAGATGCAGCTTTGAGAAGTGAATTTATCAATGGCTTGCAAACAGCTGTTCACTTTTTAGCCCACACTGAAACTGATGACAATGATTGTTGTTTAAAGGGGCCTTACATCCAGGTCATTGGCCTCCCACTACAAAACTAAGCACATTCTTGCAAGATCTTAAACAATATTTGTTATTTGGATTGTCTTACATTGACACCATAATAGGAAGTTTGAATATAACGAGAAAAAAATACCAATTAAAATTGTAAAGTCATTTTTATTGCATCAAGTTTCCATGGGTGAAGAAATCAGTCTCCCAAGCATTTGTAGCACAGAAACTCTAAGAATGAATGTGTCAACTAGGGATCCTGAAGAATGCTTTAGGAAGGTAAACCTCTTAATAAGCAAGTTGGAATAACGCCTGTGTGATAATGTTAAGAAAGTGACCCCTTTAGAAGGGCTTATTTGTAGGAATTTTTCTAAGTTTTCGGTAAATGAAATTATAAAAGCAGCAGAGATGTATGAAGCAGATTGCATGGCAACACGTGCCAAATTAAGAGCAGAAATATCAATATGGAGATATAATTGGTAAAAGACTCGTCCAGAAAAAAATAAAAGGCCAAAAAATTGCATCTATTATCTCTATGCATTGAATACTTCTTTCCCAATATCAGACTATTGCTACAAAAATTTGCCACCCTGCTCAACTGAGAGAAATTTCTCAGCCCTTTGTAAACTAAGAAACAGACAAGTACAATGGGAGAGAAGTGGCTCAATGGTCTTGCATTAGCAAATATCCAGAAGGAAAGGGCAATAAATGTTGAAGATCTAAGTCAAAACTACGAAGGGTAGATATTTCTAACTGGTCAAATGTTGACTGATGTGAACCGCTAATACACAACTGTACATAGCAAAGTTGAGGTAGTACTTCAAACATTATTTAGTGTAATTTCGTGGTGAAATAAATACCAACAAATTACCTTAACTAGAGTTAGCGCTTCTCAGCCTCTTGGCTAAGATCGAAGTGTAATCATAGGTGACAAATTTCATATTGTTTCATACTGTTTTACACTACACAGTTGATTATACTATAGCAATTTCGTAAAATAAACTCAGGAAATTTCATCACTATGGAAGAAAAATGTCCCAATCACTTGTCTTTTCTTTGTGGTATGTTCTTTTCAACTTAGCCCCTCACTTTAGGGAATCCTGGATCCACCTCTATATACAATCATGCAGGAAAAGCAATGTCATGTTACAGGGTGTTCAGATATGCTTTGCACCGGCACGCAGTGGTTTTACTAAGGGCGAGAGCGTGCTCATTCGCCACTTATGGATCAAGGTCAGCAGCAAAAAAGGTAGACAATACAACAGGTACACAAACAAATTTGAAGTTTATTACTTACCAAATTATGAAGAATGTGTTGAAACTGCTGCCTGCCTTCATTCTCCACACATTTTTGGTACCTTGTTAGGAATGTAGCTCGCATTGAGGAATACCGGAAATTTCTTGACAAATATTATGTTTGAGTTCCTGCATGGTGTGCAGATTTGTCTTGTAAATGGCATTTTAAAGTTTATCTCAGAGATAATAATCACAGGCAGATAAATTGGGGCACTGAGGGGGCCACAAATCCCTACTAATAACTCTACTCTGTGGAAACTCTGAGAATATCTCTCATGGAATTATTCGCAGAGTGGGCAGTGGCAAAGTCATGTTGAAAAAATACTGAATCATGCTCCCTGTTGGTTCATTCTCTGAAAAATGGGGCTTAGTATGAATTCACCTTAATTAACGAAGTCAGATGGCGAATTTCAATTTTCATTATTACATTTTTGTGAGGTTCATTTTAAGCTGAAATAGGTAGTGGTTATCAAATTTTTTGCTAGTGCGCGCCTTGAATAGTACACGCCAGCGCTCACAGCCAGCGGCAGTCTTGCCTCCCCTTCCCTCTCCATACATTGTATTCCACTGTCCCCCCACGACATATGGTTGTCTACAATCGTACATACAGGGTGGCGAGTATTATTCTGTATGGTCAAGTTCTTCATGACAGATGGCTATTCCACATGCAGGCGAGTGCAATGGAATCAATTTTTATGACCGCTTGTAACAGTATTGTGAACAAAAATACTAATTTAAACAAAGATAACATGTCTTGTGAAGGCAGAAGATGAACTTTTAAGTCAATGGAAGATTATGATTCCAAATCATTATTGGACATGTATCAAAAATTAAGGAAGGAGTACCTATGTACACAATATGAAAGTTTAAGAAGACTCTTCAACAAATTTTTGGAGTTGTCAATAACGTTGAACACAATGGAGAAATGAGAAAATGTGCAAGGGCTTGAACTTATATGGAAGAACAGTTTAAGAAGGCAAGGATGTGTTATTTATGTGTCACAAAATCGGACATCGAGTGTTAAATTGGTAAGGGTGGACAGTGTTGTCCCAAACACTTTCTCCAGAGTGACAAAACTTAAATGCCATTTGAAAATTTGGTTCCATAAAGTGACCAAGCCAGTCAGTAAAGTAAGACAAAGAAGTATGATGTCAAGTGCTTAAAAATTTTGTTAAATTCATTAATGAATTGCAAGAAGACCAATATCTGGAAATCGGACCAGTCCCGTTTCGAGTATAAAATGGCATCACAGAGAATTATGAATTTTGTGGTGTAAAAGATGTTCCTGCTATGGTTGTTTGCCAAATAATTTTATGCTCTTGCACACAGTGCAATATCTCAGTTCTAAAGGCAGAGAAATGGGGTATTATTTCTTGATCAATTTATAAGAAATAGACGGTTCTGACCTAGGTTACAAGAAAATAGGAACACACACACTGATGAATTCAAATATGTTGCCACTGGTTGTTCATCTCGCAGGAAGAAGGGGAAACCACATGTACACGATTGGTTTCAAAACGTTTTCATCAGCAATTAACACGTTGGGTGCCACGTGCCGCCATATGGCGTCACAATGGTCTTCAAATTTGAGATCTTGAAATCAGAGTTGGCGTGACGCCATATGGCGGCACAGAAGAGTTTCAGGCGAGGGGCCGTAGATAATCAGCTGTGACACCTATGCGCGTAAAATTGGTACTACTTGAAGAGCGAACTTCAGGGTCTAATCCAGCTATGTAGTTTTACTGTGTGCCACCATGTGACGCCACAGTATTCTTCCGAAGTCACTGACTGGCCAGTGGTCATTGTCACAGGTGAAAGCGCGCCAGGCATTGTTTACTCCTCGTTTACGTACGTAATATCACTCAGTTTGTATAGTTGTGCAAAAATATAAAAAATGGAAGATATTGGTAATAATCTTCGTAGAAATGGTAAGCAACTTGCAAAGAAGAGAATTAGTGAAGTGGATATTTGTGAATTACTGATGGATTCTGATGGAGAGAAAGATGTAAGTGTTGATGGCAGTGAATATAACGCTAGTGATGATGAGTGCAGTGACAGTGACAGCATGACCGATGTATGGAGTGATGCGGAAGACGATGGCGATACTGATAGTGATATTATAGGTGGGGACGGTGCAGGTAATGGTGTAGACAATCATGTGAACAATGATGCCTGGGGTCCTTGTGTAGGGGCACAGAAAGATATTCCATTTACAAGCCAGGAGCATCTAAATCTTCAAATTGATACTTCTACAGCCACACCATATGAGTTTTACCGACTGTTCCTAACAGACGAAGTTTTTGATTTGATGGTACTACAAACTAATACCAATGCAAATCAAACACTAGCATCTATGCATATTAAGCAGTCTAATCGGTTGAAGGAGTGGGTAGATACTACAAAGGAGGAAATGAAAGTTTTTATAGGTTTGAGATTGTGGATGGGTCTTGTAAGAATGCCTTCATTATCAAATTACTGGAGCCAGTTTTCTGTATATGGAAATAGTGTAGCTGGTAAGGCAATGTTAAGAAATCGTTTTCAGTTACTACTTTGATTCTGGCACTTTGGGTCCCAACGATGCTTCAGCTGGAAAGTATTACTCATCAATTGAGTTAGCTGAGGTGCTACTGCATCGTAAGACACATTTTATTGGCACACTTAGGAAAAATCGAAAAGGTTTACCAAAGGATGTTGTAAATGCAAAGCTTAAGAAGGGACAACTCATTGCAATGGAGAATGGAAATGGATTGACAGTGATGAAGTGGAGAGATCAGAGGGACGTGCTGATTATGTCAACCAAATGTTCTAATGAAGTAATTGCTACGGGCAAAAAGAACAGGAAACACGAAGATGTGGTTAAACCAAAAATGGTAATAACGTACAATAAGATGAAAGGAGGAATAGATATTGCAGACACACTTTCTTCGTATCACACTGCAATGAGGAAAACCATCCGATGGTACCACAAAGTTGCAGATGACACTCTTTTTGGTACTGCCGTTGTAAATGCACTGCTTCTGTACAATAAGACGCGGGTTACTGGACATCGGAAAATGTCTCTTGTGGAGTTTCGAAGGAACATGGTCAGCACTTTGCTTTGTCTAACTAACGACCCTGTTAGACGTACTCCTAAGAGAGAGAACTACCTTGGAGAAGCCAACAAGACGGAAGGACAGAAATGTACCAGGTAAGTGTTATCAAGTTCAACATTACTGCACTTCCGCAGGATGCCAATCCTAATTATATAATTATTTTTTATTTATTTCTTTCAATATTGCAGGAAAGCTCGAGGTCGGTGTCGAAGCTGCTATCAGCAACTATGCAAGGTCACCTTTCCTTTGTCTGAAGTGCTTTGAATCATTTCACAACAAAGAGTGACTGAAGGTTAATTGTTGTTGTTTAAAGGCTAATGCTTATGTTGCAATGCGAGTGTCACTGCCTGCCAATCGTGCCAAGACTCATATTTTCATTGTTTCGGGTTATCAGAAAACTGTTCACAACAATATGTAATGTAATATAAGTATTTATTTTGCATTTCACTAGGTTTTCATAAATATTGCGTTAATTTGAATTAGCAAATAAATCTTCCGTATTTGAAATTCGTATTGCAAATTTCATGTCAAAAAAATTACGTGATACCATATGGCGTAACGCTATATTTTATCTTTCCTAAAAATTGATGTGACACGATATGGCGTCACATATGACCTTGGTATGGTGAGATAAAATTTACTTAGTACATCATATAAATACATCCCAAGATTATATAAACAGCCTACAACGCGTCGTACAATTGCTTTGGCACCAGCGAAATACTATTAAAAAACATGCCTGGCACCAGTGGAATAGTGTGCTAAAATCGGCTCGGCACTCAACGTGTTAATGGAAGTGGATGAACCCTTATTCTCTTAGATCCATTCGGTGGCTAGGACAAAAATGCACTATTTGAATATCTGATGATCAAAAATGTGTAACTCGAATACATACAGAAAGGAACTACATATCTTTGCCAGCTGTGTGACTTGGGTTCTGTCTGACAACTAAATGTTTAGCCCATCGAATGGAAAACCATTGCCGAGTAAGGAATTTACACAGCCAGTGAATATTATTAAAACCCAAGAAGAGACGTTTCATTATAACCAGTCGAACTCTAGTGCGTAACCAATTACAATTTGACTGTTTTGTACCAATGCTGAAACATGCTTCGAAAGCAGGTGGTTATTCGATTACTGACAATATACCAAAATTTTATACAGTCTCGTAAATTACAATTTGACTAATAAAAAGGGAGATCAAAATTAATGAAACAATTTCACGTGTATAAGGTGTGCACATTATTCTCTCGTGGATTGTTATTTACATTTTGTGTTATATGTTCACTATCATGCCATGAACAACAAACAAAAGCCAGACTGTGTTAGATTAAAATAATAATAATAATAATAATAATAATAATAACAACAACAACAACAACAATTCCAATAAGCCCCAATTAAAGACAAAGATGAATATAGGCGTCGGCATAACTATGAGATGTATAACTCACGCCCAGAAGATCTCTGATGTCGTGCGGAGAAGGAGAATTGCATTTTATGGCCACTAACACTGAAACCCACATGATTATGGAACCAGATCTTTACCTATTTTAAAGATAAGAAGACCCAGCCAACTTGATTCAAGGAGGTGGAAAGAGACCTGCAGGAAATGGGGATCACTTATGAAGATATACAAGAACGCAACCCACTCAGGAGGAAACTAAAAGACCACCAGGGTTTTCAAGAAAGGCCAAAGTTGAAGACTGGAAAGACGTGGATGGAAGAAAGAAAAGAGCAACACCGGCAACGAATGAAGGAGCATTGGGCAAGATCAAAGCCCAGAGAAGACATCTGAAATAACGTGGTCCTTAGTAGGCTGATAAGAACAAAGAAGAATAATAATGTTATTGGCTTTATGTCCCACTAACTACTTTTACGGTTTTTGGAGATGCTTAAGTGCTGGAATTTAGTCCTGCAGGCGTTATCTTACGTGCCAGTAAATCTACGAATATGAGGCTGATATATTTGAGCGCCGTCCAATGCCACTGGACTGATAGAGCAAGCCAAGATTGAACCTGCCAAGTTGCCCACCAGATTGAGGTAATTTCTTGAAAACTTTTGAAGGTAATGATGATGAAGATATCTGATTCTGAATTATTTGTGTGTTAAGTAGTGTGTTGTTTAAATCATGATTTACTGTTTTATTCATTCCATAAAGAAACAATATTTGTAAACAAATATTCCAAATTATGTCAGACAGTCTTAACTCGCCGTACTGTAAACACAACTGTAGGCAGCCATACGTGATAGGGGACAGTGGAGAACGGAGCGGCGGAGAGGGAATTCTAGACAAGACAGCCACTGACTGTGAGCGCCGATCTGTACTGTATTATTCAGGGCATACACCGTTAACTTGGAGCTCCTAAATCCCCCTTAAAAAGGACTAGCAAAAAAAAAATCAGATGCCTGCTATCTGTTTCAGCTTAAAAATGACCGTAACGAATATGTAAAGATAAAATAGGGATTCATTGTACGACTCTGTACTGTACCCATGCAAGTATAACTGGCAACTACAGGGGCCATAATATAAACATCTTGCCATTTTAATTTGAAATGGTATCCATAATAGAATTTGTGCAAGCTTTTCTTTTTTACCTTAGGGTGTATCAGGCCCATAACTAGTCCGTTTATGCACAGATGCTACTGAGTTTCACTAACGGAATATTCTTCATATAAGGCAATGATTTTCATGCACTGCCAGATTAACTGCTACAGCTATGAGCAATCAAAGAGATACAATGATACATCTTTTCTTCAGTTTATACAAACTAAAATAAACTTCATGGCGTTACAACCCTTATGGACCTTGGCCTACCAAGTGATCAACGCTCAGCGCAAAGGCCTGTAGATTACAAAGTGATACAGGGTTAGCATTATGAATCCTCTCGGTCGTTATTCTTTGCTTTCTAGACTGGGACCACTATCTCGCCATCAGACAGTTCCACAACTATTCTCACGTAGGCTGAGTGAACCTCAAAACCAGCCCTCAGATCTAGGTAAGAACTCCTGACCTGGTTGGGAATCAAACCTGGGGTCTATGGGTACGACACAGGCTCACTAGCAATAAAACATGGGGCCAGCTCTTCAGTATATAGTTTTATGTTAAATAAAAATTAGTTCTTGGAAGCAGATGTGGTAATTAATCAAGACAAGTTCAATTGATAAGTGTTTCTTGATCAATTATAATTAAAACATTTCTTTTACAAAATTAAATACAGTAAATCCTATTTGATAATGTTATTCCAGCTGGATAACAGATACTGCACACAAGGCATCCATACAACTCAATGGTCCTCAAACACAATCATGTCCCAGCAGTGTGGTTCTAAATCATGAGTTAGTGCAATTAGATTGACAATCACAAATGACACTGCGTAAGACAGTTTTTAATTCATGTGTCTTTCTGTAGCAAGCATTCATCTTCAGGAAAGAACAATACTGCTTATTAATAATTGTTACTGTTGAGACTACATCAAAGAATAAAACATTGCTGTTTATGTACATTTTTGATTGCTCATAGTGAGTATGTAACACTAGTCATTTGAATAGTATCCAGAACAGGAAAATATTACTGCCTTTCAACACAAACTCTTTTCATATGACCTCACAATTTTCCGGTCCCTTTGAGATCATTTTAACAAGATTTTACTGTATTTTCATAACTTAAAAATTACAGTAAATTGCTGAAGGATGAAAGCATTTCTTTAAATGGCAGAAAAAATCAAATGATAACTGCTAGGTATGACTATATTTAATCAGTTCTGAAGGAATAAGTAAATTCCAATTATCATCAGATCATTCTTTCCCACAAAAGGCCTGGTTAACTTTTCCACAGGAATTGTACACAACATACAACTACATTAAACAATGTCTGCCAACACTGTCCATTGAAACAACCAAATAGTACAAAAAGCTAATAAGATTCATCAGCAGTGAATGATTACCAGGGTTTGGAAGTTTTTGACCTAAAGAAGTACAAAATATGCCCTAGAACTAGCTAAATGTTGATGATGATGATGCTTGTTGTTTTAAGGGGCCTAACATCAAAGGTCATCGGCCCCTAATGGTACGAAATGAAAGAACAAAAATTGCAAAGGCATCCACTGACCAAAATAAAAAGAAAATATGGCATGAAGAATGAATGGATGGACAGGAACTCAACAAAACACAAAACAAACAAACAAACAAAAACCAGTGGATCGGACTCAATACAGATCGAAAATAAGATTATTACCGACCAAGGAACCACTTATAAAGCACAATGATGCCTGGTGTCTAAAGGGGGTGAAAAATCCACGTCTAAGGCCCCACAGAATGGTACATGTCGCGAGTAAAATAGAACCATGGTATGTGTCATGTTGGGGTATTAATCAGAAGTAGCGAAGACCCACGGTGTTCCACAAAAGATGGTACTACTCACAAGTATTGCAATACGAACAAGTAACGCAGACCTATGGTGTGTCTCACACAATGGCCCAACTCAGTGTCAACGCAAACCGAGAAGGTTCCCCACCTAGGTGTACTAAACACGGGCGCCGGTATTCCCCACATAGTGGGTACTAATCACAGGCAACGCAGACCCACGGTGCTGCTCATATAGTGGTACAACTCACAGGCTACGCCCAGACCCGCGGTGTTGCACACATGTGTACGACGCACGGGTACTGGAATCCACCAGGCCAGGCTTTTACTGATACTAATCACAAACCTATTTCGTACCGAATTTAGTGGTACTACTCGCAAGTACAGGCAACCTATGGTGTTCCCCGCGTGATGGTACGATTCAAAATTAGTTTCATGGTTCTAATTCAGTCAGCCCTTGGTCGCCCCTTTGAGTCGCCTCTTACGACAGGCAGGGGATACCGCGGGTGTATTCTACATGAGCGTCCCCCACCCGCAGGGGGTAGTGTGTTTGGTCCGCGAGAGGTATTTTATTTCCCTCAAGTCCGCCGGCAAGCCGGTTAGGACCCCCCTATCCGCCACCTGGGACGCGCCACGTGGGAGTATCACCTCTCCCCCTGCTACGCCTTCGTAGCAGGTTCGTGGCTAGCTAAATGTGACCTAAAAAAACAAAGTATGACCTAAAAATGATAACATTTGGCATGAATTTTAGAGATAAATAAGTATTAGAGTGATACTAAAATTAAACATCGTAAGTACCAAAACGTGATCAGCGATAACACACCGGACACATCTATACAAACTGACACAGAATAAGTTAAACCTCTCAACATTCATTATCACAGCCTTGAGGTGCAGCTCTTGCTTGGTTTTCGTAAAAAAAAAGAGTATCAGCATGCTTTATGGTATGTATCGACATAAGTTAGAAGACAATGCATAATAGGAAGTTTACTGACAAGGGGCGGTCACGATGTCCGCATCACTGACTTTGTTCAAACTTTGTAGGTTGGTAGTACTACATCACAAAAACACACTGATGCAACTCTCAAAAATTTCCGAAAAAAGCTATTTTGAAAATGTCGAGAAAAGTTACGAGAGGTTTAGCACGCCAGGTACTAACAAGTTCGAGTCATGCTCGTCTCAACTTTTGTTTCTGACATTTCCTGATCCCCTTTTTCTTCGTGTTGTGAATGAGAGCAGCAGTTAGTCACTGTCTGACCGTGTTGTGTCGTGTAACGGTTGTGTGAGATGTAACCAGACGTGCTCATGATAAGTTTGATCGGCATGGGGATCTTGCATGTTGAATTATGTTCGAATGAAAGTGTTCTTGAAGGTGAAGCTACGGGAAGTGCAAACGAGTTCCCGGGAGAGCAAGCAATAAATAAGCAGTTGAAAAGGGTCATGGCTTACGTTGAGCACCTTCTTTATATAAATCGCTTACTGGATCCCGGTGACTCTGTAGAGATTACAGAAGAGGCCGAATTACTGGGAAAGAAATTTTTAAAAATCTATTTTGACAGTAATAGAAGAAAAATTTGTAATAGATGAAAAAAGGGGGGGAAAGAGGGATAAAGAGCTCATAGCAGCACGACTCAAACTCACCATCTTCATAACTGAAGTGGAGAGAACCTTAACCACTCAACCACCATGCCACAATCTCTCGCTTGATGGTACCTGGCATGCTAAACCTATCTTTACTTTTTTCGACATTTTCAAAATGGCTTTTTTCGAAAATGTTTGCGAGTTGCGTGCTACTACTTTGCCAGTGTGTTTTTGTGATGTAGTACTACCAATCTACACAGTTTGAACAAAATCAGTGATGCGGACATCGTGACCTCCCCTTGTGAGTTCATTATCATACGTACCTCTTAATCTTCTTCTCTGCCAGCACACTGCACATCACGACCATGTGCATTCTCAGGCTGTTGAAAAGAAATCTCCTTCGAAAGTAACTCTTTTTTTTTGTGTGTGTGTGTGTGTGTACTTGGAGAAGCTCCTTTCTACGTCACATGACATCATAGGAAGATATTTAAACATAGTCAGTTCACTGATGCTTAGCAGCAGGTCATCTTTGCCTAAACCAGATGGCACTAATTTTGCAGTTTCTTGTATATCCCTCATTTACACTTAGTACCTTACTGAGTTTGTACTTCACAGTAACTGACACTCTACTTCTTGCTTGTTCTACTTTGGATACCATGTCATTACTATTCCCAAACTCTTACCAGCAGTTTCTACACAAGTTTGACAGATCTATTTTTTTTCTTTTTTCTTTTCTTTACAATTCTGCATTACGTCAAACCGACACAGATAGGTCTTGTGGCAACGGGGGAAAACTGGCTGAGGAAGAGGAAGCGAAGGCACGTGATCTTTGAATTTTGCCACCCTCAGGGGAGCTTTCAGAAATATTTTCTTAATGTTTGATATTCTGCAATATTTCTTCAGCAACTCTGGGCAACTCAAGAGCAAGACACGGGCCATTTTTTTTGGGTAGACTTCCTTAAACCCCTTTGCAGCTTTCACTATGTCATGGTTCAGCATCGATTATTAACAAGATTCACTCTCGCTTAACTTCACTTTCCCACAAAAGCTTCACGGCATTATCAAAAAGGACTGCAATTGTGGAATGGTTAGCTGCATCTAGAACCTCTGAATGAAGTAAATATACATCGCCTGGATGATCCACAAGAAGTGTACCAATTACAACATTCCTCCCATAAATATCCATAATTTAATCAATGGATACCCAAACGTTATTTTGCCAATAATAATTCAAATTTTTCAAAGCGCGTCTTCATAACAGGAGGGCAAATAACTTTTTCACAATGTTGCCTCACTCGGGATCGACTGCAGTGTGTATTTAGTTAAGAATTTTCGGAAGTGCTTGCTATGCACTTTATTAAGTGGAATATAGGTAAATACCAACAATTCGCACAGGTTTTATTGAGAAATCGGAAAGTTTGGTAGACAAAGATTTCGCTACATCAAGACTTTTGCTTTGCGTAGCTTTTATGCTTAGCTGTAGTGCAGTGCCGTTCCACATTACTGCCACTACCTTAACTTCACACGCTTAACAAAAAATAATTTTTCATCAGTACTGGAACTATACAAAAGCAAAAACCTTGAATAGTAAAGGACATTAGCATCAAACATACACAGAAAAACAAAAACTTGTGAAAAAGGAAAGTTGCATATTTAGTGCAACTATTAGTAAAGGAAATATTATGCATTCAATGCACATCTAAAATACAGGACAACATTCAACCTTGTTTAATTATAAAAATTCTTCGATTTGCCAAGTTATGTTAAGGTACATCATCATTATCCACTGGAGAAAAAAAGTTGATCCATAATGGCAAAACAATTATACAAATACTTGGAAAAATGTTTTTGTTGAATTTTCAAGGGAATTATAGATCAAGTAAATATCACATATCACAGTTTATACAAACCAAAACAAACTTCATGGTGTTACAGCCCTTGTGGGCCTTGGACTACCAATTGACCAATGCTCAGCACAAAGACCTGTAGATTACAATGTGATGTGGGGTCAGCATGATGAATTCATTTACACCTAAATAAAATACGGGATAATATGAAAATCCACAGCCTGTTTCTAGTCATTTGACCGGGTCAGGAAATAAATTAATGAAGCCCCCATCTAGCAGCGAGGATAGCTATTGTGCCGGCTGCTGAAGCCTGTTGCACTCCTCTGCGGCAATGATTAATGACTGACAGATGAAATTATATTGGAGAGTGTTGCTGGAATGAAAGATGACAGGGAAAACCGGAGTACCTGGAGAAAAACCTGTCTTGCCTCCGCTTTGTCCAGCACAAATCTCACATGGAGTGACAGGGCTATGAACCACAGAACCCAGCGGTGAGAGGCCGGCGCACTGTCGCCTGAGCCACGGAGGCTTCGGGATAATATGCAATAAATGAAATAAATTCATTCAAAACTTCTCCCACTTGACAAACTGTGTAAGAATAAAATTAAATCACTTAATTGTAAAAAAAAAAAAAAAAGTAACATTGGAGATGAAAAATAAATGGGATGTACACGAAAAAGCTGAGGGCAATGAGACAGTATACAGTTTCCCTTGGGCAGTCCCTGGTTTAACAATACAGTAGAAGTTCGCTATAGCGAATACAGCATATAGCGAGAACTCCGTTATAACGACAGCCTTTATCTGTCCCTTGAAAATTCCTGTGTATTATCCTTCAGTTACAGCGAGAACCCTATCACTGATGCATTCATTATTACAAGTGATTAAGCGTGCCAAATTTTTTCTATTATCAATATTTATACCCTCCAGCAATTATACTGAATGTGATCGATCACTGTTGCTATAAATTTTTCGCTATGTGTACTAGCGAGCAATCTTATCGACAATCAAACTCGGAGGTGATAGCGGAGTCGATTAGTAATACTCTATTAAAAAACTATTTAAAATAGTTTATGTTGGGTCCACCTTATCAATGCAATTTTAATTATTGAAAATTATTTATCATACATGTTTCAGGAACAATAATGAACTATAATGAAGGGAATGCATATTGTTCCTGAAACATGTATGATAGAATAAATATTTTTCAATCATTAAAAGTGTATTGACAAGGTGGACCTAATATAAACTATTTTAAATAATTTCTTTAATAGATTTAGACAAGTTAATACAAGGTAAAATAAAATACCTATTATGGTTAAGTTTATCAACAGTAATACTCGTCGACTTGTATTCTATAAGCACAATTCGTAATGAAAGAGAAAATGTTTTTGTAATCAATGCGTAAAAAACGTGGCCGATAGCAGTAAACTCTATAGAAATAAAGGCTGAAGTAAACGATCGCTCAATTTTAAAACTGTACTGAAATTAAGCAAGAATATGATACACCTCAAAATACGGCGCACAGTGGACAACTGATTTTGTAGGTTAGTTTATTCAATAGAACCTCGTTAGGCATTTCTGCAGGGAACAAGGAAAGAAAACTATCCAATACGAATATGTAACCACTGGATTTTTTTCTCCCAAATGTGTGCATTTTACGCTGCGTATGCACAGCTACTGTGAAAGATATAGGCTATCTACCATTTCTAAAGATGCGATGAGAGTATTAAAAGGTATGAAAAAAGACAAGAGAACAAATTTGAAGACCTTTTCCACTTGGGCTTATTAAATTATAAATTATAAACAGTGTATTGCACTCGCCTATCGAGCGGTCAGTGCCAAGTTCTCCCGGTAACTCAATTTCTTCTCAGGGTATTCTATCTATCGCTCATAAAATCTGTGATTTTATATGGGTTTTTTTTTACGTGGTTTCGGAAGAGACTCGGTCTGTTGAGATGCACATCATGGGAATACCTATACGCTCAAGTAAGGACCTGTGGCCAAAAATCTCAAAAAGAATCTCTTTTTGTCAAGCTCATCAATTACTTATATCTACAAAACTTATTAGCTAACTTACAAACTAGCCGTTACGCAAAAGGAACTCAAAACACAGTCACTTTCTAAAAGAAAAATATAAGAAAATTTATTGAATAAATCATGTTCAATGTAAGTTAATGTGAATTCTGGGTAGTATTATCTTAATAATATTTAAGCATAAAGGATTAGAGTCAGCGCTGGCTCAAATAAAAGTGAAATAATTAAGATTTAAATTATTTACATTCTTTCTCATTTAATGTTCAAATTCATATTAGTTATTTACTTCCATATTCGTAGCCATGTTCCGAAATGTATTTGATTTTCACTAATTATATTCAAGAGATCACTGAGCAATTACGGTCTCCATATAAATACTCGTTGTAAATACCGTCACGATAATTATATTAATTATTCTCACCACATTTAAGTCATCTCACTGTGATAAAAATGGATGGTTTGCTAAATTGAAACGTAATAAAAATTAAATGGGATAAAGTCAGATTACGAATGTAAATCTGATCATATCTTTATGTATGTATCTCCCAAACAAACTCTTGCGTGAGTGTGAAATCGTAAAACTGCTCTCCAAGTTTTCCATTCATAAATCTGAACTCTGATTATTTGGTCACCCATCTTGAATACGCATAAATAACAACTTACGGGCTAAGACAATACCTCCCTAGAGCCTACGACATATGGCTCCTAACTAACCATTATCCTATTCTTTATATTTAAAACACTTCAACTGAAATCATATCTGCGTGAAAAGAAATGAACATCTATCTAACTGTTCAAGTAGTTTCCGATCCACACACTCCTCCACCAACGGCTCAATGTGCTTTAGCTAACTGCTCTTACTCAATATCTCTTATGTGTACGAGCTACTCAACTTGTATGGACAGTACAGAATGAAATTAATTCGTATTACATTGAAACATCACCGCACCAAAGAATATCACATGTATACTAAGTCATGAGCCTAGTAAACCGTATGTTAAAGAACTCTCTTGTACTCGGTACATGCCATTTACCAATGTCAGATAAAAACTGTCACGATTCACAATTCTACCAAAATACATGTCAATCTTACCTTAAAATGGTCATCTGCGCGATATTCACACTGACATATTCTTTCCATATGGCACAGAAACTCACCTCATGTAAATCTAACACAACGTTTCCTCGGCGAATAGCAATTCTTTCTCTTACCGCAGAATATAAACAAACATCTGTATTTCAAGTATTCCTTAATATGCACCAAGAAATAACCACATTTCAACACCATTCCAATATACATTATCATACCACCGGCATACTTATTGCCGTACGCATATAGCCGATTACACCCAAAACTATATGCCAAACATTTTAGAATTGCCTTCTAATAAACGCATTTTAATAACCTCTTATCTTAAAAACAGCAGTTTGAGTTCAATGCCCTCTTTCTATGAAGAAAGGAATACCTACGTAACTTAACTATATTCATCTGTGTCGCGCAGGGAAATTCGTGACGTAATCTTTGGACAAGTAAAACGAGATTAATCGAAGTTTCACTAGTTATATAGACTCATAGCTATTAGGTCTTCACAAGAAACACTTCTTTCATTTACTCATGCTAGTTTCTACTGTATGTATGCAAGTGCGGTAGCCTGTATATGACATTACATGTAATAAATATCATTTTTGGTCCGTATTGATGATATTAGATTGAAATAATAACATTAAGTTATTTATTAGACCACCTAATCAATACAAAATCGTCTTGGATGATTTACATAAATTTGTTAGCTAATAATGGGACATGTTTCGCCTTCCCTGAAGGCATCATCAGCCATAGTCTTAACCTTAAATTAAAAATAAGCGTCTAAATAACATGTAGTAATGAAATGAATTTTAAAAATCTTGAAGAGATTTGAAGTAAAATAAAGTTAAAAATAACAATGATGGTTTGAAAATACAATGTGATGAGATACAATAGTGGAAGTATTAACAAAATTAACATTAGAAGGCTGCTAAAATAAGTACAATGGATAAAACAACAGATTGTTATACAACAAGTAGTAAGATTGCATAAAAGTAAAGTTGATAGTCATGGCGGTTATAATTAGACGATGGCGAAAAATCTTATATAATCAAAGTAAAGAGGAGAGAATAAAAGTCAAAGTTAGTCGAGAGATCCAAAGTTCATTATGATCTTGAAGATAAAAGACGAAAGTCAGATGCATATGGTGAAGTTGTAGAACACGTTGAGGATATGAAGTTGGTGAATAGAAGATGAAGAACAGTTTCAAATAGGATCACTATGGACCATCTCAAAATTTGAAGTGATGTTCAAATGTTGTAAATTGTGAGTTTGTAGATATTCTAGTTGAAAAAGCGTATAAAAGTGGAATCTGTAAATGGAAGCAAGAAACGTAGAGTTAATTGTGTGAAAAGATATTTGAAAAATATTGAAGTAGAATCGTATGCACTTACCATTTGATGGTGACAAAGGTAGCTTGTAATATTATGAGTTAGAAGAATTTGCAACCGTAGACTTCTTGCTACGTGTGTTATAACTGAAGTTTTGTGCTGGAGGGGGATCTGTTTGCGTTGACGTAACTATTGGAGGGGGGCTGCTATTGGTGGGAGGGAAGGAAGAGAGTGTATTACTGCGCGTGTTGTAACGGTGTAAGGCTATTGGAGGGAGCGATGTTCCGGTGGGTGTGGCTATGGGTTTATTGGTTGTATTTGAATTAGAGGTACTAGCGGCGGGGGGAAGGGAGGGGGGTATATTAGCTGTAGGGGAGGTGGGAACTCTAACTGATGTGAGGTTGAAGATTTTTAAGAATTTGTTGGTGAGGGAAGTTGATTCTCGTAATAAAATAAGAATCTGTTCATACAAGGGGCCAACCATATGAGGGACACCGGGCATAAATTCACCACAATAGAACAAGACCTCCATATCCTAAAAAGAGTCGATAAAAGCAAACTCATGACAGAATATGAAAACTTATTTATTTTCCTCGACCAACATTTTAATAAAGATAAAAATCTAAACGACACTATTGATAAAAAAAGCCCCTTGTATGAACAGATTCTTATTTTATTACGAGAATCAACTTCCCTCACCAACAAATTCTTAAAAATCTTCAACCTCACATCAGTTAGAGTTCCCACCTCCCCTACAGCTAATATACCCCCCTCCCTTCCCCCCGCCGCTAGTACCTCTAATTCAAATACAACCAATAAACCCATAGCCACACCCACCGGAACATCGCTCCCTCCAATAGCCTTACACCGTTACAACACGCGCAGTAATACACTCTCTTCCTTCCCTCCCACCAATAGCAGCCCCCCTCCAATAGTTACGTCAACGCAAACAGATCCCCCTCCAGCACAAAACTTCAGTTATAACACACGTAGCAAGAAGTCTACGGTTGCAAATTCTTCTAACTCATAATATTACAAGCTACCTTTGTCACCATCAAATGGTAAGTGCATACGATTCTACTTCAATATTTTTCAAATATCTTTTCACACAATTAACTCTACGTTTCTTGCTTCCATTTACAGATTCCACTTTTATACGCTTTTTCAACTAGAATATCTACAAACTCACAATTTACAACATTTGAACATCACTTCAAATTTTGAGATGGTCCATAGTGATCCTATTTGAAACTGTTCTTCATCTTCTATTCACCAACTTCATATCCTCAACGTGTTCTACAACTTCACCATATGCATCTGACTTTCGTCTTTTATCTTCAAGATCATGATGAACTTTGGATCTCTCGACTAACTTTGACTTTTATTCTCTCCTCTTTACTTTGATTATATAAGATTTTTCGCCATCGTCTAATTATAACCGCCATGACTATCAACTTTACTTTTATGCAATCTTACTACTTGTTGTATAACAATCTGTTGTTTTATCCATTGTACTTATTTTAGCAGCCTTCTAATGTTAATTTTGTTAATACTTCCACTATTGTATCTCATCACATTGTATTTTCAAACCATCATTGTTATTTTTAACTTTATTTTACTTCAAATCTCTTCAAGATTTTTAAAATTCATTTCATTACTACATGTTATTTAGACGCTTATTTTTAATTTAAGGTTAAGACTATGGCTGATGATGCCTTCAGGGAAGGCGAAACATGTCCCATTATTAGCTAACAAATTTATGTAAATCATCCAAGACGATTTTGTATTGATTAGGTGGTCTAATAAATAACTTAATGTTATTATTTCAAGCCTGTATATGATTTAATATAATTCTAATTCTACACTGCCATCTTATCTTATAGCCTTAAATATCTCACACTTCACTTTATGTTTCACACACGTTCTTAATTCATTCATAAATATCACCAATTAATCAGCACATGCCGAAGTTAGAGTGAGGGTGTAGATTGCAAGAAACTACTCTACTAAAAAAATGTATGGACTTAGCTCGTCAGATGCTACGTTTGGCCTGGTTGTCGCTCCATTCCTTGGTTGTGGTTAGACCCTCTGTTAGGATCTGGATCTCCGGTTGGATAACGACTTCCCGGTCATCAGCTGGTCACATGGCTGGTCGGTCCAATCCTCATCAGCCGGTCCTCTGGTTCGCCGATGCTCATCCTCATCATCCGGTCCTCTGGCTGGCCGGTCCAATCATTATCAGCTGGTCCTCTGGCTCGCCGGTGCTCATCCTCATCATCCGGTCTTCTGGCTGGCCGGTCCAATCATCATCAGCTGGTCCTCTGGCTCGCCGGTGCCTATCCCCAGTTCAGTCCATCATGTAGATTTAGCAAGCAGTCATCATTCCAAATCTGCAGACAGCGTAGAAAATTCCTTTTGCGGAGCAATCAATAATGATATATTCCATAGTTCTACTGCTTATTCTAAACGACGAAGTTTTCTTCGGTTGGGATAAGTTCTCCGTATATAGATATTAAGTTTATAACCACAGGGGTAACTTTCTTCTCATACAAAATTATCGGTTCTGCAATATGGTGAGTCCTTTTTCTTCAATCGCAGAGTGGCTGCTCACCGGATCCAAGTCAGACGTATCTCACCACGAATTGCTTATTTCTATAATATTTCGTCTCTTTTATAACATACGCCGGTAAATTATTTGATCAGATGCTATCGCCGATTGTAAAAACAGTCAATATCTTCCTCAGGAGTTTAGGATAATCTTCAGATGTAAAGCTTCGCTTGTATTTGCGTCTTACTTCTGCAGTTGAAATTTTTAGAGTATTTCTTTAAACAATCAGTCCGCTGCTATATTTTTTTAAAAAACAATTCAAAATGAGCCTCTACTGTCCTGCAGTGTCTTCCAAATCAGTCCGTTCCGTGACGTGCATGGTCTCCTATATGCCATATTAATAAGAAGTTCATTGCTTTAATAGATCGCATGGGCCATACCTTCCTACGCCGCCATTTTGTAAATGGTCTACGAGATGCGAACGGGCACAGTATTAAAATCTGTGTAAAAACACTTGACAACAAATATAAAAACATCTGCAGTGGCCCCCCACAAAAGTATCAGAGCATTATTGCAAATCACACACTTTCCAAAAAAAAAATTGTCAGTGAAGTCTTATATTTCAGACCAGTGGGTTAAACATTGTTTTCTGGTCACACTCTTCGACCATGAATTATATGGAGGTTAAACTTGGCCATGTACGAGAAAAATGGCTTTGACCGTCATCTTAAATGCGACAACATTTCGATAAACTAGAGTCGAAACTCGAAGGCGCGAGTTTCAACATATGCACCGCCGCTGAAACATGTGGATGCCTGCCTACTTCCTGCTTATTTATGAATAAGTGATTGCACGACTTTTTCGGTGTCCGTAACGGGGCTACCACAAGATAAATATGCACCACGCTAGTCAACTTCACCCGATTATGTTCCTAATCCTTACGTAGTCTATCACGCAGCAAATATTTACTACCCTTCACTGTGTCACTCAACACAGAATAAATTTTTAACTTGTGAATAGAATGCAAAATACAGGCACAAACAAGCTTACTAGATTAATCAGCCATATGAATGAAAACTGGAGAGCAAAACTGAACATTCCTGGAGTTAATGGTTTGCTTCACAAAGCTATAATTTACTCTCAGAAGTTCTGAAATTCAAGGCCATTTCCAGTTTTCACGTAACTTTCCCCGACCTGCCTCCTGTGGTGGGAACTCTAATCTGTGTTGGAAATTACATTCGTTTCACAAGATATGACAAGGAACTATTTCAGGGCTGGTGCTTGAAATATGTTTTCGTGATACATATAAGGTTAAGTTAGGTGACTGCTTGAATAAAGAAACAGTAACGTTTGCCACAGAAGCCACTGGAGTGATACTACTACAATTTTTCAGAATGAAACTGAACATTACTGGCCTTCGGTTCAGAGGGTCCCGGGTTCGATTCCCGATCGGGTGGGAGATTTTAACCTTAATTGGTTAATTCCAATGGCCCGGGGGCTGGGTATTTGTGCTGTCCTCAACATCCCTGCAACTCACACACCACACACAACACTATCCTCTACCACAATAACACGCAGTTACCTACACATGGCAGATGCCGCCCACCCTCATCGGAGGGTCTGCCTTACAAGGGCTGCACCCGGCTAGAAATAGCCATACAAAATTAATATATCAACATAGGAAAGACCGAGTTTGTTACTAACATCAAAGATGCCCCTGAAATGACGAGAGTCAGTGATAATATCTACATCAAGAGAGTCAAAAGTGTAAAGTACCTTGGGGAACGGCTCTCAGAGGACCTCAGCGAAACAATGGCTCTTGAACACAGGAGACTCAAACCAGATAAGGCTTTCCATGCCCGTAGAAAACTATATGCTTCAAAAAATCTGTTGAATGTCAAACTAAGACACTACAATGCAGTAATCAGACCTTCAGTCCTCTATGCGGCAGAGTGTCTATATTTAACTAAGAAGACCCCACTAAGAGCCCAAAAGAAGAGAAGAAATTGAATGAAGTGATGTTAACAAACATGAAATCAATAAATCTCTCAGAGAATAATTCATGTCAAATATGGAGCAAGTTCTTTTCACAATGCAGGAGCAATGAAAATTAGGTCAATCTTGATGTGGTTTGAGATTTTACCTAGTTTTTATTGCAGTTCTGTTCACACTGAATTTTAATGCATGCATTACATTTCAGACAAAATAAATTATCTGTACTGAAAACTGCCCAATCCCCTCAGTAAGTAAGACTTTGTAGTTTAATTTTCAGATTATTTGATTATATTATTTACTTATCAAAATACCTTAACTTCAAGCATATATTACAACAATAATAGCATAATCTTTTGAAAGAATCATAGGACTAAGTATAACGAATTTACATCATTTCTCTCAGCACCGGTATTTCGTTTATAATGAATAGTGACTTGCAGATTGCTGATTAATAAAAATAAACTTAGTGATTATCTAAACCTTAAGACTAAGAAAATACATTCTTTTATCAGTGTGAAAGTGTCAATGGCACTCATACCTTCAACAGTATTTCTCACAGACATCTGGTACAAATTCTGTATTTGAATGGTGGTACGCCTTTTTGTTATTCACTTTTCAACAATCTCATTCATATTTATGTAATCATTCATAAATGCCAGAACAGATATTTATGATGTCAATGATGTAACTTCATATCACAACATAATTTCAATAAAACTGTATTTTATATCACAGTCTCTGATATTAAGATAAGTAAAAATAAAGTCACATCTTCAAATAAGCCCAGCTTATAACAGAAAAAAGTAGAGTAGTTTTCTTTCTACAAAATACATAGCAATTCAAACTAAAAGTCTGAACATTTCATTGCCATTACTGTACATCACTTGCATGGGTTTGGCCAAGTTCATCTAAATTACGCTCTTCTAGTGATCAACTTTCTCTGCAATTTATGCTATGAAAGATGCTATGCATAGAAATAATACAGATGAGAAATAAAAAGGATTTTAGGTGTCATCAATTTTTGGTTGTTTGGCGAGTAGTGAACTGCTTCAAAATGTTAATTTTTGTAACATTTATTCCAGACTCATTACATTCTAATCTGGTAAATATTTGCACGCTGAGGAAAGAATGGGTTACATATACTATGCTGAAGTGTACAGATAATTTACTATCAATGATTGCTTTCAATTAGCCCAACATATGGCCAAATAAAAAAAAGAAAATTCATTATGAGCAAAAGTTTAACAGATCAGACTGATATTCTCAGTATTATATAAAACCACTGGGAATAAAATGTATTGCAAATTATCTACATGATGCACAGGTTAAATAAAATAAGGCCTTAAAAAAAAATGTATATAAAAAAAATAACACACGGCTACTGAATGAATTATTGACTAGCGGCTTAAATCAATGCAAATGCCTAGACTTAAGAAAAATACCTAGGTCCTCCTAATTCTCAAACAATCCATCAGCAACAGAATTTAATCTATCCTGCATCTTCAGATGCTTAATTTAACACGCTCACTTTAAGGCTCAAAGTGAAAAAATATAGTCATTTTCTAAGTAAATAGGTCACTCCAAACTATCTGTTAATCAAAGAACTTCTTTGAAATCATTTAAGAAAAGACTATGTAAACAACTGATAAATAGGGACCTGAAAAATTAGCATCTATTTGTTTCAAAATAAGCATATATTTTTTCCAAAATTAGGATCTATTTTTCCAAAATTAGCATCTATTTACAAAGTCAAAATAATCACATGGTATTATTAATTTTAACAAATCCAAATTTATGAAGTGCAATTATTGTCCTTGGTTCACACACAATACAAATTCATTGTTCAAACAAAAGCATTGTCACTACTTCGGCATTGCTTTTTTTCAACCTGCACTGTCTGTCTATAACTACTGTGTTGTAATGAGAACACACGCTCGCTATCTATATTGTTCGTTGGGGTCCACAACAACTCTAGACAGAATAATAATAATAATAATAATAATAATAATAATAATAATAATAATCGTATGGCCTCAGCTACCGTGTGCAGACATTTCGATTTGACGCCATCTCACTGTCTGCTCGTCAATTTCGACGTTCTGTTTTACTCTAGGTCCGCTAGATGGCAGACAGAGTAAACCGGATCTCTCTTGGGTGTCTATGGCTGAGATTTAATTAATTTTGTCGGGTAAATACCAAATGTATCACCAGAGATCTTTTACATGCTGACATCGTACGACATGGAGTGTCGAATGGACTTTTTTCCGCCCTTCAAAAATCCGACTACCTCTGCCGGGTTTGAACCCGCTATCTTGGGATCCGGAGGCCGACACACTACCACGGATCCACAGAGGCAGCTTACTCTAGACAGAATTTAGCAAATATGCTATTCAAAATTATATTTTTTTGGATACAGAATTTAGCAAATATGCTATTCAAAATTATATTTTTTTGGATACAGAATTTAGCAAATATGCTATTCAAAATTATATTTTTTGGATACAAAGCTTGAGAAATTAACACAAAATGCTTATGGTTGGGGTCTTTAGCTTCAAATGTAGCTAGCTTGCACTGTGAAGAATTATTATTATTAGCGTATGGTAACGTACACAAAACAATACAAAGATTAAATATAAATGAACAGTAAGCACAAACCATTATATACATAATTATAAGATATACACATAACATTGAAAACAATCATGCAAGCAAAAGGGTTCAAAGATTTAGATCTAAATTCTCTAGCCATTGTATGGCCTCAGCAGAAGCCACCACAAAGTCCTGGCTAGATCCAGCTTTGACAAATGTGTCTACATGCAGCCTGCTGTAGAGGAGTGAGCGTAATCAAAGCATCATTAGTTGCCGCAGAAAAATTCCCCTCATAAATGAAGGCAAAACTGGAGTCAAGGTTATGCAGTTTGGGGTAAAGGAGATGAGAGGTAGGATACAGAGACCCTTCAAGTTCAGTAAGAAGGTCAACCAATCCAGCTGCATGACGTGTGACCAAAACCATGTGGGAATGAAGCCTATTCACTTCTCGGTCACTCAGATCAGTCAGGTACTTAATATACTACAGTTGTTGATGTCTCATGTCAGACATCTTGAAAAATGTAACATCAGTAAAGTAAGCACTCGTATAGAAAACAGCCTGAAACCAGCTATTCCATAGGGTTATGACAGGTGCAGGAAAAAGCTTTGCTTCCTTTGAAGCGCCATACTTTGATGTTAAGAATTGTAAATTATTATATTTTTGCTTTCTTGTGTTCAAAAATGCAGACTTTACCATCGCAACTAGTGATGGGACTATCGAATGAAAACTACCGAATTATTCGATAGTCGACAACTACCGTTACAACCGATTGTTTCCGTTTGCATTCGGTTTTTCATTCGGATCGCAAATTCCAATTGTTTCCACTAGTCAGCGCTAAAATCGCCACCTCTTGAGTCACGGAGTGGTCAGTCATTTATTATAAAAATGGCCGCGGTAGTTTTCAACATATAAGTGTACGCGCCAATTCACTCCGCTTCTGTGTATTTCAAGATGGTAATCAACCAAGTCTCTAATGAAAATAAATTGGAATTACCAGTATATAGGCCTATTTATATGTACGTTTGTAAGTTAAAGAGCACTTACTGTTAGGAACACTGATAGCGCAACAGTTAAAGCAACGAACTGCAAATAGCGAGATGCAGGTTCAAGTATTCCTCTTAGCGACTTTTTTTAACATAGGAATATTGTTTTATCAAGGAGAATTATTACCGTTTTATATTTCGTTAGTGAGTTATGCAGCCGTTTGAAGGAATTATTTCTTCCGTGCAACTGGTAAAACAGGCTAGGCGAAAGCAATACCAGTTCTTCCCTCATTATGACCGGCGCGCATGCGTCATTAGCAATATTTTGGTGCTAAACAAGTCATCCAACACGGCTTTATGCCAACTTTCGAAGTATCGTATCGTAATCTGTTTACCCGTCCGCTTCTGTGGTGTAGTGGTTAGCGTGATTAGCTGCCACCCCCAGAGGTCCGGGTTCGATTCCCGAAAATTTGAAAAAGTGGTACGAGGGCTGGACCGGGGTCCACTCAGCCTCGGGAGGTCAACTGAGTAGAGGTGGGTTCGATTCTCACCTCAGCCATCCTCGAAGTGGTATTCCGTGGTTTCCCACTTCTCTTCTCCTCCTCCAGGCGAATGCCGGGATGGTACCTGACTTAAGACCACGGCCGCTTCCTTCCCACTTCCCTGTTCAGCATAGCAGGTGAGGTCGCCTGGCCTTAACTTGGGTACCATCCCGGAGAAGTGGGAAACCACGGAAAACCACTTCGAGGATGGCTGAGGTGGGAATCGAACCCACCTCTACTCAGTTGACCTCCCGAGGCTGAGTGGACCCCGTTCCAGCCCTCGTACCACTTTAAAATTTCGTGGCAGAGCCGGGAATCGAACCCGGGCCTCCGGGAGTGGCAGCTAATCACACTAACCAGTACACCACAGAGGCGGACAACTTTCACAGTACAAGGTCAAATTTATCATTCAATAGGCAGTCTATTGCCAAATGCTCATCAAGATCCTGAATTTTTGCAGATTTACTTTGTTGGTGAAGATGAAAGAGAAGCACTAAATGAAATTTTAATATTGTGCACTTTGTCAATAGATAATCATGTTATAGTTTATATAAATACATTCCATATACGAACCATGAACCTCTAATGATTGAACGTAACCTTACATGAATGGGATTATTTTAAAATTATTATATTCACTATATTTGGTCCTAGGAAAATATGTTGTCTTTTTATTTACTTTGCTGTGTTCATATTACTTTAATATGTGGTGTCATTACAATAAGGACATAACCTTCGTCTGAAATTACCTAACAGTTGTTATTTTATGAACAGACGATCTTACATCCATTAACTTGTGGTTAGGGACACAAAAATGCATTTTATTTAAAATGAAACATAATGACCACAGTTACTTTAATCGGGACATTTTATCTTATTTTATAGACCAACGTATTTCAGTTTCCAATTACTTCACTCGATCATTGTGTAACGTTGGTTACTAGTCGTAGTCTTATTATATTAACAAAACAAACATGCTATTCAAATCGGTAGTATAATACAACAATCCACATTTCGGTAGCTACTAGCAAATGACTTATTACTAGTTACTAGTACTACCGCAGTACAAAACGTATAGGCTATTACTACCGATTTCAAACCGAATGAAAACTATCGAATGTTTTCATTCGATAGTCAAGCCTCACAATCGGTAGTCTACCGATAGTTTAAAACATTCGATATTCCCATCACTAATCGCAACCACATGATTTAAATCTGTTGTCAGTCATCACTGCGACCCAACTATTGCCAACCCAGCTGATCTTATATATGCCCAGTACTGTACATACACTAAATGATCCACTATGACCACACTTAATGTTTCATAACACCGGGTCATGTACGGCGCACTGTCACTAACACTTTAACTGCATCATATGGTACACTATAACTGCGCAGAGCTTCTAAAACAGCACGAGAGCAGTTTGTAGCATTTCCTGCATCAAGACAGTTCACAGAAACAACGTGCAGCTCTCTTTTTGATCCGGCTGGGACTTCACCAGTGGGGCTTCAGGGACTCTCCAGCGTGTGATTGTGGTGCTTTAGTCCAGACCATGCATCATATAATGGACGAATGCCCTCTGCGTGCTTACGGTGGAGACCGAAAAGACTTTGCTGATGTCTCAGTATCCCTAGTGCAGTGGATAAACAATTTAGATATTCATGTGTAATTGTTCCCTACTTACCTTGTATTCTTTTTTTTTTTTTTTTTGCTAGGGGCTTTACGTCGCACCGACACAGATAGGTCTTATGGCGACGATGGGATAGGAAAGGCTTAGGAGTTGGAAGGAAGCGGCCGTGGCCTTAATTAAGGTACAGCCCCAGCATTTGCCTGGTGTGAAAATGGGAAACCACGGAAAACCATCTTCAGGGCTGCTGATAGTGGGATTCGAACCTACTATCTCCCGGATGCAAGCTCACAGCCGCGCGCCTCTACGCGCACGGCCAACTCGCCCGGTACCTTGTATTCTTTGCAGGTTTTTCTTTTGTATAATATTGTATATACTTGTCCATTCTGTAAATTCCATACGCTTAATAATAATAATAATAATAATAATAATAATAATAATAATAATAATAATAATAATAATAATAATAACAATGCTATCTTTTTTTTCCCCACCCAACTCGGCAATTACAATACTTGCAAAACACTGTCGCTGAGTGTGTGGCATATAAACCATCCTCTGCATATTGCTGAGCCCTTTCGTGCAGTTTCTGTCGTGCGCCCCATAACCTAAACGATCACTCGACTTTCTACTCTTCACTACTTTCAATTTTGATCAACAGGAAAACAATGCTGCGCCTATCTCGTTATTTCCGTGATACTCAATTTACATTTCGATAATAATCAATAGAGATCTTATTCCCTTTGCTATTCCCATTGTAAATACCGATTAAAGTCAGAAAGCAGCAATCGGTCGGCTACTTTTCTTCATTGATCGGAACCCTCAAAAGATTTATGTATCATATTTTGAGTATTTCTGATGATTTTGCCGAAATATGTTGTTTTCACTAGTACAATAGCACATTTTCACAGAATTCGCACCAAAATCGCATATTCATACTAATTTCACATTTTGGGTCATATTTTGCATTTTGTCGCACTTCTATTTATGCGTAAAAATTATTTTATCCACATTAGAATTACTGTAGGCTTGGATTCAGTACAAGATTTAAAAATTTGCATTTATCGCAAATGCGATTTTTTCAGGTCCCTACTGATAGGGAATCTGCTTCCTAGGCAACAGTCTAAATGCAGATCAGTGGTGACTGATGAAACCTACCTACTTCATTTATGGAAAAGAAAAATAACTACTAGTACAGTAAAATCCCTTTTATACAGCGATCTCAAAATTATGGCATCTTTGCTCATGGGCACAAACAATTAATGATAAGAAGAATTAAAAACAGCAACTCAAGGGTATCTGAAACTTTTAGCGACTCCTGTGCGGCTGCTCTACAATGCTTGAATGGTCATTATTGTGTGTGTCACTGTTAATAGATCCACTCATGCCATTCAGTAGCCCACAGTTTGATCTAAGGGACGTACATTGTCAACACACCAGTCTCCAACAGTACAGCTGGAATAAAATTTAGTGTATTCATGTGGTTTGTGTACTCAACTGCAAAATTTCAGCACAATGTACAAGTCTGCAAAGAATAAAAGAAATGTCCTTACACTTAAGCAAAAGCTAGAACTGCTGAATAAAACTGGAAAAGGTATTAGTAGGGGACATTAAAGCAAGAATATGAATGGGGTGTTCAACATTATACGACAGCAAAAAACAAGGGAGTCAGCTTCAAAGTTTCATGATTAATTTCAAATTGGAAAAGGCAGCAGAAAATCGCAAAACTCTTCACCAATCTCGCAATGAAAATTTGTATTGTGTACCTCATCAGCGGTTTTCACGTAAGAGATCAGATGTTGCATGCATTTCAGGGCCAATGCTGCAAGGAACTTGCATAAAGAAATCAACATTCTGGGCAACTGTGTTTATTCCATAGGGTGGCTTAACTGTTTCAAAGAAAGGCATGCTATCTGTAAACTAGAAGTTTTAGGTGAACAGGAAAGTGCCAACAAACTCTCTGCTAGTGTATTTGTAGAGACAGTTAGAAAATTAATTTCACTCTCGCCAGTGAAAGTGAAACGCTGCCATAGGGATTTAAACAGAACGAAGACCTCATGGACATTCTGTTTTGTGCAAATGCTGCAGGTATGCACAAAGTGAAGCCAATAGTGATAGTGAAATTCCAAATTCCATGATGTTTTACATATCGATCACAGCACTCGAAATAATACTGGGATGGATGTCAGTTTTCCATATCGTGGTTTGGAGAAGTGTTTGTGCCAAACGTAAGAACACTTTTATTCAAAAAAGGGCTTATGAGCCAAGAGTAGTGTGTGCTTATTGGTGGACACATGCCGTGTACATCCTCCTGTTGAAAACTTAGTTTGTGCGTTCGCATTTTATTTCTCCCATACATTGTCTCAAGTCTCCAGGCCATCGACCAAGGAGTTATCCAAAACTTCAAATTAAACTATCCGTCCCTTTCCACGCAGACATAAAGGGAGTGTGTTTTTTTTTTTTTTTTTTTTACAAGTTGCTTTACATCGCACTGACACAGATCGGTTTTATGGTGAAGATAGAAGGGAGTGTGAAAGACTTTCAAAATCTTTCAGGGTGCATGCACTGTGTACAGTACAAAAGACGACTTCGCTTGGTTGACCAAAGTGCAGACCCCCACTCCTCGATTTGGAGCAATAGCACTGTCTCTCTCTTTCCCCACGCCTGTCTCGCTCGCTCCCCCTGTCTCCCTCTTCCTAACTTGCTCCATAGCGCTCCAAATCCGAGCAGAGTTGCCCAGAGACGAAGCATTGGTCCGAGCTGAGCAGGACCGATGCACTGTGCACAGGAACTCCGCATCGCTGTCTCCATGCGCGAGATTTTGGGCGTTTGAGAGGCCCTGCGCTAAAGGATGTCTTACATTCCACATAGGTTACAATAATATTACATAGTTGTTTTTGTAAAGTATGGCCCACAGTAATATTGGAGGAAAACGAGAGATGATTTCAAAGGCTTCCCATTACAACCCGAAAGACATGGTGTATCAAAAATAATCGATATGCTACAATCAAAGAAGTTTCTGTCCGATGAGAGAAAAGCTGGTAACTGGCTAGACATCGACAGCTCTGCGCCCATAACACACTCCCTCGATAATAATGAAATAACTTATTGCATCATCAACTAACCAAGAATGGGAAGACGACTACAACGCTCTCTGCCAACCATGCGGGTATCGTAGAAAGAAGCAGATGCTGAACTGACAACATTAATTTGATTCACAGAGCAATGTTCATACATGCCAGCTCACGATGTAATACTGTTGCACTGTATTCTAAGAGAATTCCTAAAACATCTGAGAGACACTTGTAAACAGATGGATAACAAAGATTCGTTTTTAGAGGTTCAAATCTCTATCGGCCTCTCCACAACCTGGGTGTCCATCATCACAATAAGAACACGGTTGCCATACCACCCACTTTCCTAGTCATCATTCACTAAATTTTATAGTTACAGAAATACGTGTTATTTTATGACAACGTGCTAGGCAATTTAATGCTACCTGTAGTCTAATAGTCGCACCATTGAAGTAATGGACAGAGTGGTTAATTTGGATTTTGGATATTGTATGCTTTGAATGATCATTTAACCCTTTGTTTACAGATGGGACTTTATTAAGTCTTTTAAAATTCACCTCCTGGAAATCTAATGAGACACTTAGAGTTTCAGAATATAGTGAGAAATGGCAGCATCAATCATGCACGATATACAGCAGCTATCTGCCTGGCATGCATAGCACTACGCAGGAGTGGCAAAGCCATTATGGTGAATCTTGGAGTACCAAAAGAAATTTATTTGTTAAGGCATTTCTACTGCACAAATGGTAAGCTAATACCTTTCTCCCCTATATGGATACCTAAAATGACAAATTCTTCTGTATGAACTTATGTACCACTGTGGAATTCTGATGTTATAAAATACTGGGGACTTTAAAGTCCTATCAGGTACCAGAGATAACAGAGTGGTTGAGGTTATGTTTGGAAGTTGCTAACTGCATTAGTATCCATAGGTTATTGGACAGCTTGTTCATGGTACACAGCATCAATGGCAATGGCATGTTATTATTTAGCTTCATTTCCACAGCTGTGTGGGTGTGTGTATACATACGGGGCTTGAGGCAAAAGTCATTGCAACTATTGAGCGGATCACAAACTGCTATTTGTCACGTGAAAGCTATGCAGGCACAGTGTGTATTCACAACAACGGATGGTTCTGTGATTGCTGGTAGTAGCACACAGAACGCTGTGAAATCAGTCGTACAAGATGGAAGTAACCGGTGTTGAACAGCATGCATACATCAAAAGAGCCGGTCTCCGGGGGAGAAATGTAAGAGAATGTCACAGTGAATTGTTGGAAGCTTTTGGAAATAATGCCCTCCCAAATCGTTCAGTAGCATGGTGTGTAGGTTAAGTTTCAGGAAGGACGTGTGGCAACAGGTGATCAGCAACGCTTGGGATGACCTGCCAGCGTGCGTACCAATGTGGCAGGATATCCACACAATATCCAGTGGATAGTGCATTTCTCAATGCCACTTGCCCTCTCCAACTCCAGTAACGTCCATTGTCTGTTTTCCTCCAGGAGCTGCTCGATGATGGCACGTGCTATGTCGGCCCGCACACTGACAGGTCGTCCCGAGCATTGCTGATCACCGGTTGCCACACATCCTTGCTGAAACTTACCTACTCACCATGCTACTGTACACTATGGGAGAACGTTATTCCCACGGGCTTTTACCAATTCACTTAGACGTTCTCTCGTATTTCTGCCCTGGAGAACGGCTATTTTGATTTATGCGTGCCGCTCAACACAGGTTACTTCAATCTCGCACAATGCTCGACACACAACTAATTTCACAGCGTGCTCTGTGCTACTACCAACAATCACAAAGCCATCTGCTGTTGTGAATACACACTATGCCTGCATAGGTTCTGCGTGACAAATAGCAGTTTGTGATCCGCTCATGTATCTTCAAGAAGCAATATTTGCAATGACTTTTCCCCCAACCCTCATATATTGCAATTATTTAAGGAAATGCTAAGTAAACAACAGAGAGGGAATCTGCCACCTGGGCGACTGACCTAAATGCGGATCAGTGGTGATTGATATACATCGAGTTGATGTCCTATAGGCGACCTGCGCACCTTCGATGATAGGGTAATTCTAATGAAGACAGCACAAACACCCAGCCCCTAAGTCAGAGGAACTTGAAGTTAAAATCTCAGACCTGGCCGGAAATTCAACGTGGGACCCCTTGAACCAACGGCCAGCATGCTAATCATTTAGCCATGGAGCAAGAAAACAGGGTCAGATGAAATTTACTCATTTTTAGGCTTACAATTCCTTTTTTGGCAACCATCAATGTGAAGTAGTTTGTTATTCATATGTACCTTGAAAATATTCCTGTCAATCCTGATGGGACTTTCAAGTCCTAAGTTACACTTTGGCTCAAATTACCAATATTTATGGCTTCACACATGTTTGTATATCTAAATCTACATATCAGTAAATTGTATTAAAATTTCTGTCAAAAAAATTGAAAATTAATTCAGTAAAAAAAGAGATGAACACATTTTCAATTGACTGTTTGCATTTGATTTAAATGGTTACCGTACCTAGACAGCAATATATTGTAAATACATAACTCCACCATTGTTTGGTCCCAAGTCCGGAATGAGAAAGGAGGGGGGTTGGCTGGTCTGGCACCCAGCTGTAAAACTGCTAACGCCAAGTGCTGGGCGTCAGTAAATCAACTGAATCCCTAAAGGGCCAACGACTTTGGGCGGATAAGCTCCTCAGTAGAGGAAATGACACTGGAATCCATCACCTGAAGACCCAACAGCAAACAAGCGGAGGAGGAACCTCTCACTTCAGTTCCCTACAATTGTGGAGGCGGATGAGGTCATGCCAGACAGACTGGCTGTAAAGGCGCTACTTGTGAGATGGTGGTGGTTAGGGCACTCTCTTGCCCTAGGGATAGGAAACTTCCCCTAAAGGCAGATGAAACACATGTGGTCAACAGTATAGAAAGTCCTCAACGGCGGACCAGTCGTTCTAACAGGGTCTTCTTACTCGACTGGCATGCGGATGAAGGCTGCAGTGATTAGGAATCCTTCAATCGTCTTGCATCTGCTTGCCACTGAACATCTTTCCTAGTCATCAAGTAAGGTGTGTTTGTTGATGTGCAGCAACATTCTCACTCCAGTCTTCCAAAAACGCATGACTTCTTCCAAAAGTCCTTCAGCGATCAAGAAGTTGTGGCGGTGGGAGTAGGGTGGGGGGAGGATTGTGATGTCTGGATGCCTCTAGCGTTAACTTGGCATGTAGGAGGTAGATGTGTGATCGGTCGTCTTGCTTAGAGCTGTGGCTGTAGAGCAATTTGGTTGCTGCATATACGTCTGAGCAGTCCTATTTAGGGTGCACTCAGCTTACCTCACATGGGGAACGAGCTAAAAATGGTGCCCCAAACATCATCGGCCACTAATATTACCAATCGGATAGCCGCGTCCGATGGTATCACCTCTATGTGGTTGAACAAATAAGAAATTATATTTTGCAACATGGAATGTAAGAACACTCAATGATGACTTCACAACTGAGAGACCCGAAAGGAGAACAGCTATAGCGGGTAGAGAATTAAGAAGATATAACATCGACATAGCAGTACTCCAGGAAATCCGTCTTGCTGATGAAGGACAGTTGAATTACAAAGGTGCAGGTTACAGCTTCTTCTGGAAGAGGAAAGCTACCAGTGAGCACCGATTACACAGAGTAGGCTTTGCTATCAAGAATAATCTTCTCAAGGAATTGTCAGAACTTCCCACTGGACATAATGAACACCTTATGATATTAAGACTTCGGTTAAACAACAACGAACATGCCACGGTGATCAGCGCATATGCCCCCACACTGGATTCTGATGATGACATCGAAGAATCATTTTATTCAGATCTGGATGGCATCCTGTCAAACAATCAACAAGGCAAAATAATCTTACTAGGCGCTTTTAATGCCAGAGTGGGCAAGGACAACAGTGTGTGGAATGGTGTCATTGGCAAGGATGGAATTGGCAGTGAAAACTCTAATGGTATTTGACTCCTAGGATCACATTGATGGAGTTAATTTGTTTAGAAGGTTCCAGTATCGGCAGCAACTACGATATGAAATGAGAAGATGATTTCTTGAGGAATATCTTGGACAACTTCTACACAAAATGTGCTGAACATGATTTAACAATCAGTAACACCATTTTTCGCCAAAAGAATGGCTTTAAAACTTCATGGCAGCATTCTCGATCGAAGCACTGGCATCTCATTGATTATATAATTGTCCGTAAGAAAGATATTCGCAACATTTTTATCGCCAAAGCAATGACAGGAGCGGATGACTGTTGGACAGATCACAGACTTATCCGATCAGTTATGAATTTATCACTATCCCCTCAGAGAAGAAAACAGGAGAAAAGCTGCAAACACACTTTTGATACTGTGAAATTTGGGATTTCAGAATATGTCTCACAATATAGAGAACTGCTTCATCAGACACTACTGGAGGAGTATCATCAGGATGTAATAAAATACTGGGAGAGCCTGAAGACCACTATTCGGGATGCTTGTAAAGAAATGATGGGTTATAAGACCAAGAAACATCAAGACTGATTTGATGAAATGACAAAGAGATTGTAGCATTGATATCAGAGAAAAGCCTTGCAAGCGTGGCGAAAGGACAGGAACTGCTTTTCAAAGAAAAACGCCTTTTGTCTTGTCAAAGCAAATGTCCAAAGAAGAAGCCGTGTGGTCAAGAATGCATGATGGACAGCCAAAGCAAAAGAGCTGCAATATCTAGCAGACAAAGATTCGAGACAATTCTTCTAAGCCACGAAAGCAGTTATATATAGCTGCTGTTATGCAGCTAGTCAAGGACGTTCTTCCTCCAGGAATACAGATAAATTATAGATTGGATGGGAAACTGTTTAATTTGAACCATCTTTGGTAAAAATCCACTCTTGTCCAGTGATAGGAGTATACTTCTTCTAAAAGATCAGTTGTCCATCATGAATAGATGGAAAGAGCATTGTGAAGGTATCCCTGAATCAGGAATCAGTTGTTGATGAACAGGTGTATGACTTAATAGAACAAGCACCCATCAAAGAAAAACTTGGCTCCCTACCAACGCTGGATGAAGTTAAGCGTGCTGTCAATCAAGCAAGGCGACAGAAGACCACCGGTCTTGATGGTATACCTGTGGAAGCTCTCATAGAAGGTGGTGAGGAACTCATAAGACACTTACATGAACTGATTGTTAAAATTTGGAACACTGAAAAAATGCCTCCCAATTTCAGAGATAGTCTTATAGTTCCAATATTTAAGAAAGATGATTGAACAGACTGTAATAACTATCGAGGAGTATCATTACTGTCTTCCCTGGGAAAGTTTATTGCTCTAATTTTGGCAAATCGTATACTTTCTTAGTGGAGGAAATACTACCACAGAGTCAGTGTGGATTCAGGCCTCCTAGAGGAACCACGGATATGATATTCACAGCTCGTGTCAGGAAAAATGCAAAGAACAAAACAGACCTCTCTATATTGCTTTCATTGATCTCACTAAGGCATATGATTCTGTAAACCGTGATGCTTTGTGGAAGATTTTAGGATTGTATGGTTTACCACAGAAATTTATTTCCATCTTGAAACTGTTCTACACTGATATGACGGCAGCTGTTATCGGTACCAACTCTGTTGGAGAGCCATTTCGTATAAATACCGGTGTTAAGCAAAGCTGTGTGATTGCCCCCACTTTGTTCTCATTATATATAGCTGCTGTTATGCAGCTAGTCAAGAACGTTCTTCCTCCAGGAATACAGATAAATTACAGATTGGATGGGAAACTGTTTAATTTGAACCGTTAAGGACAAAGACTCCTACACTTTCTACAGCATTAGTCGAGTTACAGTTTGCTGATGATAATACAGTTGTAACTCAGTCTGAAGAAGAAATAGTGTTAATCCTGAATAACTTTTCAACTGCATACGGAAAGATTGGTCTCAAACTGAATACCAGTAAGACACAGATTCTCTATCAATCAGCCCCTGGAGAAAGACACAGAGAGATCAATGCCTCCATCGACAGAGTGAGCCTTCAAGAGTAAACTCCTTCCCTTACCTTGGCAGCATTCTCTCATCAAGTGCAAATACAGATTCGGAAATCCAATTTAGAATCAACTGTGGTGGAGCATGTGCTGCACCAAGCTTACCTTGGTGGCACACTTCTTGGTAAATAACATACTCTTTGACTGCCCTCGACATCTTTATTGATATTTCCCCGGATGTGACGTATGACTTGTATACTCCTTGACCGAGAGCGCTTCCGGCCATCAGCCGAAGTGTGTCCAGTCTCGTGCTTGCCTTTGGAGAAAGATCGTTATACGGTGAAGCCAACATGGTGATTCGTGAAATAATGAGCATACTGAGATGCGAGATATTTTACTTGTGTCGTTTGCTGTTCCTGCAGTGGATTTATCCATTCTATTGCCTGACTCTCCCTTTTAGTCGCTGTTTTGTGATTACATAAAGTCTCTGCACTCTATCCGGCTAATGCAGGTAATTGTCATTTCTTGGTTTGCCGTAGTTGCGTGGGTATTATAATTATATTTCATTCTGCTGACTTTACGTGTCTATTTGCTGTAGGTTTTCATTTTATTTTTGTGTGTTCTATTTTCTTGTTATGTAAACACGTAAGGAAGGAGAATGATAATGGTCTGTTGTGAGATTGGTTTGTGTGCCTGTGACCAGCTTGCAGACCTACCATGATTGGTTTCTCGTCGATTTCTTTCATGGCTGAGCTCTTGATGTGTGAAACTGTTTTTTGACACTATGACTGGTATTCATGTTCGTCCATGGCGAGGCGATATGGATACGTTGTGGGTGTGCTGGTTACGATTATTGTTGCTTCGATTTATGTTGGGATATGCCTTGCCTCGATGCGGCGATCATTTATAATCCTTGCGCATCTGATATGAGATCATGAGTCCATGGAAGTACACGTCATGCTAAACGGAGTGTATTCGTAATGTGCCTTGATATACTGGTCTATTCTGAATCACATACGTATTTCTTTTCTTGGTCTCTATTGTATATGCGTGTGTGTGGTTGTGCTGTCTGCCTGCCTGATCGATAATATTCTCCGCATCTCACGGTGTTCTTTTCATTTTTACTTGTATTTTTCTATATTTTTGTTTTTTGGGCTATTTCTGGGCCTATTTATTTAGTTATGTTTGTTGTGTTCCTTTGTATGTATCTGGTTCATTGTTGGCTTTGTTTACCCCGCCTCGTAACTATACCAACCATCTTTATCTTTACCTTTTGTTCCTTGTGATGCTGTGTTCAAGATGGGGGATTGTTATAGAGCCCCGTCTCTTGTGATGCTTGTTCTGATACGCGGAGTATATTGATTTACGATCGAGATGTACATACTGCTTTGATGTTGTGTGAATTTCTTTCGAAGAATGTCCATTTTGATTATTTTGCTACGTCGATTGATGTGTCATACGTCACGTATTTGAAATTACTTGAGGCAAGTCAACTATAAGTTATGAGATTTGGGATTGTAAGAGACGAGTGTGGCTATTCTTGTTTGCGTTCGATAAGCCTCTTAATATCATTGGATGTTCGACGCATATCTCTGAGTAATGTTTCAAGCTATTCATTTTATTTGTCTTACTTTGCTTTATGTTTGTTAATAAACCCCCATATTTTCGACCCTGTTCTTTCATTTATTGGGAAGGGTTCAGGGTCCATACTATTCCTGTTCCCCATCGATCTGATTTCGCACGAGTCCAGATCCAGGCTATTTTAGTCTGTTCCAGCTCATCCACGGCCTATAAAACAGGTAAGTAGGTAAGTATCCACGGATCTGTCGTGGTATTTGGACGGATGTATGTTAGAGAGAGAGAGAGAGAGAGAGTGTGTGTGTGTGTATATACGGAAGCAGTGAGGGGGGGTGTAAGCATCCTTTGCCAAACTACGATCCCGAGTATTTGACAACCATGATGTCAATGTTGAAACAAACATCCTCGTATACAATTCAGTTGAAGTTTCCAGCTTACTATATGAATCTCAATCCTGGACATGCTACAGGCAGCATATTAAAAGGTTGGAACAATATCGCCAGCGACGTTTATGGAGAATTTTTCATATAACCTGGCAAGATAGACGCACAAATGTCAGCGTACTTGAAGAGGCACAGACCACCAGTATAGAAGCCATGTGTTAAGATGTCAGCTATGATGGACAGGGCATTAATATGCATGCCTGACAATTGCATTCTCAAGCAAGTGTTTTACTCTGAATTAACAGTGGGTAAACGTTGTTTGGAAAGTCAGAGGAAGCGATTTAAGGCAGGGTGTCCACCAAATCCAGATTTTAAAATTCCCTGACATTTCCCTGTTTTACAGACATAAAAACCAGATTTTTCCCTGACACATGATGACAAAAAACATAATTATAAAGGAAGTGTCAGTAATATTAAAATACATTTTTAAAACTTAACATTCAAGAAAATAAATGAGCAATTAATGTGCATATTAAAACTTGGAAGTTTAATTTAGTCTGATTAAATTCACTTAAAGTTTAAAAAAAAAATGTATTACCATTACTGCTTCAGCGAAGAAACTTCTTTATAGCCACCAATGACTCGAGCTTCTGCCATCACCCTCCACTTCTTTTCTAATTCTTTCAGCAACAAAGCGGCCTTACTCTTATTTTTTGCAAATAATCTTCTACTTCCAATATTTCACATTTCTCCTTTAGATTTTGAACGTACAAAGCATGAGCACTGCTTGCAGCATGGAGCATGTTCTTATTAATGGAGACCTTTACAATTCCACCAGGGTTTGGGATAGCATCATATATTATTCTTTGTGCTACAAGGGATACTTGTAGCATGTTCTCTACTATAATTTCTCTGTTAACAGGAAAACCACATTCAAGTGAAGCATTTCCATGAAACAATATTAGTATCATTGAGAAATGAAGCCAACTTTCCTGTTTTCAAATTTACTATTGGAAGAACAGTGCGAAGCCAAAAGTGATCTAACCTCTCGTCTTTAGAATACAAAGAATTCACTTCTTTCAAAGTATCATTCTCACAAGCAGAAGTGAACTCCCTTTGTACATGATCGGCTTCATTACCCGAGATCCATTTGTTTTCAACAAAGGCATTTAAAGCTATCCTTAGCTGTCTGCTGCTTAGAGGCTACTTGGCTACACTTGGATCGAAACAAGAAATTAATTTAGTCAGTTTATATGCTAGCGGTGAGCAGGTGTGGCCAACAGCTGGAAACTGCAGATGATGACGACAATATGCCAGCGGTGACCTTTCCAGTAACTATTTGCACAAAGCTACCATTCCTCTTAGACAATCTGTGCAAAACACTAATATATCTCTATCATTTAATCCAGGATTGCCACGAAGTGCTGCTTTAGCAGCATAACCTATGTCAATTTTAGATGCAGGCAGGAGATTTTCTTTACTGTCTAAATACGTTTTAGGAGATTTTCTGAAAACTGCAGTGACTCAGACTCAACAAACCTTGTCATGGTATTTATCGTCAATGAAAGATTCATAAAGGAGTGATGCAAATGGGAGATCTGTCTGAAACTTTTAGGAATGGTTCCAAATCTCCAACAAGTGATAATAAAAATGACAACTTGGCCTTAAGAACCTTATCTTTAAGTGAAGTTGATACTATTTTGAAGCTGTTACATCTTGGGATTTTCTTGTCTCTGTTTGTTCCTTCCACATATTTTTTGACATTAGGTAGGATATCTATAGCATGTTCAATGACTTGAAAATTTTCAAGCCATCTTATAGCACAATATTTCGAAGCAAATACGTTTGAACCTGAATGATGTATATAATCAGCACGACTTGCAGGAGCGTAGCAAAACAAGAACTGAAGAGCACGAAGAAACTCTGCAATATTCCACTGGGTTTCTTTTACTGCCATTTTATATGAATCATACACACTATGCAAGCCACAAGATCCAATGTTCAACAAAATAGGAGCATCTAGATCATCTAATAAATTACCAAAATCCTGAAGGAACTTTTTATTAACATTTGGAGCATCCACTGAAATTCGTATTTTTTTTTAGATAGAGTCCTTGCTGTGCTTGCAAAAAACCATTTAACAAATCTGAGGAGGTAGAGTGACCAAGAAACATGGAATCAAAATAAGAAGTGCATACTTCATTAGTATCAGGATTGAAACAATGAACTACAAGATCCATTTGGCCTATCTGAAAAACTTTATTCAGTGACTCGTCAAACCCAACGGTGAAATGTGTGCACTTACTACCCATCTCAAGAACTTGTTTATGGAAATACAGAGCCAAACCATGAGTGATTGTATATGCAACTTTTGTTCTGTGCAGTTGAACTTTCAAAGCTGTTTCAGAGTCTGGAAACATTACTGGAAAAAGCTGAGAACGCAATATAGGTCTAATTCATCGAGCTCACCATTCCCCAACAACACAGAATATTCAATAGTAAGCAGATCAAAACATTGAAAATTCGATCGATTAATCATATAGCTATTGATATTATTCATTACTTCACATTCGAGATCACACTTCAACTTTTCATTAAAATTTATTCCTGGCATAAAAGACATGCCCTAGATTAATGTTATAAAAACTGAAAAATGTGTTGGTATTACACGGATAAATACGGTATGTCAATTTTATCTGGCAGAAGAATGAATTTCCAGATTTTTTCCCTGAATTCCCTGACATTTCCAGGTTTTCCCATCAATTATCGAATTCCCTGACATTTCCCTGTTTCCCAGGTTTTCCATATGGGTGGACACCCTGTAAGGATATAATTAAGACCCCATTGATGTCAACAACCTGGAGACCTTAGCCCTCAACTGTTCATGCTGGAGATCTTCAGTTCATCGCGGCTACTTTTAGAAGGAAGCCGTAGGCGAATAGCACACAATAAGAAGGAAGGAAAAAGAACAAAAAAGGAGAACAATGGCTGCTCCACCTGGGACTATCTGCCATCTCTGCAGAAAATTCTGTGCCTTCCATATTGGGCTGTTCAGTCACCTACGGACTCACAGATGAAGAGGAATTCTGATTGGAAGACCAACCTATTCATTTTTGAGTCTTTGCCATTGTATTATATATACTGCATTAATTTTCCAAACTTTCGGGTGGTATGATATGCCGCGTATAGCCTTGTAGCATTTAATAGCATATTTCTGACACATTCCATGGTAAATTCCACTTAGGTGGCAAAAATCTATTATCCGACACTCTTTCAGTCGTTTACTTGCCGGATAAAAGGAATTCTACCGTATTTCATAACCATTAAGGACACTGGATATATACATCCCAATTACTTTCAAAATTACAATATGTTATGAATGCTTGTAAATGAGCCTAAGAATCTGCTTCAATTTAAGTTTCTATGTAAACAAATATAGTACATTTCACAAAAGTTATCTTCAGTGATGATGCAAGAATAGAGGACAGTCTGAAATTCAGATTTAAACAAAAGTCTTAGTTGAAGTTTAAAGAGAAAACTAATACAATTAGCCCCTCTGAAAGGTCTTTCATGGTCTGCAAAATAACTGTAAACAAACAAGCAATTATTAATGGTATTCATACCACACTAATATACACACACCAAGAGTTTTATCACTCATACACTCGCGTACATACAATCCCTGAAGCCCAAAATGGACCACGAACACAAGAAAAAGTAGAACTGTGATTCAGTGGTGATAACTTCCCTAGACTATGTTATTCTTGCTGTATGCTGCTTCGACTAGAGCATCCTGGCATTTCACAACTGCTTTCTCTCCCAGAACTTCCAGCTTTCTGTAACAACAATTTATCAATAAGATCATCAAGAAGTATTAAATAATAATTAGTAACAGTAGTATATGACAAAATTCATTACACAACTTTAATGAAAGTAAATAAGTAGACTAGTCAACAATAATGAAATTGCTCACGAATAATTACACAACCAAATCTAAGATACTTCTTTAGGGCTATACTGCTCTAAGAAAATATAAATGCACGATGTAGAAAAAATCCCAAGCTTCAGAACTCTGTTAAGTTTATGCAGTAGTGATTGGAAATACTAGATGGGCAGAATAAGAGGTGACTGTGTGCACAGTGGCTCTAGACAACCTGGGAGTCTCTCGCAGGAACTACGTTAACAGTCTGATTAAATAGCAGTAGAAACGGCACATGTATAGTACTGTGTCCAGAATGCTGCAGGTAATAAAAGGCCTACACATTCTATTCCTGTGTTTATCAACGATTTGTAAACTTCCTACATTGAAAGAGGTTTCCACAAGGCTTAAAAGCCTTGGCAGTATTTGTAGACCTTACAGCTGCATATGACATTACATGGGAACAAGGATTAATTTACAAACTTCTTCGTATAGTTCGTAGTGCAAAGCAATTGCCAAGTAAATAAGTTACTAAGTGACACAATATTCCTAGTAGTTTTGGGTAATGACATCAGCAGACCAAGAAACCTGGATATTGGCCTTCCACAAAGATCAGTTCTTGTTCCCCTCTAGGTCAACTTTTACACACCACCCTTGCCAGGAAAAAAAAAAAAAAAAAAAAAAAAAAAAAAAAAAAAAAAAAAAAAAAAAAAATGTATGCCTTTGGCTACCAAGAACAAGTCAATGGAACAAATTGAAGAATACCTAACAGAAGAGTGGTCGTAGTGGTGATTGTTTTAAGAGGGAGTACAACTGGGCAACCATCCTCAATTAACATTAATCAAAGGGGAAAAATGGAAGGGATCCAACACTTCAAAAAATTAAGGTATTGGCCATAGAAAGACAAGGGCCATGAAGGGCATGAAAATTCAAGGCTCCATACTTAATATCGCCGGGGATGGAAAAGAACAAGAGTTGACCAAGTGAGGTTGAATAAGATAGATGACAGAAGTGGAAGCAATACCAGCATTCAGCTAAGGGCTCCAAGGTTGCCAATCCACACTCCCATTCTAAGAACCCCCGAGGCTCCTTTTAGTAGCTTCTTATGCCAAACAGGGCCTACCATGGGTGTTATTCTACTGCCCCCAATTATAAAGGGACCTGACAGAATACCTCTCCTTTCTTGGCATTTTTTTTTTGCTAGTTGCTTTACGTCGCTCCGACACAGATAGGTCTTATGGCGGCGATGGGACAGCAAAGGCCTAGGAATGGGAAGGAAGCGGCTGCCACCTTAATTAAGGTACAGCCCCAGCATTTGCCTGGTGTGAAAATGGGAAACCACGGAAAACTATTTTTAGGGCTGCCGACAGTGGGGTTCGAACCCACTATCTCCTGGATGCGAGCTCACAGCTGCGCGCTCCTAACAGCAAGGCCAACTCGCCCAGTGACAATTATTTCTGCAAGTGGGGGCTGAAACCTAACTTCTCCAAAACGGAGACGACTTGCTTTCACCTGAACAGTTGGCTTGCAAACAAGTGCTTGAGCATATATTTTAACCCTCGAGCACTCGCGCTGGTGCACTGAGTGCGCCACGTTTAAATGAACGGATATCCATTGTCACACCAACAATCTGCTGACCTGTGTTGTTAGGTACAGTTTTAGCTATCTGTGTGAGAAGTCAAATATTTCTCCAACAGAAGCAAATCAAACTGCATTTTATATATTTATTTACAAATTACTTTTGTAATCACTAGAATTGTCTTTCACTAGTTTCCCGTGGCCTGTTTGTTGCTTTCTACACGAGTCTCCAATAATCGTTCCATTTATTTAGGGCTGGAAGAAATCTGTCCCGTCCACAGATGAACCGGTTACTGAATGATGATCCTGATTTCGACAAAGCAGATGACTGTGAAAATGAGGAAGACAATTCTGAAACTGAAAATGAGGAAATAATTTTCAGTGAGCATAACTCAGAAGGTGAACAGAATTATGAGTCGGGGACAAGTGATGAAAGTTCTGGTGAAGCTGCGTTAGCCAAAAGTGATTGTTTCATAGGAAGAGATAAAGTTTGTGTATGGAAGAAACAATGTTCTAGTGTATCCTCTAAGACTAATAAAAAAAATGTTGTCAAAATATTTCCAGGACCAAAGGGTGAAGCTCGGGGTGTAACAAGTGAACTATCTAAGTTTTTCATAAAATATGACGTAAATATGATTGACAATACTGTAAACTTCACGTATTTGTACATAGCTACCCAGGTTGAACAATATAAAAGAGAGAGATACTAAGGAAACGTCGCGTCCTGAAATAGTGGCTTTGTTAGGCTTGCTATACCTTACCGGCACAAAGAAAGCTTATCACACGAACGTTAGGGAACTCTCTTAGAAGTGAAGCTTCCACGGTGTGAAGAATTATTTAATTTAATTTCCGGGTTGAACCGTGTTGTAGTTGTCTGCACATCACGCACAGTTTGCCGACGTTTCGAATACATTGCAGTATTCTTTGTCAAGGTGACAAATACCCCTACACGATCCGAGGTAATCAGTCTCCCAGGCAGAAATTTACACAATTTAGGGAACTCTGGGCTAAAGATGGCACGGGAGTAGAAATCACAAGGGCAACAAATGAGTTACAAACGATTTCTCTTTTCACTGACAAGTCTTCGATTTGATAACAAGTCCACGAGGGTCAGAAGGAGAGCTCACGATAAAATGGCTGCAATATGAATGATTCTTGATGCATTTATGACAAACTGCAAGAACAGTTACAATCTTAGTGAGTTTGTAACCATTGATGACAAGCTCTAAACTTTTCGAGGACAACATGGGAAGCCAGTGTAGGCACTCCTATACTTTATCTCAGATAACATGGGAGTCAACATAAAAAAATAGTAGGAAATGAGTTGGAACAGCCTACCTCTCTTGTTAAAGCACTACAAATACTTTGTGTGTAATGCTAATTCTGCACAAACAGTATAATATATGTCATCTCATTCCATTTAGCTTCACTTTTCACTTCAAAACATTGCTGTTTTAATTCTGAATCTAAACTTGAAGTAAGTTTTGAAAGGCGGGAAGTTTCAACTTTATTTATTCCAAACAAGCCAGACCAATATGGAATAAAGCTGGTTTATGCTTACAGATTCCAAAACCTTCTACACTGGAAATTTAGAAGTGTACTGTGGCAAACAGGAACAAGGACCTTATGACGTTTGAAAAATAGATCACTTGATCCCAGTTACCAAAGTTACGTCCTTCTGGTATCCGAACAAAGAAGATTTCACTGGTCGATCTCTTTGAGGCAGAAATTCAACAGGAATTTCCTGTTTGTTTTCCCTCAGTTTTCCAATACATGTAATTTTCTTCTTCAACAGAGACATTGCCAGTGGATAGCTAGTGTACCAGTTATCCATGGTGATGATCCTTTTGGTGCCTTCAATCTGAGAAACTAACCTACCAACAATCTCCGAAGGCGAGTCTGAAGCTGCAGAACAAGTGTGGAGACAAAGTTCTAGCTCACTTCACTAACATGCGACCCAGATGCGGAAGAGCACCCGATATATTGCTGCGTGACAGTGTTGTTTGACGTGCTAGTGAATGAGCTTATTATTGCAAGTTTCATTCTTTTTAATATCTCTATATATAAAATGCTAAGTCCGACTGACTGTAATCATGCCTACCCATAACTAATCAACATAAAGAAATGAAATTTTGAGGATACATTTATATTACTGTGTAGGTGCTCACTAATAGAGGATTTTTGGATATTCCGTCGCTAAGGGGGTGAATTGTTTAAATGAGTACTTCTATATTTCAACAACTTAACAGGTTACAAGCATAGAAATTGGTATTCGGAATCTACTTTAAAAATAATGAAACACGTATTTTTTTGTTTCCGGAAAATTCCCTTAAGGGGGTCGAAAAATTGTTAAAAAGTGGTTGAATACCTTTTATGAGGATATTTATATCTCAAACCTGAAGATGTTACAGACATGAAAAATGGTATTTGGAATCTCCTTAAAAAAGTGTATTTTTTTGTTTTTGGAAATTCCACTTAACGAGGGGTGAACAGGAATGAAAAAGGGGATAAATCTTCAAAATGAGTATATCAAGTGTATATAAAAAGTAGAACATTTTACAGACATGAAACCTGGAATTTGGAATCTCCTATAAAAGTAAAGAAACATGCACAATTTTATTTGGAAAATCCATTTAAGGGGAAGTGAAAAAGGGGGTGAATTTTCAAAATTAGCATATCTACAGTAAATCTCACATGCTACAGATGTGAAAATTGGTATTATTAATCTCTTTTATTGGCCACATTGGACCACTTGAGTCTTCCATGTACACTTTTTCTTTGAAGGTTGTACTGTTTGATTCTATCATTTAAAAATAATCTCTTTTAAAAATAAACATGTATTTTTTGTTTCAAAAAAAACCACTGGACTGGAAAAGGGGTTCAATAATTTTTATTAGGAAACTGATATCAAAAGCTTAAGATTTTATAGACATGAAAATTGGTATTTGGAATCTTCATTAAAAATAAACACATATTATACCCCCGAAACTCCACTAAAGGTGGCGGTGGATGTGTGTGTGTGTGGCTTGAAAAGAAGTGAAAAAGGGATTTAAGTACTTCCATTATATTTATATAAATAAAATCACAGCGACCATCTGTACATCAACCATTTTGGCGAAATTTTCGTACTGTTATCCGTTTCAGGTGTATATTTTAGATTTATTTTTCTGAAAGTCCTCACTGTTACCCCTCTCCCTCAAATCAAGATTGCGGTACAATCTGCCAGACGAGCTAGAAAATTAAAATTTGGCAAAATTATAGGTTTTAGCCTTTAACCGACGGGAAAATTCCAAGATGTTTACATTTTTCACTTTTTACCCCTGGAAAATATTGAAATATGACTTTTGTTTGTATCTCTATCCCTTATGCGTTAGATTTGGCTGTATTTCTCGACTGTACATAAATTTTGCAGTTTTTACACGTATAATTCATAGTTTAACACACTTATAGAAAAGACAGAATCATCAAATTTGGCACAAGCATTGGTTCTCCCAGAAGCCTAGTGCGAGACAAATTCTATGTTTCTAACTGTCATGTAAGTATCGGAAAATTATTGCAGAATATGAAAACCTTAACCAAATTTTTCCCTATTCAATGTTTCTCACTCAATCCAACCCATAAATAGAGGAGATACGAGATAATGTCATAGGAAGGATCAACCATTTAGACCGCTGAAAGAGGCGTCTTAGTGCAATCCGTTTGTCGATATAATGTACCGTATAACAGCAGTTTAATCTGTAAATGAAGGTCTGCAATATTGCAAACATGCATATACTTCCATATGTTGATCTATATATATTCATTGAAGTCAGTTTGTAGCGATCTAGAAGGAGTGCATCTGCCATTATAATTAATACTTTACAAATCGATGGTGACTGTCAACAGGAGGGTGTCTGCTATTGTAATCAATACTCCCTACATCGACTGACTGGCGGTATGAATGGGGTCCTTCCCCAACTCCCGTGTAACTGGCATTACTAAGGAGGATCTACCATTTTAATGAATAATAATTCCCTTCTCCATCTGACTGCCAGAAGGCAAGGGAGCATGCAATTTTCTTCAAAACTCCCCCAACCGATTATGTCTGGAAGTAGGAAAGGGGGTCTGCCATTGTAACCAAAACTCCCCAAATCAACTGTGACTGCACAGTAGACAAGGGGGCCTTCTGTTATAATGAAAACTTCCCAACTCGATTGTGTATGGCATTAGGCAAGTGAGCCTTTCATTATCATCACAATGCCTCAACTAGCACTTTACTTCGGAAACAACGAATGGGGACCTCCCCACACCGTTTCTCGGATAACTCTAAGAGACATGCAATTTAAAAAATCTTATTTACTGTGTGTACAGTAATTTACTTTGATATCTGTATACAATGTAGAATACCGTGGCAAAGCATGGGTACATTTGCTAGTTTAGTAATATGGCTTTATTAATTAAGGCAGTCTTTTTTTTTGCTTTACGTCACACTGACACAGATAGGTCTTATGGCGACGATGGGATAGGAAAGGGCTAGGAGTGGGAAGGAAGCGGCCGTGGCCTTCATTAAGGTACAGCCCCAGAGCATTTTACTGGTGTGAAACGATTTAGTTTTTGTCAAAGCTCTGTGTGAAGTGCAGTGAAGATGGATCAGCCCGGCCCTTCCCACGTAAAGCACAAGAAGGGAAAATCATTGAGAAGTGGAGAAAAACAGTGTGTTCTTAAGTTTAATTTTGCAAATACTGGTAGTACTGGTACTCTCAAGAATGTGACAAGGTTAGTGCCTGCAACTACTGTCATTTCTAGGTCTAGTATTTATCGTGCTATAAAGGAACTTAAAACTGCAGGAACAGTTGTTTCACCAAAGAAAACTTGCTGTAAAGTGAAATTTTCAGACCAGTATGATGCTTTTACACAGGTTACAGTTTGGGAAAAAGTTCACAAGATCTCCTTCAGAAACAAAATACCAACTATTGGTAAGATGTTACAGACTGAACAGTGATGAAACCTTGCCTTCGTTTTCATATGCAACACTTCACAGCCTTTGAAAAATGTTAATTTCAAGCCTATATCACATAGTTGACAACCACTGCTTATTGAAAAGGATGAAACTGTTTTGTGGCAAAGGTGTTATTTGCCCTTATCCTTCTCTCTTTCGTTTGCTGATAACTTCACTCTTCAAAGGATCAAATCTCTTCCTCTCTCCCTTCTGATTAGTGTTGAGAGAGGATAGATGTGAAGTTCTACATCCTCTTAAAACAAACTACTACTACCACCACATAATCAAACAGTGGATTTAGTATATTTTACCATGTGAATGACTCTTTGCACCAACCATAATTTTTTTTACAGTCAAATCACATTATTATAACCACATTCTGAAACCCAGAATAATTGCTCTTCGCAGCACAGACAGCAACTAGACGTGCTGGCAGTGAGTCAGATGCTGGTAAGTCTCCATGGATACCTAGAACCATGCTGTATGCAGTACGTCCCCAAGTAAAGAAAGGTGCGTGGCGGAGAAGACAGATGCGAACACGACTGAGGTGGTCCCACAGATGCTCAATTGGACTGAGATTGGGGCTGTTTGGGAGCCAAGTAAGAATTTTGAAGTTGTGATTGTGGTCTTCCAGCCACATGTACAGTAGACACTTTTAGCCATGTGACAAGGCACATTACCGTGCCCAACCTACCAAGGAAAGACAATTATCATGTACTGGTGGACATGATCACCGAGAATGAATTCATAACCAAATCAATCAAGAGTGTTCACATGGATGATAGGACCGAGACAGTACCACGAGAACATTCTCCAAACCATTACACTGCCCCCACCACCTTGTATTCATTCAGTAACGGTTACAGGGTGTTGGTTTTCCAACATTTCTCGCAAGACACACCGACATCCATATGTTTTATGCAGCTAAAAACATGACTCATTGGAAAAGGCTGCTAACATCAATCAGCAGCGGTCATACTATTGTGCAAATTACAATCTTTTTCGTCGATGCACCTGTGTCAGCATACGTGCTGTCGCCCATGGTCTGCTTTGGAGAACTCATTCACAAAAGGGTTTGCTGAACTGTTGCAGTAGAAATGTGTATGCTACGCTACAAATTTTCTTGAATCTTGGGCATCCAGATTGATCAAATTGAATCATCCTTCAACGGCAGCTAAGTGCCCTACTTTAATGCAATTTATGCATAATTTAAAACTTTTATCTCCATTGTGACCGATTCATCTTCAACTTTACAGCGTCAAACCACAAAGTTTCTGCAATATGTGTTTATGGACTATTCAATATATTGTGCAGTGTTGTTGGCTGATTGATGACCTTGACCTTAGGTCGTAACTAGTTCCAGATAAATGTTTCATTTGTAATGTAACCCGCATTACATATATTTTGTATTGAAAAGGTGGAACGGTTAAACTAAACTTTTAATTTTATATGTAATCACAGTTCAATACGGACCATTCTACATGAAGTTTATATCTCTTATCCATGAGTATTTAAAAACAACTAATCATCTCCCGCAAAAGTAAATTGTTTTCCTAAATCTACTCGGGACTTCATTGTTGCTAAAGGAGTTTGTATGTGTGCTGAAGACTGAAGGTCATATGAGACAGTTGGAGGTGGTGGCTTTCTGGATCTCACTCAGACATTAGTTGACACTGGAGGTATGTATTGATAATGTTACTGGCTTTACGTCCCACTAGCTACTTTTATGGTTTTCGGAGAAACCGAGGTGCAGAAATTTAGTCCTGCAGGAGTTCTTTTACATGCCAGTAAATCTACCAACACAAGGCTGACGCATTTGAGCACCTTTAAATACCAAAAGACTCAGCCAGGATCGAACTTGCCAAGTTGGAGTCAAGGCCAGCGCCTCAACAGTCTGAGGCACTCAACCTGGCCCAGGTATGTATTGAGAAGAACCCGCAACAGATATCATACCTCATCCAACAATCATGTCCCGACATATGCCAGAAAGAGCTAAACGTCTACGAGATTCAATTATGCCCGAGTAGAAAGGAATGCGCAGCCACCACGGAGAACCACAGAACCATTGCGTAGTATGCACTGTTTCTTACTTTGTTAATTGAGAACTCAAGCCTTGTGTCTTGTTCACAACCAGGTTTCAAGATGCTCCTACAACAGATTATAATATTAAAAGAATTGCGGAGACGATTTATGGTTCTTGGTGTCATTGAGACTAAAAGACGTGTCGTTTACAACTGATCAAGGTGCCAACATAACCACAGCACCAGGCCGTGGCATACAATTGGCGCAGCTTGGTACCACCCCAATACAGCAATGTGATACCAGTTCCTGACACAGCTGCCATGATCCATCTAGCTGAAGCCTTGATTCCTCCAGCACCCGTCGGACATGACCAGCACGAGGGACAGGTCCTCCTCTGGGCCCTGTCAGCATGGCCCCAGTTGGATCCCAGCCAGCAAGCCTTCTTCTATACGCGGGCTTCAATGTTGTACGTGGTCCTTACTCGCGGGTAGCTATTGGTGATGATGTGCTAGTGTTACCTGCGGGATTTCAGTTTCAAACGCCCACCCGGGCGCCCACGGTCAACCGCGCCACCGCTCGGCGTGGCAGAGGACGTGGTACTCGTGGCGCCCAAGGGGCCCAAGCAACTACAACCACCTGAACGTGGAGGAACTCTGGACTCTGCCCCGGAGCTGTTGCCTCCGCTCCCACGGCCACCTTCCGCATGGGACTTCGCATGGATATGTTGTATTATTCTGTTTCTCATTGCTTTCTTTGCTTTACTTTTGTTCTTTTCCCATGTGTAGCATTCTTATGTTTAATTGTTGGGCCACCCTTCTGGTGGTCCTTCCTTTGGCTGTTACCATTATGTATGTATGTATGTATGGATTTGATGAATAAAGCACTTGAGGGGAGACATCCTCAGTGTTCTTGGCGGTAACCAATGAAGGGGGGGAGTTGTTCCCACAGCTTGGTATGCCGCCTGGATGCTTGGGACTGTCTCTCACTCGCCTGCTCTCTTCCTCGGCCGCTGCGGCTCTCGCCAGTGCTGTTCTTCCATCTACACGCGCTAGCCGGTTTCTATATTAGTCGGCGGGTACGCGGCCTGGCGAGCAGTCTGAGTGTGTCCGAGGGGGAGAGAGGTCTTTGTGATGCCCATCGCTCCGCTCTGCCTTCGCCGACTGACATCCTTCCCAGGGCGAGCCTCGCCTTTATAGGCTCTGGAGGCTCACGTGTACTGAGGACAGCACTTCCCGGGAAGGAGCATCAGCCGGGTTATCAGCAGAGGCGATGGGCCACCACGAGAGGGAGATCCATCTCTGTGCTATAAGCTTTATTAGTATCAAGTATAGATCAAGAACATAATTGTTACAATGGAGGACGGTTCCACGGCCCGACTGGAGGGTGTATCGGGCCATGGAGCTGTCGGTATACACTCGAATGTCCGTCACAGGCTGTAGAGGAAGATCTTTGATGCGGGTCCTGCGTTCGAAGGCCTGGGCCCAGGCCTGATTGCACGCCGGAACCATTGAAGCGATGGACCAAGGGGTTGCGTCGGTGAAGACGTCGAACGTGTGGCGGTGGCTGGCCATGGCTCGAGGTGTGGCGAGGAAGTCCGGGGTGAGGAGGCGTCGTAGCCAGAAGAATTCGCCTGCAAGAATGTGACTAGGCAGGAAGCGGGGCCATCCCATGACCCATGAGAGCCTTGAGAAGTACCCGGCTGTCTGCTGGAGCTGATAGGGAGTAAGGGCAGGCAGGGCGCGCACGAGGGAGAGGGCGCGCTCCTGGGTGAGGTGGTGCAGCGCAAGTTCCTGAGCGGCAATGTTGATGGTGACCCCAAGGTATGTTAGAATGGGTGTCGGGTGCAGGACCGACTTGGAGTAGTTGATAGTGATGCCAAGGACGACCGTGAGGTAAGTATCAATGAGCTGCACCAGCTCAAGGGTAAGGTCACGACTATGAATGAGCCACTATTGTTTATAAGTTTCATTTCCGTATTGATGGATATTACTTTACATAAAAACAATATATATACAATTTTCCACCTTATCAATACGAATTTATTTTACATTACAAATATTCAAGACTAGTTTCGACCCCTATGGGGTCATCCTCAGTTGACATGCATTGTAAATTGTTCATAAAAACATCACGTATAGTGGTAAAAGTTAGACTAGTTTAGGCTGATCATAATGTTTGGTATGTCTAGTACATGACTAGTATGCATTGTTCATAAAGACATATATTACCTACTGCTACCACTATCCAAATTTAAATTATATAGTATGGAACACAGGTATGTTTGTGTAACTCAACAGTGACAAGTTCAAATATTTACAGAATTGGCTGTTGATTAGTCACATGATATTACAGAACACAGGCTTGAACATTTTTGATTTGAGTGTCAGTGCAACATCTTGCTTTTATACATACTAGAAGCTGAATTCATTTTGTAAAGTCATTACATTCTGATTGGAACTTAGTGTGAGGTTAAAGTTGAATAAAATATATGCTAATGTGTACATTAAAATATTTTTAAAATGGGCATATAATCAAAAACAATGGTATGTATGCCATACATGTCTAATATAAAAACTCATTACATTGATGCTGTTAGTGTGCAGCAGAGCATATACACTGATTTGGCATAAATGGATTTGTATATATATTGTTCCAACAAAGTGGATCCATAAAAATATAAGATGTATAGGTAATTAGTATTATAATGATCCACTGCAAATTAGGTAATGCTGTTGTTTATCTGAAGATCTATTAGCAGCTACAGATATTAAAGTTATTAAAATGTTAATGGAACATGTTTTCTTCTGTAGACGCGATGTTTAAGATTGGTGGCATTAGTCAAATATGATGAAAGTTATGCGTCTTGGTGCACGTTGGTTAGTTCTGGAAGCTTGTATGTAATGAGCAACCAAGGTGGAGTGTCTGGAAATAGAAATAAAAGTGTGATAATGTTGTGGATAGAAAGTGTGATAGTGAAACGTATGTCGTTTACTTACGTAAAGTGCTGGAGCCGTGCGTTCTTAGTAGCTGTCTAGTAGGTGGAAAATTGTATATATATTGTTTTTATGTAAAGTAATATCCATCAATACGGAAATGAAACTTATAAACAATAGTGGAAAAGCCAACCAGGCAAGAAGAATAGCACACAGATATCAAAATCTGAAGATTAAGATCACAAATATTGTCAAAAACATCACTTTCTTAAAACAATGCCTACTTAATAATCTAACTCCTAAATTTCTTAGAAAATATAATAATAAACATAGAAGCACATATCAAACCCAAAATACCCAAAACAAAACCAATCGAATATGGCTGAAAGAAGAAATTAAATTCATGTATAGGAAAAAACAACACCTAAACACACAAATGTATGAAGCGCACCTTAAAGCCTCACATGAGCTACCACACACATACTGGAGCAATTTCCAACAAATAACTAACGAAAAGATAGAAAACATAGCCATACAGAAGCAGAATACCTTAAACAAGAAACTCAACGCACTCAAGACATCACTAAACCAAACCAACCATATACAACATAGACAACATATTACTGTTTCTACTGATAACAACCAACATATTTTCCATCCCCCACTTCAAAACCTAACTAACACAACATTCAATGAAAAAGAAACAATCATACTGAGCAAGGGACCAAAACACAACTGGAAAAACAATTCAGTATTTGAAAACATAGCCACCATTATTACTGAAACAGAAGATGCCCTAAATAAAATACCCCAAGAAAAACAAAATGAAGTTAGATATGAAATCAAAAAAACACTACCACAATATATTGATAAGATCACTCAAAAACCTCAGAATCAAGATATCACAAACCAAACACAAATTAAGGTACTCAAAAATAAAATACAGCAAAATAACCTAATAGTAACAAAGGCAGATAAAGGAAACACTACAGTTATTATGGATAAAGAGGAATATATAACAAAAACAAAAACCTGCTTTCAAGATGAAACCTTTCAAATTAAGACTAAAGATCCCACTAACAGTATCCAGAAAAACTTAAAAATTCTCCTAAAAAACACCAATTTTCTTATGAACGAACAGGAAACTGCAAAATTAACCACTATGAATCCAGGGATACCTACAGCTAAAGCTTATCCTAAGATCCATAAAAACAACATTCCTATGAGACCCATAATAAATTATAGACCAAGCCCTATTTATAAATTATCCAAATACATACAAAAATTCCTCAAAAAACATTATGTTTTTCAAGCAAACAAAACCATAAAAAACTCAATAGATTTCTGCAACATTACTAAGAATATCAGAATAGAACATTTTTACAAGCTAGCTACATATGATATAACAAACATGTATCCCAATATACCCACACAAAAAACTATCACTATCATAGAATCCAACCTTTATAACCACAGTAAGCTAAGCAAATTGGAAATAGATGAATTTATTAAACTTCTACAATTTGCTATCAATAATAACTATTTCAAGTTCCATGACACTATTTATCAACAAAAAGGATTACCTATGGGATCACCAATATCAGGCATAATAGCTGATATATATATGGATCACTTAGAACATCAAGAAATTAAAAAAATAGAAAATATAATCTATTGGTGCAGGTTTGTCGATGATGTATTTATAATCATGGACAACAGACATACTAATGAAAACATAATCCTAGAACAACTAAATAAAATAGATCCCCACATTAAATTTACCATGGACACTGAACACAACAACACCATAAACTACCTAGATATATCCATAACCAGACATAACAACCACCTAACATACAATATATATAGGAAATCTACCCATACATCAAATACAATAAAGATAGACTCCACCCACCCACATGCCCATAAAAGAGCTGCATACTATAGTATGATTCATAGAGCATACAACATTCCACTTTCAAAAGAAAATCTAAATAAAGAACTAAACACAATCCATGAAATAGCAAAACAAAATGGATACAAAAGAGAAATGATAAACCGGAACATCAATAAAGTCAAAAATCAACCTAAAACCAAGCTAACTAGAATCACTAAAAATAAAAAAGAATATGCACTGTTTACTTATAACAATAACCACATACATCCCATAACAAACATCTTCAAAAAACAAGGCCTAAAAATAGCATATAAAACGGCACGCAACAACACCAACATACTATACAATTCCAAATTAGTTAATAACACGAATAAATACAATCATTCAGGAGTCTATCGCCTAAAATGTAACGACTGCCAAGCCAGCTATATAGGACTTACCGGTAGAAGTTTTCTAATACGATATAATGAACATGTAAACGCCGTCAAGCACAGACATTTTTCGGCTATGGGTCAGCATATTGACGATCAAAAACATAATTTCACAGACATTAAGAACGACATGCAAATCCTTAACATGAACCCAAAAAGTCCCTTACTCAGTATAATAGAAGAATTTTACATAAATTTAGACAAATATGTGAATCCAAACTCCAACCTAAATGAAAGTATAGACAGAAATAACATCCTTTTTCATGCAGTAATTCCCTTATTAAAAGATTTCTATATCAAAAGAATAAACAAGCAAAAATCGATATGTTCAAATCAACCGCCTCAAAACCCTCCCCCCCCTCCAACCCCACTCCTATTACTAACACTCCACCTATCCCCCCAAACCTCCCCTCCACCGCCGCTAACTACAATCTCAGAGCTACGCGCACCAGATCCCAACAGACAGCTACTAAGAACGCACGGCTCCAGCACTTTACGTAAGTAAACGACATACGTTTCACTATCACACTTTCTATCCACAACATTACCACACTTTTATTTCTATTTCCAGACACTCCACCTTGGTTGCTCATTACATACAAGCTTCCAGAACTAACCAACGTGCACCAAGACGCATAACTTTCATCATATTTGACTAATGCCACCAATCTTAAACATCGCGTCTACAGAAGAAAACATGTTCCATTAACATTTTAATAACTTTAATATCTGTAGCTGCTAATAGATCTTCAGATAAACAACAGCATTACCTAATTTGCAGTGGATCATTATAATACTAATTACCTATACATCTTATATTTTTATGGATCCACTTTGTTGGAACAATATATATACAAATCCATTTATGCCAAATCAGTGTATATGCTCTGCTGCACACTAACAGCATCAATGTAATGAGTTTTTATATTAGACATGTATGGCATACATACCATTGTTTTTGATTATATGCCCATTTTAAAAATATTTTAATGTACACATTAGCATATATTTTATTCAACTTTAACCTCACACTAAGTTCCAATCAGAATGTAATGACTTTACAAAATGAATTCAGCTTCTAGTATGTATAAAAGCAAGATGTTGCACTGACACTCAAATCAAAAATGTTCAAGCCTGTGTTCTGTAATATCATGTGACTAATCAACAGCCAATTCTGTAAATATTTGAACTTGTCACTGTTGAGTTACACAAACATACCTGTGTTCCATACTATATAATTTAAATTTGGATAGTGGTAGCAGTAGGTAATATATGTCTTTATGAACAATGCATACTAGTCATGTACTAGACATACCAAACATTATGATCAGCCTAAACTAGTCTAACTTTTACCACTATACGTGATGTTTTTATGAACAATTTACAATGCATGTCAACTGAGGATGACCCCATAGGGGTCGAAACTAGTCTTGAATATTTGTAATGTAAAATAAATTCGTATTGATAAGGTGGAAAATTGTATATATATTGTTTTTATGTAAAGTAATATCCATCAATACGGAAATGAAACTTATAAACAATAGTGGAAAAGCCAACCAGGCAAGAAGAATAGCACACAGATATCAAAATCTGAAGATTAAGATCACAAATATTGTCAAAAACATCACTTTCTTAAAACAATGCCTACTTAATAATCTAACTCCTAAATTTCTTAGAAAATATAATAATAAACATAGAAGCACATATCAAACCCAAAATACCCAAAACAAAACCAATCGAATATGGCTGAAAGAAGAAATTAAATTCATGTATAGGAAAAAACAACACCTAAACACACAAATGTATGAAGCGCACCTTAAAGCCTCACATGAGCTACCACACACATACTGGAGCAATTTCCAACAAATAACTAACGAAAAGATAGAAAACATAGCCATACAGAAGCAGAATACCTTAAACAAGAAACTCAACGCACTCAAGACATCACTAAACCAAACCAACCATATACAACATAGACAACATATTACTGTTTCTACTGATAACAACCAACATATTTTCCATCCCCCACTTCAAAACCTAACTAACACAACATTCAATGAAAAAGAAACAATCATACTGAGCAAGGGACCAAAACACAACTGGAAAAACAATTCAGTATTTGAAAACATAGCCACCATTATTACTGAAACAGAAGATGCCCTAAATAAAATACCCCAAGAAAAACAAAATGAAGTTAGATATGAAATCAAAAAAACACTACCACAATATATTGATAAGATCACTCAAAAACCTCAGAATCAAGATATCACAAACCAAACACAAATTAAGGTACTCAAAAATAAAATACAGCAAAATAACCTAATAGTAACAAAGGCAGATAAAGGAAACACTACAGTTATTATGGATAAAGAGGAATATATAACAAAAACAAAAACCTGCTTTCAAGATGAAACCTTTCAAATTAAGACTAAAGATCCCACTAACAGTATCCAGAAAAACTTAAAAATTCTCCTAAAAAACACCAATTTTCTTATGAACGAACAGGAAACTGCAAAATTAACCACTATGAATCCAGGGATACCTACAGCTAAAGCTTATCCTAAGATCCATAAAAACAACATTCCTATGAGACCCATAATAAATTATAGACCAAGCCCTATTTATAAATTATCCAAATACATACAAAAATTCCTCAAAAAACATTATGTTTTTCAAGCAAACAAAACCATAAAAAACTCAATAGATTTCTGCAACATTACTAAGAATATCAGAATAGAACATTTTTACAAGCTAGCTACATATGATATAACAAACATGTATCCCAATATACCCACACAAAAAACTATCACTATCATAGAATCCAACCTTTATAACCACAGTAAGCTAAGCAAATTGGAAATAGATGAATTTATTAAACTTCTACAATTTGCTATCAATAATAACTATTTCAAGTTCCATGACACTATTTATCAACAAAAAGGATTACCTATGGGATCACCAATATCAGGCATAATAGCTGATATATATATGGATCACTTAGAACATCAAGAAATTAAAAAAATAGAAAATATAATCTATTGGTGCAGGTTTGTCGATGATGTATTTATAATCATGGACAACAGACATACTAATGAAAACATAATCCTAGAACAACTAAATAAAATAGATCCCCACATTAAATTTACCATGGACACTGAACACAACAACACCATAAACTACCTAGATATATCCATAACCAGACATAACAACCACCTAACATACAATATATATAGGAAATCTACCCATACATCAAATACAATAAAGATAGACTCCACCCACCCACATGCCCATAAAAGAGCTGCATACTATAGTATGATTCATAGAGCATACAACATTCCACTTTCAAAAGAAAATCTAAATAAAGAACTAAACACAATCCATGAAATAGCAAAACAAAATGGATACAAAAGAGAAATGATAAACCGGATCATCAATAAAGTCAAAAATCAACCTAAAACCAAGCTAACTAGAATCACTAAAAATAAAAAAGAATATGCACTGTTTACTTATAACAATAACCACATACATCCCATAACAAACATCTTCAAAAAACAAGGCCTAAAAATAGCATATAAAACGGCACGCAACAACACCAACATACTATACAATTCCAAATTAGTTAATAACACGAATAAATACAATCAAAAAAAAAAAAAAAAAAAAAAAGGTGGAAAATTGTATATATATTGTTTTTATGTAAAGTAATATCCATCAATACGGAAATGAAACTTATAAACAATAGTGGAAAAGCCAACCAGGCAAGAAGAATAGCACACAGATATCAAAATCTGAAGATTAAGATCACAAATATTGTCAAAAACATCACTTTCTTAAAACAATGCCTACTTAATAATCTAACTCCTAAATTTCTTAGAAAATATAATAATAAACATAGAAGCACATATCAAACCCAAAATACCCAAAACAAAACCAATCGAATATGGCTGAAAGAAGAAATTAAATTCATGTATAGGAAAAAACAACACCTAAACACACAAATGTATGAAGCGCACCTTAAAGCCTCACATGAGCTACCACACACATACTGGAGCAATTTCCAACAAATAACTAACGAAAAGATAGAAAACATAGCCATACAGAAGCAGAATACCTTAAACAAGAAACTCAACGCACTCAAGACATCACTAAACCAAACCAACCATATACAACATAGACAACATATTACTGTTTCTACTGATAACAACCAACATATTTTCCATCCCCCACTTCAAAACCTAACTAACACAACATTCAATGAAAAAGAAACAATCATACTGAGCAAGGGACCAAAACACAACTGGAAAAACAATTCAGTATTTGAAAACATAGCCACCATTATTACTGAAACAGAAGATGCCCTAAATAAAATACCCCAAGAAAAACAAAATGAAGTTAGATATGAAATCAAAAAAACACTACCACAATATATTGATAAGATCACTCAAAAACCTCAGAATCAAGATATCACAAACCAAACACAAATTAAGGTACTCAAAAATAAAATACAGCAAAATAACCTAATAGTAACAAAGGCAGATAAAGGAAACACTACAGTTATTATGGATAAAGAGGAATATATAACAAAAACAAAAACCTGCTTTCAAGATGAAACCTTTCAAATTAAGACTAAAGATCCCACTAACAGTATCCAGAAAAACTTAAAAATTCTCCTAAAAAACACCAATTTTCTTATGAACGAACAGGAAACTGCAAAATTAACCACTATGAATCCAGGGATACCTACAGCTAAAGCTTATCCTAAGATCCATAAAAACAACATTCCTATGAGACCCATAATAAATTATAGACCAAGCCCTATTTATAAATTATCCAAATACATACAAAAATTCCTCAAAAAACATTATGTTTTTCAAGCAAACAAAACCATAAAAAACTCAATAGATTTCTGCAACATTACTAAGAATATCAGAATAGAACATTTTTACAAGCTAGCTACATATGATATAACAAACATGTATCCCAATATACCCACACAAAAAACTATCACTATCATAGAATCCAACCTTTATAACCACAGTAAGCTAAGCAAATTGGAAATAGATGAATTTATTAAACTTCTACAATTTGCTATCAATAATAACTATTTCAAGTTCCATGACACTATTTATCAACAAAAAGGATTACCTATGGGATCACCAATATCAGGCATAATAGCTGATATATATATGGATCACTTAGAACATCAAGAAATTAAAAAAATAGAAAATATAATCTATTGGTGCAGGTTTGTCGATGATGTATTTATAATCATGGACAACAGACATACTAATGAAAACATAATCCTAGAACAACTAAATAAAATAGATCCCCACATTAAATTTACCATGGACACTGAACACAACAACACCATAAACTACCTAGATATATCCATAACCAGACATAACAACCACCTAACATACAATATATATAGGAAATCTACCCATACATCAAATACAATAAAGATAGACTCCACCCACCCACATGCCCATAAAAGAGCTGCATACTATAGTATGATTCATAGAGCATACAACATTCCACTTTCAAAAGAAAATCTAAATAAAGAACTAAACACAATCCATGAAATAGCAAAACAAAATGGATACAAAAGAGAAATGATAAACCGGAACATCAATAAAGTCAAAAATCAACCTAAAACCAAGCTAACTAGAATCACTAAAAATAAAAAAGAATATGCACTGTTTACTTATAACAATAACCACATACATCCCATAACAAACATCTTCAAAAAACAAGGCCTAAAAATAGCATATAAAACGGCACGCAACAACACCAACATACTATACAATTCCAAATTAGTTAATAACACGAATAAATACAATCATTCAGGAGTCTATCGCCTAAAATGTAACGACTGCCAAGCCAGCTATATAGGACTTACCGGTAGAAGTTTTCTAATACGATATAATGAACATGTAAACGCCGTCAAGCACAGACATTTTTCGGCTATGGGTCAGCATATTGACGATCAAAAACATAATTTCACAGACATTAAGAACGACATGCAAATCCTTAACATGAACCCAAAAAGTCCCTTACTCAGTATAATAGAAGAATTTTACATAAATTTAGACAAATATGTGAATCCAAACTCCAACCTAAATGAAAGTATAGACAGAAATAACATCCTTTTTCATGCAGTAATTCCCTTATTAAAAGATTTCTATATCAAAAGAATAAACAAGCAAAAATCGATATGTTCAAATCAACCGCCTCAAAACCCTCCCCCCCCTCCAACCCCACTCCTATTACTAACACTCCACCTATCCCCCCAAACCTCCCCTCCACCGCCGCTAACTACAATCTCAGAGCTACGCGCACCAGATCCCAACAGACAGCTACTAAGAACGCACGGCTCCAGCACTTTACGTAAGTAAACGACATACGTTTCACTATCACACTTTCTATCCACAACATTACCACACTTTTATTTCTATTTCCAGACACTCCACCTTGGTTGCTCATTACATACAAGCTTCCAGAACTAACCAACGTGCACCAAGACGCATAACTTTCATCATATTTGACTAATGCCACCAATCTTAAACATCGCGTCTACAGAAGAAAACATGTTCCATTAACATTTTAATAACTTTAATATCTGTAGCTGCTAATAGATCTTCAGATAAACAACAGCATTACCTAATTTGCAGTGGATCATTATAATACTAATTACCTATACATCTTATATTTTTATGGATCCACTTTGTTGGAACAATATATATACAAATCCATTTATGCCAAATCAGTGTATATGCTCTGCTGCACACTAACAGCATCAATGTAATGAGTTTTTATATTAGACATGTATGGCATACATACCATTGTTTTTGATTATATGCCCATTTTAAAAATATTTTAATGTACACATTAGCATATATTTTATTCAACTTTAACCTCACACTAAGTTCCAATCAGAATGTAATGACTTTACAAAATGAATTCAGCTTCTAGTATGTATAAAAGCAAGATGTTGCACTGACACTCAAATCAAAAATGTTCAAGCCTGTGTTCTGTAATATCATGTGACTAATCAACAGCCAATTCTGTAAATATTTGAACTTGTCACTGTTGAGTTACACAAACATACCTGTGTTCCATACTATATAATTTAAATTTGGATAGTGGTAGCAGTAGGTAATATATGTCTTTATGAACAATGCATACTAGTCATGTACTAGACATACCAAACATTATGATCAGCCTAAACTAGTCTAACTTTTACCACTATACGTGATGTTTTTATGAACAATTTACAATGCATGTCAACTGAGGATGACCCCATAGGGGTCGAAACTAGTCTTGAATATTTGTAATGTAAAATAAATTCGTATTGATAAGGTGGAAAATTGTATATATATTGTTTTTATGTAAAGTAATATCCATCAATACGGAAATGAAACTTATAAACAATAGTGGAAAAGCCAACCAGGCAAGAAGAATAGCACACAGATATCAAAATCTGAAGATTAAGATCACAAATATTGTCAAAAACATCACTTTCTTAAAACAATGCCTACTTAATAATCTAACTCCTAAATTTCTTAGAAAATATAATAATAAACATAGAAGCACATATCAAACCCAAAATACCCAAAACAAAACCAATCGAATATGGCTGAAAGAAGAAATTAAATTCATGTATAGGAAAAAACAACACCTAAACACACAAATGTATGAAGCGCACCTTAAAGCCTCACATGAGCTACCACACACATACTGGAGCAATTTCCAACAAATAACTAACGAAAAGATAGAAAACATAGCCATACAGAAGCAGAATACCTTAAACAAGAAACTCAACGCACTCAAGACATCACTAAACCAAACCAACCATATACAACATAGACAACATATTACTGTTTCTACTGATAACAACCAACATATTTTCCATCCCCCACTTCAAAACCTAACTAACACAACATTCAATGAAAAAGAAACAATCATACTGAGCAAGGGACCAAAACACAACTGGAAAAACAATTCAGTATTTGAAAACATAGCCACCATTATTACTGAAACAGAAGATGCCCTAAATAAAATACCCCAAGAAAAACAAAATGAAGTTAGATATGAAATCAAAAAAACACTACCACAATATATTGATAAGATCACTCAAAAACCTCAGAATCAAGATATCACAAACCAAACACAAATTAAGGTACTCAAAAATAAAATACAGCAAAATAACCTAATAGTAACAAAGGCAGATAAAGGAAACACTACAGTTATTATGGATAAAGAGGAATATATAACAAAAACAAAAACCTGCTTTCAAGATGAAACCTTTCAAATTAAGACTAAAGATCCCACTAACAGTATCCAGAAAAACTTAAAAATTCTCCTAAAAAACACCAATTTTCTTATGAACGAACAGGAAACTGCAAAATTAACCACTATGAATCCAGGGATACCTACAGCTAAAGCTTATCCTAAGATCCATAAAAACAACATTCCTATGAGACCCATAATAAATTATAGACCAAGCCCTATTTATAAATTATCCAAATACATACAAAAATTCCTCAAAAAACATTATGTTTTTCAAGCAAACAAAACCATAAAAAACTCAATAGATTTCTGCAACATTACTAAGAATATCAGAATAGAACATTTTTACAAGCTAGCTACATATGATATAACAAACATGTATCCCAATATACCCACACAAAAAACTATCACTATCATAGAATCCAACCTTTATAACCACAGTAAGCTAAGCAAATTGGAAATAGATGAATTTATTAAACTTCTACAATTTGCTATCAATAATAACTATTTCAAGTTCCATGACACTATTTATCAACAAAAAGGATTACCTATGGGATCACCAATATCAGGCATAATAGCTGATATATATATGGATCACTTAGAACATCAAGAAATTAAAAAAATAGAAAATATAATCTATTGGTGCAGGTTTGTCGATGATGTATTTATAATCATGGACAACAGACATACTAATGAAAACATAATCCTAGAACAACTAAATAAAATAGATCCCCACATTAAATTTACCATGGACACTGAACACAACAACACCATAAACTACCTAGATATATCCATAACCAGACATAACAACCACCTAACATACAATATATATAGGAAATCTACCCATACATCAAATACAATAAAGATAGACTCCACCCACCCACATGCCCATAAAAGAGCTGCATACTATAGTATGATTCATAGAGCATACAACATTCCACTTTCAAAAGAAAATCTAAATAAAGAACTAAACACAATCCATGAAATAGCAAAACAAAATGGATACAAAAGAGAAATGATAAACCGGATCATCAATAAAGTCAAAAATCAACCTAAAACCAAGCTAACTAGAATCACTAAAAATAAAAAAGAATATGCACTGTTTACTTATAACAATAACCACATACATCCCATAACAAACATCTTCAAAAAACAAGGCCTAAAAATAGCATATAAAACGGCACGCAACAACACCAACATACTATACAATTCCAAATTAGTTAATAACACGAATAAATACAATCATTCAGGAGTCTATCGCCTAAAATGTAACGACTGCCAAGCCAGCTATATAGGACTTACCGGTAGAAGTTTTCTAATACGATATAATGAACATGTAAACGCCGTCAAGCACAGACATTTTTCGGCTATGGGTCAGCATATTGACGATCAAAAACATAATTTCACAGACATTAAGAACGACATGCAAATCCTTAACATGAACCCAAAAAGTCCCTTACTCAGTATAATAGAAGAATTTTACATAAATTTAGACAAATATGTGAATCCAAACTCCAACCTAAATGAAAGTATAGACAGAAATAACATCCTTTTTCATGCAGTAATTCCCTTATTAAAAGATTTCTATATCAAAAGAATAAACAAGCAAAAATCGATATGTTCAAATCAACCGCCTCAAAACCCTCCCCCCTCCAACCCCACTCCTATTACTAACACTCCACCTATCCCCCCAAACCTCCCCTCCACCGCCGCTAACTACAATCTCAGAGCTACGCGCACCAGATCCCAACAGACAGCTACTAAGAACGCACGGCTCCAGCACTTTACGTAAGTAAACGACATACGTTTCACTATCACACTTTCTATCCACAACATTATCACACTTTTATTTCTATTTCCAGACACTCCACCTTGGTTGCTCATTACATACAAGCTTCCAGAACTAACCAACGTGCACCAAGACGCATAACTTTCATCATATTTGACTAATGCCACCAATCTTAAACATCGCGTCTACAGAAGAAAACATGTTCCATTAACATTTTAATAACTTTAATATCTGTAGCTGCTAATAGATCTTCAGATAAACAACAGCATTACCTAATTTGCAGTGGATCATTATAATACTAATTACCTATACATCTTATATTTTTATGGATCCACTTTGTTGGAACAATATATATACAAATCCATTTATGCCAAATCAGTGTATATGCTCTGCTGCACACTAACAGCATCAATGTAATGAGTTTTTATATTAGACATGTATGGCATACATACCATTGTTTTTGATTATATGCCCATTTTAAAAATATTTTAATGTACACATTAGCATATATTTTATTCAACTTTAACCTCACACTAAGTTCCAATCAGAATGTAATGACTTTACAAAATGAATTCAGCTTCTAGTATGTATAAAAGCAAGATGTTGCACTGACACTCAAATCAAAAATGTTCAAGCCTGTGTTCTGTAATATCATGTGACTAATCAACAGCCAATTCTGTAAATATTTGAACTTGTCACTGTTGAGTTACACAAACATACCTGTGTTCCATACTATATAATTTAAATTTGGATAGTGGTAGCAGTAGGTAATATATGTCTTTATGAACAATGCATACTAGTCATGTACTAGACATACCAAACATTATGATCAGCCTAAACTAGTCTAACTTTTACCACTATACGTGATGTTTTTATGAACAATTTACAATGCATGTCAACTGAGGATGACCCCATAGGGGTCAAAACTAGTCTTGAATATTTGTAATGTAAAATAAATTCGTATTGATAAGGTGGAAAATTGTATATATATTGTTTTTATGTAAAGTATGAATGAGCCAGTCGTCCAGATAGGGAATCATCTGGACGCCGAAATCTTGGGACAGAAGCTCCTGCACAGCGGAAGCCCAGCGTTGCATGATGGATGGGGCCAGGCTATGCTCCATCGGCAGGCGAGTCCAGCGATATCGGCGGCCCCGGTAGAGGATACCGTAGGGATGCCGAGTATGCGGATCTATCGGAATCTGATTATACGAAGGGTATACTATATTGTTTTACACTCTATTTTTTTCTACCCAAATGAAGTACATTACACATCGGTTGTTACATCCACCTTCTTAACATAATCTCCTTGTAACTGTATGCACTTTTGCCATCGATGTGTCAGTCTCTTCAGACATTTCTGAAACCATTCTTTCGGAGTGCTGCATACCCATACCTTTACAGCCGAGTCCAGTTCTGCAAAATCCGCAAAACGGCGACTATGCAGATGTTTCTTCATGTTCCCGAGCAGGTGCCAAGTCGGGATGGCACTGTTTAACATTTCTTTGGGGTGGACTGCCTCTATGCTTCCATTGCATCGATTGTTGTTTCGTTTGTGGCTCATGGTAATGGAGCAATGTCATCACCAGTCACAAGCCTAGCCATGAAGTCGGCTGATCTTGATTATGGCGTTGCTACAGTTCTGTGCACATGTCCATACGCCTCTGCTTTTTGTCTGCAGACAAGAGTTTAGGCACCAACGTGGATGACACCTTCCCCAACTCTAAGTGGCCATGCACGATCCGCTGAAGGGTGTTTTGGCTAATTTCCAAGGCTTCCTCCATTTTCATTGCCCTCGCATTGATGTCCATATGTCTGCGACGGAAGAACTTGTTACATATGCAGCCTCGTAAACACCCTTGAAAAATATTCGCAACAATCCAACGACACTTGCTGAAACACTCGTTTAATGATGCTAGAACCTGTACAGCATCAGTATTTGGCTCTGTGAGAGAAACTTGCTGACAAAGGAAAAGCAAGTCATATGGATGGAATAGACATCAGGCTGATGAACGAACTGATCGCACCCCTTAAGAAAGTTATTTTGTTATATTACATAGCCTACTACATTCTTATGCTTTGACATTTGAAATACAGGGCAGTTTAAATTCGTTCCATGTGGTAATCCTGACACACAATTTAAGTAAGCCTATTTTAGAGCCCTTCAAGAAAGAATATAAACATAAAATGCAAGAAGTCACCCACACTTCACCTTGTCTTACTATGGAAAATTACGCTTCTACAGCATCCGTCTCAGGAGTCGCATACCAGGGAGGCCTCTAAAGAACTTCTGCGGAGTAACGTCAAATCATGTATGGAAGAAAAGTTAAACATTCATAAGTATCATAAGGTGGTGAGGTATTTTGCTATTTGACAATGAATGATGATGTTAAGGCACGGAATGCACCAAGTTGAATATTAACTTGTGTTCTTCAGGACAGTGTGTGTTCAGAAATCAGATGCCTAAGTATTCACTTTGTTTCTGACAAATTCCAAATTTCTTGTGTGAAAACAGCATACAATGTACCAATTGCTACACCTCTCCCCCTATTGGCAGCAACTGTCTGTTTGCGTAATAAGTTTAACCTTACGTGATGCACTTTGATGCAGACTTACATAGGGACATACCTGATTTTTTCTTTTCCTGATTAAGTAAACCTTATGATGAATGAGGCATGCATGAATGACGAGCATTCCAATTTTTCTGGATCCTCAAACTCAATGAATATGCCATAACCTGCCAAAGTAATGAAGTTTACTTCGTGGCCTGATGTCGAAGAGGATCCCACTCCATTAGATGAGCTGGGAATATATTTAAACCAAAACTGTGGAATGAAAAAAGATATAGCATCCTACTGGATAACACGTGGACGAAACTATCCACAATTTCACATCTTCACGTAAGTATTATATGTGCAAGTGTCAAGTTCAACTTCAGAGAGAAATTTCAGTTCAACGGGCTTCATTCTCAACGCATGACGATCCCTTCTATGCCCAAACAATGCCAACGTTCTTTTCATTCACAGTAATTCTACAACCATTAATCAATGACCAATAAACTACGCACACTAAGTAAGAATGGAAAATTCTAAGTTTCCATGGAGGGAATTAGATATTTTTCACCAATAGAGCATGTCAAAAATAGAACAGATGTAAGGCTTTTCAGGCGTTTGCTCTATTAACCAACGTTTTGTCATAGGTCTGACACTATACTCATCAGAGTAGGATGTGTCAGACCCTACCCACTGACGCTGGGGTGTATGCAGGTGAACTTATCAGAGGCACAGTCTGATAACTGCATACGGGAGATAAATCTCCACAATGGAATTATTGCCTGCCTAGCAATTCCGAATGGAAAATCCTAAGTTCCCATGGAAGGAATTAGATATTTTGCACCATTCCATTGTGGAGATTTATCTCCCGTATGCAGTTATCAGACTGTGCCTCTTATAATGGGCTTCTGATAAGTTCACCTGCATACAACCCACCGTCAGTGGGTAGGGTCTGACACATTCTACTCTGATGAGTCAAGACGAAACGCTGGTTAATAGAGCAAACACCTGAAAAGCCTTACATCAGTTCTGTTTTTGACATGCTCTATTGGTAAGTTCACCTGCATACACCCCAGCGTCAGTGGGTAGGGTCTGACACATCCTACTCTGATGAGTCTAGTGTCAGTCCTAAGACGAAACGCTGGTTAATAGAGCAAACGTCTGAAAAGCCTTACACTAAGTAAAAGCCGTGTAAAGGTTTGTTTTTGTTGTTGTCATATTGCACATGGTTTCAGTTGTATTGTAACTTATTTTACAGAGCAAGATGGTCGTGCAGTTAGGGGCGCACAGGTATGAGCTTCCATTTGGGAGATAGTGGGTTCGAACCCCCACTGTCGGCAGCTCTGAAGATGTTTTCCATGGTTTCCCATTTTCATACCAGGCAAATGCTCGGGCTGTACCTTAATTAAGGCCATGTCCATTTCCTTTCTGCTTATTCTGAGTTAAACGCAAGTAAGGCCCCCTAGAATATGTTTTGTGTTATTTAGATTCATTTTCAGTTAACTTGATATAAACTGCAGATGAATAATTGAGTTTGTAATAAAGTTTCTGTTTGTGTTCAATTATTATTATTATTATTATTATTATTATTATAATATATAATTCGCTGGGGCCATCAAGGACCACGTTAAGTCTTGTTGCATTTGACACTGAACTCGGCCTTCTTTAGAGCCCAAATTTCCCTAATTCTATGTGAGTAGGCCTGCTTGCGCTCCTCTGTCCAAGTGGCACCGTGTCTCCTCTTCGGTTGCTCGTCTCAGTTTAGCCCGTTCGTCAATATTTTCTTGCGGAAGCGATCTCTGCTAAGGGCACCTTCAGCTGAGATATGTAGCATTATCATTATTATTAATATTGCAGAGCATGAGAAATCTCCATCTTTTTATTTCAAACTGCGATTAGCCTACTTGAAATTTGTCATTAGCGCATGGGGATTCGTATAGAGAGCGATCTGAACATTTTGTTGTGCACAACTGGGAAGTAGTCAAGGTTAGTCTACTCAACCCATCAAGTGCGGTGGGCTGTATGAGACCAGAGCTGTGGGCCAGTAAACGGCCGAGTCAGAATAGAAGGACACTGCATGGGCTGGGTTGCCGAAGTCTGTGGGTGGGCCTCACTGCAGGACTCTGACGTGAACACTTCACAAATGTTGCTGTTTGCAAAAGGCAACTTGTATTCAATATTTGGCATCTTCCTCTCTAAAGACCTTGTGCTCGATAAGGCAGATTTTCATTCTGGCACATGTTATTTGTTCCTTCCACATCCCATTCAATGTTATTTTAATTCCTAAATATTCTAATTCATTGACAACTTCTAATTCTACACCTTCTAACCACCTCTTTTACAAACCATTACTTTTGTTTTCTTGATATCTATTTTCAAATTCCATTTCTGCAATATTCAGCAGCTTTCTTAAGACTGTTTTGCATACCAACTGTTGTTAGTGAGAGCAGAAGGATGTCGTCTGCGAAGACTAGGCAACGAATTTGTTATATGAGCAGGGGCTTGTTCTATCCTTCCCCAGGCAGTCCATTACATTATTAATAAAAATTAAAAATAATATTGGTGATAATTTACATCCCTGCTTAAATCCGATATTCAAATGTATCCTGCCTACTATTAGATCTTCCTTTACTTTAATCAAGCATATCACTTCTGTATAGTCCGTCTATGGCTTTAATCATTTTATTTGACATCCCCATCCTAGAAACCTTCACAACGACAGCTTGCCTGCTAACCGAATCAAAAGCTTTTTGAAGGTCTATTGCTGCAATATATAATTTACCTCCTTTCCTCTTTAAATATTTATCTATTATTGTTTTAATTATAAATATATTATCTGCGGTTCTTATTCCGTTCTGAAATCCTGACTAGTAATCTTAATATAATAATGTAATTTGCTTTACGTCCCACTAACTACTTTTATGGTTTTCGGAGATGCTGAGGTGCAGAAATTTAGTCCCACAGGAGGTCTTTTACGTAACATTAAATCGACTGACGTATCTGAGCACCTTCAAATACCACCGTACTCAGCCAGGATCGAGCCTGCCAAGTTGTAGTCAGAAGGCCAGCGCCTCAACCGTCTGAACCACTCAGCCTGGCAGAGTAATCTACTGCCCATTTCTTTTTGCCAAAATAGAGGTGTAAATCGTACTGAGTGTATCCAACAAGGTGATGCCCCTATAGTTATTCATGTTTGATCTTTCCCCCTTTCTTTCATATATCGGGCATATTCTTCCTTCTTGCCAACAACTTGGAATTTTTCTGGCATCAAAGATTTGGTTAAATATTTTAGTTATTATTTCTAACATCTGGCTGTTATTCCCCAGTTCTTTCCAGAATTCATTCGTAATTCCACTGACAGCACCGGATTTTCCTCCCTTTCCTTTTTTCAATGTGTCTAATACCTCATCTGTGGTTATTATATCATCTAGTACAGGCAGATAACCCCACGTCTCAGTATGCCAGTCTCAGTTTTATTCCTTTCTCCATGTATCTCTTTACGACCTAGTAACCTCCTGAAATACAATAACCACTCCTCATACCTCATGCTTACTTGATTACTGCTTTTATATTCCTTACATATTTTACTCATTCTTTTCCATACTTTCTTACTTTCATTTTCTTTACAATACTTATATAATAGTTTTACCTCTGTGGCCTGCCAGTTCCTTTTAATTTTTCTCATTAAATCTTTGTATTCCTTTCTCTTTTTACAAAAATCTGCTCGTAAATCCTGGGATCCCTCATTTCTGTATCTTTTTAATGCCCTCATCACTTCATTTTTCTTTTATTTACACTCATCATTATATCATATGTTTTGTTTATTTTTCCCTTCTCTTCCTCACAACCATTTTTTTTACCAGCTACTGCTATTGATCCTTCAACCATTCTTATTGCTTCAACTATGTTATTATCCTCCATCATATTCTCAACACCTAACTTCAAACTTTCAAAAGTTTTCTCCCTATAATAGTACCTAAATTCGTCTCTATGTTCCTCACTCCACCTGTACCTTACTAATTTTCTCTGTACATAGTTCAGATGGTGTTTTTCTTCCGGTTTACCTTCGTATCTCAGTAATCAGATAGCAACTGGAAAATAATGAGACGTCCAATTTTTTACCTGAATGTCCTTAACATAATTTAGAGCCTTCCGAGATGCCAACACTAAGTCTATAGCACTGCCTCCTGGCTCGAGTATGTATGTTAAATTCCCTGATTCATCCCCCAACCAGCCCCATTCTAAATGTACAATTCCTCTATCGCTCACATTTCCAGTAATTTCTCTCCATTTTTGTTACATTCTTTATCTTTACTTCTCCTTCCTTCATATAATGGACTCCTTTTACCAACCCTTGCAATGAAATCACCCATTATAAATATTCCTGCTTCCTCATTTTAAAATTTAATCTGGTTTACAACTTCAATAAGATCTTTAAAGAAGATTTTTTTATCTAACACGGGGACCCCGGTGGGTGATTGTAGCCAAAACCTATGAAAATCTCCCTCCCACTCTGATTTCCTTTCTTTATTTTTACCCAAACCATTTCCTCACATCCCGATTCCCACAGCTCTACTCGACTGGATATTTCATCTTTTACGATCTCTGATATTCCTCCTGGGTAAAGCCCTTTCAGGTTCCTTTTATGTTTCGTTCTACTACAGACGGGAAAACCCGGTATTTGTACATTGTATGCCCCCCCCCTGGCAACCATGTCTCTACCATCCCAGTAATCTCACTATTTCACATTAGATCTCCAACTTCATCATTTCCCAGTTTACTCAATATACCTTGGATATTTATTAATCCCACGACACAGTCTAGTTATTTATTCGTGGGTACATCTGCTGTAGCCAAGGTCTTACCTCTCATCATTTGTGCCTTTTCTAACTGTATAATGGATCCACTAGGGGAGCTATTTCCTCTTCCAACCCCCTGGCTTCCTCAGACCTTGTCAACCCTTTTTTTAGCATGAATGTCTTTCAAATTTAGCGCTGGCTTACGTTTCTTTTCTTCTTTTCTCCCCGGCTTGTCTTGCCTCCTAGAAGATCCCCTCTTCTTCTTGAGTTGTTTTCCTGGATTGAGGATATCCAGTTTCGAACGCCCAGTCATCCAGTTCACTGTCCCTGCTTTGCTGATTAACACACGCTGCTGCTGACTCAGATCTGCTGTCGTCACTCACTAGGCCGCTGGCCTTCTGTATAGCTGACACATCAGGGCAATGTTCCAGCTCGCACAGCTGACTAACAGTCCATTTCCTACTCCAAGAAAGACCTACTATTATATGTCTCCACGGATGAATGCCTTCAGAACCGAATGTAGCGCCTTCCCTAGATGAAAACTTAATGTTCTCATATTTTCCATTTCTTCTTGATCAAATTCTTTTTTAATCCATATTTTTGTTCCCTTCAAGCTCTACACACTGTCCAAAATGTTTCGGACCTTCAAAATTGATACCATACATACTTTCACTGGTCTTCCAATATTTCTCTCTAATCTAAAGGCACTATCAATATCGCACTCATTATACTTGACCTTCAATTTCTCCCTGATAGGAAAGTACACTGTCTAACATACCATTAAAGTTCTCTTTGTCGGTTTCTACCAGTCCGTAGATGATTATGTTTCTCTGCCTATTTTCCTTCACTCGTGTCAGTTCCTTTTCTTCAAGTTTTCTTAGTCTTTTTACTAGATCCAGGACTTTATTCCTCATTTCATCTATCTCATTCTTGTTCTGCAGTAGGCTCTCCTTAGTATCCTTAAGTTCTGTTTGTATGAAGGTCTTCAAATCCTTAAATTATTTTTTGTTCCATTAATGTTTCCTGGGTCTTCTCCACTTGACATTTTTGCATGACCTCCTTAAGCTTCTCTATATCTTACCAGAACAGCCCAGGGCCTGGGTTTAACTCCACCCCACCGATCACTAGTAGCACCATCACAACTGATAATACAATTTGCGTGATGTTGAAGCTATTGTTCACCATTTGAGTGGATTTCACATACTACCTGCCCTGCCACCTACCTATAGCACATCTATTGCTCAATTGAAACTCCCATGTTAGCGCACTCGTACAGTTATTACCCGCTCAGCACACTGCGTCCTTTCACCTCACAAGCTGAATTGCAACTGCCGAATTCTAACACCGATCTATCCTCTCAAACACGTTGTCAATAACTCTGAAGCCATCTGTCTATATTGCATCACTTTGCAAAAGAAAGAACATTTTTCCACATCTTCGCACCACAATTTTTCCTAAGTCCTCACTATTTATTTGATTTCCTTTTCATTATACTTGTAGAACTTACCAAGCCAAATCAAATGACACCTCACATGACATACTACCACACAAGAGTTCCAAGCGACACCAAATGTTAGCCGCACAGCACAATGATTATAGTACCTCAAGATTGTATCACCTGTATACGTCACACTGAGGTCAGACTTTTATTGCTGGCTACATAGGCTCTTTCTCTATACAATGAGGTACTGATCACTGCTGTACATGTAATAATAATAATAATAATAATAATAATAATAATAATAGATTTACAGCTCACTAACTACTTTTACGGTTTCCAGAGACGCAGAGATGCCAGAATTTAGTACTGGAGTTCTTTTATGTGCCAGTAAATCTACCGATACGATGATGACATATCTGAGCACCTTCAAATACCACCAGACTGAGCCAAGATCGAACCTGCCACTTTCATGTGTTCGTACTGCTCACCGACCCAAGTATGGTTCCGAATCTATAGACGCAGAGGTGCCAACCTTCAGAATGGGTTATCAGTAATCACTAGGGCTCGAGCATCCAAAGACAAGGCCCAACATAATATGTTTATTCTGGGTCGTCGTAGGCCAGAAAATGGTGGGTTTTATTTGTCCTTTTTTACTTTTTCGGTGTTTTTTGGCTTATTGGTCCTTTGTTGGCCATTTTTTAGGTCTTGACTTTTTTGCAACTTCACCTTCTTTCGACTACATTTTTACTGCTCATTGTCAATTTGAATCATTACTTCATCCATTACCTCTTAAATATCTTTTCTCTAGTTCCATATCTGAAAAGAGAGAAAATGAAATGAAAAATGAAACTATTGCCTGAAAAATCCAGGGGTATCAAATTATATTCAAGATAGGTGAAATATTGAAAGGAGAAAATTCCGATGTGAATGGTTTTGAAGAGGAAGATCTTACTTGATACAATTTGAACCCTTAACATCTGTTTAAATGGAGGGAAGTTTCTCGATGTTTCGCAACGTACTGCCTGAAAATCGACGACCCTAAGAACCTGGAGACGACTATTGTAATATTTTTGTGATATATTGCAAAGCCAACTGAGGAAAAGTTTCTGAATTCCAGTTTCTGTAACTCTAGTGAGGTTAAGCCAAATATGATTTCAGTTACACTAATTTCAGTTTATATCTCCAAGTTGTTCATTACGGGTTCACTGAATTCATTTAAGGTGGAAAAACTATTTCCTAAATTCTGCAAGCACTTTTTTAACAAACACTGAATTATTTTTTAAAATTGTGTTAATCTAAAAATATATACTGTCTGAAAGAAGTATTTCATTGATATAATTTTATACTGTATGTTGTATACCACATTATATTCCTTCATTAAACATGTATGAATTAATTTGGATCGCATTTTTACGTCCTTTTTGTCAGTTTTTAGGTGTTTTTAAAGGTTCTTTTTACGCAATTTATAGGTCTTCAACTGCCGATCCCTAGTAATTGCCCTCCACCCCTCAGAACATTTTCGTGTCTAGTCCAAAGCATGCTCCTCCCTTCTCGAAAATGACACCCCGTCTTGCTCTTCCCGACAACAATCTATTTTAAAGTAAGCATATTAAAGTAAGTATGTAAGTATATTACAGAATAACATTTGCACACTACCTGTTAATTCAGAGATAAAACTTTCTTTGTATCTTGTTTTGCACCCAGCAGCTGCTTTACAATGTAGGTTTTCTCGAAGCATCCTCCCCCCTGTGAATTTTACGTCTTCTGAACCATGTTCAATTCCAAAGTAGATGTGCTTAATGAAGGCCTAAATTCTGTCTGTGCAGAAGGCAATGGGAAACCACTGCACTACTTAATCCCAAGTTAAGCAACCATGATGTTATCACAGCAAGATGTATCGTTTACTGATCATGAGGCACGGAAACCAAGATCCGGCACGGGAAGGAACGAGGCTTCCCAGGTCGTCATTAAGCAAAATCCTCGCATAAATGAGTCAATTAAAATTGGGACATGGAATGTGAGAACACTGCTGGAAGCAGGAAAAATGGAAGAAGCTCAAATTGTCATGAATGAAAGAGAACTAGATATTCTGGGTCTATGTGAAATAAGATGGCCAGGAAATGGTGATTTCTACAGCGATTACTTTAGAATGATCTATAGCGGTAGTACAAGTGGAAGAAATAATGGAGTAGGACTGCTAATTAGACGTAACTGGGCAGGAAATACATTGAATACCTATCATGTTAACGAGAGGATTCTAGTTACAACAATCAAGACAAATTCCAGAAATCAGGTTATTGTTCAAGTGTATGTTCCAACATCAAACGGCTCGGATGAAGAAATGTATGAGAACATTGATGAAATATGGAATCTGACAAAGGAATCAGATAATGTCATAATCATGGGAGATTTCAATGCCACTGTTGGAATGCAACCAGACCGAGAAGGAATTGGGAAGTTTGGTCTAGGTGTCAGGAACAAATGAGGGGAGAGGTTACTAGACTTCAGCGATCCGTACAATATGACTGTGAAAAACACGGTATTTGACATCCCATTATGCAGGAGATACACTTGGAAAGCCCTAGGTGATACTGCCCGTTATCAAAATATCTATATCCTCGTCAAGAGAAGATACCGCCATCAAGTCAAAACAAGTCACAGCTATCCTGGGGCAGAGATTGACAGTGACCATTGCCTAGTCATGGCCAAATGCAGTATCCAACTGAAGAGTCTATCACCGAAAAGCGAAACCTTCAGATTTAGATTTGTATGGCTGTGAATCTTGGACAATCAGAGATCAGGATTGGAAATGACTAGCCGCGTTGGAGACGTGGGTCTGGAGATAAATGCTCAGGATTAAATGGACTGAAGACCGTCACACTATGGATGTTTGTGTACAAAAAACAAATGAATTAACAAAAGGAAATGAAGAATTGGAATGGGATACTATAAAAGAAGGTTTGCTAGGTGTAGCTCATGAAACACCGGGAACAAAAAGATTGGAACCAAGAAAACCCGTGGATTACCAGAGAATATTGGATCTAATAGTGAAGAGAAATCAGTACAGGCTAGGGAACACGACAAAAAGCCAAGAACAATACATAAAAGTCAAAAAACCAAATTTCAACTCTGTGTAGAACAAAAGAAGCGTGGCTGGTCGAGGTAACTGAGAATATCAGGAAAGATATAGTTGAAGGAAGGACGGACAGAGCTTATAGGAGCATTAAAATATTAAAGCAGAAACCTAATGTGTAGAGCTCCGTAGTAAGAGATAAAAATGGGAAAATATTAATAGATAATGACATCAGTACATGGTGGAAGGAATTCCTTGAACAACCATATGAAGGAGGAAATGTGCTCAATGATCTAAGGTGTACTGAACCAGAACATGAAGTAGAGGAAGATGATAAAGGTCCTACAATAACAAGGAGAGAGTTTGAATCAGCACTTCAGCCATTACATGAAAATAAAGCTACTGGTCCAGATAACATACCTGGAGAACTAAAGAATATAGGAGAGATATAGAAAGAACTATTTGCCATGATATGCAGATGCTATGATGAAGGTGAAATTCCAGAAGACTTCCTCAAAAGCAAAACTGTTATGATACCATAGAAGGGAAGTAGTGTAGAATGTTCCAAACACAAAACCATAACTCTGCTCTCTCATACGTACAAAATATTACAATCAATAATATGAAACAGGATATATACAAATTAAATTTACAAATCAGTCAGGACCAGTTTGACTTTAGGAAGGGATGGGAACAAGAGAAGCCATCTTAGCTCTCCAAACGATATTAGAAAGGAGGTTGGAGATGAATAGGAACACCTTTCTAGTGTTTATGCATATAAGAAAAGGCTTTTGATAACGTGAGTTGGGACAAACTGCTCTTCTTAAAGCTACATGTTTGGACTGGAAATACAGGAGGCTGATATTGCGACTATATGAAGGACAGACTACGAGGCAGAGAGTCCTAGCAAAAAAAAAAAAAAAAGTTATCAGAGAAAGTATCCAGGCAGCAAAAATTAGGAAAGGTGTAAGACCAGGCTGATCTCTCTCACCATACCTTTTTAATTCATTCATTGAAGAAGCCATAAGTAAGTTTAAGGCAAATACCTAAGTAGTAAATGTAAATGGGCATCATATCCAATTCATTCAATATGCAGACGGCATAGCAATTGTAGCAGACTCCGAGAAAGTTGTCTAAGATGCTGAATGTATTGTCATCAGCATTGTCAGATTCACACTTAAACAGTAATGTCAAGAAGACCAAGATATTAGTTGTGAATAAACATCCTGAACGAATTCACACCAACATTAAGCTTAATGACAAGATAATGGAACAAGTCACCAGTTTCCCTTATCTAGGAAGCCTGACCACCAATGATGACAGGTGCAGCAAAGAGATCAAAAGGCGAATACCACTTGTCAAACAGGCATTTAGTAATAAGAGAAATCTTTTAATCAGTGCAAATTTAGATTTTGGAATTAGGAAGAAATTTGTGATCTCTTTTGTATGGAGTGTGCTACTGTATGGCTGTGAATCTTGGACAATCAGAGATCAGGATTGGAAACAACTGGAAGTGTTTGAGATGTGGGCCTGGAGATGAATGCTCAGGAATAAATGGACTGAAAAGAGAACAAAGCGTTTCAGAAGAAATTAAACGGAAGAGAGAACTGATTTTAACAATACAGAGAAGAGGAGCTAAATTCACTGGCCACACCTTGCGACGCAACACCTTTCTTACCAATCTGCTGGAAGGAAAAATCATGGGAAAGAAAGGCTGAGGACGACCAAGGCAAAAATTCCTTCAAGACTTAGCACAGAGTCTCCATTTTGGTTCTTATTATGAAATGAAACGAGGAGCTGAGCACAGGAAAGAATGGTTGCATAGACAAGGCATTGCCTTTAGACATTGACGATGATGAAATTCTGTCTCGTTTTTTCTATCAACTGCCAGGTACAGTTAATACTGCAAAACAACATTACTTAAGGATTTATAGTGAAGAGCAGAATAGAGCTCCTTCATTCACAATGTTTAAGTTATGTGTAGCAAAAGGAAGTGACCATCGAATAAGTATCGTTGGCAACTCATAAGCATTGAAATGAGGAGAGTTGAGCAGAAATGTTAGAAAGGAGTGGACATTTTTTCTTCTTTCCTTTTTGCCACAGATAATTATTTTATTGGAATAATAACAATAAGTTAATTTATTAATTTGACCACCTAATCAATACAATAAGTCTTGTCTTTGTTGATTTACACTGACATGTTAACTAAAATGGTACATGTTGCGCCTTGTAAATAGGCATCATCAGCCATTGCCTTAACCTTGAAATAAAATCAGGCACTTGATTCACATATAAATAAAATAAAACTAATTTTTAAAAAGCCTTGGAGAGACTTGAACTAAAATTAACATATGGTAAAAGACTTGTACAATGTTGGTTTTAAAGATATTGCAATAAGTGAGGAGTTTACAATTGGTGAAAGTATTTGCAATATTGACATTAGAAGGCTACTATTATAATTAAAATGAACAAAGCAACAGTCTGTTATAAACAAGTGATAAAATTGCTATAAAATTATGTTGGCCGATCAGCGGTTACAATTAGACAATGACGAAAATGACGATCAAAATCTTTATTCAAAAAATAATGTTGAATAAAATAATGTCGAAGGATAGTCAAGTGACCTGAAATTATTTGTTTACACAAGATAAAAGTCGAAAGTCAATGGCATATGGTGAAGTTGTGGTTCACTTTGACGAAAAAATATGAAGTTGTAGTTGAAGGTTGATGAATGATGTTTAAATTGGACCTCTATGGACCATCTCAATTTGATGCAATGCAAAATTGTTAAGAATATGGGTTTACTGACATTCTAGTCGAAAAGGCAATGTGACAGTTGAATCATTTGACGATGGTGAGGGTAACTTGTTACGTTATGAGCTAAAAGTTATTGACGACTGTCAAATCAAATATCATCAATACGGATCAAAAATTATATTTACCAAGCTCAATAGCTGCAGTCGCTTAAGTGCGGCCAGTATCCAGTATTCGGGAGATAGTAGGTTCGAACCCCAACGTCGGCAGCCCTGAAAATGTTTTTCCATGGTTTTCCATTTTCACTCCAGGCAAATGCTGGGGCTGTACCTTAATTACGGCCACGGCTGCTTCCTTCCCACTCCTAGTCCTTTCTTGTCCCATCATCGCCATAAGACCTATCTGTGTCGGTGCGATGTAAAGCAAAAAAGCAAAAATATTTATCACATGTAATGACAATTATTTTTGCGTGATTATGTCACTTTTCGTAATAAGTTCCACTTTGACTGTGATGTCACTTTCCTGTAATAATTTCCCCTTTGACCGTAATTGTAAGTTGAGATCTGTAAGAGTTGGCACCTCTGTTGACGTATTCTATATGAAAATGCTGTATTACTCATTCATCAAAATTGCTTGTATTCCGCTAAAAATATAGTATATTTCCATTATATCAACTTATAGCGTTAATTTGCAATAACAGAACTAGCCTTAAAGGAATGCAATTATAACAGATGCACAAATCATGTTTTTTCTTTCATTGCATTTGCAACATTTTCAAGCTTCTGGTGTCGGCTGTAACTCGAACTGAGTATGTCTTACTTTTATGTTTACATTTTAAAATTCTGTTTGTAGTGTGTTGGGCGAAAGGAAATAATCCAGCCAACTGAGGGGACCAACGGTTTCGGGTGGAGGAGTCCTCTTAGTAGGGCGATGAACCCTCAGTGGAGGAAATGCGACTGCAATTCATAACTGCAAGCGTCTGACCCATAGTGGGCGGCTTGTGGGCAGCATCTGTTCTCCAGGTTAGGGGCGGCTGTTAACCTGAAGTGCAGAAGGCAACGGGAAACCACTGCACAAGCAAAATCCCAAGATTAGTAGTCATGGTTAGAAGCTTGAGCGAAACTGTAAATACTGATCATGGGCTTCGGAACCCAAGATCCGGCAGGAGAGGGGATGGCTGCAAGGCCTCTCAGGTTGTCATCCAACGAAATCCTTGAAGAAAAGTGCGTAATAAATTCAATATAGGAACTTGGAATGTGAAAACGTTGCTAAGAACAGGAAAACTAGAAGAAATCAAAATCGCAATGCAAGAAACAGCACTTGATATTTTAAGAATATGTGAAACAAGGTGGTCAGGAAACGGGGACTTCTGTTCAGACGAATTTAGAATAATTTACAGTGGAAGTGAAAAGTCGGGAATGAATGGAGTGGCTATTATCTTGCGAAGAAAATGGTCCAGTCACGTGATCAACACATATCATGTAAGTGACAGATTGATGATGATCAAAGTGAAAGCCACTCCAGTTGATCTAGTGATCATTCAGGTATACTGCCCAACTTCTAACAGTTCCGATGAAGAGGCAGAGACAGTCTACGAGCAAATGGAAAGCTTGTTGGAACTCATAGGAAATAAAGATAATGTGGTCATAATGGGTGAATTCAATGCCTCTGTTGGTTCACATAGCAACTTGAAATATGCCGGTAAATTCGGACTACGGAACATGAACAAGAGGTCAGAGACTTTTAGAATTTTGTGAACAGCATGATATGGTTATAACAAACACATTCTTTGAAGTACCTGTCCGAAGAAGATACACATGGAAAGCATCTGGAGATAATGCACGATATCAGATTGATTATATATTAGTCAGACAGCGATATCGAAACCAGATTAAATCCAGCCACAGCTATCCAGGACCTGATGTGGACAGCGACCACAATCTTGTATTAGCCAAGTGTGACATTAAGCTACAGAAGAATATGAAATTGACCCAGCACAAATGGAACACGCAAAGTTTAAAGAACACTGGCATACAAAATGAAAACTAGATCAGTTAGCAGAGACTTTTCATGACAGTGCAAAATGGAAGGAAATAAGGAATGGTATAACTGAAGCCGCTGAGGAAGTGCTGGGAAGAAGACAGTTACAGCCGAGGAAGCCATGGATGACTGATGAACTCATAAACCTTATTCGCGAAAGGAATAAGGAGAAGAGAGGAGGGAATAAAGAACGGTACAAAGAAATTAGAAATCAGATCACAACAAAGTGTCGCGAAACAAAGGAGAACTGGATGAAGGAGACAAGCAAGATTATAGAAAAGAACATGATCAGAGGACAGGTGGAAAAGGCATATTTCAGTATCAGAACCCTACAGCACAAACAAAAAACCAGAAGCTCCCATAGTCAGAGATAAAATGAGAAATCTCCTGTTCAACACCGAAGAAATCTGTGAACGTTGGAAAGAATACACTGAAGACCTGTACCAAGGAAGCGATGTAAATAATGCAACCAACTACATTGAAAAAGAAAACGAGATAGACTAATGCAGAAAGGGTCCCTCAATCACATCTTCAGAGTTTAATGCAGCACTACACAGTCTCCAGGAAAAGAAAGCACCCGGTCCAGATAACATTCCAGCAGAACTTCTGAAACACTTGGGTGACGATATGAAACGTTACCTTTTTCAGCTGGTGTCCCATTGCTATGAGAATGGCATAGTTCCACCTGACTTTAATAAAACCAGAACTGTTGCAATACCAAAAAAGAGGAATGCCACGGACTGTTCAGATTATCGAACTGTCACTCTCCTGTCTCATGCTTCAAAAATACTGCTCAACATCATCAAGAATAGAATTAAAGGGAAGTTGGAACACTATATCGATAATGACCAGTTTGGATTTCGATCAGGGAGGGGTATTAGGGAAGCAATTTTTGCATTACGTTTGATTCTGGAGAGAAGAATAGGAAAGTATACGTGACCTTTGTCGACTTGGAGAAAGCTTTTGATCGAGTAGACTGGGAACAACTTTTCCTTACCATGAAAAAAGCAGGAACTGATTGGAAGGATAGACGCCTCATACTAAATTTATACAGAATGCAGAACACTGATTTAGAAATCAGTGGGACAAAGAAAAATGCCAAAATAAGAAGAGGAGCTAGGCAAGGATGTCCACTGTCTCCTTATCTCTTCAATATGTTCATCGAAGAAGCCATCGCAGTCATGAAGGAGAAAACAACGGGGATCAAAATTAATGGCAAACAAGTACACACTATAAGATTTGCAGATGATATTGGCATACTAGCAGAAACAGGTAAAAGTATGCAGAGAATGATCAACATATTAGCAGAATCTTTGGCAAATGGGACTTCAAAATAAATCCAAGGAAAACAAAAACCATGACAATATGTAAAGACAAGAAAACAACTGTAACACACTAAAAATTGGCCCTGATAAAATAGAACAAGTGAAACAGTTTTGCTACCTAGGAACCCTGATCACGAGTGATAATCGGAGCATATCAGAAGTCGCGAAGAGGATAGCCATGGTAAAGAGAGCATTCCAAGATAAAAGACATCTGCTGGCCAACAAACATATAGATATTCAAACTCGGAAGGCCTTTGCAAAAACCTTTGTATGGAGCGTGCTTCTGTATGGTTGCGAAAGCTGGACATTAGGAATGCAAGAAAAGAAAAAACTAGAGGCAGTTGAAATGTGGATCTGGAGAAGAATGCAGAGGATAAGTTGGACGGAAATGAAGAGCAATACCGAAGTCCTCAGAGAGATAAGAGAAGAACGGAGTCTGATAACCGAAATTGAAAAACGGAAAATAAAATTTATTGGTCACATTCTGCGACATGAGGAGTTCCTTTGTAATATCATTGAAGGAAAAATTGCTGAAAAAAGAGGAAGAGGACGACCCTGAGTGTCTTACTTCAAGAACCTGCTTCTGAAGATGAAGTGCAAGACCTACGCTGAGTTGAAAAGACTGGCTCAAGATAGACAACTGTGGCTGCAGCGACAAGGCTTAGCCTTTAGAATATGATGATGATTATAGTGGTTAAGTGTAAAAGAGGGCCGTGAGCCCTAACTTCGCCACAAATGTAAGTCAGGAATAAATAAATAAATATAACTTCTTCCTGCATACATTGACCACTTCAACTCAGTTTATGGATGTATTTGCAATGACTTCTCCTCTCGGTGCCTATCTGTTTCAGATGTTGGTGATCATGATGGCTATTTTCGTCCTGTTTGTGCCAGCGCGGAACAGTTCAACTGATGACATATTGCACCAGCAATGACTAAACAGACCAATCCTGGAACAAAACATTTGCCCACACAAATCACACTGAATAGATGGAGGAGGGCTGAGTTTTAATTGACAGAGTTTTCTTGCTTGTCTCTTGGCCTCTTGATGTCTGTGACGTTCTCTTTCAAATAAACTGACAGCGGTGGATGTAGTGTTCCGCCACAGTGAGCGGTACACAGCACATTCTTCCCGTCTGTATATCTACACAAGTTGTCTTCATGATGTGTTTCAGCTGGTCCTTAAAACGCTTAAGAGGGGCTCCATGAGGTCTACTGCCGGAGCAAAGATCACCATAAAGAATTTGGCATGGAAGCCTGGTATCACCCATGTTGTGAACATGGCCTAACCATCTCAGTTGATGAGCGATGATTGTTGCCTCAATGCTATTTAGCTGCGCTTTGTCGAGAACTGCGGTTTTTGTCACATAGTCCTCCCACTTAATATTCAAGATAAATCTCATTTTCTGTTGGTGGAAGCGCTCAAGTTTTTTATATCACGGCGATAGAGTGTCCAAGTTTCATGGCCATACAGCAGCGTGGAAATGACAACAGCTTTGTACACCAAGAGTTTGGTACGCAGTTTTAGGTCATTATTCATGAAGACTCTGTGCATTAACCGTCCGAATGCTGCATGAGCAGCCCCAATTCTTTTATCAACGTCTTGTTCACAGGTACACCGTTTAGACAAGATGCTTCCAAGATATGAAAAGTGATCAACCTGTTCCAGTGTTGTGTCTAAGATGGAGATACTGAACTCAGGAAGAGTTAATCCTGGGGCAGGATGTGCAAGTACCTCCGTTTTTTTTTGTTTTTTTTTGCATTATTGGCAAGACCAAAGTGATAAAATGTAGTTTTAAAGCAGATGACTGACTGTTGTAATTCTTTAGGTGTTGGAGCAGGAGATGTGGTGTCATAGGCATACTGCAGTACTGTCACCCAGGTAACCAGAGTACATCTTTGTGAGCGAAGTCTTGCGTGATTTAAAACGCCTCCATCAAACGAAATTTAATCTCCATGCCTAAGTTGTTTGCAGATGATTCATGCAGCATGGCAGCCATGTACAGTGCAAAGAGTGTAGGAGCAAGCACACAGCCTTGTTTCAATCCATGAGTGATTGGGAACGAATCTGATACTGAGTTACCATGAAGAACCTGTCCAGACATGCCATCATGAAGAGTAGGAACCAATTCCACATAACATTCAGGACATCCAAAATGTCTCAATTCATTTCACATAGCAGATCTTGGTACTGAATAAAAAAGGCTTTTTCCAGATCATAGAAAACTAAATAAAAAGGCTGCTGCTGTTCTCTGCATTTTTCTAGGAGTTGTCTAGCATAGATCATATCTGTTGTGCCTCTGAAGGTTCGGAAACCACATTGAGACTCAGGTAAAATTCTCTCTGAGATAACTTGGAGCGACAATAGCAGTAGGTACACGTATAGATTCTCTCACATGACCCAAGACATTCCTTCAACATATCAGTATCACTCACATCTTACACTTATCTTTCACAGATAATTCTTACAATATCACACAACTACAAAAAAGGAAGGAGCTAGTTTAATGCAACACAACATCATAATAATATGGAAAGAACATTATGACTCATCTTTTAATGTAAACAACGGCAAGCTGCAATTTCTACACTTCCGTCCAAGCCTCAACTGAATCCACACTACATCAACATATTGCGACAAAAATATTTTTAAAATGAGATTTTGGTATTTTAAAATGTAACTCGTATTACAATTTAAGCCATTAAGTTTTTAATATAATGCAACAATATAATGTGGACAACTAGAACTAATGATAGCAGTTAAACTGAAGAATTAAGAAACAGTGCAAGCTATAAACTCGAACATTAACAAGCATGAAAGTGTTTTATGCATATGTTGATTTTATTTTATGAAAACTTATAAGTTAGTTTTAAGTTTAGGAATATTCACTTTTCTTAGATGCGCATTCATGCATGATAACATATACTTAACTTCCAATTTGACGAATGCCCTACTCATGAGTACAACCTGATATGTTACAGTCACATGCTATTCCTTTCTAAATATGGTAATATTTGCAATTGTACGATGTGTTATATGTATATGTATGTCCGTCCAGCTGAGGATGACCCGCTAGGGTCGAAACTGGTCATGTATTTTTAATAACAACAATAAACTAGTACTGATTAGGTGGAGTTCTTCTCTTCTTTGCATTTGTGTGAATCATCAATACGGATATGAAGCTTATAAATTACGACATCTTGGAACACATCATTACCCGACGATAGAGCGTGTTCATCTATAGCCGATTTGTCTGGCTGGTTGAGACGAATATTACGTTCGTGTTCTTTGATACGAGTACCAAGGGACCGGCATGTTCGGCCGATGTATACCTTACCGCAAGTACAGGGAATTTTGTATACCCCAGGATGTAAAAGTGGGGACAATCATGGGGTTGTTAAAGTATGACAATAGGCGTTGTGGACATTAAAATATACATCAATGCATGAAGCGTTGATTAAATTTAAAATGGTGACGTTGGAATTCCTTCAAATTAATTAAAAACAAAAGTTAAAATACGGTTCGTTGAATCATCGCATATCCAAGTTGAACCAGTCAAAAGGCACATAACAGCAATACAGACTAAGGTTATGTATGACGTGAACACCAATATTTGTGAATTCCATAGGAGAGACACAATCTTGATACGATAAGAGTTCAAGTTGAGCTAGTCAATATGCATGTGCTAGCAATAAGACTAGGGAAACTGTATGTGACACGGAACACCAAATAGGGGACTCCTTATAAATTAACGACAATCTTGAACATAGGGGAAAGTTGGGATGATGATGGGAGATGAATAGGAAAAATTGAAAAAGAAAGCTTACCCCCTAGGGCTGGTATGAGGCATCAGCTAGCGTTGGCTGCGTGAAGCAAACTGGCGAGTAGCCTTATTACTGCTTCTGGTATTGTACGTATGTATACGTAGAGGCAGGGAGTGAGTCATGTGAGGAGGGGGAGCGGCAGATTCCTTGGGCAGGTCAGATGTGCGCAGAGGGGATATAGCATGAAGGGATGGTGGAACAGTAGCTGTTACAGAAGAAATGTTTTTAGCGGTTTTATAATTAAAGATATTCATAAAATTATTTTTATTTATATTGAAAAGATAAAGTAGTTCTGGAAATTTTTCGATTATTGGACTTTTAGTTTCTGAAGTGTCATTTAAATTGAATTGATTATTTCAGAAACCAGACAAGCGCCAAGTCTGTCATTTTTGGGAAAATGAAAAAAACTGTCTAGCATCAGACAAAATGTTATGGTATGGGTTTTAATATTTTAGCTTGAAAGTGTTATATCTCTTCATACTTTCTATCTAAGGAAAAATATTTTGTGCTTATTAACTTTACTGTAAAAAAATCTGAAAGATTTTCCACTTAACTGGTTTCTGAAATAAACGAGTGTTGCAAACATATTTTTATGGGATAATTCTTGAATTTTGAAAGGATTTTGTCATACACCCCATATTTGTGGAAATAGAAAACATTTTAATAGGTTTAGACTGCACTGCTGATACAAAAGGATGAAATTGGCAATGCCTGCTCATCATGACAGGAGGTATAATCCACGCACCTTTTAGCGATATTACTTTGTACGGGGGTGAGGAGTAAGGAGGGAGCTCTCCTGGTTCCGGTTATACTGTCAACTGAATGGAAATTAAATCCGAACTGAATCGATAATATGATCGATCAATACGAATTTTCTAAACATTTATTATCTTACGCCAACAACTGTGTCACACATACATTATTTAACATTTCTGGATGGGAATCTTGTTCCTAGCATGAATTCTATAGTTTGGCTTTACTGTGTAAACAACAACAGTACTAGTACTTAAAGTGTACGCCAGATGTCGCACAGCGATGCATAAGCGATTCATAGTTTGTGTTTCAAAGGTTGTCAATACGAATCTTGAAGATAACCGAGGTCGACCGATTCAGCACTAGGGTGTGCATGTATCACTAAAAGGTGCGCATACGGTTATCAATCCTCATAAACAAACTCCACAGCACATTCTGTCTCTGTAGTAGGCCATTGTACAATGCTGTCATAAAAGTGTTCATATTCTATCAGGTAAGGTTTTAAGGCATTTAGGTGACGTATATTCTTAATATTGATGGGCACCTAAAACAAACAACAAAGAATAATGTAGGGCTCAGACCAGGTACTTCCTTGTCTGAGTAAGAAATATAACCTTCTCTCCTTTTACCCATGCATTCCAAATAATATTACGCGTGTGAGTTTGTTTGTCTACCACTCCTCGATTCCTTTTAGATATAGGCTCGTCTTCTGAACTTTCAGACATATCATTACGATTACAGAAACACTGCACTAAACAACTGGCTATTCTGGATTCAGAGCTGCGCCAACCGGAAAGGTGCGGCACATCACAAAATGTACCAGCAGTTTACTGCAGAAACCAGCCAAGCGGTATCACTTAACTGGTTTCTGAACTAAATACGAAAATCAGCACCTAAATGTCCGTATACCCTCTTAGTAACATATTCTGCCATTAACTCATTTTTTAATTTTTTGGCACTTGACTGCTTTCTGAAATAATCAATTCAATTGTGACTGCCATTAAAGTGGTGGTCTAAAAATATGTAAGTGTTCTTTCGAGTCATAAGTTTACTTTTATTAATGTATTTTAAGATTTGAAGATCTTTTGCAATTGTTGTAAAACTGTGACCAGTCTTCTTCCATATGGGTGTTCATGGCGGTACCAGAGTTCGAGAATTTATAGTAATTAATGTTAACTGTGTTAAAATTGAAGAATATATTATGGTTCGTGTACTGGGTTCTATAAGCGATATTGATATTATATTTCTTTAGTGAGTTGGTGACTTGATACAAGCACGGGTTCGTATAAGTACTGGCAGCAAATTTTTTCTTCTTAAGCTTGTCCAGAATGAACTTGGTTGCAGTTCTTAATTTTATCTTGTTGATGATTTTATTAATTATCAATGGATTATCATTATAGCCATTAATTCTGGCCAAATCCTTGATGTAATTTAGTTCTTACGATTTTCAATTGTAAGCGGGATCTTTAACGCTCTATATACAAGACTAAAAAATGCAACACGTTTATGGGATTGCGGATGTAAGGAATCGTTTCTTATAGTGATGGGGGCACAAGAAGACTTTCTATATATTAAAAAAAATGAAATTATTCTCTCTTAAAACGTTTAAATATAACTGACTTCATCTTCCTTAGTGAACTTGACATCATTGTCAAGCCCATAACGGGAAGTTAGTACACTACGACTATCATTTTTCTGTGTATCTATAATGGCAAACAAAAGATTCGTTGTGCTGACCACACGACACCTTGTAATCTGCACGCCTTCGGGCTGAGCAGCGGTCGCTTGGTAGGCCAAGGCCCTCCCACAGGTGTTGTGCCATGGGGTTTGTTTTGGTTATAATGGCCAAAATGTCATCAACATATCTTATCCTTAATTGAAGACCATTGATATTATTATTTTATTTTCCGAATCATCCATAAAAATATCAGGTAGAATGCCCAAAATCAGGTCACCCATTGCTAGCCCCTTTTGGTGATATATTCTATTATTGCAGGTGAAATAGCTATTGTTAAGCACAAATTCTAACAAACTGATGAAATTATCTATTTCGCATTTGCTCAGGTTACTATGTTCTAAAAGGTTTGTTTTGATAATCTTGAATTTTATTTACCGGAATATTGGAATGCATATTGGTAATATCATAAGATACCATTATGTGATTATGCTTAAGGCTAAATTTCGATAGTTTTTCAAAGAACTCGATAGAATGTTACAACTGAAAATTGTGTGAAAGAACTAAATTATATCAAGGATTTGGCAGGAATTAATGGCTATAATCCATTGATAATTCATAAAAACATCAAGATAAAATTAAGAACTGCAAACCAAGTTGATCCCAGACAAGCCTAAGAACACAAAATTTGCTGCCTTTACTTATATGGACCCAGGCTTCTTTCAACAACTCACTAAAGAAATATATCAATATCGCTTATAGAACCCGGTACACAAACCGTAATATATTCAATTCTAACGCAGTTAACATTAATTACAATAAATTATTGAACTCTGGAATCTATAGATTTAAATGTATCCATTGTGGGTTTTCTTATATCGCACAGACTGGACGTAGCTTTTCGACCAGATACCTTGAACATTACAACGCTTCAAAACATAATAAGTATTCTGCCATGAGCACCCATATGGAAGAGACTGGTCACAGTTTTATGACAAGTAAAAAAAAAATTTCAAATCTTAAAATACGTCAATAAAAGTAAACTTATGACAGAGATTGAGAACACTTACATATTTTTAGACCAGCACTTGAATGGCAATCAAAATTTAAATGATACTTCAGAAATTTAACGTCCAATAATCAAAAACATTCCAGAACTGTCTTTTCAATATAAATAAGAATTTTATGAATATTTTAAATTATAAAACCGCTAAAAACATTTCTTCTTTAACAGCTACTATTCCACCATCCCTTCATGCTATATCCCCTCCGCGCACATCTGACTTGCCCAAGGCATCGGCCCCCCCCCGCCGCCCTGTTCGCATTGACTCACTCTCCGCCTCTACGTATACATACGTATAATACTAGAAGCAGTAATAAGGCTACTCGCCAGTTTGCTTCACACAGCCAACGCTAGTTGATGCCTCACACCAGCCCTAGCGGTAAGCTTTCTTATTCAATTTTTCCTTTTCATCTCCCATCATCATCTCAACTTTCATTCCCCTGCCTTCTTTTTTTTCTTCTTCTTTTTCAGATTCCGAACTCCAATACGTGCCATAATCTGCTGTCGTTCACCTAAGAATTGCTAGAACTTCCCCTATGTTCAAGATTGTCGTTAATTTGTAAGGAGTCCCCTATTTGGTGTTCCGTGTCACATACAGTTTCCCTAGTCTTATTGCTAGCACGTGCATATTGACTAGCTCAACTTGAACTCTTATCGTATCAAGATTGTGTCTCTCCTATGGAATTCACAAATATTGGTGTTCACGTCATACATAACCTTAGTCTGTATTGCTGTTATGTGCCTCTTGACTGGTTCAACTTGGATATGCGATGATTCAACAAACCCTATTTTAACTTTTGTTTTTAATTAATTTAAAGGAATTCCAACGTCACCATTTTTAATTTAATCCAAGCTTCACGCATTGATGTATATTTTAATGTCCACAACGCCTATTGTCATACTTTAACAACCCCATGATTGTTTTTAATTTACAGATTGTTTATTGTTAATGCATTTCATGATAAATACTTGTTTTTAATTTGCACATATTTTGTTACAATCTCAAGTCTATTGTTTATATTGTGTTGATTGTTGACGATCACTCTCTTATTATGACACGGTTACTCTCTTGATATGAGGATACTACTCTATATTGATCATATTTAAACTCAGGGTCCTGACCTAGTCTTTGTGCATTAAATGCTGATGATGTTTGCTATGCCGAACGAAACATGTCCCATTATTTAAGATACTTCATGATTATACTATAATCCAATGAATATATTGTAATGTATTGAATAGGTGATTGTAAATAAAATTTTATAATTTTAAACCCTGTCAGGAAGTCAAAAAATTTAAGAAACGAGATTTTAACTTCTGTAGGTGCACATGACCCTGAGGTTCACTCAGTCTATACCAAAAATGAGTACCAGGTTAACTCCTGGGGGCAAAGGTGGTCGTGCGCAGAGCTAACCACTCTACCTCACCAAGTGCCAACGTTATGGATAGTGGAAGCCTTTAACTCCCACCCTTCCAGTGGCCGTCATGGTTTGTATGGAGATGACTTTGCTTTTTAAATACTAGTACCTACTCTTGTTTATTATGTTTGTTTATTATACCCTTGCTTTGTAATTCAGTGACCATGGAATGACTCTTGATGTTATAAATTATATTTATTTCCTTATTGCATACTTTTGTTGTTGTTGTTGTTATTATTACTATATATCCCTTAAAATATAAATAAAGTAATATTTAATATAGTAAATTACAGTATGCTTATCTCTTTTGATTCATTTATTTCACTGAATATTGTTATTGCTATGACAACATGACTTCTTTATGATGTAAATATAAAATAAAAGTATTTCTTCCCAAATGTATTTGTTATACTTGCACCAACCAGACAACCAACTAGGGAAGTATCTTTTATTAAGTTATATAATGCTCTTACATATATGTATAACTGAAGAACTGAAGATCCATATACAGGTAAGTTGGTCGCCTTACGGTAGAAGTCCAAACTGTAATTTGGAAAAGAGCAAGCCCATGTGGTAGGCCAATTACATGTCATAAGAAACTGAGTAGACTTTTTTTGTGGTTCTCTCATTTTCATTTCAATTTTCATTTCAGACTAATGCTGTGGCTGTACCTTTATTAAGGCAACGGCCGCTTATTTTCATTTAAGTCCTAGCCCTCCTTCCTATCCCATTATTTCCCCACACAACCTGTCCTCATGTGATTTAAGCCAATATATATATATCTGGTAATGTTGTTTGACTCATTAGTGCACCTGTACATTTCCTGGGTTTCCATAATGTCATAAGCTTGAGATACACCTACTTGCAAGCTGCTGCTTTTTGAAGAAAAAAAGAAGACAACATCCAAGCAAAAAGAAGGACGCCAGGCTGAGTGGCTCAGACGGTTGAGGCCTTCTGACCTCAACTTAGCAGGTTCAACCCTGGCTCGGTCCGGTGGTATTTGAAGCTACTCAAATACATCACCCTTGTGTCGATAGATTTAATGGCACGTAAAAGAACTCCTGCAGGACAAAATTCAGGCACCTCGGCGTCTCTGAAAACTGTAAAAGTACTTGGTGGGGTCTAAAGCTATTAGCATTATTATTAAAAGGAAGGACAGATATGTCCTATGTGGTAAGTCCTTGAACTTATGGAAATTGCAATAAATTATACAATCTAGATTCTCTCCCTCCAACCTCCCTTTAAGAATACAGTTATGGTAATGCATACATCAGAATAAAGGCAGGAAATATTTTTAATTAATTTAAGCGAGTGAAGGAGAGAACGCACGACTAGCTCAGGTTGGTGAGTTCGAATCCATCGGTAATTGAAGGTGCTCAAATACGCCAGTCTCATGTCTAGATCTACCGGTACATAAAAGAACTCTTGCGTGACAAAATTCAGGCACCTCAGCGAACATGAAAACCACAGAAGTAGTTACCAGAACTAATAACACTATTACCAATTCCGCAGTGAGCTTGAAACCTGACCTAATGTCCGTTCACGTAGCTTGGCACATTAGTGCTCCTATAGGTTTCCTGGATAAGCTTGAAGATATAACCAGCCTGCAAACTGAAAATATGCCTAATAATCTCTCTCCTTTACTGGTTATTGAAAAGAGAAGGAAACGTTCGTGCAAAAGAAAGGAAAGTCATTAAGTAATTTCTGGAACTTTCGAAAATCTCACTGCAAAGACTTATTAAATAAATTGCATCGTTTAAGACGCCTCTCTTTTCAAGAATATGGTTCTAATACTGCGTATATCAAAATAAAGACAGAAATATGTAACATTAATTTGAGTGAGAGTGAGAAAGTGTGTTTATTTCCTTAATTCCTCATTGAGCGTGGAAACAGACTTAATTATGAATATCTTAATTTATTTCATCTTAACTTTTATCATTTACTACGGTAAGAGAACATTCATTATTACTCCTTATTGATGCTTACATTGAGGTTAGTTTGTTATCGTTATGTCTGGTGATTTTAATATGTAATTAGTCAGGTTGGCAGCAGTGATCTCCCATTACAAAAAAGAGAATCAGGCAGCGATATTTACTTTCTAGTGTATAGCCTTACATGGCGATTACTATACGCATGTGCCTACTTCGAACACGTGCCCTGTATCCTACTGTAGAATACTTGAGCCGACATAGCCATGGTTACTAATGGTCATTTCTTCATCCAATTCCTAGAGCGGGATAATGTGATGCCAATATCTCCAGAACGGTTGGTTTTATGCCCTTAAAACATGGCTTTTGGGGCCCACAGGGCCTAACCGAGTTTTGTTCCAAGTGTCGTGAGGCTTAAAACGAGCTTCTTCTTGTCCTTGTATGACAAATCGAATATTTCGCCTATATTAATGTGTCAAAGGGCCTAAATCTAGGGAATGGAAAGAGTTGTTAGAATTTCTTGTAGATCCGTTCACCCGCAGGGTCCTTAAAGGTAAGTATACAAAATTTGGTTCAGATTGGTGGAACGGTATGGATTTGTATAACGAACAGATGGACATACAGACAGACATTCTGCTTTTTATATAAATATAGATGTGGAGAAAAATGCCCTTTGCAAGCAGTCTATAATTTGTTGAAAAGACTGCACGACAGATTTCAATGTCATTTCCAGAGGCCAAAACCTTGCCTGGAGGGTTTTCATTGCCTAACACTATTAGCCTCTCTAGACAGTTGAGTTATTTACCGTAGTCCAACACTTGGTGGAAGGTTCCTGAACATGAGTTAATACAATAGAGAATAAGTTTAACAAGTTTCAAACAAATTAACCTTTACTGGTTGACTGGCAGGTCAGCCCCAACACGTTTTTCACGAGGAGGTAGAATGTAGGACGGAACCCGAGGTATTAGGTATAGATAAGAAATGTGTTTTTCCACCAATCAATACACAATTATTTTAAATAGATTACACTAGTACCGGTTTCGGCTCTTAATGGCCATCATCAGCTAGTACATGATTAGTTTCCAGCCATTAGACAAATCACAAGATGTTAAATAATAACCCGAGGTATTTGCAATTACACCTAGGTATTCATATACACTCTAAAAAAAAAAATTTCCATAATTTTACACCAAAACTTTTAAATTTTTGTTAATAGTTCACTGGAAGGTAAATTAAGACAGTTATGCCATCAGACTGCCCAATTTATAATTTAAGGGGTGTCCAAATTAAAAAAAAGGGCCTATTTTGAGATCATCTAAAATGCATTTATTTTTATGTTTACTTCATCGAACTATTATCATTAGTGCTCTTGACGTCCCCTACTAAATGTATTAGTTTCTCACCATTACATCAAGAATTGTAACACATTCTTTTGAAAATGCAAAATTTCAACAATAAAGAATTCCTTTCTCCGTAATCAGTTTTTGAATAGGGATACTTTTTTCTCAGGGCATCCCAAAATTAACACGTTCCCTGCTTTGCGAGTCACATGTGCTGGACAAAAACACACATTTTATTCCTATGCTGCTACGGTGATAACTTTGCGTAAGAGTACGACAGCGAGTCACGGGTGGTATCTATGTTGTTCTATGGCATAGGTGTACGTTTAACAACTACCCTACACCACGAGGCACAGGTGATTCGTGACGCATGGATGCAATGCAGCTTTTACTATCTGCTATACGAGTCACCAGTGCCTCGCATTTTTACTAGACGTCACACTCAACTCCGGTGGACAATACGGGCTATACATTGTTGATCGAGTATTATCGTGCTCTAGCCGTTATTGTAGGCTGGCGGAAATCTGATGTGACACTGTGTGAATACTCGTCATCGTGTGAGGTAATACAGGATATGAAATTGGGCATCTTTTCTGTGCAACATCACAGAAAGAACATTACTTATATATGCAGATTTCATCACCTTGTTCTCAACTATAAGCATAGAAAGCTAAGGAATGTGTGTGAATCGTTTCAGATAAAACATAGATTAGCAGACTTCCAGCTACCCAAAGAGTGTTCCAGTTCGGACTCTTCACAACAAGCCAGGAGATCTCGATTAGAGAAGCCATTAGAGGAGTCGGATATTGAGGATCTTTTAGGAGCAGAAGATATCCAATGTACTGACATTGAGGGTCCCAATTTTTCATTGTCAATTTCATCATCTTCACCAGTGTCCTCTGGAACCAACACAGATGTACATGATAGCCACAGTGAAAGTGACAGTGAACAAGTTAAAACACAATCAGTTAAATCAGACTGCAGTTGGTGCCATATAATCAGGAATGATTTAGGCTTCACTGTTTTCCCTGGGGATGCAAAGTTTCAGTTACAGTTAGAAGAGGGACAACCCATTGATATATACTCTTTCTTTGTGGATGACAGCCTATTAGAAATGATGGTTCAGGACACCAACAGGTATGTCAATCAACTTAAATAAAGTCATAATAAAAGCAAGTCCAGAAGTTTGAAATGGAAGGAAACTAATGTTGAGGAAATGAAACAGTTTCTAGGAATTATCATGTGAATGGATCTTGTTCCTCACTCAACTATTAACTCATACTGGTCTCAGAATGACTTATATGATGCGAGACTTATTAGACGGGAAATGCCACAGGATCGTTTCCTTCTCTTGAGATTCTGGCCCTTCGCAGACAACCAAGCTAACCAATAACCAGGTGATCATCTTTATCGAATCCAACCCCTCCTTGATAAATTAAACCAAAATTTTCACAGTGCCTTGACGATGGGGAAGGAAATGGCTATAGATGAAAGTATGGTTCCTTGGAGAGGCCATTCAATTTTCAGAATGTATATTCCTAACAAAACTCACAAATATGGAGTTAAGGTGTATGAACTGTACAAAAGAAGGCTACACTGTTAGAACAAAGATCTATGCAGGAAAATCCAGTGAGAGTGAAAGCGGAGTAGGTCATGCTCATTCTGTTGTAATGGAGCTTCTACGTGGATTCTTAAATGAAGGACGTATCCTTTATGCTGATAATTTTGACACTAGTGTGCCTGTGGCAGAAGAACTTCTGAGGAACGAAACATTTGTGTGTGTGGAACCCTTCGTAGCAATAGACGTGGATTACCGACGACAGTGAAACAGAAAATGAAGAAGGGAGATGTGGTGGGTAAGATGTGTCAGCACGGTACTCGAGTTATCAAGTGGATTGACAAGCAACCTGTTCTAATACTTTCAACACTGCCGAGCCATAGTGACTCTGGAAAGAAAAACAGAGACAATGAACCTGTCAGGAAGCCTCTCTCTGTTCTTGATTACAATGGAGCTAAAAAAGTGGTTCGATTTCAGCGATCAGATATATTCCTATTATTCAGGTCTACGGAAAGGTTTAAAACGATACAGGAAAGTAGCCCTAGAAGTTATCATTGGAACGGCCTTGGTTAATGCTTGGATACTTCACACCAAGAAGCCTGCAAAAAATGCCACTACTGAAATTTTAAGAAAAGGTTGCAAGAAGTCTGGCTGGACCACAGACAGAACCTGTCATTAGTCCTGGGAGGAGGCGTGCGCACACTCTCTCAAAGATGGAAAGACCAGCCAGAAAAGTTCGAAGACGATGCGTGATTTGCTATAAAGCTCAGCGAGCATGTAGCACATCGAAAGACGCTGACAATAAAACAAAGCAGGTGACAACGTACTGTGAGGAATGCCCAAACAAACCATTCATGTGCATTGGATGTTTTAATAAGGTTCATAAATGCTGAAATTGAACTTACTGTGTTCAAATTAAAAACTGCCGGCATATAATAACAAAATTAGAGACATCAGGAGTGGAAATAGTTTAGGGAATGTTGAGATCAGTGAAAAGAAATAGACAATTGAGTTCAAATAGAGGAAAGTGTTATTTTAAAAAAATATGTTAAATCGTATATGCAGTGCCTTTATTATAAAGCAAATAAATATGTGCATTTATTGTTTGTGTAAAAAAGCATTTATGCTTATGTAAATCAACCTTTACCAACATGCAGAAAGGGATGTTAATGCTCTGTTCTGTGCCATGCATAATTACTGCCGCTAAATTGAGCGTTGGTGGATCCTCCTACTGAGGAATGTGAGAACTTGACATGACTTGCAGCTGTCTATCTAATTATTTTGAAGTAATATACTTTCGCCATCCACCGGCAGCCCGCAGAACTACTTCCATAGGACGAGTCACACGTGCTTCATGAAGCACACCAGCGAAGTACAGTACGAGACATCGGTGACTCGTGACGCACTCACACTTAATGTCAACAGTGTAACAATAGCAGCGAACATGTTAATGATCTTTAATTTGAGACCTCTGAGGTAGATAGCTGAATCTGGCAAAGAAATCAGCTACAGATAACACGATGGCAAGCATAATTGGCAGTCATACAAATTTTAGTGAAAAATGGAAGTACATGTATAGATACCTAGGCAGAAACAGGTTCCAAGAAGGACATAACAGGAATCGTTAATGAACACGGGGAGTGTGTATGCAAGGATCTACGAAAGGCTGAAGTATTCAGTCAGCAATGTGTAAAGATTGTTGGTTACAGGGATAATATCCAGTTAGAGAAGGTGACTAATACTAAAGAAGTATTAAAATTTACCTATGATAACAATGACATTTATAATAAGATACAAAAGTTGGAAACTAGAAAAGCGGCTGGAATTGGTAAAATGAATGGAGAGTTTCTATAGTAGCCCCTGTGTGTAAAGGAAAGGGTGATAGACATAAAGCTGAAAATTACAGGCCAGTCAGTTTGACATGCACTGCATGTAAGCTTTGGGAAAGCATTCTTTCTGATTATATTAGACATGTTTACGAAATTAATAACTGGTTCGATAGAAGGCAGTTCGGTTTTAGGAAAGGTTATTCCACTGAAGCTCAACTTGTAGGATTCCAGCAAGATATAGCAGATATCTTGGATTCAGGAGGTCAAATGGAGTGTATCGCGATTGAACTCTCTAAAGCATTTGATAGGGTGGATCATCGGAAACTACTGGCAAAGATGAAAGCAATTGGACTAGACAAAAGAGTGACTGAATGGGTTGCTATATTTCTAGAAAATAGATCTCAGAGAATTAGAGTAGGCGAAGCTTTATCTGACCCTGTAATAATTAAGAGGGGAATTCCTCAAGGCAGTATTATTGGGCCTTTATGTTTTCTTATATATATCAATTATATGTGTAAAGAAGTGGATTCAGAGATAAGGCTTTTTGCAGATGTTATTCTGTATACAGTAAGAAATGAGTTACAATTTTGTGAGCAACTGCAAAATGACTTCGATAATATGGTGAGATGGACAGTACGTAATGGTATGATGATAAACGGGGTTAAAAGTCGGGTTGTAAGTTTCACAAATAGGAACAGTCTCAGTTTTAATTACAGTGTCGATGGGGTGAAAGTTCTATATGGGAATCATTGTAAGAACCTTGGTGTTAATATAAGGAAAGATCTTAATTGGGGTATTCAAATAAATGGGATTGTAAATAAAGAGTACAGATCTCTGCCCATGGTTATGAGGGTGTTTTGGGGTTGTATTAAGGATGTAAAGGAGAGGGCATACAACTCTCTGGTAAGACCCCAAATATGGTATGTTTCCAGTGTATGGGACTCTCACCAGGATTACTTGACAAATACTTATAAAATACAAGAACAATGTTGTCTGAGTGTATTACAACATAATCACTTTATTAGCAGTACTAATTTAGATGTTTTTACAACACCATCAGCTGCATTCAAGTAAAGAGAAACCAGTAATTAATATAAAATACATCTCAACATTATTTACACAACTTGTTCCTTTAGACATTACATTAAACTGTAAATGGATAAAAATGACTTGTATTACTACCAGTTAACAAATTTATAGGTCAAAAACAGTTAAAAAAACTAACAACATAAAAAAGATTTTCCATCTTAGGATACTGAGTTTGATCACTTCAAGAGAAGATCAGAGACACTGAAATGACACACAAGGTGTAAAATAGTAAATAAGCAACACCAAATGTAAAAAGTGATCGAACTCAGTACCCTAAGTTGGAATTTTTTTTTTGCTAGGGGCTTTACGTTGCACCAACACAGATAGGTCTTATGGCGACGATGGGATAGGAAAGGCCTAGGAGTTTGAAGGAAGCGGCCGTGGCCTTAATTAAGGTACAGCCCCAGCATTTGCCTGGTGTGAAAATGGGAAACCACGGAAAACCATCTTCAGGGCTGCTGATAGTGGGATTCGAACCTACTATCTCCCGGATGCAAGCTCACAGCCGCGCGCCTCTACGCACACGGCCAACTCGCCCGGTGAATATCTTTTTAATGTTGTTTGTTTTTTAACTGTTTTCGACCTATAAATTTATTAACTGGTAGTAATACAAGTCAATTTTATTTATAATTTAATGTAATTTCTAAAGGAACAAGTTGTGTAAATAATTTTGAGATGTATTTTATATTAATTACCGGTTTCTCTTTACTTTAATGCAGCTGATGATGGTGTTGTAAAAACATCAAAACTAGTACTGCTAATAAAGTGATTATGTTGTAATACAATCAGATAACATTGTTTTTTTGTATTGAATAGGTGGAACCTTTTTATAAGTATTTTTAAACTCAGTTCAATACAGATAAATTGAGATGAAATTTCTTGTTAAAAGGAGTACTTGATTTGAGAATTGGAACAAATCCGAAGAAAAGCAGCTCGATTTGTTCTGGGTGATTTCCAACAAAAGAGTAGCATTATAAATACGTTGCAAAATTTGGGCTGGGAAGACTTGGAAGAGAGACGAGCTGCTTGTCTAAGTGGTATATTACAAATCATTATTCTAGTCATTGTTCCGTATTGAAAACAGCTATATCAGTAAGTTTACACAAGGAGTATTTTTATTACACCACCTATTCAATACAATTCATTCCACTGTTGTGTGGTCATATGAACATAAAAACTACCAGATTTTTAAGGTACATCTTTTGCCCCTCTTTTATAAGAACTAATATCAAAAGAATTTGTTTGTGGTGAGATACGTAGATGACACTTTTGTAATAACTGATAAAAATGTCACCAATAGTAGCAAAATCTTAGAAAATATAAATAATATTGACCCTAACTTGAGTTTCACTAAGGAAGATGAAGACAAGAGCTCCTTAAAATTTTTATACATAAGGGTTACCCGAGCCAATAATACTTTTGATTTTCAGATATATAGAAAGCCTACATATTCTCCGATAACTATAAATAATTCCTCATTATACCCCGGTTCCCAGAAACAGGCATCATTTCATAGTTTAATATACAGAGCATTAAGAATCCCTCTTTCCCGTACTAATAAGGACTGAGTTAAACTACATAAGGAACCTTGCCAAACTTAATGGGTTTAAGGTCGAGATGGTAAACCGCTTAATTTATAAAATCAAAAACAAGTTATACACAAATCTTATACCCGATAAACCTAAAACAACTAAATACGCCACTTTCACATATAATAGCCCTGTTGTCCATCAAATTGCGAATACTTTCAATAAATGTAATATGAACATAGCCTTTAGAATGATTCACACAACTCGAAACATATTCAATTGTAATAAGATTAATTATAACAACAATAGATATTCAGGTTCAGGAGTCTACAGATTAACATGTTCTCAGTGTGGAATTTCCTATGTTGGACAGACTGGACGAAGCTTTTAATTAAGGTACATGGAGCACTTCAATGCAGAAAAACATAATAAATATTCAGCAATGAGCACGCATATGGAGGAAACTGGATACCATTTCATTTCAATAGAAAAAGATCTCATAATAATCAGGAATACAGGCAAAGGTAAACTTTTAAATGAATTAGAGAGTTTATATATCTTTTCGAATGAGACATATAATAAAGATCAAAATCTTAATGACGACACAGAAGTCAGAAGTCCACTACATACTTTAATGCCTAAGTTATTTAATGTGGTCAATCCAAGCCATAATAGAGTCCCTCGGATATTTAAATCCTTAGAATCAAAAACTCCCTCTATTTCACTAAATACTAAAAACCTACACCTGCTCCTCCAAACCACCCCCCTCCTACATTAGTATCGGCATGCAAAGCTCCGCCTACCTCCCCTCCCTCTCAGCATTCCCTACCACCTTTACCGCATCGATACAACACTAGGAGCAGGAACTCCAAACAGACTAACGCTGCTGAAACATTAGGACGTTCATTGTATTTGACGAATGAGTACCCCTTTTTATACACCATTTCATTACAGAATGACCACATTCTTTCCCACAGAAGTCTACATCTTCAAGGGGCATTTCCGTTTTCATGAGATTGTCATTGGACCTATCACTCACTCTTATGAATAGTCTTAGCAGCGATTTTGGCCAACACTCCAATGACTAGCACTTATCATACTATGGTTTTTACCCAACATATCAAAATATCTTCATCCGTATCGCCTTCCACATATTTTTAACCCTTATGTTTTTAAAAACAGATCTCAACTTCAACATATATATTTGATCATACTTTTCCTATCCATTGAAGCCTTGGGTTCGATTCTGTTCCCCAAGCATTAGATATTGTTCAAGTTTTTTACAAAAAGGATCCATTTCAGAGTAAGACATTTATTATTTTTAAGAAATAACATGACGCAAAATTCTTTTAGATGAACATTTTAATTTTCAAAGTGATTTTAGTATGTGTACATATGTTTTATCTAATATCTTTGTAATGTAAATATAATGAATCCACAGTGTCACTATTATTAAGAGTTCGTTAATACAATTTATGTAAATTTGATAAGGCCTTCATACAAAATTTTGTTTTTGGGATTAAATAAGGCTGATGATGCCCTATAAAAGAGGGGCAAAACATGTACCTTAAAAATCTGGTAGTTTTTATGTTCATTTGACCATGCAACAGTGGAATGAATTGAATAGGTGGTGTAATAAAAATACTCCTTGTGTAAACTTAGTGATAGGCGGTATGTTTCGAGCTGACAGTGGAGAGATTGCATGGAAAGACATTAGTAGACGAATAAATTTGAGTAGTGTCACAATATGATCACAATATGAAGATAAAGTTGGAATTCAAGAGGACAAACTGGGGCAAATATTTGTTTATACGAAGGGGAGTTAGGGATTGGAATAACTTACCACGAGAGTTGTTCAAAAAATTTCCAATTTCTTTGAAAATCATTTAAGAAAAGGCTAGGAAAACAACAGGTTAGGGATTGGAATAACTTACCAAGGGAGATGTTCAATAAATCATTTAAGAAAAGTCTAGGAAAACAACAGATAGGGAATCTGCCACCTGGGCAACTGCCCTAAATGCAGATCAGTAGTGATGATTCTGAATTCAGTATTAGAACTTGACTTATCGATGTTTGAAACTGAAATAAAAATATGATTCTTAGTTTTGAGTAAATTAAGTTCAAAGTTTTGCATTATGATTCGACTTCTTTTTTCCCCTCCCTGGAAGTATTAGAATTCTCCCGTTGTGTAGGTGAGACCTCTCATACACAGGCTTCATTGTATGTACGACATCTGGTGGTATTCATGCTTTATGCTTAACTGTCAAGTAGTTGATTGCTAGCTTTATCTCGATGGTATGAACACCAACTTTCTGTTCCTAATGGACACCTATGATGGGAAGGCCTGTCTTTATTAGCAGTCAAATGATACAATGTTGCCCATATAGCATCTGTCATATCTTTTGTGGAACTGCAGTTCGAACACAAAGCAATTCAAAACTAATAATAAATAATGTTATTTGCTTTACGTCCCACTAACTACTTTTTAAGGTCTTCGGAGACGCCGAGGTGCCGGAATTTAGTCCCACAGGAGTTCTTTAACGTGCCAGTAAATCTACCGATATGGGGCTGTCGTATTTGAGCACCTTCAAATACCACCGGACTGAGCCAGGATCGAACCTGCCAAGTTATTCAAAACTAATTCTGACATGGAATGTGTTCCTGCTTTTTGAAGAACAAAATGTCTTTCTTTCATAACCACACAATTCACACACCAAACCAAGAACTATACCCCATTCAAATATTTGATTTTTTGAAATTCTTAACCTTCAAGGTAAAGCTTTGAAAGCAACTAGAGCATGCTTTAACATTTGATCATTTCTTTTTTTTTTTTTTTCTTTTTTTTTTTTTTACGTCGCACTGACACAGATAGGTCATTGGCGACGATGGGATAGGAAAAGCTTAGGAGTGGGAAGGAAGCGGCCGTGGTCTTAAGGTACAGCCCCAGCATTTACCTGGTGTGAAAATGGGAAACCACAGAAAGCCATCTTCTATGCTGCCGACAGTGGGGCTCGAACCCACTGTCTCCCGGATGCAAGCTCACAGCTGCGTGCCCCTAACCGCACGGCCAACTCACCTGGTTTTATTAAATTATGAAAGCAATCTGTGTCAGCAATTATTTTAAAATTATCACCAGGTAAGTCACAGTCATTTGATACACTACTATCACCTGTAGGTCTCATCTTCGATTGTGATGCACAACTTTGTTTGGTACATACGTTTTCATTGTTTCCAGTTTTACTGGGTTTTGTGTATGGGTAACCACAATAACTACGTTGTTTCTTTCTTACGTTTTGATATTTACAGTCCATGACAACAAATTTACACCCAAATGCACACAGGTAAACAAGCAACGTGACAAAACACAAGGTAACAAACCATGGAAGCTGCCATTACAGCCGCATATACAAAATACACACGTGGAGCCATCTGTAGAGAGATATTCTGCAAAAACAAGCGCCAAACATGACTTTAAAACATCGAAAGAAACCATGAAATTCTCCGTGCAGCGGTGCCACGCCCACCTCAGGACGAGACACGGGTGCACTGATCCCTTTAAATCAATTTGAGCACATTTATGCATGAAACATGTAAAAACCATACATTTTCTTAAAGTAGAAGAATTAAGCTTTCATCAGGAAACAAAACCAAAAAAGTGAAAATTCCGTCCAAATACGTAATTTCAGTTGTTAACTTCTCGAAGGAGTGAATGAAATCTCGATGTATATCAAAACACTACTATTGCATTCCAGCAAGAAACACCAAGTCTTTCCGTTTATGTTCTGCGTACTCATTGAGCATCATAACAAATGTAAACGTAACTTTATGAGCTATTCAGACGCTATTGATGCAGTTGTGAATTCTGAGAGTGATATTAAGTTTTCCTTAGATATTTCTGAAGAAGTTAAGAGAAAATTCGTGGAAGAACGATCAGCTGAAAGTCTGAGCGAAAATCAGCAAAGCGACATCGTCAAAATATGACGTGCAAATCTGAACGGGAAACCACATTTTATTTATTCCTACGAGTAAAGCAACACAGAGGACTGTGCAATGTGTTCAAATAAAAAAATCAAAGGTGGTCGATGGGAAACTGTGTCGTTTTCTGCAACTTGTGAAAAGAAATCTGGTCCGCATCCAGGCATTTGTTTTAAACTGTACCACATGGGAGTCGATTACTGGACTAAGGTGTGAAACAAATTAGAAAAGCTGAATCAGTAGCAAAATCAGACCTGTATATAAAGATTCAACGCTGTATATAAAGTTTATTTAAATTAAAGCACTTGTGTACAACTTGCCCTTTTTAAATACGAAAGGGTGAGCAAACATTCTCTCTTTGGATACGACTGCTAAAGTATGCAACTACTTCTGTATTATAAAAACTTGTAATTTTTACTAAAAGATGCAATATTTGTACAAAATATATTGAAACATATAAACTTGATAGGGTTGATTGTTAAATAATATAAAACTTTATTGTGATGCTAGTAACAAACCTGACAAACTTAGGGTGAACCAACGACTATGGGCAGAAGAGTTCCCCTTAGGAGTTTTGATGAAACCTTTGTGTGGGAATTGATATATAAATTCATTTCTGCTACCTTGCATATGTGGCAGCGGACTGCTAAAAGCTAAGGGAGAAAAACCCCAAAAGAAAAATCCTCTTCGGTGATAAGCCTAGCAACTCAGCTGGAAGAGTAATTTGCCAAATGCTTTCAACCAAAGAACAAGCCTCGGAACAAAAAATAACTCAACTGGAGACCAAACTTACAGTACTTTTGGAAATAACTATGACTCAAATGAGTCCAAAGCTCATCCAAACAGTGTATGAGGAAACGAAGGACACGAAAAAAACAGGAAAGTACCCTAAGCATTGCTTCTTTGAACATATTAACACTGTTACAATAAAAAGTATTTATAAAATCCTCCTTATCAATACAAATCAAATCATCTGTTAGATGGAACAGAGTCTATACATGTTTCAGCCTATTCTCAAGGCCATCTTCAGTAGCAGAACAATTATTACACAACACAAAACAAATTAAAAATCTTGATGAAGTGCAATGACAATGATCACGATTAATGAATCAAAAAACATGTTGAGGTACAAAGTCCTCTCGTCTGATAGGTCGTTCCTGATTGACAATTAAAACTTGCCAACTGTTAAAATGAAACACTGTGCTGGGCAGTGTAGTGAAACCGTCGATAACGTGAATTAAAAAAAGGGTAACATCTGTAATGAGAAAAAGAAAAAACTATGAGTGGATGAAAAACAAGTCAAAATATTGTGTGAAAAGAAAACTCAATCGACTTACTTGTAATAAAAAGTTGTCATCTCGAGTGGAACGACCTTGTCAGTCTTAAGTCACAATAACAACTAATCAACACCATTTATACAATAGCTGAAGGTAATGGTTTCAGTAAAGCTTTCGTGAACAAAATCCTTAATAAATTTAAAAATAAACCCAAGACCACCTTAGAAAAAGAATCTTCCTCTAAAGAGAAGTGTACCACATTTACCTTTAATAATAACATATATCCTATTTCAAACATTTTAAAAAAAACACAAGTTAAAAATAGCTTTCAAGACCGTTCACACCAATGCAAAAACATTTTTTTTATTCCCATACTGTCAATGACGACAAAAAATTTACAAACTCTGGGATATACAAATTAAAATGCCAATCTTGTTTTTCTACATACGTAGGACAAACAGGCCGTAGCTTCAATATAAGATATTCCGAACACCCCAATGCCCTGAAGTACAACCGCTACTCAGCCATGGGCGAACATTGTAGGGAAAAAAATCACAAATACACGACAATTGACCAAGATTTCAAATTCTTGCACTATGAACAGAAAGGTCCCTTAATATACTGGAGAATATTTATTAGATATTGACCAATATAATAATCCCGTGCACAACCTAAATGAAACCAACGAAAAGAAAAATGTATTACTGGAAACCTTTGTCCCGCTCATCAGTGAACAATTTATTAATAAAAATGAGTTTCACTACCGACATTCTAGAACAAGACCCGCCCTTCCCTCAACATCCCCCTCCCTCTCCCAACTGCATCAGCACGGACACATGGTAAGCCACACACAAGCTTAGTTGTTAATGTGAGTTGAGACTGACAAGGTCGTTCCACTCGAGACAACAACTTTTTATTACAAGTAAGTCGACTGAGTTTTCTTTTCACACAATATTTTGACATGTTTTTCATCCACTCATAGTTCTTTTTTTTTCTCATTACAGATGTTACACACTTTTTAATCCACGTTATTGACGGTTTCACTACACTGCCAAGGACAGTGTTTCATTTTAACGGTCAGCAAGTTTTAATTGTCAATCAAGAACGACCTATAAGACAAGAGGACTTTGTACCTCAACATGTTTTTTAATTCATTAATCATGATCATTATCATTTCACTTCATCAAGATTTTTAAAATGTTTTGTGTAATGTAATTATTGTTCTGCTACTGAAGATGGCCTTGAGAATAGGCTGAAACATGTATAGACTCTGTTCCAACTAACAGATGATTTGATTTGTATTGATAAGGAGGATTTTATAAATACTTTTTATTGTAAAGTGATAACCGTCAATACAGAATGAGATTTATAACTTGCAATATTAACACCGACTGGAAAATGAAATGAAATAACAGATATGATGAAGCGTAGACACATTGACATCTTGGGTCTAAATGAGTCAAAGCAAGAAATAGAGTTTACTTTATTCTTGACAATGACACTGACTGGATTTCTGATGTTACTTTCATTAATGAGAGGATTATTAAAGCAGAAGTGTGTTTGAAAAGAGAGTAACAGTTGTGCAGGTCTAGGCCCCTCAGCAAGATTGCAGTGAAGACGAAAAGCTGAACTTCAACAACTAGAGGACAGTATAAATGAGGAGAATGTATTACTAATGGAAAATTCCCAAGTAGGAGTAGGTACATATAACTGGATACGACAGGATTATGGGGACTTTTGGATAAGGGACAAGGAACACCGAAGGAAAACTTGTTGGTAAAGAACACATGGTTCCAGAAAAAAGTCATAAAATAACACGGTACAGCTGGGATGGTAGCTAGGCCTATAAGTCGGTAATAGATTACATGATAAGTTCATAACTGACCTAAAGTGTGGAGAATGTGTGCGAGATGTGAAAGCTATTCCTAGTTAAAGAATACTTTGTGTGGTCGGCTATGCACCCAGAATCATATTCACAATACCTTGGACCAGGGCTGTCCAAAACAGTGTCGATGACTTATTTTTAACGCCTTCTAAACATACTTTTAGATTTTAGTGCCGGGACGGTCCAGGAATATGTTCGGCTTACCTGGTGCAAGTCTATTTGACGCCATGAGCGACCTGCACCTTTGGATGTGCGATGATCAGGTAGGGAGAGGGTGAAACCCAGTGTCGGCACATAGCCTACTCCTGTCTAGCAATACCAAGTGATCTGCTCAAAGCTTGTCAAACCCATCCGCCAGACGAATCGCCATCAACAAGATCACATGCCCTCACTGCGGAAAGGTTTGGAATTGAATGCAAGCTTTTGGCAAGCAATCTATTGATTAGAAATTGTATACCACCACCTCTCCTACCCAGCCAACGTTCTGATATTGAAAATTTTTTCCACCAACGGAACATGAACTGGCTAGTCACAGTATCAAACCATATTGACTTGGAGTCTGTTCTACAGTTTGCCAGCCAAGTAGTGGTTCAATTTTACAAATACGCTGACACTGTTGTGGTACACATCTCTCTAGAAATGATCAGAGCCAATGAATCTCTGAAGTTGTAAAGTAAAACTGAAATTATTTCTTCCATCAAAAATATTCTCTCCTTTTGCCAAACCTTAGGTAAACAAATGAGCATCTCCCTCATGATTTGGAATCTCAGTTAGGTTGTGATTTACAGTTGTAGGAATATTTTTCTCTTTAATTGGATGGAGCACACATATCAAGTATTACATGGTAGTGTATATCTATTAGAATGGTTTCTGTTACTTTCAAAGTATAAGAACCGTTTGTCAAACTGTTTCCCTTTCATGACTGCATTAGGAGAGATGACATTCATTTCTAAACTTTGTCAAGGATAGTAACTTACAGATATTAAAAATTGTTACTACCATTACCGATGGGGTGCTTTAAATGACTGACAAAAACAATGGGTTTGAGGCTCTGTGGCTACTAAAGATGGAGCATTTCCAGTTTTCAATAATAATGTTATTTGCTTTACGTCCCATTAACACATTGGAGACCATGTCTTAAGGTGGCATGTGGGCAGGCAGACCGCCATATTTTGAAGGTTTTTAAAAAATTGTAGAAAATAGTAGGTAGGTTGCAATTGTAACGTGTATATATCATGAAAAAATTAAAAGTGTCTATTCTACAGATTAAAAAGTTGCATTAAGATCTACTGAGTACTTTTCACATTACACATTTTCCAATGGTATGCCTTTTGCAACAACAACAAAAAGTCTGACAACAAAGTCTTACAAATGATGAGCTTGAGTGCGGAATAGTTTGAAGCATTAAGGGACACAAAGTGCTAAAGAACACATTTGATACCACCAGTATGTCTCTTTCCTCGTTACTTTCCAACTTTCCGCTTTTCTTTTATCTGCACGGGCGTTGCAAGTGCATCCAAATCACCAAAAGTACCCGGCGAATGTGAATCACTCCCTGCCTTTGAATTATCATCGCTTGCGTCACTTCGTTCTAAATGAAAATCCAGTCTATGAAGATCGTGAAACATTAGCTAAATAAACTACAAAGTGCAAAATCACATCTGGGTAGAATAGGTTATAAATACCTTCATCACTAACATGAAGTTTGATATCAGGGTCTATATCTGAATCATCTACCTCTTCTTCTGAACCACTGTCACCAAAAATCTCTTCTAAAATCTCTACAATTCCACCTTCATTCAATGATCCAATAATTATAGCAGAAACAAAATGCAGTCTAAACACTTTGCACGATGTAAACAAAACTCTGAAAGCGCGCGCCTTGAACAGCTGGAAGCAAGGCTGGAAGCATGGAGTGTAGAAGCGAACTCGAGCAAAAATAAGCTGCTATAAGTCCGAGAAAACAACGACAGAGGACACGGAGTGGTATGTATACTTTCCGAGCGAATCTCGTCCTGGCTGTGTTGACAATATAACAAATACGCAGGCCCGAGTTAGCCTCGGGCGCGGTCAGTCTGAGCTGTTACCCGACCCCGATACACACTCAGGCTCGGTCTCCAATGTGTTAACTACGTTTACGGTCTTCAGAGACGCCAAAGTGCTCAAATTTAGTCCTGCACGAGTTCTTTCACGTGCTAGTAAATCTATCGACACGGGGCTGGCATATTTGAGTATCTTCAAATACAACCGGACTGATCCAGGATCAAACCTGCCAGTTTGGGTCAGAAGGCCAGCACCTCAATCATCTGAGCCACACAGACCAGAGATGTTCTTTCATATCACTGCATTATTCTCCAGGTAACCTTATGCAAAGGTCCTGGTGCTCAAACAAGTCATGAAAATGGTTAACACTCACTACAATGCATCATCTTCCAATCATCACCGATTGCTCAAGAACAACTTTAAACGGAACAGGTGCTATACATGCAAATATAATTCTTTACATGGTGGTAGTTTAACAGGGGTAAAACCCCAGAAAGATTCTGCAGTCTACTTGATGAAATGTGAGAATGTCCGTAATCATCTTCAATATAGTATTACAAGAACTATTTTATGGTGGTGGTTTAACGTCACACTAACACATCAAAGGTTTCAGGCGACAGAGGGATGGAAAAAGGCTAGGATTGGGAGGGTAGTTGCCGTGGCCTTAAATAAGGTACAGCTCTAGCATTTTTTGCTTGGTGTGAAAATGGGAAACCATCATCACGACTGCTGATGGGATTCGAAACCGGCATCTCACGAATACAAGCTCACAGCTACACGGTCCTAACCACATAGCCAACTTTCTAAGTATTCCAAGGAACCTGAAAATATTTTATAACAAGTAGATTTAGCTTTCTTGACAGATATCACTTCCAAATTAAACAAGTTGAAATGAAATTGCATCAATTCAATAGCATTATCAATGCTTTTAAAAGACTAACTCTGGATTATACATTTAAAGAGAAATTCTGTTTCACATTTCTCTGTCTGCAGTGTGTACTGGGGTGGAAGATGTACAGCCAGCACCAAGAGGAGGCCCACATTCACAAGACTGTGCACCATTCTACTCTAACAAATGCATCTAGGCCTAATAGCATTTCAGAGCATCTACATGTGAACTGGCAATGGTTGGCTTCTTTACCGTAACCCTGGAAATAATTAAAAAACCATGTTAGGAGACAGAGACAGGAGGAAAATACTGATTATTTATAAACTTTAGAGTTCCTGTATATCCAGATGTTGTGCTACTATGCATACAAAACACCCAGGGAAATCATGCCGATTTTCCTTTGTGACATCACATGAGAGTATCTGGGGCATGGTAAGGTGGGGGGATACAATTCAAGGACTACCTTCCCAAAGCCAATGAGGTATACAATGTTGTTGCAGGAAAGAGAACATGTATTGAGGAGAATGCAAGAATGGAGCTGCCACTCTCCCTACTTCTCGACCCAGGCAACCTATGACTTATGCCCGATGGCAGCCCTGACAATACTCTGTGCCATAAAGTGCCTGAGTGGAAGAATGGGGGCAATGTGTGTAATAACAATGTTATAGAGCAACAGTTAGCAGCATATAATGTATAATCCTGAATACCACCCACACTTTTTTCCCCAAAATATTTGTTCTAAATCTTGGGTGCAGGTCGTATTCAAGCCGTTCATCTCTTGTAAATATATACTACGTTTACATGGAGTATTGAAATAGATTTGAATACAGTTACCGTACCCAATATACCACATGTAAACGGGCATTCAGGTCTTATTATGTTCTAGTTGCGTTCTAGAAAACAAGATCGATTTTTTCTCAATACGGTTACAGTGGCATGTGAACGCGAAATGTAAGGTAACGAAGTATGGTAAATCAATGAATATGGATAAATGTGCGGTAAATATGAAAGCCACTGCTGCGGATGCTCCATTGTCATTTGTTTCACAAGTGTTGCTGGCATGCTGGGTGAGTGAATAGCTGATCTCACTGGATATCGTACTTAGCGAGAGTCAAGACTGTTGGTTACGGAAGTCTACCTCGCTCACATTCGAGTTCCGTATCTGTCTCGATAGTAAGCGATGGATTCAAAACAGCGTCTGCGGTCACTTACTGTGCATGAGAAACTCAAAATTGTAAGCGAAGCTGAAATATACGGAAATCGTGCCATTGGCAGAACGTACTATATTGATGAATCATGTATTCGTGATTGGTGGAAGAAGGAAAAACTTCTAAAAAGTAACAGCGATCGCAGAGCGTTCCGCGGGCGGAGTGCAGTGTTTCTGGAAATTAAAGAACGACTCCACAAATTTGTGATAGAAAAACGTGAGTTAGGATATGGTGTTTCTAGTGAAATGTCAATTGAAAACACTAGAGATCTCAAAAGAACTCAAAACAAAGGGTTTTACTTTTATTGGAGAAAGGGATTGTGCATTCGGAGACGTACGTCTATTTCACAACACCTCCCTGGGGCGTATGAAAAAAATTAACTGCCTTTTAGCGTCACATTCATTTGAGGAAGCAAAATTCTTATTTGTTGTCGCAAATTGGGAATGCTGACCAGACACCTGTCTATTTTGAAATGCCATTGGAAAATACAGTGGATACAAAGGGTTCTAAAAGTGTAACCATCAGAACAGGTGGTAATGAAAAGCAACGATGCACAGTAATGTTGAGCGTATTAGCAGATGAAACAAAATTCCCTCCATATGTGGTTCTGAAAAGGACACTTCCAAAAAGAAACTTGCCGTCTGGTGTTATTGTTAGAACACATGAGTCCGGCTGCTGGATGGAGAGTGTGTTAGTTGAGGACTGGGTGAAGTGCATTTGGCAACATCGCCCGGGAGCTTTGTTACAAAAACGAAACATGCTTGTGTTGGACAGTTACCGAGGACATACAACTAATGCCGTAAAAAATGTGATAAGGAAAGGAAAAACCAATCTTGCGATAATTCTATTCTACAGCTGTTGGCCTTTCAAAACTGCAATGAAACAGTTGTACACTGAATAGATGTCTGATGGTGATCACGTGTTAACACCAACCGGACGAGTGAAGAAGCCTAAAGTGGGACTAATATGCAGCTGGATCAAGACTGCATGGGCGCGCATTCCCAATGATCTAGTGTTCAAAAGCTTTAAGAAATGCGGAATTTCGAATTCAGTGGATGGTAGTGAGGACGACTATTTGTGGAAAGATACCAGTGACGAAAGTTCCTATGGTGAAACTTCAGATGACGACGGTGAATTGTGAATGATCTACGGTGAATTGTGAATGATCTGAGTATTGGACCGATTTTGTTTATGATTTTTGTGATTATTTTATTAACTGTAGGCTGTTTGAATTTATGTTTGTGGTATATTTGAAGAGAATGAAATAGTTATGCAAGTTATTTTATTCTTTATTTTTTTCCGTATTTTGCAGTCTCAAATTTAAGGAACGGGGTCTTATTCGGCGGTGAGTGGTATTTGGGATTATACGGTATATACATATTATGAGTGCATGAAGAGATCACCGGGTGAGCACTTGCGCGAGCAGCAGTGTTGGGCACGCACCCAACATTGCTCCTAATGAGCAATCTAGGTGCTTTGTAGCTGTAGCGGGCTGATGAGAGTGTGAGTGGATGTATTTAGACATGTATAAATCAGTATGTTTTAGGAAGTAATAGGTCGTAATTTGTTGGCGTTTCTTATATCATTTATAGTTTTAGTTATTATAGGCTACAATGCACTAAATCTGCATAGATCTAATATATCCATAATACGGCAGCAAAGAGACCGAGGGGCAAAACAATTCAGTACGGCTAAATACTTAACTGAGCTAATTATAAAGCTATGTATTGATGAAGTTCAGAATAATAATAATAATAATAATAATATTTGTTTTACGTCCCAGTAACTACTCTTAAGGTTTTCGGAGACGCAGAGGTGTCGGAATTTAGTCCTGCAGGAGTTCTTTTATGTGCCAGTAAATCTACCAACACGAGGCTGACGTATCTGAGCACCTTCAAATACCACCGGACTGAGCCAGGATCGAACCTACCAAGTTGGGGTCAGAAAGCCGCCTTAACCGCCTGAGCCACTCAGTCCAGCAAGTTCAGAATAAATCTTTCTGCATCTACTGTATAACTACGCCTACACTTAGGGATGCAAAGTACTGTAAGGTTTCAGAGCAAACAACAAAATGTATATAAAATTAGCTTAGTGACAAGGGTGGTATCTTGTCTACTCTGGGTTAGAAACGACCACAACCCCGAGTCCTTAACGTAAATAGATGACTGATCGAGTTATAAAAAATACAATTAAAAACTGTTATTTGCATCAGAAAGTAGTGCTTACATGTAAGAAACTACTTCCTGTATCAGAAGAATGAAATGCTTTTAAGTGAAATACAATAATATTAAGGTAGATATTGAAGGAGATAGGGTTTAGATAGAAACTGTGAGCAGCACAGTGAAATCTATTGAGAGACAGTATTGTAATTTGGGTGTGTTCATATCTACAGAAAATTAGAAAATGCAGACAGGAAGTTATGCCAATATGTCTCGATGAAAGTAGAGCATATGCAAATTTGACCTTTAGGAAATGCTCGTAGCATATTGATTATGGAGTATTAAAAAATATAACAGCTTCTAACAGACTTATGATTGTACATATTAGAGGTTCGCCTGGATTTACAGAAGGTTGAGAGCTGATTTACAAGGCAGGTACCACTTCTGGTGACTGCCATGGCCAGATAAATTTGGAAAATTTAGAGAAGTGGGTCAAGGAGGGTGTAATTCCCAGCCTCACAAAAATGGACAGGCCTTGTGTTGTCTAAATGGACAATGCCCCCTACCAAGGGAAACAAGTTGACAAACTGCCTGCACACAGGATCCTTAAAAAGGGAGATCTTAGACTACCTGGATAGACATGGAATATAACCTAAAGAAAATAAATATTATATTGATAAATTATTTGCCAGTCACGGACACACTGTTGTGAGATTACCACCCTACATGTGCTACTATCTAATTGAACTTGCTTGGAATAAAGTAAAAAACTATGTAATATCATATAACATGACAGGTGATATGTCTCTAACACAACTGCAAATGTTAGTGCATGAAGGAATAGCAACAGTTACAAAATCTGACTGGGCTACTTTCTGTCATGAAGTGCAACAAACAGAAGACTATTATTGGGAAAAAAGACTGCATTATGGAAGATGTAAATTATAAGTTTGTTACAAATCTTGGCCACAATGAAGACGGAAATGACAATGGGTCAAACGATTGTAGTAGCGATGGTGATAATACTGACTGTATTGGTGATGATGCTGACAATGAACACATGGAAACATTCTGATCTGCATTTTCTCCTCTACACTGAAGGCAAGCGGATCAATGTTTTTAGTACTCATCAGTAGTACACTTATTAAATTATCCAATGAGGTCTGCCCAATTCAAACATAATTTATATACATTATTATATACATTATTCAAATATACATTATGTTGTAAAATTTAATATTACAGTCAACATGGACAATACAAAAATATGAAATTCAGCCATTTTGTCATGCACCCATACTATTTATTTGTAGATCACCAAAACTGACAGTTAAAATCACTAATAGCAAGTAGAACTGTAAGTAAGGGAAAATTATATTTTACAAACAGGAATATAAAACATACAAAAAAAGACCACACACTCTTCCTCTGAAAGATCCTTTGACGGATGCATACACTGTACCCAATGTGCGATTTGAAACATCTACCAAAAAAAAAAAACCAGAAAAAAGAGAGTAAAATGGCAGCTGAGATAGGAAAGGACTAGGAACAGGAAGGAAGCAGCCGAGGCCTTAATTACAGAGTTCAAACTCGCCAACCTCCCAAATACAAGCTTATATCTACACAACCTGTACCACAAATTCAACTCTGTGTCAATCACAGATTGTAACTGGTGTTGCAACTCACCTTTGCATGCTCAGCAGCAGCATTGGCTTCAGCCAAACGCTGCCTCGCCCAGGAAAATTGCTCCATGAGCTCGTGATGAGCCTCTAGGCGTTCTATACAGGGTAAGCAAACTGTTTTTGGTAAAGGATCATTCACGGCAATCTGTAATGACAATTATTTAAAATATCAATATTTCTCAAAAACCACCTAAATCTAATTTAGGTAAACAGTTTACAGCCAACAAAAACACGTTCAAACTAAATGCTAACAAGAAAATTAGCATTAAAAAGTAATTCAACAAACGTATCCATGCAGTAGGCTCTAAAATGTAAGATCTGACTGTTGCTTAAGGGAATACTCTTAATGGTCTACATAACATGAGTTTCAGAACAACCACCAAAAATGTTGCAAAATAAAAGCCATAAAAAGAAAATAGGGGAAATATCCAAGTTAACAGAACTCTATCAAAAATGACAGATCAGTCACAAAATTGCAACTAGTGAAAATCTTGAATTAATGAACAAACAAAATGCAAAGAAAGCTGAAATTCTTGACAAAAAACTTGCAATATCAAGTCAGACACACTACTTCTGATCTACCACAACAGATAAGGCAAAATGTTGGATGTTTTAGGAAATGTTATCAACTTACTAGAAGGTTTACTGCCTGAGAGGAAGTTTTCTATATTTTGGAAATCAAGTGTGTTTTGTTCTGATTGTAGAAGATGAATGTGAAAGTGTAATGAAAAGGTGGACTCTCAAAAACTATAGAAAGGTAAAAGAGTTGTGTTATGAAAATGCTGCAACCTTAGGACTGAAAAGACATGGGAGCAAGGAGACAAGCTGCTTGACTAAGCGGTATGTTCCAAAATGATGTGGAATGACATTAGTAAATGAATCAGCTTGAGTAGAGGTTTTAAAGGTAGGAAATATCATAATATGAAGACAAAGTTTGAATTCAAGGGGACTAATTTAGGCAAATATTAATTTATAGAAAGAGGAATTAGGGAATGAAATAACTGATCATGGGAAATGTTCGAAAAATTTCCAAGTTTTTTGAAATCATTTAAGAAAAGACCAGGTAAACAACTGATATGGAAACAGCCACCCTAGTGACAGCCCTAAACGCAGATCAATTTTTAATTTTTTTTACAATTAACGTTATGTCACACCGACACAGATATTATTGGCACACTTTTTAGCGATAGATTTACACCCTAGTGCTGAATCTGTAGAACTCTGCAATCTTCGAGATTAGTATTGACAACCTTTGAACACAAACTATGAATCGCTTATGCATTGCTGTGCGACATCTGGTGTACACTTTATGTACTAGTACTGCTGTTTACACAGCAAAACCAAACTATAGAATTCATACTAGGAACAAGATTTGCAACAAGAAATGTTATATAAGTGTGTGCGACACAGATGTTGGCTTAAGATAATAAAGGTATAGAAAATTCATATTGATCGATCGTATTATCGATTCAATTCAGATTTCATTTCCATTCAGCTGGCAGTATTATCGGAACCGGGAGAGCTCCCTCCTTACTCCTCACCCCCGTACACAAATCCATCGCTACAAAATGTGCCGATAATAGGTATTATGGCGATGATGAAACAGGAAAGTGCTAGGAGTGGGAAGGAAGCAGCCATGGCCTTAATTAAGGTACAGCCCCAGCATTTGCCTGGTGTGAAAGTGGGAAACCACGGAAAAGCATATTCAGGGCTGCCAATAGTGGGGTTTGAACCCACTATCTCCTGAATGCATGCTCACAGCTCCGTGCCCCTAACTCTCTAGCCAACTCACTTGGTCAGATCAATGGCAGGCCCTATTAATCGCACACTTTTTAGAGGTAGATGTTTGTACAGGGGTGAGGAGTAAGGAGGGAGCTCTCCTGGTTCCATTAATACTGCCAACTAAATGGAAATGAAATCTGAATTGAATCGATAATATGATAGATCAATATGAATTTTCTAAACCTTTCAAGCCATCAACTGTATCACACACACATTATATAACATTTCTCGATACGAATCTTGTTCCTAGCATGAATTCTATAATTTCGTTTTGCTGTGTAAACAACAACAGTACTAATACGTAAAGTGTATGCCAGATGTCGCACAGCAAGCATTCCATAGTTTGTGTTTCAAAAGTTGCCAATACGAATCTCAAAGATAACCGAGGTCGACCGATTCAGCACTAGGGTGTCCTATCACAAAAAAGTGTGCGAGTAATATTTGTTTGTCAAAATAAATGTGTGATAAAAATAAAGTAACATGTACTGTCTTGAGAAGAAGTTATGTATTTTTCCTCATTGCAGAAGTTCAGTGTGAAACTTTATGGAGTAAAATTAAACATTTAGGGCCTATACTAATTATGTAATGTTATGTTATTGAATTGCATATCCTGATCCAGTACAACAGGCAAGGATGGTAGTGCGAGATTTACAGTATAATTACCGTGAACCTCACCATGGCAGTTATTACAACAGGTACTGTTATTGTACCATTAATATGAACCTCAAGGAGCAATCTAGAATCTCAGTTATTTTGAAAAATAAAGTTTATTCAAACCAGTATTCATATCATCCTTTATGCAAAGTGAAGAGTAAAATAAATACATATAATACTATCAGAAAGAGAGAGACATCATTAAAACAAACCGAGTGGGAAAGGAATTGCACCTAACGTGAGAAGTTCCAAGATCAGCTTGCTACATGAGAAATAGAAGACAATTCCCAAGGAAATACTATATCACGTTACAATATTAATTCTTGCTTCGTTTATAGGCCTACACTTTGAGAGAGGATATTGTATTTTTTACTCATAACCCAAGTAGCCTATTTGTGCATTTGTTTCATCAACACAGCATTAACTACATCATAGGATGCATATGTGTCTTTCTTTGATCATCTTGGCTTAGCACGTGTCATTGAAATAGGACCTTAACTTGTGCTGTATTGTAGTTACTGGTAAGGCTAACTATGTCATACAACTGTTCCAAAACTAAGCAATGTACGTGAGCACCATCGGTTGCACTGTAACACACTCAAAAACATGTAATAAGTACTGTACTCTTCTGCAATTTAATATTTTAATTCAATCATTATGTTCTCCTCAACCAAATACACAAAATTCTACTTGTTAGATATTCATCACACTGTAGCTACGTGCTCTGAAAGTGCACAATAATATAGTAAGTTAATAGTATTATAAAATCCCATGCACATTTCTGATATCCGTAATCCTGGAATCCATGTCTTGGTTACTAAACACATATGAGAACTGCAGAGTAATCACCACCAAACAAATTGACTCTGGTATTTACTTTCGGGCATTCACGACGAACATTCGGGTTTAAAACATTGAAAGTAATCCATTTTGGAACTACACCCAGGTTATGGTAGTTTAATTCACACCTCAGGCAGGCTATAGTAATAGTTTCTTACAGATTTCTTTTCTCGAAATATACATATATTCAGCACATTATTTAACATCTGAATAAATACTTGAAACAAGAATACTGATACAAGCAATCCCTTTCAAAATATGAAAACTGCACTTGATACAAGTAATGTACGATAATATATAATACAACTGTACAACTTCCAATAGACGTCTGTAATACTTCAAATTACAAAACGCTGGAACTGAAACTAACCGTGATAGGCAAATACGTGTTAATCTTCTCTGCAAGACGCATTCTATCGCCTTCTTCACCATATATATGAATAACAAACCGATTCATTTTTGAACACAATCGGCAAATAAAACCAGTAATAACAGCCTTATCTGTGCTCCCCATTGTTGAAGTAATGATAAATCACTATGATACAGTCCCTAAACTCTACACAAAATGCAACACACTAAATTCACACACACGCAACTCCTGTCACGATCACATCCCTTCATGACAGCTAGCGCTTAGATCACTTGGATAAAAACACACAGATCAAGGAATATTTATCTCTTATATTCTTTGAAACCGTTACCTACGTTATAATACAAGGCCTGGAAATAGAGCCCGTAAAACGCTATGGAAATGGTTCCACTGAAGTTCAATGCCGGGCCGCTAGGATCGCTATCTTACCCCCTGTCGACCAGGCTCGCGCCTTTAAACGTGTCCATTAACTGAGTTTGTTGAGAATGTATTATGTATTTGTCAGATGTTAAGCATCCGCAGTTCCAGTCATGGTTTATTCACGAGAAATTAAGGGTAGTGGAATTTCGTTTCACAAGTTTCCAGTGAATGTTCCTAAGATTTGATCCGAGTTACGTCATAAGAATCGGGCGATCCCAAAATTTGTCACTGGACTTTTTTTAAACTATGCTACCGTGACCGGCAATCATTTGAGAGGCATCTTCAAACTCAGAAATCTTAAATTAGGAAACCAACGAGGAAAACAATTTGCCCAACAAATTTCACGAAAAAATGAATGTAGCAAGAGCTAAAAATATTGTATTTTCCCCTGAAACAATCTCTGGTTTATAAAGTATGGAGGTGGTTTTGTCCCGAGAGCATAAAATACAGTTTAAAATAAGCCATTTGTTTTATGGAGCATTTTATTAAATTGTTCAATGCGCATAACGTCTGCAACACCTCACATGGGACATATTCAGGAACGAGAACAAACGAGCATTTTTTAACCGGGCGAGTTGGTCGTACGGTTAGGGGCGCGCGGCTGTGAGCTTGCATCCGGGAGATAGTGGGTTCGAATCCCACTGTCGGCAGCCTTGAAGATGGTTTTCTGTGTTTTCCCATTTTGACACCAGGCAAATGCTGGGGCTGTACCTTAATTAAGGCCACGGCCGCTTCCTTCCAACTCCTAGGCCTTTCCTATCCCATCGTCACCATAATACCTTTCTGTGTCGGTGCGATGTAAATTCACTAGCAAAAAATAAAGCAACTTATAGTACTGAAGATGAACTACTCAGTTAGTTAATTAATGATTTCCTGCCATATATTAAGAAACTTAAAATGCATTCAGAGAAAGTAAAGAAAAACATCAGAGAAATGTGTCAGGCATAGATCTTGACTACCCAGTCCACTGTGGCCTGCGTAAAATACCTCATAAGTAAACATTTGCATTATGCATTGATGAGGAACCTAACGAGCTATGACATCGAGCTCTCCTTCAGCTACCTAAGACGCCAAGTGGAATACAATGACATTATGGATCGTGTGGCAAAAGAAAAAACAGACTGTAAAGGCTGTTTAGAACATATCTGTTCTCCAGCTACTCAAAGTCCAACATTGTGTCTTACTCGTTTTCAAGATCGAGGAGCCCTCAGATACCGAAAATCGTCTGTGGCACTTCTGCAGTGAACGACGGAATTTGTCACTTCCGCTACGCAGTACTTGTCCCGAAGAGAGTTACTAAAAGGTGTACGTTTATTTTTTCGAAAGACATGTTCAACAGTGAAATTAAGTGTGTAAAGTGTAAAGGCGACAAAACACCTCTTTTTCTACTATGAAAATTTCTGAGACCTCTGTTAGACAACATTGCTTTGAGCCACTAAGGTAGAAGAGAGAAAGTTTTGAAACTTGATAAGAAGCCCCTCAGAAGGAAAGTTTTGAAATTTCAATGACATATCCAAGCCAATGCAGCACCGCTCTATAAATAAAGTACTGTCAATACTCGCAAAAACATTCAGTTCTTTTTATTTACGATATACTTTACTTATTGACATATACGGCCATACGAATACAAGGGGGCAAGTCCGCGGACCAAGCGGCTGAATTGTGAACTAGGAAGCGACCCGTTTCCACGAGTGCATTTCAAGGCCTTGTATTATAGCGTAGGCAACGTTTGAAACATTTAAAACAATCAGCAAGCTAAAAAAGCTCTCAGCGCCTCTCGCGGAAGAAATCGGTAACGTTTCGAGATCTCGTCTTGAGCGGCAGGCTGTGTAACTGTGGGTGTGAAATAATGTTGGTTTTTTTTTTTTTTGATATGGCAGGGGAAAATCTTTTAAAGACACCACTCTGTGTGGGAGTTTGATTTCCACCAACTAAAAACCCCTGCCCTCTTCACTCAGCCCATTCTGGAACTGCTTGTCGGCATGACATCAGAATGGAGTGATGTATATTATTAAGTTCTTCCTTTCTCTTCTTTTTCCTTCATCGCCATAATGCTTGTCGCCATTGCCTTTACTGTGTTCCAGGCAAATGGGCTCTCTAACATAATTGGATAAGGCATCGGTCTCCTAAACCGGGGATTGTGGGTTCGAGTCCCACCAGGGGTATACAATTTTTATCACTACTTTCTCGTGATGATTTGTAAGTACTTGTATCGTTTCGAATTCCGATATCACATTCGTTCGCTTGATAGCCTTTCTTTATTACTTTCCTAAGGAGAGAAGAGTTCTGCTTCATCATTTGTTTAACATGTGCCGAGGCAAGTTTTCGGCCTATTAATGTCACCACACTTTGAGGGAGCTAAGTAATACTCTAACGAAGATTGTGGTCTAGGAAGTCTCACTCTACTGGATCTGCATGTTTTAAGATAAAATGGATCCTACGTCGGTAGATTAAAATAACTTAAAGAAAACCATTCAGTTTATAAATACAGCCCAGTGGTGTCCATAAATAATATTCCAAGTAACATAACTGCATACAGCACAATACTTTCTCCAACCGGAGAATATATTCCCTGGCGTGAGTCGTCGGCCAAGTTGTTGGCAGGCTTTCGTTCGTTCTTCTTCCCATCGAACACAGTAGAAAAAAGTGTGTTCTACTGTATCCCTTTCAGAACAGTGCCGACAACCATCTCCCTGCGTCTTTCCCATCTTCATGACGTATACGCCGAATCTTCCATGTCCTGTCAGGATCTGCGACAGATAGTAATCTACCTGCCGATGTCTACATTTAAGCCAGTGTCCTATGTCGGGTATTAGCTTTCTTTATTACTTTCCTAAGGAGAGAAGAGTTCTGCTACATCATTTGTTTAACATGTGCCGAGGCAAGTTTTCGGCTTATTAATGTCACCACACTTTGAGGGAGCTAAGTAATACTCTAACAACATCGGTTGTGCCATCCCATCAGTCTTGCCAGTCTAGTAAGAGCTGGTTTCTCAAGGCTTTCTTTTCTTCTGCAGGTATAGTCGCACCCCTTTCATGCCAAAGTTTTCTCTCTACAACGAGGAGGTCAATGGGAATACTGGCAACTACAACTTGTAAAGCTGCTGTCGAAACAGTTCGATATGCACAAGTAACTCTGAGCAGCATTTTCCTCAGTACTCTTTCCATAGCTCTTCGGCGAATCTTCCTCCTGAGTGCATTGTACCAGATAGGTGCAGCATAAAGTAAAATGGAATATACTGCAGAGCACATAATCTGTCTCTTAACTGTTCTTGGTCCCCCGATGTTAGGCATAAGTCTGGCTAATGCCGATGCCTTCTTCTCTGCCTTTTGGGTTACTGCCTTCACATGTGCACCAAATGTGCAATTCCTGTCAATAAGAACCACAAGGTATCGTACAGACTTCCCTGGGATAATCACTGTATCTTCTTCTTGTTTCCGAATGGGTCTACTATGGACCACGTTAAGCATCATTCATTTAGGGTTCTTCCTCTTTCGATCGGCCCAGTACTTCTTTATCCTTTCGGAGTGGGCTTCTTTACGTTCTCGTGACCAGTTGTTGCCGGTCCGTTTTCTGCTACTTTGATCTTGGAATCCCTTAATTTTGTTGATGATTTTTCTGTATTCCTGTCTGTTGTATACTACCTGCTGTGATATATTATTTTCCTCCATATCTTCCTTGACCCCTTTAAGCCAGCTAGTTTGTGTCTTCCTGTTCTCCATGTATTCCAGAATTCGCTTGGCTGTTCTCTCTGGTGGCATTCTTTTAATGTGTCCGTAGAAGCAGAGTCTTCTCTTCTTGAAGGATGTTGTGATTTTTTCGGTCCTTTTGTATAGTTCCTCATTTGGTCGCAGTCTAAATTCTTGACCCACTTTCCTGGGCCCTAGTATCTTCCTCACATCTTCCTTTCTGTCTTTTCAATGTTTTCTAGTAAGCCCTTCCTGTTCAGTGGAATATATTCGATCGCATATAGACTTTCTGGTTTGATGACAGTGTTGTAATGTCTGATTATTGCAGTGAATGAAACTGATTATTTATTGTAGACATTTCGACATAACTGGTATGCTGCTTCCACCTTTCTTGCCCTTTCCTGTAATGCTATTCCTGATAGTCCTGTTGGGGTTATCCATTCCCCTAGATATTTAAACTTCTGTACTCTTTTAATTGTTCCATATTTGGTGAGAATATTTTGTGTCGGATCCTTTTTGTCCTGAATTATTAGTTCGGTCTTTTCGAAGGATATCTGAAGTCCCGTCTTTACAGCAGTCTCTTGAAGTGTTTCAATTTGTACCTTGGCTGTTTCAGTGTCTTCTGCCAGTATTGCCATATCATCTGCGAATGCTAGACAGTCAATTTTGACTCCAGATCTTCCCAGTGATATTCCATTTTCCACCCCTAATTCCGTCAGTCTCTTCCTCCACTCTCTGACCACTTCTTCAAGTATAACATTAGACAGGAGTGGTGACATCCCGTCCCCTTATCGGACACCTGTTTCGATCTTGAATGGTTTTGACATTATACCCATAAACTTAACCTGTGTAGTGTCAGTGATGGTTTCTTTGATTGAATTTCTAGTTTTTTATCTATCCCAAACTCTTCTAACGTGCTTATCAAGGTTGCTCTGTCGACTGAAACGGACATTTTTCCAATTCCTGGAACCTTTCAAAATTACAGCCTCAGTCTTATGTGGAGACAATCTCAATTTATTATTTACCATCCAAAGTTTAACTCGTCTCAGTGATTCATTTACTCGGAAGGTCAGTTCTTCTACATTCTCTGCTATTACCACTATTGCAAGTTCATCTGCATAACCAATAGATGTTGTCCCTTTTGTCAGCTGCAGGCGTAAGACACCATCATATAGAATGTTCCAAAAGGTAGGTCCTAGGACAGATCCCTGTGGAACGCCAGCACTCATTTCAAGGTCTTCTAAATCATGAAGTCGTATTCTTCGTCATTTGAAGTACGTAACGATTATTTGTTGTAGATACCGAGAAATGTTCATCCTACGAAGTTCTCTCAAAATAATGCTCCAAGAAGCAGTGTTAAATGCATTTTTGACATCTAGCGCTATCAAGGCAGCCCATTTCTCACTGCTTTCTGCCTGTATTTGAATCACCCTCTCAATAGCTTGGGTTGTGGTTCTACACTTTCTAAATCCAAACTGGTTCGAAGAAAGTCCTCTCTGTTGTTCTAGTTATTTCTCCAATCTAGTTTTAATCAATCCTTCGTAAAGTTTGCTCAATGTGTTTAATAAGCAAAGTGGCCTGTACGCTGATGGATCTAATGATAGTTTCCCTGCCTTCAATAACAGCACTAGCTTGGCTACTTTCCACTCATCGGGGAATTCACGCTTTTTTAATAAATCATTGAAGACTGATAAGATCTAACCAGGTGCCACCTCAACTGCATACTTGATGGCTTCTGGTGGGATTCCATCTACACCTGGTGCCTTACCACTCTTCATATTGCGTGCTACTTCTTGTAACTCAACCACAGTAAACGGTTCTGCAACACAAAAATCTGATTCCATTTCAAGTCTATCATTAGTACAAGGGAACAACTCCATTGCTATGGCTTTCCTTCTATCAGCTGGGAGCTGAACTGGTACCCTGTTGATTATTCGACCGGTCACTATCTTATATCCCGCCCCCCAGATATCACTGTCTAGATCTTCGCATAGCTTTTGCCAGAGATTTATCTTAGAATCCTTTATTAGCTTCATTAGTTGCCTCTTTGATGCCTTATAGTCAGTTTCTAATTGTGTTAAGTTGACCTGGCTGATTTTCTTCCTAGATCTTGTAAGAATTCGTCTCTTGCGATTGCAGTCTTTCCTTTGCATGTCTATTTCATTGTTCCACCAGTAAGGGACTCTGTTTTATATTTTGTTGATCCCCTCAATCTGCTGGCCCTACAAGCATCTTTAAGAACAGCAGTTACATCTTTTAGAGTATGTTGCACTATATCTACAGTTTGTGCCATCCACTCGATTGCAATTTTAAAAGTTTCCCAATTATAGTTCCATACCGTTTTCGTGATATCATTAAGCTTCTTTAATCCCTTAACTTGAAAATAAATAAAACGATGGTCGCTGAGAGATTCATCTTCCATAACTTCCCAGTCAACAATGAATGATGGTAGTAGTAGTATATCAAAATGCATATTTTTTTTTTGCTAGTTGCTTTACGTCGCACCGACACAGGTAGGTCTTATGGCGACGACGGGACAGGGAAGGACTGGGAGTGGGAAGGGAGCGGCCGTGGCCTTAATTAAGGTACAGCCCCAGCATTTGCTGGTGTGAAAATGGGAAACAACGGAAAGCCATTTTCAGGGCTGCCGACAGTGGGGTTCGAACCTACTATCTCCCGAATACTGGATACTGGCCGCACTTACGCGACTGCAGCTATCGAGCTCGGTAATACATAACTAAAATAGAAACTGTTGTGCAGTGAACTGCCACAACACACAAAGAAACACGCATGGAAAAGGAATTACATTTTACACATTTCGTGCCCGTCCATGGGAATCGGACAGACGCAGGAAGTGGATTTCGGCGTACAGTAATTTCTTTCATATGATGTGACTTAAACACACATTTCATATCTCACATTTCAAAAATACCAGGCATGCCAAGTCAAGAACATGTTCGTTTTTAAGTACACTTTGAAATAGTATATTTAATTTCAAGTATGCATTGTAGCAGGTTCGTATGTTGACATTCATGATCTTCCATGCGCACGTGTCTTGACTACACAGAATAATAATAATAATAATAATAATAATAATAATAATAATAATAATAATAATAATAATAATAATAATACTAATAATAATAATAATAATTGTTTTCCTGCATTTCAGTGCAGATGGAATTCCATGGGAACGCACTAAATGCTCCGTCATTTGCAGTGAACATTTTGTTGGAGAAAAGCCAAGTAATATTGAAAATCATCCATCATATATACCATCTGTGTTTCAGTAGTAGTGATGTGCGCGAGTGATGCCTGGAATCGCGGTACTCGACTCCTTCGAGTCCAGGCTCGGGCTCGTTTCGCTTGCGAAGACTCGATGACAGCATGACGTCACGCGTTCGCTCTCTCGCCCACTGTTGGATGGATGGAGCAAGACCAACTACAATTACATCAGACCGTAATCCAGAATAAACATGGCGGACATCGGTGTGCGATATGAGAGGATTAGGGAAAGGTTATGCATGTTTATTTCGAGTCACCTAAAGAAAATATCACAAGTCGAACGTCATGAAATACAACTTACTAACTCAAAATATGAATAATTAAAGACCAAAAGTAGCGTTATAGCGTATTGTAAGTCTAAATGAAATTTCAGAGGGGAAAATAACGAAGGGAGAATTATTGTATCAACGTCCGGTTGAAACAGACGCAGAGTATAAAATTATTTCACATATGAATCTCTGGTCAGCAAATACGATATATATATATATGTGTGTGTCAACAAAGAACATTATCAACCTTACATGAAATACTATATAACACCACCATTAACCACAGCCCACATTATGTAAAACACGCAAAAAATTCTCCAACAAAATTTCAACCGTCCAAAATCCACCTGTATTTTTGAGTAGGTACAAGCAATATTTGTATGATACACATGACCATCTAAAGCACTCGTCAGCTTAAAACTCACCAGAATTTATGGCATAATTATATTTTATATATAAATAAACATAATCCTCATGTTCACTCCACAGGAAATGGGGTTAGGGTTAGTTTACGCATGTTCATTGTGAAACGTTGAAAATTAATTACATCATTCTTGCACCACCGTTTAAGAATAATTTAGTCTCTAAATCATAAATTTTAGCCATGATTTCTGGGACTGATTTAATGTTCTTTGTAGCAAGGTTCGTTGGCTGATAAGGCAAATGCTAGGATAGCCATCATTAGTTTAAACTTCGGAAGTTTGCGCGGCACTCGAATTAGATCACCACCTTCTGTGGGCATATGTCTTCCCTGACAAAACATTTGATTTCAAAAATGATAAAATGATTAATCCACACAACATTATTAGTCCTATGATTCGGTTCGAAATTTTACTTACGAATTCTCTTAACCCAATTTTGTCTTAATACTAGGCCTTTTGGAAATGGGAACACTGAAGCTCTTACTTACATCCAGGCACACAGCACATTAAACTATAAGCATATTGCATAGGTAACTAAAAATGAAGAAAAAACTTTCAGAGAAGAACACGAGAATCAACATTAACCTTATCACCACCGATATTATTTGAATAAATAAGCTCTTTGAGACCAAATAGCTTCTCACGGCACAGAAAGATGATCTGTAACCTTCTTAAGAATATAAATAAATATAATGTACGATTAATAATATTCAAATTTCCGTAAATATTTGGTAACAACACGGCTTACACAAATCAAAACAAACGCATGCTAGCACTCCCGCTGCCGCCATTATGGACAGTTTCGATAGGTCGGTTAAGGTTTGAGATATTGTAGTTGGTCTTGGATGGAGCATAATGTACAAGTGGTCGCCGAGGTTTTATGGGATTGCGATAGACCGGTACGATATAAATATTCTTAATGAGTGAGCAAAATAAATAATCTGAATTTGATGATGACCTGCGAAAGATAATACTACAACTACATACGCATAATAAAGTATGAAAATATCCGTTCATGGCGTCTCTCACCCAGTCCACTGAACATGCAATCTATTCTAATAATGATAGCATAGTTATCTGGACTTCTGAGCCCAACTTGGCAGATTCGATACTGGTTTAGTCCGATGGTATTTGAAGGTGTACAGATACGTCAGCCTCGTGTCTGTAGAATTGCTGGCACATGAAAGAATTCTTGGGTGACTAAATTCCGGCATCTCGGCATCTCCGAAAACCATAAGAATTGTACGTAATTGACCTAAAATTCATAACATTATTATTATTATTATTATTATTATTATTATTATTATTATTATTATTATTATTATTATTATTATTATTATTATTATTTAAAATCACTGCCACGGTGTCCTGCTCTATGGCTAAATGGTTAGAGTCTTGGCCTTTGGTCACAGGGACCCGGGTTCGATTCCCGGCAGAGTCGGGAATTTTAACCATCATTGGTTAATTTCCCTGGCACGGGGGCTGGGTGTATGTGTTGCTTCATCATCATTTCATCCTCATCATGACGCGCAGGTCGGCTACGGGCGTCAAATCAAAATACCTGCCATTGGCGAGCCGAACCCCTCCTGGGATCTCCCGGCACTAGAAGCCATACGCCATTTCATATTTTTCACTGTCACGGTACCGGTATGCCTACAATCGTCCGAGGGGATAGGTGAATAGTTTATACTTACATCATACTTTCGGCAGATATAATGTAGGGTATTAAAATTAGGAGTCCGGAATGTGATGTATGTACACGAAGCAAATCATCAGACAGAACGTCGTTCTGTTCTAGCTAAACAATGAACGCAATGAACAAAATACACCCTCCGTTTTGACGTTTATCATTGCAACACATGACTGTGCAAAGGAACAAAACCGAGTGTAGTCTTTAGAAGTTGAGCGAAGGTAGAAGAATAGCGGCAGGATGTAAGCAGTACTTTTTTTCTTTTCTATTTGCTTTACGTCGCACCGACACAGATAGGTCTTACGGCGACGATGGGATAGGAAAGGCCTAGGAAGTGGAAGGAAGCGGCTGTGGCCTTCATTAAGGTACAGCCCCGGCATTTGCCTGGTGTGAAAATGGGAACTCACAGAAAGCCATCTCCTGGGCTGCCGACAGTGGGATTCGAATCCACTATCTCCTGGATGCAAGCTCACAGCCGCGTGCCCCTAACCGAACTTTGTGTTTCTGTGGTGATTTGTAGTGTAGTGTGTTGTGTGTTGGGACGGAAAAAACCCCAGTCCCCGAGCCAGGAGGATTAATCACAAGCGATTAAAATCCCCGAACCCGGGGCCATCTGATCCGAAGACTAGTACTCTGACCATTCAGCCAACGAGTTGGACAATAACAATAAGTGATACTACAGCACATGTATGTTTCTGAACGCCCTACACATGTATCTTTGCAATAAATTCTCTGGCAGTAATATTGTCATTATTTCGCACAATATTATTACACGTTTTCCTACAAAGACGTCGCGCGAATAATATTTCATAGCTATCAACAAATCCCTGGTGGCTACTCCCAGGCTGCACAGTAATAAAAGTAATAATCCTAATAATAATAACAATAATAGGGTCCCAGGAATCAACCTGGGAATAGTCCTTGTGACTCTGGGCAAATGGTAGTGAAATGCGCCGTTGCCAAACTCCTGCAACAATAATATATTGGGTTTAGCAAGAAAAACCAACTAGCCTCTTTCACTACAACTCCAGCACGTAACCTACACGAGGTGCCCTCTGTTAAGCTGAGCAACCCAGTGGAGGGTTGGGTAACCAATCCCAGCGGGAAGCTGGGTCAGTGAACCGATCAGTGCTGGGGGCTTCAAGGCTTACAACCTTGATAGTTAAACACCACGTTACATTCGGTAACCCCTCTAAACTTTTTCGTAACTCTGGAAACATGGAGCAAACGACTAATTGGAAACCTACCCCAGGTGGTAACAAATCCACCCCCACTCACAGTGGGGCAAGCAGGCCATCGGATTCTGGGGAGCCTGCATCTTCATGTAAGAGGAAGAAACACATCAACTATCTGGCAACAATAAACATTAATTCCCACCTACAAACGGGAAAACTGAAACATACATTGGACGTCCTAACAAAACACAACATACTTATAACGGCTTTACAGGAGACAAGATTTACGGACGAAGAACCTTTTGAGCCACAAGGCTTCAGGATCTACAAGGGACAGCCAGGTCAGAGAGTGATGAAGAATATGCCTCACCTGGGTACAGGCTTCATAGTCAACAACAAAATGATCAACTCTATTATCTCCTTCTCATCACCAAATGGGAGAACGTCCACTATAGCCTTCGAAGTCTTAACAAAGCCTACACCATTGTTAACTTCCATGCACCTACCAATGATACTAATAAGAGTAATATTGAAAGTGTTGAATAGTTTTGGGAAAAACTGGAAGAGAAAATCGATAAAATTCCAGAACATCACGTGATCATCTTAATGGGGGACTTTAATGCCCAGATTGGTAAGGAGCGGAGGTTTAAGAACATAGTCGGAGAATACCCGGCCCACAAGAGAACCAATTGTAATGGCGAGAGGCTGATCAATCTGTGTAAAAATCACAACCTTGTTCTTAAATCTACAGCAATCAGACACCTCCCCCGAAAAGCCAAGACCTGGAGATGTCCCAATCCCTTGCTAGGAGAGTACCAGTTAGATCACGTTGCCATCAGTAGAAGGAATAGCAAGGAAATAATGAACGTCAAGGTATTGAGAGGTGCCAATATTGATTCAGACCACTACCTATCTTTGGTCAAAGCAAATTTCATTCCACTCACGAAGTACAGAGGTAACAATTACACCAGGGGCCTATTCCACAAAAGTATGGTCTTGTACATTACAAGTTACTAGTGTGGGTTCTTGTAATGTATGGAGTTGTACATTTCTGTTCCACAAAAGATTGATAGTATCTTGTATATTACCAGTGAATTGTTACAAGTTTTACAAGTGACGACATATCAATAATCATACTACGTCATAGCATGAATCAGCTGTTTATCTTCGTATTCCATTCGTTTAATTAGGTTATGCTTGCCCCATTTATCGTAATATCATATTTTACTGTAAGTTATGCAGAAAATATTGAAAGAACTAATATTCCTGTGAATTTTTTAATGCTACGTTGTTATTTTTCAGTTTATTACTTTGATGATAGGAAATTACTCCGTTATTATCAACCATTCTGTTCTTCCGCGATCCTCGCGTATGTTCTACGAGAGTCTAACATACCTACCTTGGTCTGTCATTAGGAATCAGATGCCGCTAATAACGATATTCGGCCGCCAAACTTAATTGTTACGAAATTGCAAACTCTGCATGAATTGTTAAAATGATGTCAAGAGAAACAAAATCATTCATTTTGAAGGAAGTAGAAGGTATGAAAGATATTTGTTTCGGTGGATTCAGCGAGAGTCTGAAAAAACAAGACAAAATAAATGGTTGGATGGAAATATTTGACTTGGGAAAAGCTCATGGAGCTTTTGAGGGGAAAAGTTGGACGTATGTAAGAGATATTCTGCTCATTAATGATTCAAGGAATGTCCTTCTTGGAATATGCTTTTTTTCAGTATTTTCAGGCCAACAAACAATTTGAGGAAATTTTATATCATTTGTTGCAGCTACCACAGACCGAAGATTTTGCCATCCCAAGCATATCTGCAGTACCATGGTACTGACCACCATTTCCTAGCCAATGTAATGTTGTTAGTAAATGTTGTTTAGCAGAGAGAGATTTATTTCCTTTCGTAGGATATTTTAAGCTATGGCCAATATCTATCAAAAGTTCTTCCACTTGTATTGTGCTTAACCTAAAACGTTCATTGTATTCAAATACAGTGTTAAACTGGAAGTTTATTCTTTCCCTGTACAGACGATAGTTTTCATTTTTATCACCATCACTATCACTACTGCTAGACCACATATTTATCAAAATGTATCCAAAATAAGCGTATTTAAATAGCACTAGTACATTTATATATTATTGTCCTTTCACTGGTAGAGAATTCTTCTCAATTCGCTAGTAAGTTACAAGTACTAGTACTTTTGTGGAACACGCCTATAAAAATTCACTAGTAATTTGTAAGTATGGAGTAGTAAAGTACAACTGTAGAAAATTCTTTTGTGGAACAGAAACTCTGGTATTTGTACAAGTTACTAGAGAATTTACTTGTAATGTACAAGACCATACTTTTGTGGAACAGGCCCCAGGTCCAGAATCCCAAAATTTAATCCAGCCCAGCTGAAAGAGAACAACAACTTTACTAAGGTACTAAGCAATAATCAGAATAAAACAATTTGGCCTAACGTACAGAAGGCACTGATAGATGCAGCAACAGAAACCATCCTTGCAACCAGAAGGAGTAAACACCCATGGTGGACACCAACATGTGATAAGGCAATAGAGGAGAGAAGACAGGCATGGGTGAAATGGAACTGCAACAAAAACACGGAAAATCATGCAGCCTTTCTAACAGTCAGAAAGAACACGGCCAAGACCATTAGAAATGCTAAGAGGCAATATAACAACGACATCATAGATCAGGCAGAGAAAGACTTTCAAAGGAACAACACTAGTAACTTGTACAAAACTCTAAAACCTCAGACAAACGCTTACCCAGCCCCTACATTCCACCTTCGAGGACCAGACGGAGAACTGAAAATGAAAAATGAAGATTGTACTACAGCCCTTGCAAAATAATTTGATGGCCTCCTCAATGCAGAAGAACCACAGGAAAAACTACAATTTCAACCTAAGAATGTTATTAACCCTGACTCCCTTCCTCCTACCAAAGAAGAAATCAAACAGATCATCTCTGAACTGAAATCTAACAGAGCAGCAGGCGAAGATGGCATCATTGCAGAATTATGGAAACATGCAGATGAAGAGTCAATTGACTCAATCAATACTGATCTGCATTTAGGGCAGTCGCCCAGGTGGCAGATTCCCTATCTGTTGCTTTCCTAGCCTTTTCCGAAATGATTTCAAAGAAATTGGAAATTTATTGAACATCTCCCATGGTAAGTTATTCCAATCCCTATCTCCCCTTCCTATAAATGAATATTTGCCCCAGTTTGTCCTCTTGAATTCCAGCTTTATCTTCATATTGTGATCTTTCCTACTTTTATAGACGCCATTCAAACCTATTCGTCTACTAATGTCATTCCACGCCATCTCTCCGCTGACAGCTCGAAACATACCACTTAGTCGAGCAGCTCTTCTTCTTTCTCTCAATTCTTCCCATCCCAAACACTGCAACATTTTTGTAACGCTACTCTTTTGTCGGAAATCACCCAGAACAAATCGAGCTGCTTTTCTTTGGATTTTTTCCAGTTCTTGAATCAGGTAATCCTGGTGAGGGTCCCATACACTGGAACCATACTCTAGTTGGGGTCTTACCAGAGACTTATATGCACTCTCCTTTACATCCTTACTACAACCCCTAAACACCCTCATAACCATGTGCAGAGATCTGTACCCTTTATTTACAATCCCATTTATGTGATTACCCCAGTGAAGATCTTTCCTTATCTTAACACCTAGATACTTACAATGACTCCCAAAAGGAACTTTCACCCCATCAACGCAGTAATTAAAACTGAGAGGACTTTTCCTATTTGTGCAACTCACAACCTGACTTTTAGCCCCGTTTATCAACATACCATTGCCTGCTGTCCATCTCACAATATTTTCGAGGTCACGTTGCAGTTGCTCACAATCTTGTAACTTATTTATCTCTCTATAGAGAATAACATCATCCGCAAAAAGCCTTACCTCCGATTCCACTCCTTTACTCATATCATTTATATATATAAGAAAACATAAAGGTCCGATAACACTGCCCTGAGGAACTCCCCTCTCAACTATTACAGGGTCAGACAAAGCTTCATCTACTCTAACTCTCTGAGATCTATTTTCTAGAAATATAGCAACCCATTCAGTCACTCTTTTGTCTAGTCCAATTGCACTCATTTTTGCCAGTAGTCTCCCATGATCCACCCTATCAAATGCTTTAGACATGTCAATCGCGATACAGTCCATTTGACCTCCAGAATCCAAGATATCTGCTATATCTTGCTGGAATCCAACAAGTTGAGCTTCAGTGGAATAACCTTTCCTAAAACCGAATTGCCTTCTATCGAACCAGTTATTAATATCACAAACATGTCTAATATAATCAGAAAGAATGCCTTCCCAAAGCTTACATACAATGCATGTCAAACTTACTGGCCTGTAATTTTCAGCTTTATGTCTATCACCCTTTCCTTTATACACAGGGGCTACTATAGCAACTCTCCATTCATCGGGTATAGCTCCTTCGACCAAACAATAATCAAATAAGTACTTCAGATATGGTACTACATTCCAACCCATTGTCTTTAGTATATCCCCAGAAATCTGATCAATTCCAGCCGCTTTTCTAGTTTTCAACTTTTGTATCTTATTGTAAATGTCATTGTTATCATATGTAAGTTTTATTACTTCTTTGGCCTTAGTCTCTTCCTCTATCTCGACATTATTCTTGTAACCAACAATCTTTACATACTGCTGACTGAATACTTCTGCCTTTTGAAGATCCTCACATACACACTCCCCTTGTTCATTAATTATTCCTGGAATGACCTTCTTGGAACCTGTTTCTGCCTTAAAATACCTATACATACCCTTCCATTTTTCACTAAAATTTGTATGACTGCCAATTATGATTGCCATCATGTTATCCTTAGCTGCCTTCTTTGCTAGATTCAATTTCTAGTAAGTTCCTTCAATTTCTCCTTACTTCCACAGCCATTTCTAACTCTATTTCTTGCCAGTCTGCACCTCCTTCTTAGTCTCTTTATTTCTCTATTATAATAAGGTGGGTCTTTACCATTCCTTACCACCCTTAAAGGTACAAACATGTTTTCGCATTCCTCAACAATTTCTTTAAACCCACCCCAGAGTCTGTTTACATTTTTATTTACCGTTTTCCACCGATCATAGTTACTTTATAGAAACTGCCTCATACCTGCTTTATCAGCCATATGGTACTACCTAACAGTCCTACTTTTAAGACCTTCCTTTCTATCACGTTTATTTTTAACTACCACAAAACAGCTTCATGATCACTAATACCATCTATTACTTCAGTTTCGCTATAGAGCTCATCTGGTTTTATCAGCACCACATCCAAAATATTTTTCCCTTTTGTTGGTTCCATCACTTTCTGAATCAGCTTTCCTTCCCATATTAACTTATTTGCCATTTGTTGGTCATGCTCCTGTCGTTCGCATTTCCTTCCCAATTGACATCTGCCAAATTCAGATCTCCCGCTACAATCACATTTCTTTCCATATCGTTTCCCACATAGGTGACTATCCTATCAAATAATTCTGAATCCGCATCAGTGCTACCCTTTCCCGATCTGTACACACCAAATATATCAAGTTGCCTATTATCTTTAGAAATGAGCCTTACTCCTAGAATTTCATGTGTCTCATCTTTATCTTTTTCGTAGCTTACAAATTCTTCTTTCACCAGAATGAAAACTCTCCCTCCCACCTTTCCTATCCTATCTCTACGATACACACTCCAGTGCCGTGAGACAATTTCTGCATCCATTATATCATTTCTCAGCCATGATTCAACTCCTATTACAATATCTGGTAAATATATATCTATTAAATTACTTAATTCTATTCCTTTCTTTACAATACTTTTACAGTTCTACACTAACAATTTTATGTCATCCCTACTTGATTTCCAGTTCCCTGTTCCCTTATCACCGCTCCCCTAGGTCATCCCGTTTCCCTGAATGTACCTCCCTATTACCCTTCCAAACAAATTTCCTAACTTATACGTACCACTGCGGTTTAAATGAAGGCCATCCGAGCGCAGATCCCTATCTCCTACCCACCCATTAGGATCTAGAAATTTCACTCGCAGTTTCCCACATACCCACTCCATAGTCTCATTTAAATCCCCAATCACCCTCCAGTCAGTATCCCTCCTACACAGTATTCCACTAATAACAATCTCCGCTTTCTTAAAGTTCACCCGTGCTGCATTTACCAGATCCCACACATCTCCAACTATGTTGGTACTTATATCAGCTTGCCTTACGTTGTTGGTATCAACGTGAAACACTACCACCTTCTCCTTCCCCTCCTCCCTCTCTTCTACTTTCCTCAACATCTGCCTCAACCTAATTCCTGGATAACATTCTACCCTGGTTCCCTTTCCTCCACATACTTTCCCCACGTGTCTAACGATGGAATCCCCCATGACCAGAGCCTCAACCCTACCCACCTCATTTGATCCCCTCCCCTCCTGGTCAGCCCTATCTTTCCTGATAGCTGTAGAAGCTACTTCCTCCTCCCTTTTCTCCTTCCCATGACCCTGTTCCACCTGTCTTTTCCTATCCTCTACTCTACATTTCCCTTTCCTACCTTTTCCCTTCCTCCTACTTCCACGCATCTCAGCAACAGTTCCCTGTCCCTCATCTTCCCTCTGTTGTTCTACCTGGAGTGACTCGTACCGATTTCGCACAGACACCTGTCCTGAATTCTGATCCTGAATAGAGCCCTTGGCCTGCAATCTCCTTCCCCTTAGAACATTAGACCACCTGTCTTCTACAACTCCTCCCTTTCCTTCCCCTCCCTCTTGTACACCTACTGTAACCTGTACATTGTTTGAGGGAGTCCTATCTTCCTTCCTGTCTTCTGTGAGAATCCTAATTATCTCCCTCAAACTTTTCAACTCCTCCCTCATACCCCTCAATGCCTCACCACACCCACAATAAGTACACTCGCGCTCCTTAGCCATTCTTTACGGGGAAAAAAATTTAAATTAAAAAATAAAATAACTTATTTGCAAAAAATAATTGAACGGAGGGATGTATTGTCTGGGATAGTACACAACAATAAGGTAATTAATATACGACTACACTACAATACTACTTAGTCGTGCTCTATTTTTTTATCCTACAACCCGTAACAGGATAAAAGCTGCTGTTAATTACTGAATATCGAAAGTAATACACAAGAACTACACAATTCCAAACTGCAATTAAGCCTATCCTAATTTCAACAATATTTTAGTAAGAGTTTCTACGGATACCTCTACTACACCAGTACTACACAAATATTTTGCAATAATAAAATAAGCACACTAAATTCTAATAGGATATTACTCGTATACTACTGTACAGTACACTACAGTAATTTTTAAACTACTTCCAGACCTATCCTAATTACGATACCGGTACCGTACCGTATGTCACTACTAAGCACAACAGAAATGAAATTTGCAAGAACTACTGTACTCAAAGATACCAACGAAGCTAAATGCTTAGACAAATTATTATTAGTATTACGGTCTAATAGATATACACGAAAGATAACACACGAATATAGCAGGCAAGATACGGCACTATCTAAATGTACTGTATCTATACTACAATGTATCTACACTACACTACACTGCGTTTGGTTAAATGCTTAAGTATCCAAAGGATTGCAGTACACGAAGAAAAACACGAATATAACTGGCAAGATACTATCTAATATATTATACCTTATCTTCACTACAATTCTACTGAAATGTGGTTATGTGATTATTACAGCTTGTGGATTACTATTATTTTCCCTACTCCACGGGACGGAAAAAAAGTGTCCTTAATTAGGCCTACTGAAAAATACGAGGTTGTCTACAATAATTTCTCAAATATTTCTATCAAAACTACTACTACTACTACTACTACTACTACTACTACTACTACTACTCCAGGGACTTGAACTGCAATTACTGAGATATATGAACTTTATTATTATTAGCTAACCGCTCATAACTACTGAAAGATCGAGGGAGCGAAATATAAATTACGGATACTAACTACCTACTCAGAAGTACAAATGAATGGAATACAAGGTCAATTGGTTTTTATTTATATTTACTTGACTACACTACACCCTTTGTTCACGACTGTAGCCAACAATGCAATATTTGAATATGAGGAGCGACAATAATCAATAACAATACGACTGTTAACTATTACCGTGTAATCTCTTTAACTTCTTTTTAAATGGAAATTTACAGGCGTATCGTGTTTTTTTAATGTAGTAAATTATTGCCTTCGCGATAGTTTGGACGTATATCTATACGAAATACCGGAGAAGTTGCTGCAGAAGTTACGGTATCTACAGAATAATAACTGACATCTGGACAACAGAAACACTACCAAGGGATTGGACTTCAGCTATCATCCACCCGCTGCACAAGAAAGGAGACAAGTTAGACCCTAACAACTATAGAGGGGTCTCTCTCCTATCAGTGACGTACAAAATCTTCTCCAAAGCATTGCTTAAAAGAGTGGAGGCACAATTACATTCCTGCATAGGAGAGTACCAAGCTGAATTTAGGAAGTCAAGATGATGCACAGAGCAGATTCTGAACCTCAAAACTATCTTTAGCTACAAAAACCTCAGCACCTCACCCTATGTAGCAATTTTCGTTGACTTCCAGAAGGCTTACGACTCGGTAGACAGACAGTCCCTCTTTGAGACGTTGACTGAAATGGGACTGGATAAGAAGACTTTGAATCTTGTGAAGGCTACTCTGACAAACACCATGTCCAAAGTCAAATTCAGAGGGGTATTATCAAAAAGCTTCGAGATCAAAACAGGTGTTAGACAGGGAGATGGTTTGTCCCCTATCCTGTTTAACTGTCTGCTGGAGAAGGTCATTCGGGAATGGACGAAAACACTAGCTGACAACTCTGGATTAAAAATCGGCTACAAAAAAGACAAGTTAACAGTTACTTGCTTAGCTTTCGCAGATGACCTCACACTCTTAGCTTCAAGTATGGAAGAAGCTACGTTCCAGCTATCCTCCCTAGAGCGCATAGCATCTAAAGCAGGGCTAAAGATCGCTGTCAATGAAGCAGAATTTCTGACAAACATCAGAGAAGCATCCAACTTCATTTCTTTGGGGGACAAAATAATACACAAGGCCAACTCATTCAAATATCTTGGAAAGTGGATAACCCCAAGTGTTAATGAGGATCTTGCAATGAAGAGTAGATGCACTAAATTAGAAAGAGCTTATTATCTTTGTAAGAACATATACAAGTCTAAATCTCTCTCCTTGAATCTTAAACTTAGACACTACAACACCGTTGTAAGACCATCTGTACTGTACGCCTCAGAATGCCTAAACATGACCCGGAAAGGACAACTCAGAAAACTAGAACTGAAAGAGCGAAAGATCCTCAGAAGGATTATGGGTCCCATTAAAGAAGGAGATGGCTACAGAATCAGGCACAACAAGGAACTGTACAGTAAAATAGAGAGCATTACAGCAGCTATGAGGAAGAGAAGACTAATATTCTATGATCATGTAGTCAGGATGGACAGCCAGAGACTCACTTCAAGAATCTTCAACACTGTATCTAGAGGGAAAGCAACAAATGCCAAATGGACGAATTTAGTACGTAAAGACCTACAATACCTAAACATTGATCACATTGACATTTACAACCGAGATAAATTCAGAAAGTTAGTCAAGACATCTGATTCTCTCCAGTCACTAACAACTAAATCACTGCGTCCAGGAGTAGGAGTGAAATGGACTCAAGAAAGAAAAGACATCCATAGCGCTAGAATGAAAGAATACTGGGCTAAGAGGAAGAAAAGAGCTCACCCGAGTTAAGAACCACGTGGTCCATCGTAGGCCTAAACGAAGAAGAAGGAGAATAACAATAATAATAGAACGCTGCCGTTATCGACATTAGAAAAGGTCTCCATCACAGTGTGGAAATTGTCCCCATCCTACGCTCATCTTCGGTCCTACGTGTCTATCTTTCAAGTGGACGGTTTGCTAGTAAGTCATAAATATTTTGCCTATGATGATAATAATTATCGTAACAATCAAATTATTGACGACCGATGACTCAATAAAACCAATCATCAGCAGCAAACATATTGCAATCCACATCACAAAAATATTCTGTGGGTGACCCTGAATGCCGTGCAATCCAGTACAATAGATTATAGTTCTAAGATATGTCCACAGATAGTGAAACTAGTATGCTTGGAGTCGAGTATACCGATTCTAAGAGCACATTACTCGATTCTACTCGATTCCGTCGCTAGCCCATCACTATTCGTTAGCAAGCCCGAAACTAGGGCGGGACAGGGGGAACATCTGCCCCGGGCGGCGGATTTCAGGGGGCGGCAAAATTTGAAAAGTTAATTTAAAAATAATAAGTTATTTAATTTTTTCAAAATAATAATACCAAAATTTATATTGCTTAATTTTATTTAATTTTGTTGCGCGATTCATTAACTTTATTGTACTGACACTGTATACCAAGTTATTTTCTTCATTAAAAGACACGACACACGAATTCACGTAATTCATGGGTCTGGAGTGAGTCTTATACTGTTATGCCTATGGCTAAATGGTTAGCGTGTTGGCCTTTGGTCACAGGGGTCCCGGGTTCGATTCCAGGCAGGTTCGGGAATTTTAAACTTACTTGGTTAATTTCGCTGGCACGGGGGCTGGGTGTATGTGTCGTCTTCATCATCAGGTCGCCTACGGGGGTAGTATCAAAAGACCTGCATCTGGCGAGCCGAACTTGTCCTCGGACACTCCCGGCACTAAAAGCCATACGCCATTTCATTTCACTACTGATATAGTCCGGTTCAGATGGTCCCGGGTTCGATTCCCGGCCGGATCGGGGATTTTAAACTTCATTGGTTAATTCCAATGGCCCGGGGGCTGGGTGTCTGTGCTGTCCCCAACATCCCTGCAACTCACACACCACACATAACACTATCCTCCACCACAATAACACGCAGTTACCTACACATGGCAGATGCTGCCCACCCTCATCGGAGGGTGTGCCTTACAAGGGCTGCACTCGGCTAGTAATAGCCACACGAAATAAAAAATAAAAACTACTGGTATGAATAATTATTAAGTAGTAGGCTGTTCGATGGCAGCGGGACTCGAAAACAGTCTGACCTTGACGCGATGCGCGAGCATCTCATCTACCTCACCCCCTTTCTCCCATACTCCCCTCTGCTTCCCAGTAAAGTAAACAGACACCTGCAGTCTTCGTTGTTTTATTTTGCATAAAGTTTGGATTTTTGAATGGAGTTCGAATTAAAGAAATGCAAACAAAATATCTAAAAATGAAAGCAGAAGAATTGGCAAATATCTACACTGCTGTTCTAAACATTGAAGAATTTAAATTTGAAATAGAAAGTTTCAAGCACCACGCTTTATCAGTTGACGAAAATTTAAAGGAAGCCACATCAAGAGGAATGTTAAGTCTTATTTATAAAAATAAACTATTGTCGCGGCCACCAAATTAGGCGGGTGAGGAAAACTGTGCTGTCGTCAGGTATGGGAACGGCAAAGCGACAGATGGTCGAGAGTCGCTTACCTCCGAGCACGGATTGGCAACGCTGATCGTGCAGTGCTGTCAAGCTGAAGCCCATCCGCTCCAGGCCACCTTACCCGAGTCATTCCCTGTCATGCAGCTGTTGACCTCGCACCGTAAGTGCAGTTAAATATGGATAGTGAATGTGAATTGATTAGAGCTAGAGTCAAGAGAGAAGTGGCAGAGAGGAACAAGACATTCAAAACAAAGAACGTAGAAAAACTCTCGTCAGAAGCCATCGACCGTGTGACTGCTGCAGATTGGGAAAAGTGCTTCAATCACGAGGAAAGTCTTCAGACGATGTGGCCAAGGAAATAGTTAGGGATGAAAGAATGGAGCCATTCATCATCAGTGTAAATGACGACACGACAAATAGTGAAATGAGAGGTGACAATAACTAAGAAATCTGAGACTGCCTTGAAGCTAGAAACCGATTCTTAATTCATTGTAAATTAATGTAAACCTATTTTTAAAGTAGGTTTTTTCCTCATTACTCCGGACAATATGCAGTTTTCAAATATTTAAAGCTATAATGTAATAAAACTGATACAGATTAATATGTAATACGGAAGTATTTACGGCATCCTGCAGCCTGTGCTGGCGCGCGCGCCCCGAATAGGGATGTATAGAACTAGCACCGATAGAGCGCACTGCTGTTGTACTGGGTAAGCGCAATGAGCTCTTCATTTGTCTCCTGTGTACTCATGCCGCTAAATATCCACGAATTTAAGTTTCTTAAGTTGTTATTTTCGTGACTATGCCGAGCTGTTGCAGTGTTCCTCTTTGAAAAAATCAGGGAAGCCCATTTTTTCGTTTCACCAGTTTCCACAAAATAAAGAAATGAGGAAGAAATGGTTACATACTATTAAAAGGAAAAATTTCGGTGAGAAGAATTTGACCGAAAATATTAAAATGTGTTCCCATTATTTTAAACCCGGTGACTTCACGAAACCTTTGTTGGGTAAGTGCGATTTACGAAGGGAAATAAGGGAAGATTAAAAATGGGCGCTGTTCCATCTCTTTATCTATGGACCACGAACACAACAAAAACAAAGAAGAGGCCATACACCAGAAAATTGCCGGATTACCACGATAAGCCTAAACTATCGGAATGTGCAGAAATGACCTCCTTTGAAATACGGGAAGAAATAGTAAATATACCCGAAGAAGTGACTGTTACATTTGTGACTCCCATTTTCAAAGACATCAGCATTCAAAACATACTACAGGTAATTTGATTGTTGAATAAACAATGCGTAATCGTGATGTTATATTGCTTTATACAGGGTTTGTAGACGTCCAACATCGTAATATGGCGTTTGCTGTTCTCGGAGAAAACAGACTGTTTCTTCTTGACAGTTATGAAGCTAAGGACCAACAAATCTGACGAAGAACTAGGTCTTAACTTCGGAATCAATAAAACTACTGTTGGGATAATATTTAATGTTTGGTTTAATTTGATTTACTGCCAATTTAAAGAGTTGAACATTTGGTCTGCTTTGCTTTTAGACAGAAATACCTCTCGACTAGAGTTGTAACTGGTGCAACTGAGATTATACATAGCAAAACTTGTTCCAAGGGCAAACATTCCACTTTCATAGGGCTAACTGGCCCCAAACAGTTTGGCAGGGGGATGCTGAAAATTTTATACATTTTGGCTGCATGTTTCTGAACACTGAATATTACCAGTCTTGGGGAAGTGCTCTAATGCGTCAATATTCTTACAACATGCCTTGGGGCCTGCTCCAGAAAAACGTTCACATTCTCCTCCTGTAATGTCACCAGATACTCCTAAAATAAGCTTCACATTATAGGTCTTATGTTTTGTGTACTCGGATTTCACAGCACTGCATTTTATAATTTCACCCGATTGAAATTAACCTTTTATAAACAAAACAAACTTTTCACTGAAAAGTCTGTATCTAGCATAACACAATGATTTGTAGTTGGAAACAGGTGCTCCATCTATTTCCGATTTTCTGAATACGAAATAATCCATCAGATGCAAATTTGTGATAGTGATCTTCACCTTATGGTTGATGGTTAAATATTCAAAGGAACCGGCACTGGGAAACTCAAGAATATTCACATGCCTTTGGTGGTGGACAAAGGCTGCATCTTCAGTTTCATGTAAGCCATCAACCTTTAAAAAAAATGCATGATTCGTAGTCTATAAGCCTCGGGAGCAAGTGCGTGTTTACATATCTATTTATGATTTAAGTCTTGTGGAGGTACATTTATGTATTCATCAATGTACAATACTCAAGTAATTGCAATCTTCAGAAAAAGGCGTGCTGAATCCTATTTATTATTTGAATAATAAAGCGTGTTTGAATTTTCTAACTACCGCTGTACTATTTCTTTCTTCCTCTCGCTAGTTTTAGCGTCTCTGCTCCTTAGCTCATTTTGCATCTGTTTAAGGCTTAAACGCTGAAAATCGTCCGTAATATTCTAGGAGATATACCTATACAATTAATTAATATAGTCTTGGAGTAAAATTAGAGAAGATACAATCGGCTTTAGCTCAGAAAACTCGGTCACATTCTATACATTAATCGCAGTTGACTGGGGGAAATATAAGACGATCGCCTTGCGCTTACCCAGTAGTACACGAGCGCTATCTGGCGCGAACTTTCTCTGCCTACATCCCTATTGCCTCAGCTAGCGACATTTACATGATCGCTTTCCGGGCGATTTTCCAGGAAAATTACAAGACTCACGGAAATATGTTTCAGATAAAAATATAAGCTGGGAGATTTTTTTACATTTTTCTCGCAGACAATATTTTATTGGCTGAAGAAATAAAAACTTGGCCGCTTACTGAAATTTTCGATACATGATTCTACGGATTTAAATTTACTCGTTCAAGATGCTATTTTTAATAATTATTTAAAGCGGTTTATATGGAAAATAGTTATACCACTGAAATCAGCAGTCTTTTCTGAAGCTTGTAATATAATTTGTTTTGAAACATTGTATGAAGTAACATCGGGAGCTTGAGAGAGAACAACTTGCCTCGCGCTCCGAAATGATGTGTTCAGTTGGACACACAGTTGCCACCTCTAGTACTTTAGTACTAGATCTAGTACTTCATGGACATTTTTAGTACGTTAGTTCTTTTTATGGAAATCTAGTACCTTTTACAGAGGTGGAGTAGAAGCTCTTCTAGTGCAGCAGAAGGACAAGAATGAAATTGATAAGAAGTTTCAAAGCCAAGAGCCCATCTTTCCATGTTAAATTCTGGGAACAGATTTTTAAGGCGGTGGATTTTCGTGATCCTATTTTAAGAAATTTGTCCATGTCGAACCTAGAAAATTGCAAGAGCAATTGCAGTTTCATCAGTATAATCGCATTAGCGGTATATTTTCCTAATATAATTACAGAAAGTGTTTATGAAATTAGATAGGAAATGGCGGTTAGCGAAGTCCACAGAAACTTAAAATTTTCAGTCTGTCGAACACACAAGCTCAATATAAATATTATATTAGATCATACCCGTAAAACACACTATTAAACAATGTTTCTATTGAACTTGTGTGTTTGACAGACAGACTGAGACACTTAACTGAGTCGCCTCTGGAAAGTATGGCTTCCTTATTAACAAACCAGTCCACAGAATCGCTGAAAGAAAAGTAAGAATTAATGAAATTTTGGAACTCTCTTTCCGGAATGAAAAATCATGTAGGCGACTACATCTTTCTAAAATGAACGAAATTTTTGAAGGTAGTTCGCTGTTTACCAAATTATTCAGCTCCAACAGAACGTTTTTTTTCTTTCCTGCTTTCACTATTTATAAGACCAAAGTGAGAAACAACATTCAATCCTGTATGTTGAATGGGCACCTCCTAACAAAGTAGAAACTAAAACACTCGTCTTCCCAAAATCTTAATATATCAAAACAGTTGATCGCTTTGGCAATGTTTTCGAAGGACTAAGAGAAAAGCAAAATGGGAAATGCATGTGAATATATTCTAAAAGACAGCCAACTTTTGGGTAGCCTAGTGTATGAAGATAAGGAGAGAGAGCGAGAGAGAGAGTGTTTTTTTTAACAGAAATTCTAAACATAAATAAATGACTCTTAACACGTAGCCAGCTTGGAACTGGGAGTTTTGTGACGGTGGTGATTGAAACTGCAACATTGCTGCTTCCCATCATAGATAACAAAACCGGTAAGTTCTGATAATACAAACTTCTCATTTAATATATGCGTCATTTTTATAAATATACTTTGTTTTATGTACTGCCTTTATGAATAATTCTACTCCACTATTTTCTTTTAAGAGGATTTAGTACTTTTTTCCTTAATCTAGTACCTTTTTTAGGGGAAAATTTAGTACGAACCATCTTTGCCCAGTGGCAACACTGTTTGGACATTTCTTCGCCAGTATATATATAACCTTGGCAACAGCGTAATTTCTCTGACCCGCCTAATTTGGTGGCCCCGACCTAGAAAGGCTACCCTAACATTACGACTGCACTGAGAATGTTTCTCACGTTGCCAGTTACAGTGTCATCTGAATCATCAAATCATCAAATACTACATGAGAAGTACAATGGGGCAGAAGAGAGTCTCTAATCTAAGTATAATATCAATTGAACAGAAACGAGCATCCCTTATCAACTTTGACGACATCAGTACATTTGCAGCTAATTAGGCTCGAAGAATTCAATGTTGAGGTACGATACATACATTTTTGCGTAGTTACAATTGAGTTACACTGCAAACAAATTATTTGTATTAGTCATGTATATGTGTATTCATGTAAGAGTTTTTCGATATAAGTGTAATGTAGGTATTAATATTTATCAGCATATTAATATACTGTAAGTGTTTTTTCATAAATGAAACTTCTTAATAGTACACGTATGTTGTGTAATTTCAACTGCCGCACCTAAAAATATAGCTTACGGAGGTATTATATTGTTGTGGCAGGGTGTGGGAAGGGTGGGTGATTGGGGAATGGGGGGCGTCAAACTGACCGTTACCCCCCAGACAAATCAACTAGTTCCGGCCCTGTTCATGAGAGCTATAAGAAGAAACCGAAAAGAGAATGTGATGTATCCCGGTTTGAAAGAGCGAATAAACGAATGAAATGCTCAAATATGTATACATCTTCTAAACAGGAAACTCATTAATTTGTTGTGAAAACTGAGTGTGAGAAACCACATAAGTCGGTGCAAGCAGCATTTCAGATTGAAGCAACTACTTTCGAATTCACTTGTGTTTTAGTGGGAATGATGTAGGCACACAGTGCAACTCAAGCACAGTACCTCCAAGTATTTCGGAGAAGGTGGATTAAAGTTGTGGTCCCAACACATTTTGCTTCATTTCGTAATTTATGATATTTTTTTTTACAGAAATTTAGAGTAGGAAACATTTTTGTGTTTGCTACACTGCTCCTGCATTTTTATTTTGCTGCTCTTTCATGCTGGATTAGGTTGGGTAATAGTACCAATATTTTAATCCTAGAACCATAAAACATAATTGTAATACTTATCTCGTTTAGAAATGTTAATTCTTCCGTAATTTTTTTTATAGTAGGGAATTTTCGAATGAATGTTGGGTCATTGTTGGATGCAGTGATATTTTTCTTAGAGCTTCAATCGGTGACATGGAAACAACGATCTGTTGCCGGTAGCAATAGACGAAACACGTTTCAAACAGGTAGGCGTTAACGATGGCAACAGGTTGTTTACATGGTAACCTTATTTCCTACTGTGTTTTAATGTGTGTATTAATTTGTTATAAACCCGGCGGTGCTGCTTGCGTATTACTTGAAAGGATTCATTAAAGTATAACTTTAGCTGAAGTTGTCAGATACGTCTCATAGGATTAACATGACAATATTTTTGGTCGTGGAACTTTCGATTAGAAAAAAAAAAAAAAGATAAAAAAGCAAGACATTATTTTGACCATTAGGTCTAGTCCAATTTTCAAAACTGTGTTTACCTTATGATTTCTTTATATTCATCGACGGCTGGTTTACTAGAGACTCATTAAGTCAACATTAAAAACTTCATATCTGGTCCGTATTGAAAGGAGATAACATACAATGGAAGGAAATTTGATTGATCCAGCTTTTTTCAATACGTAATACGTTGTTAATATGATCACCACATTTTTATTCATTACTCATTTACTCATTAAGTGGCTGCATTTCTTCCTGAAGTGGGAAAGTTATACCGACAAATTTGAAGACTCAAAGTTTCAAAGGTACGGTAGCTGTTGAAAATCCCACACCATATTACCTAGAGTTTAATTCTTATCCTTTCAGGAATGCAGATATTTTTTTGAACACTGGAAAATAGGTTGATACAATTTTGGGGTATGAAGAAGCTCAACGAAGATATGATTGAAAAGTCTTAATTCCTTCGAAGTCGTCCAATTGGGTGTGCACTTGGTACAGATCATGAAAACCTAACTTTTCTGAGAATTTGTTACATTCTCTTAAAATAATTTCCCATGATAGACGTAAAAGATTATTATTTGTTGTTTAAAGGGACCTTACATCTAGGTCATCGCTAACTCAAAGATTGTTGTTATGCATGGGCGCCCGCAAGGGGGCGGGGGCTCGCTTGCCCCCCTCCCCTGGAATTCTAAAAAGGTTAATGTTCAGTTGTTTAATATCATACCAGATTATTTCATAAACTGAACTTACTGACAGTCATCTAGCATCTATTATAACCAGAAATTTAATGTTGCTGACATTATATTGGTTTTTATATTAAAGAAAATTGATGTGCCTCCCCTCACCCTGGAAAAGATCCTGCATGCACCCATGTTATTATGCCATACATTTATTACACACTCATCTTCCAAAAAAAAAAAAAAAAAAAAAACACCTTACAGGCATAACAGGAATGGATTTCATTTACTGAGAAAGGAAATAAGTGTTTTGATGATGATGGTGCTTGTTGTTGAAAAGGGCATATCGTCTAGGTCATCGGCCCCAATAAACTTTTTATGCTGGAAATAAACGTAGGAAGCATGTTATCATTCTGTAGTACAAGAGCTGTTGGTTGATTTCAACTTACAGAAGTTTATATTTTTTAGTGTAACTTAAATTATATAAGTGTGAAAATATTGTAAAATTTTTTGCCTACCCTCCAAGAGACTGTAGAATGCATCAAGACCATGCAGAAAGCAATCATAACATCTGTATCTAAATCCCTTTAATGTTTAAGCAAAATATTCTATTTTTCTGTGCTAGATGCACAAAATTATCTACTAAAAGGAAATGAACTTAGAATAAATAAATAAATAAATAAATAAATAAATAAATAAGATATCTCAAGAGTTTTGGAAACATGAATAGAAATAGTCTAGTCACACACTTAATTTCAGTATCTTTTTGTCCTGCTGAAAGCTGATTTGTGTGTAATTTCTGACTCAGAAGATATATCATTTTTTAAAAATTTAGTTTGCACACAATAGATTTGTAGATTATTTGTAAGGCACTGTGAAGTTATTGCCTTAGTTGCCCAGTTTTTTTCTCTGAGAGAATATCGAGGGACAAGTCATTAGGCTACTGTGTAAAGGGTTAGGTGTTTTTAGAGCAAGCTGGGAAGCCTTGATTCAGAATATAAACAGCTACAACATTCTGAAACGGGAGGAGAACCAATATATCGAAGCCACTAGAAACCTAGATGAAGAAATTAACAGTTGTTTAACTGAGTTAAACGTAAATGGTAAAACTGAGGATATGGGGAACAGGCACGGTGAGTATGACACCAAGAAACTCAGAAATAAATTACGAGAATCTGAATTTGAAAAATGGTGCCATTGAGAAGTAAAGGTCAGGGAGTGTGTCTGTACAAGGAGTTCCCTCCCGCAAACCGCTGGGTTAGAAACCATGATGGTCTTTCTAGCACTGAGTGGAGAGATGCGCTGAAAATGGCATGTAACGTTGCACCTGTAAGAGCTGTACCAAGAAGGTCCCTTGATGGTAACTACTGCAGAAGATGTAGTGAGACAAACATTACCTCACATCTTGGGTTCCTGTGCCTTCGGTGTCTTCGAAACACTAGACATCACATCAGGTCATCCATAGCACAGACGCTCTATGAGAAAGGATTTTAAGAGCATAAGGAAGTCCATGGCATTGGAGTAAATGGCAGCACGAGGAGGATTGATATGATCGCAATTAAAGGGAAGAAAGGATATATATTAGACCCCACAGTAAGATTCAAAACACACTCCGACCAACCAGACGAAGTGGACCAAGAAAATAAGTCTTTACCTGCTTACAGTGCCGTATTATAAGAATAAACACGAACTGGACGACATAGAAGTGAGGGGTCTTATGATCGGTGCGAGAGGGGCAATCCCTAAGAAGACGATAGAACTGAAGACCTTTAACATCAATACCAAGGAGTTCATTGACTGGGGGCTGAAAGCGCTCAGGGGTTCTCTTTTGATACTCGGACACCACTTATACTCGCCAGACTGAGGCGTAATTTATTTTGTATTTTTGAATGAAATTGTTTGTGTATTCTTTGCCTTTAGCAGCCTGCAAGTGGAGGAAGAATTTGGAAAAAAAAAAAAAAAGCAGTGGACCTAACTGAATTCTTATCTGCTTTGTAATTGATATGTCTCCAAAAAATGCTCGTTAAGTTGTTGTCCAACCTTGAAAAACAGTCATGTACATTGCACTTTGCCTCACTTTTATCAAGACCAAACCTTGTAGAACTCTGTTTCTTCACCCCAGAAAGTACATTTTATTTTTAGTAGAGGTGGTCTTTTTTTTTTTTTTTTAAAGTAGTCAATAGCAAACATACTTATGCATACTTCATAGTTACATTTCATGTGCAATTCATTTTGAGTATTAGAATGCCATAGATAAAAGGATTTTTTTGTTGTGTCCATTTGCGTTGTAGCTGCTTTCATTGTAGAGCCTGTGCTCAGGAGATTTGCTGATCCAGAAATGCTCCTTAAATATTTTAAGTCTGAACCCTGTTGAATCATTCAACACTCATATGAAGTAGAGTTCCAAAAACAGAGTTTTTAGGATATCACTCATGTTTCATTGTAATTTATGATGCTGTAATAACTTTCAGTGTGGAGTGTGGTGGTAGGATGAAAGAAATGCAGCAGTTAGAGACAGTCAGGAGTGAACACCCTCCACATATTTCTAGAAATTGATAAGAGTAAAATGTCTTACCTGGATGTTTCTGTTATCTTCTAAGCATCAAGAACTGTGCAGATAAATCAGAAAAGCTCTAGAAAAGATGGTGTTGACTGATTATCCAGAATGTGGTGCTGGTATGCAATTGTAATTTGTTGTTTCTCCATTTGTGTTTATTTCAGGAAAGGGTACCAGTATTTTAGTAACCACTAGGCACATTAGCATGAAATTTTAGTCACTTGTACTAAAGTATTGGTTGTACTGAGGGAGTTGGCCATGCGGTTAGGGGCGCGCAACTGTCAGCTTGCATTCGGGGTATAGTGGGTTCGAACCCCTCTGTTGGCAGCCTTGAAGATGGTTTTTTGTGGTTTCCCATTTTCACACCAGGTAAATGCTGGGGCTGTACCTTAATTAAGGCCACAGATGCTTCCTTCCCACTCCCAGCCATTTCCTATCCCATCATCGCCATTAGACCTCTCTGTGTCGGTGCAGTGTAAAGCAACTGTTAAAGAAAAAAAGAACTATAGGTTGTTTTATGCATTTTGTAGCTTTTTAACCTTATTAAAAATTGTTGGTGGGCCGATGACCTTAGATCTTAGGCTCCTTTAAACAACAAGCATCATATCATCAAAAATTGTTGAATTTATTTGGCTACAAAGTCTAAAATATCAATAAAAATCAGTGTCTGTTAAAAAAGTATATCAATTCTGTCTGTTTATTATTGAGACAAAAGCCCTCAAGCTGTATGTGTACCGAATTTCATAGTGATATTCTTGGTAATCTTCTCCAAATGTGTAGTAGGGAAAATTAACATTGTGATGATATGGGGTACCTCCTCCCCTTAATATAAGGAAAGATGTTCATTAGGGTAATCACATAAACATGATTGTAAATAAAGATTACAGATCTCTTCATATGGTAATGAGGGTATTTGGAAGTTGTAGTAAAGATGTAAAGTAGAAGGCATATAAGTCTCTGGTAAGACCACATTTAGAGTAGGGTTCCAGTGTATGGGACTCTCATTAACCCTTTGTTGCCTGAATAGTGAAAAATAAGAAGTATACTTGGTTTTATCACCTTATTCTAATGGAATATGTTCATATAGTAAATGCTAATATTTTCAAATCATAATTTTAATGTTTGGTATGTTTTTGGGGCCTGGTACTTCTAAGTACCGTCAGGCGTGTTGGACGCTTCATATTCGGATAGGTAAGAATGTTAACATTTTGGAATTATATCACATTTATTATCTCAAAATATTAGTAGAACATGTTTTTCATACCTAAAACTATTACAAAAATGTACAAGCAAAATTTAAAGCAAATATGCCTAATAAGAGTGTTTCCTAATATTATTGTTCATATGTAGAACATCTTGCATACGTCATATACAACTGACACATTATGATACTCTGTAATTCATTGCAGCAAAGAAACACACTACATGTAGTACACTTTGAATGCGGTCTTGACTGCATCTTCTTTCTTGAACACACTTCACATCGACTATGATATTTTTACAAAAGCAACAAAATGATTTCCACGATTACTTAGTCTTGACATCACTGGGCACGGAATATTCTGTGTTCCTCCTTTTTGGTAGACAAGTTTGCTCTGGTGACTTTGGTGACCTCATATCACGTGAAAGTTTTGCTGGAAGAGGAATTTCTTTCTGGTCCATCAGTCCTAGGGCCACATTACGCCAGAATGCCATTAGAGGGACTATTTCATGCAGATTACAGTATATGATGTAGGTATTGACAAATGCTATCTCAATCATTCCCCAAAATAATCTATGCTACCATTTTTTGGACCGACGGTCTAAACCATACACCCCTCGAAGTCTGTCAGCATGGTCCACTCCACCCATGTGTGAATTGTAGCCTTGCACAACAACCGGCCAATCAGCAGTAATATTACTTCCATCCTTCTGTTTCCTAGAAACAGTTGTGGCTTCTGTTCCATGGAAATTCGATGCTAAGCACACACCTTCACTGTCCTTCCATAGAAAAACTGATGTCCATCGAAGAAATTCTATGGTCAGAACACCCCCTTTTCATTTCTTTTTCAGACATAAAATTCTGTGGGATTCCTTTTCTAATCACTCTAATGGTTCCACAAGCTAGAGTATTTTTATCTTTCAACCTTTCAAGAAGTGGGAGAGAAGCAAAATAGTTATCAAAGTACAATTTTCTGTGTTGCCCCCAGAATGGCTTTGATAGGCTTAGCACAAGTCTTTCCCCAAGCCCATGATTCTATAATTCTGAAATTCTTGTTCTAGGGACTGATTCTTCCCTTGACAGATGTCAAATTTCACAATGTACCCCCTCAGATCTGCAATGCACCACAGTTTATAATCCCCTTTTATTGGTTTCAGGGGATTGTACTGCTCGATACTACTACTTCCCTTGAACAAAATCATTGAGTCATCGATGCTAAGTTCCCTTGTTCCCTTGTAAATGTCTGGAAAATGACCATTGAATGCTGTTACCAATGGCCTAACTTTGTGAAGCTTGTCCATGTTATTTTCTGGAATTTTAGAATTGTCATTGATGTGTAACATGGTGGTATGGCGTCAAACCTGTCACGGCCGAATATTTTGCATCAGTAAAGCCTTACTTTCGGTTTTGGATATGACTAACATGAGACCCTCCATATGGCCTGACGGTACTTCTAAGTACCTCACAATTTACTAGCTATATATCTACATCAATTGCAAATTTCATCAATTTGAGTATTTTATTGCATTACAGAAGCATACTTACATGTACTAAGATCACTTGCAGGTCGAATGTAACAATAGGAGCTAAGAAATAATCAATCAAAATGTCATTTGTTTACAGTGGTAACACTATGACTACACTCCTAAGAATAAAACCATCTCCCATGTTTTTCATTAATATCAACCTCAAAAATGAAATACTCTGTTTCAAGAATTAGGTACTTGAAAGTACCATGAGGAAAATACAAGGGTAGGATTTACTGAATAATTACAAAGCCATGAAATATGAGATGGTACTTTAAAGTACCATCAGGTAACAAAGGGTTAAGATGACTGGATTCGAGAATTGGAAATAATCCAAAGAAAAGTGGCTCGATTTGTTCTGGGTGATTTTCGACAAAAGAGTGGTGTTATGAAAATGTTCCAAATTTTGGGGTGGGAAGACTTGGGAGAAAGGAGACAAGCTGCTTGACTAGGCGGGATGTTGCAAGTGATAAATATCATTATGGATCCGTATTGAAGATACTATATGTAGGATGCTAATTAGTTTATAATATCACCTATTCAATACATTAAGATTTTAAACAATTAGGAATTTATCTCCATTTCCATATGAGACATGTTTTGCCTTTTATTGAAGGCATCATCAGTCTTGAGGTAGTACTGTGACTGATGATGCCTTCAATGAAAGGCGAAACATGTCTCATATGGATATAAAAATAAATTCCTAATGGTTTAAAGTTTTAATGTATTGAATAGGTAATTAGCATCCTACATAGGCGGGATGTTCCGAGCTGTCATTGGAGAGAGGTTGTAAAGGCGATGATTGTTTTAATGGGGAGTACAACTCGACAACCATCCTCTCAGTAGAGCGATGGGGGTGGAATGACATTAATAGATGAATAAGGTTGAGTGTTTTTTTAAAAAGGTAGGAAATATCATAATATGAAGATGAAGTTGGAATAATTTACCATGGAAGATATTCAATCAATTTCCAACTTCTTTGGAATTATTTAAGAAAAGAGTAGGTTAACATCTGGGTGTCTGCCCTAAGTGATTTGATTGATTTATTTATTTTGGTGAATGAACAGTAACTGAATACGCACTATAGGCCTAGTCCATTTATTGATTATTCAGTCTCTAATAATGCTAATAATGATCTGCATGGAGATTTCCTTGTAAATTTTCTTGCTTGCCAGAAATAATACTACTATTACTTTTATCAGTGACGATGGATACAAGACACATTATAATAAATGTACAAACTATCTTTTTACCTACACCAGTGGCAGAAATAGCTTTCAGATCAATTTTATTTTAAAGACATGATTTTCCCATAACCTAACTGCATGTTTATCCTTTGTGACCACCTCAACCCACGACACAAGCTACTTGTTACAGATTTAAAGATAAAGGCTGAAAGCAAATGGACAACAGCACCTCCAGAGAAGACATGGCAAAAGTTACAAACTCATAATGCACCAGACCCCCTGTGGGTGGGGGACGCAGACGAAGAATACACCCACGGTATCCTCTGCTTGTCGTAAGAGGCAATTAAAAGGGGCGACCAAGGGATGATCAAATTAGAACCATGAAACTATTTGTGATTAGTACCACCACGCAGGGAACACCATGCGTCGCCTTTACTTGCGTGTAGAACCACTATGTTGGGTAGCCTACCAAATAGGTTTGTGATTAGTAGCAAATGTGGCATGACGGCTTTTACAGTACCTGTGATTAGTAGCACTATATGAGCGACACCATGGGATGAAGGAACTCATGGTTCTGGCTTTCCTTATGATTAGTACCCACTCTATGTGGAACACCACGGGATAGTACGAGTCCCTGTGGTTGGTACACTTAGGTGATGAACACCATAGATTTGCGTTGCCTGTCAAGGGCGCCGCAATGTGAGAAACACATTAGGTGCAAATTTAATTACCTGTGAGTCGTACCATAATGTATGGAATACCACGAGTCTACGCTACTCTTGATTAGTACCGAAATATGGGAAATACCATGGTTCTACTTTACTAGCGATAAATACCATTATGTGAGCTGATGACCTGGATTTTGGACCAGTTTCGAGAATGAGCATATTCTAATCGATTCAGCATCGTGCTATAGAAGCAGTCCCTTGGTCCGTACTACTATTATTTTGTGTCAGCTTCTGTGCATGTGATTCACTGTGGGTTGGATCCACTGTTCGTTTTAACTTCATATCAATCTATCCATTCATTCTTCGTCCTCACGCTTTGAATTCTGGTCAGTGGAGGATTTTGGACTTTTAATTTGTCATCTCATTTCGTCTCATTTCGTACCATTAGGCCCCTTTAAACAACAAACATCATCATCATCATCACAATAAACCAGTGACTGGAAAAGTAGAATTCCCACCTATCTAAATCGCCCAGAACGACATAACCTGAGACTCTGTCACCACCACTGCCAGAGTAATCCTCACCATCATGAAAATAGCATGCAGATACGTAGACAAGCAGGTGCGGTTGTGGACTGAAGAGGTGCAGGAGAAAGTGTTAGAGAAGAAAAGAGCGTAAGACTAATGGCAGGCAGATAACACTATTCAGATAGGCAGAAGTATGTAATTGCTAAAGGAGCAGCCAAGATAACTGTTTCTGAAGCTGGAGAGGAACATCACCGAGTCTCCTGGAAACTCAAGAAGAGAAGCACAGTTACCTATTGAGCGAAAGCACATAAGAAGACACTCCAAGACCTCAAGCATTATATGAACATTTAAGATGAGGATGGTAATGAGACAGGGTAAGCAGGAAATCCTACTATGGCAAGATCATTTCACTCGGCTCTCCAACAATGAATTCCTCACCTCTGTAAGTTATGTCCCCTGTAATGTGGACAGCATGAAGGATATGAATACATCTGAATCAACAATCTGTTTGCAGATTTCTGTAAACTGAAGGAACTCTACGACATGGGTATACTCTGGCTGACTGATGTCTGCAATGCCATTACGGAGAACAGATGTATATTAACTAATTGGCCAATATGTGTAACAGTTTCCTATAAGAATAAGCGTGACTCAGCTGACTTTGCATACAATCATCCAATCCACTTCCTGTCATGAAGTTGGAAGATCCTCCAGAGAATCCCTGAATCAGCAGATTGGCAGAGTCATTCACTTTATGACTTCGTCTAAGGACTGATGCCATCTTTGCAGTTTCATCACTTCATAGAGATAAAGATGGTGGACATATTTCAGTATCTTGGCGGCCTTCTCCAAGGTGATTGTGGCATCATTGGCAATGTATAAACTGAAACAAATGTAGCTTGGATGCATTGATGAGAATTTACACATGTGCTATGTGATGAACGAATGTCAGTCAGAGACGTACCAGACTATTGTCTGCCCTGTTGCACTGCATGAGACAAATAAGGGAACTCTGGGTTGGACTGGACCCTACTTCAATGAAACTTGGTAGAGTGGTCACGTAAGACGTAATAAACTTAATAGTAATAGTCATTCTGCCATATAATTATATTTCCATATGTAAAACTGTCATTTGTTGCTACTTAAAGTAGTAATTTGTTGATACAGTTTTAAATGGAATGTGATGTATCAAAGGCATTGTTGCAGTGAAACTGGGTAGGATGACCAATTAAGATACGATGCTTCATGATAAAATGCATGATTCTCACAGGAATACTAAAATTTCCTCTTTTTTCCTATTAAAAATATTAATAGCATGCATGTTTATATTCACTTACTGATAAAAATATTTAGCGCCTGGAAGGAATGTTCCGATGTGGACATAATTTTGTACATGTTCATACCATTGGCGGTTATGTAAATGATTAGAGTTGCAGTGATCTGCAATGGCTAGAACGGCCACTAGAGTGCATTAGTGTTGTCAACACCTGACTATGTAATTAGGCCTGATGGGGTATATAAGGGACGTTCATAGTGTCAGATGGTCGGTGAGCACTGTGAAGAATCACGGTGAATGTTGCCTGCTCATGCTTGACAACATTACCAGCTCTTGACAGATTTTTAAAGGAGCCTCATTGGTTGCATGTGGCTAATTGGTCTAATCATGCAATATTCAGGCATGTGGGGCATTCAAATGTGACAATGGGCCAATGTTGGACTGAATGGGAATGTGAGAGAAACCACACGCGTCATCAAGGGCGACAAAGTCTGACCACACCAAGGGAAGATTGCCATATTGTGTGCCAAGCACATCGTAATCACTTTGTCTGCACCTGTCATCTGTGTGCAAATAATGGACTCGATAAGACACCCCGTGTGATCCCGCACAATTGATCGGAGACTAAGCAGCTACATTATTAAAAATTTTATTTTTGTTCCGTATATCATCTTGCTGTAAGGTAATCATTTTATCATCGGGCGAGTTGGCCGTGCGGCTGTGAGCTTGCATCCGGAGGTAGTGGGTTTGAACCTCACTGTCGGTAGCCCTGAAGATGGATTTCTGTGGTTTTTCATTTTCACACCAGGCAAATGCTGGGGCTGTACCTTAATTAAGGCCATGGCCGCTTCCTTCCAACTCTCAGGCCTTTCCTATCCCATCGCCGTCATAAAACCTCTTTGTGTTGGTGCGACGTAAAGCTGCTAGCAAAAAAAAAAAAAAAAAAAAAATCTGAATATATGATGTATTGAATTGGTGGATCTTTTACATTTGCATTTGTACATGACTAAGCAGTTGCCAGCCTACTGAATTGCTGTCCCATGCGTAGGCCGCCGTTAACATCACAACATATACTATCTGCGTCTCACGGCAGGTACGGCACGAGTAACAGATACTACACCAAGCTACAAACATTAGTCGTGATATACAGTGCAAGCTCCCTGAAGGAGCTACGTGTTCATTATTAAACTGTTCATTATGCAGCACTTACAGACAGTGTCTAACTAAAGCACAATTGCTTTACCAATTTGAAACTTCACAGCAGCACCTTAGTTCACAAGAATCACCGTGGACGGAACCGATGTTTCTTGTCAAGCCTTGAGACTGGAGATTGGCGAATGTGCAGCAGCCATGCTTACCCTCCGCACCCCTTAACCCACATGCACACGACTTCTCATCAGACGACCATAGTCATACTACGGCTGTGTTTAGAGTGTTGCTGTACCCAGGAAGCATGGACTGCTGATGAGTAGCATTGCATCATTTTCTGCGATGAATCTCTGTTCTGCACTACCTCAAGTGATCATCATCTGCAAGTATGGTGGCACCAAGGGAAGGTGTCATATTCTGCCAATGTTTGAAGAGAGACCCCGGTGTTACTCCTGGTGTTATGGTGTGGGGAGCATTCGGGTATAACTTCAAGTCAGGTGATTCATGGCTCATGAAGACTGATGCTCAGTGGTACATCACGAACATCCTGTGTCATCACGTGTTACCTCTCGTGAGACAGTATTCTGGTACAATCTTTCAACAGGATAACGCTCATCCTCATATGGCACATGTCTCTATGAACTGCCTGTATAATGTTGAGGTACTCCCTTGGCCATCAAGATCCCCCGATCTGTCCTAGAGAATCTGTGTGGCACCAGCTCGGGCGTCACCTCCACCCAGTGCCAATATCCAGGATATCGAGGGCCAGTTACAACTGTTGTGAGTCAACTTGCCTCAGGAAAGGATACAACACTTGTATGATACCCTTCCAAACTGAACCACAGCATGTCTCCAGGCTCAAGGGGGTGTAACATCCTACTGACAAGGGACCAGCAGTATGCTTATACTGTCAGCGTTGTACGTTTCACTTGGTTTTGTAATACATGAAATAAAATCACATAAGCTCTCAACACATGGAAGTTTCATTTCATTTCCTCCTCTCCTTCTCGGTGCATAACCATTTTTTGTCAGTGAGTGTAGTTGACCAAGATTTCATACTACATATGTTCATATACTGTTTGTGTTAATAAAATAGGTTTGTAGAATGTTAAATTCTGTTCTAGCTTTCAAAATATCAGTTTTGGTATAAAGTGTTTTATGTGACTTTAAATGGTTATATTTCTAAAGTGATTCGCAAGACCATTGTATGTCATCAGCTAACTGCTCTGAGCTGCCCAGCTATTTTGCAGCAATTAAAACACTACTGTGATTTTGCAGCAAAATTATTATTGCGATTAACCCTGGAATGCTAATCTTCCTCTGACATATGTTAAGGGTAATCATTTGTAAATCTTACGACCTCTGATTTTATTAGAAATTAATGTCTGAAAGAATGTTATTTATCTGTTGCAAACTTTCATTTTATTAAATATACTGCATATTGACATGATAAAATCTTGATTAGATCATCAAAAAATTATTTTACATAGTTATTTAAGATTTATCTACATGTTTATGTGATACTAAGATTATTGACACACGAAATGTTTGGAAAATGTTTATTTTTTGTATTCAGGGAGTAAGCAAGCGTGCACTTCTATATGAATATATACTGTGTACCATTTGACTTCACAGATTTTTGAAAATCACTAGTATGAACTGTTACTATTCCTTGTTGCATTGCGTGCAGCAAAGGGAACGATATTCTGCACAAAATGGCCTTTATTCTTCTGATTGGGACACAAGGAGCACGTTGTTTATTTGTTGGCCACCACAACGTTGGGTTGGTTCACTTCTGCATCTCTGAGAATGGTAGAAATATGTGTTTTTTGCTTTTGTTAGTGTTGGGATTGACATCCTTACATTTAGCCATGGCATTACCAATTCTTCATGTAACTTCAGCATAAACGATCTTCACGAAAGTAATGGGAGTTTCTTCCTGTGCACATTGTGACTGAAAATAACGAAAGTGTTTATGCATGCCAAATTGAGTATCCAATAAAATATACAGAGTGGCCACTATTTATTTCATCAATGGAATCATCTGTCAATCTATTCAGAATGCCTTCAATTTTGGAGGGTTTTAGAAGCTTGTCCTTGCAATAACAAGCCATTGTTCGCTAAGACAATATTTTACTGTTTTGAGAAGAAATGCGCTCATCAAGCAGTTGTTCAGTTGCAAGAAATGTTATTGAAATCATATGCACAAGAACCTTGCTTATCCGGCCCTCATTAATCTGGATCTCCGGTTTATCCGTATCGAAAATAATAAAAATTTATTTTTACTTGTACAGTAATTCTTTTATGGGGTCGATTCTTCTTTTCCGCCAAGGATAGTTCAGGACAGGAATTGGAAGTAAGTCGGCCGCGGTCTATCAAACGTACTGTCCCGGCATTTGCCTGGAATTGAGAATGGGAAACCGTGGACTCTTCTGAGTTCCTTGACACATTTGCATGCATTTCCGAATGCTCGGATGTCCAGTAGATGTGAACGACGTAAATGGCTGGTTGAAACTTGACTGTAATTAAGGCTATGGCATAATGACAGATGAATAAATTATTGCCTCTTGTTCCTCGACAGGTAATGACGAGAGTGATGGTGAATTTGAAAATGAAACCGGCGCTCCAACAGAAGAAACAATGACTCGTGGAAATGCAACAATGCAGCTGGGCAAATTGATGGCCTATTTAGAATCTCAGACTGAAACCACACCGGCAGAGCTGATGTTAGTAAAATGTCTCTATGATCGTGCTGCGTGCAAACGCTATACAAGTGTAAAATAGAAAATGCTCGCACATTATTTTAGTGAATAAAAGTCATAAATGTAAGAGAAGTTTTCTTATATTTTATTGTACAAGTGAAAAAAGGTATTACTGTACGACTTGTGTTAATATATTATATAACATGTACTGTATTTGTTTTTTAGTTTTTCCGGATTTTCGATAATCCAGATCAGTTCTGGTCTCACTTAATCCGGATAAACAAGGTTCTTGTGTATTCATATCCATAAATGTTTATGTACACTACTGCTGTAACAGTTATTTCAGTCCCCCTCGTCAGGGGAACGTTAAGAGTCCACATTTCGTATGTACACTTTAACACTTGTTAATATTGACGATACATCAGTGCGAGAATTAAAAAGATATGAAAACGTAAACACACAACACCATGCCTAAAGTCGCGTTAAAGCTAATCACTCGTAAAATTTATGATCGACTGAGTAGCGGTGCACACATACCATCCACGGCTGTTGTTTACAGCATACTGAGGAGTGGGGAGTGAGCGAGGAAGGTACTAAAACGCTTGGCGCTATCAAGCGGCCCGGATTTGAAAAATAACTGAGAACGTTTCCTTGATCGTAAATTTTACGAATGGTTAGCATTCCAGGGTTAAATTTGGGGTATGTTAATTGCTCATTCACTCAAGTTTTATTGAAATTAGTCTGGTCTAACCCAAATAGTTCCCGTGTGAGTACGAGATGGCAACATTCAGTGTCAAAAACCATCTCCATACTATGGAAACGTGAAACTCATCATCCATGTCACAAATATATGTAAATTATGTGAGTAAAGAACTGGAATCAGAGATAAGACCAGTATTTTTATACAATAACTGGAAATGTTCCAAAGGAAAGCGTCGTGACTTGTTCTGGGTGATTTTCAACAAATGAGTAGTGTTGATAAAAATGTTGCAAGCTTTGGCTGAAAGGACTTGGGGAGTAAGGAGACAAGCTGCTCGCCTAAACGGTATGTTCCAAGCTGTGAGTGGAGAGATGGCATGGAATGACATTAGTAGTTGAATAAGCTTGAGTAGAGCTCTTAAAGATAGGAAAGATCATAATATGAAGATAAAGTTGGAATTCAAGATGACAAATTTGGGAAAATATTAATTTGTAAGAAGAGGAATTAAGGATTGATCTTTGAAATCATTTAAGAACTAGGTAAGCAATTGATAGGGAATCTGCCACCTGGGCAACAGTTAAAATGCAGATCAATGATTGATAAAAATGCCACCATTCTATGGCTGTTTCGTGTGTCATCAGTAGGGTGAGGATTTATGGGCACTAAAAATATCCAAAATAGGTAGGCAAATATGCGCTTACAAATCACAAAATACGCACAAAAATGGTAAAAGTAGGCACTAAAAACCAACCCGAATATACCATCTCCTTGGAATTTAAATTACTCAGCATATGATTACTAAAGTCAGGAGAAGGTAAAAATTATTATTAATACAATTGAACATATTTCTCTCTTCCAAACAGTAACTACGTCAACAGAACATTTCAAATGAATCTTAGTTGGCACATGTTACAATGGACAATCAGATATTGTTCCAAATTTTGAACAGTAAAACTATTTTTAAATTGAGAAATTACTTTTCCACTTAGAGATCAGGGAACAGTATGTAAGGGGTGAAACCTGGTGGTTGTGGTACATCTTTCCCTTTGAGACCGGGTGAGTTGGCCATGCGATTAGGAGTGCGCAGCTGTAAGCTTGCATCTGGGAGATATTGGGTTTGAACCCCACTGTTGGCTGCTCTGAAGATGGTTTTCCCGTGGTTTCCCATTTTCACACCAGGCAAATGCTGGGGCTGTACCTTCATTAAGGCCACGGCCGCTTCCTTCCCAGTCCTAGGGCTTTCCTATCTCATCTTCGCCATAAGACCTATCTGTGTCGGTGTGAAGTAAAGCAAATTCTAAAAATAAAATTAAAAAATTTCCTTTTGAGAACAGCAGCAATGGCCAAAGTGTCTTTCCAGCCGGGATTCCTCTGCATTATACTGTAAATTTTGGCACTGATATAATCTCCTATCGCTCCATTAAGGTTAGTAATGGTCACTGCCACCGCACAGACAATCCCTACAGCCTTCACAAGAGGCAATTCTCTCTTCCAGCTGCTTTATTTTGGAAGGTAGCTGTTCAAACTTGGAAGTAATGTACATGAGACCGCTGAAAAGCTTGAGGTTGGTCAGTGCAGCCCTAGCTGCTGTCATGCTTATTGCATCTTCATCACAACTGTCCATTACATGCCAAAAATCACATAAAAATTCACGTACGTAATATAATTGCATTTACCTCTCGGAAATTGGCTCTCACTTCCTCGGCAAGTCTATGGAGTGCGTGAGCCAGGCATCTAACATGCACCATCTTTGGAAAAAAAAAAAAAAAAAAAGCTTGTAATACCTTTCCAGTTTTCAGCATACAGTAGGGTGCAGATTCAAGGCCAGCTCGCTCCAAGCAGAATCAGAGAGCAGAAATACACTGACTGACAGAGCAAATGCAACACCAAGAAGGAGTGGTCAGAACTTTATGCCAATTGCAGGGTAGACTGACGTCACTGAGGTATGCTCATGATGTGAAATGCGCCGCTGTGCTGCGCACGTAGCGAACGATAAATGGGACATGGCGTTGGCGAATGGCCCACTTCGTACCGTGATTTCTCAGCCGACAGTCATTGTAGAACGTGTTGTCGTGTGCCACAGGACACGTGTATAGCTAAGAATGCCAGGCCGCCGTCAACGGAGGCATTTCCAGCAGACAGACGACTTTACGAGGGGTATGGTGATCGGGCTGAGAAGGGGAGGTTGGTCGCTTCGTCAAATCGCAGCCGATACCCATAGGGATGTGTCCACGGTGCAGCGCCTGTGGTGAAGATGGTTGGCGCAGGGACATGTGGCACGTGCGAGGGGTCCAGGCGCAGCCCGAGTGACGTCAGCACGCGAGGATCGGCGCATCCGCCGCCAAGCGGTGGCAGCCCCGCACGCCACGTCAACCGCCATTCTTCAGCATGTGCAAGACACCCTGGCTGTTCCAATATCGACCAGAACAATTTCCCGTCGATTGGTTGAAGGAGGCCTGCACTCCCGGCGTCCGGCGTCCGCTCAGAAGACTACCATTGACTCCACAGCATAGACGTGCACGCCTGGCATGGTGCCGGGCTAGAGCGACTTGGATGAGGGAATGGCGGAACGTCGTGTTCTCCGATGAGTCACGCTTCTGTTCTGTCAGTGATAGTCACCGCAGACAAGTGTGGCGTCGGCGTGGAGAAAGGTCAAATCCAGCAGTAACTGTGGAGCGCCCTACCGCTAGACAACGCGGCATCATGGTTTGGGGCGCTATTGCGTATGATTCCACGTCACCTCTAGTGCGTATTCAAGGCACATTAAATGCCCACCGCTACGTGCAGCATGTGCTGCGGCCGGTGGCACTCCCGTACCTTCAGGGGCTGCCCAATGCTCTGTTTCAGCAGGATAATGCCCGCCCACACACTGCTCGCATCTCCCAACAGGCTCTACGAGGTGTACAGATGCTTCCGTGGCCCCCGTACTCTCCGGATCTCTCACCAATCGAACACGTGTGGGATCTCATTGGACGCCGTTTGCAAACTCTGCCCCAGCCTCGTACGGACGACCAACTGTGGCAAATGGTTGACAGAGAATGGAGAACCATCCCTCAGGACACCATCCGCACTCTTATTGACTCTGTACCTCGACGTGTTTCTGCGTGCATCGCCGCTCACGGTGGTCCTACATCCTACTGAGTCGATGCCGTGCGCATTGTGTAACCTGCATATCGGTTTGAAATAAACATCAATTATTCGTCTGTGCCATCTCTGTTTTTTCCCCAACTTTCATCCCTTTCGAACCACTCATTCTTGGTGTTGCATTTGCTCTGTCAGTCAGTGTACACTGTTGTCCTTTAATCACATTTAAGTGCCTGTCTTTGGTAGCTACCTGCAAAGAATGGCTACTTTCAATGGCTATTTTGTAAAGAAAACTAACATAGTTGAGATTGGGGAGGGGGGAATATGATTTAATACGATATTTGTCATATTAGACAATTAATATACAAATATCTTCAAAATAGGCATTAATGCACGGAATAGGCATTTATTGGCGCTAGAAAACCCATGTATTTCCTTCACAAGTTGACTGAAACAGCTTTTAGACTTATGAGCCTACGAGGCTCCACTTCGTACCACCACTTCCTTCCCACTCCCAGGCTATCTATCCCATTGTCGCCATAAGACCTATCTATGTCGGTGCGACATAAAGCAAATTGTAAAAAAGAAGTTACAAAAGTTTTGAAGGAACGATCGCTCAAAATATAAGACAAGGAGGAGTCATGAAAGGAGGAAGGAGGACTCCCTTAACATTGGATGAACTAATATGTAGAACCCTGCGCGGATATACAAGATATGATCTGTATCCGCACTTCCTTCATTCGCATCTGCAAATAGTTAATCCGCAGTTATTGTAAATATTTAACTACAGTATATTGCACCTAAGGTATTGAAACGGATAGATCTGTTAACATAATACAGTAGGCCTTATACCTGGCACCAGACCCTGCCTCCCCCACAATCACTAAGGTTGTGTTGTATTGAATAGGTGGGTGAACAATAAAAACATACTAGTGCTATTTATTACAAATACTTTCAATACGGACCCAAAAAGGAATTTTATCACATGTAGTATTGACTGTTGTTCCTTCCATTAATTGCGGGCAGGAGCCAGTTAGACTTAGGTCAGACTTACAGCTTTATGGTCTCAACGATCTTTATATATCACCATTCACCCATGCCACTGTCAAGGATCACCTAATCACAAGCAAAATTAAGAGTATACCTGTGTGAAAATTAATAAATTTAATTATTTAGAAATTATCAGCATTATTATCCGCACTGCCATACAGTTTGCATCCGCCACGAATATTCGCATCCGTGCAGGGCTCTACTAATATCACAAGAATCGGAAGAGAACTAAATGTGAAGGCCCAGAATATCGAAAGCCCATGAAATTGATCAACGATAATATTACTTCGACTGTTGTTGGTTGTGACTTGCTTTGTATCTTCTGCTGCCATTCATCCCTGATAGATGACATTACTACTACATGCTGTGTGAACTGAGGAACTTACCTACACAAGTAGAACATCCTGTCTAAATACTGGTGTGAAATAGATGGGGAGTTAGATAACTTTCTTTCTTAGTAATAATAATGTTATTGTTTTTACGTCCCACTAACTACTTTTTGGTGGTCTTCGGAGATGCCGAGGTGCTGGAATTTTGTCCTGCAGGAGTTCTTTATGTGCCAGTAAATCTACTGACACTAAGCTGACATATTTGAGCACCTTCATATTCGAACGTGCTGAGCCAGGATTGAACCTGCCAAGTTGGGGTCAGAAGGTCAGCGCCTCAACTGTCTGAGCCATTCAGACCGGCTTTCTTTCCTAGCATGCCATTCTTTTTTGTTTATACATGTTCTGATAACTACTGGTATGTGACATGCTGGTTCATCATAATATTCCAGCTGTTTGATCCCTGCTATGAGACGCTGATAGGAATGGAAAGTTTGCACATTTAATAGAAAATGCTAAAGAATTTGTAAAAAGATGTTGGTTTTGTAACATTTTGAGATATCATGTTTCATTCTTATTATCCTTATCATTCTTACTATTTATGGATTTCGTACAAGATTGATGGTGATCTCATAACGAGACACATTTTGACTTTAGGAGAATTGATCATTATTTTAACAGTGTTATGGATGTCTATATTATGTTAGTGAGGTAAGATTAAGAATTAGGTGGTGTTGAGATGTAACAAGTCCAAAGTATTTTGATGTTTTGCACCGCTGAAGAAGGGAGTATTTTGAGCTCTCGAAACATGTACAGATGGTAGTAAAATAAACTTTTACAAAAAAAATAACTCATGGCAAATTTTTGTTCTATATCTTTTTCCAATACAGTGAAAAATAAGGGAATATCAGTGGCAGATGTATGAAAGTTGAAGTCCAAGAGCTGGTAAATAATTCTGTGTTTGGTAAAGAGAGTTGTCATTAGATCGTTTCAACAATGTTTTAAAGGCTTTGTTCACCTGGAAGTAGTCCGGCTCCTAGGCTAAATGGTTAGCGTGCTGGCCTTTGGTCACAGGGGTCCCGGGTTCGATTCCCGGGAGGCTCGGGAATTGTAACCATCATTGGTTAATTTCGCTGGCATGGGGGCTGGGTGTATGTGTTTTCTTCATTGTCAGTTCATCTTCATTACGGTGCGCAGGTCGTCTACGGATGTCAAATCAAAAGACCTGCATCCGGCAAGCCGAACATGTCCTCGGACACTCCCGGCACTAAAAGCCATATGCCATTTCATTTACCTGGAAGTATTTTCTGCATATTAACCTGATACTTGGCTTCCTTTTGTACCAGAAGGAAGAAATCAAATCAATCTCCAAATAAGTTTAAAAAAAAAACCCTCATACTGTAAAAGGCCACAGAGAGCGAGGAAGGAAGGTCATCATGACAAGTGCTGACAGGAGAGGTATGTCCACTTACGTGCCTCAGAATCTGGGGAACAATATGTGGGGTGAGCAAAAATGTTGTTATGCAGATGCTAACAACAGATACTATAGCTAGTTTGCGTGCGTACTTTGAATTTTTTGTACCTCCAATTATGATGTGGAAGGATACTGTAGAAAGTTCGTGGAGTGTAAGGTGTTTGAGGACACGTTTGTGACAGCATGAAAAACAACCATATTTGATGAAATGAAATATGTTTATGCAAAACTTTGTACACAGATGGAGTGCAAGTTTATTTGACGTAACAATCTTTAGCTGCAGTGATGGTTTTGGTGTGAGACCAGAAGCATTGACATGCATGAATCTCATGGTCCTTATTGACCCATGAGGGGTCACGTCACGGTCTTTTAGACCGGGCACATACATTTTTTATTATTTCTTAATTTAGTGTCAAAAATTTCCTTTCTTAATTATTTCACGGTATAATGCTTCCTCCCCTCCTGTACGTTTCAATGGACTCGTCCTGTGCCCGTGTTGACGTTCGCTGTTCCCCTTTTCATCACCAATCGGAACGTATTTTTCTTAATACAATGCATTCAGCTCCAAAAACTGGTATTTGATACTCCCCGGTCAAATTGACTGTGCACGACCCATCATGTAACTTTTTTGATGCGACCCTGGGTATTTTGTTTCATGGATGTATTTTTCCTTAATAATATAATGTGTTTTGCAAGAAAACTGGGTATTTTGTTTCATAAACAAATTTTTCCTAATAATACAATGTGTTTTGCTTAAAAAACTGGTATTTTATACTCCCTGGTCAAATCAACTATGCGCAACTTTTGACGCGACCACTCGCAGGTTGATATTAAACATTACTCAGATTTCAGGGAATTAGTCATATTGTAGGAATGTTGATTAGTCTGTTCAGTAATACCCCACACATAGTAATCTAGAGTAGATTTACTCTCTGAAACATGGGCAGCATAGTACCAAGCATTACATCACAGCCAAGTGAGATTGAACACAATCGACACAGAGAGAAGCAGAGACGTTCTATTGTGACTGTTAACTGTTACAGGATTTCCGTGGTTTACAGAGGTGTAAGAAGGTGCCGGGGTGAATGGGAGGACAGAGAAAAGATCAAAGTATAAGTTAAAGCACTAAATTTTGAAATTTTATTTTTCCTCTTTTTTTCTTTGATTCTAAAATTTGATAGATAATCTGAATGAACAACAACAAATAACAATAATGACTTAGTAAAAAATCACGTACAATGG